>NC_136753.1:5845604-7146438 GCF_936440315.1 Barbus barbus | reverse complement strand
CCACAGTCTTTGAGTGAAATTTGCCCTTGTCGTAAGCTGAGGGATGGTGTTTTTAAGATGTGGGGAGTTACATGAATTTACAGCTGAGAGTTCAGTAAATTCAGCAGTCCATTAAACCGCATTCCTCCCTCCCTCTTTTTTACTTGGTATACATCTGCCTTATAGCGCCAATCTTTTCTCCTACTAGCAAATTCATTTTCTCTGTAGAATGCTGACCTGTGCTTGTTTGTGTTGGTGTTCTCAGTGAATTACTCAATCTGTCATTTTTGGTGATGTGATGCTGAGGAAGCCAGTTAGGATGGCAGATTTCAGCTCTGCGTTGAAATCTTTAATTGGAATATGTGTGAAATCTAAAAGAGAGTTACAGGTGGGCACGCAAAGAAAAGGTCACAAATTGTTTGTGTTAGATGTATTTTTTCTTTTTCCACTGCTCCGGGTGTGTGTTCACTGTGTGTGTGTGTGTGTTCACTGCTGTGTGTGTGCACTTTGGATGGGTTAAATGCAGAGCACAAATTCCGAGTATGGGTCACCATACTTGGCCGTATGTCACTTCACTTCACTTCACTTAAAAGGCTGTGTTTATATAATCAAAAATGTAACAGTAATATTGTTAAATATTATTACATTTTAAAATAACTGTTTTCTATTTTAATATATTTTACAATGTTACTTATTCCTGTGATGGCAAAGCTGAATTTTCAGCAGTCATTACTCCCATCTTCAGTGTCACATGATCCTTTATTCCAGTATGCTGATTTGATGCTCAAGAAGCATTTTTTATCAATGTTGAAAGCAGTCAGTTATTTTTGAGTCCTGTCTGAATAAAATAATTCATTTGAATGGCAGGTTACATAATTTTTTTTTTTAATCCAAAAAAAATTCCGGATGAACTGGAAAAAAATCCCAGATTCTGTGTGTCTTAAACGCTTAATTCCTACTGTAAATGCAAACAAACGTGCAAATATAGCCATTTAGACAGCAGTTGTTTTCACATTTGTGGACACACAAACACATGCATAATTACACAGATGACACATTAACAAATGTCCCCTAATTAAAAGTCATTTGTTATTTTTGGACCCTCTCCCTAGACACCGCTGTTCCGTTTCAGACAGTCATTATGGTTGCTTTGGCCTTCCATTAATTTCATACATCTCGAATATTGGTGCATCTACAAAATATTAATTATGAAGCAGTCACACCTCCACCCGTTTGATGATCTCTAATGCAAATCGTGAAAATGCACCAGATGCGATGGCCCACTCTGGATGAACCTGATGTAGATGCAAATGAATGATCTCCATGTCAATGACAGCCCGGGTAACTTTGACTTTCAGCTCGAGGTTTATTGTCCTTACAGCTGCTCTATAAATGTTTTCCTCCTCTCCCTCCATACCTGTGTGGACTACAAACTGAGCTCAAAATTGACTCTGGGTCACACAGCTTTTTCAAAGAATCGAGAATCATGGGAGAATGAGTAAACCGGACTTTAGAAATATACCCACCGCTTGCCTCCAAAACAGATGACTATGTGCATTAGAGGCTGACTCTTCCTGTGTAAATGGCAATTATCATCTCTCGGTGCTCACTTACTGTTTCCTGAAAGGACAAAAAAAAACCTTTGTGATGTCATTACAGCTGCCAGCACATCCACCTGTGATTGGGCAAAGTGCTGTGTAGATTTAATGATTTCATCCTGTGATGTGTGGATTGGAGTGTTTCTCACAAATGCTCGGCATTTTCTCTTGATCTCTGTTCTTTCTCTATAAATAGAGGGTGAGTGTACGGTCACTTGGGTTGATTTGAAATCAGCTGAGTTGTTGGTATTAGTCCACTTCCTTTGTAAACTCTTAGACAAGAAGCATGCTCTTCGCAAGTGGTGCAAATGTTGGACTTACATTGCAAGTGCACATTTCCATTGTCCTTACTTGACGTATTCTTGCATTACTGTGACAACCAATGATTTTTCCATTGGCTTTTGGATTATTGCAGAAAATAAGCGCTGTTGTGAAACAAAAAAGTCTGGCATTTAACTAAAGACCCATTCAAAGAAAAAAAAAAAAAAAACCTGACTGCAGGACAATGGAACTGGAAGAGCTAATATGTTGCCCCTGCTGCAATCAAGATGTCTTGCATCATGAATTGTGTTATGATACATTTTTGTTTTTTATTAACATGTTTTTTATTTTTAAATATTTATTTTTGGCTTTTTTTTTGCCCTTTTATTAGGATAGGACAGTATGTAGACAGGAAGTGAAGTGGGACACAGAGAGGGGGCAGGGGATCAGGGATGGGATGCCCGAAGTGCAATGGCGCTATATGTCAGTTCACTGCCCACGAGACTATTGGCGCCTTCATTAACACGTTATGTGCATTAAGGGATATTCACACTAGCTGTGTTTGCATGGAACCCACAGTAATTAAAGATGCACGATATTGATACCATATAGGTTATATATTAGTTTTTCTTTAAGTATCGTTTATATATATTAGCCAATGTTGGGTTTTTAATTATGCAAAATCATTTCCCTATTTTTTTCACGTTGATTTACCTTAGCAATTATACCACATTAAGTCACAAAGTCAGTCTTTAAAAATTTAAATAATTTAATAACACTGATAAATGTAATATTTAGCAAATATATTTATTCAAAAATACAATTTATTTATGCTGTGCATTGTCATGATACCTTAATTAATTTGTAACATTTCCAGAAATTCAAATGTGGTAAAAAAAAATTATAACTATTTAGTATATAAGTTATAAATATATTATATAGTTTAAAAGTATGTAAAAATAGTGGGGTTTTTTGTTTTCTTTTTTACATAAATTAGTGTAGGTAGAATTCAAAATATTGACCATGACCTACAAATATTTATTGGCTAATGGTCAGAATTTGATCCATTATTATTTAAAATTTAACTCGGGTGGTGTAAACCTTTTGAAAATCTTGTTACATAGGAAGATATTAGCTTATTAGTTTCCTATTCCTAGTTGCCTAGGAAATTGCTATTTTAAAACAATGAAAGGTCACACAGGTACAAGGTTAACCGACAGAGACCAGTGACAAGTGCAATGCTATGTATAGTTTGCTATAATGTAGTACAGTCAGCATCCACATTATGAACAAGAGATGAAGCGATAATCAAATTTACTCTGCATGTCTTAGCTTTAGACACGTCCTAAAGCACGCAGCCCATAGTGTTGACTAATGCTGAGCTCTCGAATATTGTAGTTGCAGCGTTTCGTTTGATTGAGCTGACAAATCTCTATGGCAACATTGTGTCTGCTCTCTTTGAGCCATGACCAGTGTTTTCCACTGATCTCTTCAGAGCATAATCTCCCTGATTCAATTCTAATGAGCACTAATGATTTACCCAGCACAGATCTCTCATCACAGGCCGATAATACCGCACCACATCCCGCCGTTTACGCAATACCGCTGCCCGTTGCCTTCCAGATCCGTGCTTTCTCCCCTCTTACATGTGTTTCAGCCATTAGCTGCAAAAATAAACCTTAGATCTACAGGGCTGTAATTCAGATGTCATTTTACAGGAAAAACTTTGACTCGTTTGACCGAAAAAAATCACCAGACTCGGCCAGGTTGACTTATGCCAGTTGCTATGGCCGTCTGAAATAGATGCTTAGCCAAAGCAAATGTAATAAAGTTTAATGGGTCTTTCTTTTAATGACAAGTGTGCATTGGCTCAAACAATGGCTAGGAGGCGTGCATGCTTTATATAAATATATAAAATTAACAAATAAGATTAATGTTACCAATGATTTATTGAATGAATCACTTGTTTTTTGCTACTTCGTATCACGACATCACACGTTCTGGCTTGCACATGCTGTAATTAATAAATTAAATGTAACATTTACAACAAAAAGTTGTTGTAAGGATTTGTGGGTGCAGTTGCTGTCAGTGTTTGTAGGAAAATGTTTAATTTGAACCTTTCAAGGGTGGCACTGGGATAACATCAAAGTTAGAGCAACAAGATATAGCCTGTTATTACCCATGTGTGGGATTGCTTTGAAAAACCCATAATCAAAGTTTGATGACAGTTTTATTAATAAGTGCTATCGCCGGAGATAAAAAGGCTACTCATTGTCTAAACTGATCTGAAAGGATCTTAAATTTGCGTGGCATATAAACATTTATTTTTGACAAATAACGATTATGACTAAGCACTGGTTGCTAGAGACTGCGAGGACAGAGTGAATGTTCATCATATGTTCAGTTAATTTTAGCATTATAGTTCGTACATAGCTGCTGATGTTCATCAGGAAGGGTACCGGTGTTCAATTTTAAGGTGTAAATGTTTTTCTGATCCTCTTATGTTGTCTTTTACCATTTGTTAGTTAAGTGGTTTGTCTTATTCATAGACACAAATGCACGTCTTGCTAATATGATTAAGTTAATTTAGGTGGCCTCAGCACTAAAGATCACTCTGGAAGAATTTGTCCCTCTGGTCTTATGATAAAATTCGGCACATCTCAGTTCTTAAGCCCTTAATCTTTTGATTATTGCTTTGGTTTGTTCCGATGCAACAAGGGTCATTAAAAAGCTACAGCTAATTATATTTGGTGGCCAGTGAGACATGTTATGCAAATTAGAAGCATTGTAGAGGCACAGGATTGCGTTGTAAAGCATCTTAATTTCTCTTTACCTTTAACATTTTTTTTGTTTGTTTTATTTATATTTTAAAATTTATTTTAATTAATTTACTTTATTTTTGGTATTTGTTTTATTTTGTATTTGTTCATAATTTATTTAATTTGATTTTAATTTGTTAAATTTTTTAGTTTGTTTATTAATTTTTTTATTTATTCATGTTTTTGATTGTATTCATAAACTGACATAAAAATATGATTTTTATGTTTGAATTTTTATTTTTGTTAGATATGACAATATAAAATGGCTATTACAGTACAGAATATAACAACTAACTTTGGAAAAACATTCCTTTCTAATGCAAATTCCTAAAATGTAACCCTGGACCACAAAACCAGTCTTAAGTTGCTGTATTAAAAATACATTGTATGGGTCAAAATGATCCATTTCTTTTATGCCAAAAATCATTAGGATTTAAAGATCAAGTTCCATGAAGATATTTTGTAAATTTCCGACTGTAAATGTATCAAAACTTAATTTTTGATTAGTAATATGCATTGCTAAGGACTTCATTTGGACAACTTTAATGGCGATTTTCTCAATAATTAGATTTTTTTTTGCACCCTCAGATTCCAGATTTTCAAATAGTTGTATTTCAGCCAAATATTGTCCGATCATAACAAATCATACATCAATGGAAAGCTTATTTATAAATCTCTATTTTTTTTTTTAAATGACCCTTATGACTAGGGCTGGGTATCGTTCAAAAATGTTCGATATCGATACCTTGAGTTCGATACCCGGAAATACCTGATCCTGAACGATACTTTTTTTCGATACCAATTTTATGAAAACCGTTTTAACAAGTTTTTTTTTCAGCTTGTTGACATGTATACAGACTCAAAGACTCATCTCCTGAGCCACTGCACAAAGGAACAAAATATAGCCAACACAATTAATCAGTACAAATAATTTTAATAAAGCTCAAATAGTTTTCAGCTTACAGTAGTGCGTGCTCGTTACAGTAGCTCAGACAGAATCATCATTTCTATTCATTTATTCTAGGTTGTTAAAGATTTCAAGAAATTTAAAATCTTTATCCACTTTCATAAGTGGATGTTTTATTTTCTTTCACAATATGTTTTATTGTTATTAAATTCTATGTTGTAGTATGTCTAATTATTTGAATGCATAAAAACTACTTAGTTTATTCAAATTTATTCTTAAAACAGCCTAATGAAATGTTTTCTTTTTCCTCAGAAATTCTGTGTTCTGTATCTGGTTTTCAAATGAAGGCATGAAACATTAATTTCATTTTTCTTTTAAATTATTGAAAATAAAACTTTATTTATTTTGGCAAACACAATTTTACTATTAAAATGCGGTAAATGTTGAACGTCACATGATGAAACCCGGAAGTTTCGCTTCCACTTCTCGGAGAGTGCATTAATAACAGTATTAAATAATAGTGATATCAATGGACTTTTAAGGTAAATTAGCTAGCTGTTTTTATTATTGACACTTTATTCGACTTATAAATGTTAGTGAAAATAATAAAAATAAAAAAACATGTATTAATCAACCCACATATGTGATAGACATTAGTTATGATTATCTTTAGTGTCTACTTTGAAGGCATCTTGATTAAAACAGATTCATATTTAACGAGGCATATGCAAAATGCGTGAACCGGAAGCAACGAGACCAGGTTAGCAGAATACGGAAGTCTGTTGAGCATATATCCAATTAAAACATGGAATAAATGTTGCGTGATCATTAATTAAAAAAATAAGAGTTTTAATAATTTTAATAGTAGCCTACACTGGGAGCATGTACACTCTGCTGAACAATATTAATATATTTCTGCCGCAGTGTCTTCCAAGTTAATCCGAACTTTTATTTTGACGGGTTTCCGGGAATACCTTTACAGTTCTGTGTGTATATGATATGACGCAAGTTTTACTCGAATCAAACGGTAAAATGCTCATGAAGTGACTCTCAGAGCAGTTCTGGAGCTGTTGTTCATGTGTTTATGTCCTCATTTAGTGAGACGGCAGACGCTGAAATGTCACGCGAGCTTCAGTCTGTGTCAAGTAAGCGAAACTGCGCGATATAGAGAGCAGACTGCTCCGTACGCTTTCGAATTGCTCTCGCGGATGTCAAACACTGATCTATCAGCACCGTGACCATTTCTAGTCAAACACACCTAGTGCTGCAGGCTTATTGGCTCACTGACGTTAATGAGATTAACCCCTTAGGTATCGAAATTTGGTACCGAACGACAAGACGTTTTTCGATACTCTGTGGTATCGAGGCAATTCGGTCGGTGCCTAAAAAGTATCGAACTCGATACCCAGCCCTACTTATGACTGGTTTTGTAGTCCATGGTCAAAAATGTCATCCTTCCATTTGAAGATATAGAACCTGCTACGAAAACTTCATAGTCAGCTTAGTTATTACTGAATTGTGTATTTACTAATGCTGGACCCCTCAGAGCTCTCTGTGGAACTCCAGACCTCCACCCTGTCTGTCTCTCTCACTCTGAGTGACACATGCTCTCCTCTCCGCGGCTACTGTATTTTCTTTCACTGTCTCTTTCTCTCTCTCTCTCTCTCTCTCTCTAGCTCTGTGTCCATCGTCCTCTTCTCCACCTCCCCCTCTTTTTTCACACTCCTCCATACATAGTTACATACCGCTCCCTCTATCATATCTCTCACTGTCTGTCCTTTTGAGGATCTTTCTCTGTTTGTCTCTCACATACATGCACATGCTCCCAATGAAATTTGTGACGGAAGCGTGAGTTTGTGTACTCTGAAGCCATTTGCTTTATTTCATTAACTGTATGTGGAAGAATAAGGCCATCTGATGAAAAGGGGCGGAGTGGAGATGGAAGTGTGGACAGGGGGAAGGCAATGGTGTTCCCGAGCTTTTTAGCATGCAAATAGATTTCAGCGTCTAGAAAATGAAAACGACGGGCCGAATGAGACAAGTGAGATTATGGTTGATTCATAGTCTGAGAGACAGGATAGAAATGAAGACTGTAATTTGGAGGAATTGTTTGATTTACCCCAATATCTGATTCATTACCTGGTTATCAAACCATATATATCCAGGGGTCCAATGTGACTGGAAATTTACAGTGCTAATAAAATGAAGATATTTTAATGCCAACATTTTTATTTTAAATAAGATATACTTAAAAAATAGTACAAGAGAATTTAGGCATAACATTGTTAAAATGCAGTATGAAAGATGGATAATTATACCTTTTTAAAATCTGGTACTGAAAAAACACAAAGTCCTTATAATGCATTCTTTAAAATAAAGGTTTCAAAAGGAGGTTGTTGCAGAAGAATCATTTTTGTATTCACAAATAATGTTTTTGCGAATAGCTTTTAAAAATGACAATTTTGTCCAAGATTGTTCATGGAGCCATAGATTTCAACATTTATTTTGAAGAGACATTACTATAGGAGGGCCCTCTAAGTGGCTGGTTAGAATGTCCTTGAAAATCTAAAGAAAAGAGCTCAGAGTTATACTCATTTAATACGGCAGTTGTACATTTTTCCAAGAAATGTCCTTGACTCCTTTTAACAGACAAATGCATAGTAAATCACTTGGGCATACATTTTTAGAGGGAAAGCACTCTTCAAGTGAGTTATATTTTTGAATTAAAAATATCCCAAATTGGCTGATTGTGCTCAGTTTCATGAAGGTAAGCGGCTGCACTGGATCTGACAAGATTTCCATGGGTGCCATGAGCTGTTTTAGGGGGGGTATTCAAGACAGAACTGGTATTTAAAGGAAATAAATATTTACATGACTTAAATGGGTCCTGTAAATAAATAACTAGAATTTGTTGTAATGCTTTGAACTATTTGCAACTAATATTTTTATTTTATTTTCAAAAATCCACACATTCATGCCTAATATGCCAAAAACAGTTAATTTATTTTCTCGTTACTATTACAAATGACATGAATCACGCAAATTATATTTTACATTCAAAATGGCTAAATTGGACGAAGAAGTGGAACAGTTTGTGTTACTGAGCTGCAGACATTTCTATTGTAAAACAGCTGTCAGATGTTTAGCTCTCGCTCATATCTTACCTTGCACTCTTTCACTTTTATAATCAAAGCACTGGAATTCATGTTTGGGTTCTGTCAGTGGAAAAGCCCCCCTTCTTTGATTTAATTGGTCATCTTGACATTGACGAATGCTGTTAGACCACTACAAAGCAGTCCAGCCTAATAATTTTGTAAACTTTTTTCCTTGTTATCCTAAGAACATATAGAGTACTGCAGTGCAATACAATACTGGTTATATATATATATATATATATATATATATATATATATATATATATATATATATATATATATATATATATATATATATATATATAGAGAGAGAGAGATATAGATATACACTCACCTAAAGGATTATTAGGAACACCATACTAATACTGTGTTTGACCCCCTTTCGCCTTCAGAACTGCCTTAATTCTACGTGGCATTGATTCAACAAGGTGCTGAAAGCATTCTTTAGAAATGTTGGCCCATATTGATAGGATAGCATCTTGCAGTTGATGGAGATTTGTGGGATGCACATCCAGGGCACGAAGCTCCCGTTCCACCACATCCCAAAGATGCTCTATTGGGTTGAGATCTGGTAACTGTGGGGGCCATTTTAGTACAGTGAACTCATTGTCATGTTCAAGAAACCAATTTGAAATGATTCGAGCTTTGTGACATTGTGCATTATCCTGCTGGAAGTAGCCATCAGAGGATGGGTACATGGTGGTCATAAAGGGATGGACATGGTCAGAAACAATGCTCAGGTTGGCCGTGGCATTTAAACGATGCCCAATTGGCACTAAGGGTCCTAAAGTGTGCCAAGAAAACATCCCCCACACCATTACACCCCCACCGGCCTGCACAGTGGTAACAAGGCATGATGGATCCATGTTCTCATTCTGTTTATGCCAAATTCTGACTCTACCATCTGAATGTCTCAACAGAAATCGAGACTCATCAGACCAGGCAACATTTTTCCAGTCTTCAACTGTCCAATTTTCGTGAGCTTGTGCAAATTGTAGCCTCTTTTTCCTATTTGTAGTGGAGATGAGTGGTACCCGGTGGGGTCTTCTGCTGTTGTAGCCCATCCGCCTCAAGGTTGTGCGTGTTGTGGCTTCACAAATGCTTTGCTGCATACCTCGGTTGTAAAGAGTGGTTATTTCAGTCAAAGTTGCTCTTCTATCAGCTTGAATCAGTCGGCCCATTCTCCTCTGACCTCTAGCATCAACAAGGCATTTTCGCCCACAGGACTGCCGCATACTGGATGTTTTTCCCTTTTCACACCATTCTTTGTAAACCCTAGAAATGGTTGTGCGTGAAAATCCCAGTAACTGAGCAGATTGTGAAATACTCAGACCGGCCCGTCTGGCACCAACAACCATGCCACGCTCAAAATTGCTTAAATCACCTTTCTTTCCCATTCTGACATTCAGTTTGGAGTTCAGGAGATTGTCTTGACCAGGACCATACCCCTAAATGCATTGAAGCAACTGCCATGTGATTGGTTGATTAGATAATTGCATTAATGAGAAATTGAACAGGTGTTCCTAATAATCCTTTAGGTGAGTGTAGATATACATATTCATATATATATATATATATATATATATATACACACATACACATACACATACACACACACACACACATGTATATGTATATGTATATGTATATGTATATGTATATGTATATGTATATATATATATATATATATATATATATATATATATATATATATATATATATATATATATATATATATATATATATATATATATATATATATATTAGTAATCAGAATGTTCAGTTTATCAGACACCCGGTTAGTAAGGGAATTTTTCAACCTCTTCATTGCTATTTTTTTTTTACATTTTTGTCGCTGTATTTTAAGGTCCAGTTCTCACTATTAACTATGACTTTTTCCTGAATAAACTCGGAATTACTGCTTATTAATGGTTAGTAAGGTAGTTGTTAAGTTTAGGTATTGGGTAAGATTAAGGATGTAGAACATGGTCATGTAGAATGTGTACTTATAAACAGCCAAGATGCTGGTATTATGCATGCTCATAAGCAACTAGTTTATAGCGAGAATTGGTCCCTATACTAAAGTGTTACCGAAATGTATTTATTTATTATTTTTATTTTAATACACTATTAATAGTGTAAACGTGTTTATGTATGCAAGATAAAAAAAACAATTTAATCATAATTCCAAAGTGGTGATGTGGGGGTCCCCTTGCGACTCTGCACCCTACATAACGGTACCCCTGAGGATTTCCATGTGCTTTTGACAGATGGGAGAAATTTAAAAATAAAATTCCAATCAGATTCAAAATATGTTTCGATGTTATCAAAATATGCAACACATTCCATTCCATGTAATCCTTTATAAATGTTAGTACTGTTTTAAATGTCTGTTCTTAGAATGTAAGGTCCTTCCACAGATTTGCAAAATGCAAATCAACACATTGCGGATGCTCTTGCATGATTTATCTACAGGATTATTGATATTAATCAACATATATGGTGTACCGGTATGTTGCTTGCAGTTTTTAAATGCAGTCCAATATTATAATCTCCGTTTAATCCTTGCTGAAATCATGAAGAGAGGATATTTGGTGGACACGGTCCTTTGGTGGATGTTCTGATTTTAACAAACATGATACTTGGCCTGAAATGTTTGAGAAATATTGAATTACCTTATAAACTGTGCAGTTTCTTTAATGAGTAACATCTGATGCTATAAATGGTGTTGCTGCTTGTCTTTCTATGGCATCAAATTCATTACACAGGTTTATTTCAGTTTACTGTACATCACACATTTAGAGTTTAGATTTACGCAGCTCACTCAAACAATCGAGGGAATTTGGCAACAGTTCTGAAGTGATTTTCACACTCACACACGCACACGCATGCACAAGTGTTACTAGACTTCTAGACTTCTGGCCTGCCAAAAGGAGAAGGCACCAATACACTGCTGCTTGAGTGCTCTGCAAAAACAAGCCATGTCTAACTCTGTGTGTGTTTGCGTGTGGTGGAAATGGTTCGGTGTATGTAGTCTTCATAAGCAAAAGGAGAGTGAAATGTGTGAACTCATTGGGAGGTCTGTGTCCTTTGGCAAACATAGATCAACTGGAGACCAGCTGAGAGAAGCTGGCTGCAGAATTGTGGACCACCGTAAACGTGCTTAGAAACAATCCACCCTCATTTCACTGTCCTAATGTCTGTACTGTATGTGAAGAAAAGCAGAATAAATAGTTTAATTAGGGAACATTTATCTAGATTAACATGCTTTTATATGCCTTCGAATGTAGACCCGGAGGACAAATGTGCAAATGGCGCATTTCATTGAATGTTAATGAATTTTTTATGAACATTGTATTAAATATGGATTCTGCCTGAGGTTTGTCTGTGAAATCTACCATCAGTCGAAAGCAAAAACAGCACTACCTGACCAGCAGAGTCAATCAATCGTGAAGTGATTTGTGTAAAGCTGGATTGATGGCAGGAGATGTTAACAAGGGAGGGAGGGAGCAGGACAGGGTGTTGCTGACGGAGTGCAGTATGCTAATGAACTGTGGCCTGTTGCCCTGTCATCCCCCCCCCACACACACACACCACCCCAGGGATGCTACACACGACTGCCCTGCTCATTTACATTTCGTAATTGTGTAAACATAACTGACCACATATTTTTAATTGTGCCTTTGTGTCTTGGTATCAATTGGCTAATTGGAATCAATTAGAGTTTTGTGGCATTTCTTTTATGTACGTGTTAGTATTATGCGTGTGTGATATTCTTATTATTGTCAAATTCTTACATTTTAATCAATCAATTAAATTTGAATAAAGTTATAGGCTGTTGCCAATCAAATGAATTCAGTATCCACAATAGGGGTCGACCGATTATCGACCTGGCCGATTATTGGCACCGATATTAAGCATTTTTATGATAATCGGCATCGGTCATTTTCAAAACCGATGTGCCGATAAAATTATTTAATTATGAAACGCGCTATTTGGCTCTGCTGCAGCCTGTTGGAACTCACCACTCTGTGGCCTACAGCAGTCTCCGCCCACCGCGCATCTGATTTGTTGAGAGTCAGGAGTCCGACCAATCAACGTGGAAGACTAAAGGCGCTCTCACACCGAAAGCGCTTGCTAACTGGTGCTGCTTCATCACGCATCAGTTATCTCTCAAAGGCAGCAGCAGACATTGCTCAAGTTGCAATAAATTACAATCCACTACACTGAAGTTGTAAAAACCTCAATATTATCTATTTATGATTTACGAGATGGGGGAAACGCAGGGGGAATCGCGGAATCCAGTCATATGGAATTTACTGTATAACGCGGAGTCACGGAATTAGTCAAAGTTTGGATGAATTAATCGAAAGTAGGTCAGTACACTTAAATCGACTCATGATATGGACTATCTGTAAACATTAAGCTGCTAAAAGACTATTTAAATATGAATTCTGCATGTTCGGCATGTCTCTGTATATGTGAAAGGCACAGACGCGCGCTTTTGACACACACACACACACACACACACACACACACTGAAGTGCGCGACGCTCGCGGTGTTTTCCGCATCTGCCATGTCACTAAATGAGGACATAAATACATTTTTTAATAATAATAATTTACATTTATTCATTTAGCTGACGCTTTTATCCAAAGCGACTTACAATTGCTATATATGTCAGAGGTCGCACGCCTCTGGAGCAACTAGGGGGTTAAGTGTCTTGCTCAGGGACACATTGGTGTCTCACAGTGGATTCGAACCCGGGTCTCTCACACCAAAGGCATGTGTCTTATCCACTGCGCCATCACCACCGCACTTTTATTCTTAATTTTGACATTCATTTTAATTTTTACACCAGACATATATATCGGTTCAATATATCGGTTATCGGTCTACTTGGTCTGTAATAATCGGTATCGGCATCGGCCCTGAAAAACACATCGGTCGACCCCTAATCCACAAAATCCATTTTTGCACCGCAGAGGGGTCTCAGACTGTATTTAAAGCAGCATTTAGATGTATCTACACTGCAATTGCATCAATGATTCGATGAGATTAATGTTTTAAAAATAATATTTTGAATACTGAAATTATTTTTTAAAACTGAATGACTGTATCTAGTGAGTCAGTTAGTTATTTATTAAACTCATTATTTATTCAATGGCTGATTCATTCAGGAACGTCTTCTAGCCCTTTGAAATGTCCTACCATAACTTCTTGTTTCGGTAGGAAATATGTCAACAAAAAAAAACTGATCTAGTTAGTGATTCTTGCTAAGGCAACCATCACTACTGTAGCTTGTATTGCCTTGCAAAACCCTTACCTCTAAGTATTGAACGTTGACAACTTATTGCACATAAATTGCACTACAGACATGAATTATACCTCAGATGGTGTTGCATGCAGTGGAGAGTGGTGATATTACACTATTACTCTAAGAGATCAGATTTTAACCTATAGTGGACAACAAAATGGTTGACGAAAATTACAAAGAGAACAGCATATGAATGAGACTTAAAAGTGGGTTCTTTGCAGTTGCTAGGTGGTTACTTACAAGTGTAAAGTAATGTGCTACCAGTGATGAAAGTCATGAAACTTTAGCTGCCACATTAAAGCTGTTTTTAATATTAATAATAATATGAAATGTTTCTTGAGCCAGCAAATCAGTGTATTAGAGTGATTTCTGAAGGATCACGAGACTGAAGACTGGAGTGATGGCTGCTGAAAATTTAACTTTGCCATGAGCATGTGTATATGTGCGTGTTCCCTAGTGAAAAATAAATATACTAAAATGTATTTGAAATGCATTTATTTTATGTTAAGTATGCTACAAGTACATTTACATATTTATGTACTTAATAAAAAAAATACCCTGCATTTGTACTTTCAGTATACTAAACTGGTATACATTCCCGGTTTCACAGATAAGGCTTAAGCCTAGTCCCAGACTAAAGTGTAAAGAAGTAGTGCAGAAGTTTAACGAAAGATATAATGAAGTGTATTTGAATATGCTCGAAGGGAACTATTGCAAGTATACTTTAGTACACTTTAAATGTGTTGTGTTTAAAGACTGATATTATTCAAAGATCATACAATCCTCATCACTAGACATTAAAATACATTTTAGGCTTAATATAAAGACATGTGCATTGTGCCCAAGTAGTACTCCAAATAAAGTTTAATTTATCATTTTTATATTGGTAAGTCTCAAGCAGTATGTCAGTAAATATGTTAATAGATTTGAACTGATGCATTTTAAATAGGGATGCACCGATACTGGATACTCATTAAAATGCCCCGATACCAAACGCCGATACCACACAGCATGTGATAAGTGCCATATTCAGACAAAGAAATACAGACAACAGAACAACAGACAGCAGAATGGAGTTATTAGAGATTAAGGATGTCTACGAAGTATATGCATGCAATGAAATTAATGTTAAACATTCAGTATTGACGCCTGTATAGCTGATGTGCGCGAGCTGATGGGCTAAGCAAAGCACGCCGAATGGATTGAGTGCGCGGCTGCGCAGATGCGCGAGCTCGTCGAGTGAATATCCCTTTCTCACCGACATCACTGGATAGTTTGTAGTTCAGTCGGATATGTCAAAAACAAGTAAGTAAAACAATACACGAGTTACTTAACGGTAGGGAGGGAGGGAGAGAGAGAGCGAGAGAGAGTGAGTGCACTTCTGTTGTGTGATCTTTATTGATGTTCGCTCACTTGGCACACGCATCATTTGGCTTAAAACTAAATCATAAATATAAGACAATTTATAGGGGTATTCGCTATAAAATAATTTATTTTCAACCTTAAGCATACACGACATTCTGGCGAAAGTGAAACTAACAGCCTATGCGCTATGTTCTGTATTTGTCCCTCTCATTCTGCACCAGTACAAATACGTGCGCACATTGCGCGTTTTGCTTGCTTCATGATTGATTATGCATTATATGAGTGGCTTTGGAATATACATGTGCTGGTCATAAAATTAGAATATCATGAAAAAGTTGATTTCAGTAATAGCATTCAAAAAGTGAAACTTGTATATTAGATTCATTCATAACACACAGACTGATATATTTCAAATGTTTATTTCCTTTAATTTTGATGATTATAACTGACAACTAATGAAAGTCCCAAATTCAGTATCTCAGAAAATTTGAATATTGTGAAAATGTTCAATATTGAAGACACCTGGTGCCACACTCTAATCAACTAATTAACTCAAAACACATGCAAAAGTCTTTAAATGGTCTCTCAGTCTAGTTCTGTAGGCTACACAATAATGGGGAAGACTGCTGACTTGACAGTTGTCCAAAAGACGACCATTGACACCTTACTCAAGGAGGGCAAGACACAAAAGGTCATTGCTAAAGAGGCTGGCTGTTCAAAGCATATTAATAGAGAGGTGAAGGGAAGGACAAGATGTGGTAGAAAAAAGTGTACAAGCAATAAGGATAACCGCACCCTGGAGAGGATTGTGAAACAAAACCCATTCAAAAATGTGGGGGAGATTCACAAAGAGTGGACTGCAGCTGGAGTCAGTGCTTCAAGAACCACCACGCACAGACGTATGCAAGACATGGGATTCAGCTGTCACATTCCTTGTGTCAAGCCAGTCTTGAACAAGAGAGCGTCAGAAGCGTCTTGCCTGGGCTAAAGACAAAAAGGACTGGACTGCTGCTGAGTGGTCCAAAGTTATGTTCTCTGATGAAAGTAAATTTTGCATTTCCTTTGGAAATCAAAGTCCAAGTCTGGAGGAAGAGAGGAGAGGCACATAATCCACGTTGCTTGAGGTCCAGTGTAAAGTTTCGACAGTCATTGATGGTTTGGGGTGCCATGTCATCTGCTGGTGTTGGTCCATTGTGTTTTCTGAGGTCCAAGGTCAACGCAGCCGTCTACCAGGAAGTTTTAGAGCACTTCATGCTTCCTGCTGCTGACCAACTTTATGGAGATGCAGATTTCATTTTCCAACAGGACTTGGCACCTGCACACACTGCCAAAGCTACCAGTACCTGGTTTAAGGACCATGGTATCCCTGTTCTTGATTAGCCAACAAACATGCCTGACCTTAACCCCATACAAAACGTATGGGGTATTGTGAAGAGGAAGATGCAATACGCCAGACCCAACAATTCAGAAGAGCTGAAGGCCACTATCAGAGCAACATGGGCTCTCATAACACCTGAGCAGTGCCACAGACTGATCGACTCCATGCCACGCCGTATTGCTGCAGTAATCCAGGCCAAAGGAGCTCCAACTAAATATTGAGTGCTGTACATGCTCATACTTTTCATGTTCATACTTTTCAGTTGGCCAACATTTCTAAAAATATTTTTTTTTGCATTGGTCTTAATTTTGATATTCTGAGATACTGAATTTGGGACTTTAATTTGTTGTCAGTTATAATCATCAAAATTAAAGGAAATAAACATTTGAAATATATCAGTCTGTGTGTAATGAATGAATCTAATATACAAGTTTCACTTTTTGAATGGTATTACTGAAATAAATTAACTTTTTCATGATTTTCTAATTTTATGACCAGCACCTGTAAATTGCAGCACGTTTCAGATGAAAAAAAGCAACTTTTATTTCTTTCAGTTAGGAGATTTATAACCAGTGGTTCCCTGCATTATTACAGCAAAATGCGTAATTACAGTTCTGAGCCGCTGCAATGGAGCAGCTCTAATGCTATTAAATTAAAGATGATGTACCATAGAGCAAAAAAATTTACAGTGAAAGTAACAAAAACTTGTAAAATACATTTTAATGGGCATAATTAAGTGTGAAAATAACCAAAGATATTATACAGTCAAATCAAAATAAAGTAAACTGTGACATATTATAACCAAACATTCTTCATACAGTGGACTACCAGTAAAACTGATACAAATTTGGGACAAAAAAATTATTCAGACCGAGTCTGGGAAAAAAACTGAACTTCAGGTTTGCATGAACCTGGTTTACAGCATGCTCAGGAGATTACAGGCTGTCATTAAGGCTAAGGGTGGCCCGACAGAGTATTGCTAGTTGTGTAAATATTGTCATACTAACAGCTGTCTGTCATTTTTGGTTGATTGTAATCCATTATGTACCGTTCTATCAAAGTTATCTGACATTATCAATCTGAATTTGTTCAGACAGAGTTTTACTCTGAGTTCTTGTCATATTTTATTACCATTTTCTAAACTATAGCGAATAAACCGTGATGATGTGAGAAATTTTAAAGGTGTTTGAATAAATTTTGATTTGACTGTATTTATTTGATAAATGAAGTTAACCAATTAACATTATACATACTCTTTTGGTTTCTGTACCCGATATTTTAAAATGTACAAATGCAATGAAAATATCAGTATCGGTACTCTGTATCGGCAAGTACCAAAAATAAAAGTATCGGTATCGGACGAGTACTGGAAAAAGTGGTATCGGTGCATCGCTAATTTTAAATATATATAACGTTTTTTTTGGTTGGTTTACATATGCTTTTAACAGTTGATTCAGTGAACCGTACAGATTTTAATTTTATTGACATTCACATTGTATTTAATGTTCTTAATGTCAAGTATTTCTGAGTGAAACAATATTCTGCCAGAAATCTGTCAGTCTATAATATTATTGGTTAATATTTTCCGCAACCTTTCTATTCATTAGAATAACATGCACTGATGAATCATGTGCAGAGATTTATTAAATTAGTAATTTTGATTTCATGATGTCTTTAATGTTTGATTTCATGATGTCTTTAATGTTTGGCCAATTGGTCTCTTTTCCAAATCTAACTGATTTTCAACTCAACTCAATGAACATCTCTGAATTAAATTCCTAAAATGTCAGTATCCAACGTTACATTAACGTAAAATTAATGTTTCTTTTTATGTCTGGCAATGCAGAATTGTGGGATGGTGTCGGTGCCCGTGAGAAGGGAAGAGAATGAATGAATGTGTGTGTGTGTGTGTGTGCGTGTCTAGTCAGTTGTACTAGCCCAGTGATTGCAGTGAGCACGATCTCTGCTCATTCACATTCACACCCTGTCCTCTCTGTCTCACACACACACACACACACACACACACAGCCTCTGAATGGATGAAAACGTGGTTGTCATAACCGCATCACAAACCTAGGCTTTTTGAAGCTGTGGGGGGCACTTTAAAGACCGTGTGTTGTACTCCAGAGTGAGAGATACAGGGCAACTGAAAGGAGGGGGGGAGAGCGGGAGGGATTGAGACTGAAAGAGAGAGAACAGTTGAGAGAGAGAGAGAGAGAGTGAGAGAGGGAGGGAGGGACGCAGATTGCGAGAGAGCAGAGGAGACTGTGAAAGGCAGCAAGAGGAGAGGAAAGGAGATCACAGGAAGTCCTTTGGATCTTGGTGAGTTGGGACAGATTTGCCATACGTCCTGGAGGAATAGCGTTGAATATGTAATTAGACTGAATGTAGGGTTTGAATATAAATGTGGTAGATGTATTGTCAATGTGAATGCATCCTTTGTGTGTTTGGGTACCTGTAGGCATGTTGCTTTTGGGTGTGAGCTTTTTGTGTGCATCCTCCTGTAACCTTTGTGTGTGTGTGTGCAGAGCTGCTCTCGCCGGCTGAGTCTGGCTCCTCCCCGGCTATCCAGGAGCTCATGACACGGTTGGGCTTCCTGCTGGGAGACGCCATCCCCACCTCATCACAAACAAACATGGAGGAGAAACAGGTAAGCATGAACCCTACAGGTCTAAACACCCAAACTCCGACAGACATGCAATCTGATACACAAACAACCTGCCTGCTGCATCATGTCACTGATGATTGCCAGATTAGGACAATAACATCCTTAGAAACAGGAAACGGCTTCTGAATTTTCTCTTCAGTCAGGTTACACCCAATCAGCCTTAGATACCAGAGGTCATTTATCAGAAAGATCGATTACACTGCTGGAGCTGTTCTGCCCTCAGAATCACACTTACACTCCAGACACACTACTGGAGGAGCTCGGCTTTAGATTCCACTTTTAAAAAGGTTGTTTGCACTCTTCACTGCTGGAGAGGTTGGCTTTTAATAAATCTTTGCAGTAGAAGCAGTTTTTTTAATAAATTGGTGCGACATGACTAGAGAAAACGGATTGTCAAAAAGGTAGGCAAACTTCAACACCCATAATGCACGTACAATCTGTAATTTTCACGAAAGCTTTCAAAAGTCCACTAGATGACATGTTTTGCTTTAGCTGACAAGCATTTGAGTACAGGTGACATGGAAATAGAGTTCATGTTGACGCTGTAAGTGATTCCCAGATAAAAGGCTTTATTTAAAATTATTTATTTATTTAAAGTTTATTCATTTATGTATTTATTTACTTGTGTGTGGCAACTTAGATTTGTGCTTTGTTGTGTCAGTGTATAGCTGTAGTATACTAGGTCCTGATTACTAAACTCTGGCTCTGATTTTCATTCAGTGACTTTTTCTATTTGTTTCTAATGTTCAAAGATACTTGCATTTGGTTTTTCCACATCATCATAAAATAGATACATCATACAGAGGTTTTGAGGCATTTATCTGGGAACTAAGTCGCTCTTAAGAGGCTTACGTAGTGTTTTTATGGATTGCTGCCCACAAAGCTACTAGTTGCTAAATTCATCCACAAACATGCTTCATCAGTCGTGTATTATCACAAATGAGAAGCTGCTGATTGGCCAGTTTCTGACTTTCCCTTCTGGCTTTTCAAATGCAACACATTAAGTATGAATGCTGGTTTCTGCGTGTTTCTGCATAGCCGCTTTATAAGGGTAGAAACCACCTCGATGTGGAGAAGCACCCTGGAGATGTTGCTGCCGGTGAGTAATGCAGTTTCTCCGCGGGAAAACGAATGATGCGGGTGGAGCAACAGTGTCCCTCTTACACACGCTCATCTAGCGCTATTGCAGCACTGAGGAAATTATTGAACAGGTGCATGAAGCTCTACCTGAAAGCTTGAGCTCTGATTTACTCTGTGTGTTTGTGTGTGTGTGGAGAGATGAGAATCTTTCATTGGTGAGCGGCTGGCAGGCAACAGTTCTCTGGGGACCAGGGCTCCGGTACACTGATTCCTCTCTCTCACACACACACACACACACACGCACACCATCACTCTCCCTGACCTATATAGAGTGCGTAGAGAGGTAAGAGGAGAGGACAGAGTAGTATCTAGGATTTGATGTACTCTGTACAGTATTATAATCTTAAAAAAGAAATCTTAAGTATGTTGGTTTATGCTCTGTAAGCACTTCTTTCATATATGCAGCAGGTAGGTTATCCATAATTTCTCACACACCAACATTATGCTAGTTCTTTGGGCTAATCTGCATTCATCTCTTTTAAACAAAGCTTTAGTTCTCAACTGGGGCTGGCCCTCAGCAAACTTCCAAGGGCCAATGGATGATGTCAAAGTATTTAAATTAATACATTAATAAAAAAATTAACTGCATAACTGAATTAAAGAGCTAAAACAAAAATATTAGATGTAATAGCTAATGCTTTTATTGAAGAACATACAGTTCTTGAAACTTCTGGAGTCACAAAATTAATCGTGGTTTATTATTTAATATATAATTACTACTAGCTTGCAGCTTTGTCACAATTACAGCAGAAATACCAAAAATATCTTGGCTCATATTGAATTTGTATATTGTGTTGGGGAATGAGGGGTCTTTGGGTCAAACAGGTTGAGAACCAGTGTTTTAAAATCAACATGAAACTGTTTGCACCATATTGTATTTCTGTAATGTGATTATTTTTTTTTTTTTTTTTTTTCCATTTTGACTTGATTCAGTTGTGGAAGGTTGTCATCACAGATGTCTTTTTTAACAAAAAGACCAGCATTAAGAAAAATTCAGGTCTCAAAACCTTTAATCCAACAGTTGTTTTTGTTCTTATCTTTTCATATTTACTTGTTGGCTTGTTTTATCAGATTTTCAGATTCACTCTTTATCCCTAACTAAAGTATTGCCAGTGTAAACACTGGTAAAATGCAGATGTAAATTTGTCTGTGTGTTGGTTACTGTCACCATTGCAAGGTTGAATCTGGTTCTAAAAGCATCTTATTGGTTGCTTATATTGGAACAAAAGCAGACTGGAGGGCTTGGAGTATTTTTGGCCTTGCCCTTGTATGGACATAAGAGCTGAGTTTAACAGTTTCCATCTATCACTTTATCTCTTCGCTCCATTTTTGCTTTTCCTCCCCTGTCTCTTTTTTTCCTTCATGCAATGTTTATTTATTTCTTCTGTTTGCTTCTTTTGCTTCATTCCTTTCTCTCTCTCTCTCTCTCTCTCTCTCTCTCTCTCTCACACTCTGTAGTGTATAGTGTCCAGTCAAGGCGTGAGTCCCTGCTCCACTCTGACCAGTAGTACGGCGTCTCCCAGCGCTGAGAGCCCCTGTTCCACCTTACCTGAGACCTCCTCCAACAGCAGGGCTCCTGTCATCTGCTCCAGCACCTGCTCCACTGCCACCTCCACCATCATCACCACACCCAGCTCCACCCTGGAGAGCAAGGACAGCGGGATCATAGGTGACATCTACCTCCTTGCAAAGTCCTTCTTTATCTCAGTCAATTTTATTAGTTCCTTTTATTTGCTACCATTTTTCCATGATATTAAAACAATTGCTAATAGCACATAGGCTCCATACAGACTTTTTGTCGATAATTTCAGAGTTAAGGCTCTTTCAGATTGAACACAAAACAAAAGGAGAAACAACTCTCTGATGAATGGTCTATTCAAGCCAAGCGTGAAAGCATATCTGTCTGGCTCAATTAAAAGCTGGTCTGCCATCCAGCTGTCAGAAGCACAAGAGAAAATGTTCAATACATTGTTTAATTTTTCATTTTTATTGCTGAAATTACAGAAATGACATTTAACTAACTAAATTCAAGTCATTTGTGTTTTTTGTTTGGTAGAATTTAACCATCTAAGTTCAGCAGGAAGAATGCTGGTATAAAAGGGAAGATAAAGTCCATGAAGTGTTGTATTTTTCGTCTTTGACAGAACTATGTTTTGTTTAATAAAAAAGGTATTTGTTTCAAAAGTGCGCTTGTTTGTGGAATATTTTTTGCAAACAGCTCGCAAATCATGCCTTATGATTTATTCAAAAGGTTTGTGAGCTCCAAATATTTTATCTAGAGTAGTTTTCAGGTTTTTTTGAGTGCAAAGACAGCAGTACACTTCAGTTTCCAATGTTTTAAACCTGGTGATTAAAGGGATACTTCACCAAAAAATGAAAATTCTTTCATCATTTGCTCATCCTCATGCCATTCCAGATATATATGACTTTATAAACGCAAACAAAACTTTTTTTTTTTTTTTTGAAAACTAATCAATCCTTAGTCCTTATAATGGAAGTGCACAAGAACTCCAAAGTTGACACTTAAAAAACCACTCTAAAAAAGTGAACATGACCGTAATCCATACAGTTTTTTTCTAAAAACTCTTTGTGTTCATTGGACAAAACAAAAGTGTATACATTTGGGATGGCATTAGCATTAATAAATGGTAAGAGAATTTTCAATTTTGCACGGAGTTTCCTTTAGCTGGCAAAACAACTTTGTATGCATTAACGTTACCAAATGCTTTTATATATACGGTATATATATAGTTGCAGCAACTCCATAACCTCAAATCTTATTGTTTGGTATGTTTTCATTGCCAATTGTCAACAAGTTCAGTAAATGTTCATCTCCAATCTAAATGACTCAATAAAACTGCTGATTCATGATTGGTTTGTTTACATCGTTTAGTGCATAGAGTACTTGAGGAGTTAATTCTGTTTATTAACAGTAAATATCAGAGTTATTTACTACTTTTATAAAGGGTCAGTTTCACGCCCCCATTTTGGCAACATGTTATAGCACATTTGGAGATGCTGACAGAGGTTTATGCATGACTAACTTTTCCGCACCACCAAAAAACAGCACCAGGACCATGAGGAAGAGAGGAAGCGAGCGCTAGACTTCCTGAGGCAGACTTATCAAAGCTGTTTATTGTTTGTTAACTTTCTTGAAGTGTTTTTGTTGGCCTGTGCTGTTAATGTTCATGAGTCTGAGATACGCTCTACTAAACTGGGACAGCGTTGTGTCTTTATTTCAGGTTTCTTGAAGTAGGACATCAGTAGGTTTTTCTAAAGCCCAAAATAGTGTTTTTCTATTTGGTTGCAGCAAAGAAAGGTCAAAGACAGCTGCATTAAAGCAAAATGTCTGACAGCAATTACCTGAACGAGTTCTATTTTATGTCTTTACACTCTAAGATCATTGTTTGTTGACCATCTTTGATGGTTAATTCCTGTTTACTTTTCTGTGATGTTCTGGCTTGACCTTCTGTGGCGTTCTCTCCTCTTGTGTCCTTTCCATTAATATCTGGCCCCTCCCCCCATACCTCATTCACCTTCATCTGTCTCTTTCTCTCCATCCTGCAGCAACAGTCACCAGTTCCAGTGAGAATGAAGAGCGCTGTGGCTCTAGTCTGGAGTGGGCGAAAGATGGCGGTGCGGGTGTAAGGGGCGAGAGCGGGCGTAGCACTCATCCACCCTGCACTCCCATCACCCCAGAGGAGCCGGCGGTGTCTGGTGAAGCCCAGGTGAGGACAGGCATCACAGGAGGGGCAGCACACGTCGTGACATCACCTGTGGATGGACCAATCACATACCACAGCACTTCTTTGGTTATGCCACGGCCAAATTCTGTGGCAGGTGAGCAATGAATCATCACATGCTATACTATTTATCATTGAATTATAGAATTTGAATGAGGAGTCTAGTACCTTAGTGTTTTTTGCACCATTCTTCATCATTCCACCCCTGCTGAATCGTGGCACAATTTCACCCAAGATGCGAGCTTGCGATCTGAATTGAATGTGATTAGATAAAAATGCTGTGTACAGAAAAGTATTCTTTCTGCTGCTTTTTCTTTGCTGGATTCATAAACGAATGACTCTTAGTAGTCTCTTTGTAATGAATTACTCAGAAACACTCTTAAAGTCAAATTTCTATTTTCATAAAGTGAAAGCAGTAATATTGCGAAAATTACAATTTAAAATAACAGTTTTCAGTAATACTTTATTTTACGGTGTCCTTGTTACACGTTACATATACTTACTAATTATAATAAAAGAAATTATGCATAATTACATGCAAGTAACCCTAAGCCTAACCCTAACCATGTAATAAATACATGTAGTTAATTAATATTACTCGGTACTTAAATGTATAACTACACTGTCACAAGGACACCTTAAAATAAAGTGTAACCTAGCTGGTAACACTTTACAATAAGGTTGTATTTGTTAACATTAACAATGAACAACACATCTTTTCATCATTACTTAATCTTTGTTAACGTTAATTTAAGCATATGCTAATATGTTAGTTAATGCATTGTTTCACTTTAGATTTAAGTTCACCAATAACCCAAAATCAGTCCCCAAATGGTGAGTTAGTATTGTTCATCCTTTTTGTGTTAGCTGCTACATAAACTTATGTATATATGTGTAGAATCAATTAGCATTACAAAACATTAAATAAAGCTATTTAAAGGCATGGTTCATTATTAGTTCATGTTAACTTATACATTAACCAACATTAACTAATTAAGCTGTTAATGTGAAGAAATGCATTAGTATATGTGTAAGTTAATATTCACAAAAAATGTAGTAATCCTGTGCAGTGGCTTTGTTCATTTTTAGTTCATGATAACTAATGCATTAACTAACACATTAGTATATGGATAAGTTAACATTAACAAAGATTAGGTAATACTGAACAGATGCGTTGTTCATTATGTCATCATGCATTAACTAACGTTAATTAATACAACGTTATTATAAAGTGGCACCCATTTTTTTCAGGATTCTTTGATGAATACATAGATCAATGAACAGCATTTTTTGGAAAAAAAATTTTGTGACGGTGTAAACATTTTTACTGTAACTTTTGGTCAGTTTAATGCATTCTTGCTGAAGAAAAGTGTTAATTTCTTTGAAGAAAAATCCTTACTGAACTCAAATTTTTGAATGGCTACTTGCGTCTTCAAGCTAGCTAGTATAAAGTTTTGCAGCTGGTTGTCTCTGTGTGTGTGTGTGTGTGTGTGTGTGTGTGTTTGTTTCTTGTTTCCTAAACACAGTAGCATGTCCTGGAAGTGAAAAGCTCAGTGCACTATATCGCCTGGCTGCCTCTCCTCCTGTGGCTTGTGGAAAAAGCGAGTGGCTTTGATTTCCTCTTGCTGTAAAGCTAAATAGGGAAATTGCTGTCAGATATACAGAATGACTCCAACAAAGCAAAATGTCTCGCCAAGTGCCTGTCTGTGGTGATCTTTGTCCAACAGAGCGGTGAAAAAGGAAGCTAATGTATTTATATCTGTGCAGCTTCAAAGGGCTGGATCATGATTTCACATTTGAGTCCCTTCACAAACGAATACAACGTGACAAATGACAATCATCATCCCTGTGTTTATGCCCCTCTGCAGAGATTATGGATTTCAAGCAGATTAGATTATGGGACAGGATGGAAGATTGTACAGGGATGAGTGGAATGGGCGGGGTGTAGTGTGGTGGGCAATGAAAAAGATGAATGAAATGAGCCATTGATGGAATGGAAGAATTATGATTGGGTAATACACTCTCAGAAAAAAAAGTGGTAACTTGGGTGGTAACCTTTTAAAAGGTACACCCTAAAGGGTGCATATTGGTATTTTAGAGGTGTTAGTACTCATAATCTATATATTAGTACCTATTATGGTACTGCCCTAGTGACAGGGAGTACAAGTCAAAAGATTTTCTCCAAAAATGTTGAAAATTGATTTTCTGAATCCATATATTCTGAATATTAAACCTTTTCCTTGCTGGTTGTCATTGGACAAGTATATTAAGTCATGTTTTTATGTAATGGATGCTTTCTTATTAATGCAGTGTATACCAGAAATCCTGAAACATATTCAAGACTATGAATTTTAATTTTTTTCCTTGCCTAGAGGAAGTAATAAGTAGAACAGCTTTCCTCACTCTCCTCCGTATACTTATTTTGTGTGTTTTTCCATCTTTAAACGTTGCGTGTGTGTGTGTGTGTGAATGAATTGGGGTGGGTGGGGGTGTTGGGTACACGTGTTCCTCCACACACAGCAGCAGATTGTGTTTGTTCTTCACAGAGGTGGCATGTAATCTCTCCGCTGTCTGTGAGCCAAACACAACCCTAAATGACTCTTTCTCTCATTCTGTCTCTCTCCCTGCAGCCACAAGCGGTACTAAACTGGAGGAGCTGCGGTATCTGGATGAACAGAGGAACGCTCCCCAGCGCTCCTCCATGCGCTTACAGTGGCATGGAGCTCATACAGGGGGTCGCAGTCAAGAAACTAAAGGTGCTGACTAACGTCTACAACTTGCCAAATTAAATGCACACACTACATTTACTTTTATTAATACATTTACCCTAAGAAGCAGCATCTAATCTCATATGTAAAGGGACATTTATAAAGAAAAGAAATAGGGTGCTTGGGCTTCATTTTATGTTTTCAATTCAAGCAATTCAAGGCCATATGACTCATTCTCATTTCTTTTAAAATATGCCCTGCATTGATTTGCCTGTGTGAGTTACCCCATGATTTACTCGCCCTCAAGTCATCCTACTGTAGGTGTAAGACTTTCTTCTTTCAGACAAATACAATCAGAGTTATATTAAAAAATGTTCTGGCTCTTCCAAGCTTTATAATGGCAGCCAATAGTGGTAAAGATTTTGAAGCAAAATGAAATGCATAAATCCATCATAAAAAGTACTCCACACAGCTCCAGGCATAAATCATGAGGTAATTTTAATTTTTGATGAACTATCCCTTTGAAAACCTCTGTTGTTTGAATCCTGCAGCCCGTCTCACGCCCTACAAACCAGTGGACATCATGCTCAAACCCCTGCTGTTTGAGGTGCCCAGCGTTTCTATGGATGCAGTGTTTATGGGTCGTGATTGGCTGTTTCAGCGGCTGGAGGAGGTACTTACGGGGGGAGGAGATGCCGATGAGGGTAGAGGGGCTGTCATCATAGGTAACGTCGGTTTCGGAAAGACGGCAGTGATCTCACGGCTGGTGGCTCTCAGCTGTCATGGTGGACGAATGAGACAGATTGCTTCCAACAGCCCTGAAGCTACACCCCAGAGTAAGATGTCCCTTTAGGAATAGTTTAACATTTTGTATTTATTCACCCACATGTCATTGCAAAACTATATGAAAAAATTGAAACTCAAAAGTCAAAATTTGAATATGTGAATCACATAGACTCCTTTTGTTGAATATGTAAACTTCGACTGATATGTGTTAGTATCTCAGATTTTCAGACCTGCTGCAATACCTATATTCATTGAATTTATGTAAAGTAATAGAGGAATTGTGTGTGTATGTGTTGTAGATCGAGGGGCTGATGCTCATCAAACCAGTCAGCTGAACCCCCCCTCACAGAGTCCCCTTCACAGCAACAGCTGCCCCCCGACCCCAGACACACACCGGCACAGAGAGGGGGCAGTCAAACGCCTGGCTAGCAAGGTACACACTTTATGCCCATTCGGACAAGATTAGTTTTCACTGAGGAGGTCAGGTAAGTCTGTGTTTCACAGACATACTTGTCCGTATCAAAGTGTATATTTCTCATACAACCTCTATGAATAATACAGAGAGCAAATTGCAGTGTTTTTTTTTCTGACAAACTTTAACCTTCCTATAAGAAATCTGATATCATCTACATCTAGGAATATTTGTAGTTTGTGATATTTACATTTTTCACAGCAATTTTCTTATTTTTTATCTTCCCTTAATGCCATTACTGAAGTTAAATGACTTGCTACAATGCTACTGTTCCAAGTCAGTAAGATGTGTATATATATTAGTTATTTTATTGAAAAATGATGCCTTAAAGTGATCAAAAGTGACAGTAAAGACATACATAATGTTATGAAAGGTTTATATATCAAATAAGTGGTGTTCTTTTCTATTTATCAAAGAATCCTGAAGAAAATGTAGGATTATTTTGACAAAAATATTAAGTAACAACTGTTTTCAACATTTTACACCAAATCAACATCATATGATGAATTTTGAAGGATCATGTGACACTGAAGACTGGAGTAATGGCTGCAGAACATTCAACTTTGGAATAAGGAATAAATTCTATTAATATATAATATATTAAAATAGAAAAACATATTTTAAGTTGTAATAATAAATTAAATTTTGTAATTTTTATTGTTTTTTTATTTATTTATTTTTTATTTAAATTAAAAAATTTAAATGTATTTTTTATTAATAAAACATTTTTAATAAAAACAATAAACATGCAGCTTTGGTGAGCATAAGAGACTTTCCAAAACCTTCAGAAAAAATCTTGAAACTTTTGTGAGTGTGCTATGTATTATTTATTTGTTTGGGTAAATAACGGTTGATAGTCAAGTAATAAGAGATTTCTTTCTCTGAAGCAGATTAGAATGGGCACTGGTTAGATTTGATCTGCACTTTAATTAATTGCTTCCGTTAATTATGTGAATAATGCTCTAATTATATTACGTCTATAATTATTGTTTATTTCAATGGGCTTCGTGACACGCATCCAAAACGCATGAACTTTAATAACGCCCACTTCCAGACAATAGACTTTTTTTTTTTTTCTTTTTTTTTTTATGACATTTTTTTGATTGGGTGATTTTAAAAATGGAAGCTCTTCAAAATTGTTGACAGCAAAATAAAGAGATTCCACCGAGCAGCTCTCATGTTTATTTATAAATACACATGATGTTTTGTGCGATGTTTTAGATGTGTCATTCCGTGACAGAGGCAAACTGCATGCCACATGCATATTCAACACTTTGCTCTCTGTGCCAGTGCGTGTGCGTGTTTCACGTTTACATCTGGACCTGAACCTTCTGTTGAGTCTTCTAGTCACGTCTTTTTAATCAGCCATCTGTCAGTAGAAAGTTGTTTCAGGCCACGATTTCATTCTCACTTCTGTTCAGAAGCTTGGATTTCAGAACGATTTGGGACTCGTGATATTCAAACAAACCTTAAAGGGGTTTTATCATGAGAAATCAGATTTTCCTTGATCTTTTGAGATAAAAGAGCTCCATGTGCTTTGTAAACCTACAGTGCAGTAACGTTTAGAACCTACAACCTCCTCCCCAGTGCAACAGCATTTAAACTGAGCTCCAAAATAGACTCTTGTACCTTCTGCAAAGATAACGATTTCAACACTTGACTGCCCACATTGACGCATTAATGATGTTTATTTAATCTTGGTGAGGAAAGAGGGATAGGAAGAGGGATTATTAATTATAAAATCATCCATATGACTTTTTCATATTCCAAGTCTTCCAAGTTAAATTAGTAATGTGAAAACAGCCTGAAATTTTAATTTGCTGTTCACTGATAATCTTCCCCTCTGCTGCAATTGAATCATCGAGTCACTGAGTGAACTGAACTGAACTGGATCATTCAGATTCATTAAGAAATCATTCAGATTAATGGTGTTAAATGGATCCACAAATAAATAAAGTTTGATTCAAAAGAGTGATTCATCCATAAAACAGCCATTTCTACTTCCCTCATGAATGCGCCATAAAAATGTCTAGATTTTCAGTGAATGTCAATTTCAGTCTGTTCCTCATCAAAGCCGTCATATGACTTCATAATACAAGTCATACAGACCATTTTTATGGTACTTTTTTTTTTTTTTGTCACCTTGGAGCCTTGACCACACCAATCCATGCTGTGTTTCCCAAAGCATTGCAAGCAAAAGTAGAGCATAAAGGCCATTGTTGTCAGTTGTGTCTACTTAGGTTTACGATTCTTTTAGGAAACACAGCCCAGAGCTGTCAGGATATTTTTTCTCCATTTAATTCGCTTTTAGGGTTCCAGAGAATCCAAAGAGTAGTAAATAATGACAGAAATGACATTTTTGGAGGTGAACAATCCCTTTGAACAACTCTTTTCTTTTTATTTTCGACCTGTTCAAATCTCCCACTTTCAGTGTTTTCCTATATGTTTTCTACCTCCCTCACCCCCGTTTCTTCTGTTGTAGGTGGTGGCCTATCACTATTGTCAAGCTGATAACACATACACGTGCCTGGTCCCAGAGTTTGTGCACAGTGTGTCCGCTTTACTGTGCAGAGCTCCTCGCCTCAATGCTTATCGAGAGCTCTTGCTCCGAGAGACACACCTGCAGAGCCTGCTCAGCTTACGCTCCTGCGTCCAGGACCCTGCCGCTGCCTTCCGTAAGGGAGTCCTAGAGCCCTTAACACTTCTACGCAAAGGTGAGACGCATCACATGCTACTGTCATTAATCACACCATCACATAAAAACTAAATATGTTTACTCCGGGGTAATGGGGGGAGAAGAGCGCTCTTGCCTCATTTAGTTTGGCCCAGTACGGATGTGAACAGATGGTCCTCAGAAACGGCTTGGATCACAAGGAACGACAGATGAAGGACTTAACAGGAATTTTAGAGAATGAGGCTAGAGCAAATTTTGAGTATGGAAATGAAGACATAGAACTGTCACTCTGAACTCTTGATAGAAAATCAGTGTTCCTGGTTTGTAACATCAGATTAGAGAGACAATCGAGAAAACAGCCTTTATATTAATAACTTTGGGTAGAATCAACATTACTCTAATTCCTATGTACTTGAAAACCAGGGTGCAAATATTTCTGATCATAATACTTTAATTTTGCATGATTTTGTATTAAAACTAATACATTTTGTCTTTATGCCAGTGGGATTATTTAGCTGTTGCTTTCTTATTTCTTAGTGCAGATCATACAAGACGAGTCTCTGTGTCTCGTGAAACTACATCTTTCACGTGCTTATTTTTGTCAACTTTTTGATTTGGTAGCTTATTGTGGTGAATATTCCATGTGTGAAAATTAGAGAAAAACTTTAGAGATACAAGATAAGCAGGTACATTTTTCACTGTGATAAACTCAATGTCAGGTGTGGGGTGTTTTCTTCCAAAAAGGAGTTAATGTAATCTTTCATCTAAATGTGATTTCGTGGCTGTTGTCAAAGTAGGCTGCGCTGGCTGTTAGTTGATTTTAATATTAATTTATAGCCAAACAGCTAATTAGGTTTTAAGCTACTGTTGTAGCTAATGCAGCATTACTATTAATTCAGCATTTGTATTCTGGCAATATTAACAAATAATGATAGATTTGAAAAAGAAATGTTACTTTAGTATATGTGAAGATGCATTCAATAGTAACCTTGACCTTCAGCATCCATGTTCCAGTAAAAAAAGCTTCTCAAAATTTATTGGCTGTATTTCAATCCTCTGAATTGAATGCCGAATTGCATTCAGGTTTTCCTTTATTCTGGTTTTGAATGATCCAGTCAATTGTTGATCAATAAAATCAGGTCCTGCCCTACATTTATTTTTCTTGTTAAAGGTCTTATTTCACATCAAAAAGCACCACACTATGGAAGTAATTACGTTTGCGACTTCAAAGGAATAATTCACCCCAAAATTAATATTGTGCCATCATTTATTCACCCTTATGCTGTTCCAAACCTGATTTACTTCCTTCTGTGGAACTCTAAAGCAGATGTGGTAGGAAGTTTAATTTACTCTATACAATGAATGTGGATGTGGTGCTGCGGAGCTCCAAATATGAAATATTTTAAATTGTTATGTGAATTATTCGTTCAACAAATTGTATTGTGAAGGGTGTAGCTATTTGTCAAATGGCAAGTACTCAAAAACTATGAGAGTGAGAGTTTCACTACAGACTGCAGGCACTTTTTCCTACTCAACATATGGTGAAAGAAAGCAGCATGCAGGGTTTTATTGTGCTGGGCGTTCTAAATTCACCTAGTACACAAATTCAGCAGTACACATTGTTCCTGTTAACTTTACAAAAGAAAAACCTGAGCACACCCACGTAATGCCCAACTCTTAACAAACTCAGGGCCCGCATTTGACTTCTAGTTCGTCTAACCATGGTGTTTCTGTTGTGTTTTGCAGAGCGGAAGATTCCAGAAGAAGATTACATCATCCTAGTGGATGGTCTTAATGAAGCAGAGTTCCACAAACCAGACTATGGAGACACCATTGCGTCTTTCATCACCAAAATCATCTCTAAATTTCCTATTTGGCTTAAACTGATTGTGACTGTCAGGGTCAACCTAGTGGTAAGTGTTTTTCTTTTTCTTTTGCATACACAGCACCCTTAATTTGACTAGACTTTTTTTTTTTTCTTGTTTTAATACGAGGTAAGACCTCTGAGAAAGTTTAAAATGCTCATTGTCCTGATGTGCCTTTTGCGATTTGAGCTTTCAGAATGGTTGCGGTGGTGAGTTTTGGATGCTGGTCAGTGATTGGTGTTGTAGGGTGGGTGTGTGTAATCCATGTCTGAGCTGGAGCTGGACTCCGGCCTGCAGGAACCAAGCTTATATAAGAGGGGATAAGGGCTGTGATGCAACACCGCAGATGCTACGCGTGTCCCTATACACTTTTCACACACGTACACTGTCTCTTTCTCTCTCACTCACTACTTCTCGGAGCAGTGACCTAAAAGTGCCAGACAGCCCACACAACCAGGCTCCCGGTGTTTATTCTACAACATTAATCCTGCAGTTGTTTTGATTGGAAAACATTTGTCGTGATTCGAATACAGATGATGATGAGGATGTGCAGTAAGATAAAAATGTACAGACTTTTGTGGTCCTTGTAGTATTCATTAATTTTCCCTCTTGCAGTCATCAAGGGCAGCCTGTTGTCAGTGGTTACAGCACAAAACTGTGATCTGAAAGGAACTATAATTATTTAAGAAATAGGAGTTCTTTGGGAAGGCTGGTGGTCGTTACTCTTATGCTGTGGTGCAGAACAGCCAGTGAAGTTTTATCCCTTAAAATCCTAGCCTTTTTTCATATTTAATTGCATGTCTTTCCATTGCTGCAGGGAGCTGTATTACCAGTATCTGAATTATGCAGGTATTTTAAAAAAATGGCAATTTTGTGTAGTTTTGTTGTTTTATATTTTATTGATCAAAGTCATGTGGTGCAAGCAACATGGTGTCATAGGGAGGACCCCTGCAGACCCCCATGCCTGTGTGTCAAGCCTTTTTAGACACATCAGTTAATTTGACCTTTTTATCACATGGGAGGGTTAGTTCAGATTGTAAAATATCATGTGGTGTGACTCCCCAAAAACTTAAATTAACAATTTGTGATGTTTATATTTAAGACAAAACCTTGAAATATACAGTACCGATCAAAAGTTTGGAATAATTGAGATTTTCTAAATGTTTTTGAAAGAAGCTCACAAAGGCTGTATTTATTTGATCAAAAATACAATGAACAGTAATATTGTGAAATATTATTATAGTTTAGAAGAACCATTTTCTAATTTTATACATTTTAAAATGAAATGTATTCCTGTTTTTGCTGCTTAATATTTTTGTGGAAACCGCGCTGCAGCAAAAACGTTTTTTAATATTGATAATATTAAGAAATGTTTCTTGAGCTCCATATCAGCATATTAGAATGATTTCTGAATAATCATGTGACCCTGAAGACTGGCGAAATGACTGCTGAAAAACAGCTTTGCCATCACAGTAATAAATGACACTTTAATATATTCAAATAGAAAACAGTTGATTTAAATTGCAATATTACTGTTATTACTGTTCATTTTTGATATGATAAACGCAGAATTTAAGTATAAGAGACTTCTTTCAAAATTGAAAAATCAGTAGTGTATAGTTCTGTCAGGACCGCTATCGTCAAAGATGATTGACAATTAGCATATAGCTTGGATTGGCGGTATGGTTCTGTTCTGGGCAAGAACTCCCTGCGCATCCACGCAGCCTAGCATGGAAGAGAGCAGGGAGAGCAGCGATAATAATTCCTATAGGTAGATGGGGATCAGCTGAGAGTCAGCTGATGCGAGCTCGACTACCGTGACCTGCCAAAACTAATGCTGTGCTTGATTTTAAGTGTTTTTTTTTTTGCAGTTTTTTCAACATAAATACAAAGAGTACCTTTTCAAAAACTTGGTGTATATTATTTTTATAACTCTTTGCATTGGCTTTTTTGTTGATCATTACAGGAAGTCACCAGTGTCCTTCCCTTTCCAATCATCTCTATGGATGATTTCCATGACAACAAGGATATAACCTCTGACCTCACCTCCTACATCCAGCACCGTATAGACCACAGCCCTGATATCCTCAGCAACATTGCCATCAATGGCAAAGCCGACCCGGCAAACATCTCTAAACTCAGCGCCCACCTGGTCGCCCGCAGCCAAGGCTCATATCTTTATTTAAAATTAACCCTCGACCTGTTTGAGAAGGGTCACCTGGTCATTAAAAGCTCCAGCTATAAGGTTATACCTGTGTCTCTGTCTGAGCTCTACCTGCTGCAGTGCAACATGAAATTCCCATCGGCCTCAGCATTTGAACAAGTATTGCCACTGCTAAATGTGGCTCTGGCATCTTTGCACCCTCTGACAGATGAACAGCTCTTCCGGGCACTAAACGCCGGGTCCATGAGAGGAGAATTGGAGTGGGAGGACTTCCAACAGCGCATGGACGCTCTTTCCTGCTTTCTGATTGGCCGTCGAGACAGAACACGCATGTTCTGCCACCCCTCCTTTAGGGAATGGCTTGTATGGAGGGCGGATGGTGAGAGCACTGACTTCTTCTGCGACCCAAGGTAATCAGTGATGACATTTTGTCTGACACAAATAAGAGTAGTTCAGTTTGGTGTTGTTGGAGAGTGTTAAGGCAAGGATGAAGTTGCTAAGGTGTTCACAGTAGTTGTAGCGCATTGCCATTTTTGCATTGCCAGTTTCCAGAAAGTGCATAGAAATACGGTAGATCTCCAGTAGGAGTGCCTAGTCCTTTTTCTGGAAATCTACCTTTCTGCAGAGTTCAGTTGCAACAACTTACCTGTTTGTAACTATCAAGTGTTCCTGAAGGTCTTATCTAGCTTGGGCAACCTTAAAGGCATAGTTCATCCCAAAATGAAAATTTTGTCATTTTTCCATTTAGTCTTTTCCATACTATGGAAGTCACTGGGGACCAGCAACTGTTTGATTACCCACATTCTTCCAAAATCATCTTTCATCATTCAGCAGAAGAAAGAAACTGGGTACACACTGGGTAGTTATAGGAACTCAGTTACAAGAACTAGCAACCATTTTTTCCCTAGGGCAATTTTCCTGGTTGCATTTTCACAGGCAGTAGAAACTATGAAATGACATAAGCCGGCTGACAGTAACATCATTTAGGGCCTGGGACACACCAAAAAGACGGTTGGCCGTTGGTTTTTGAGCATCCATCAGCTTTAGTTTTTTGGTGTGTTCCACAACATTGGCTCTAGTCGTTGTTTTTCGGCCGATTCTGGATGTCGAGTAGGCAGCCGAGCCAGTCAGCAAGAAAAAGAACTCTGATTGGCTATTCAGCTTAGCAAATGAGTGCACAAGAAAAAACAGAACTGACAAAAGCAAACCAAAGACGGAATAAAGATGAAATGACAGACACTTGTCATTCTTGTCACCTCATTTGGCCGGAGGATTATTATAATAATACCATGGCTTTATGGAATCAAGATGTCAAAGACCAGCTAATCAACATGATCCAGGAGAGGCTGCCACTGGTGCTTGCTTGCTTTGTATATCCATAGTTCTTGCTCTTCTAGTTTCCCTGTTTGAATGCCGATTACAGACTGCTACCACCTGCTGGTATGGCAGAGTTCTGTTGTCTCACGCAAGTGCAGAGCATACATGCTAGTTGGCCATTGGCTGCAGTCTGTCCAGTGTGTTCTAGTGCAACTTTTTTTGCCCTGACACAGGCAATGCGAGTCAATGGCACAGTTGGCTTTCCTCAGTGCTAGTTCTTTGCTGTCGGTTTGGTGTGTCCCTACCCTAAGCACAGAATTGAAAAATGTCAACAACTGGTGGATGGAGGACAGAGAAGTGCCTGGACTTTGGCATCAGCCCATCTTGTTGTTATTTTCTATGCTCGTGGAGTTATTTTGTGTATATTTAAACTGTGTTTATAAGGCTTTTTAAAAATGGTGTCTGTTTCGAATGACATGCCTTTGGCTAATCACTTACATCACTGGTAGCACACTTACGTCGCTGGAAGTTCCTGTTGTACTGAGTTGGACCCTACTCTGAAGTAGATGCTAATTTACTCAAAAAGGTGTTCCTATAAACGTTCCTTGTTCCTGTGGTGCAAACACGCCAAAAAGCTGTCAATTCCACAAATTGTTATAGGAGGTTATATGAAATATTCCTCCAGTGTGGAAGTCCCTATTCATACAGGTTTGAAACAACTTGAGGGTGACTAAATGATGATAAAATTTTCATTTTTGTGTGAACTATCCCTTTAATAAGTGAGTTGCAATGCGTTAAAACTACTAAAGCACTTCAGCAGCTTAACAGCAGTGTTTTAAACTACTTGGAAGATTTTTTGCAAGCAAATAGGAATGCTATAAAACTAGCAAGTGAATTGTCTAATGCAATCTTTAGAATCGGCTGTGGAGAGAGGTTTGTGCTTAAAAATACTAAATGTAAGAATCTGAAAACCTTTGTTATTAATGACACCGTAGGCTATTAAGTGAACTGCATTCAAGGTCGGTTTTGAGCCTCACTGCCGATATTCACCCCAGTTTTCACCCGACGCCTTTTACTCAGCCAGATAAATACCAGCAAAACCAACCTGCGTCCTTCACATAAGAATCAGTGTACAGACTTAATAGGAAACCTAGGAAGGTCACATTTTTATGTTGCATTACAACCTATTCACACATTGGCAATAAAAAAAGCAATTAATGCATGAAAACTTTTACATATCGTAACTTTAACTGGTTTGGGGGTGGGGGTCATGCAAAACTACTGAAAACACCTTAGAATGTTAATAGCAATGTGCTACAGCTGATCAGAACACCTTAGCAACCACATAGCAAAGCGTGTGAAGTATTTGTACAGGTCAGCCATCTATTATGTGTGATTCTTTGGTTTGTTAATTGAGTTCAGAAAGGGAGTAACTAAAATGCATTTGAGTGTGTGTAGCCTTTGAACATGAAATTACTCTTGTGTAGTTCTCTTTCATTTTGTAGACACTTCAATTATCTCTCCACCTAAACACACACACATTACTCAGTGTTCTCATTTAGAAAGGCCTCATCACTGTTATAAACTGAAGAGTGACCCACTTAACACAGATCAAACATGGACTCATAAAAATAAAAGTTCATGGACTGATTCAGAGAGAAAAAAAAAAACTTTGCTGTAAGGACAACATAAAAAATCTGTAGGGCCATTTAAACCAGGGCTGTAACCATTAGAGGCATTAAGGGGGACAAGCCCCTCCCCAATATTTGATATTTTTTTATGCTGCTCTGTTTGTTATGACAAAGTTTTAAGTAAAATGTTTATACTGATCTGCCTCAGCAGTTGGCAGGCTTTAATGTTCACAGATACCAAACATGAATTCCATCGTGATGCTTTAGTTTTTAACAGTGAAAGAGTGCAAGCTGGTACAATGTAAGTAGCTAAACATGTATAATAGAAATTTTAAATGACCAACAGTAATATCCAGTGATTTGTTTTTTTTGTTTTTTTTTTTGGTGAAATTTCACATTCTTGATAAAAAATATTGGCGAAATCATTTATACTCTTCATGTAATGCATACAATTAATGTGACAAGACAAGAAACGTTTTTATGTTTTGAAATTTTCACATATTTAGCTTATAGATAAGAGTGAATAAAAATTATTTGCAAATAATTAAAATTAATTACCAAAACAAATCATTCTTGTTCTTTCACTGTTCTTCTCGATCTTAATTCTCTTAAATACATTTAAATCCTCTATTCACATAATTCCTTTGGATAAAAAGAGCATACCAAAAAAGTCCCCTTTGAAATATTCAAGACATGGTTACTGCATTGATTTAGACTGTGTTTATCAGAATGAAAGAAAGGAAATATGTCCACCTTTTAAGGAACCATTCTGTACTCGAGAGACCTTTCAAGAGAGGTGCTTTTATGATGAATCTGGATGATGGTGTTCATTATGATTGTGATTTCTAATGAATTGTTATTGATGTTGGTGAACAGAAGTGGCCACGCTCTGATGGCCTTCATGCTTTCACGTCAAGAAGGAAAACTCAACCGCCAGCAAACCATGGAGCTTGGCCACCACATTCTTAAAGCTCACATATTCAAGGTAGGAAACTCAGATGCTCAAAATCCTTCTCTCTGTTTGTTTGAGTGATGTGACCTGCATTTTAACTCTTCCTGCCTCTCCTCCTCTGTCCTCAGGGTCACAGTAAGAGGACTGGGGTTTCGTCAAGCATTCTGCAACCATTGTGGATCAGCTACAGTACAGACAGCCTATCTGCAGCTCTTTCCTCCCTCAGAAACCTCTACACACCCAATGTCAAGGTTTGAGGATATGCACACACAAAAAACAAACACATACTCGTCCTCAATGTGCCAATGAGACCATCACTTATAAAAAGCAGCGTCGATCTTGAGTAAAGAATAAAAATTAACAACTGCGTTGCACTCCTGAATTGTAGAACACAGCTCCAACAATTACCGTGGCTGACGCATTCGACTGCACAAGAAGAGCTATAGCCTTACAGAGGTCTGAGTCATCCAAAATGAACGAGATTTCATAAGTCACATAGAACATAGTAATTAGCACTGAGGCTTACTGAAAAATGCCTTACGTAATGACTACATTTATTTATTAAATCTATTATATGTTAATTGCAGTCTAGACTCCGCTCTCTCTGTATTTTCTTCTCCTACGGAGTTTTAATGAAATGAGCGTCACTCTGAGTCCGTGTGTCCTTGACAGCCATTTGGCTGGAGAGCTGCTCATTAATTCCTGCTGTGTTTGTATAAATAAATGCGATTCTGCTTCCTTTGCTTTTAATGTGTTCTTGTTTCATCCAGCATCTTAATCAAGCTTCCATTACCACACTGCCCATGTCCACAAAAAAGAAATAATGCCAGGTTTGCGTTCATTTCGCCCCAACTGGCGACTATGAGTTCATGCAGGAGCGTCACACATTAAGTACCAAAAAAACCACAAACCCCAAATAAAAATATATATTAAGTATAATAAAACTTTACATGTATTCATTTTTAGCTGACGCTTTTATCCAAAGCGACTTACAATTGCTATATATGTCAGAGGTCGCACGCCTCTGGAACAACTAGGGGTTAAGTGTCTTGCTCAGGGACACATTGGTGTCTCACAGTGGATTCGAACCCGGGTCTCTCACACCAAACGCATGTGTCTTATCCACTGCGCCATCGCCACCCTTTATCTATAATATTTTCTATAATATCTATAATATTTATCTACTTTACTTAAGCTTTCACTTTAAAAATTGTTGCATTGTCTTTATATCCATTTATGTACTTATGAACAAGTGCATGAATTATTGAAGTGAGAACATACACTATTAATGCATTTACTTTTGCTATTCCAGAATATTAAGAATATTAGACCTTAACTGCATCTTATATTATCTTAGCTTTTGACAGAGCATTTTGTGAATCAGAGGCTGTTTTTTGAAATCCGTCATACCTGGCATCCTTCATTACCTATTGTAGACTGAGTTTGGTTAATCAGTAAAGTCATTTTCACAGAAGGCTAAAATTTTTTATTTTGTAACATTTTGGATGAATTCCCCCAACCACCCATTCACAAAATGAAGATGTATGTGTGTGTTTATATCTTGTGGATTGGTTTTGTGATTTAGAAATGACATCCTTACTGAGCAAATTAAAATGAATATTTAAATGCTGGGCAGGAAACTGTGGTAGAGGGATTGAGATTGAGGCTATATATTGAAGAAATGGACTGAGGTATACAGTAGGCTGTATATTGAGGCTATAGAGTGCATATGTAGATTATAGATTGAAGCTGTATATTGAATATGTATTGTAGATGAAGGCATAGATTGCCTGTTGATTTGCTTGCATTTGTAAATTGTAGATATAGGCTGTGGATTGAAGATACACATTTTGGTATGTAGACTGCACATTTAGATTAATGCTATAGATTGAGGCTATAGATTAAATCTGTTGAATTATAACTAGATTATAGATAAAGACTGTTTACTGAAGCTATACAATGAAGCTATAAATTAAACATGCAAATTAAAGATGTAGATTATAGATTTGGGTTATAGACTATAAATAATATATAGATTGAGGCTGTAGATTGAAGCTGTTGTTTTACATCTATTTATAATCAACTATTGCTTTAATCTAAAATCTACAGCCTCAATATTAAGATTGTAGAAGATGTAGATAGGCTGTAGATTTAACCTAGAAATTGTAGATTGAGGCTATAGATTGAAGATGTAGACTGTAAATTGAGATTGCATCTAGATTGAGGCTATAGATTGAATATGTAAATTGATATAGATGGAATATGTAGATTGTGGATGTAGATTGATTCTGTAAACTGAAGCTGTTGATTGTAAATTGAGGTTTGAGTGCTGAAATCAAATCAAAGTTATCGTAAATTGCAAGTGAATAACTGAGCCTATACATTGTGACAATGTAACAATGTAAAACAATGTTTTAAAGCATGATAATAATTGAACAGTTTGAATAATTAATAACTGAACCTTCAAAATTGAACCAGTGTTAAAACCAGTCTTACCTTTGTCCCCAGGTGTCCCGGCTGCTGATTCTGGGAGGGGCGAGTGTGTGTTACCGCACTGAGGTGTTGAACAGTGCACCAGTGCTGTGTGTGCAGTCTCACCTGGGCCACCTGGAGATGGCTGCTTTGCTCCTGGAGTGTGGGGCATCAGTGGATGGGCAGTCAGAGAATTGCATGACCTCTCTCTGTTACGCCTCAGCTGCTGGACACCTGCCACTTGTCACCTTACTATGCAAAAAAGGGGCAAAGGTCAGTTAATACACAAACCGGCTATAAATGATTCAAACATTTCATCAGACTCAAAACTAAACCTCTGTATTTCAGTGAAAGATATTTGGGAGGCAAAATTTTGTCGCAGTATTCTATATTTGCTAGAAAAGGAAACAGAATAAAATAGACATACAAAACACACCTTATGTACACTTTTAATAAAACAAGCAATATAGCTACTGCATATAAGTGGAAGAATAGAGCACCCTTTTTAGGCACAGGTGCAAACTCAAGTTCAGAAAATAGTGTTCACATTATCCAATCAAACTTAATTCTGATGTCAAATACAACTGGGTGCACATCAAAAACTGTACTGTGAAAACCCCCATATAGTAATGGGAAATGCATTTTTATGGGGAAAAAAAGATTTTATTTTATTGTTTTGTTATAATGAGGGAAAATGTTCTAACAGTAAGACAGTCATTAAATGCTGCTGTCCTCATTAACTTTAAATACTTCATAGGGTGTGCATGTAAATGTCAATCAAACTGAACTCAACAAAAAGAGAGTGCAATTATTTTGTGGTTTGGTAACTTTGGTTATATAAACAATTCTACTATTTTCAAACTATGAAAAGTTTATTACATTTTTAAATAATTTTTGCACACAGTGTACTGTATAGTGTACAAGGTGTTCCTCAGTTTTAACAGGAGCTTGTCAATAAGAAGACAAACAATGCAGTATGACAAACTAGATGATCACTGCTCAAAAAGCTGAAAGTAATTAGGAAATACATTTATTTTTATTATCATTAATGTGTTCAGTGCAGGTTTATAAGTAAAAATGTATACATACAGTATGTTTTTATGTGCATTAGGTGGATCATGCTGATAAGAGTGGTCAGTGTGCACTGGTTCACGCTGCTCTGCGGGGTCATGCTGAGATTGTGCAGTATCTGCTGGAGCAGGAATGGAGTTTAGACCTCAAAAACAAGGCACTGCAGCAGGCACTGATCGCTGCCTCCAGCATGGGACACACACAGGTATTGAAGACACACTCTCTACACACCCCACACCACACATACACACGGCAAACAGTTACCAAACACACATACCCTTGTTTAGCTATCAAAATAGGCATATACCATAGACTATTGTCTACAGTTTTTATATTAAGTTATTTATAATTAGACCACTATAGGGCTGGGCGATATGACGATATAATCGTATATCGACGATGTCAACAGTCAGGTAACAGACGATTATCGACATTATCGGGGAAAAAAATTACAAATGCAAAAAATATTTTACACAGCCCCATAGTCACCATACAGGTCTTTTTGCATGCAAGAATGAAATTTAATAGGAGGGTTGGGAATTGAAAAGCTATTCCAATTTTGGAAATAAGATCAGATGCGTAAGGTCAGGAATCAAATTACTTGTTATAAAATAAAATTTTGATTCTGCTTCTCGATTCCTGTATGCACATTTTTTGTGATTTCAAAAGATTCAACTGCAAGAAGACAAAATAGAAGTCACTTCTGCACTCGCGCGCTGTTTTCTGTGCAGAGGACACACACACACACAAAGCTCGCACGAAAGCCACCTCTTATATACGCGAACACTGGACTGAGCTCTCTTTCTCACATTCTTACACATTCGAATGGACAAATACACACAAAATTATATCCAAATATCCCATAAATATCATCGGTTATGTCTTAAGTGAACGTAAAGAGGGTGTATTGGATCCGTGCAATGACAGCAGTCGCTGCCGCCAGTCATTAATGTTAATCAAATAACAAAAGATAAGAAAATCCCTCACTGATCTTGACTGAATCACTTTTGTAACCTCAGTTTATATTTTATTTGCCTGTTGTTCGACGCTGACTACTGTAAAGGCAATGTGCATCTGTGTATGCGATTTATTTTGGAGATGCGTTCTAGTATAATTTATGCTTATTTAGGGTAAAGCCTATTCTATTTTGATCTCCAGTTTAATCAGTTAAACAGAAAAAAAGACAAACAGTAGCACTGCATGTGTTTCTGAATATTTATTTTAATAGACTGTATAATGATGAAAAACCACACACGACGGTTATAATTAAAATACGCGAATTCCTTCACAGCCTATTCATACAGCGCACACAGTGCCCTATTTTTACAGATTTTTTTAAACAGTGTATACAGTATAATTGTTTAATTAAGCTGAGATATAGCACTATAAATTCTTAATTTATTTGCAACAAAACTATAAAGTTTTGTTGCAAACGGATGAAGACATTATAGGCTACTCAGCTCGCCCCGCAACATGCACACGTTCGGAGATTCGGCAGCCCAACACTGAATATTATATTTTGGGCGTTCTATTTTGATTAATACAATAACAATTATAAAAACTAAAATACAAAACTAAAATTTAAAAGAAACCTCAGAAAAAGGCTACCAGAAAAAACAAAACAAAAACATAATGTTTTTGCTCAGAATTCTTTTTAATCTCTGCATGACTTTAGTCATACATGATAAATATCAAATAACTTGTAGCTTGACTACAAGTTTAAAAACAGCACTACAATTATTATAATCACCATCATGAAATTTGTCTAATGCAAAAAAGAAAGAGAAACATAGGAAAACAGGCATATTTATTCAAGACATTACTATATGTAATCAAAATGCATTTATCATTCTTACAATCACCGCCAGAATGTCCAACGTCACCATGATGAACTTAAAATTGGGTTCTATTATTTTTCCTCAACAGTTCTTCTCACAAAACAAAATTAATTTCAAACACAAATTTGATAGGGACAGAGTGGAAATTATTAGCAACCCCAACATAACAGCAACGCTAATGTTTTCTGTTAGTTTAAGCACAAACTAAGAAAAGTACCAAAATGCCAAACTTTAACGTGGCAATAATTAAGACAAAACTGAATATGGTGCGTGAATATGTCGGCAATGTTTTCTTAGTGGGGGTGGGGCCTGGTGGAGGTGGGGCTTAGGTAAATTATATTATCGGATATCGCAATATTTTTTTAAGGCGATTATCGATAAGATAGTTTTGACATATCTCCCAGCCCTAGACCACTATAGATAAATAATAATATAACTTTTTTTTTTTTTTTTTTTTTTTTTTTTTTTAGATTGTTAGAGGTTTTCTGATTATTCAGCATGTTCCTTAAGTAAAGCTAAGTTACATAAGAAACAAGTACTAAACCCAAACATACTCAACACCCAGATATTGAATACATACTATCTTGAATCATCACTGTATTAATTTGTACATCACACATTACACATATTAATTTGTATTTACAGGTGGTAAAAAGGATGCTTGCATTGAACAATGATGAATTTTCGGTGCAGATTGACGGTCATGATACTTTGTGGGGTGAAACAGGTTTGTAAATATACCACATTACACTGCATTTATTATTATCATCTTACTTTTACTGTAGTTAAAATACAATTAATGTTTTTATGATTAATACATTTTTAGTGTAAAAATAGTCATTATTCTATTAGATAATTGACCTGTAAAAGTTGTCATTTAATGCAGTATTGAAAGATTTAAAAACACACAGACATGAGCTGTGTCCGTAATCGCATATTGGTACGTACTACATTTGGTTTAAATCTTACTTTGCAGTCGTTAAGAGTATGTTCTATAGTAAGAATGTTAGTACTATAAATAAAATTTGGACATTCCATTGCTATCCGCAATATAGTTGCTGTCACATGACTGACCAGCATCAGTTGCATCACTTCGTTGCTATTCACAACTCCTCTCCCGTGGCTTCATGGGATAGTAAAGTGTCCATTGAGTGCAAACTCTCAGCGGTAGTAGTAGGTCATCTACTTTTGGCCTACTGTTTTTCAAATACTATGAATTTGGACATACCACGGTTTTAGCATACTATTCACAGTCTGTATAGTAGGGAAGTAGTCATATTTGGACACAGTGATAGTTTCCCAGCGATAGAGTCTGCTGTGCTGTTTAGATCATCATTTTGAGCATGCACATCTTCTCCAGCTCTAACCGCTGCTGCTGGCCGGGGCAAACTAGAAGGGTGTGTGTTCCTGTTGGATCAAGGTGCCAGTGTAGCACAGACTAACCGCAGAGGGTTGGCACCCATCTTTAATGCAGTTCGAAATGGACACACACAGGTAAGACCCATTATTAAACATTTTTAGAAAAAAGTCATTTTACATTGACCTTTCACTCTCTTTCTTTCCTTCTCTCTTTTCTAGATAGCAGAGTTGTTTCTGCAGCGCAGCGCAGATGTGAATTGCAGTGATAAACATGGTCGCTCTCTAATGATGGTGGCTGCAAGCGAGGGACACCTGGAGACCGTGGACTTCTTGCTCTCACAGGGTCAGTGATGAGACTCAGATGTCCTTATCTAGCTTAGCCCTATAAAGCCTAGTGTATCATATTTGAAATGCACATTTCTAAGGCTCAATTATCAACATGATCAAAACTTTGCTGAAAATATTGTACAGAATCTACTACATGCCTTTTATCATCTAATTTCCTTTTAGTATAACTGTAAAATATCCACCTTTAAGTCATGGTACATGTGTCTTTGCTGTGAAATCTTTACTGATTTTTTTTGTTGTAAATCTTTTTTTTTTTTTTTTTTTTTTTTACTTTTAAAATAATTTTTTTTTTTTTATTAATTAAAGTATATAAGGATTGTGTTTTTATTATAGGAGCATGTATGAGAGCAGTAGATAAAGAAGGTCTAACCCCGCTCGGGTGGGCATGTTTGAAAGGGCAGAAGAAAGTGGTTGAGTTTCTGGTGGAGAGGGGCGCTCAGATTGACCACACAGATAAGCACGGGCGCACCCCGCTGGACCTGGCTGCTTTCTACGGAGACGCGGACATAGTAAGCCGAGATAACCTTTCTCTGTGTGGACACACAAACGCACATAGACACTTTTATCTCAGTATTATTCCAGGTCCATATCTGCTCAATCTGTTTTCAGGTGCATTACCTTGTCGAGTGCGGAGCGGCAATTGAACACATGGACTACAGCGGCATGAGACCTCTGGACCGGGCCATCGGTAGCAGAAACACCTCAGTCGTGGTCACTTTGCTGAAGAAAGGGGCTAAACTTGGTGAGTCTCACCTCAGAACATCATGACATACATTCTTTTATATCTCCTGGGTTCATGTGCCGTCCTCTAGAATCTAGATCGCCACAGTCAAGTTCTCAGGAGGGGCTTGTCGATTCTAAATCTAGAATGTAGCGAGTTCCATTTGTTCTCCCCTTTTCTCGGAGAGTAAAAGCACAGCGTTCCTTTGCTGAGTCCTAAATGCAATTGAAACCAGGCCATATTCGCAGAAGAGCCATGCAGGACTGTTAGCCCACAGTTAAGTAGGACGCTGGTGATGTATGGGACTGTCATTCACACTCTGCGTCAGGGCAAAGACTTTTATAGCGAAGTCCACTCAGCTTTCTACTCAAAGTCACAGAGTGCAAACCTTAGGAGAGCATATTCCCCCTCCAGTTTAAAAAAGTCTAATTACATCTGAAACAGAGACCGTCTCTGCTAGTCTAGGGTTGATGATGGCAACGACTTTGCCAGACGCATTTTAATGACGTTGTGGTGCGATTTGTCTTGTCTACATACTAGACATGGTTCAGAAAATCTCTTGTGTGGATTGGGGAAAAGAAAAATCTCCCACTTTTGTGAGCAAGCTCCATAACCACTGAAAAATGAGCCATGTTTTAAATTAGCATTAGCTGATGTTTCCAGTTAGCAACTAGAAAGGAGCAATGTAGAGGTTAGCAATTTTTTGCTTGCTCATTTCCCGTCGCTATACAAATAATACTGCAGAACAAGCAAAAAGCAATCTTTTTTTTTTTTTGTCAAACTCCCATCCAAACCATCTCCAGAGGTTTTCTGTTTTAGTCTGCCAATGAATACTTTTATAGTTTAGTTATTTTAGTTGTCCTAAAGTAAGCCTGAAGTTGCACTTCTGCAGTTTAAACATTGATTTCATTATTATAAACAGACAATTCCAGTCCTGGATGCTGATTGGTTGATACAACATTTCTAAATGACTTGATATAGACAGAACTGTTATGAAAACCGTCAGTTTGCCTAGTAGCTGTGTAACTATTAGCCATAGATTACACATTATGAATTATATAGTCTAGTGGAAGGATGGCACATGATGGATATGCTTTCTGAAACTGCTTTATATAGGTTTTTGAAATTGGTTTTATGTAGTAATTGTTTTATAACTGCACTCAAAGCTGTGGTACTGTATATTGTGAATATAGTCACAGTTTCTCATACCTTATCGCTTAACTTAATTCCTTCGGTATATACACTACTATTAAAAGGTTTGGGGTCAGTAAAAAAAAAAAAAAAAAGTTAATATTTACATTAATGAAAAGTTTCTGAACTAGTCATCAACGAATCTTTAAAAAAAAAAAAAATTCCAACAAAATATTACGCAGCACAACTCTTTTAGTGCTGATAGTAATAAGTAATGTTTCCTGAGAATAATTATTTCTGAAGGATCATGTGACACTGAAGACTGGAGTAATGTCTGCTAAAAATTCAGCTTTGCCATCACAGGAATAAATATATTTTAAACAGTTTGCAAAAATATTTCAGAGTATTACTGTTTTTTACTGTACTTTTAATAAAATAAATTCAGCATAACAGACTTCTTTAAAAAAACATTGTACCAACCTCAAATTTTTAATGGTAGTTTATATTTCTTCCAAATTCCAATACACGTCTATTCTTCTTGAGTTTTCCTTGCATTTGTTCTTTATGCTTTATTTCTCTTTTTTTCTTTTTCTTTCTTTCTGTTCTGCTGTCACTATCACTGCTAAAGGCTACAGAACATCTCCTTATGAACGATCAGGTACAAGCATTAGGAAAGTCATACTCTGAGTCAGTCTGTGTTATTGACTGTCAGGACTGACATCTCTCTTTCTCTCTTGAAGGTAACGCTGCCTGGGCCATGGCCACCTCCAAACCCGACATCCTCATCATACTTCTGCAGAGACTCATGGAGGAGGGAAACCTGCTTTATAAGGTCTGTAGATCTAAAAATAGAGTTATTTTTTTGAAAATGTACATATACTATAATTTCTTTTTAAATGTCTGTGAAGTTTAGGCTATTATTTTTAATAACAAATGCTAGATTTACTTCACATAAACCACAATTGCATTGATCTAGCCATGGTATTGAAGAGCCATCTATGGTTTTACCTGTAGTTACTATAGTGTGTTCTTGGAAATACCACATTTAAACTATGATCAGTAAATTTCAATGAAGGTTCTCTGAGACTTTCTTAAACTCTTTAATTTTTTTCCTTTTTTCATGTATTCTTTCTCTCCTTCTTTCTCAGAAAGGGAAGATGAAGGAAGCCGCTCAGAGGTATCAGTATGCACTGAGGAAGTTTCCGAGGGAAGGTTTTGGGGAAGACCTAAAGGCATTCAGGGAGCTCCGGGTTTCCCTGTATCTCAACCTGTCCCGCTGCCGCCGCAAAACCAATGTATGTCAACCAAAGTATATGTTGTTAACTTCAGTGGATAGAGGTTAAAGGCTTCAATAACATCCCTGATAATTGTTAGATGACAATACATCTCTACAGTATGTGCCTTAACAAACAGAATTAAGTATATTAAATGGCTATAGGCATTTATATTGATCACATGCACACAAATTTTCTCCAGGATAATTGTAATGGTTTGTCTAGGTTCAGGAGATGAGCCTCATAGGGTGTTCGTAGAAGTGTTTTGAGTGCAATTAGGCAGCAGATTACATGAATGTGAGAGAGAGATAAAGACAGAGTCACTATGTGTCCTGCTATGTGTTTCCTAATTACACAGGCAACCTGAAGTTCTAATGTTATTTTAATAGGATCTGCCACTATTAAACATTTAAAGTGCATCATTAGGACCGACAGTTATGGCTTTTCATTGAAACTCTGACCTCAGACTCAAGGACAGAATTTAAACGAGAGTCTCCTGATTTCAGATTCATGCACCACAGCAGAATGAAGGACTGAGGTAGAATGTGAGCAAGTAAATTCAGCTCCTTGGTATGCACAAATCACTACCAGAATGCAGCAGTGCTGCCATGAGTGCACTAACCGCTGTCATGGGTCTAGTTAAGACAAAGCCTTAAAACTTATGTGATTGATATTTGGTCTTCATTTTTTACCCCCGTTACTACTTCCTGTCACTCAAATTCTCTCTCTTCTTCCTGTCGTAATTGTTCTTGACAGGATTTTGGCATGGCTGAGGAGTTTGCCACCAAGGCTCTCGAGCTCAAGCCTAAGTCCTATGAGGCATTTTATGCACGTGCCAGAGCCAAAAGGAGCAGCAGGTAAAGAACCTTAATGCTGGCTTGGAACATGTGAATTGTTTCTGATAAAAGAGAATTACTTTGGCTGTTTGTGATGTCTCTTCAAAACCAAACATACAGCGCAACAAAATTCTCCATTTGTGTAGTTCTTTTTAATCGATCAGTTTGACCCAATTGGCAAACTTGAAATGTGTCATGGACTGCTAATATGCATTTCTGTTTTTTGAACAAAATGTTTTAAAAAGCTAGCTTGTACAGTAGGTTAGTCTTACATTAAAGGGATAGTTCACCCAAAAATTACAATTCTGTTGTTAATTACTCACCCTTATGTCGTTCCAAAGCCCTAAGAACTTAATTCATCTTCAGAACATAAATTAAGATATTTTTTATGAAATCCGAGAGCTTTCTGATGCTCCATAGACAGCAACACAACTACCACATTCAAGGCTCAGAAAGGTAGTAAGGACATCATTAAAATATTCCATGTAACATCAGTTGTCCAACCGTAATGTTATGAAGCTACAAGAATACTTTTGTGTGCAAAGAAAACAAAAATAGCTTTATTTAACACTTTCTTCTCTTCCATGTCAGTCTTTCACGTGCGTTTACAAGAGTACCATAATGCATGCGTGCGATGCTGCTGAACACCGGCTCCTGCTTCGGGAGCATCGCACTCATGCGTTGTCATGAATGTGCATTGAAGACTGACACGGAAGAGAAAAAATTGTTGAATAAAGTGATTATTTTTTGGGGGTTTTTTGTGCACAAAAAATATTCTCATAGCTTCATAACAATGGGGTTGAACCATTGATGTCATATGGACTATTTTAACGATGTCCTTACTACCTTTCTGGGCCTTGAATGTGTCAGTTGCATTGCTGTCTATGCATGGTCAGAAAGCTCTCGCATTTAATCAAAAATATCTTAATTTGTGTTCCGAAGATGAACAAATGTCTTACGGGTTTAGAACGATATGAGGGTAAGTAATTAATGACAGAATTTTCCTTTTTGAATGAACTATCCCTTTAAGGCTGGCCTAATAAGCTGGTTGTACATAAGCTATGTTTAGATGCATAACACTATTTTCAGTGTATTATAGTAATTTGATTGTATTTACATTATAAAAAGATTTTTTTTTTTGTTAAGTATTTTTGCACTTTATTATAGTGTCAGGGTTATAACCTATTTGCTATGAAGTGGTATTTTTTTATTTTTACAGTTAATCAATTTACACATTTTTGCATATTTCTGCAAACATCCAACACTAACAGATGTAACATTTTTCTGAAAGCTAAGAGCAACAAATACAGCAGAACAAACTGGGAACCGTCATGCACTTAGTCGCATAGTGGAACAGACTTATACAGTTCACTCAAGTACAGCACTACTGCCTTAAATCTGCTTTGTAGTGCACAGTGGTCATGCTAATGGTTTACCTGAGCCGTGTGCTTCGTTGACTAGCATAGTTAATCAAACTTTTTTACTATTTATTACTCCAAAACATATTAAAACAGCCCGCATGACAGAGTGATTCCCAGGGTCCTATGATTTATATGGCACATAAGGAACACATGACTATGTCCCCATACAGTATCTTCTTATCACTCAAAGATTGAATTATCATGTAGTTACTGAAGTTGCACTGAACACCTACTTCTGTAACCGCTACCTTCTCAACATTAAGTGAATTAATAAAGAGAGCTCTGTCTATGGTGTTCAAAAGAACACCATAGACAGAACTCTCTTTATTAATTCACTTCAGCAGCTCTTATCCTGGGTTAGGGTCAGGATGAGTCATGACCATTTAAAAAGTTTACTTAATGTGTGTTAACAGACCATTAAATGAATGCTCACAGGCCAATGTTAACCTGTCCATGTGCCAATGTATAATTGTCAATCAAATGTGAATGTTAACCAGTCGTTTCAAAGCTGCTGTCTATGAAGAGAGTCTTACATTAGTCATTTATAAGGTTCCATTGTGGTTCCAGATCCTGTTTATGTAGGCTGTTTCCGGTGTAGGAAGTAGACAGTGAGGCAGCTTACAAGGTTCAAAAAGAGAGAGAGCGTATATCTACACCATCTACTGCATATAGTTTATAATAATGATTAATTATTTACCAGTTCCTCTGTTTTTCACTCTTTCAGGCAGTTTGCAGCTGCGCTGGCTGATCTTTATGAAGCGTCGCGTCTGTGCCCCAGTAACAGAGAGATCAGACGTCTGCTGGCACGTGTGGAGGAAGAGTGTCAACACCTGCAGCGACAGGGTTCTAAACACCCTGCCTCTCACAGCAACCCCTCACACCATGAGGAAGACAACAACGAGGAAGAAGACGACGACGATGATGACGATGATGACAAGGACATTGAGAGTTTGGAGAAAAGCCCAGACAGTCTCAGCATAAACATGTTGCAGGCAGATGAGGAGGAGGAGCGGCATGAGCAAGAATCCTCTAGGCAAGAGAAGAGGAAGGAGAGCTGGCATCAAAGCCGCACCTTGCCTGATTCTTTAGGCCTAGCGATAGCAGATGCCCAGTCCGCCATCTCCACAGCTGCCCCCGGACGGGCCGCCCACAGGCGTCTTCCATCCAGACAGGCTCAAAGCATGAAAAACCGAGAGTACAGCAGCTCGCTTCACGCCGAGAGCAGGACGCCCCAGAGCGCCGGGTCCAGCCCCATGCCCAGCCGCCACCGGCCCGCCTCACTGCGAGCAGGGCCCTGCATTGACATTGGCAGTGTTGAGAGGGGTCCGCTCGGTGGTACCAGAGACGGCAACACTCAGTTTGGTCATGCAGAGAAGGCCGAAGGCAACGTCGAGTCAAGGGGGGAATTCTGCAGGAGCAGCAGCATGAGAGTGTCCAGCTCCTCCAGCGGAAACCTGGCAGAAACCAGCCGCATGCGCAATTCTGTGGCAAGTGCTGACAGTACGAGGCAATCGGAGCATAAGCCACGGCCATTTATGGGCGTCATTGACAAGACTGCACGTTTCCAGCAGCAGCAAGGTCATCATGGCAACTTGGTGTCCGGTTATGGCTGGCAAGGACTTGTGCCAGAAGGGCTCGTAGGTCACAATGTAGGTGTTGTCATGAACACGCACTCGCAGGGACTGAGCAGTGACTTCCAATACGCTAAAACGAGCGCTTATCAAGAGCCCATCCATAACAGCACACATACACCCGAGTTTCACCCAGACAAGTTTCATCTTGGATCTGGATACAAGGACAGTAACCCCATCCAGCAGCACTACAATGACACCAAACATAAGCAGGCCAGCCTGGCCCGGGACAACCCCATCCTGATCAGCTCCATCAAACCTAAACGCTCCTTTATTGAGTCCAACGTGTAGCTACAAACTCGTACTTAACGTTAAGCACAAGTTATTTACAGTCTTTAAAATAGGAGCTGCGGTTTTCATCAACAAACCAAATGTTATTTTAGTTGTTTTGAAGACTAAATTTAAAGCATTTTGTGTGTGCGCTCCAGTAAAGCGCACACAAGTAAAAGATTGCCTTGCATTTCTGTTTACATCTACAGCTTCCGAGGTATTTAAGCACGTTTTAAATGCGCAACGCTGCATCTGCACATTAAAAGAGAGCTGAGATATGATACAGGTGATTTATTAATAATGTTTTAAGATACCTGACCTGACTTTAGACTTCAGTAAGGACATAGGACGTCTACCAAGATGAAACACTGTCTCTTACAGTAGGATTGTGGACCGGTCCTGTGTGTATTCAAAAGCATTTCCTGTTTGAATGGTGGTGAGTCTGTGTGTGTTTGTGTGTGTTTGAGAAGAAGCGTGTCATATTTCTTCATGAACTACTCACTGTTTGGACTAATTTATTTATGGCTTGGTTGTCTGATTAAAACAATATTATATTTTATATATTAGTTATTTTTGCACAGCTATATATAATGAAATACCACTATGATTGTGAGATTGATATGAACTGTATAAAGGAGACCAGGTTTACATGCATGTTTTGGTGAACCATATTCAGGTGTCTATGAGGACATAGAAGTTATTTCGTATGTACATTATTTGCAATTAATTTCATGTATAGGGCTGTTACTTATTGTATTTGAATATTTCAGCAACATATACAATAAACCCCAGTTTAGACTTCTGTTATTTAGTTATTAGTTTATTACATTTCTGTCTTATTTTTTATAAAGTCATAAAGTGACACACACAACTATACAAAAAAATACTATAATGAGAGCCAGTCCTTAACTTTTGATGGGAACATTAATAATAAAGATTTAAAGGGATAGTCACCCCAAATGTAAATGACCCCATGATTTACTCACCCTCAAGCCACCCTAGGTTGACTTTCTTCTTTCAGACAAATATAGTCGGAGTTATTTTATAAATACTGTTCGGAGTTATAAATACATACTCTTTCCGGTTCCTGGCTGCCGTGCTGATGAGTGGTTTGCGATTGTAGCTTCGTTTTTCTGTTGGAATCTCTCTTATTATCGGTTGTGATCAAATAAATTACCACAATATTTCTGATATTAAGCTCCAGTGAAAAGTGACGAACATGTAAGCTTCCTGTATAAAACTTGGAGGAGCCTGGACATTTTTTGATAAATCTCTGATCGTATTCCGAAAGAAGAAAGTCATACACCTAGGATGGCATGAGGGTACGGTGCCCGGGAGGGCCCGTCTTCGGTTCACTTAGTTTTGTCGTGGCCACAACATATTAAGTCGTGGGAACGCTATGTTGAGGGAACAACATCTATTTCTCATGGATAAAACATTTTTATTAACATTAAACATTTCATTTAATATTTGTATATTATTATTATTATTAGGTGATATTAACTTGTTAGGGCTATATTTTATATTAATTTCATATAAATATAATATTTTATTTCCCCTTTCAATTCGTGTACAGCTTTACCTAAATAACGTTCTGTATGCTATTTGCTACCATATATTTAGCAAATACTGTAAACGCCTGACAATTATGCCAATACTTTGATTGTAGGCTATTTATGCCCGTGCATGATGATAAATGAGTGTGTGAATGATTCATTCCTCAACGAAACACTATAGGCAGTAGGCTTTAATATTAATAATTATTAATTCACAGAAAAAAAATGTATGTTAAATTAAACCTTTAAACTGCATTTCCAATAGGCTATAAATTCCAGTCAGCATAATCAAAGCTTTATGTCCAGCATTTACAGGCTTACAAAACTGGTCAGAACGTTATGTAAAGAGATCGAAATGAAGGGGAAAGAATATAAAAATATAATAGGCTAATAATAATATACAAATATTACGGAAAAAGACGATCAGTTAATGGACACACACAGCTAAACTGTGGGATGGATAAAACATGTTTTCTTGTAGGTATTTTTATTTTATGTACTTCATGTAACATTTAACCTATTTGTGATAAACTTAATTCAAATGCTGGTTACGTCGCGTGCCACTTGCCTACAGTCCAGTAGCCTATGGTCAATATAATAATTTCTTAATTAAAAAAAAATATATATGTGTACATACAGTTGGGCAAAAAAGTATTTAGTCAGCCACCAATTGTGCAAGTTCTCCCACTTAAAAAGTTGAGAGAGGCCTGTAATTTTCATCATAGGTACACTTCAACTATGAGACACAGAATGGGGGGAAAGAATCCAGGAAATCACATTGTCTGATTTTTAAAGAATTTATTTGCAAATTATGGTGGAAAATAAGTATTTGGTCAATAACAAAAGTTAATCTCAATACTTTGTTATATACCCTTTGTTGGCAATGACAGAGATCAAACTTTTTCTGTAAGTCTTCACAAGGTTTTCACACACTGCTGGTATTTTGGCCCATTCCTCCATGCAGATCTCCTCTAGAGCAGTGATGTTTTGGGGCTGTCGCTGGGCAACACGGACTTTCAACTCCCTCCAAAGATTTTCTATGGGGTTGAGATCTGGAGACTGGCTAGGCCACTCCAGGACCTTGAAATGCTTCTTACGAAGCCACTCCTTCGTTGCCCGGGCGGTGTGTTTGGGATCATTGTCATGCTGAAAGACCCAGCCACGTTTCATCTTCAATGCCCTTGCTGATGGAAGGAGGTTTTCACTCAAAATCTCACGATACATGGCCCCATTCATTCTTTCCTTTACACGGATCAGTCGTCCTGGTCCCTTTGCAGAAAAACAGCCCCAAAGCATGATGTTTCCACCCCCATGCTTCACAGTAGGTATGGTGTTCTTTGGATGCAGCTCAGCATTCTTTCTCCTCCAAACATGACGAGTTAAGTTTTTACCAAAAAGTTCTATTTTGGTTTCATCTGACCATATGACATTCTCCCAATCCTCTTCTGGATCATCCAAATGCTCTCTAGCAAACTTCAGACGGGCCCGGACATGTACTGGCTTAAGCAGGGGGACACGTCTGGCACTGCAGGATTTGAGTCCCTGGCGGCGTAGTGTGTTACTGATGGTAGCCTTTGTTATTTTTGTCCCAGCTCTCTGCAGGTCATTCTCTAGGTCCCCCCGTGTGGTTCTGGGATTTTTGCTCACCGTTCTTGTGATCATTTTGACCCCACGGGGTGAGATCTTGCGTGGAGCCCCAGATCGAGGGAGATTATCAGTGGTCTTGTATGTCTTCCATTTTCTAATAATTGCTCCCACAGTTGATTTCTTCACACCAAGCTGCTTGCCTATTGCAGATTCAGTCTTCCCAGCCTGGTGCAGGTCTACAATTTTGTTTCTGGTGTCCTTCGACAGCTCTTTGGTCTTGGCCATAGTGGAGTTTGGAGTGTGACTGTTTGAGGTTGTGGACAGGTGTCTTTTATACTGATAACGAGTTCAAGCAGGTGCCATTAATACAGGTAACGAGTGGAGGACAGAGGAGCCTCTTAAAGAAGAAGTTACAGGTCTGTGAGAGCCAGAAATCTTGCTTGTTTGTAGGTGACCAAATACTTATTTTACAGAGGAATTTACCAATAAATTCTTTAAAAATCAGACAATGTGATTTCCTGGATTCTTTCCCCCCATTCTGTCTCTCATAGCTGAAGTGTACCTATGATGGAAATTACAGGCCTCTCTCATCTTTTTATGTGGGAGAACTTGCACAATTGGTGGCTGACTAAATACTTTTTTGCCCAACTGTGTGTGTGTGTGTGTGTGTATATGTATACACCTTTTTCTTCGCTTCTCCATGGAGGGCGCCATAGCGGCGAGTGACTTCCTGTAGGATGCTTCGAACTTCCGTTTAGTAATTGTCATCAGCTAGAGGACGTTGATGGTAATGGCGAATCGTGGAGGCTCGGGGAAAGTTTGTGCGGTAAAAGGCTGTCACAACAGCTACAGAAAAATGAAAAACTTTCTCGATCAAGAGTGTTATGAACACAAGCAAACAATACGAGCAGAATGTCAGTGTCCAAGGCCATTTAAATTGCACAAGATGCCGTCCGACGACGAGAGTAAAAGACAATGGCTCGCAGCACTTAATTTGAAATGTCCCCCTCGTAACGTCAACGTATGCTCCTTCCACTTTGTGGACAGACAACCAACGACAGAAAATCCTCATCCCGAACTTTGGCTTGGATATGATCGTCCATTAAGAAAGAAGAGAAGACGACGAACGTGTCCGGACGAAGGTGAGACTATTCACTTAACGTACGTTATTTACACGCTAAAGTGACTTCACAATTAACCTTAATCGAAATACGTCTTTTCAGTATGTCTGGACGACCAAGTTCTCATGATGTGTGCTTAAATGCTGAATAAAATTCTGGTTTCTTAAAGATGTTTAAGTATATTCGATAAGTAGCCTACATTCAATATATATTCAGAATGTAAACATAAATGTGTTATGAAAACAAAATGTCGTTGCAATGTTTTCATTGTCTGATTCATTTAACATATCTTTATAGAATTACTAATCAGAAATTAAGTTTTGATATATTTACGGTAGGAAATTTACAAAATATCTTCATGGAACATGATCTTTACTTAATATCCTAATTATTTTTGTCATAAAAGAGAAATGCATGATTGAGCCATACAATGTATTGTTGGCTATTGCTACAAATATACCTGTGCTACTCATGACTGCTTTTGTGCTCCAGGGTCACATATTGGTTTTATTCACCGTGATGAATCGTTTAAAGTCTGACTTGAATTCAACTTTGAACACTCCACTTTGAGATTGTTCTTGTAAAGTGTTTAACCAAGTGTGCACACACTTAAATATTGACTACATATTTTGGCAGCAGAGTGTAGTCTGTCTGATCATTTTACCAGCTACAACAGTATGGCACCATAAATGTTTACCATTTGTAGCTCAAATCACAACATTTAACAAAATAATACCTAAAAGTATTTGTTCATAAACTTATTTTGGTTTATAAAATGTGGAAAGTCAGCATTTTGTTTTTCATAATGCCAATTAAAAGTGTAGAAGTGCTAAACTAGAATTCTGCATTATTGTATCCAACATTAAATTAACTATTTTCAAAAAATAAAATATAAATCTCGAAAAATCACCCTTTTCAAAATAGAAACTCACCCTGTACCATATAATAACCCAGCTAATGTTAGATGCTTCAATGTATAATGGCTTGTCTGTATTTATAGGAGCTGGTGTTTACGAAGAGCACTCTGGAAAGGATGAACTGAGACCTGGAGAAGAGAGTCTTGCATCTGTCCCCAGTACCAAGCAATCAGATGTTGTTGACCACAGCTCTAAAAACATTGCCTCTGTTGGTACACAGTGGGAAGACCACATCTTCGAGGAGCATTGTTACATCAAGAGACAGCACAGTGTAACTTATGTAAACCAGTCAACGCAGTGCGATTCTTTCAAGCCTCCTAGTCTGATGAATGACTATGACTCAAATCTGTACACTGGTCTCCCACTCCACACATTTCATACCCTTGTAGCTGTTTTGCGTCCCCATGGGAATCTGTCTTACCAGACTGAAATTGAACAGCAAATCTTGCTCACACTAATGAAACTGAAATTAAACCTGTTGATAGAAGATCTAGCCATTCGATTCCGTATATCAGTAAGCCAAGTGAGCAGGATAATTTCTTTTTGGATTGACACCATGGCTGTAGTCTTGAAAGATCTGATACCATGGCTTCCCAAAGAAACAATCAGGGCCACAACACCAGAGTCATTTAAGCAACATTATCCCAATGTTACCTGTATCTTAGACTGCAGTGAAAGTGAAGTGCAAAGACCAAGGAACCTAGACTCAAGGTCTGAATCTTACAGCCACTACTATGCTTGCAACACTATCAAGTATTTAGTGGCTATTGCACCATGTGGTCTAGTAATGTTTATATCTGCAGCATATGGGGGACGATGCAGTGACAAATTTATCACGTGTGATTCTGGCATTCTTGAATATCTCCATCCAGGAGATGAAGTGATGGTGGACAGGGGTTTTTTGATTAGAGACTTGTTGTTTGAAAGACAAGTTAATTTGATAATTCCTCACTTCGCCAACAAAACACAGCTGACAGAAGAAAAAGTCACATGTAGTCGCAGAATTGCAAATGTAAGGATACATGTTGAACGTGCAATTAGGAGACTGAAAGTATACAAGGTGTTATCACAAACTTTGCCTATCACCCTTATGCCAAAGATAGATAAAATTCTGCGTATATGTACAGCTTTAGTGAATTTGCGTGGTGAACTGATCCGTGAAGCAGAAAATTAAGTTATTTTAAAATGAAATCTGGTCTTCATTTACTCTCCCTCGTGTTGATTTTTTTTTCTTCTATTGAACACAAAAGATTATTTATTTTATTTTTTTGGAGAACGTTGGTAACCAGACAGTTGATGATAACCAATGACTTCTATAATCTTTTTTTCCACTATCAAGTCAATGGTTACCGTCAACTGTCTGGTTACCAACATTCTCCAAAATACCTTAATTTTTGGATAAACTATTTCTGTAATGCTCAGACTGCTGTATTAGTCATGTATTGTACATACAAGTATTTAATAACAATACTTGACATTTGTAATTAATAAAAAAAATCCATCTCAATATGATTTCTATTTCATTTTACTATGTACATATATACACTTTAATCTAATAAAAAAAATACAAGGAAATATCAAATAAATACAAAATTGTTTTGAAAACTTGTCTTGATACATTAAAACTTTTTTCCTCTCCATGTCAGCATCTGTACACTGTTTTTAAAACTCTGGTAATCTTTACCTTACCAGTATGTTAAGCTTTTTTGACTACATGTAAGTATTTGTCATTCAGTTTGAATCGTCTTGCGATGAATTCATCTACTACTTTAGGAAGCATCACTGAGAAGTAAAAGCCTCTCAGATGAGTAACCTGGTGTGTTGAATACTCCGCATTGTATGGTACATTTATCAGAATGTGTTCCTTTGGAGACCAGACAAGTAGTTTTGCCATTCTCAGCCCAGTACAAAACATCCCTAATTGAATCTGTCTGTAGTAGCCCCTGACTCCGTTCCTCTGTAATTCAGGCTTCCCATCAACCACTTTGATGTCACTATTATTCATAGTGAAATGGTCTGATAGAGAGGTGGTGGTGTTCTTGGGAACAGGACACTTTATTTCCAGAAGTTCCATACCATTTATTATGCCATCAGGGCTTGCAGACAGCCATGGCTCTGTCAGGCTGACCCTGATACCTGAGTGGGAGACCTGTAGACCTTTTTCTACAAGAAGGCTCCGAGCTATTGCCTCTTTCTCACTCCCATACTTTGTAGCTGCATTCCCCCGAAAGGTAGGAAAGAGATGCTCTCTCATGAATTTATCAGGATTTGTTGTTGCTCGTACTGGTACACGTTTAGCTGAACTAACAGTGATCCTTATCTGTCTTGCACTATGCCAAACCTCTGACAAACTCTGATTTTGTGTTTGAATCTCCAATTCAGCTGCCTGGTCACTATTCAGTTCTATGTATTTGCTGTAAAATGCTTTACATTTACTGCAAGTCAAAGTCTCTCCATGTGGCTGGTGGAGTTCTAAGCTGTCATTGTCATCCCCTTGCACTGATACATTTGCATTGTAGCATTTTTCCAACAGGCTGTTTTTTAGTTCAAAGAGTGGTTTTGTGTCTGATGAACTGACTCTCTCCCTGAAGTCATGATGTGTGTCATAGCTTGGTGTAGATGGTAGCCTTTCTCCCTCTCTTGTAGATGAAGCACTATATACATCCTCAGCTTTGTGATGTCTAAATGTTATCTGACTAATTCTTTTCTGTTGAAGGTTTTTTCTGGTTCCTGCATTCCATCTACACTGTTCATCAGTGCAAGATAGCCCTGTCATACCACTGGTTACAGCATTTTGCACCTTTAAAAAAAATTCAGTACATAGTTTACTTTATTATTTCACAGTACATCACTATTAGCAATTTTTAAGAGCTAAATAATTTAGGGAAAAGTAATTAAATTACATTAATTACTTAGTAATTAATTACACCCAACACTGGTCACAACTGAATTCTTGATATCAAAAATTTGGATTTGAATGACAGCTTATGATGACATTTAGCTAGTGAAAATACAATTACAGATATCAAGAATTCTAGTCTTCATTGGTTGAAATTTAATTCCTGGTATCAAGAATTAGCATTTTAATTAGTGAAAATTTAAATTGTTGATATCAAGAATTCATATCCTGTGAATGAATAAAAGTCAAAACGGCTTACTGTATTTATAAATACCCACCTTCCACAACACAGCAGCAGCATGGCTACAAGACCTGCCAGGGCCAGCTACACAGGAGCATCCGGCTGTTTCCACTACTCCGTTATTTTGTAACATCAGCCACGCGATGTGATTGGGTTTATTTATAGACTGACTCGGCTCTACCTCCGCTTTCAGTAATGTAAATTGCTGATGTTTATGACAAAGTATTCGTCCAATTTTATTACTGTGTAGATAACTGTATGCTTTCGTGCTTTTATAATTTCTAAGCTCCTCGCCATCTACACCCTCAGACAAAACAAGATAATTGATTATGTCAACATATGTGACTGCTGGCCATTGTTTCATATCATCAATCCAGGAGGCGGCGCTGTTCAACTTCAAGGGATGAGGAATACACAAAGTTACTTTGTTTACGGTCTTTGTTAAATAGTCTTGATTGTGCAGCCACCGCGATCTAATATTGTCATTGCTTGTTGCCATTGTTGACGTTAAAAGTACAAGTAAAACAGATTACAACCGTCGTTTCAGAGCTGTCCAAACAATTCTGTAACCATAGATGCATATCTCTGTAACTCATCAAGCCGCTAACCGGAAGTTCGGAGCATCCTGCCTACATGTACGCGCAAAGCATAATGGGTAATTTCGCGTTCCATGAAAAAGGTCTATATATATAATATATTAACGAATCCCTGATAATCCCGGGTTGCTATGGTCACGTAGGTTTGTTTACACATGGCCAAGAAATATGTCGTTCCCTCAACATAGCATCTCGTGGCCACAACAAAACTAGGTGAACGAAAGACGACCCCTCCCGGGCACCGTAATTAGGGTGAGTAAATCATAGGGTAATTTTCATTTTTAGGTGAATTATCCCTTTAAGGAAACGTCACAGAGAATCCTCACGCTCATTGGCTGCCACCTCTGTAAACTAGTAGAATAATTGTTGTTTGGTGATAAGAGCGAAAATTAGACAATGGAGCGCGCAGCACGCTTATTATGGTTATTAGTTTTTTCCTGAATATACAGCCGAAAAAGCAGAAGGACGGAAGACGGAAAAGACAAAAAGCCCAGGAAAACAGCCAAGGTGGAAAGATTTAATGACGGAGAAAATTCTGAGTAGTGATGCCCAAGCTGCTGCTTCTTGGACAGGTAACTTAACGTTAAGGGAAAGAATTATAGTGCTGCCCATTCTCTAAAACTACCTAGTATCAGTGTAATTTACATAAAACTCTAGGTGCCTTTCCATGACTCTTCAAATTGCGCAAATTGAAATTTGCCTAATGGAAATTTCGCAAAAACGGCCATATAACGTTATCGCAAAAAACTGTTTACGCTCGCATGAGTTTTTCAGGCAATGCGAAAAATGAATAATTCGTAAAAGTGCAATGGAAATGTTTTTTTTCATATTTTCATTCTTCGATGTACTATAACCTCCAAGAAACATTTTATACGTGGCCGGGCTTTGCCTGCCATTCCACTGCACACGTCTGCGGCGCAGTGTGGCTCTGATACGGCCACCGGAGTTGATCTCATATGAGCCATGCCGCGCAGGTTTCTGAAGCAGCTCTCCGTGCTGCTTTTGTAAAGATACATGCACGTGCCTCCTTCGATTAAATATAACCAAAATCCCATCAAATTCCGTTGCCATGACTTATCGCGAGAGGAAAAAATTACGTTTTTGTCGCATAACATCTGGTAATGGAAACGCCGTCATTTCGCAATACTTTTTTTATCGACATTTATAAAATATCGCCAAAGTTTTGCGCAAATCTGTAATGGAAACGCGTTTAGAGACGATAATGCAGATTCTTGTCGATAGATGGCAATGCAGTGTTTAAAACCTTTGTGGTATTGGTATACGCCAATTAAAGTATATGAAGAAAAGCAAACTAAAGAACTATTGAAAGCACCTTTACTTAGTTCTTAATGTATTACGTGGTTGCTTGGATATTGTGTGCACTTGTTACAACAGATGGTTGCTTAGTGGTTTGCCAAATGCCTATCCCAAAGTCTCTTGAAATGTTTTTTTTTCTCATTCATTTTTAAATCTGATTACTTAAAATAACACCCTTTTTCAATAAAATGCATGATTTATCATAGTTGCACAATTGTGTGGGACAAGTTACATGTCATACAACTTATGAACAACAATGCATCACCATCAGTTAATATTAAAATGAATCACACAAGCCAAAAGTCAGCTGTACAAACAGGTTGATTTTATTTCTGCATGCTTTCAGTCTCACAGCAGGTTTATCCGAGCATGAACCACCCACCAGCTCATGTAGGTAAAGGTCCAGACTGTCATCAGTGCAGTCATATACATACGCTACACAGTGAAGCTTTAAATTCAGTCACTGAACTGGCTACAATGATTAGATTAGATTAGATTCAACTTTATTGCCATTGCACATGTAAGGTACAGGGCAACGAAATGCAGTTAGCATCTAACCAGAAGTGCAATAAGCAGAGGTACAGGATATACAGTGCCTACTATATGTTACATATGTACAGAATATACAGATAAGGCAGTAGCAATGATCCTCCATTAATAAACATATAGCTGATTTTAAGCATGTAAACTACTTCATATGAGCAACATCATTTGACATGCATAACCCCTTTAAATGATTAATAGCTCATCCTAAAAATCATTTAATGAAATAAGACTAAATCACTTGAGGAATTTCACCTATATTCAGACCTGTGAGTCACGATGAGAGATAGAGAGCAGCTGCATGAAGAATCATAATTATGTGCTCGAAACAGTATAATTATGCCAGCAAACTGTCCGTTATAGAGCAAAAAGGGGATGATAAACATTTATTATGATGTTTAAGGCCACTCAACACTGCTGTGTTATGCTGGAGAAGCATCTTCCTGTGACATAACTACCGTCACTTTTGCAGATGGAAGATCGCATGAAGCTCCCATCACATCTAATGGAACACCTCTCTTACTCTCAGGACTAAGGCTGAACTTGAGCCCAAGTCAAGAGCTGAGACATCACTTTGTTGAAAGCGCTAAAATGTACAGCGTGCTAATGTCTAAAGCCAGTCTGATCTCAAATCAGTGCCTTAGTGATCCAGTTCTAGAGAGACTTCTGTTCTGGGCTCTGAAATCACTGACAAGTGGTCCATCGAAAAATGGCCATTTTGAGCGTACGGTTGGGTGTCAGAAGAGTGGTCTGCAGGGGCAGGTTGGTCATAGGACTGGTGCGGCTCTTCGTGTTGATCCAGCTCTCAATGGCCTCCCGTTCATATGAGTAGCCGTCTGCAAGCGGAATACGAGCAGAAAATGTTTCAACTCAAAACAAAATCCCCAGTCAAGCAGGTAATCAGACTCACCGGCAGCGATCACTGGATCCTTCATGATCTCGCGCGTGATTGGACAGAGGTACTCGTCAGGAGTGCCGTTAGAGAAAGGGGCCATTTTTAACTCCTCAATCTTCTTCATGACTTTACTCCGCAGGCCCAGAGACTCTGAAAGAGCACAAGAACACTTCAGCACCACCCAATCACAGAAAAGTGGGACCCTCGAATACAGGTATCAATACATCTGTGCTAACAGAAGAGTGGTGGTTTGGCCTCCAATTTCAGGGGCGTCCTACTTTCTGTAAATGCTGGGCAGAAACTGGAACTAATGTAGACATAAAGTGCAGCACAAACAGCAATTACTATTATAATATTGTAAGCAGGTAAAAGAGGCAAAAATAAATAAATGATCACGAGTTTAAAACAAAATAAGCCATTTCGCTCAATTCTGAGTATACATCTTGCAAGTTTGACCTTTGTTCTCAGGAATTGAGTGGTTTACATTTTGCAGTTCTAAGTTAAAAAAAAAAGTTAGAATTGTGACAATTACCGTTTTATTTTTTATCCTGTTGCAGAAACACGCTTGCTTGGTGTTGAGCACCTAAAGTGTAGCATGAATGTGATGGGTAACAGTAAAATAAAGGCTAAGAGCAAGTGTCCTCATAGGACTATGATAACAGCCAAGCACAATGCAAATCAACTTGAATGGATGTAACTGGTGAAAATAGACTTATTAAAGTGAACAACTATACCATTACAAAATTCTGTCACATATGAATCAAACTTAACATCGAAATTATGTATAATTAATGTATAATTTAAAATGCTGATCTGTGTTGAACAAACTCTAAAATTTAACAGCTCATTTAAATTTAACATGCAGCATTTTGTCTGCGACAGTTATTAAATGTTTTGGTATAGACTGTAGATTTATTAAATAAGACTCAAAAAGTGGGACTTTGAAAATGTTGGTACAAAATGCATATGAAATTTTAATCGTAAATGTAACAATTATGACTGACAAATAAAGCTACATGAAATATGCATTTTACACTGAGTTCAATAAAACCATTATTAGGTTTAGCAAATAGTGAGGCTGACACTGATGCAGTATTTATTTCTGCAACAAACTGCATCAAATTGCACAGAAAATGAAACCCTTCTATAATATAAAAACAATATAATTATAATGTAATAATTAAATGTAAAGATTCATTAGTCCCTGTTACTATTTGTGTGAACTATTTACTTGACAGTGCTTTACTTGTTGATGATAGTTAAAATCCACCATGCAGAGACTCTGTAAGACTTTACTTCTGTCAAACATATAAGTACTTATAAATGACTAATTACCTGTAAACCAGTAAATTGCCTATTTACTGTGTGCTCAGCTACAGTTACTTTTGTGTGCATGCACAAGACATTCCATAGGACTAAATAACAAACTCAAACTCAGAGAGTGGACATTGCCTTCTCATTATTGCAGCCCACCACATGTCACTGCTTTATCTGCATCTGACTGCACTGAGAAAAGCAGACACAATGGCCTGATGTCACAGTGGGCAGCAGAGAAATCAAATGAAGCAAAGTCTGTTCAAATGTCATGCTAAATGGAATGGGGTGATTTTACTGTCATGGTGAATTTGACAGGGATTTTATTTTTAGAAGTGCACATTTAGGACTGGATTTCTTATGTAAATAGCTACTGGTTTTAGGACTAAAGTGGAAATAATCAGCTTTAATGCACACAAACTCTTCTCTGGATGCCACACAGGCAAGTGCTTTACATAACTGAACAAATCCCATGTTTACATTTCCTACAATCTCTAGGATTACGGATTATGTTGGCCACTTTTTCCATGCTTTTTTTCTCAATCAAGACTTCCTGTTAGGTAATGTATAAAAGACATGGGGAAAATCCATGTTACTTTTATATAACTCCTCATGACATGACATGACACAACATCCGCCGAGGTAACATTTAGAGGTCATTCCTACACTATTATGATGTGATTTCTACCAAGAATATATATATATATATATATATATATTTATTTATATTTATACATGCACATATACAGGTGCATCTCAAAAAATTAGAAAATCGTGAAAAAGTAAAAAAATATTTTGGTAACTTGTTTCAAAAAATGAAACTTTCATATATTCTGGATTCATTACATGCAAAGTAAAACATTTCAAAAGTTTTTTAATTTTGATTAACAGAGCTTACAGCTCATGAAAGTCAAATAACAAATCCAGTATCTCAAAATATTACAATATTTACATTTGAGATTCAGTAAATGACCATCCCTACAGTATAAATTCTTTGAAACCACAATAATGGTGAAGACTGCTGACTTGGCAATGGTCCAGAAGACAATTATTGACACCCTCCATAAAGAGGGTGACAAAAGTCTGTGACAAAGTCACAGAAGGTCATTACTTAAAGAGGTGGCTGTTCACAGAGTGCTGTATCAAAGCATATTAAATGCAAGGTTGACCGGAAGGAAGAAATTGGGTAGGAAAAGGTGCACAAGCAACAGGGATGACTGCAAGCTTGAGAATACTGTCAAGTAAAGCCGATTCAAACACTTGGGAGAGTTTCACAAGGAGTGGGCTGGAGTCAGTGCATCAAGAGTCACCACGCTCAGACATCTTCAGGAAAAGTGTTACTAAGCCACTTCTGAAACAGAAACTAAGTCAGAAGCATCTTACCTGGGTTAAGGAGAAAAAGAACTGGACTGTTGCTCAGTGGTCAGATAAAAGTAAATTTTGCATTTCATTTGGAAATCAAGGTCTGGAGGAAGAGTGGAGAGGCACAGAATCCAAGCTGCTTGAAGTCCAGTGTGACGTTTCTAAAGTCAGAGATGATTTGGGGTGCAGTGACGTCTGCAGGTGTTGGTCCGTTGTGTTTTATCAAGTCCAAAGTCAATGCAGCTGTCTGCCAGGAGATTTTGGAGCACTTTATGCTTTCATCTGCTGACAAGCTTTATGGAGATGCTGATTTCCTTTTCCAGCAGGACTTTAGCACCTGCCCACAGTGCCAAAACCACTTCCAAGTGGTTTGCTGACCATGATATTACTGTGCTTGATTGGCCAGTCAACATTTCAAGAGAAAGATGAGAAACAGTCGATCCAACAATACAGACGAGCTGAAGGCTCAATAGTGCCTCAGCAGTGCCACAGGCTGATCGCTTCCATACCACACCTCACTGATGCTGGAGTTTGTGCTACAGGAGCCCCGACCAAGTATTGAGTGCAGAAATGAACATATTTTAAAGAACTTGAACTGTAAACCCTAATCATCAAAATTAGAACAAGAAAAAAACATTTGAAATGTTTTATTTTATATGTAATGATTCTAGAATATATGAAAGTTTTTTTTTTTTTTTAAATGTTACCAAAAAAAAAAACTTTTATTTTTTTTTAGGTGTGTGTGTATGTGTATGTATCTGTGTATATGTGTATGTGTATATATATATATATGTGTGTGTGTGTGTGTGTGTGTGTGTATATATATACACACACTGCCCTCCAAACGTTTGGAAAGCCCTAGAAAAGTGGGGTTTTGGACAATATTGGCATGAATCCTTTTTAATTTGTGATAATTTTGCACTGATAAGGCATATCACAAACTACGAAAACATATTTTATTACATAAACAGTTTATACACAAATTTTTTGATTCATCAAAATATCCACCATTAGCAGCTATTACAGCTCTGCATAATCTGGGCATCTGAGCTGTCAGTTTATTCAAACATTGACTTGATACTGTATATTACTCCAAGCCTCCTGAAGGATCGCCCAAAGATGATTCACACTGGTTGGACACTTCTTACGGACATCACGGTCCAGTTCCTCCCATAGTAGCTCAATTGGGTTGAGGTCGGGTGATTGGGGAGGCCAATCCATGACAGACATGATGCCAGCTGACTGTTTCCTCTCCAAATAGGATTTGCACAGCTTGGAAGTGTGCTTGGGGTCATTGTCTTGTTGGAAGGTTGGGGTGTTTCCAAACTTTTGGAGGGCAGTGTGTGTGTGTGTGTATATATATATATACATATACACACATATACATATACACACTCATTTGTAATGTATACATAGAGAGAGACATGTAATTTATATGTAGAGTACATCCAGAGTCTATAGCATGTTATGAGAGATGAATACAGATCTGGAGTAATGTGTGCTGTTATTTTACCGACGTGCAGCTCAGAGCTGAGGGTTTCCTTGGTGAGCGAGAGCAGCTCCTCTCCATCGATGTTATTGGATTTAAACACGTCAATCACAGGCTCTAGCTCCTCCTCACGTAACCATGCCAACACATCCTCCTCAGACCACTCGCTCACCATCAGTCTGGAGTGTCCACTCGACTTCCTGCCTGACAGACAGCAACAGGTCATATGTTACCTGGACATGGTCAATGACATGCACTTTTTTTGTCCCATCTATTTAGTCAAAAATACATGAATAAAATGTAATTTGAGTTAAAAGCAATAGCCTTCGACACATAATGCAGCTGCGCCTCATGCAAGCAGAGTTTCTCTCTCTCTCTCTCTCTCCCTGTTGTTTCCTGTCTCATCTAGACTGTCCTCACTATCAAAGGCATAAAAGGCACAATTCAGACATATAATGATGGGAAAACACCTATTCTGTAATGAACGTTCTTAATTTCTGAACTAAAATTAATTTCGAATTTTTTGGGATGTTTGGTAGATAACTGTCCTGGTGATATGATGAGAGAAAATGTATATCTTAAAAGGAAAATTGTATTAAATAATTAAGCATAAGTTTTTTGGGGGTTTTTTCCCACCAAATCAAAAACATGTGCTAGCAAATGACATAGAGAGGACCCCTCGTGATTGTGTGCAAATATCTTAAAATATCAGATAATGCTACCTTTTCATGTTTTGACACTCCCGATAAATCTTTGAATTATATGAATAATAATTTGTGACATTTGCAATAAAAAAAAATACTGATAAAACATTTATTGGAAATTGTACTATATAGTGCTGGGCAACGATTAATCGCATCCAAAATCATGTGTGTACTGTGTTTATTTATTATGTATATATAAAGACACACACATACAGTGTATATTTAGAAAATATTTACATGTATATTTATATCATTTATTTTAAATATAAACATTTTTCTTAAATATACATGCATGTGTGTATTTATATATACATAAATATACACCGTATACACGCACATTATGTACACACAACTTTTATTTTGGATGCGATTAATCATTGCCCAGAACTAGTAATAAAGCTTTTCCATTTGAAAAATAAAAAGACCAACTTGAAAATCACTTTTTTATCATGAACAATCTAACATCTCATGTGAAATGTATCAGCAAAACTAATATGAATTAATCTGAAGACGAAGAGTGAATTCTTAATGAGACTACAGGTCAACACTTCGCACACTGCACCTAATGCATAAATCATGGGGTGGAATGTTCTACAGCATGTATCTGTTCAGGATGCAGTCAGATCATTTGCAGTACTCTGACTTCCTCGTGTGTGAGAGCTGCTGTTTTGCTATTCATAATGCAGATCTCATCAGCTTTCCTCCACACACATGCAGTTAAACCAGTCAGAATATGTAAAGCCCACAAGAGCTCACAGACTGCACTGTGTTTGGACTGAAGGCTGCAGCTGTGATCCATCACCCCAGAGAAACTTCTGAAGGGCGTAAGAAGAATACATCTCATTCTTCTTTGTGTATTCGGTTAGATACTACACCTCTCCTGTGTCTTTGAGTAATGGTGAGTAATTACTGAATATGGTCAGCAGTATTACAAGCAGATAACAATAGCATGTGATTTACTTAACAAAACGGCCCCCAGAAGTTTAATTTATTCATTTTGCAGACACTTATTTAAAGCTACTATTCAAGGTATGTATTTTTTATCAGTACATATGTACGATGCGGATCAAATCCATGACCTTGGTGTTGTTGTGTAATGCTTGACCCACTACCAGTGCACTGTATGGTCTGGATTTCTCTTACCTCCACTGCTTGAAACCGAAGAAGCTTCATCTGAAAGGAGGAAAACAGGAACAAGCATAACTGAACACGAATTCGGGGACAGTTTTCAGGTTCCAAGCAGATGTCATAGCTATGTTATGGTTTGTTTATAATAAATTATACTATTTGTATCTCTTGAGCTCCGTAACAGCAGTAAACAAGCTTTAGCAGTGTAACAGAACAATGCAAACACTGCTCAGTTTGTATTTTTGTAGTCAAGTGTTTGTTTGAGTGGGGTTTTTTTTTGTGCCCTGAGCCAGTTTTTGCATACTGTTTGTTAGTCACAGACAAAACAAACGATAAAAACTTGTAATATACACTCACCAGGAAGGGATTTGCCTTTAGTTTCAGGAATCAAACAGGAGAAAATGACAAAAGAAAAAAAACAATCATTATCGTTCTTAGAATAACACAGAAAAAGAATTTTCCGAAGCAAATAGGAATTTGCACTTCATGTGTATGAGTCATTCCTTCTCTGCAGTAGTTTTTTTTTTTACCCCATCATATATGATTTTATATAAAATATTAAATCATAGTTTTTTTTTAAGATCATTAAAGGGACAGTCCACCCCAAAATGAGGATTCTCATCATTTACTAATGAGAACATAAATTATGTGGAACATAAAAGAAGATATTTAAAAGAACGTTGGTGTCTAAATAGCTTCAGTTCCCATTGATATGTTTTTTTTTTGAGAAAAATACAAACAGGTTTGGAACAAAGTGAGGGTGAGTTAAGGTGAGGGTGATGACAGAATTTAGATTTTAGGGTGAACTATCCCTTTAAATAGTGGGAATCATTCATTCGTTTTAATTAAAAACATCAATTGCAATTAATTGAACATGGAATTTGAAAGTTAATTTTTTAAAACATTTGTTTCGAGTAGATGTTTCCGTTTTTGCCACGTCCCTTTTAATATAATACACGGGCAGTTTATTAAGAAATATTGCAGGTTTTTCTTTATTTTATTCCATTTTTCTGATCAAAAACACATTTTGATAGGTAATGATTTTATAAGTTTCCTCCTTTGTCCTCAATTTTATTAAGTACCCTTTTCCACCCTAGCACCACTCTTCTGACAATGTCCCTTTAACAAAAGACAGGTCCTTAATGACAACATCTATTATAGAAATATTTTTGAGGGGTTTACAGAGTTTAAAAGGTATTATATAACAGGAATGACCCATATTCATTGTAAAGGTTACTTGGTAATGCAGTTTGAATAGGAACCCACCCTGAGCACCGCCGTCCTCTACCCTCCAGATATTAACAGTTTTGTCCATGGAGCCGGTGGCGATGAGAGGGGACGTGGGGGAAAAGGCACAGGCCGTCACATACCTGCCCAACAGGAAGAGACCGATCGACAGTGTTCAACATCTTACACTAGAGTTCAGACCTCAGAAATCATGACTCCCAACTCACCTGTCATGCTGGTTAAGTGTGTAGAGTAAGACACCTTCGTTCTGCAAAGAACAACTAGTTATCATAAATGCAAACGTTATGCTAATGACACCCAAGCTGTCAATCATCTATAACTTTTATTGGTTAGACAGAAATTGATGAATATGAATGAGACTCACAGCTTGATACACAGTCACGGTCTTATCCACCGATCTGTGGGGAAAAAGAGAGAGTGACATTTAAAAGGAATGAGTCAGACGAGCCTCTGCAGTAAAACTGACACACTGTGGATGAAAAATCAGTTTCAGCAGAGATTATTAGCAAAGCAGCTCTCATCGATCATGAGGTTCTTCAGGTCACACTGCTGCTGTCTGTGATTACACAGCACCACCCAGTGGATAATAGTGGAACTGCAAGGAATGGATCAACATTCTTTTACATTTATGCATTTGGCAGACGTTTTTATTCAAAGCAGCTTGTACATTTTGTTTCAGTTTATGCATTCCCTGGGAATCAAACCCATGATCTTTGCATTTTTAGTGGCATGCTGAGCAAATATCATTTTAACTTAAAGTTTGTAATTTTCGATGTTGTTAAAATACTTTTTGAATTAGAGTAAATAATTCTGTAGGTATGTGTGTGCATTACTGACCCTGACACCAACATCTGTCCATCAGCAGAGTAAGCACAGGACAGAACGGGAGCGGACTGACCCGTCAGAGTGTGAGCGAGCTGCATCTTAATGCCTGTGTATCAACAAACATCATTTATCACAAACACACTAGCTAAAAACACAGGTGGACAGGTATCAGATGGAGCTACCTGCAACAGACAAAAGAGAAACAATCCATATCTTCAGCAGACTGTCCTGTCCACATGAGGCCAGCTGAAACTGAACATAGCCATCTGTGCCTGTGAAAGAGAAACAGAGAGAGTTAATGGTTTCCTTTTGTTCCTTTAACAAGCGATTCAGTCATTCAAGACATTAGAGGAAATGTTACAAAAGCTATTCTGAAACTATTTTGCAGGTTGCCAAAGCTACAAGATCATAATTTGAAGCTTTATTTATTAGATCAAAAATACAGTAAAAACTGTAATATTATAAAATATTATTACAATTTTAAAGAACTGTTTTCTATTTTAATATATCCTAAAATGTCATTTATTCATGCGATGGCAAAATTTAATTTTCAGCAGTGCTGCTTAATATTTTTGTGGAAAACAATTTTTTTCAGGATAATTTAATTGAAAATAATTTAAATGGTAATCTTTGTAACATTATAAATATCTTCGCTGTCACTTTTGGTCAATTCAATGCACCCTTGTTAATTAAAATTCATTAAAAATAACTTTTTTGATAGTGTACATTTAACCATTTGTGACTATATCTTGTATAATTTATGTATAACCATTAGATGATATTGTTATTTTTACATTATCTAAATTAGGGTGACAGCATTAAACCAAATATACATATACAATTTATAATAAATGAAACTAAAAATATGATAATTAATATTGTTCAGTCAAAAACAAGTGATAAACAGCAGCAACTGAATATTTTGCTAAAATAAAGACACTTTTGATCAGTGAATCGGTTTATTTATGAACTATGCAAACAAATTAGTTCACTAAAATGCATCTGACTTTACATGAATTTACATTTAGGAGAGTTTACTTAAGCTTAATCAGAAACAGCAAGGTAGTGCTTTGTAACTTGTTGGAATAATTGAAATCCAGGAATCGTACCCTTCATTATCTGGGGAGCAAACTGACAGCAGGAGACCCCGAGGTCATGGGCGTTCTTCTCCGCATGGAGATGGTTCATATTCAGGTCCCACAGCCGCAGGTCACCATATGTGGAGCCGGTGATGAACAGCTGACCGCAGGGAGTGAAAGAGCAGGCCACTATACTGGTGTCAGTCACTGCGCCCGTCCTAAACATCAACATACACAAGTGTCAATCAAACAGTTTGATCTTGATAAAACACAATAATTATTAACATGGTAATTAACAATTCATTTTTAATTCAATTCCACTCTGATTGTATTTTTATATTATTTTCCCCTTTATTTATTTTCTGTATTTAGTCGTTTCTGTATTTATTTATTTAGAGTCATTTAGGTTTTTAATTATTTTACTTTATTTATTCCCACAAATATTTCCATATTTAAATACTGCCACATTTATAAATAATACTGAACTGACAAATATTGATTTGACTACACTGATGTTATTGGAAAACAAAACAAAACTTGAACTGAATTGAGCTGGATGATGACATTGATGATCAGTGTTGGGCAAGTTGCATTATTAGTTACTGTAACAAAGTAATTATATTAAAATATTACTGTCTGAATTGTAATGTTACACTACTTTTACGTTACTTTTGAGTTACTTAACCACAGAAGTACATTTGCAATGCGGTACTCCAAACACTGATGTTGTCTTCTGTAGAATTGCTTGATAACTGAATCAAATTTGTTTAATAATTGAAGAATTTTGCAACATTAACACTGTTCCTGAACGGAACTAAATCAACATTGAACTGACTTGAGCTTAAAGAGCTGCTTTAGAGCAGAACTTGAGTTTGCATCATTGATTTTCCAGTCTAATTATTGAAGCCGTTTTGAAACATTAAAGCACTATAAATGTTGACCTGATTTGACATGTATTGGTTTTTTTCAACATTTTTATTTATTTAATCGAGTGGTGCACTGCTCACTGAATGTCTAGATCATTAATGGGATGCTGATTTACCTGCACAGGGTCCTGGAGGTAAAGTCCCACAGTGCGATGGTCCCATCGGAGCCTCCAGACACCAGGAACGATGAGTCTGGAGAGAAGGCGCACACCCTCACGGGACTCCGGCCCGGATGCTCCAGGACGGCCTCGATCTCTCCGGTGTCCATCGACCAGACCACGGTGGTGGCATCGGTGGAGCAGGAGGCCAGGTACTGACCGCAGGCGCTGAAGCAGCAGCAGTGCACCCCGTAGCCGTGTCCGGACAGCGGGGAGAAGGGCAGCTCGCTGAAGTCTCGTGCGGAGTAAACGCAGACGCTCTTATCTGCGGAGCAGGTGGCCAGCAGAGCGCCGGAGAACGCGCAGCAGTTCACATCGTCCCGATGACTTCGTAAGGTGCAGATCAGAGACACCATGTTTGTGTTTATGTCTTGTTGTCTGACTGGTCCCTTTAAATACACAGCAAGAGGATGTGTCTTAAATATCAGACAAAACAATAGAATTCACGTTTAGTTTGTCTAGCGCTAAAAGCTGGAGATTTAACTCAAACAAACCACTTGATAGTACAAACGTGCTTCGCAAGACGAAAAACGTGTTATAATACATTTGGTCACTCCTAGACAGCATTATGAAATTACCCAGTACCATGTTTAATAATATAGTATTAAATTTCAATACATTTTACGTATTTGTATTGTTTATGTAAAATGTAAGCGGTGCTCGAAGACGTGACGTACCTTTCGCGAACACTTCCTGGTTCTGTCGCGTGACTTCTAGTTTGTCCACGTGCTTTTTGTTTGTTTTGTCACTTTATCAGACTGCCATAAATGTGTATTTGCTTATATATTATGTGCAGCCATATTCATTTGTATCTACAAATTAATATTTTAATTCAATCATTATGAATTCAATCACATTTCTTAAGATGTTACCTAGATTTGAAGTCTTTCTTGCTGAGATTTTGCTTATTGATAAATCTCTTAAACTCACAGATAACAATAAGAATAACAAGTTTCTTAAGGCTTATGATGATATTTTCCTTACTGGTTAAGGTGGGTTTTTTCCCTTCCTTTCCTCTATGTTATTGTATTTCAGTGCAGGGGCCTGTTTCATAAAACAAGTTTACCAGATAAGCCAGGCTTATTTCAGTTAGTCTGATTTATTTTGAACCAAATCAGAAATAAACTTGGTTTATTTGGTAAACTTTTTTTATAAAACCGGTTCTGTTTCTTGTAGTATTTTCTTTCTTGGGGAAAAAAATAAATAATAATAATTTTATATATATATATATATAAAACTCACAGACTGGCATCAACTCACTATATATAGCTGAAAGTAGCTTTCGATAAGAAGGACCTTAAATAAATCTGATATCTTTTACAAGTTATTTTCATGAAAAGATACAAACAGTAAAATAAAAAAGGAAAAGAAAGAATGAAAGGAATCAATCTTATACATTTAATATTTAAATATTTTAGTCCTAATGTGTTGGAAAATAGCAATTTGTTTTCAGGCTTTTTTTTTTTTAATTCTTGCTGCCTATATATGGGTTAAACACTTGAATAAAATTGGTGAATAAAGGCATTAATTTAGTAAAATATTAATTTAAAAATGCATTTTTCACTAATAACATGACCCGTAAAATTAAACAAAATGAGACCACTGCCTACGGGAAAAGGAATAAATTAACACATTAGACAATGTCTGGATTTAAAAACATCCTTTTAATAAGTCCGTGCCAAACATCCACACACTCACACAAACACACGCTCACACTCTCATACACACACACACACACACACACAAGCACACACTAGTGAAAAATAATGCTCCTACAAAAAGAACGCTACCATTTGTTTCCCACAATATCTTTAAATAAAATAACTTCAAGTACTCTGACGCAGGTACAAAAAAACTCTGTTCTAGCTGCCTCCAGTGGGCCATGATGCACACGGGTGCTTACAGAACGCCTGCTGTCCATCTCTGAGCGCCTCTGGGGCCTGGGATACTGAAGAATACTCCGACAGCTTTCATACGGGTTCAGATATGAGTTTCGTACAGTATGCCTTTGAGCGGAGGCCTTGATGTGTTGTCTATAAGAAAACAATAACGTTACAAAAAAGGGAAAAAAATTAAACCAAACAAAAAAGAACAAATTATCTTCCTTATACCCTGTTCTGAAGGGCAGGCACTACTAAGATTAAGGAGACCACAGTGTTTTGTAGAGGATATGTATATACTGTACAAACAATAAATGTATATTATTAATCACTTTAAGACTAAAATTAATTGCTACAAACATTCTAAGGCATAAACAATATCCAATGTCTGAAACAATATGTACACATCATTCCAAACAAGACTCAATATATTGACATTAATAGACAGTATGTACACATGGGTGCCTCCTGCTTGTCTGCGTGTGTGTGTGTGTGTGTGTGTACAGTGATGCCGTTAGTTCACGTTCAGAGGGTTGAATACTCTGATGCCACATGGCACAGAACAGTGTAAACAGTTTCTTTTTTTTCTTGGCTTTGTTTCATATTTGGAGAGGAAAAACACAAACAAATAAACATTCCATTAGATTTAAAGCAGTTTTGCTGTTTCTTCCTTTTCATAGAAAATGAAGAGTGGACCTTTCTTTTATTTAGTCATAAATAATCATTTAAAAAATTAAATACATTCACTATAATATTAACGATAAAGTAAAAATACAAAACCAAAATAAAAAGATATTTACAAGTAGTGGAAAGGGATTTTTCTGCTTAGTACAGCTCTGATGGTTGAAATTTCAGTGCGATTTCTCTTTTCTAGAAGGAAATGGTATTGCACAAAGACACCCGCTGTCTTGTGTCTCTTTGGGTGTTGATGTGGGATTGGTCGGTCCTGAAGACTCTGTGTCGCAGAGAGAGCTGCGACTCCTCTGCTTTTGAGCCCCGGTCGCAGGTTTGAAATGACAGCCCGTGGTGGTCCGAGACCACCTCAGTTAGTCTGCTTCAGCAGCTCAGTCCACCGCTTCTCAAAGAACTTCCTCATGTTGTGCCCGGCCCGGCCGATGTCAGAGTTGTCCTCGTTGAACTTCTCGCAGTTGTCGAACACCAGGTTGACATCGATGATGAACGTTTCTAAATTCTGATACCTAAAGAAAAGGAAAAAAAAAAATCAGTTACGGCATCTGCATCCCATTTTTAAAGAATCATAAAACACTTTGGCCACACTTTATTTTAAGGTCCAATTCTCGCTATTAACAAACCATTAACTATGACTTTTGCCTTAATATACTCCTAATTTGCTGCTTATTAATAGTAAGTAGTTCTTAAGTTTAGGTATTGGGTAGGAATAGGGATGTAGAATATGATCATGCAGAATATGTACTAATAAATAGCCAATATGTTAATAATAGACATGCTAATAAGCAACTAGTTAATAGTGAGAATTGGTCCCTATACTAAAGTGTTACCTTTTTTTTATGTTAAGATAAGTATGTGTTACACATAATGGAAGACAGTGCTATCTATATTTTATTTGTATTATTAAGAAGAAAATAGTTTATTTAGGGAATTAAGTTTTTATGAATGGGATTTTTATATTTTAAAGTTAAAAGTATTTTATTTATAATAACCTATATTTATTGTGATTTTATGGTCATTCATAAAGTTTATATTTTTGTATAAATACACTTATTTTTTGCTTTATTTTTATTAATATTTTATGCATATTTTAGTCATTTATATTGGTGAAAAAGGTTTAAAAGAGTATATGTGGATATATGTTCATTTGTATAGTGTATATTTCTGTGTATTTATTTATTTGTCCATGTATTTATTTATACATTTATATTTATGCTTAAGATTTATTTTAGTCATTAATTTTATTCCAGAGCATTAATAAAAATCTTAATACATAAAATAATTTTTTCAAAATAAAATGCTTTTAACTATACATATTTGTTATATAGAATTTATAAAAGTATTTATTTTAATAATTAAAAAAAAATATATATATATATATATATATTATTCAAATTTGATTTTGGGTCATTTTTAACTTCCCGTATTTCATGCCATCTTCCCAGCTTTTTCTGTTTCATGCTTTTCACTTACTGGCTGCTGACGAGTTTCTCACGGATAGTGAAGAAGTCCATAGGTTTTTTAATGACTTTGCGGTACCCTGGGACAGACTTGTGGTTAACCGGTGTGAGGAAGGGCCAGGCATCCTGATGACGTTCCAGTTCAGCCAACAGAATCCTGAAAAATACAAACATACATGAGAGCTGCATTAAAACAAACATTTAAATCCAGAAATACACACAGAAAGTAACAGAATGTGGGCGGTACCTGCAGAGGCCCAGGTCCCGGTTGTTGTCTCTGGCTGTTTTGGCTCTTTTTACACAAGCAGGGCTGTCTGGTTTGGGTGCTGGGGGGGTGGAGGTGTTCTTCTTGGCCTGGGTGGAGGTGGAGGCTGCTTTCTTTGGGGTGCTGTTGTTGCTGCTGGTGGCTTCTTCTTCTTCACACGTTTCAGTCTGCTTCTTGCTTTTCTTGACTGCTTCCATTGCTTTTTTTCCTCCAGTGGCTGGTGGTGCACGATTGGGATTCTTCTTTGATTTAGGTGACTGACCGCTTGCCTGAAAGAGTGTTCAGGACAAATTCAAATTTACATAATGCTACATGTTTACAACACATTAACATATGAATACACTTAATAACACTCCAAACAAGTCCATGAAAACAGTACACATCACTGCTCACAGTGCATATAAGCTCATCATCTCAGAGACATAGCTCTGAAAACATGCCCCTCAGCAAATGAGCACTTGTACTCGTGATGATGTGAACTGGAGCCGGTTACCTTTGAGATGCAAGCAGGGCAGTACCAGTCTCCCTCTGGGATGTTGGTTATCTTGGGTTTGTGGCAATAGGTGTGACACCCCTTATCACAGCCATCACACAGCAAAAGCAGGTCTTCATTATCGCCCTTTCGGCACATCTGACAGTACTGCAAACACAAACAGGCATCTAAGCATATGAACTGCAACAAATATTGTAGATGCATAACAAAATAAGTGAACCCTGTGGTTTGTGCATGGCATGACTTACCACTTTCATGATGGACCTCTCCCAGGCGATGGATTTCTGGAGCTGCTGCAGACACATGGCCAGCTGAGAGGAGCTGCGTATCTCGCTCAGCGCCTTCCGCCACAGCTTCATCCCCGGAGCAATCTCTTCCTCTCCCCTGTGGCACACAAAAACACAGCGCACAGATCAGAGAGGGGGTTTATTTCAAACCTGTAATTTGTCCTTAATGTCTATATCAAATTGAGTGGCTGAGACTCTGAGCTTTCAACAGCACACACATAAACACACACACACACACACACACACACACAGACTATATAGTGTGATACAATTCTTCATGATATGACTTCACAGCCATACATGAGGATGGAGAGCTGTGTGTACCATGCACTTAGAAGTATTAGAAAACAAATCAAGTTTTGATGTTTTCGAACTCTGTCTGTGCACTGCTGATTAAAACCATGCAGTCAAAAACAGGAAAAGTGCAGGCAAGGGAGCAAGAGGAAGAAAAAAAAAAGAAACACATAGCACGAGAACCAAAATCCGAAACTGGAGCCGGAGTGAGAACGGATGGACGGACGAGCAGAGAAGCCCCAGCCAGCAAAGAGAGAGGGAGGGGGAGGATGAGGAGGAGCAGAGACGAAGGCTGGCAGTCTGGATGACCTACCCTTCCCCTCCAGCGCTAGTGGATGGAGCAGGTGCGGGGACAGTGACTGTACCCACATTATCCAGTTTGATCTGGATGGTGGTCCCTAAGGGGCTCCGCAGGTACCTTCTCTCAATGTGACGCTCCAGCTCTGCCAATCGTGTCACTGCGATGTCCAGCGGATTGCTGGGTCGACGGATCAGGCCCTTCTCCGAGCTTCGCTCCTCATGAGACTCCGCCCCGGGGCGGGGCTTGGGGAGGGGCTTGTGCTCATAATAGACCAGGTCCTCTCTTTCAGACTGTGGTTCAGGATACGTCCAGCCCTGAAAAGCAGAGGATTGTGGGGTATAGGTTAGTAGAAGAAGTGACAATGATTTGATGCATTTCTGGAAGATGTGCAAATGCTCACCTTGACCTGCAGGCTGGCGGATGTGACTTTGCGCTCCAGCTCCTCCACCTGTTGCAGCAGAGCGATGTCAGTCTCCATGGCCTGCTCCTCCACACACCACTCCTGCAGCGTCTCCACGGAAACCTGGCCCTCGTCGAGCTCTGAGACCTCCATAACTGCCACTGCAAACAAAAAATAAGACAGCCATAAGACCCCAGGAGAAATCACACCCGTAAAGCACAGCACAGCACAATTCAGCTCGTTCTGACAACTGCATGCTCGACTGAGTCAGTCAGACAGTGTCTTATGAATATTATTTATGACTGCAAACAAGTCAGATAGAAAATTGTGGTTATTCTAAATTATTTTATTTGCATTCTAAATCAGTTAACCTCAAATCTGAATTTGCCGAAATGTGCTCACATTTCTTTTCTTTAAAAAAATATACTGGGAAACACTTTATTTTACAGTACGCTTGTTACTTGTTGTTACATCAGTTATAACAGTAATTTATGCATAATTACATGCAACTAACCCTAAACCGTAAATGTTGTTAATTAATATTACTCAGTACTTAATGTATAATTACACTGTAACACTGTAAGTTCTGGCATAATTTACTAAAATGATTTACTATTAATTATTAACAGTTGACAGTAGCCATTGACTTCCATAGTATTTTTTTCCATACTATGGAAGTCAATGGCTACCGTCAACTGTTTGGTTACCAACTGTCAGTCATCTGTCATGTGTGTCATGTGTTCCCGCCTCTTGTGTCCATATTTGGTTTGGTTCCTGTCCTTGTTAAATGTGATCATTAGTTAATTCTTGTCCAGCCGTGTTCGTCTCATTATCTATGATTATTCTGTGGATTTATAGTCCTGTCTGTTCAGTTTGATTTCGTCTGGTCTACTCGTTACTCCCCGGTGTTCCTTCCTGTCTGTGTCAGGCTTGCCTTGTCTTGCCCTGCCTTGATGTCTTCAGTAAAGACTGTGTGTCCTCCTCGTGTGTGCACCGTGACACCAACATTTTTCAAAATATATTTTTTCGTGTTTAATAGAAGAAAGAATCTCATTCAGGTTTGGAACAAATTATGACAATTTTCATTTTTGGGGGAACCATCCTTTTAAAATAAAGTGTAACCATATACTTCAGTAATTTATGCACAATTTAACGCAACTCACCCAAAACCAAGTACATGTTGTTAATTAATATTACTCAGTACTTAAATGTATAATTACACTGTAACAAGTAACCTGCAAGCACTGTCAGTGTTTACTAAAATTATTAATCAAACAGTTGAAGGTAGACGTTGACTTCCATAGTATTTTTTTTAACAGAAGAAAGAAACTCATTCAGGTTTGGAACAAGTAAAAGGAAATTTAGTTTCGTTATAAATCTTCCTTGGATTTCATCTAAAAAGAAATATGCAGTATAAAGGTCCTGATTTCATGACAAATCAGGTAAATGTGGTAATATGTTAAAATGGGTTAACAATGATCAATAAACAATCTCTGGCAGCCTTTGGTCTGCTTGAACTGTTTCATGGCTAAATCTGTAAGATAAAACACACAGGCACACTGTGTTATTTCATAGTGATTCAACTCACCCTCTCGGTTCTTGTTACAGGTCTGCGATATGAGCTCCATGGATTTCTGCAGCTGTTTCTGCAGGGCTCTCTCTCGGATGCCTCTGCTGTGGAGAGCGTTCACTAGCGCTTTTAGCTCCTCCATGTCTGTCACCTTCCACCAGCCCAGCAGCATGTCTGCCAATCAGCCAAAACCATTTCCATCAACAAACGCAAACAAAACTTGACTAATGACTCGTTGTTGAGAAAAGTAAAAACTAAAAGTGCAACGTTATTACTTAACAGCTAGGTGGAGTAGCATTTGTTTGCATTATTTCTGAGTAAATTAGTTGATGGTACTGCACTCACCCTCTGGTATGGGCAGGGGTTCAGTGTGGTCGTGATTCCTAGGAAGGTCCAGTGCCATTGGAGAAGGAGCAGATGTAAGCTTCTCCCCAGTGGGAACGGGAGAACCACTTTTGCTGGTTGAGACGCTGGGTGCCAGCAGGGGGCTGGCACTGCCCTCCACTGAGGGGTATATGTGCAGGGGGCTGCTGCACAGGGGAAGATTGGGGCTGATGACCCCACCGGACCAGTTGCCCAAAGCTAAACCAATCAGAGTTCCACCTGGCTTTACCTGGGAGGAGATCATGAGAATGCATGAGATACATGATGAGCATCCATATCATTTAGATCAATGCTTCTCAACTAGGGGTCTAGGGCCCACTAGGAGACCTCTACAAACCTCCAAGGAGCTGTTTCCTGGACTGCATAGCGTTATAGCCTATTGGGCTCGGAACGAACGACTCGAACCCGAGACTCAAGAGATGAACTAATCAATTATTTTTCCAGTACAGACTGCATAGCTTCAGTTTATGGGAATGTGACGTGACAAAAGAATGAACGAGATCGGGAGGTGAGGGAAACTAACAGACTGCATAACCTGAAACAATGAATTAATCTCTGTTTCTCATAATTTGGCCTTGATTGCATTAGTTTTATTGCATTAACAGCCTTATTCGTAACGTCGTGTATGTGTTGTGGAACTTGGTTATTAACATGTAACATTTTAATTATATTCTGCTGAAATGAACGAAATGAAGATATTTCTTATTTTAATTCCCCTACTGTACTACTGTTTGGAAAAACCTGTATATATGAAGAAGCCTAATTTTAAATGTGTGATTTCTAGACCCGGAAAAGTCATGTAAATGAACAAAATCGTAAAACGACGAGAATTTTTATAATGAATATACATTTTTTCCGGTTATTCCAAGCTAAAACATTTTATCAGGTAGAAATTGTAAGGAAAAAATTTTAACATACAGTTAACATCAGTCAATTGTATTTTAGTTTCAGAATTTTTGGCTTCAGATTTTCAGTACGGTGCAACATTAAACAATCACAACCAATCAGAACCTGTTCGAACATTCACATCATCACAACACTTAGGCATATTTCATATAGCCATGTGATGCAAGAGGTTGAACCATTGAGATATCACAGTGTGCGGAGTGACCTAAAGTAACATGAAAGAAATTGTGCTAATTAACTTGAAAGAGATTTATTGCTTGTCACTTTATCATGTTGGACACTGTAAATATGAAATATATATTTCAAGTAGAATGGGTAATTACCTGCAAACTGAGGTTGCTGATCCCACCAGGTGAGGGGTTCAGAAGGCTTGCAGATGCAGAAAGAGGAAGCACGTGATGATGCGGAGAGGAGGTAGATGGTGGAGGTGGCGTTTTGGGCCGTGTGCTGGGGGTGTTGCTGCTGGGTGAGGACTGCGGGTGTGCAAACGGCTGGATGAGGGAGGTGTCGTCGCAGGGCGAGCGAGGCAGCAGGCTAAACCAGTGCCCGCTGCGCTCGCTGAGGACCTTGAGCAGCTGGTCGTTGGCCAGGAGCTGAGTCTGCGCCAGCTGCTGCTGCTGCAGGATGTGTGCAGGGATGCCCAGCTGCAGAGGAGGAGGGATTGTGTGCTCTGCGCTCTGGCTGCTGGCCTCTGTCAGCTTGGAGGTAGTTGGAGAGTGAGCTGGAGATGATGCTGATGTAGTTTCCATAGCGACTGTTGCCGGGCAGCCGTTGTGGGTGTGGCAGAGCCCCTTGGCCCCAACAGTTGTACGAGACAGTTCCTGACACTTAGGGCTTTGTGAGGGGCGGAGCTCTGGTGGTTGAGGGGGCGTGGTCGCAACCTCTGTTTTCTGCTGTTCTTTTAGTGGGGAGGAGTGCATCTCTTTATTTGCCTCCTGATCAGGATCGATGGGCTTGTCCTCCTCCTGTTTCACCTCTTCCTTCACAGCCCCCTGTATCTCCTCATGCTGATGATGCTGCAGAACGTCCTCCTTAGGCTCCTCTTTGACCTGCACTGGAAAGTTCCTCAACCTCTCACGCTCTTTCTCCAGCTCCTCGACCCCTACATGAGAGACAGAAGGAAAACATAATTAGTGTAAAATTAATGGTGTGGCTGTATGCAAATGCATTTATGGATGGAGGGATGGGCCGACACACTCACCTTCTCCACTCTCTAACCCCTCTATGTAAACTCCTCCACACTGAGGGAGGACCCAGTATCTGCGGCGGTACCGGTCCTGCCCATACGACATAGATCGCAGGGCGTGAGATGACTCAAACAGCTTCCGACGGATCAGGTTTTGCTGCTGTACTCACAAAGAAATACACATTTTTGTGGGACTATATATGTAATTATAATAGGGCAGCACAATTAATTGAAATTGCAGTATGGATTTGTGCAATTATACAATCACAAAGGCTGTAATCTATTTAAGTAAATATATGCGCTGCGTGTTTCCCAGTGAATTGTGGCACTGTGTTCATTTGCACGTGAGCAGCTCATGGTCTGGTGTTTTCAGTGTCTTGAAGTGTCTCATTTCCACATCTGCTCTCAGTTTGGTCATTTATAATGTGCATTTGGACGCAATATGTGTCAACCATATTATAAACTTCTAAACTGTTATCAACAAAAGAGAAAAAAAGGGCTTCCTGTGTTCTTCTGCCAAAATAAAAACTTCATGGTTTAACGTTTGAATATTAAAACATAAATATTAGCTTTAAAGTTGTATTTGTAATTATTATTAATATATTTCTCTTAAATACTTGATTTTTTTACAGTAAAATATATAACTACTATATATAAAATATAATTTTCATTATTTATATTTTATAGTTATATTGATATATAATTACATAATTGCATAACCCTACAAACGTAAACCTGGCCCTTTATGCAAAAAATAAATAAATAAATAAATTGAATTGAGATCACAAAGTTTATCATAAAAATTGCAATTTGATTGCAGCCATAAATTAAGATGGTTGAATTTACCTTTGATAACTTCTCAATCTGTTTCTCCAGCTCTTCAACACTTGTGGCTGGGTCTCCCTCATCCTGACACACACACACATATGCAGACTCAGTATAAAAATATCTGCTGAAGGCAGTTAGAGTAATTGCTATATGAAACTACACCTAAAATGAATGAATGCCTTTTACCTCATCACACGTCTCCACCTTTTTTCCCTTTTTAGCCTCTTCCTCCTCCTCATCTTCATCCTCATCCCCTGCATCTTCACTGTCCTCATCTTCATCATCATCGTCATCACTATCCCCAGCCTTCCTCTTGCGCTTGTGACCAATGGCTGAGCCGCCCGCAGCCTGAGGCTCCTCCCCTCCAGTGATTGCTTCACGTTTCCCTGTCCGTTTAGCGTAGATTGTTTTCATTCTGCATGAACATATGCATAAATACTGATTAGTGACAAAACTAAGATATGTGCATTCAATGCACCGCTATCACAGTCAGTAAAGAGAAACAGTGGTTGTGTTTAATGCCTAGTAAGATTCAAATGTTTGAATACATCTTATTATTATAGCTGAAAATGCTGTCTCTAGGTAGAGAAGTCCTGAAATACATCCATTATGTTTGTGTAAATCAGGCATAAATGTTGAAACTCACTTCTTCAATTTGCCCTCCACAATACACTCGTCCTTCCTCAGCACGTTCATGTGCTCCAGGCTTTTGTCGATCTCACTGCAAAAACACAAACAGTTTTGTACTGCTTTAGATACCAGTGTTATTTTAGTATCACTTATGTATTGCCATAGTTTAATTTATTTATTAAAATTAATTTTCATTTTTATTAAGTTTGTGCTTTTTCATTTTTTATACTAAAAACTATATATTAAAAATATATTAGTATTAAGGTTCAGTTTTTCTTTTAGTTTTTATTCCCAGTAATTTTAGTACTTACACTTAATTAAAAAAAATCAAGTTAAAGTATTTTAATCAACCATTTATATATATTTTTAATGTTATTTCATTGATATAACCCCGGTAGATTCCAGATATGCATGTGTGATAATGTCACATGATGAACCCGAGCTGTTGAGCTGTGACCGTCACACTGTGTGACCTCTCCACTGCCCCTATTATTTCAAGATGCATATTTCATATTGCCCAGACAGGCCTGACAGAATATAAGCATGTATTACTTTTATAATGTAATCTCTAGTCCAAACATGAATCATTTGAGTTTGAGAATGTCTTGCATAGGTTTTTAAGGTAATTAGTTGATTTTGAATTAATGTTGAAAGGTGGGGTGGCATATTTCTCACAAAAATATGTTTTTTGTTTTAAGTAAACTAAATATTTATTTGCCTCATTTGTCTTGTTAACATGCTATTCATATTGAATTTTTAACTTAAAATTCAGTTAACTTCTTTATGAATTATTATTGTTTCAAGGTTGCAAAATTGTGCTGCAATGTATACAGTATGTGGTAACTAAAAAAATGTCTTCTTGCATAACTGTTGTGCTCTGTACCCATGTAAACATCAACCAAGTCATCAAGAATCATTGCAGCCGAACTCTTGAAAAAATAAGTGGAATCTATTGGTTCTTACCTGACCACGCTTTTACTGCAGGACAGCTCATTTATCAGGAAGGCTAGGACAGTGGCTTTCTGAGCCGGCGTGTGGGCCTGAAAGGCTTTGGTCCTCAGACTCAGAGTAAGATCAGCTAGCTCAGTCTGAGAGCAGTGAGCCTCCATGTACAGCTGCAAAACCTCAGACACATTGTCCCGATTCAGACCCACATTGGTCAGGTGGTCACCCAAGATAGACTTAGCCTGATGGAGGAAATGGAACAGTTGTAATTTTGCTAACCCTTTTAACCAAAAATAGACAGATCATTCATATGCAGTGGTACACTGACTAAGTAAGTGATTTATGTGTTCATTAAACCAGAGACCCTTTCCTCAATTAAATTTGATCACAAGCACTCACAGGAGACGCATGTTAATACCAGATTTAAACAGAAATGTGTCTCTGCTGAGCACTTGTGAGCGTGTCACTTGAGACAGATGTTAATAGCAGGTGTAAACAGGCCTGAAAGTTGACAATCACACTGAAGTAACCTCCAGGCATTTTCTCCTCACCCTGTGTCCTTGAGGCAATCCTGGGTCAGACACAGCAGACGAGAGTAGCCGGACCAACAGGTCCTGCACTTGCCCCATGCTGTTGCCCAGGTTGAGCAGTCCCTCCTGCAGTATACCCAGAGTGGGCAATTCTGAGGGATCCATGCCCAGGACCTTCCCGAAGCTCCGCAGGAACTGCACCACCATCAGGCAGTCCGCAAACACACTCCCGGGAAGAACCACACCATGGATACGAGGAATCTCAGGAAGGGGCTATAGAGGGACAGAGAAATATTGAGAAACAAGTGAGACAAAATGTTTGTAAACATTATGCTTCAAATGAGCAATGAAATCTGACAAGAATTCTTTTGCTCAAATCATGCAAAAAATGTCTTTCAAGCTGATTTAGTTCATGTGATTCAACATTTCGTTCACATTCCATTACAGCCACCATACTAAGCATGTAATTATTTATTTGCATATATTTGATTGTTTGTTTATGAGTGGCCTTTCACCTTGCTGCCTATTGTCCAAGCCAGGATGTTTCTAACTCAGATCAATAAATATAAATTAATATAAAAACAATTTTCTTAAGTAAAAAACACATCTTAGGTGTTATAATAATAATAATAATAATAATTTGTAGTAGCAGTAGCAATAGTAACTCAATAGTAATTATAAAAAAATTCTGACAAAATATATTACTGCTGTAAATTACAATTGTACTGTAAAATAAAAAATTAACTTAATAATTATAATAATTAAATGTACTGCATGCTTTACTCTGAAACACGCAGCACATCCGATTATTAGAATCAGTTATTTAAGTAAATTGCAGCCTTTGACTTGATAATCACACTAAGTTATATCGCAATTATTGCGCAGCACCATTTATTTATTTAAATTTTACATAAGATATAATTAAGCTTTTCATCAACTCGTGAACCCCCTGCAGTTCCCTCACAAACCCCTGCTTTAGATAATGATATAATCATTTGTTTTGTCTTTAGTACAGTTACAATATAAAAGCCACTTACTTTATTATGGAAACATGTTGTCTGTAAACACTGTAAAAATGGGTCTTTATACATGAAATTATGCAGCAGCCATTATATTTGAAGAATGAGGTCTTTCACCAAATTTAAGTTCATAAGCGTCAAAAAGTTTGAAAACTCCAAGGCTGCTAACTTTCATCATAATGCTCTCGTTATCACCACTAGGTGGCAGTATTCTGTCTCAGGTGAATTCACTGTGAAGTAAGATTAGGATATGTGTATGACATCATATCGCTGAGAGTTCTGATTGGATGAGCCTTTATGTTAATGGCTAAAGAAAAGATAATCTTGCAAAAACAAGCATTCTAAATAAAGGGTTCATAAATGATCGCTAAAGTTGATTTTTAAACAATGCAAAACTTGTCCGATATCCAGTTCCATTACCTTGTGATCTGTCAAACACATGTCTTCATTGGGTTTCTTCATCTCACGGATCAGCTCCAGCTCCAGCCTCCGGAGCTCCATTTTCCGCTCCTTGTTGAGGCGTTTCTCATCACGTTTCTCTTGCCTGAGGCGTTCACGCTCCTGCGGGGTGAAAGAAAGACTTTACTAACCAGTTGGATGCCTCATCAGGCGTGTTTGACATTAGGGTATTATGTTCTACAAGAAAACTTTGTTTTGGAGAATGAAGAATGTTTAGGGAACTTTATCAAACTACATCAAAATTATTTGGTGAAACACATTCAGGGAATGTAGCAGAGCAGGTAGACGTGACATGTGAGGAAGCCTTGAGGTGCAGAGAGGAGAGCGGAGTGGTGAAGGACAGTGTTCTTTTATTTATTTATTTCGTTTTGCACACCTCAGCTTTTTTGCGAGCCTCCACAGCTTTCATTAGCATAACGTGCTGTCTCCTCCTCTCCCTCTCCTGAAAAGACAGAATGATTCCATCGTTCAGTGGAGGAAAGCAGAGCATACAGATCCACACAGAGACAGACGATAAAACTGATCAGCGTGGTTTAGCATGTTGCACAGAAAGACAGAGAGAAAGAAAATAAGTAGGTGTAGAACGGACACATTGCTATGGCCAGAATGAGACAGCCACAAAAACGTGTGTTACAGCTGTTCAGACGGGAACAAAAGAGCGAAAAGAAAAGCCACAGATGTAATGAGCAGGTCAGAGGAGCAAAGCTGTCGGTGCATCTTGAGTTAGATTAGCGTAGCTACTGTTACAAGCCAACAAGGGAAAATACATCCGATTTCCCTTTAGCCTCAATGTCCTGTCCTTACAGTGAAGTACGTTGTTATGTCACTGTTATTATGAATTTAAAGTCAACATGAAATCATAATTGACCCCATTTACTTCTTTAATACACTTTTCAGGTCTTACTGAGTATCTTTCTTTAAAATGTAAAACAAATTGGCTGAGATTACCTAGAACTCGCAGACTGTTGGATAATGTTAAATGTGCACTCAGTAATTTGTTGTTTATGTTGCGCTACCAATGTCTTGGATTCATACTGACATCTAGTGGTGTGGATGTAGCATCACATGAGTTTCAGTTAGCGATACCACTTTGCAGTCAAATTTAAAAGATCTACAAATTAAATTCTTTTAAAACAAGGGTGTTAAAGAGATAGCTCACCCAAAAGTAAAAACTTTCTAACGTTCAAGGACCAGAAAGGTAGTAAGAACTTTGTTAAAATAGTCCATGTGACATCAGTGGTTCAAGCTTAATTTAATGAGGCTACGAGAATGCTTTTTTTGCGCAAAGAAAACAGAAATAGCTACTTTATTCAACAATTTCTTCTCTTCCTTGTCAGTCGAAATTACAGTTGAACCACTGACGTCACATGGACTATTTTAAAGATGTCCTTACTACCTTTCTGGGCCTTGAACATGTCAGTTGTGTTGCTGTCTATGCAGGGTCAGAAAGCTCTCAGATTTCATCAAAAATATCTTCTTAAGGGTCTTACAGGTTTGGAACGACATGAGGGTAAGTAATTAATGACAGAACTTTCATTTTTGGGTGAACTATCCCTTTAACCAAGATGAAGTGAGCAGTATTTGGATCGTTATTTGTAATGATTTTAAGTTTTATTGCACTACTGATTTGACTAGAGTCTTTATCTTATGTGAGTGTACATGATTTTTAAATATATATTTATCAAAAGTATTATTCATTTCTTTATATGTAAATCCTAAGAATTACAGAGTGCACCTCTAACTAATAGCCAAAATATTTATTCATTTTTCAGCAAACTTGCATTCAGGTTACTCCATTCTGGTATGGAATACACACTTTTTACAATCCAATCAATTCCTAATGGAATGAAGTAGAAAATTAAGTGCTGCACAAATTTGCTAAATATTTGTCTCTGAAAAACATCACATCAAGGAAGCAAATTGGGTTATGAATGCTGTCTCATGTTGACTTTAAGGACAAAGCCAATTAGTGTGAAATTTTCATATCTGACCCACAGATGGCATGGAATGTACAACAGAGAGAAGTGTGAGTTTCCTCAAATTCTCTCATTGGTCAGGCACTATGACCTTTGACCTGTACTGATGACCTCACAGGCAGGACAATCAGCACAGTGCAAATGCAACATCTTGACAGAGAGTCTGCCACAACATACATACACGCACACACACACACACACACACACACACACACAAACACTCACAACTTCACAGCAATAATGATACTACACAATATTGGGGTGACTTTACACGTGGAATGAGGGTGTGTGGCACTTTCCACCAATGAGAGTATGTACTCAACAGGCTCCATAGACACACACACACACACACACACTCACGCTTACACACACACACATACACAAACAAGGCAAAGGCCTGCTGCATCAAAGCCGGTTTTCTCTCATTGACACACATAGCAGATGTAGGCGATGCAGTTTTTTTTTCTTTCGTTCTCTTTTTTTTTTTTGCTTGAAAAGCCATGCAGAAGGAAAATGTAGTTTTGACAGCAGCCAGTGCTACATTTAAAAATGTGCTGCTATGACATCATATCACAACCAGGATTCACGATGCGAGTGTTAGATGTACAGAAGATGAAACATACCCATACCATATCTAGTCTATGCCTCTCCATCTCCTGAGAGAGAGAGTTGGCAAAGTATTATGAGACAGAAAAAAAATCACAGCGTCATTTAAAAAGAAAAGAAAAATAAATAAACTCAAACTTCAGCCTGTAACCCCAAAGAGACAGATCCCACTCCCAAAAAGCATGGAAATTAACCAGAGAGAAACAGAAGAAAGTTAAAGACAACCACATGAGACTCGCCACTTCTTACATGGGCAAAGACTGAACAAATCTATTTAAGGACAATTTTTAACTCATAATGCACTGCATTTCACATGGCGACTGTGAACTAGACAAGAAAAACATGCTCTTTGCCTCCCTTTCTCCTGCATTTTGTAACAAAAAATGACTACTACTATATAAATGGCCATTATGAGACCTATTATTTATGAGAGTGGTGACTGACCTGGTGCTTGAGAATAACAGCCTGTTGGCGTCTCATCTCCTTCTCCTACAAACACAAAACATAAAAACGATTCAATGCTATACCAAAACATTCATTATGACACAGTCTAAAATGAAACCATCAATCAGAATACTGTCTGGGCCTTCTGTCCTAACCATGAGGCCTAAGAATGCAGTAATCTGTATATAAATGGTAACTCAAATCATGCAAGATAAATGTAATATTTTCCCTAAACATGCTATCAGCAAATGAAGAGTTTTACAGAACTAGTCAACCATCTACACAATCGTACATGCCCCTGCAAACAAGACGAGTCATCAACTTTGGTTTCATTTTCCCTTAAGAGAAAGACTAGTGCTAAGTGGTATTGTGGCATAAAAATTTGGAGTATCTAAAACTGGTATGATCAGCTTTTATAGAGCTGTCAGAGAAAAGTGTGCTGACTTTCTCAATAATAGTGTGGTTTGGCAGCTCCACAGTTCAACAAAAAATTCAGATTCGTAATATAGTGAGGACTGCCTCAAATATTATAGGCTGTGATCTGCCCACCATTGATGACATTTGTGTCTCACGTTTGCAGAAAAAAGGCTTAACAATTCTTAGAGATTCCACACATCCAGCCAGACATTTTTTTATTCCTTTACCCTCAGGCAGACGACTTAGAGCAATTAAAACTAAGTCTGCAAATTTGCATGCTTTTTGAACAGTACCTACTGTAGGTTGGTCCATGTTTTAAAGTCTTCTGACACTTACGCATCTGTATTTCATTCTTTATAATGGTTGGAATAATTTATGTAGTATGTACGAATGTGTTTGAGCTCACCAAGAAAATCCAGACAATTATGTTGTTTGGCAATAAATAAATAAATAATATAAAAATATTTAGGGCCAGTTGGTGATTTACTAACAACGCGAAAATTAAGGAACACAAACGCATCATCTCATTTACATATCGACCAACGCAATATACCAAGCACAGCGCAAATTAGCATAGTCGCGACTAAACGAAGGGTTGCAACAGTTTTTGATAGACCTGGTATTGCGTGACTCCTAGATGAGGGTTCCAAGTCGTCTTTTATTTCCTGAAGCAAATTAAAAATAACATGGCTTGGCAAACAATATGTTCGGATAATGTGTTCTTTCCAAATAAATTAATACGTGTGGAAAAACTCTGTTGTGTGGCTCTCTGTCCTCTGCTGTGCCTCCTCCTAGCAACAAATTGTATCCATTTCAAGCGCAAAATAGTTTAAGACATGCTTTTTTGGGGCGTTAAATAATGGCGCAAATGCCAGTAATTTGACGAGTGCAAACGTTAGTAAATATCGTTGCGTGATTTATTTGAATACTCTCCTCCCATAAAATTTGCGTCTGAAAGGGAAACTCTGAGAAATGCATATTCAATAAGGTAAAAAATGACTGTCTCCACGCCTTTTCAGTGCTAAATCGTCACTGCGGGTCTTTAGTAAAACCTGACAGTAGCCTACTATTTTAACCAAAAGTTAGTAAAACTGGCCCATAGTACTCTACAATACTGAATACAATTGATCGAAAAAGAGACAAAAATAGTTGTTGTTGTTTTTTTTTTTTATATGGATCCCCAAATATGATGATCTCCTTGCAAGGGAAAAATTATGTGGGATGTTGATAACAAGATAACAAAATTATATTTTTACTTTATTAAGGAAACCTTGTTATTTTACCAAAGAAAAGAAAAAAAAAATTGAATTTTGAATTGAAAAGTATTTCATAAACCGATCACGGGTGAAAAATTCCCGATTTAATACACTACTGTTTAAAATGGGTCAGTAATTTTTTTTAAAGTCTCATATGCTAATATTTATTTGATTACAAATATAAAAACTGCTTTAATGGTAATGGGAAATATTAGTACAATTTAACAAACTGTTTTCTTATTAATAGTCTTATTATGAGCTTAATATTTTGTAGATGTTTTGTAGGATTCACTTTTATAAATAGAAAGTTCAAAATAAAAGGATTTATTTAAATTTCTTGTATAAATGAAAAAGTACTGTCACTTTTTATCAATGTTATTATTTACTTTTAAAGAATGTAAAAAGGTATTTAAAAGTCATTTTTTTCTTAAAACATGGAAAATTACATGGAATTTTCCACAAAATAACTACATCATGGTATACTGTTACTGTGAAAAATTATCATATTATTTATAAGCCTACTGTACAACACTTTCATCATACTGCCCTAAGAAAGCCCACAAGATTGCTACAAAGCTAACAGACGTGACTAAAAGCCAAAATACTCGACAAATTTTTTTTATTTAAATAAGGGAGGCTATTTAGAGCAGGCTGTGTATTCTAGTGAGGGCCCCATGTGTACAAGACATAAAAAGATGCACTGTGCATTTTTCATTTTAAACAACAACAGCAAAAATCCAGATGTCAAGCTAATTTTCCCCCACAGGCCGGCAGACATCAGTCAAACAGAGGCTCTGCTCCTTTGTTGTGGCCGAGGAACGTTAATGGTTTGCCGGGGTAGGTGAGAGCAAGGGAAGTTTTCTCGGGTGGGGGGGTGGGGGTTTCCACGGCGATGATTCATAGTGCGCAAGAGTAGGTGTGTAGCATCTTTTCTCAGTCACAAACTGACCTTTATTCGCTTTTCCGCCTCCAACATTTTGGCATTGGCAGCCTCCTCTCTCTTTTTCCGCTTTGCCTGCCAATGCAAAACAGGTCTGGGTCAGACCAGTGCTACCGTGCTGGGTATAAACCTAAATTAAACATGCTAAACCAACATCTGTTTTATTTATAACTTATACTAACACTCTGATTGATGTGTCTGCGAGAGGAAAAGCGAGAGCTGGCATCAAAACATTCACACACACACACACACACATGCACAGGAAAGCCCTTCTGCCTCACGTCTTGCCATTGTTGCGCTTTCTCTAGCTACAGATCACTGAGTCAGTGATTGAGAATGTTTTCTCTTCAAGTCCATGTCAGAATCAGCCCCGAGATCTTCAAAACTATTCAATATTCCTCGGGCTCTGACAACGGCAATATAAAAAGAAAGCAAAGGCGAATTAGCTGAAAATTTAAATACGTAATTACAAACAGCAAGAAATCCTGTTCAGAATGGCTTGCCAAGCGTGTCAGCTCCAATTTGATTTTGCCCGGCTAAAACACTTTTGAAGCCTCTATAATTGGGCGAGTAAAGTAAACAGTGTCTTCCTCCTGCTACTTATGCAAGAACTGCCATTGTCTGATGGAAAAAAATCTTTTTATGTCTAATTTACCTCTGGTTTGTAACACAGGAGGCAGCAAATTTAATATTCAAAAACTGTTCACCAAAACCAATTTAGCATTAGTCCTGAAGAAAATTATGCAGAACTCAGAGCCCCAAAATGCTGGTGAGTGATTCTGCGGTGGTCTGGGCTCCATGTTAAACAGGAACTGAAGGGGGTGGTGTGTATTTTAAGAATGTTAAGCCTATTTCAACTCTTTTAATTTATTATTTTCTTTCCACAGTCACTCTGTACCTCGAGAATCTGCTGTGCGCGGAGTTCCTTCTCCATACGGATTTGCTGAATGCGCTTTATCTTTTCCTGGTAGGAGAGGAGGAGGAAGTCTGTTAATTGAAAGTGCTGCTGTGCATTTAAAAAAGTCGACTGGCAGCCAAGCTGCAGCCGTAGAAGCACCGGTGGTCTCCGTTCTGAATTAACGCTTATAATCTCATACCAAGTGACCCTCAGACTGACCGAAAACCGGTTTCCTTCTCAAACCCACCTGCTGTTTGAGAATCTTCAGCTGTTCCTTTTGCTTCCTCCTCTCCTCTGCAGCCATAATAGCTGAATGAGAGATAGAATGAGGCTTAAGCGAGATGTCTGAGCGCCATTGTGAGTAATAGAGTGGTATTCATAAGCCTGGAGTACCTTGCTGTTTGCGGGCCTCCTTGGCAGCCCGTGCGAGAGCCTGTTTTTCTAGTTTCCTCATGAGCTTCATCTGAGCTGCCTGTCGGGCGATTTCTGATAGGAAAATGGACAAATCTCTTCCATCAATACATGCGTTATTACCTATGAATGAGGTGAATAAGTCAGAAAGAAGCACGTTACCCTGAGCCTCCAGCTTGCGCAGCAGTTTGGCCTCGGAGGGACTTGGGAATTCGCTCTCTCCTAGATTCGGTGTGCGGCCCTTTCGCCGCCGGCTGCCTGAAACCTCGCTGCCGCCCCTCGACTGCCGCTCAGAGTTGGGTGGACGACCTCGACGACCTTCCATGGCCAAGATATGGGGGATGACCTCTTCCTCTTTCAGAAGAGTCCACTGCAGACCCTGAGGGAAGCAGGGGACAGAGGGGGGGTCAGACTTATGAAGATGACGGTAGAAACACAGAAAGTTTCCTATTTTAGTCTGCTTCCCTAGAGGAGCGTCACATCACTAATGATCATGTGAGTCTATAATCACTATAATTTTTACTTGGTAATATTCTGAAATGTTATTCTCAATGTAGATCCAATTTAAACAAACGACTTAAAAAGCATGAAATGAAGTAAATTAAAAAAACAAGAGAGTCGATTTTAAATTTTAATCAAAAAACTGTCCCAACGTTTGCTCCACTGTATCTTTAATCTAAAGAATCTCTTTCAACACACATGACAGACAAAACATGAAGTAACACCCTGTGGAAACAACGAGCGCTGATTATTGCACAGACTCCCTACAGTTTAAAAGGGGAAATTCAGGCTATCGGGGTTCAATCAAATTCCCTGCCCTGCTCAAGATGAAAGAGAGATACAGGGAGAGAATACGAGCGAGAGAGACAGAGAGAAAAAAAGAACATAAAGAACAAAAAAAAAAAGAAAAAGAGGAGATGAAAGGCATTCACCTGGGGTCCTTCTCTGGCTTCATAGAAGTCACCAACCCTTATTTTTGCACTGAAGCTAAAATTATCACGTGCGATGTCAGTTATTCCGTATCTGGACAGATACTACAGAAGAGAGAATAATAGTGATTTTGTCAGACAGGACATCCAGAGAGCCATTAGCACTACAATGGTACCAAACTGAAAGCAGCCTAGCACACTTGACATAACAGTGCACAGCTAGCTAAAAGTGACCAGATCTCCTAAATAAACTGCTGGATCTTACACCAATAACTGTTAATGGTGCACTGGGAGAGGAAAGGGGTGGGGAGTGGGGCTTCCTGAGAGTTTTGGGGGGGTCTAAGCGTGAGGCAGCGGAGAAGACGGGTAAAGGTTACCTTTACGACATCCGGGTACTGTCGCAGTCTCTTGCCACATGGGGTGTAATACGCAACGTCTCCCTGCAGCCGACCGCCCACTGTTTTCATTCTGGTCTCTCTTTGCCAGCTAGAACAACAAAATACACATTGAAGAAGAAGTGCATAATACAACACACTCGCACAAACTTTCAAAAACTGCTTGATAAACTAAAACATTTTTTTTATGCATTTGTATGCCATTTTTAATGCTAATTTTATTTTATATGATAGTGGGAATGGTAATAACATGTACTTTGATTGATTGATTGTTTGATTATTTAAAGGCATGCAGGCAGGAAGCCTATTTTCCAGGCAAGAACAAACTGAATCATAAAAATCAAAAAAGTTTCAATAATGTGTAATTGTTATTGTAGATTTGAAATGACTAAAAACCTTTTTTCTAGAATTTATTTCATACAACTTTTTTATTTCATGACATCATGCAAATATGTTGAATATGAATTATGAATGTGAATATGACAATCATTCAAAGAATCTAAGTACAATGCCATTACACCATCACTGTGCAATGCTGCTGCCACTTTGCTTTTTGAACAGGTTTGTAATAATAGAGCAAAGAATTCTGATTTATTTAAACATCTGCAGTTTTAATGCGATGTTTGTATGAGACCGTGTGCTCTGCTGCTTTAGAAGTACAGAATGCAGAACTGCGGTTAACAGGTGTTGAGTCATGCTGCCACCAGCGTGTGTCATTTTTAAACGTACCCCATTTCCAAAGGAATCCGTAAATCATCTTCATTCATCACTCGCTTTCTCTTCGCAGAGCCTGAGACAAGACAACAGCCAGACAAAACACACTTTAAGCAAACCGTTTCATCATCACTTACAAATTACAACTCACATAATGAGCAAATAACATCAAATAAAACCTCGATTTTTATTTGTTCTGTTTTTGATGGTGCCTGCATGCATAAATCTTGCCTCTAAAATTCCAGGGCATTTCAATTCGGTAGCTAAGGCATCCTGAATTGTGGTTACTACAGGTTCAGTGATATTAAAATTCTGGCCAATACTGAAAAAGCTAATTAGTTTCATATGCTAATGGAAGATTTAAAAAATGGTCATGATTTCAATTATGAAGTATTTTTAAATAAATTCAAAATTAAACATTTTAAACCTAAAATCAAGTATTTGCTTAATGTGGTTATTAAATTATTGTTTTTAAAGAGTAAAAGTTAATTAAGTAAAAGAAATTGCATGTGAAAAACAATAGGACAAATGAGCATCAACAAATAGATATACAATATTGACTGATACATAAACTTCTGTTCAAAAGCAGCCTTGGTGAGCATAAGAGACAAAACCATTCAATACAAATCTTACAAACCCCAAACTTTTGAACAGCAGTGTATGCAAAACCAGTACTATTAATTAAAAAAAAGAGAACAGCCAAAAATTGACATGGTACCTGCATATTATGTATACCTAGTTTATGTGTCAAAAGAACCCACTTCCAATTCTCAAATATGGTATTTTGGTACTTAGATTTGACTTGGGAACCTCTCATACAGTAAATTTGTGGGGGATTTAGCCTGATTTTTAGGCAGGTACACATCTGATCAAATAATAGCTCTCCTAAACAAGCCACGTGATTTGAGGTATCGTTCAATTTAACGCTTAGGGATAGGTTGCTGTTCAAAATATGAGTAATAGCAATAGTGACAATAACAAAACCACAGGAAGAAACGAACAAAATCATCACTCTCATCTCTCTCCTTTTGAGAAGTGAAGTCTGCAAACAAAACAGGAGTTAAACGAATCTCTCAGCAGCTCAAATAATGCTCCAAAAACAAATCATCACAGTAACTCCTCTCAGCTTATTACAGCTTCCTCACGCTTTTCAACGGACACACTTCGGCTTCATTAGAAAAAATGCTTTATTCCATCGCGGTGAGGGATGCTGAACGCCGTCCAAGAGCAGATGCACTCGTGTGCCATGTTTGCTGGATTTGTGAGTGTTTTGTTTAACAAATGTCTCTGTTAGCTTCAGAAGGAAAAACAGATTAAGTCAGCCAAACAGAGGTGGTTGATGTGCCTCAGCTAACAGGTTAAGGCAAACACGGGTACCGGGGTTAACCTAGACACCACACAAAGAGCTCTTGTTACCAGCTACATTTACCTAACACTAAACCTGACCCTGTATAAACCAAACACACAATTAATGGAAAGAGTTTAATATTAATTCTGTTTAGGTTTTTTCCTGGAATACAGGCCAAACAGAGCTCAGACACAACGGCTAGGTCCAAGGACGCACACCCAAATAGACGGGCACAAAGGAAGCCGAGTGATGCCAGACGCCACCATTTATCTTTCTAAAAATAGACACCCCGTCATCTGAGTGTGACAGCTTGCACACAGACAAATACACAAACAAAAGGGCATACGTATACACACGACACATATTCAACCCCATGCATACTTTGATACTGACAAGAGCTCCAAAGGAAGGTGTCAAGCATATCCAGTTTTGGTTTAGTAATGATGTTACTTGTGGTTACCTGGAGAGGTGCCAACAGAGTACGATGAGGAGGGAGAGCTGTGATAGGTCAAGGCACCGGAGCTGCTCACAATGGTGGGCGTGGCCACACTGGAGGGCTTAATGACTTGGAGGTTAAGTGGCAGACAGTCAGACAGGCCGTGATTGGTGGAGGAGTTCAGATGGGAAAACCCCTTGCTGAGTTTCTGAGGAGTCTTCTCTCCATCGGTGTCCATCTCCGTGACTCCATCCTTGTGCTGCTTTTTACCACCCTCTGAGCCGTTCATCTCGCTGTCTGAATTACTGTCTGACTCTGAGAAATAAAAGGCGACAGGAGAGGACATGAGACGGTGTTTAGGGAATTGATCATTATAACATGTCTTGTGTCATTGGTTGCATCAGTGAACCAAATTAAAGGAATAGTTCACGCAACAATGAAAATGCTGTCATCATTTACTCACCATGAGTGGTTCGTATTGGCTTGACATTGTAAGGACAAAAATACAATGGCAGTCAACGGGAACCAAAATGTTTGGTTATATTTTGGTTACCAAAATATCTTGGTTTTGTGTTTCGCAGAAAAAAGAAAGTAATACAGGTTTTGGAAGTCGAGTAAATGGTGACAGAATTTTCATTTTTAGGTGGACTGTTCCTATAAAGAGAAACTGAAATAGCACAATAGCAACATATTTCATTTTCATAATGTGATGTATTTTGAAAAGTTTAATTTTTAAAAAAAAAATTTTATAGTGAATTAGTCAGGATAATTCACTGAAATTCTTGTCATCCACAATCATATATCGTGAACTATTTTCATAATTCATGGTGGGGTTTTATTTTAATACATTTTCATTATCTTTAATCATATGGAAAAGAGCAGCCAGCATATTCTTAAAACAATTCTCTTTTGTGTTTGGAGTGAGTAAATAATTAACAAATTTTAATTTCTGAACAATCTATTTCTTTAATGCACTTATAAAACCTCTCTCCTTAGGCATCTCACCTGAGAGACTATCATCTGAATCCTCTTCATCATCATCCTCTTCATCCTCCACATCATCATCCTCATCGTCTTCGTCCTCAGCAGATTCATCTGAGTCTTTGCTGCTGGGCAGCTTTTGTTCAGCTCCGCTGTGTTGAAACAGGTCCACCAGAGACTGCACCAGGTGGTTCTGGGATAAACCCCTCCAGGCTTCTAACGCTTTGGGAGTCTTGCTCTTCCGGGGCTCACGGGTGCGGTTAGGAGTGGGAGACGTGGAGGCGGGGCTCTTACGGCCTCCTGTACTGAGGTTGACGGGCACGTCTGAGCGATATTTGGTGGTGAGGGCCAACGGCATATCCTGGGTGCTCAGGATGACTCCGTTAGGCTGGCCCAGACCCAGCAGGCCATGAGAGAAAGGCAGACTGGAGGAGGACACACCTTGCGCTGCAGGGGGCTTGGTCCTACCTGACGCTTCAGAGCTGAGCTTAAGAGGGAGCGTGGAGGAGGAGGATGAAGATGAGGAAGAGGACGTGAGTGCCTCCGCCTTCTTTTTTATCTTAAATGGGTCCTGCTGTTTCTTTAACTGGAGAGGAAACGTCTGGTCCTGGGACAGGAAAGACTGCAGAAGGAAAAACAAAGAGAACCATGATGGAAAGATGGAAAGTTTCAAAGTTACATTAATAGAAAAGGTTCAAGTGCAATAATTTCACTGGACAACAGGTGAATCTGCACATAAATTTGTTCTTTTTTCAGTTGTGTGATAAAAAAAATATTAAAAGTGAAAAAAGAAAAATATTACAGTTTAAAAGAACTTTATATTTGAATTAAAAATATTTTATATTTTTAAATGTAAATTATGCCTGTGATGGCAAAGCTGAATATTCAGCAGCCATTACTTCATCTTCAGTGTCACAGAAATCCTTCAAATATACAGATTTGATCCTCAGCGATTACTGCTGCTCAATTATTAATAATAGTTTTTATTATCAAAGCTGAAAACGTTTTTGCTGGATAATATTTTAGTTTCTTTGATGAATATGGCTTTCCTGTAGCTCAAATAGTAGAGCATGGCGCTAGCAACGCCAAGGTCATGGGTTCGATTCCCAGGGAAAGCAAGAGCTGTAAAAACTGTAACTTGAATGCAATGTAAGTCGCTTTGGATAAAAGCGTCTGCTAAATGCATAAATGTAAATGTAAATGAATAGGAAGTTATAAAAGAACATCATTTATTTTGATTAGAAATCTTTTGTAATATTGTAAATGTTACACTTGTCACTTTTGATCAAATTATTGCATTCTTACTGATTAAAAGTATTAATTCCTTTTTTAATCTTTCTTACTGCAAACGGTAGAGCATCACAGTTTCGACAAAAATATTAAGAAGCACAACTTTGCACAAATTTCAACATCAGCATATTAGAATGATTTCTGACGAATCAAGTGACACTGAAGACTGGAGTAATGATGCTGAAATGCCTCTATTTTAAAGTGCCGTTCACAGTAAGGACTTTAATGATAGCTATAAATATAAAGTTTTAGCACGTATAATTTTATGAGAATAATGAACTGCAGACCTCAGCTATAACGAGAACAACACAGAGGAACAATATCGTTGGAATCACTTTTCTTTTATATTTATATCTATTTATACAATTAATCTATTTCTCAAAATCAAGCTGCTGTGGGGGAATACTGTTTTTGAAACAAAGTGAACCAGGTCTTGATTTCCTTGAACAAAGCACATCTTCAGAGAAAGTGAGATATGTATACTGAGAGCAAAGACGAGACGAGCAAGAAACAACAAATTGACTGATAAACAAAGAGAGAGGGGGAAAACAGCAGAGAGGGAGAGGTGGAGATGTGGTAATTGTGCTGGTTGTCATGTGGCCTAAGTGCTGGTGGAGAAAGACTGTGAGTGAGCATAATGCTGCTCTGACTCACTGGAACAGAGAACAACAGCGTGGCCATGACTCTATCAGCTCCACAACATTCATTAAGAAAGAAGGAATGCTCAAACACTGCCTGCCTTCAACCGCTCAGCACAAACGTTTGAAATCTTCATAGTACCATTATAGTTTACAGACTCATGAACATGAATGTACTGGAATAATAAACTGAAACTTCATTTTTGCATTTTCTTCAGAAAACTGCTGTTTTATGAGGTTGCTAGGGAATTCTAGATGGTGTGGCCAAGAAGCCCACCTCAAGGTATCTATGAAGTTCTGAAGCATTGTAATAAACTCCTTAAGTATGTAACAGGAGATACAACAGATGAAGTTTTATTCCATATTGTGGACTCAAAGTGAAACAGATTTTCAAAAGATAAAAGTAGGCCGGGAACTTGGTTGGTTCTATCCATCGGTTGTTGATTGGATGGAGGCAGATATCAATACAAGCTAGCAGTTGACAGAGAGAAGTCTGCAATTTCACAGATTTGTCTTGTGACCTTTTGTTAAATTTTCAAGTAAAAAAAAACAACAAACATATACATGGATGAATCATTCATAGTAAGATCAATTATTAAAATCTTGCATTTAGAAAAAAAACTATTTGGTAAACGTTCATTTCATGCCGTTTTATTAACCGCTAGACGAAAATCGTATCGTATCACACAACAGGCCACATGTTTTCAGGAAGCATTCAGACAACACAAACACCACATCCTCATGTATGAGCAAGAGCAACATTGTTAGTTGCCTTAGTAAGCACCACTAATAAAATCTAAATGTTATGAAACTGTTCCTCACTGTAACATAATAATAAAACCACTCTGGTTAATTACAAGTAGAAGAAAAAACTATATTAACCTCTTCAACAGTAATTTCAAGGCAACATAAGAAGAGGTGGGGAAAAGGCACATTTATTACACTCATTTGCTGAAATCTGGACCCTTAAGAAGTCATGGAGTTAATTGCCTGTTGGTCTTGCTTCAGTAATTCTAATAAAGCGATGCACATTGTCACTTTCATTTACCAACTAAAGCCACGCAGTAGGGAAGCCAGTCCTACTGATAAGATAATGGAGCTGTCCTTTCTGTCCTTTTCTCTGCATTTCTGTCTTCAACACACTCACAAACACACACACACACACACAAATAATTCTCTCTCCCCCTCACATTCTCCCTCTCTGTTACTCTGACCTTTTCAAATAAGCTGGTCAATAAGGAGAGACACGTCCTGAATACCAACAGCACCCTAAAAGCGATAATCCTAAATTGGTTTAAAAGATACGGACACAAACTGTGGAGAATTTGCTTTAGCTGGTTTGCTTTTCTGGAAAATGAAAATGTGGACACAGGCCTTGAGGGAAAAGCGGGATTAATGTATGGACTTGAAGGATGAACAGTCTCACATTTCTCCTGCCAGACCGTGGCAGACTGTCTACTCACCTGTTTCAGTCTGTAGTCAGCAGTGACTTGTGCCAGAGAACTTTCCAGAAACTTCCTGCTGGTCAGCGCGTCCAGCGCTGGAGATTGGGACTTCTGGGAGGAAGCTTGAGATTGCGCTTTGAGGGAAGGGGTGAGAGGGGGCGGTTTGGGGGAAGAAGACAGGGGGAGGAGTTTTGGAGGGGAGGGGACTGAGAGTGGTTTGGGGGAGGAGCATAACGAGAGTGGGAGGGGCTGAGGTGAGGAAGTAAGGGGCTTGGTAGTGGCTGATGTGATTTTTGGAGAGGAGGTGCGATGCTGTGGAGAATGTTTAGGAGACTGTGCGATTAGCGCTAAAGGTTTAGCGGCAACAGCCAGGCCTGTGGACTGAATGACGCTGGTGTGGAGGGGTCTTTCCCTGGCTCTGCTACCCGATAGAGACAGCAGAGGGGGTTGAGACAGGCCTGGAGGAGGTGGAGAGCGATGCAGATGCACTGGAGGAGAGGGCTCTAAAGGTACACTGCCCGACAGGCCTCCGTGGAAGTCTTTGGCTGCCAACAGCCTGGTCTTTTCCTTCTTACTGAGCCCAGAGTTTGGCGTCACAATCTGAGCAAACAAGACAGAGAGAAGTCCATTTGTTGAGTAAGGTTTTTTTTTTTTTTTTTACTCTAAAGTCAACAATCACTCTCACTGAACCTCAGCATTAAACAGTTTGTTTTTGTTACTCTAACTTTAAGACACTCTCAAAAAATATTTAGGCCTTATTTTAAGATTCATGCATTTTAATTCCACTGAAATTCAAAAAAGAAATAAACATAATGTGATACATATTTGTCTGTTATACATAAATTAAATGAGTAAGAAACAGTAAGATTTCTGCACTCAAATAAAATCATGACAATCTATTTAAATACATTTATTACACATTTTTTAAATGCATTTATTCAGTTTGCTTAGAATAAGCATAAACCTGTCCACTGTGAAAACAATTAAATATATTTAGTCAAATATTATAATAAATTATTAAAATATTAACATGGTTAAAATATGGCCATCTGTGGGATATTTCATTTAGTTAAAATGTTTGAGATTGAAACAAATTAGATTTATTGATGATAAATATATAAAACTCATTCTATTTGTTAGTAATATTATAGAAATGTTCCCTGTATTTTAAATTTTTTTATTTATGCATGACTCGCCAATATTATGTATATACATTATGTTTATTGAGTTTATGTTAAAATCATGTAATTCAAATTTTACATTCAATTAAAATCCACAAACCTTAAATTTAGGACTAAATATTTTTGAGTGACCTTCTGTTATGTTACTTTTTTCGAAAGTGACTTCAAATGCACTGGAGCAATCTGGGGTTAAGTGGTTTACTCAGTGGTTCAGTGGTGCAATGGTAAGGTTCGAACCTGCAACCTTTTGGTTTCCTTCCCAGAAACAGTAATAAGCTAATATGAGCAGCATCTTACTTTCATTTTCTTTTTTTTCTGCCGCTCCTTTTCTGAGTCAGACTCCTCACTGTCTTTACTCTGCTCATCTTCATCATCATCATCATCTTCTTCTTCTTCTCCAAGATCATCGATATCGCTGCTGCTCACGCCGTCGCTGTCAGTATCCAGCGATGATCCAGATTCACTCTCGCTTACGCCAGACCCCTCTACCTGCTTCTTTCGGCCTTTCTGCATGAGTTAACACAGACGTCAATCACGAGTCAATTTTACTGAATTCAACAAACAGTTAAATATTTGCTCATGTATAAAAACTGTTTGTGTGTTTAGACTGCAAACTGCATGTCTGTCCCTCGTATGTCATGATGTTGTACCTTCTCTTTAGGTTTCTGTGAGGGTTTCTCCTGAAGCTCCACTGTGCTGTTGCTATGGTGACTGGCCTTGCGGTCGCGGGCTTTGGCGTTGAGTGTCCGGGTGTGTTCAGGGGGCCGGAGCGCGGGGGAGGGGGAGGCAGTAGCCGAAACCGTTCCTTTAGCCACAGATGGAGACAGTGATCGACCATTCACAGCTCCGTTCACACCTGCGCACAAAAGAGTTCACATGAACCAATCAGATGCTTTTAAATGATGCAAATTCTTGCTACAAGTTACAGAAACAAATAAAGATTTCCATCAACATATACACTATGTCAAATAGCCTTTGTCATGGATTTCTGGAGTTTAAGCTGCTGAAGATCTCCTTATGAATTCAGCACTGGAGGCGACTGCTCAAGGCGATGATTACTGTGAGTACACCAGCCTGAAGGCTACATTACTGCTGCATTAGTTTTGTTTAACTTTAAGTCTGCCTCCAAGGGATAGTATACATTTCCAGGAGGCAAATATAGACTAGGGTTTTACAGAGTAATACCTTTGGAGGCCTGACTGCTCTTGCTGGGTGTTTTGGATGTGTAAGGATTGGCCTCGTGGTTGTGCAGCGGTGGGGCAAACATAGGCGGCAGACCTAGAAAAGGCGGGAAGAAGGCTGGAGGACTCCGTCCATGTGCTTCTGCTGCTCTCCACCATTCTGAGAAAGGAAAGAGTAAATTACCTCATGATTTTACGGCGGACAATCTAAATGAGACAAAACTGAAATACATATTTGATAATATTCTTATTATTATAGTATTTAATTATTACAGTATTATAATAAAACACTATTACTTAAAGGGATAGTTTTATAGTTGAATGGAGAGACAAATGAAGATATTTTAATGAAATCTGAGAGATTTCCGTCCCAGAAAGGATAATAAATTTAAACTTGAATAAACAGATCGTTAAACTAATCCATATGTATTGAGCGGTTTAGTTCAAATTTTCTGAAAAGACTTGATAGCTTTATATGATGAAAAGATTAAATTTAGGCTTGTATTCACATATTTACACTGATCAGTGAACCTAAACAGAAGCTCAACCTTCCTTGCTTGACGCATCAGAACCACAGAAGCTCAACTGTGTTGCATAACACACAAAACTCTTACAGGTTTGGAACAACATGAGGGTAAGTAAATGAAGACAGAATTTTAATTTTGGGGTGAACTATCCCTTTAATATTGATTTATGTATATTATACTTTTGTGTCATTTAGTTACATAGGACTTGGTGTCATCAGGCATTCATTCACATACATACCTGTGAAGGCTCCTATCTGTGGGTGAGCTGCGAGGGCAGCAGAGACCCCCAGTCCTCCTAGACCCCCAAACTCTGGGCGGGCCATCGCCGGTGACAGCAGACCAAAGGCTGGGTGGGCCATCAGCGGATATGCGCTGGGCACAGAGGTCACTGAGCTGACACTGAAGGGCTGGTCACTGCCCGTCATCCCAAACAGAGGACCTGCCCCATCAAACACACACAAAACCAATACACATTTAGCATTAGGTAATCATACAAACTAGATTATTTTTAAAAGTTAATGTTTAAAACAAACAAAAATAATTTGGCACATTGTGGGGGGGGGGGGGGGGGACAAATTATATTCTATATAACCTACAGTAAGTATTAATACCGTACCCAGGTTTGCTTCTAAAATAAACTGGTAAATAAACTTTTTTTTTTTTTTTCATTGAATGTAGTAAGAATATAAATCTCTCTGCCTCTAGTGACACTCTAGGAATAGAGAGGGAAGTTATTTGTATGAGAACGAGAGTGAGTGTTGAGTGATTCAGAGTTCAGTGAGGGCTTCTGTGTGTTCTGAGTGTTTAAAGCATTTTGTCAAGGTGTGTGGGCTTGTGTGTGTGTGTATCAAAGAGAGGTTCAGGGTGTTGTATAGCTTTCGGTGTGCGCACACCTATAGACTCGTAGTGCTGTATCAGCCCCTGAAGCCACATATCTGGAAATGACTATGAGCAATGCACATGAAGCTGCATTTTCAGCCACAAAGGCCTGAGACGTTTATGTTTGCACGTCCAATAAAGGACACAGCATGAGCAATTTCTGATTTGCATTGTTTGTCTGTAATATACACGAGAACAGACATGGAGGGGTTTCCCTGCATGTCCCCAGACGTTAGCTACACATGACGAAACCTCCCCTTGGGTTAATTTGGGGACATCTTATAAAATGAGTCAATCTCTTTTTTTAAGCTAAAATACTGAAAGTTTTCTGTTAGGGGTAGAGAGAGAGTCTATTGTATTTATAATTAAATAATAAATTAAAATTATATAGTTATTTATAAAAAACACAACAGTCCGTGTTATGTCTTCATTTAGGCCGCCAAGTAAATGTGTGTGAGAGACTCAATGAGAGACAGTTTGATGGCTGTTAATGTTAATGTAATCACAGGCTTTCTGACAGTATTTGATTAATAACTATGATCAGACCAAATGAAAGTCTCCGCGTGATAGAACAAGGAAGAAGTGGGAGAGAAGACGCCCAAAGCGTTCCTGCATCTCCACAATATTCTACAAGATATCACAACACCCTCTCTGAGTTCGATAAATCACTTCAATCTCTTGTTTGACATTGTATAGGCTCCCGGTATACATGTAAACACAGAGCTCTTCATATTAATCATTGTCGTAGTCATCATTATCATCCAGATTGCATCCTTTCTGGGATCGATCTCTTCTGGCAGCGCTGATGCTGCCCATTGTCTCCTTCAGGAGTCACATGTAATTTCTAAGCCGCATATTTCATGCAAATTCAATTTCCATTAGGGAGCACAGAGAAGAAAGGCTTGAGCGCACCGTTCCGCCAGCACAGCACTGCGCCAGCTCTCTCTCGCACACACACACACACACACACACACACAGAGAAAAGTGATGATGGGAAATGCAGGATTTTTGCAGATAGCTATAACTCCAGGAGGGACAGAGAGGAGGAGAGGGCCTTGCCTTCCCTTTGCTATTGTTTATGTTTGAAGACTGTAGGAACTGTCTGCTGCATGCAGATTTTTTGCAGCATTTTTTCCTGGAGTCCACTTAGAATGTTTGTCCATTTGAAAAGTCCAAGAAAACAGTCATAATTTAGTCTTACATGGCTATTTTCCACTCTCTCTGACCCTTAAAAACGACTTTCTTGCCTGTCAAAACCCATATTCTCCATTTTATATACATTTCAGTCCGTTCCTTCAGTAATTTTTACTGTTGTTCTGCAAATATTCGAGGAAGAAATCCAGTCATTTCATTAGAAAGACACACAATTGGGAATTTTGCGTGACCAACAGAAAGCTGCTTGTTTTGAAAGCAACTTCTGTGTGAGATGTGCTTCATGACACTATTGACAACAGACAAATGGACCACTTCTTGCCCGCAAAATTTTGTGACAGCACCTTAAGACTTGGAATATAGTGTATCCACAGTCATGTCAACTGCATTTATGATTCTTTGTCGTCATTTCATCTTGACACAACGCTGGTCACCACTTCTCCATTTATTTTCCACAGAAGAAAAAAGACATGAGGGTGAGTAAACAATGACAGTTTGGGTTACTATTCCTTGAAAAGCCAGAGTTGCGCAGTAGCGTTGCCATCAAAAAACGTGACGTTATTTTATTGATTTTGAAGCAAGGTACAAACATTAACAGAGAGAGTGTTATATTTCACTGATAATATTTAAGCACGCCACACGTCTGCTATTTTTTGACAGCCATTTAGAATCAGAACTAGTGACGCTAGTTTTGTGAATAATGGGTTTGATCGTGTTAAGTTGAATTTGTGATTCCATCTGAATCATCCAGATCCATTGAACAGTGAGCAGTTTCTCATGCAGTAAAAGAGCAAGGGCATGGTTCAGTTTTGAATGATGTGCAATATTCACCCAGAATCAATTGAAAACTACAAATGTATAATTTGTAAGTGATGAAAGTTTTCATTCAGTGTGTCCTAGAGAAATCAGTAAAATGCCCACTGTGTTTGAGACACATTTTAATGTTTTATTTATCACATTGGTATTTATTACAGCAACTTGTTAGTCTGAGATTCTTTTTTGCCAGATTCATTAAGAGAAGTCGTTCAAAGAGTTGTTTGTTACTGAATCGGACCACACTGGTCACACTGTATTTTTGTTTTTGCACGCAGCCAATTAACTCTTATTTCAAAAGAGCAGGAAAATCCTGTTTTGCATGATATGTCTTCTTTTAATTAGGCTCTAGAACGGAAAAGAGAAGAAAGAATACGACAGACAGATTTCAGCTCCCGAGCTTAAGGCCTGTCCTTTTTAATTCTCACACACACAAATCCAGTACAGCCTGTGTGTTTCGTGGGTTTGTCCTGATATAGTGGCGACGGAAAAAAGAACGAAAAGAAGGAGCTTGAGAAGGAGAGAGGCGGATGTGAAGATAAATGAGAGGAAATATTCCCCCAAAGACCATCATCCGCTCCTGCTGGCACACACACACACACACACACACACACAAACACACACAGTGGCAGAAACGCCAGTTTCATATTAATGCGCTTTCAGCCGGCAATAATTAAATCAGCCTCTGAGAGGAGCAGAGCAGAATTACCGGATTACCTGATATCCTTCTTATTTTATCTTTCTCCTTCGTTCTCTCTCCCCGTCTCTCTTTTTCTTCGCTTGTCCCCCACCCCCCCACCAACACACCTTCCCATGTTCTCCATCTTCTGACAAACCGAGCCATCTTGAAAAGCAGCACTGTCCTCCCCCACCTGTCTCCTTGCTCGCTCTCTTATGTGGGATGCGGCGGAAGCCGATTAATGTGCCCTCCGTTTGCATCAATCACATTTCTACAGACAGATCTGACAGCCGACTTAATTGTCTGTGTGTCTGAGGGGGACGGCGAGAAAAAGTGCGAACATGTGGCCACCGTTTGTTCTGCGAGAGGTTAAAATATTCTCTGTTTAAGCCCAGATGCACCTCGTTCTCGACCTGAACATCATCTATCGCTCTGGCACGCTTGTGGGCCGGTGATTTAGTGGGACAAAGTGTTAATTGCGTTTAAAGCGGTAATGATAGCGCTGTGAGAACATGTCGAGGGATAGTCGCATTCTGAACGTTAATCAGCTCAACTAGGACTGAATTACCGAGGTCCTCTTGTCTGTTTAACCCAAGTAAATCACTTTGTTTTTGGATTTCTTCACATGAGCAGGAATGCTTATTGTACAGAATATTACAGGTAATCACAGCCATAGTGATATTCAGTAATACAGCACTCTTGCTTCTGAAATATTGTTTTATAGCTATAAAACTGTTCTATAAACAAAAGGTCCCAGACACAATATGGCCAGCTATTTTATTTTTGCACAGCCAACAAAAATAGTCCCAAAAGAGGACAAAGCAGGATCAAGTGATGGAATTCTATGTAGCAATCGCAGACAAGTGGAGTGATGCAAACTCTCCCAGTTCTATTTTATGAAACTCAGCACTCTTGGAAATGAAAATTTCATGTTTTCAAGATTAACTATTTAATGTGTTACTGGACAAACTAGCTGGCTAACTGGTCTTCAGAATGCCCAGAATAACAGGCTGGTTTCAGGTTCATCAGTAAAGCAGAAAGAAAAGAAAACGTTGAATTATTTTTGTCAAGACACACTCAGGCAAAATGATCAAAAATAGCAACAAAAATAGTTGAATCCATGTTTGGCTTCAGCGGTGATGCTTTAAATTTAAAGACTAAACATCTAAAATAAAAGAGTTTTATAGCATGGTTTAAAGCATTGTTAGTACTAAAAATATAAAAATTTTAAAATAATATATATATAACGTCAGCACCACCAATTGAATAGTCAGCCATTAGATGACTAGTCAACTGCATCATGACCCATCCCAACATGGAATGCCACTTTTTCTTATCATATTAGTTGACTGAAGCTAACTACTGTACAATAGAGACATATAGTGAAAATTGGAATAGATTTAGTACATGTCAGAAGCCAGAACTGAACCTGCATTATCCACATGAGCACCATGTCTCAACTTGTAAGAAGTATCTGCAGTAACCACTAAGCCACAGCTCTGACTAAAACCGGAGCTTTATATTTTATTTCTGTGAAAACAGAACAACAAAGTGTTGGTGAGTACTTGAACCTGAATTTTGCTGGGTACTTGAATTTCAAGAGAGACGAGCCGGAGCTGGAATTACATATTCAAAAATCCAAAACTCTGAAGGGAAAAATAGCAAAAACAAAGGGTCTCCCTTCACCGCGACTCCCCTTGTCGGGCTGGTGAGGAAGTAGAAGAGTGGAAAGCCGTGTGGAATATCAACTGTTAATGAGAGTCTCGTCAGAAAACGACACTGGGCCAAAAACGAAACCAGAGCAGACAGAGCGAAATTACAAACAGGAACGAGTCAGTGGAGCCTTACAAACTTCACAGTTTATAGAGGAGAGGAGGATATTTAAGAGTGTCAGGAAGGATGGAGGGAAAGCAGTGTTATTGTGCCTGTGCGTTCACGTGTGCGCGTGTGTTTATGTGAAGGGGGGTGGAGAGTGAGATGACAGCAGTATTAACAAAGGCCTAGTTAATTGGTTGAGATTCATTAATGCAGCAGCTTTTCAATTTGCAGCCAAAACTGTGAGTGCTAAATCCTGGACGGTGTTTTCACATACTGAACAATAAGTCGGTAATTACGACAGGAGCAAGTCAGTGGCTTTCTTCAGCCCTGACTGCGCCACAGAATGAACAAAACACAAGAGGGAGGGAGAAGAGATGCTTTATCAGATAGAAAGACTATGGTCAGTTGGAAAAGCGATTAATATACAAGTTCATCCAAAAATGCAAATTCTTTCATTGTTTATTTACCTAAAGAAAGAAAGAAAGTGTTTTCTTTCTTCGGTGAAACACAAGGGTTTCAAGCTCCACAAGTAACCAAAAAAGGTTTTAACTGATTCTGGGTAATCATTTAATTTTACATCAGCGCTGTTGTTGTTGTTTTTTGTATCCTAGTACTGATTTATTTAGTGAGAAGCCTTTCACAGTTCAGTGGGTGAGTGAGCTGAGCAATGCAGACTGAATTGTGAATCGATTTTGTTAAGCTGTTCAACGATTCATTTACAAATCAGCCATCGCTAGTACTGATTCAAAACAGCCACCAGTTATGTGACTTAATTTCTTAAATATTGTCAGGAATAAAATGTAATGTGGTAGTGTTTTTAGCTTGCTAAAACAGTTCTTGTAATCACTTTGTTACTAAGAAATGCTGTTAAACTAATAGCTTCGCTATTTGCATAGATGCTATTGCATAACACTAACTTTCAAGGGGGTAGTTCATCATTGAATCAGATTTTTGCATTTCCAAACTTGTATAACTTTCATTCCACTCTGGAACAATGACAAAATGAAAAGTTCTGAAGAATGTTCATGCAGCTTTAGCGCTAACTTAATACAAGAAAAAGACAAAAATAACTGCTGAAAATCTTCCCCATCGCCATAACTCTCAAATCTCATTCATGATTACATCAAATTTAAATATGACATCAAATGTATCACTGATGATAAATCAACACACATCTTGCTCACATAAAGCTATTGTATGGCCTTAAATGACTTAAAGGGATAGCTCACTAAAAATTTAATTTTGTCATTTACTCTCTCTCATGTCAATCAAAACCATGATGCTTCAGTTCATCTTCAGATGATATTTTTGATATTTTCTCATCATTTTTTGTCCATCCCTTTAAATTTCACACAACTATAACTTTCACTCATCAAAAAGTTCATAAAGACATCATAAAAGTAATCCATATGAATGAAGTTTCATAATGAACACATTTAATTTAGGATTTTATTCATATATAACACACATAGAGCACATCACATATGGTAAATGTAAGCTCAACCGTACTTGCTTGAGATTACACATCAAGCAAACCTTTTAATATAGAGTCATAAGTACTACCTTTATAGTACTTTTATGGGGCTCTTGACAGCCCCAGCTCTAATTACAAAAAAAAGAACAGTCTGGACTCTCTGCAAAATTCTCCTTTTCTGCTCCCCAGAAAAAATAAATAAGTTTGAGTTTGGAACGACATGAGGAACAGTAAATGATGACAGACTTTCATTTTTGGCAGAACTATCCCTTTAACAGAATAGAATCTGAGAAAATGAACACTTGTGCCTTATCAGACAAGACTCAATCAGCAGAGAACATTTGCGCTTTATCACATGTCACTCAGAGGAAAAAAAAAAGATGCTTCATCAGACAGGAAGAGAGGTCCCTGATGACATCAGTCTCCAATCTGCCGCCAACCACGCAGTCTAAACTTGGAGACGGGCTCAAAGCGTGCCTGTGCGACACTCGGTGGTGTGTGTGTGGAAATGTGCTGGAGTGTGATTGTGCGTGAGGTTTGACTGAGCACTTTTCACACTGTAACAATAAGCAACCCTTGCGTCAGGGCATGAAAGAGTGTGTGTGTGTGTGTGTATGTGTGTGTGTGTGCGCACAAGTTCTTACCGCATGTGCCGAGCGAGGCCGTGGCTCCGTGGTTCAGGCTGCTCTTGGCATTGGAGGCTGCTGTGGATGAGGAAGAGGAAGAGGAGGAAGATGTTGACGCAGAGGTGACGGTGTGGACGGAGGCCGGGGTGGTGGAAGGCGAGGCCAGCCGTTCTCCAGACTCCATATCTGTCAAGCACAATCCAATCGATAATTAGAGCAAGCTCTTGCACGCACACACGGCCTGCCACTCTTCCTTTCACATTTCACTTGCCATGAACAATATTTCTATTTAACACCAGTCAGTCTCCTTCACACACACACACACACACACACACACACACAAACACACACACGTCTGCTCGCAAGACTAACCAACCCCACGAGCATATTACTACAGGACCACACATTAACGTCCCATTTGGGCAGAGGGTTTGTTCGGCTTGTCACGTTAACCATTCATTCACTGTCAAGATCCCCTTCAATAGGATACAAGAGAGACTGACACGGGCTCACACACTTTTGCACACACACACACAAAGTGAGCAGCGCACTGATTTACAAGACTATTCAGAGCCATTTTTACACAGCGTAAAACAAGCGTTCTCACACTTGATGTGCTTAACAGGCAAATTATGCCTTTAACTGTTTCTGTGGAGATTTCACAGTTTGGAGAGATGCATATTAAAGACAGTCGCACGCAGCCAACATATACACACACAAATCCCCACAAGCCTTCTTGAATTTCTTTTTTCCCTCCTCAAAACATACCATATCCGCACGTACTTTAAATGCATGAAAATATGATTACCAGCCGTTAGCGTGTGATTCAAGCAGAAAAAACCTGACTGCTGAAGACAAGTTAAACATTTTATGTGTTTGGAAATCTTGAGCTTGGTCGCACGTCCGCATGGATGCTAATGTCATGAGGAGATTTTGATGGGGGAAGTGGCAGAGAGTGCCACGGTGTAACACACATGGCTTTGTTATTCTGTCATTATATATAAACACTCATGGCCCGTCCCCTGAGCGGCTCTTCTTCTTGCATGTCTCACACACACACACAAACACACATGCATACACAAACCGATTAGATCTCAGAGATGGAAGCGTCTATAAAATATCAACTAACAGCCGCTTTTTAACCATTTTCCCCTCACTCATACCCTGTCTCCAAATGTCAAAGGCCACCAGGTCATGACCCTGCCAATTCAAGTTCATGGCAGGTTACTCTAAATGAATGCTATCTTGAAATTCAGCCCTAAATAACCACCCAAACACTGCTCAGTGGAAAGCAACGATTGAATTATACACAGTGCTTGAATATATCTTGGTGAAATTGCTAAGTAAATCACAAATGAACATTCAGTCAGATAACACTTTCTAACACAGACACAGTAATAAAAATGTGAAAAGAGATATTGCGAGTTACTTCCTTTACAGAAACACACAGAAAATGCTAAGAAGACTGAAGGAGGATTTTCTAAAACACACAATCATATCTCACACATAATATGTGACCCTGGACCACAAAACCAGTCTTACGTCGCTGGGGTATATTTGTAGCAATAGCCAAAAATACATTGTATGGGTCAAAATTTTTTTTTTTGCTTTTATGCAAAAAATCATTAGGATTTTAAGTAAAGATCATGTTCCATGAAGATATTTTGTAAATTTCCTACTGTAAATATATAAAAACTTAAGTTTTGATTAGTAATATGCATTGCTAAGAAGAACTTTAAAGGCGATTTTCTCAGTATTTAGATTTTTTTGCACCCTCAGATTCCAGATTTTCAAATAGTTGTATCTTGGCTAAATATTGTCCGATCATAAACTATAAATCAATGGAAAGCTTATTTATTCAGCTTTCAGATGATGTATAAATCTCAATTTAAAAAATTGACCTTTATGACTGGTTTCGTGGTCCAGGGTCACATATATAAAATATAAATACATTTTAAATTATTAGAGTGTAATATTTCTGAATTAAATTTCCTACATTTCACTGCTGGTTAAAAATGTATAATTGTGTTTGTGACAAATAAAAATCTTGAAAATCCTGAATCTTAAGGCTGCATTTATTTGATCAAAAATACAGTAAAACAATAATACAATTTAATTAAACAATTTTAAATATTAGATTTTTTAATGTTTTCTATTTTAATATATTGTAAACTAATTTATTTTCAGCAGAAAGTTGTATTTTTGTAAAAAAAAAAAAAATCATTTAAAATAACATTTTATTTTTATATACATTTTAATTAATACATGTCTTTCTTTATTTAGTCATTTATTTAGTATCATTTTTTAAATGGAATTTATTCTTTTGATGCAAAGCCGAATTTTCATCAGACATTAATTCAATCTTCAGCATCATATGATTCTTCAAAAATTATTCTAATATGCTGATTTGCTGCTCAAGTATTTCTTATCATTATCACTGTTGCAAACAGTTGTGATATTTAATATCTTTATGGAAACCATGATGATTTTTTTTTCAGGATTCTTTAATTAATAGAAAGTTTGAACAAAACAGCAGTTTAAAAGAATAAATCTTTTGTAGCATTATAAATGTCTTTACTGTCACTTTTGATCAATTCAATGCATCCTTGCTGAATAAATGCATCAATTTCTTAAAAAAAAAACCTTACAGACCTCAAACTTTTGAATGGTACTGTTCATAGGTTATATCATCTACCTCTTTACAGCGATTAACTTAGCGTGATTACCTTAAACATCAACGTTAACAGACGAGGGTCTCAAAATAATTCATTACAACAACCATGATTACTGCAATAATGGTATGCCAGGATATTTAAGGATCCAATCCTGACTTAATTATCAGAAATTAAAACAGCTTTAGCATCAGAATTAGTCTGATTTTATAGCTAATTAGCCATCTTCCACTGTGGCACTGGAAGGCAGGCATCATAATCTCCGTGAGCTGCGTAATTAATTTGACTTGGTGCATGCGGCCAATGAGATTGTTGGAAAAAACAGCAGGTCCCGGATCCTGCGAATGAGTGAATCATATGCTAATCGCGATCCGGGTGCTTTGCGGGATACGTTTAGTCCGTGCAATATGGACGACACCTTTGGTTCTCGAGCCAGCCGGGAGAAACGCGAACTCGATTCCCATGAACGTGCTTCCAGAGAGAGACACTACATAAAGCTGTGTTATTTAATTTAACCTGAAAATCAATCATACACTCCTGAGGCAGTGAAATATACTGCTGAGGTTGCTGTGTTTGGGAGAGTGTGTGAGTGTAATTTAAGTTTCTATGTGTGTGTGTTACTCATAATGCCTCGTATCTGTCTCTAAACGCGCACATGACACACACTTCTCACTTGTTATGGCCCGTGGTAACAGATGGCCAATGCTAGCCACGCTAATCTGCCAACAGAGTCGTCAGCATGGATCAGTGCTAATCAGAGCACGCCAGCAACCACACCGACACAAAGACTCCATTTTCCTCAACCAGAACACGCTCAGCACAGGCCCGTCACCTTCCCGGTGACCTGTGGCAGGGGAACAGCGACCTTTGACCTCATATCGCTGCTTATTCTCAGCTGCAGCGGCATAAACGTTCATTCCAACAACCGGTAAGTACACAGCACGCGGAATACATGTTATTTTCACAAGGGCGTGAGATTGTGGTTAACGAGTGTCCAAATGCATCCATCTCCCCGGCCCTTATGACTCATTGATTGGTCGCAGCGCTGCGTCGCCATTGGCTGGAGCAGCTTTCCTGAAGCGTGAGATGGCTTCGCCTGTCGCAAGACACGGTTGCTTGGTGACACTGGCAGTCACACCACCGTCAGCGTCCCAGGATGCACAGAGAGAGAAAGAGAGCATGTGCGGCATCGTGATAAAAACACCAGTCTCTAAATCAAGGAGGGGAGGGCGGATGGTGAAGAGAAATGATATGTGGGTGGTGGCCTGTACAAAGAGGTGTGGGATTCACCTTTCCTTCTTCAGCCGTCTCAGTTGTGAGTGAGAGGGTATTAGATTTTATGTGTGTGTGTGTGTGTGTGTGTGTGTCCAGCCACATGGATGAATAATCTAGAGGTCTTTAAGAAAAGCAGGACGGCAGGGTCGGACTGATAAAATTGATTTCCAAGCACTAAAAGCTGCGAGTTTCTCCACAGCTCCGAGCATCCGTGTCCGTTCGAGCAAAATGGGAAATTCTACAACTCCGATCGTGAGCCAAACCATCCGGTTTATCCTAACGCAAGGAGACAGATGCCATTGATCACGTCAATGCGCCTTTCCACCGTAACAAACATCACTCTTGTGCTACACAGTATCAGAGAGTTGAAATTCAAAGGACGGGAACGTGATTTAAAGCTGTAATATGTGTGTGTGTGTGTGTGTGTGTTTGTGTGTGTGTGTCTTTGGGTGTTATGAGTAACCAGAGACCAGCAGCTCAACCCACACCCAAACAAAGGGCCCGTGACAGATGGTAGAAAGCTGCATGCTGGGATACTTCGGCCTTTCGTCCGTGAGCTGTTCTGTGGTCCAATGAGGAGTTACCAGATCCGCTTCCACAGCAACACAGATCAGCAGATATACCGAGCAGATCGTCTGCCCAAACAATGGCACACGAACAATGCAAAATGAGACCTGATGTCCACACACACACCGCTGCCCTACCAGCGAACATCTCCTAAAATTTCGCACTCTGAAGTGTATGTTAAAGGAAGAATTAACTTGTCTTCATAAGCATAGCGGTCGTGCAGTGAAATGGCAGATGCTTTTGTTCTGATCTCATGATCTCTCAGTCTTCTTAAAGTCAACTGGAAAGCATCACACACACATTCCTTTAGGCCGGCTGGTGCTGACACACACACAAAAAACAAGCTGTTGGTCACGCCCACACTTGTAGTTGTTGATATAAAGCAGCTACATTTAGCCCTAAGCCAGGGACGGATCCATTCACACACACACACACACACACACACACAATCTCTCTAAACTTTTTACAAACACACACTGAACTACTATAACAGCACTGCTCTCTGTATCATAAATACAATATATTTATGAGTTTAAGTACTAATTAATCTATCAAATAAACAGGTTCTATTTTGTTGTGGTACATATGGTCTGTCACATTGAACTGTGGTACTCATAAGAATTACTCAAGTTTAAATTCCGTTTACTTCTATGCCATTTCTACTATGTCAGCTATGCAAACAAAAGCTTTGAAATATATTATTAACAAGAATTCATTACAAAAATTAGAAATCATTATATACATCATATTTTAAATTAATTAAACTAAAATAAATACAATTTCATTAAAAATGTATACGTTTAAATGTTTTTATTATATATAATATGCTGCACATATACTAATACTACTACTAATAATAATATTAATATGAAAGGCTTTCAGAAAAATATATAAACTTTCAATTTTCGTTTTTGTATTATTTATAAATTATATTTTATGAAAGATTATATACATTATCTTTTAATATAAAGTACATTTATGAAAATAAATATATTTTAATTAGTACATTTTAATTCTGTAAATAAATGAGGAGATTATATTTTAATATAAATTATAATAAATATAATTTATACATTTATTTTTATAATAAATTATGTTTTTATAACAATACATGCAAAGAAAGTGCTTTGAGAAAATATATGTCAAATTTAAATGTGTAAATAAATATGTTAAACAACTTCAGACAATCGATTTCCTCTTGCAGCTACTTGATATAGGCTTTATCAAATTTCTGGAGCTTGTACATAATCGCTTTCTCACTTGCATGGATGCACTGAAAAAGCCAGCAATGCCATCTGCCCCTCTTCACCCTATCATTTCCTGTTCTCTCTATACGAAATCATTTGACAATCATCAAAATTTAGGAACCACGCAAAAAAGTATTTACAGTCTGCGATGAACTAAAAGATCAATGTTAATTTATGAGCTCCATTCCTGTCTACCTCTTGTTACAAAACATGAGTCTGACGCATAATAATCAGCTGGCTGACCACCAACGAGACGTGCATGCTGATTGGTCAGTTCAGAGGAGCGTAAAGAGTCTCACAGGATTCACCGGCATTCTTTGACCTCCACAAGATCCCAGTGGGACCATTGAGGATCATTAGATGTTTAGCTTGCCACAGCACGTTCAATGTGTGTGTGAATATGTTTGTGCTGTAATATAAGTGTGTGTGCAGGTGTCCTATATCCCATCTACAAGCAAGCGATCCAACAAAACTAGATCGTTCTAGTTTTCACAAAAACTACTGATCTAGGTTTGTCACACACTGCAAGTGAGCAGCGATACACTGACGACAAAGCGTTAAAGGGAAAGACGAGAAAGAGTGTGAATGTGTGTGTGTGTGTGTGTGTGAGTGAGTGAGAGAGATATTCTGTCCTTTACTGAAGCCCATTTCTTATTCACTCCGGAGGCAGCGGATCCGGCAAAAACCAGATATATTTAGACACTCCATTACAGAGAGCCCTGTGTGTGTGTGTGACATGCTCAATGTCCCAATGTACCATCTCCATTAACATCCACACAAACACAGAAAATTTACACAAATGCACACACACGGACACACAGCTAGTTACACGTTCCATCCAAAGTTTTCACAAACAAAACACATATATGCATTTGCGTTCACATTACAACACACATACGCACACAAACAGACAGAAACATAATTACACTACATACAGTTTCATCACTTCAATCCTTCTCTCCATCAACACACTGATCTGTATTACCGTCATAAACATGATTTACAGCTCCGCAAAAGAGGAACACACATCCTGCCCTCCCCTCATGTCCTGTGTTTGTACGTGTGTGTGTGTGTGTTTACATTGACAAAAGCATAAACCTGATGAGAAAATCCATCTCCTGTTTCAGATCGGACAGAGCAGAAATATCTTCTATTGATCACTGCAAAACAACTATCAGCTAAGAAAACAGCCATGATTGGCGAGACAGGCGTACAGTTCCGCATTGACTCTGTAATGTATGTGTGTGTAAGTGTCTAGCTCTAGGGATGATTTAAACATTCAAAAGGGAGTAAAATCAGCGTGTCAGTGCTATAACACAAGAGTCATCATATTTCTACATGGAAAGGGTGATGGAAGTGGCATCTCAAATAAAAGTGCGCAAAAGGAGAGAGAGAGAGTGTGGGAAGAGAGAAGACTGAATGGGAAAAGGCAGCAATTAATAAGTTATAGATTGGTTCTTTGAATAACTTTGCATTATTCATTGTGGGGTTATGATGATAACTGTGAAATTAGAGATTCATTTCCAGCTAAAGAGAGAGAGAGAGAGAGAGAGAGAGAGAGAGAGAAAGACAGAGGGTAGAGCGTGTATGAGGTGATGCATTGAGACGCCAGTCCTACTACACCAAAACGTTCCAGTCCTTGCAAGCTACACACTTACACACTCAGGGTCTAACATTAACAAACGGCAAGTGCCAAAAGCGAGTAAAACAATAAATAAATAAAAAAGTGTTATTTGGAAACTTTCTAAGGAATGAGTGATGTGAGCAATGCAAATCATTCACATCTCCTAGCATCTTGTAAGTTTATCTATCTAGGACAGAATATAATTAACTATAATATCTTATTAACAGAAGCTGGGAGGGTCGCAATATTAGTTCATTTTACATCGTAATTGTATGTTTTTGTTTTAGTATTTTAATTAAGTTTGACTTAGTTTTAATATAAAATTTATATTAATAATGATACTAATAATATTAGGCTATATTTAGTCGTTCTGCAGCCCCCATGGAAGTTTCCTGTGGGCCCATAAAGAGAACCACTGATCTAGTGATACCTTAAGTTTTTTTTTTTATATTTACTTTTTCTGTAGACTACACATAAACATTATATAATAATAATAAAATCCCATGTTTGTATCATAAACAAAATAAAATATGCACTTTAAAAAGAGCAGAGTGATTAATGAAAATCAGCAAAATAGTGGAAAAGTTGGAAAGGTGAACCATGAAAGCTTGCATATATTTGTATTGTACAATTAATGCAGAAAATGCATAGAAAACCGTTTCTTTGCATGCCATTTTTGTTTATGTTAGGGATCAGCAGTTCTCTATGGGTTTTGTTTGTATGTGAACATACCAAATGAACTCTGTTCCATCTCAGAAGTCTGCAGTGTTGTTGACATATAACAAGCCTTGTGAATGAGAATTGCTGTAGTTCCACTTCTTTGTCACATTTCCCACATTTAAGGTAGAGTCCAACAGCCAGACCACAAGTGAAACCACTATTTAGCATTTTTCTAATTTAATTTTAAAAAGTTATTACAAATTATAATATTAGAGTAACAATGAGTAAAATCTTGCAAAATCTTTTTTTTTATTTTTTATTCAAAATACTAAAATATTTCATCTAGATATTGAGGGACAAATGCAGGAGGAATTTTTTCCCCCCTAGATTTTCAATATGATCCCAGACCTTTGGACAGCTAACCATACAAAGATAAAAACACAAAAACACTGGGACAAAGTTTGCAGGCAGGGCAAGTTTCCTCCTGCTGTCACCAAATAAAACAACTGACACTGAGGTCATGTGGCCCTGACTAGTTAACACAGGCTCAAAGCGTCAACTAGAGGTGAACCTACAATCTTTCAGTAAAACCAACCCCTAGTCTATAAATCAAAACACACACACACAAACAAACAGTGACACTTCACATAATTAAATACCAGTCAAGTTCAATTTACTCAAGTCATATGTGTTGTTCTAGGGTGTGTGTGTGTGTGTGTGTGTGGTGAGGAATATAGTCTCAGAGACAGGCAGACAGAGTTGCAAATTAAACAAGAACTATGGCTGCTTGAGCAATTTTTGTTTTAAATATTGTCATTTTCTCTTTCACACCCTGTCTCTCTCTTTTTCTCTCTCCGGCCTCCAGACTTAATCCAGAGCTGTCTAACCATCTGCCTAATTTTAGCTTAAAACGCACACTGAAGTTTCCTCCTCCGCTCTGTGCATCACACCCCTGTCATATGATCCTTTTATTCAGCCATGACCTCCTCAGACAGACCAGTCTAAAAAACGGCCCACATCTGCGCACCCAAACACGCTCCCTGCCACCCATCTCTGAGTCTGGGCCTGTTCGACTGTACCGGCAGCCTTCCAGAGAATTCTCCAAGTGCCAGGATGAACACATGGTGACAACCGCAACAATATTTCAAGGCGATTACGATTACCAAGGGCTCTGGCGACAATCAGGCGTTGGATTACGCCGTTACTGTGCCTGATCTTTAAAACAAAGGTGGGCTAAGCCGTGGAAACTGTGTGGAATCCCACACATGTACAAAACGTGTGCACACAAAGCGAACGTGCAATTAATCTGGGAGGACTAAAGGGAATCAGTGGGTCTGCCGCGAGCTGTCAATCATCCAGCGTGAGGGAGGAGTCAGCCGCGGGGTCAGGGAGGATGCGGTCGGAATTTATGAGGGTATGATGGCATCGTCAAGGACTGCAGGCGAGCAGGCGGGTCGGGGGGCATCAAGGCCGAGGGACACGCGGAGGATACGGAACATGGATTTTGATCCGCAGACCTTCCCAGGCCCTGGATTACACCACAGCCCACCCGTTTGCATCAGCCTCTCGCCCTCCAGAGAACAAAAGAGAAGCTGACAGGAAAGAAAGTGGAAGAGGAGCAAGAAGGGGCGGAAAGGACAGAAACGTAGCGAGAGAAGATGAGAATATCTCCTTGCGGGATTTTTTTGAGGGCTGCGGGGTTTGAGTGGGACAGCAGGAGTGAGTAGAAGTAAAGCAGACTGGACTGGCCCGAATCCTTCAATCCTAAACACTGACACACACACACACACACAAACACACACACCGGCTTTGTTCCAAAACCTAGTAAGCTGCCTACCTAGACAGTTAAGGCATTGAAGGTGCAGCCCTGACAGACTTGCGTGCAAATGCGCCTACTTCCATATAGTAGGTGAAAAATTCTATGTGAAATGAGTAGTATTTTGTGAAAACTATGTGAAAACTCCTAGTACTCAAAAGACAGGAAGTGAAAAGGAAAGCCTAACCCGATAACCTACTATTTCCGGCCAAGATACCAAAGTGTGTAACTGATGGATTGTGACAAGCTCACTAAAATGATGGCAGACAAATTAACAGAAATTTTGATTATAGATAATCATTTCATGACCTTTTACCCAATATTTATGCTTGCTTAATACCATGCTAACACTAAATAAAGAAAATAGCAACGTACAAATCTGTATGTAGTGGATATAATTAACTGTTAAAAATATATGTTCTATAAGTATTCAGAGGTGTGTTATAAATACAATCCAGACATACTAGCATTGCTAGCAGGTAACCTACAACATCACAAGCCTCACTAGTGGTGCCATGGTTTTGTAAAATGTCTGTCTCATGTATTTTTGGAATCTTGGAAGTCATTTAACCATTTGAGTACAAGCTTTTAGTTAAGAGCCAATCGCTAGTTTATTTGTACTAGACTGCGCATGTGCATTAACTAGTATGACTCGCCTGAAACACATGCAGTTGTTTTAATTAATTAAGTTTTTGGAACTGGAGAATCTAAATTTGCGATTCAGTTAAATGATTTTATCGCTAATGTAAAATTCTTGAAAAGTAAATTTGACAAATAGTTTTGGAGATGTCAAGCTTACCCCGTTCAAGTAGATATTAGCTGTATTTGTATGGCGAGGTACGTATCCATTCACACAGTCAGAAAAAAAATGCTAAAAATTGTATCTTTAGGGGTAAAACAGCTTATCACTGATGCAGTACACTTAAAGGGACAACTGTGTACCTTATCTACCCCTAAAAGGTGCATATTAGTAGTATTAAATTACTTCCATGATGAACCTTTCAGGGATAAATATGGTTACAAAGATATTCTTTAAAGGGTACTGCCCCAGTGACAAGCTGCTATGCCCTTAAGGTACAAATTTGACACATTTTCCCTGAGAGTGTTTGGCAGCCAAGAGAACAGACTTGTCCAAATCAGCCACTTACGAGGTTCTATTTCTGTTAGAATACAGCTGCCTATTTAGGCCTGCCTATTAGATAGCAAGGCAGAAAGGGTTTTAAAACTGAGCTACGGTGATCAGTTACTGCAAGGCTCCATCGAAGATGTGCTGATCTGGATGGAGAGATCACGCTAAAGGAGAGGGTCTAAAAGCCTAGACAGAGAGATCATATTAAATGTGTAGTTGTGCGCTGGAGGTGTAGTAGCCGCAGTGTATTTGTGTGTAATGAGCTCATGTTCTGTTGTCCCAGCTAAATAAAGCCTGAAGGCACCATCTCTCTCAGTCTCGGACTTTTCCATCCACCTCTCTCTCCACCTAAAATGCTGTCTTTGTTTTTCCTTGTTCTTTTTAGAACAGAGCTTCTTTCTTTAGTTAACGTAATGGCATAATTAGGCGTTCGTTTAAAGAGATAGTCTTCATTTAGCTTTATGCATTCTCTCCGAGCGCCTTCCGCATGGCTCGTTCCTTCCCAACAGAAAGCCAATTATGTGAAGTTTATGTGGCTTTGCCAGCCAAATATAGGCAAGACCGTTCATCTCTGATGATAACATGCATGAGTCATAATGTGTGTGTGTGTGTGTGTGTGTGTGTGTGAAGTTATAAAGACACCCATGGTGCATCTAATGAGATGAATGTTGCTTATTTATTTGTTGTTTACTTATACACAACTCTGAAACTACGAATACTTTTTGATCAAGACCGCTGCTGCAAAAAAATTCCTGTTCGCTTGGCGGGGCCTGGCCCTACTGGCCTTGCTGGGCCCCGGTTGGGGGGTGGGGGGCCCTTGGATCTCCGGGCCCAGGGCTCGGTCTGCCCTGGTGTGGTCGGCTGCCGGCGGAGCCTGCGGGCTTGCCGCCACGGCACCCTGGGGTGTCTACACTGTGGCTGTCGGATGTCCCACCTTCGGGCTCTCCTCTGCCCTTTTCTGGGTGGGGGCCGCAGTTGTCCCTGCGGTGGTTCCCCTGGGGGTCCCGTGCCCTGGGGGGCCTCCGGATGTTTGGGGCCTGGGTCTCTTCCATGCCTGCTTCATGCCTTGCGGGATGGGGCTGTTGTTCCCCACACACACACTATTAAACATTTACATGGAGGAACCTTATGAACACAAGCGCGCTCACACACACAGGTGTACACTCAAGCATTCACATTGGTGTAAAAACGGGTGCTCACAGACACACATTGTTCTGATCTGCTGTTGCTTCAAAACTTATTTTGTAATATTAGTTATGCGTGTTGCTCAATAACATTTAACATTTAGAATTTATTGTGATTCATACAGATGTTGGTTGTTGCTGCAGTTTCTCTGATGTTGTGTCTTCTGTTGTGTCTTCTGTTGTTTTCTCTTTTTGTCAGCAGGTATCGAAGCAAATTGTCTGTTTTTTTTTTTTTTGTTTTGTTTTTTCCTCTCTCTCTCTATCCCCCATTCTTTTTTTTTTCCTCTCTCTCTCTCCACCTTCTCTGTTGACTTTATCCACAATTTTTTTTTTTTTTTTTTTTTTTTTTTTTTTTTTTTTCTAATTCCTTTTTTTTTTTTTTTTTTTTATTATTATTATTTTTATTATTATCATTATAATTATAATTATTATTTTTTTTATTATTATTATTATTTTTTATTTATTTTTTTTTTCTCTCTCTTGTTTTCTCTGTCCCCTGGTCTTGTCGGTCATAGTATGGTTAAATAAAAGGGTATATAAAATTTAATTAATTAATTAATAAAAAAAAATAATAAAAAAAAAAAAAAAAAAAAAAAAAAGGCTGTGAATGATGATAGCATAACTACACATACGTACTGTCATGTGTTATCTGTGTTACTGACAGGCCAGAAAAAAAAAAAAAAAAAAAAAAAAAAAAAAAAAAAAAAAAAAAAAAAAAAAAATTCCTGTTCCTCTTCCAAATCCAGTAGGTCAAAGGTCACTGACAGTCAGCTTGGGGAGCTTGAATCTGATTGGCCGTTCTGGTGTCAGTCTGTAATGACCTGTCTCATCTCAAACAATTTGTCCTGGACACCGATTCTGTTTATTTTTTATTCAAGACAGAGATTATCTATCAGCGATGGAATGCATTAAAGGCACCGGATCAGTTGAAAGCACCCAGCATGCAGACACACACGCAGCAGGTGAGCAGCCAGCTGTCATATCCTCACGCCTAGTCCAGGGAACATCGCTCTGACATTTCAGGAGCGGCAGAGACAGCCGAGCGGAGCTGTGTGAAATGGCGGCGTGAGCGTGATCTCCAGACACACACACACACACACACAAACACAAGTGTGGTGGATTCAGGGGTTTGAAATGGCGACCGGACTGCCATCTCCTCATAATCACTCAAATCCACACACACACACACTTATCCACACACTCATACACACACTCGCAGTCTTCTCTAGATATTATCTCCCCTGATTAGCATAATCTAATCAATTTCACAAAATTGTCTTTTAATTACCAGGAGCTCCTCCGGTGTGAAACCCTCATAGGGCCGTGGAGGAGAGAGATCTTCAGGCGCCCCTCACCGGTTCTTTGGCACCTGCTCTTTGCCTGTACATGTTTGTTAACCAAATGTAAACACGGTAGCATTCGCATTACGCCGTTTCATTGGTTTAATGGTAGCTAAAAATAATCCTGGACCAATTACAAATCTTCCTCCAAAAAAGATTTTCTACTTTAACACAATTTACGGCCGTTCAATCACTCTTTGTTTGTTTATGAGATTTTGAAGTGTTTACAGGCAGAAACTAATGACTAAAAGTCAGGCTGTAAACACGCTCTTAATAAAACTAGCCCTGTGTAGCAGTGAGTAATCACGGCTGATCCTGCCAGTTTGCTCGTGTGAGTGTGTGTGTGTACTTCGCCCGTGTGGGAAATGATTAACATCCAGTGACTCACAGCCCCCAACAATAAAACGGAGAGGTAAGACGACACACACAGATGAGGTAAACACACAAACACGCTAAATCTAGGCCGCGCAACACGCTGCCCGCATCCACCGTGTCCTCCTGCGAGAGCTAAAAACCACAGCGCGGGATGACATGAAAGCTGTTTCTGCTCAAATACAAGAGAGTTAACAAGTGAAGGTCTGCATCTGAACAAACTCGAGCGGAAATCCGACCGTCTATCTCTCTCTTGGGAGAGAGATTGTCCTCAGGGAACTCTTGCTCAAACAGTGGACTGTGTGACTTGGTTGTGAAGTTTATCGAGTTTATATCGTTACAAAACAACCAACGAAGGGAGTGACACTTTAACTGGTAGCCTACACACATCCGTCAAATCAGACTCGGCCACTTCTGAATTACAGAAGCACTCTTTATACAAATATAGTTTTGTCATGCTTATTGAGTTTATCTGTTATAGCTGTCACTAATATACATGGGAAATCAGCCTCCTCTTCCCTGGCCATTTAAGACCCTCATTGCATGGCCTGGGACAAAATACAGAAGTACTGGTACTTCTGACATCCCTAAGGTGAATAAAGGGCCTTTTACACAGAACATGCATTCCACTGCATTACTTTATTGCTATATGGGTGATTCTTAGACTATGAGCACTTTTATGTTCTTTGGTCATATTTTAAAAAATATATATAATTTTGGACAAATTCCTCTTTCTTTGCCAAACTAACAATAAAATCACCTTAAAAACGTTTTACTCCCTTTCTATTATGATTTTTTCATACTTTGCAACCTCCTTATAGGTGTCTAAATCACTGTTTTCGCCTTGTCTCACACCCAGACTTTTAAACTTCAACATATGAAGAAAAATCAAGGTAAATAATGCTTGATCAGTTAATATATTTATTCTACATCATTTCCGAACATGCTGTACCTTCAAGGTTTTTTTAAAAAAGCTAAAAGTTAAATAAGTTAAAAAAAAGTTTTTTGCAGACATGAAATGCTAAGTATTAATTCAAAGCTAATCGGTGAAGCTATCTTCCATTTTTTTCACAAAAAACTACAGAAATGTCATTTCCATCACACTGCCTCTGTGGTGGAAATGACATTTATGGTTTCAAAGTACAATTGATAGGTTTAATGGCTTCGTGAATTGAGTTTAATGAGTGTGATGAGCTTAAGACCTTTTCTAATAAATATCTCTGCTGTTTCTCTACATTCACGTTAATTCATGGTCATTTCCACAACACCCTGTCATTTCCACCACCACCCTCTCATTTCCATCACCACACATTTTTTAAAAATATTTAAAAAGTTTTCATCACACATTAAAAATGTATCCACTATTTATGAGATCATGCTCTACTTAATATAAAAATTCAAGTTATTTATTTTCTAATAAGCTCTTACCCAAACCAATATTAAATTTACGAGTGTGACAGGTGTACGGTTCAGCATTTGGTCCTTAGGGCAGTTAATTTATCTCACTGTCAAATGTATAATTATTGTACATTGTGGAAAAACTGGTAAAACTAGTTACAAAAAATGATCTTAGACAATTCTTGAGTGGCATAAGTTATTCTATATTTAAATAACAGCTGTGTATTGAGATGTGGTGGAAATGACATTTGTTCATTGCAGGTCGGAAAAACGTCAAATATTAACAATTTCTCTTGTTTTCCATGTTTGTCGTCTTACAGACCTTAAAACTAGACAGATTATTAAAACTTATGAGACTGTTACTTTTTTTTATTCAACTTCACAAGGCTAAAAGTGCCCCTAGTTGAAGAAACGCCCATATAAGCATGCAGTAGATGGACATATTTGACCACTGTGTTCACATCTCACGTCTTTTTCTGCATTTTGTTCATTCCACTGCTCACATTATGCATTTGTGTGTTAAAAATTTGTAAATGGCCTCTAAAGGTGCAACAGATTCAGGAAATGCAAGCCGATAAATGCCTATGTGCGCTAACTGCCAGGCCATGGCTCTGACAATATTTCTCTCTTTCGAAGAATCACTTAAATCGCCTTCGGAGCCAAATACAAACCGGCAAGGAAAATCAGGCTGAGGTCAATATAATCTAAAAATTATTTTACACTGAGCTTTATCTGAAGGGAGAAACAGTGAGAGACAGACAAATCAAAAGAAACAGACAGAGTTCCCTCTGATTACTCCTCATCTCTCCTTCTATATACTCTTTCCCTGTCCTTCTACTCTCATCTGATCATTTCATCTAATCAAGGTCCCTCACAGCTGCCACACACAGATGTGGACACTGAACCCAATTCAAGCTAGAGAGAGAGAGAAAACGAGAGAATAAACCTTGAAGCAGCTGCGTGTGACATTGGAAACAACAAATAGCTAAAATGCTCACACACTCTTTAAAACACACATTGTCGTCCCTCACACACACACACACACACAGTGTTCATACATTGTGTCCATCTACACAGTTTTGATAAGCTCCGCTCTGTGAGATAGCAAGACACTTAGAATTCAGTTTGAGGAATAACAGACGTTCTCTGCTGTGGACTGCACCACAAGCACTTACTATTGGCCTGTTTTATCTGTTTCCAAATGAATGAATCCAATCTAAACCGAATCCTGCCCCAAACAAATCCTGCTCACAATCAATCATTGGTGATGTGAGGTGACTATAAGGAGTTCTAAACCCTGGCCAGGTTAAAAAAAACAAAAAAACAGCCAGCCATATTCAGACCTGCTTTCTTATGTGCTCAGAATATGACACATTGCAGGCAAGTAGCCATTTAGGAGATGCTATAATCCAAAGTTTCTAAGACACCAATGCACCTCGGATCATACCCTAGTTTTCCCTCCACATGAAAAGTTTTGGACATCGAAGGGTGATTTTATTATTCATTAATTTACATAGAACATCTAATGTGGAAAAAAGTATTATACAGCATACAAATAAGTGTTTCTGCACAATTAATTTTTAAGTGAACAATTCATTCTAGTCCACTCCCTGCTTTCTTGCCTATGTAGACTGACTTCAGCAAACAGGCTGTGAAGGCACACTTTATTGGTTAGACACACTAAACAAATATGCCCACTTTACTGTTTTGATTCTGTCTCAGAGCGGCACTGAACGAGACTGAATGAACTGGGGTGTTTCGTTTGTGAACGAGGATCTGCGGATTGACTGATTGACGACGTTTGATTAGTTCACCATGTGAGTCAGTCTAGTTCACAACAAAGAATTATGAATGGGTAAAAATTTATGTTTGTCACACACAATAAAAATTGCGTAGGAATATTAGTGAGACTCTTTATTTAGGCTATAATTGTATTATTTATTTATTTATTTTCCCTATAGCTTAAAGACATGCCCAGCAGATGGAAGTCAAATGACTGATCTTGCTATTTATATGGAAAACAGCTCATAATTTCTCTTCAATTTTGCACTGGCACCACCCCATATATTCTGAAAAATAAATCACCTCTTGAGGAGTTCAAACCTATGACCTTTCGGTTACTAGCCCAGATCTTTAACCTATACTCCACATCACCCCAATGAGGTATGGAAGCAAACCTGAAGGGCAAGCATAAAATACCAAATGGTTGTATTTAGCAGACTTATTTTATCCAAAGTGACTTACAGTACACTAATTACAGCCACAGTCCCACTGGAGCAACCTGGGGTTAAGATCCTTGCTGAAGGCTAAAACGGCCACAGAGCAGGACTCTGGCTTTTCGGCTCCTGTGTTATGTACTAGAGATTAAACTTGTTTCTACTCTGCTTTTAGAAGCTGTAACACATGTAACATCTTGTCTGGGGTTAAACCAGGCAATCATCTGTTACTTAACATGACTCCCGCAAAACACCCAGATTTTTTTTTTTTTAGTATACGGCATTGTTCCCCACAATGCAATGTGCTTAAGTTGACATTCCATCCTCTTTTTAATGCAAACAACTTTCAAAACAAGTGTTCAGATTTGCTGTAACACCTTAATTTCCCTTGAGGATTAATAAAGGAAGTCTAAGTAAGTTGATTTCTGTACCATTACCATCAGCAAACAAAACTGCACAGATAATGATTGTTTTCAAACAGATTTGAAACGAACACTCCCCTCGTCTTCTGTTGGTGAGATAAACAGATAGCCCCATCCCAAACTTACACCATTGGTTGGACAAAATTCTCAAATAAACTATTTTTTGAAAGTGCCACAGAAACACAATTGTCTTTACACTTCACAGGAGAATCATTTTACAGATGGCTTGCTGATATTATTTACCTTGAATAAGAAAAGGTATTTATTAAAAAAAAAAAAAACATGTATTTCTAGGGCTACACGTTAATCAGAATAAAATTATGAAATTGCAATGAACATTAAATAAATACATGTGGTGCATATTTGATTTTACAATACTACCGTTTCGTATATTTTTTAAATGTTATTAGACAGTAGACAGTATATGCTATGCATTATCTAGTAAGCAGCAGGGTTGCGTTCCATTCCGTACACAGCGAGGATTCTTTGCACTTTACTTAACATGGACTCTGTTGTCTCCCTCTAGCTCTCTCTCTCTGAGCTTTTTAGCTATTCTTTAAACATTCATTAACATTGAGCCGTCCCACAGCCAAATGCTGAGCTCAGTCTTTAGAGCGTTCAGAGAGGTCGCTGACCTCTGAGGAGACGGAATCGAATAATGTTTCCATTTCTGTCCCTTTAGCCAATCAGACGAGTGCGGGGCGGGAGGAAGAGGAGGGGAAGGAGGGGAGGGGCAGCACACATCCTTCACGCCTCAGTCACAACCAGGAAGACAGCCTGCAGAGATACAGAGCGAGAGAAAACACAGCCGTTTCTCTCTCTCTCTCTCTCTCTCGGCTCACGTATCCTGACATTCCAATCTCCTCGGAGCGAGAACAACAAACGCACTGTCATCCTCGAGGAGGCGGCCATCTTTGAGAGCTGTGAGTGTGTGTCTGCCATTACAGACGATCAGATCAGGGGAAGAGCGCAGGACGCTGTTAGTTTAGAGTATACTATTACCCGATACCCTCGTGAAAAACCACAGCAGCTGGAGGGAAGAGAAAACAAACACACACTCGTCTCCACAGATGGACCTGTTTGATGCATTTGATTGAATCATCCTGATGTAGTTTAATGAATGTAATAGACTGTGGTGGTAAAATTAGCTGATGGTTTACGCCCTTAATGGTCTCCTAAATCACCTGACAGCCAAACAGTCACATCTCCATCACACGCACAGCGGTTGGAGCTGTGTGTCTTACAGATGTACCTGTAAATATTCTCTCACTGTTTAAACATTCAGTTCGTGCTGATCCTTTCAAGACGTTATCAGAGAACATGACACACGACTATCTCACAAAAACACACACACAGCTTACAATGGTATTCATGTCTCCTGCTTTGATTGTGACAGAGTGTTTAGTCTCTGTACATTTGACAAAAAATGACTGGCTTTGAAATCCTACACACACACACCTTTACTTATCTATCTAAAGGGACATTGCATAAACATCTATAGTTTTTATACACAGCTAGTTAAAAATACTGTAACCTAACCTAACCGTTACCCAAACCCTAATAGAAAACTTTCTGTATTTTTACAACTTAAAAGCAAAAATTTTATTTACTTTATTTTTACACTGCTTTTACACATAGCCCACTTCAGGTTAAATATTTGACCCCAAAATATGGTTAAGTAGGTACACACACACACACACACAAACTTCTTACTATCCAGGAATTTTTGGGACGTTTTTATTTAGGCCTTTTTATTTTAAACAGTTTATACTAGTTATATACCAATTCTCACCATTGTCCTCATTTTGTAAGTCACTTTGGATAAAGGCATTTGCTAAATAATTAAATGTTGCTTATTAACATGCATATTACTATTGGTTGTTTATCAGTACTTAGAACCTATTTAAAGCTCATATTAATACCTTATTCTGCATAACCATATTTTAGATCCCCATACCTAAACTTAACAACTACCTTACAAACTATTACAAAACAGCAAATTAAGAGTTTAATGAGGTAAATGTCATTAAAAATAGTTAATAGTGAGAACTAGTCCCCAAACTAAAGTGTAACAATAATTTATGATTTATTACTTATCAATCATTTTAAGCTTACCCCAAGGTATGGTTTTGTTTGATTTGGCTTCTTTTTTTACCCTAAGTACAGCAAAGCAACCACCTGCCAAACACACACATACGCACACACGCACACACACACACACATTTACTTTTTCTACTGACCGCAAGTCGATTCTGCACTTCCTGTATATTGCTACAATGCTGCAAATCACTGAGAAACTGAGAAAGTGTGTGTATTGTTCACACAGAGACACACTGATGGCACAGACCGTTATCCACACACACACATATACTGGTGCTAGAGTCCTATGAAGCAACAGGCAATCACTTAAAAAAAAAACCCTCATCTGCTAAAATGTTCTAATGATATGAAGCAAAAGTGTTTGGGTTTGTTGAATGTGGCTGCATGTGACAGGTCTCTCTCTCTCTATCTCTCCCCTCAGCTCTAAAACACATGCACTGACAGACACTGTAGCATGTGCTCTTTCAATAGCAGATGGCTGGACACAATCTGCGCCTTTTCTGCAAAAGATATCAACAGACCAATGAGAGTCTGTGTATCTAAAGTGGAGTCCAAAAGTCTGAGACCACACTGAAAATATAGGATTTTTTTTTTAAACCTGGAAATATATATATATATATATATATATATATATATATATATATATATATATATATATATATATATATATATATATATATATATATATATATATATATTTTTTTTTTTTTTTTTTTTTTTTTTTTTTTTTTACAACATATGAAGATATATTTAGATTTTGCACTAGCCGATTTCTAGATCATTAATAAAAATTAAGCAAATTTGTGACACTGATGTCTTTGTGCAGATGTTCATGATTCCGCTGAAGCTCAAGATGCTCTTTGGATCATTCTCAAATCATGATCATCAGCTCTAGTGCAGCTCTCATTAAATTCATGTTAATTTTATCACAATTTAACTTTTCACTGATTGTTATTATAATGAAGATATCATTTTTAAATTTTTAAATCTTTTTAAAAAGTCTTAAATGTGTCAATCATTGCACAAGACCCTAAAAACAACAGGATGTGATGTAATGGCAAGAGGTGTCCGTCAGTATGTACAAAACCAACAATTAAAATGGAAGACAGTGGGCAGTTATTGACTTATGTAAAGATAAATTATATTATGAATTTTAAAGCCACTTTTTATCATGTCTTTTCAATGCATTAATCTGAATCAATATTGTTCTCAGTAAATATTGATGTATGTGATTAACTGTGATTTCAGTACCATTTTCTCTCGATTCAAAACATTGATGCAAAATAGAAACATTTTACTTGTGGTCTCAGACTTTGAAGCCCAGTCTGTGTGTGTGTACATGTGTGGGTTCCTGTGCACACATTGTTCTTATGTCTGTTTGGGTGTGCTTACTCTGAGCTTTCCTGTAATCAGCCAGTGAACAGTCATCTCCACACACCTTTCTGTATTCCCACCTGTGAATTTGTTCGAGTGTGTGACTAACCTTTAGTCAGAGTGGCCGAGAGTCTGAGCTCTCTCTTATTTCTCAAACAAAAATGTGTGTTTTGCCTGAAAGCAAATAACACGGTGGTTTTGAGTGTGTGTGGCCATTATGTGCTTTTGATTCACGAACTCCAGACCTCCATCAGTTTGATCACCTTCACTGAGATTTGCAGAAAATATCAGTCCAGAAATTTTTATTTCTCCCTGAATCACTCTGATGAATATGACAGAGAAACCAGAATATCCGAATGGAAAGTGTAACGTCCATATTTCAAATGATTCCGTAATCCACATAGAAAACCAGAGATGTGCTGCAATAGCCATCAGATCATTAGCCCAAAGAAAAAGAGAGAGAGAAGAGAGTTTGTGTGTGTTTGTGTGTGTGTAAAAGATAATCCGTCCTGACTGTTTCCTGTGAAAACAGATGGAAAAACATGAGTCTTTTTTTCCTGTGCCTGGTCAGGCTATTAATACCTCTGAGACACACACACACACACACACACACACACACACACATACAGAGACACACACAGACCTCTATATTCAACAGAGACCGTATTCAGCTCAAAAGTCCGGTTATACAACCTACAACTTGAGATTGGCTATACAGGCTTGTCATTAACGCAAAACATACTCTAATATCACACATTTTCACATGCATCAACCCCTTATTTCACATGATCTCAAACATGCATACACCACAAACTACCTCCATAGAAACACCCAGCTGAAAGAGCAAAACACACACACAACCACATACACACACACACACACACACTGAAAGATAAAGACGGGCATTTGGTTACAATTAAACATGTCAGAGACACAAAACCAGGGGCAAACACATTAAACCCTCTTTCTCTACGCAAGGCCTCATCTATAGTGAATGACAACGCGCTAAATGCTTTTAATTGCCATCAAATTAGATTTAGAGAAAAATGGAGGGAAAACCTCATAAAACACGTTTTGTTTTTTTCCTTAAGGCTGCAGTTAAAAATCCAAACGTTTTTGTCCAAACCTACGGGCGGCGTGAATGCAATATTCATTTTGCTGCAGGAGAACAATCCATGCATAACAATGAGATTTGCTAATGAAATCAACCATCAACCTGCAATACATACATATTAAAGCAGCTTGCGCTGTCACCCGCTTTGTGCATCGTTTGTTCCTCCTGCCATCTCCTCAGTCTCCCTCTCCCCCACTCATTCCGACCTTTCTATCTCGCCCTCACCTTGAGTTTTAATAGCTGTATTAACACAAAATGATGATCGCACATTTCCATTTCTTTGACCTGCGTGACACACTCACACACCTGTGCAAAGAGGTCAGACTCAGATACGCTGTGACTGTAGTGACGTAACTGAGAAAAATGTGACAGTATCTACTAATGTTTGCTGAACCAAAAGAAACCGATCACTAAGACAAGGACCAACTAATTATAAGCAGCTGACAGATAGACAAATACAGATATGTAACAGTGAACATATTGATATCAGCCACCACTGGTCTGACTGGACGTTGAAAGCAGATGATGTCAGGTCTTATTTTTACCATTTCAAACAGTATAATCTTTGTTTGTAGGTTTTAGAAGAACTAAACATTATCCATCCAATGGTTGATTTCTGATCTGCCACAACATTTAATTAATTATCTTTATTAATTACAAGTATTTTTATTCATTACAGACAGACAGACAGACACAGACAGATAGATAGATAGATAGATAGATAGATAGATAGATAGATAGATAGATAGATAGATAGATAGATAGATAGATAGATAGATAGATAGATAGATAGATAGATAGATAGATAGATAGATAGATAGATAGATAGATAGATAGATAGATAGATAGATAGACAGACAGATAGACAGATAGATAGATAGATAGATAGACAGACGGATGGATGGACGGACAGATAGAGAGATGGATAAACAGACAGATAATATTGATATCTGCCAATGTAAGAGTTTTTTCTTTTTTCAGTATCAGTTAATTATCAGCTACCCGTATCGTCCAAAATTTTTCATCCTGATAGAGCAAGAGAGAGAAAGGGAGAGGGAGAGTGTGTGTAAGGAGTGTGTGAATGGCCATTTCTCCCTGCTGACACAGCCTCCATCTGCCACTGAGCCGTGCAGAGAGGCACAGCGAGAGAGAGAGAGAAGGAGAGGAGGGAGGGAGGGCAAGAGGCAGTGCTGGTGTGATGGAGAAGGAGAGAGAGCGCTCACGCTCACCTTGGTGTCACCTCTGCTGAGCTGAACGGGATGATGGGATAGGTAGAGACACAAAGACACTCTGCCCTCTCTCCCACACACACACACACACACACACATACACCTCTCTCCTCTGCGCTCCATCTCTTTTCTGCTCGCTCACACACGCACAGAGTAACGGCACAATCTGTGATCACTGGAGCTATTTGAGCCAGATATCGTCTCTGGGGGATTTACACACACAAACAGGTGCACACACATGCAGAAATATGCACGCATACACACAAACCTACACACGCCGTCTCGTGAGATCCCTGTCTTTCTCTCTAAAACAAGCGCGCACACACACACACACACACGCTGTGGAATACACACACAAATAGGCACAAAATAGGGCAAGCAGAGAGATTTTGACACACTTCTAAACACACACACAGAGAGCCTGAGGGCAGGGTTTGAAATGAGAGGCAGTATTTTAAAGAGCTCGCTGAATTCCACCTGTGATTAGTGTGGCTGCAGGGTTGATGGATCACGGCGGACACATTTCACTCGCTCGCTGCTTATCTCTCTTTCCCTCCCTCGTTTTTTTTCTCCTCTCTCTTTTCCTTTCTCTCCAGCTCCTTCGCTCCCTTTTTTCCTCTCCGTCTCGCTCTCTCTCATCCTAGCTCTGATTTTTCACTTTTCTTCTCTCCTCTGCGCTTTAAATCCTCTCTGCTCGCATCGACATCTACACTAATGCCCCCTCTTTCTCTGTATTTTCTTTCACCATCTCTCTCCCTCTCCGCGTGTGCCAGCAGGGAATGACCTAGCAGCTGGGTCCTCTGGAACAGACCAATAAAATACTAAATATCTCCCTGTACATCACCCACACACAGACACAATGCCCCCCTCTTCTCTGGACCATCTGCACGCCAAACCATCCGTCCCTCCCCCCTGACACTCAAGACCCTTGTGAGCTGTAAACAATAGCCAGATATGACAGAGAAATGCTCTTGTTGTATCAGCCGCTCTAAACCACCACCCTGATAAATGACAGACATATAAATCAGACAATATTTGGCCATTTCCCAGTGATAATCATGTTGAAGTTCTACCTTGTGTCACTTCTAAATATCACTTTTTTAATGTTTTGGAGCCAATGTTGTGTGAAATAAATCAGCTAATTTTCAGCAAATGTTTGTAAGTTGCTCTGAAACCTCATCCTGCGTGTCAGTGCCATGGTGTAGCAAAATAAGAAAGCCGTTGTGATAACATGTCCCACAACTATGTAATTACTTGTCATTTTTACCTTGATTACATATCTAAAAAGAAACGTGACAAGGCATTTTTAAATCCAATTGAGAAGTCAGCCAGATTCAAGCATTTACATGCTCGTTTTTTTCCAATTGATTGGATTATTTCAGGTCTTTCATCTCCCTTTCATTCAGATTGAGATCAATTGGATTGACCGAGGTGTTTACATGAAGATTGAGCCATCAATCTGATTACTATTTGCGTGCATGTAGCTATTGAGCTTTGGTGATCATGTGGATGATGCAGGTTTGAGTCTGCCTGGCATCATTTGCCAATCCTGTTCCTTTCTTCTGTGCATCCTTTCTTCACTACAACTATAAACAAAAGCTGAAAAAATGCCCCAAATCCCACTCAGAGACCTCCACCATGGGCAAGAATCAGCAAACTTCACTGCTTCTGTTTCTAAGACTTCATACCCACCTCTCTCCCTGTTTTTTTTTTCTCTATCTCAGCCTCTCTTTCTGTAATGACCTCCCTGAGGTCCAGGATCGCAGCTCTCTCTCCATTTCCAAGAGGTGAGGGAGGTTCTGCGAACGCACACCCAGTGTAATGAGCTTTCCCTGGACACCCAGAATACAAAAAGCCCCTGATATGCTCTGAGAATCTCCCCGGACCACCTTGGATCCAGATCGTCCTGGCTCCTGTTCTGAGCTCAGGGCCTGCCGCGGGTTCTCTCTAAATACCCTGGGTTGAGGGAGGGAGATCCCTGGGTGGTTTGCTATTCTAGGGCTGCGTGTGTGTGTGTGTGTGTTTATTTCTAGGAGTGTGAATGAGATAGGTGAGAGAAAGTGTGTGGTTGGTGTGAAAGGTGTGTCTATGAGGGATCAAATCTTGGTGTGTGAGAAAGGGGGGCAGTTAGATTCAATAGAATCTCTTTAACCTTCTCTGAGGGCCCCAACCTCCCCAAGAGCCCCTCTAACTGCCCTTAACCGCCCGATTCCTCTGAGCGAAGGGAGAGACGCCCGCCGGTCGACCTCAAAAACACCCCCCCCCTCAATCGCACCTCGTACACACACACGTTTTTACACTCTAAATGGAACATAAACCCTACAGAGTAAAGCATGTAAACTGTGATGCTGCTTTTCCTTTCACACACACACACACACACAGTTTATGGCTACTGTTCAGTAAGAGTCGTAAGTGTGTGTTTGGAACCATAGCCAGCGCGTCAAATTTGTGGCAGTAAAGCAAAGCCACTCCTTTTTATATTTGCCCTTCAAAAAAAGACATAAATAATGGCCTGTGTGTGTGTGCTCCCTTGAGGTGCGCATCCTGTGCTGAACACACACAGCGAGAGATGGAGAGATGGAGAGAAGATGAGCACAGAGCAAAATGAAGGAAGAGCAGGGAAAAAAACAGAGGTGGGGAGAGGAATGAGAGGGCTCACACACACACACACACACACACACATGCACGCGTGCACACACACACACACTCCCTCTACGTGCAACTGCGGTGTAAATGTCATCATGTACACAGTTTATCCTCTGTGTGAGCGAGAGGTGCAGATGAAGGGAGAGACGGAGAGAGAGGAGCGAGTGAGCCCACTGCAGAGAGGTAGACGGGAGCACACAGCCTCTTCTTCTGTTTGTTCATTAGTATTCCAGCACTCACTCCTTCAGATCCATCCTCACGCCGCTTTTAACGTCAGCACGGGAAAACACACATACACACAAACACGTACACCAGCATTAGAAAGAAAGTAGCTATGTTCGATGTTTTTCGCCCATCTACCAAATCATCTCAACCTCTTGTCTTTACAAATGACACAATAAACCCTACTTGCTGATTACGGAAATAAGTTTGCCCAGACTAATTACATCATGTAACGTGCTAAAGTCAAGATGTTTTGAGGGATGATAATTGTAGAATTGCTTAAATGAAAAGATATTAAGAGTTGGGGCCTCGTGTGCACTTGGTCTTTAGCCCTTGGTCTCAGTCTCAAATCTCAAAAAAGACAGAAGTCTGTCTTCAGTGTTCTTAAGGTCTTCAATATTGCAAAGAAAAGAATTTGCATGAATTCTATGGCGCTTTTAACAAATGCAGTATATTTGGCCCATGAAAAAAAAACAACATTAAAAACTGGCACAAATGCCATGTTTGAACACTGTTACTAGTATTGGATGTTACTGTTATTTGTATGTTACATTGTTACTTTTATAAATTTTGACTACATAAATTTGATGATCATTTAATGTTATTACTAAAAAAAAAAAAAATCATAATAAATGGAGGTTTTAAACTGCATTTAGACATAACCAGAATTTTTGATATCATAGTTGCAAAAATTGCAAACTTCATACAAAATGAAATGAAAATGAACAACTCATATAATGTTTAGTTAGACCTCCTAAAGTTTACAATCACTTTCTGAAGTTAACCTCCATCACCATTTACTGAAAAAAGCCCTATTGGTGGAAAGTCCCAGAAATTACCTAAGCTGTACAGAGTTCAGCATTTTGTTTTCTATTTTTTTAGATGATTCATTGATTATATGGTCTTTCTCAGAATCTAGGCCTCATGGGTCCTATTTTTAATCTGGTCTTAGAGGGTCTAAACTGGAACTGGTTTCGATCTGGCTCTCATTAGGTCTCTGAGGGTCTAGTGTTGACTAGGCATTTTGAACATATTATTGTCTAATGACTTTCATTGTGTATTGTTCATGAGAAGATTTATTTAACATTTTAACATTAAGATTTTATTTAACAACTTGTCGTTTTTCAAGTGAATGACTTGAAAACCTTTAAAAATGACATTTCATGATTCACCTTCATCTAAACCTTCATCTAAGGAAAAGCCGTTTCAAGGGAGACAGCGGTGGCAGCGAATGGTCATTTACCCACTCAGGAGGGAAGAAAATGACTCAAAATCAAATATTTTTCACTCAACTGTTGCTTGCTTAATGGCATAAGTGGCCGCGTGGCGAACGCCTGAAGGTGACTGCTGGTTAATTTTGAGCCGTTTCAGTATGTTTGTAAGAGCAGTGCCGATAAAGTGCTTGTCCTTTTATGCCAAGTTTCACTGAAAAGCCCCAAGGCTTAGTGTCCATTTTGGTTCTTAGATTCATTTCTTGTATCTGTTTTTAAGCAGAAGGTGTTACGGAACATCAGGTACCTGCAAATTTGGATAGGTCTGGTCTTGAGTTATCTGCAATCCAAAAACATGGTAACCACATTGACACTCCCACATGGTTCTACCATGTTTAGCTGAACCACAATCAACAAATAGGTTGTTTTCATTATTTCAAAAGGACACCTGTCTTAGGGTTGGGCCGAGTTAAAACATTTGTGCTGCTGAAGCAAAATACGTGGATTCATATGGAGCATTAGTGAGATATTGCTTCAGATTTGAACACTGCCTGCTGTGGTTGTCTCAGTTTAGCCAGTGCACTATTTGTCAGTCTGTTGTAGGTGTAGTGTATTATAGTGATTCTGCTGTGGATAGGGTGGTATTATTGGATGGATCTCCACAGTAACGGGGCGGGTGAAACTCAATCGGAGTCTCTCCATGTCGCTCCCTTAGATGGCCACCCGCTGATCCTGACCTTCTGGATGTTTTTCCCCTCTCCTTTTCTTTCTCTCTCCCTCCCGCTCTCTCAGCCCCATCTTCTATTTTCTGTTTTCATTTATCTATCTTTCTAGTTGTGATGGATACAGAAGTGCCTACATGTTCCTATACTGTTATTTTTGGCTTATGTTGTCATTGCTCTGCCAATTTAAAAAACAATGACAACAGCAAATGAATAGCGTCTATCCACTTTGTAGAACCTGCATATGTGTATTGTGTGTGTATGTGTGCAAAGTCATAGATGATAACACTTATGCAAGTGGGGGGGGGGGGGGGGGGGGGCCTGGCTAAGGCAAGATAATAGGAGATTATGTTTATGATGTACTCTGAATATTAACTGCCTCATTCTTTCTCTCTATGGAAGATTCAGTATTTATTGCTGTATCCTCCAGAACAGTCGGAATCAGCATGGCCTCGTACCCTGGCCGGGCATAAATATTTAAGGCAAGAAGGAACAGTAAAATTGCAAATGGCAAGCAGAGGGACAAAGAGAGAGAGAGAGAAAACAAAAAGGGCCAATGACAGACACTTGAGGCACCCCATTTCAAACTCTCTCCTTCACTGTGTGTGTGCATATGTGTGTGTGTGTCCAGCATTTTGTACTGAGGTAAAAACTCTCACCGGGGATCTGGAGGGCCCAGCAGAGTTCAGGCAGGGGTCCATTACACCTTTCACACACGCGCACACAGAATCCAGCAGGCCTGCATTATTTGTATCAAACAACCAGTATGTTTTGCCTCTGACGCACAAGTACAGACACACTCCTACTGCACAGCACCAGCAATGAAAACAGACCCCTCTACCATGATTCCTGCTCAAGATCTCTCCAGCAGGAAGTATGAGCTATGAGCCGTCCCCAGGGACACAGGAAAGAGAAAGAGAGAGGCCAGGAGCCTGACACTGCCTGGCCAAGATCTATGCTCAAACACACTCTCTTGCCTCTTTTTTCCCTTTCACCACCCTCTTTTGTCTTCCTTTGCTTTTACATTCCGTTTCTTTCTCTACTCGAAATAAAGAGTAGTTGGTTACACTGAACACACTCATATCCACTTTGTGCAGAGAAATGCCATTTCCTCTGCTTTATTATTCTCTTTCCCCCTCTGTGGGAGGCTGGGAGGAAAGTTTGCTTTGAAGAGAGAGGGTTTAACATGTGCGCTAATAAATAGCTGGTTTGCCCCTGGGCAAGATTGCAAGAGCTCAGTTCTCTCTCTTCCATATAGTCTCCAGCATTTTCAGTGACTACAACTTATAACCTCCATTTCAGAACGAAAAGGATAGAGGAGTGTGTTTTTCCTCGATATGTCCTGACAGACCTGATTTTACTTTACAATTTCAACTCTCCAAAGAGACTGGTTGATATTCTCTCCATCCATAAACTTTTGTAATTCCCTCTGGGTGTCCAAGCAGTGTTTTGTTTCTTCCATTCTTTTTTTTCATGAGAAAGGAAAGTTCATCCCTATAACCGATACTCTTGCGAGGCTTCAGTATGCTTTAGTTTAGTTTCTACTATCAGTTAACACTATATTTACTTTTATGAACTTGGCGGAGACTTTGCTAAGCAACTTATTTTACATTTTCTCGAATCTCAAATTTTGAACCTGTATATCCTTAATTTGCAATGCTGGATGTAACATTCTAGAAAAAAACCCATCAAATCATAAAAAAAAAAATTGTAAGTGATTTGATTGCACCTTATGGAGATCATAAATCTGTCACGTTATAAATATGTCACAATTAACTGCATATTAAGAAAAGAAGTTACCAAATTAAAATAAATCAAACAGGTTAAATTATTGTGGTAGATAAGTAAACCACTGAATAGACAAAACAGTGGATTCTGTAATTAAGTCACCAATCTGTCTGAACTAGACTTTTAAAAGAACAGTGTTATTTTATTATTTCTCTAATTGTACAATATTTCTTTTTAGTTGTCATTCAAATTTTAATTTACATTTTAGTTATTTTGCAATGTGCTTTGTCATTATTATCAGTTTTATTTTATTATTATTTCTGTTCAGATTTAATTTATTGTTAGTTTACTTCAAATTATACTTATTTTTAATTCAAGTTTTTCATCTTAATTTTTTTTTATATTTATTTTAAACAGTTTTATGCTATACTTACTACTATAGTAACAACACTACTATAGACGTATCTCTGTTTCATAGTTGTTGTTCATTGCCACCTGCTAATGCAGTTTGATGAAGCATGCTGCCTGTAAGTCAGAGGGCATGATTAAATGTGCCAATTCTTTTAACACCTTATTTTTTGTAATTAACTGTAGTAAATGAAGGTGTTAAACTGACAGCCCCAAAAAGTTTTTCTCCAAATTTTTTCTAGGGCAATGCCTTGGCATTAAAAGGCATGCACGGTGCTGCCTCAAAGCATGATTGCCTTGTAAGTCAGACATACAGGAATGTTAGTGTGATTCATGCTGAAATCCTGACCCGTCTCGCCTTCACTAAACGAGCAGAGCCGTTGAGCACGGATGACCCTTCACGCCTTTCTACAATTCCCAGAAATCAATGCTCAGATGGAGCTTCCATTACCATTATTGATGGCTGAGACGGTGGCAGTGACTGCTGCCAATGCGAGAGGCCGCAGTGATGTGTAGCTGAGGAGCTGAGAGCCCATCTTTGTCTTGCTGTCTTTGTCGGTCTCTGTCTCTCTCTGTTTTTCCCTATACCGTTCTCTCTTTCTTGCCATCCTTATATTTCTTTCCATATATATCGTTTCCTCTGGAGTGTGAAAGGAGCACTTTTCTAGTAAAAGTCATCTGTAAGCCACCACACAGACACACACGCACATCTGAGGAAGCACTTGGTCTACACACAGCTGCATGTTCACCTGAGGCAGCTGCAGTCCGTTTTTCAGTCTTTAAGCACTCCAGAACTCAAACTCTACATTGTCACTTGTTAGTGGTATAGACAGAGAGAATGAGAGGGAGAGGGAGACAGCGAGAGAGTGGAAAGAAACGTCCTTGTATTTCTGTCACTCTCTGAAACCACCAGGGAGCTGGGGAATGAAACGATGCAGCCGAGCAGAGAGCCCTGAGAGGCTGCCGCCCGCCTAGCATCACTGCTAACACCACGACCAGCATCCGCGCTACCAATTAGCCTGAGCCCACACAGGGAGAGAGAGAAACCGGCTGATTTGTTTGTTCCAAAGCACAAGCTCTCTCCACGGCTGCGGTTCGTTCGAGAGACTCGGCTGTGAAAACGAATTGTCAAATTAAAGATCTTTACAAATACAACAAAAAAACAAAGCACGCTTAAGAAATGTCAACCTAACAATTGCCTTTGGAGAGCTTGGTTTCAGCTAATTGAGAGGGAGAGGGGTGAGAAGAGGGGCTCAATCTGTGTTCACCCTTTTCGGTTACAGCTTCCAATTACCCAAAACAAACACAGAGGTGCATAACTGTGACAAATGACTTCAAAACTGGAAAACTGGTCTTGCAACAAATGCAAAGTCACAGGAAGATTTAAAAAAAAAAAAGCGATGACAACTGGTTGCTAAGAATTATGGAGCAAATACTCACTGAGTGGGAATGTCCTCAGCTGTGTGACATCACTGCTTGTCCACCTGTAGGAGGCCGGGAAAAAGAAACAGAAAGGAAAGTGTTTTAATGGCAGATTAGGTCACTAAACAGAAGCAAAACTGAGGTAAACTGTCCTAAATTACACTTAATAATAAGCTTCGGCCTCAAGGGGAAAAGTCAACGGCAATAGTTTCAGCGCTGCGGCTGGAGTAATACAGTGTGTTTAGTGTGTTTACACCCAACCTGTGGCTGCCAATGGTTTTAAAGTAAGAAAAACACTCACATACGTACACAAAGACACTGACAACCACTTTTCACATGCCCACACAAGTAAAGCAAAAACACATGAATGTGTGAATGCTCATACACGCACCCGGTTCCATATTTTTTCCTGCTAAACCTGTTGGAATTACAGTAAGGCTTTAAAACCCAGGGTGTGTGGGACGTTTTTCCAAGCACACACGCTGTCTTGTGCAGAAAACCAGCCTGCTCCAGTTTTCTCACAGCATTTGTGTGCGTTTCTGTCTGTTTGTGTGTGCGCGCATGTGTGTGTGTGTGTGTGTGCTTAAGAATTATCAGGAACATCACAGCAGTGAGACACAAAGGTGAAACAGACACACAAATCAGATTCGGTTTCCAATCTCCTCAATCTGCAGATAACAAGTTGCACATACACACACTGCTCAGAAACAAACACCACATGCACAGTGAGGAAAAAACTAAAACAAATTACCACCACAAACGAACAGCAGACACACTCAGTAATCTGTGGCTGGGCAGTTAGTTCCTCTTTTTAGTTCTTTAAAACATTTCCATCTGGGCAGAGTTAGATGTCTGGAACAGTTTACCACTGTTTGCTACACACTGAGCCAGGCTGTGACTGACAGCATCCGCACGTCAATCAAAATCTGACTCATCCGTCTACGGTGGAGGCGCTCCATCGCCGCAGTGGCCAAGGACACGTGCTGCATTAGAGCTGATGTCGGGGGGGGGGTTCAGTCGTAATGACAGCTCGCAGAGACGGAGTCTGAGATAATGGCGAGTGCGCTGGTGGGGTTGATCATTTCCTACACGATACGTTCGGCCTGATCATTACCACAATAACATGGCGCTACTGCCAATGAAGGCCGGAATTTGTGCGTAGTGGCTCAAAGCTCGCTCTGCGAGCGCTGAGCTCTCCCCAAATATCTTCATCCATCCTGAGGACCAGCTAATCAAAAACGTCTTGACGCTACATTTTTTTATTGACTTGCCTAGGGGGAGGAATTTAGATGAAATGATAACGCACCCCCTTCGGATAGACTGCAAACTGTGCGCAGCTGTGAGGATGGTGTGCGAGGAGAAAGATGGGAGGGGAGGGTTTTTTTCCCTTTTTGTTCTTTCTGCTCCAGGTTGATACTTCCTGTCGGAGGAGCCGGCCCTTTAGGGAGCACCTTGCCACGACTGCAAACGTTAAGCTCCAACCCTTCAGAGAAACACAGGCAAGTCCCGACAATCTATCTCCCGTGGAATCGTCTCACCCGTCCAGTTTCATGAAACTGATCCCTAAATAGAAGTGATTCATCTTTTTTCATACAATATGAGCACACACAGCACAAAGAGACTTCTCTTTCCTTTTCTCTCGCTTTCTCATCTCTTTCTTGCTCTCTCTCCCTCTCTATGATTCAGTGTGGCTGCAGGGCAGAGTCTTTTATCGCTGTATTATGCCCAGCTGAAAGCTGACAAAATGGAATCTGTGTGCGAGTTCTGTGACTGGGAAAAAAAACAGCCTTGGACCAGATCTCTTTGTCTCTTGTTGATAATCTTATTCTTTCATCATTAGGCCGATTGCGGTTTATCCAGGAGAAAAGAAGGGGGAAAAAAGGACATGGCCATCCAGAGGGCAAAAAAACCCTCATACCTGGAAACACTTCCTCAAAAATGGCCACCAGACAATTAGCTCCATCTGAGAGAGAAAGAGGGGGGGTGCGCTATAACTTAAACTGCCCACACTGGAGGTCATCACTCACACACTAATGGAAGAACCGTGCTACACACGCGCACACACACACACACACACACACAAAGAGTTGCTCTCTCTAACACAAGGCAATCGTCTTTGAATGGATTGCTAAACACTGCGGTAATTTACCTTTACATTTGTGGTAAAAGTTCATCTGTGCAGAACACAGCAACTCGTGACAATAAGGCCAAATTAATATTCAACCCATTTACTATCCTCGATTTCCTTCACCTTTGAAGTCTGGTGGAAATGAAGACCAGATGGAGGCAAAAGGAAGAACAAGAGTGAGCGAAAGAGAGAGAGAGAAAAAACACTCATGTGTCTCCACATGAAATGGAGCGCTTTTTAAACAAAGGTAGAACATGTGGGAAAGTTTCTGAAGCTCTGCAATCATCGCCAGACACGGCAAGAACAGAAAACATGTTTTAGGCACTCCCAGATACAAAAACAAACAAACTAATGGGAAAATGACCAGAGGCTTTACTTTAGGTTAGCCTTTAAGTGAAATCCTGTAAACTGCATGTGAAATGCAAAGCCTTACAAGAGCTTTTGAGAACATGCACTTGAAATGTTTGTTCAGTAATCATTCCAAGGAATCTCATGCATGTCATTTTTTAAAACAATTCAATGATAGTTGAGAACTCTCACACACACTTCTAATTGTCTCGATGATATTACATATGATATTAGTGCAAAATGTTAAAGGAAATATGACAAAAATGGGTAATGTAAGGTGTTTCATCTTGCTCTTAATATCATCTGTTGTTGACTCCTCAAGCATCATATAGTCAAATGTGCAATCCATGCTGAGAAACCCAAGAACTTGCTAAGAACAGTGGGTAGTTTTCACTTCCCACAACAAACCAGAGACTTATGTACAACTATTAAAAGTGTTCATAGAGTCACTGATGTGGAGGCAACATATGGTATTATGAAACAAGGTAATTATTTGAGTAAGTTCAGTTATTATTTTGTTTGGTGGAATCTATCTGTAAATGCATTGTTACGCTCTCTTATTATTTTTTTTATGAAAAATAAACTTACAAATTGCATCTTGCACATTCTGCAAGTGGTATGTGAACAAGCAGAACTGTACAATACTAAATCTAACACTTCACATTTTAGTAAACCACAAAGATAAAGTGAGACCTTGTAATTTTAACAGTGTCCAAACATCATTTTAAACTCTTTAAGGCCACTCTATATCAAGCCACGTATATATACTGGCACAATACCACCTTTCAAAAAAACAAAGATAACAGCCTTACATGTGACCATATTATTTGAACAACATGTACCCTAATTGAGGGCCCTGAACAATAACACTGGCAGTCAAAAGAAGCCGATCCCAGATTAAACGCTGTCCGCGAATTAAGTTAAGCGCTAAAGAACGCAAAGCAGCAGAATACCGTGTAATCAAACAGGCCTTGAGATTTCTCTGCGTGAAGGTCAATCCCGCTGCCTATGCAGCTGTCACACCTTCCTCTCAAACACACGCACACATACGAACAAACACACTGACACACACACAAACCAACCAGATAGTCATCTATCATCCCTAAGCTCAATACACCCAACGTGAAAGCTCTCGCCATCAACCTGACATCAATCCAGTGAAGCAGCAACAATGACAAAAAATGCCTGCCTTTTAAAACAAATATAAAATATACGTTTCCAACAAATATTACAATATATTAGGGACATGATGTCACTTGGTCTGAAGTATGCGGAGGAAGGTGATTGCTGTTGTTGTTCTGGTAAATCTTCTGTCATCATTTACTCACCCTCATGTTACTTCAAAGCTGTGTGACTTAGAATATGGCTCCACAGAAGAATATAGCTAAGAAATGAAAGTAGCCAATGCCAGTGGGCACCAATATTGTTTGGTTCCTAACGTTCTTCAGAAAAGAAAGTCAGCTATACAGGTTTGGAACAACATGAGGGTGAGTAAATGATGACAAAATTTTCCCTTGGGCTGTAGTGCTGGGTATAATTTGTGGTCATGGTGTAGGTTGAGTTGTTGTGTTGGGGTCATGGGTTAAGGTAGTGTGTTGAGATGTTACAAATGGCACGTTGAGCTGTTGTGTTGGGTCATGTGGTGGTCTGTTGGATGTGTAGTGTTGGGTTAGGGTGGAGTTGGGATGTTCAGTCAAGTGGCGTGTTGAGCTGTAGTGTGGGATGTGGTAGTGACTTAAGCTGTTGTGTTAAGTCATGGTGCTTTACTAAGTGTATAGTGTTGGCTTGTAGTGGGTGTGCTGAGCATGGTTTTGGGATGTTCACAAAAGTGGTGAATTGAGCTGTCGCGGAGGGTAATTGGGTGTGGAGTTGAGCTGTATTGTTAAGTTATGGTGTTGTGTTGAGCTATGGTGCTTGGATATTTAGTCAAGTGTTGTGTTGAGTCATCTGGTGGTGTTGATTTGTTGTTCTGAGATTGTGTGAGAGATAGCGTTGATATGTGGTGGTATGTTGAGCATGTAGTTAGGATGTTCTGTCAAGTGGTGTATTGAGCTGTTATTTTGGGTCACCTGGTGGTGTTGAGCTGCAGTATTAAGTCATTTTGTGGTGGTCTACTGGGTGTGCAGTGTTGGGGTATGGTGATGTGTTGAGCATTGTGTTGGAATGTTCAGTCAAGTGCCATGTTGAGGTGTTGGATCATCTGGTGGCACGTTGGGCAATGTTGGTGAGTTAAGTTATTATACTTAACTCTTTAACTCTTAACTCTAATATACTTACATAGTTGGTGAGTTATTAGATTGTGTGGTAGTTTTTTAAGCTGCTGTGTCTGTTGGGTACTGAGATGCAGTGTTGAGTTGTGATGGTGAGTTCAGACTGTTGTTAGGATGTTAAGTCAAATAGTTTATTGGGCTGTTATTTCAGGTCATCGGTAGCATATTTAGTTGTAGTGTTGGGTTGCAGTGGTCTGAGCTAAAGTGTAGGGTTATGTGGTGGTTTGTAGCTGTATTGGGTTATGGTGGTGCACTGAGCATTGTGTTGGGATGTTCTGTCAAGTGGCATGTTGAAGTGTTGTGTTGGATCATCTGGTGGTGTGTTGGGCCTGCAATTAGCTAAAGTGTATGTGGCTATGGTGGTGGACTGAGCATTGTGTTGGGATGTTCAGTCAAAGTGGCATGTTGAGGTGTAGTGTTGGGCCTGTAATGTTGGGTTGTGATAGTATGTTGAGAGGTAGCATTAGATTGTGCGGTGGTTTGTTGAGCTACGTTATTGGAATGTTCAATAAAGTGACATGTTGAGCTGCACTGTTGGGGTGTTGTGGTGTTTTGAGCGGTTGTGTTGGGTTGTGTTTTGAGCTGTAACATTGAAGTCAAGGTGATGGCTGAATAGATGACTGAAGGAAGTGAAGATGAGCTCTAGACTGAATGCATTGTTTCCATGAAAGATTCTGTTGCTCCTGCTGCACGCTTAAATTAGCTGGCAGTGTTTGGATTACACCAGGGAGCTCTCACACAGGATTTATTCTAGCCTGCAGGAGCAAAGGATATTTCCATCTCTACACACACACAAACACACATAGATGCACAGTCACCCATATGCATGTGCACACACACTAACACAAACTCAGATAAAACCCTAAGAGCACAAAACAAGGATTTCAGTTACGGAGGCGCTCGCGCACATACACCGTGGTCAAATAAGGATGCACCGCTCACTCTACCATTCATATCATCCTTCGCCCTAGAATGCGTTCATATGATCCTTTGCCATCAGAACAAACATACAGATGCACTACCACGCAATCCTACACACACACTAACACTCGAAGGATTCAACAAGAGGCTCTTCATGGCCTCCAGATCAGGCTTCTTCTAGTGCTATTGCCAAGTTAACTGACTGCTCATATTACAGACGGGTTTCACAGCTTTCTACCCATCTAACAGAGATAATACAGAGAGATAGAAACCGAGAGAAAGAGAGAGCACATGCAGTGTTTTTCCTCTCATTTTGTGTGTCATGTGAAACAACCGCACCACAGACTGTTTCACTGAACAATCTGATGACACAAACACTCTTTTGCTACCTAAACAACCTGCAGTCCTTAACCTTATCTCTTCAACTGATTGTATTATTTAAACAAAGAATCACCCGTCCGTTCCAACCTTAAACAAAGCAGCCTCAGCCTAATTTCTAATGACTGAGACAGACCCCCCCCCCCCCCCCTCCTCCTCCTCCTCCTCAAAACACACACGCACACACATTTGTTGCGGGTCGGCGAGCATGAGGCCTGCTGAAGCGCCTAATCCCACGTCTGTAGACTCCAGGAACACACCATGATGCACCTTCACGCGATCGCAGATTAGAACCCTTAATCCAGCTCTCTCAATCTGGAGATCTTTTTATAAAACCTCACAGCTAATCCAACAGTGGTTTGTTTACTGTTCAAGACCTAGTTTAAACCAGGCTAGATTATATTACTAAAAAACAAAACCCTTACTTCTTCATGTGCCATGTCAGGGTTAAATGCTGGTGTCCTCCACTAAACTACCCTACTAACCATGTTAATGTTTTAAGAGAATAAATAAAATCTTATGTAAAACGTGAGAGCAAGCAAACTTACACAAAACAAAAATAGCTTCGGTTTCTAAAGCACATTACAGTGTCAGCTGAAACAATTCTTTTTTCAATCCTTTTTCTGTCTCTCTGTCTCCATCTCATCCTTGTCATTTTGTGGGCCTTTCTGCGCAAATTAAAAATTTAGAAATTCATGCTGCGCCGAGGTGCTCTTTGCCAGCGCAGCTAAAATGAAAAGGCTTTGTGGTGGCAGTGACCAGATTTTAAATGCAGCAAGATCAATAAATAAGAGGGGGCTGCTTGAGCACAATCTCTGAATGTCTTTGAGTGCGTATGTGTGTGCGAGGGTCAAATACTGCATGTCCTGCAGTCAGCTGTCACAGTGCAGTAGATTCTCTCCCATCCCACAGCTCTCCCCAAATCCCACCCAGCCTCCCTTCTGCCCTCTCCCACAAGAGGAGCATCATTCCAGCCATTCCTGAAATCATGGCTATTTCTACTCAGGATGCAAATATAGCGATAAGCACTAGAACAAATAGGCCAAAGTACTGGCATTTCAAACACGGGCTCCATTATCTCAGCGGGGGGAATGGAGCGCCGCAGTGGCAACCTACGGCACAGGCAGCATGACAGTCTCCTGGAGGGCAAACAACACCGGAGACACAACCGGCGCAGGGTGGAAAAAACAGCCCTCATCTCTCCAGAATACTCCTCTGCCCGGAATCACTAATCCACTCAAACCCTCATAGAGGAGCTGAGAGAGATAGATAGAAAGAAAGCGAGAGAGGGGGGGCAGATGGAAAGCAGAACAACAGGCGCACAGAACGGTTTCAGAATGACGACCTTCAGGTGTCGAGCACAAGATCGGCCTCGTTGATTAACAGCAGAGGCTGGCGGAAAGATACACACGTATTCTGAACATACACTTCCCGAAGCTTAATTCTTTACTGTGAAGTTACAGCAAAGGAGATTTTTCTTTCTCAAGTCTCAATATGAAGCCTTTCTTGAGGGAAAAATCAACCCTTTCACCTTGTCTGTGAAAAACAAGCGCTCAGACAGCCCAACAAAAATAACCTTGAGTTTCATCAGGGATATTCTCACATTGAATGATAAACAGAGGCCCGAGGGACGCTGAACCAAAAAGCAGCTAATTGCCTGCCTCTGAAATTCGGCCCCTGTGTCCTCTCTGTGTTTATCTGAAAACAGAGTCAGTTTGGTGTGACTCGCTTCAGCTGCTGGTAGAAAAGCCCATTCATTTAACTGTCCGAAGAAACGCGAATCTCCGGCTCCTCTGCCTCGTTACCACAGACCGGCAGGCTAAAGGCAAAGAAGATCATGTTTGCGACACAATTATCAAGTCTGCCGCGACTGACTTGCGCTTCTGCTGACACAAACAGTTGCCTCCCGAGCAATAATGTTCACACTAAACAGCAACCCACATAACCCGCTATTATGTAAGAGCCAACTGTTGAGAGGAAATTCTACAATCAAAGCTGTTTGCTAACGACAAAATAAATCATTAGCCAAGTAAGTCAAGATAGAGATGCACTTATCCATGATACCGTTTAGCGTCATGACAAACTGTCTTCTCACGAAGCAGCACTAGGAAGAGTATCTGTCAGTATTTACAAGGTGATTTGCCAAGTCGTTATGAGTGCAAGGACGCAACCTGCTCAGAAAACAAATTCACCGCTGACCTTCCAGCATCGAGTATTCAGGGCTGATTCATTTGGCAGTTACTGGCCACACATGTGGCACACCAGAGCTTGTATAATCAAGCCCGCGCTTGCGTTCTAGCTCTTTAAATGACAGGTGTTATGATCAGGTGAGAACGTCTCGCTGCCTCAGACTTTTATAGGATGGTTAAATCAAACGACAATCCAGAAACTCTAGGCTGAGCTTTCCGAAGTTCACTGAAATCAATTTTGCCATTAATGGCGCAATGATTGATGCATGTTTAAAAACCTAAATCAATGGGTTATCACTGAAGATGCTGGAAATAATATGTCTCTATCCAGAATGAACTATGTTTTTCAATAGTCCACCTTGCTGTGGCTTTTGTGCTACTGCAAAAAACTATTTTATATATATATATATATATATATATAAAATGATCTACATTTTTTTTATAATTTAAATCATAGCAAAGGTTTGAAATCATCTGAATTGGGTTTTAACAATGCTAAAAATAGAGGGTTCATTTATCAAACATAACCAAGGCATAAGTAATCTTCTAGAAAGGGTGTCAAGTAAGTTGTTAACGTGAAAGCACAATGTTATACACTGCAGTTGACTATAACATCATCTAATCCAATAAGATGTAGAATGAAACCCCATAGAGCCATTTAGACTATGAGACACAGGCAGGGCTGTGCGTGTTAACTGCTCTCCAGTCATTCATATGTAACAGCATGAGTGGAACATCCAATAAATTCAAATCATCTTTAAATGAACCACGCTGATCAGTGCCCGGTTTCAGAGGAAGCGTGATTATAAACCCAAACTCATGTGCATTTGGGATTGCCTGAGCTAAACTTGCATTCGACAGCTTTGCACTCGAGACCCATTTCTTACAGCCCACATTTTCTCGTAATCAGCTCATTACACCACAATCATTTGTTGTTGTACGCACAACAAAGACATACAAACAGAGCTTAAACAAGATCCTTCTAAAGATCCCAAATTAAACTAATTTCTAGATACGAACATCTTCTCACAAGCCTAACCCATATCCTGTCGGAAAAACAACAAACATCCTGGACAGAAACGTGTGGCTGACACTCTAACCCCGAGCAAAGTTCTTTTTTTTTTTCCTGTCTTCGCAGCTACAGACATCCAGTGGTCTGGGTGTGCTTGAGAGAGCACAGTGTGAGATCCTTCAAACCCCAACAGCACAAACAGGCCCTGACAGATTTGCTCTCCCTAATTCATGGTAAGAAAAACAGCACAAGTATATAAGAGATCTTCTGTGTTCTTACAATAAGCACAAACACACATAAACACGCTCACAAAAAAGGAGAAAAAATCCATCCAACAATAGTCATTTCTAATGGAAGAAGAGAGTGGGTGAGACTGTTCCGTTTCAATTCACTGATACCGCTAATGGCTTCTTAGCGGTTCCATGAAATCAAGCAGCTGTCAAGGCGATGCATCGGGAACAGGGAGGAAGAGGCGGCATTCCCACAAGAGAAAAGCATCGCGTCAGGATGTTTGGCTAAACATCTGCTCCCCTGCTCTCATGGCTTTAGCAGAAGCACATACTCAGACAAAGAGATGGGAGGTGGAAACACTGACTTCTCCATCTGAGGCATTCTGTAAAAACAACAGCCTGCTCCATGCATAATGACTAGGGCACTGGGCTAGATGAGACAGAGCCCTACTGATACAAAACACACACAGACCAGCCATTTAACCAGCCTATGGAGAGCCTGCGGGTTTTGCATGGCTGACCGCTAATTGTAAAAAGTTCATGACTGGCAAAACAGAAACTTTCAAATATGTAACACTTGCTTTTTTTGAAGGTGGAGAGGACTGTTCATTCACAAACCACTACAAATTTACTGAGGTAAAACTATCTTTAGCTACACACTGTCTGTGTGTTTGTGTGTGTGTGTGCGCGCAAATAAAACACACAGGCTCTATACAAAAGTACATATGCATATCATGATCTAACTAGAACATCTGAAGTCTTTTAAATGAGGAAATGACTGTACAGTGAGGCCATACCCCGTGAGCCATAAATTCATGTAACAAACTGAAATATGTCTGAAAGGATCAAAATGCGATTCTGCTCATTCCAGAGGGAAAAAAAATCTCTGAAATGGATGTGAAACCATAGTTCACTGATTCATCATCACAGCACATTCTTAAGAAATGCTTCAAGGGAATGATGAAATGTTTAAACTAAAAAAGAAAAACATCTCAATTTTAGACAAAAAAAAGAAGACAATAAACAGTTCACCTCACTAAATGACATCATTACGTGCTGATGTCATTCAACCTGTAAACAGCGAATCACTAAACATCGCGAACACAAGATCAAGATCACAACAAAATGTTTGTTTTTATGCATCCGGAGTCAAAACTAACCGAAAAGCAGAGTTTTCCAGCAATGTCAAGCGAGATAACAAATTCGACGCTTTCTTGGCAAAACATCACATTTGACTTAAACTTCACATGACGTCACCGTTACCACATAAGACATTTCTAAACTTTCTGCCTGTAAAGACATGAGCAGGTCGAGTCCTAAGAATACACGGATCCGCCAGTTCAAATTAACCAAGATGGCGTGAGGCTTGTTGTTTAGAGGGCAGAAAAAATGGAGGATATTGTAATATACACAAAGGGATAAATTTCAACAACTCGGCCAGGCGGCAGCTGCTGCTCTTTAAGGAAGCAACAAAGATAAGAGCAACGCGACGCTCCAACTCAACGCCAGCGACCCGCTCCGGCTGAGCAGGCGATTTCCCCGTCGAAAATACGAAACCGTATACTTTTAACAGCTTTTATCAAAAGGAATTGTCAAGTAAATGCTTTTATCATGTTGTCTCAATGAAGAGCGGTTAGCTTTTGCCATCATCTGAGAGACGGACATTAAACAGACCAAAGGTAGCGTCAGCTCCTCCAAGTGACTCTCCCGCATCAAATAAGCCCTCTAAAATCAAATGTTACATTTTTACATACCCAAACGAACGACGGGGAAGCGTTTGCTCCTTTGAAACACGTTTGGATACATTAAGGAGTGTTTACATTTAAAAACGTAGCAGTTAAAGCGCACGCGAGATGGCACAAAGGCAGATTCCTATTATGAAGTCACAACCCCCGCGCGCAACATTGTGTCCGCTCGTAAAGTTTTGCGATATTCGCAGTCGCATCGGAATATTTCTCTCGATCGGCTTTTCCCGACAACGCCGTTGAAATGCTTTTGACAAGTTTTGCGCTTTTTGCGCTCGAGGGACACGCGTAGCCAACCTAAAGAAACTATCGAGTTAGCTGCCCTCGCTAAGAAATCAAGCCAGCCAGCGACACAACATTGATTCGCCAATTAAATAACTGATCCATCTCTCAATAAATTCAAAACTTACCCTTAGTTTTGACACTTGCCGTAATTCCGCCTCGGTCGGGTTCGAAGTATCACTTCAGGTAACGTTGCTCTTTGTTTTCCTTTTTCGATTTGCTTTTGGAAGAGGCCGGTGTAGCAGGAGATGATGAAGAAGGGAATTGGGCAGTAATTGAGTCTCGGTGTGTGTGAGTGAGTGAGTGACTGCGTGTTTGTGTGTGTGTGTTAGTTACGAACAGCAGATTGAAGGAGAGTCCTTTCAAGGTTTATTCTGCCTCACTTCAAGGAATCAAAGTGACGTCAGCGGACAATACTTAAAACGATAAAACTTTTATTCGCCGTGAAAATGCAAAAGTGTGCAAGTGGCCGAATGATGCACATTGCACGCATAGTTTACAAAACATCTGTCAATGACGAAGAGCCGAAAACGCTGTGGCTGTTGTTTTTTAACGCTTTAGGTTGTGTTTTGTTGTGTTATGTCATCTCTCTTTCTCTTCTTTTTTTTAAGACGATTTTAGAAGTGCAATCAGTTCTTACTCGTTATTGATATTAATAATTCACATTTGCATCATGGCTGAGCATTGTTTTGAAATCGCCTGGGGTGAATTTATTATTATTTTTGTAATCAAGTTATGTGATCAGTTATCAAAATTGGCACGTAGTGTATGAAAGTTACAAGGCAGCACGTGTTAATAAGATTGTGCTTGCAAATGAATGTGAAGACTGTACAATAGCAGTGGAAATGTGATAATATGGCGTCCGGTGAAATGGAAATTTAATTCTAAGATTGGTTACTTGTCATTCAAAAGCTGTCAGATAAACCGCAAGTCAGCGATGCTTGATCAAACTTGATTGCATTTGTCTCCAGTTACCTCAATAGCTAAATTCAGGGATTATGGATTAACCTGGCTAATCTGACCCTATTTCCCCTCAAATCATCAGGGGAGTGAGACAAGGTGATAACGTTCCCATTTGACAACAGAATTTCCGTAATCCAAAAGATAGTGGCATCATTTGAGCTGATGTCGTCTCACGGTGAAAAAGAGGATCTGCCCCCGCGACGCTCAGGAGGAACCGAAAATAAATGGCAGAATAATTGGGACTGTTACTTTTAGTATGACGCTCATTGATCTCTCATTTGAATTACACTTGCGGGCAAAGCGAGAGGCGGCAGAATGGCCCTTTGCAGCGGGAGCCGAGCTGGGCACCACGAGGCAGACAGCCATCTGTGCCTAATTGTGTGCTTTTTCTCCCTGCCGCTGCACTCACAATCAGCAACAGGCTGAGGGGGGGCCCTCTGACCTAGACTGGGCCAGGGGGTGGCATGGGGTGAGGGATGAAGGGGGTGGGAGATTATTTCATTGAGCAAGAAAACAACAACAAGGGGTGCCACTCCTTAGTGGGAGAGGGGAGTAGCACGAGGGGGAAAGAGGAGCAAGAGTGGGCAACTCTTCAGAGTTTAGCTTCACGCTTCAGATTATGTGAGACGTGCGTGCATTGAGATTTTACTTTTGTGTGTTAAGCGGAAAGATGCTTTTCTCACTGAAACAAGATATGTATGCTTATATAAAATATGCACGTGTTTATGTGCACAATTAATTTTCATTTAAATATTTTCGTTTAAATTAAAAAAATATATTTTTATATTTATTCAAATATATATTTGCTCTATATTTTATTTTTCATTTATTTATTTTGGCCAGTTTTGGTTTCTCCTTGTAAGATTCACTACAGTAAAAAGGAGTAGTGTTTTTTTTTATATAATAGAAACTATTGTTTTTATTATAATATTTATAAAATATTTAGATTCAGTTTTTGTTTTACATTTTCATTTTAGTTTCATATGTGATTTTTTTTGTAGTTTGTTTTTTATATGCATCTATTTAGCTTTTATTAATTTTTATTTCAGTTGTAGTTATTTTAGTACATGAAGTTAAACTAAAATAAAATGAGAAATGTTTGCTTTGACAGCTACCTGAAAAAAAAGATTTTATTTCAGTTAACATTTATTTCAATTAACAAAAATGTTGTATTTTAATGGTCTTATTATACTTTCAGTTTTAGATAACTAGCCTATAATAACATAACAAGGGATATAAACATGTTAATGCTAGAGAGAAAAACAGTGGATAACTAACGTGTTTATACACGTAACAACTGTATATATTTCAAACTGTCAGGCACTTTTTAATAATTTAAGCTTACTCTGTTGTCAGAAAGTACTAGTGTTATAGTCGTGTAACTACAACTGATGAGCTAATCCTGATTATAATTGCAGACCGTTTGTGACTTTACCGCTAAATACCGCTGCTGTCATTTTAATGTGCGTGTAATGAAACTAAATTTGAAATTGTTCAAAGGAAAACCAGTAACCGGTCTTTTTGGAAGCATCAGAGCGTACAGGGGACACACACATTCGTTTACCAATTTATGCATGCGTTCATTGATCCTCTCTGACCCCCTCCTCACCTGTAGAGATGAAGCCGCGTGAAAAGGGATGCTTATGGAGGGACACAGATAGGCAGGCAGACCTCCGGGGATCAGCGCTCCGGAGAGTGGGAGGACAAGATGAGACGATGGTGTGCAAGACGTGCATCTGAACATGTGTGCATACAGTCCATGTTTATCTGTGATCATCAGACCACTGTAAGAAAATGGTAATTGTGTATATTTGTGTGTGTGTGTTTGTGTGCACACATGATGGCAATATTCCTCCCTCTGAGTGACTATGTGTATAACCTCCTCCCCTCTTCCAGCAGAGGCACACCGGGGTTTGTAATTGTGTTGGTGGTTCTTCATTAGAGCCTGTGTGTGTGTGTGTGTGTGTGTGTGTGTGTTGGGTGTTGGGGGTTGGGGCATGGGTGGGAGGGTGGGTGAGGAGCTGAGGCTCTTAGGACTATGAGCTGCGTCATTAACGGAGGCTGGGCCTCTCTGCATGCAGCCAGAATGTCAGCCGTACCTCGGTCATTTGAAACATAATAAGCACAAGTACAATGAGTGCAATGCAAGCCTGCTGGGGGAGGGGGGAAGTGGAGGGAGCCTGTCTCTTCCATTGGACTGTTTTTTTTCTGAAGAGGCTTGATTAGAAGATATAATAACCCAGCGAATAACTAGTAAAGATGATCTCCCCCGAGACTGATGGAAACCAAATTAATGTGGCGATGTGGATTTAATTGTTATTTTTCTATTAGGGTGCATAAAGACAGAGGAGATGTCCATCTAGAGCAGGAGCTGTGCTTGCAGCTATTGATTTTTTTTTTTGCCTCCTCTTTTCTTTCTCACCCCTCTTTCTTTCTCTCTCCAACACAGATTTTAATCATCTCAGAACACCACATTCTCTAATACCATTAACAACACTAACCTTCCAGCGCCACAAAAGCGTTTAATTTCCAATGACACAAATTTCTCTCCAAGAGACTCAAATAGTGTCTTTACGCAATTTGGTGGCCTTAAGGTTTTGCTTTCTGGAATAATTGAATTGTGATTCTCTCACTTAGTCTTGCATAAAATCGGTAGGCAAAGAGCTAATCAGTGCAAAAGAGACAATAGTTTCTTCGCTTTGCCTTATTAGCCAGTTTTAAAAGAGCAAAGAGCATTTTTCTTCCGACTGACTTTGGAGGAACTGTTTCCGCTCACATCAGAAACTGATAATTAGACTAAAATCGTTCGAACACCGATGCGACCAGAAATGTTTCTGTTAGGTATTCAAGCTGTTTGTTCCTCTGTCAGCACTGCTGTTTGTATCCATAAATAAAAGATGACCTTTAAATGTTTACATAATTTATACAGTCATAAATTCTTAATATATCTGACTCCAAATGAGAGAGCGAGCTGCTTGATTATGGTTCATAGTCGAGTTAAAATACAGGCTGTCTGGTGTGATATATACACACACCTGTATGTGAGTCAGCAATGAAAACCATTTTTATATTTGACTGGGACAGAGGCTGTCTCCTCTTCCTACTCAATGATTAAGCATATATATAGAGAGAGCAGTTTTAACACTGAGAAAGTGTTTAGTTATATTTAGAAGACATAAAAACTGTAATTTTGTTTTTTAAAATTAACATTTTAGGTTACAAATTATTACATCATTACCAGGATATAAAATTAAAACAAATGACTTTGTAGTTAGCTGGTAAATTTATCAGAAACTGCAACATTACATGCTTTTAATTGACTGGTTGAATGTTAGTTTGATGTAAGTGTGAGTCAAATGAAAAGCTTACAAGCTGTCTGCTAAAGAAAATAACTCAAGAGTCTTTACATTGATGGAAAATTTATTTAGGACAGAAGACTTTTTTTCCCCTGTCTCTAATCCATGCGGAATATACCCTGAATGAATCACTCAAAACAACATATATGTCAAGAAAATCAGTTTTGTGACAGGTGCAGTTGACAGCTGCAACACAACCGGCTTTGTAAAAGAAAAAAAATATTTTTTTAAATAAGAAAAAAATAATAATGCAAAAGGCAGTTTCAGTGTCAGGCGAAATTTTGCACTCCAGCCGTGATTATTAGTGCTTATAGCATCATTATCATAATGGCTGCACATGCGCTGACCTTTGACCTATGGATGTAATGTTCCTGCAAAGGCATGCCAGCAGATGCTAACCTAATTTTTTCCGCTGTTTACTGTAGGTGCATCATCCTTATGTGGGGAAAGTCTTGTTAATATGGCGGCGATGAGGTAAACGGATAGGAAGTGATGGAGTGGCAGACCTATGGGAATAACCACATGAGGGGTGACAGACCACTGACATCAGCCCTTGTTCTCTTGCTCGCTCGCTCGCTTGCTCTCTCCATCTCTCTCTTCCCCACATACACTCATTTCCAGGAAGGGGTCATTAATGTGAGGGAAAAAAAGTGGATCCAGTCATGGCTTTAAAAATGGAGTATCTTCTCATAGAGATGCAATCATTCCTAACGGGTCTGAGTCAGGCTGCAGATCTCAGGAGAACAGCACAATGAAGCTTTTAATTCCTCCATTTAGAAGACAAAATACATCATTTTATCATTAAAGCACTGTTTGGAGGGGGAAAAGGTACTTTTTAGATTTTATTTGAGAGTAGCTCCCTTAAATGGTAGCAGGGTTCAACTTAACCTGACCAATAAACCGAGAAAATTATCGGCTTTTCTTGCTCTTCACCAGCACCAGCCCTCTTATAAAACTACAGCAGCGGTTCCAACATCCGTACAGTAGTTAAATGTTCACGTTTAACAGTCGTAATTGACATTTTCCCTCGCTCCCTTCAGCAATGATATATCAAAGAGTGCATCACCCGCCGGAGGAGGAGAGAAAACATTAGGAGGATTAATAAAGGGGGGGAGGAAAATAGATTGAGCGTTCACCAAGATCAGTAAAATAGGATCTGTCAAGCAACCCTGCAACATCCATCCAGTGGGGGAAAAAGACAGAGGTACATTTTCATGGATGGAAGGAAGGAAAAACAGAGGACAGCCCGTGCGGCTGATCAATTTCCCGAGATTAGCTTTCAGATGCTGTGCCCACTTCCATTTGTAAAGATAATATTATTTAATAACCCTTTTGGGTGACTATTTAAATTATCATACTGCCTAGAGTGCAAGGCGCTAATGGAAATATTTTACATAAATTCCCTTTAAAAAATGACGGATTAAACAACAGTTGTAAGAATTATTCTGAAATTAAAGGAGTGTGCATAAATGATTATCCCTGGCCTTGACGCGCTGTTCTCAATTACATTCTGCTCAACTGGAACAATGGAACGATGCTAGCACGGCGCTTTATCGCGCATATATATGCGTTGTTACGAATGCCAGATATGGATGCTATTTATGGTCACGAGCATCGGTGCCAAGGGCATAGAAAACAGGGATGTTATTGAATCAATTCAGAATGTGCAAAGGAGCAGTGCGACGATAGATCAGGTAGAGCCCATGCAGCCGATGCTGGGTTCCACCTGAAAAACGATAGCTTGGCTTTTGTTGTGCGCCTTCAAAGACAGACATCTGAAAACCCCAAACGAAGAGACAAAGCTATAAACATTCCTCAGTCTTCTTCACCTACTTTTTAATGATCTCGTTTCAAAACACCTTCCTGCGGACCTCCCCTTTCCTGTTTGGCTAACGCCAAATTGCATAATGCCAACTGAACGCTCGCATTTGTTCTCCCTTTTCCTTCTCAGGAAATCTATTTAAATTGTCACGCCAACTGTCAGTCCGTATCAAACCTTGATTTATGCAAAAACAACGTCTGCTTTAATTAGTCATTTCGCCTCACTGCTGCTGCAAGCGGGGTCACACATTCGGAGGAACCTCCTTTTTATATGATCAAAACTAGGCCATCAGCAACATGCGAGAGTGTGTGTTCAAGTGTGTTTTTATCCCCCATGAGCCATCCATCTCCACTCAACAGGGTGGTTTTGGGTGGAGCACGGATAATCACAGCAGTCACTGTACACCTGAAGGACTGGAAAACAATAAACAACTAACAGGTAGTTTTTCCCGTCAGCTCTCTATACTTTCCCAGGCACTCGAGAAAGACAGAAAAAAAGCAAAAGGAGGAATGTTTACGCAGCAATATTACATTAATCAAGAGAAAATTAGCTGGAATACACCACATTATGCACTTGTGCTGGATTAACGTCCGTGATCTTCAAAACGAAAGTAAACTACACCATGTGTTTTTGCTCGTTTTGGATTGCGACACTTCTTGATTATCCCAATTGCAATCACGTAGAGCAAACAAAAGTGGCTGAAACAGATGCTCAGAAGAGAGCGACTCTCGATGTTGGGGAAGTGCGTGTGAGTAACGACAATCACATGAATGGGAGGACAGACAAACTTATTCTCACAACCAATTCTATTTTAGGGTCTGTGCGCTGCTTTGCTGACTGAAGTGGCATTGTGTCCTTTGTGCAAGCATGACCCTCTGAGGTGTGCTCATGTGCTGTGAACAGGAAGAAAAAGCAAGAGGCTGGAAACCAGAGGAAGGCGTGGGAAAGCGACTGGAGAACTGGTGAACGGAGGCCGGTGGTCTGCAGGCATTCCTTTGTGATTACACATCTGTGGAGAAAGAGGCCAGACATTCTTTCAGCCATGTCTGAAGCTGCTGACTTCTACCCTTGATCGCTTCGCTGTTGTTTTTTCTTATCAGTGAAAAAAAAAAACTCAGCTGTGAACGTTTTATTTGGTGACTGCAGACTCTGTTTCCTAATACAGGAGCATGACTCGGTCTGAATCAGCCTCAACTTTTGTGCTTGGATCTAAAGTAGGCTACCAAAAAATCAAGCAGGGAGTGGAAGCTTGTGTCCTTGCTCAAGAAAAAGATATGAGATTTCAATGCCGGGCATCCATGTGCAGTGCTTCCTTCCTCTTTTGCAAACATAAACCTCAGAACCCTTCCTTAATCCAGTCATCCACCGGTGGGAGGCCGAACATGACAGCAGACGGTCAAGGCAAATACTGGTGGGGGTGGTGCTTGTGTTCAGTCTTTGTTCTGATGGTGACCTCTTCATTATAGGGCCTTTGTCACCATGCAAAGAGTGAAAGAGAGCTCTTCCTCTGTTAGGCAGGGTTAAAATCTGTCTCCTGATAAAACGCTCTTCATGTGCACATCAGGGCATATGGCAGTGATCTTTTATATTTGTTTTAAAGATGTTTCCTCTCATCCTGCTCTTTAAAAAATGGATTTGAGTACACATTGGTGGACTTGTGTAAAGTAAACCAGTTATTAAATAAAGTAGTTCTTAAGTAGCTTATCTCTGGGCATGATCAATGACCCAATTATAAAGAATTAATTTAATATTCTCAAGAATTAAAGTCAAAAAGCCTGCTGTTTAATTAGTTTAACTGTTCATTCAAAAAATGGATGCAATTGAAAACGCATTTTGTATCAGCTATCAGTCTTCCCAGACTCAGAAATTGATTTTTTTTTCTAAGCTTGTGTGCATAATGACAAATTGTTTGCCTCAGTTAATCAAATAGCTTTATGAATATAGCTAGTGTATTTTAAGGCATTGTAGCTTGTAAAGCAACATTTTTGTTTGCGTTGTTCAAATTAATGTCTTATTATCACACTTCGCAATATTTTAATTACCACAGTGACAGAACAAATGTCATGTGGCTGTGAGCAAACACAAGTGAAACGGTGCGGTTATTACTGGATCAGATGCATTAGGCCGCCCTCTACTGGACAATTAAACAAATAGTCAGCTATAAAAACCACAATAAATCTTTCACAAATGCCATCTTTTTCAATTTGTTCAGTTTAGTGTTTTGTTTAATGGATTGATATTTTACTTTTATTTACATTTGAATACCGTTAGAAAAAGTGCAATTATCTACCAGAATTTATTTCACATTACTGACTGTATGCCACCTGCATTTTTAAGCTTTACAGCATAACTTTTAATTATTCAGTGAACAACATCATACAACACTATGACTAACAACTAACAGAAAAAGAAGGAAAAAAAGTACGCAACATGCAGACAAAATTCAGAGTAAAGTAAACAATTTAAATAATAAAGCTCACAAATATTTAAAGTGTTGATGTTTTATTTTTTAACCAAAGAGTCTCTTAATATTGTCAATGTACTGCCTGTTTTCACTCAGTAAGACCCTAAGTTGTATATATATATATATATATATATATATATATATGTGTGTGTGTGTGTGTCTGTGATTTCCATGCAGCATGTCAATGTTAAAGAGAAAAGAGGGCGGGGTGTATTTCGCTACACTGTCATTCATTGGCTGGGGCAGCTGTCAATCAGCCGCCGTGAGCAACGTACGCGTTTCCTGCGGGTGTCCGCTTACACTTTAAACCACGTGACCCTCCCTATATCAACACACGGACGCCATTAATATTAAAGGCAGAGAGACGGAAAATCAGAGGTGAGTGCACACGGAAGTGATGCCAATCGGAGCATTTTAACACGGAGAAATTGGTGCGTTTTAACGGCTAGCGTTTGCTAAGTGTTAATATAAACGCTTACGATTTAATTGCATTTTATTACCCAGCGAGCTTTATTCTTGTAGTTCCGAAGTGTCCTGGCAAACAAAAACAAGGCCTAGACATCTGGCAGAGTGCTGGTTTATTAATGCGACTGACTCCTGGGATCACATGAAACCTAGAGCGTCTAGTTTAACGGGTCAGTGGCGCATGTCCTTGTTTTTTAATGCATTGAGTTAAATCCGTTTGATTTATTGGAGCAAAAGCTTTTGTAAAGGATAAATACTCCGTGTTTACCTCCTCTGCGAGTCATTTTTTATGTGCTTGTAACCCGAGAGCTGTGCTGAGCTAATGCAAATCACTGACATCTCACCTGTTTGATATGCGTCAGCTGTGCTTTACAATCCAAATTTTGCTGTTTGTGTGCTGTCAAGTTCATGCAAGTGCAACAAAAAGGACTTGCACATTGTGACCTGGAGGCCGGGGAGACATTTAATAGGTCATTGTTATAATCTTAAACGTGGACCACAAATATAATCTCGAATCTATTTCAAAATAGTCAAATGTGCTCCTTTTGACACTTAAAATATTTGAAGTACTAACTGATGCACATGGAATAAAGCAAAGGCACAAACGTGCTGTGCTAAACACATTTAGAAACCTTAAGATGAGGAAGCTGCATCTCTATTCGTTATCTTAATGTCTCCTCATTTTAGTAGTTTGCTGTTTTGTGTGATTTTTGTTGTGTACAAGCCTGGGTTTAACAAAATGTTCCAGCACTGGTTGCATAATCGGCAAACAAAGCCACAGGGTTTCACACGGGTGTTTTTGTTCTGCTTCTTGATACATACACGCCCTGATGTTAATTCTGCTTGTCATTCACCTTTAGTACCTTTGCAAATGTTTATCTTTGAAAAATATCCTGAAAGAAAACGAATGCTTATTTCCTCAGTCACGTCTTTCAAAACCCATGAGTTTCTTCTTTCTGTCAAACAGAAGTTCACCAGCCTGTCTTAGCTTTTCATTTGCGTAAGATGAGTGTGAATAGTGGTCATGGCAAATTTTGGTCTCGTCCTCAAACAAAACTCATATTCCAAATATTGAGGAGCCATAATGCAGCATAATTATTCATTTTTTGTCACTTTTGCTTTATGGAAGAGAGCAGCACATTTAAAATGAGGCAAGAGATGCAGCAAACCACTTCATATATGACGCAATAAAATTGTTGCTTTAAGTGTCTAAAAACTTTGAGGCCTGCTATATAGGTTCTCAACAACATTCTGTCTCTAAACGAGTATATATTTCAAGTACAGGCTTAAGCCTGCAATAGACCCTCTCTCACTTGCTCTTTTTCTGTCTGACACCTGACTGAAGCAGTGCTTTAGTGCCTTCAGGTTAAGTTTAGCTGTGTTCTCACTTGGCAAATGTGATTTGGAAAAAGCTTGGCATACAGCAGAGAGCTTTCATTGCAGGAAGGTGCTATTTTGATACTCTACTGTAGAGGGGTGGGTATTTATAGAGGGCTTGATGAAGGGTGCTGTAGGAAGGAAGATGTGTATGCAGGTTTACAGAGGGGTGGAAAGTGCTATGATATAAAACGAAAGGTTGAGGTGGTCCTGGTCCATACTGTCTGTGTGTCAGTGCCAATGGCTTTTTCCACCAGGGTTACTGATTATTGTCAGGCATTTTATGACTATGCTTTGGGTCAATTTGAAGATTAATTAATTGAAAAACGTAGACATTTACTCACCCTCATGATGTTCCAAACCAATGTCACTTTCTTTGTTTTACGAAACAGGAGGATAAAGCTGCTTATTTAAGTGGAATCATTCACCCAAAAATTAAGATGTTGTTGTTTACACCCCACCATGTCTTTAAGTCCATAAGACTTGAGTATAAATTATATTTATAAATGATACATAATTGTTGTCTATACATTGAAAGCCTGCAACCAAAATGTGCTCACTTGCGTAAATGGAGACTGTAGAACTAATCCAAATGAATGGAGCAGTGGAAGTCTTTTCAAAAGACCCAATCACTTTGAAGAACATGTATAATTTTTATTTATAGACATTGCTTAATGCACATACAGTGGGGCAAATAAGTTTTTGATACACTGCCGATTTTTCAAGTTTTCCCACTTACAAAGAATGGCGAGATCTGTCATTTTCATCGTAGGTACACCTCAACTGTGAGAGACAGAATATTAAAAAAAAAATCCAGAAAATCACATTGTATGATTTGAATAATTTCCATTTTATTGCATGAAATAAGTATTTGATACAATAGAAATATAGAACTTAATGTTTGGTACAGAAACCTTTGTTTACAATTACAGAGGTCAGACGTTTCCTGTAGTTCTTGACCAGGTTTGCACACACTGCAGCAGGGATTTTGGCCCACTCCTCCATACAGGTCTTCTCCAGATCTTTCAGGTTTTGGGGCTGTCGCTGGGCAACACAGAGTTTCAGCTCCCTCCATAGATTTTCTATTGGGTTCAGGTCTGGAGACTGGCTAGGCCACGGACCTTGAAATGCTTCTTACGGAGCCACTCCTTAGTTGCCCTTGCTGTGTGTTTGGGGTCATTGTCATGCTGGAAGACCCAGCCACGAGCCATCTTCAATGCTCTTACTGAGGGAAGGAGGTTGTTGCCCAAAATCTCGCGATACATGGCCCCATCCATCCTCCCCTCAATACGGTGCAGTAGTCCTGTCCCCTTTGCAGAAAAGCACCCCCAAAGCATGATGTTTCCACCCCCATGCTTCACGGTTGGGATGGTGTTCTTGGGATTGTACTCATCCTTCCGCCAAACATGGCGAGTGGCGTTTATACCAAAAAGTTATATTTTTGTCTCATTTGACCACATGACCTTCTCCCATGCCTCCTCTGGATCATCCAGATGGTCTTTGGCAAACTTCAGATGGGCCTGGACATGTGCTGGCTTGAGCAGGGGGACCTTGCGCGCGCTGCAGGATTGTAATCCATGACGGTGTAGTGTGTTGCTAATGGTAACCGTTGAGACTGTGGTCCCAGCTCTCTTCAGGTCATTGACCAGGTCCTCCTGTGTAGTTCTAGGCTGATCCCTCACCTTTCTCAGGATCATTGATACTCCACGAGGTGAGATTTTGCATGGAGCCCCAGTCCGTGGGAGACTGACTGTCATCTTGAATTTCTTCCATTTTCTAATAATTGCACCAACAGTTGTTGCCTTCTCACCAAGCTGTTTGCCTATTGTCCTGTAGCCTATCCCAGCCTTGTGCAGGTCTACAATTTTGTCCCTAGTGTCCTTCGACAGCTCTTTGGTCTTGCCCATAGGGGACAGGTTGGAGTCTGATTGAGTGTGCAAACAGGTGTCTTTTATACAGGTAACAAGTTCAAACAGGTGCAATTAATACAGGTAATGAGTGGAGGATAGGAGGGCTTCTTAAAGACAAACTAACAGGTCTGTGAGAGCCAGAATTCTGGTTGGTAGGTGACCAAATACTTATTTCATGCAATAACATGGAAATTAATTATTAAAAAATCATACAATGTGATTTTCTGGATTTTTGTTTTAATATTCATTCTTTGTAAGGGGGAAAACTTGAAAAATCGGCAGTGTATCAAATACTTATTTGCCCCACTGTACATCGAACACATCAAATATGGTAAACAGAAGCTCAACCACAGTGGCTTGCTTGCGTGATGCACAAGAACAAATTTGACTGGTTTTCACAGCTTATTTTTTACCATATCTGATGTGTGCTCAATGCATTGATCAATGTTTATATGTAATTAAAAGCCTACATTAAAATCTGTTCCTCAAAGAGATTAAAGTGTTGTAAGCTATTTGTTTGGTGTACTTTTTTTTTTTTTTTTTGAAGCATACAAATTTTGGTTCCATGGACTGCTGAGAGAAGAATAAAAAAATATATATTTTAATAGTATAGCAAAGGTGAACGGGAGGCTCACAGGCTTTGGGAGCATCATAAGAGTGAGTAAATGACAATGTTAATTTCTGCATGAACTAAACCTTTAATGTGCTAATAGTTCTTTAACGTAATTATGGTGAATGGTGTCTGAAGCAGTAGGAAAGTAAGTCATACAGGTTTGGAACAATGCATTGGTGAGTACATGACAGTTCACCAAAAAATGAAAGATTCTGTGTCTCTAAAACCATCATACTGCTGGAGGCAACTTGTAATGCTTGACAGGTTGTACGTGACTAAAGACGCCTGAAACATCTCATTACCAGTCCTGTTTTTAAATGGAATTTAGCGGTGACTGCTGTCATGGCTGTGTGGCTGTAACGTGTGTCTCTGTGTCTCAGGGTGCAATTTAGAGATGGATTCGAAGTCTCGTCGCTTTCCGTTTGCGGTCTCCAGCTCTTCATCGCTGTCATCGCCCTCCTCCCTCTCCTCCTCCTCCTCATCTTCAGCGCTCAGTGCGAGTCGGCTCTACGGCAGAGGGAGCGTCTTGGGAAGAGATCGCTTTAGCAGAGAAGCTTCTGTCAAATTAGACTCCGACTATCAGGTATTACAGTGACCCATTCATTTCTGTAGTGTCTGCGTTCACATCCACAGGTAGTCATCAGCCCTTCTGCTGAACCCGTCACCGAGAAATTCATCTTATTTTCCTATGTAACCCAGCATAGTTGAGTGAAGTGAAGTGACATACTGCCAAGAATGGTGACCCATTCGTGCTCTGCATTTAACCCATCCAACGTGCACACACACAGCAGTGAACACACACACACCGTGAACACGCACCCAGAGCAGTGGGCAGCCATTTATGCTGCGGCGCCCGGGGAGCAGTTGGGGGTTCGGTGCCTTGCTCAAGGGCACCTCAGTCATGGTATTGAGGGTGGAGAGAGCGCTGGACATTCACTCCCCCCCCACCTACAATTCCTGCCGGCCCTAGACTCGAACCTGCAACCTTTGGATTACGAGTCCGACTCTCTAACCATTAGGCCACGACTTCCCTAAAGGTGTTTCAGGTTCAATATGGGTTTTGTAGTTCTATCGACAGCATCTGTGGTTTAATATTGATTAAAATAACTTTGACTCTGTCTTTTAGATTAAATGGAAGCATGTGGGGCAATGATATGTATCCCTAAGAAACCTAAGCATCGATATTCATTTTCCTCCCTCGCTCTTAAACATGTCTTTTATGAATCCATTAGTTCGAGGGGAAAAAAAAAAAAAAAAAAAAAAAAAAAACTAAACTTTTGTTTATGCAAAATTTGGATGCACCATTTGAAAAACATTGCAAAATACAACAATGTGCAGTTGCGGTTGCAAAATGTCACCTCGGATGTCTATTCACAGTAATTCAGAATGCATATATTTGAGAAATTTAATATTTCAACCAGCGAGAATACAGTCATAAACTAATGAAGGTTCATTATTTGAGCTTACTCAAATACTATAATTTTTATAACGAGCATATCTTAACTATAATGTGGGGATTTTAGTTTAATTAAAATATTAATGAGACTTTGACAAAATGGTCAGAAAACAGCTGTAAAAGTTAGAATTTTTTTATTTTTTTTTAACCAGTTATTGAATAGGCTGGCTTTTGCCCAACATCAAGGTTACCAGGTTTGCATAAAAAAAAAATAGCCAGATGGTCAAGCAAAAAAGTAGCCAAACATCAAATCTCAATTCTGCTCTTACACTCAGATGCATATTTTGCAGTCACTTATGCATTATAGTTTCTCGGTTTTATACATTTGTCAGTTTTTATAAAGGTTATATAATTTGTGTAGTATTTCAAACGTTTAAGTTTATAGACGTGTATATGATATAAAACAATAGATTTAAATTAAAAATTAAGATTTGTCAGATGGTCAGTGCTGTTTTGTGACTTTAGTAAGTTAATTTAATTTAGTAATTTTTAGTAAAGTAGTAGTTTTTTTTCTCCCTCACCAGAAGTGTAGATAAATTTCTAGTTGTCACCTACTGTTATGTGTAGTTTTTACCCATATTTAGTGAAAATTAGGTATTTGATTGCTTTATTTAATCGTTACAGTTCTATTATGCTAGGTCTCTGAACCCGTTATCAATAATAATAATATTGATGTTAATATTTAGTATCGTTGTTATTAACAATTGTAATAGTTTCAGTGTATATTTACCTAAGGGATTTTTTTTTCTTTCCTCTTTCTCGTCCTCTCATTACTGTGTAAGTTGATTTTTTTTTTTTTTTCTCTCCACCCCTTCAGTCAGTAAACTTCATGAAGATTCTCGAAGCATGAGAGAGGCACTATGGAGATCAGTGTGCTATCTCTATTAGCATCTCATATTCCGCAGCACTGCTGGGGCTCTGGAAAGGTCTTCGTGTTACACTGCTTTGGTTCACTGGGCTTTTTATAGTGCACACTAGATTCCTGGCCCTGGTGTATCCCGTCAACCTGTCAAGGTCTGTCTCGCTAGATAAAGTTACTGAAACTTCCAGAGTTGTTTTTGACTCCAAGAGTGTGTTTTGAAGATCACATCTAAGAACTTGGCTACATCACTACATTTAGTCAGTGTTGAAGTGGACATTAAATGACGTTAGCCACCATCAGCTCATCCGTATATAGCTTGCCACAATGGATTTCTCAACATAACAAAGTAGCAAACCACCCATATGCTTTAGGAAGGAAACTATTTGCAGAGGCTTTGTGCTTGTCTAAGTCTGAATATTGGCCCATGTATCTCTTTAATGATGTTGAACAAAGAGTAGTTGAATGACTCTTATTGTTGCATCTCTTCCTGTCACATGTTCTAACGTTCACATTTAGTTAATTTCTCATGTTTCCTGTGTGTTCTAGAGCTCCCGTCTGCTGAGCTCGCCAAGAGGTTACAATTCAACTGAAAGCCGTCACTCCAACTGGAAGTTCTCTACTCCTGTCTCTCTGTCGTCTTCATCTTCCTGTGATCGAACATGGACCGAATCTGCCAGTGGGGACAGAGGCAGACTTGTAAATATTTTGTGTATAAATTTTAGATGTATATGCAAGTCGTCATAAAGGGGTTTTGTAGTAATGAGAATAATTATTACATTAATTGCATAACATTAATTTTAAACCATGAGAAAGATATCTATGCCATAACATTAGACAAAGATTGGATGTCCAAAATTCTTTTAGTTTACAAAGTTGCACAACATAATTGTGTATGAAATTTGTTGTGATGTTTAAATGCTTTCATTTGTATATAACAACCTTACCAAAGAATCTGATTTGAGGGCACATCTGACTGCCTCTGTATGTTTGAATTTTAGACCGACTCTGAGAGAAGACCGGGAACCTACTGTGGACTTCTTGGCACATCCCAAGACAGCGAGTCTAAACGAGTAAAACTTTCCTACACAAATAGAGCAGCATATTCCAGATCCCCTTCCACATCTAAACCTGCCAGCTCTTACTCCACTTTAGGAAGTATGTCACCGTAATAAGTAGTTGCAAAAATATTTAAGTGATAAAATACTCTAACTATAGTTAATATTGGGTGTCTCTTCAATGTATGGATATATGGTGGATTAACACATTGTTCTTGTTTAGATTCTTCATGGAAGTCCTCCATCAGTCCTTTGTCTAGATCATCCTCTTCATCCTCCTCTTCATCTTCGACCACTCCATCAGAGGGTCTTTGGGCCCGCAGAGATTTTGAGAAGAGGGGGGATTCAGGACTGACCTCACTGGGGGAGTCTAGTTACCGGCCTAGTGGGCTGACATCTTCACTGTGTATGTGCACACACATTCACATTTACACAGACACAGTCATCCACTACCAGTCTAGTCCTGCTGTAGTCCATTTTCTGTACTGGTTTTCTTTCTCTAATTGGTTCTAGGCATGATTGGATGACTTCAACTCAAGTATTTTTATAAAAATGTTGGGATATTGCCTAAAAATGCTGAATGAAAACTGAATAAAATGCTTGCTTGAGTTTTATAGTTTATTCCGTTCATAATGTAATATTAGGTTATGTAAAATTCAGTACAAAGACAAAAAAAAGGTTACAAAAGTGACTGAATTTTGCATTGGATTGGGCCATGTGCTTGGTCCCTTACAGGCCAATAGCTTTAAGTCATCTTTAGTTACTCTGGTCATCTGGCTGTTTCTGTTTCACCAAAAGTGGCGGTTTAAATCTTATGAACACTTGGGATGGAAATGCTTTATTGCAAACTATTGTTACAGAATTCACTTTTGTTTATTGCTGATAGCTTGGCATCTCTTCTAACATTGTCATCCTTGGCCTTAGAATAAGTCCACATTAATTGAAAATGCATCTTTTTCTCTACATTTTGTCATCCACACTCAGACAGCATTTTTAAAGGGGTGGTTTACTGCCTTTTTTTTCTTTGCTTGATTGTGTTTATGGGGTGCAATATAACATGTCTTCGTGTTTCGTTTGTTAAACGCCTTATTTTTCATAAATTTCACCTTTATTGTAAGCCGCTTTCTCCTCTGTCATTTGAACGACTGGTTGACTTCCTGATTCTATGAAACCACTCCCTCAGAAACAGGCAATGGGCTCAGATTGGTTAGTTGGGCTGGTGTGTTGTGATTGGCTAAACTGCGTACTGCACATTTTCCGGAAACTTCACGCCCATTACCTTTACGGGCGACAGTTGCATGTGCTCCGGTCAAATGTAAATAATGGTGTCAATATTGCCGTATCAGTTTGAGCCAGAATCAGACCCAGAAAGCGGTAATGAAGAGAGTCAAGCAGAACCTCCGCAAACATGGCTCTTACGAAACGTTTCTGAATGGTACATTTTTTTTTTTTTTTTTTTTTTTTTTTTTTTTTTTTATTATTATTCTCTCAAAGAATTTCGATACGCTGAGACTTGAAAATGCTACTGCTGTTTGTTAGCTTTTGAGATACGGTTTTCTCCTGATTAAACATTTAATATAACTGAATACATGACTGAGTAATTACATGAAAAATTACGTCAAAGTATACATGGAAAATGCATCTACAAAATTAGTACATAATTACAAATTCGGGTCCAAAATGTTTGTACGCGTTTGTCATAGACACACGAAATGGCATAACTAACTGGCTACTAAAGCCAGCGTTGGCATTTGTTTACGTCCTTGATAAAACTAAAACATTACGTCTGAAATTATGCATGCAAATACATTTAAAATTATTAAATCTTACTTGCAGGTTGTGGCCCAACAACTGCTGCCTCTGGTTTTAAAGTTGGAACTGCTCCATGTTTTAGTAATAGTTTCTGGTTGAATCCGGCATTGAACTCGTGTAGACTCTGGAAGCTGTCTTCCGTAAAATGCGCAGCACAGGGAGCTAAGTTACCATTGTAATTGTCAGGAACATAATCAAACATACATTTTAACCATTGACGAACTATAGCGTCCGTAGGAAGCCCGAACACAGAAGACCTGACAGCTGGGTGAAAATAACACACTTTCGACGGCATGGCTACAGCTCTCCACTATAACTCTTCCTCTTCGACGAAGCCGCAGAACATGGCCTTGCCCCCTTTTTTGCATGTTCCGGAGGGAGGGTTGATGTAAATTTATGGGTTTGTTACGTATAAAACCCGGGAAGTATCTCGTTGTAGTCCCATTTGAGTCGTTTTTGTAGGCATTAAACTTCCTGATTTTTAAAAGACGATATCTCTGCTTACGTTGAACTTTCAGCGCAGCAACTTTGCAGATACTGTTCATGCACCAACAGCAACATTACACACTATTTAAAATGAAAAAAGTGAAATCGCAATCAACCACCCCTTTAACCAGCGACAACAGCTTTTTGAAGACTTTCTCCCAAGTGGATCAATTTTTAAAAAACTTGATTTTGCGTTGTTGGGTCGACTGAGAAAATGGAGATATTTGAAAGTGATGACTTGATGTGAAGTATATTGTACTTATTTTCAGATGCGTCCGTGTGGATGAGCAACTCTTCGGAAAAGGTTTAAAAATGCTAGTGTGAACTGAGGGCATTTTGAAACGAAAATGCTGTTTTTCGATATCCAAATTAATGTGGACATAGCCTTTTGCAATGGCTTTCAGCCCTGTACCTGGAGACGAGTTAAAAGTCTCCTTAATCAAACACCTGATCAGCTCATTAGTAGAGACTGTGGTGGAAAAAGCACTGGTCTAATGCAGGGGTGCCCAATCCTGCTCCTGGTGATCGACTGTCCTGCAACGTTCAGCTCCAATTTAAATCAAACACACCTGCCTTTAATTTTCAAGTGATCCCGAAGACCTTAATTAGTAGCTTCAGGTGTGTTTGATTAGAGTTGGCGATTAACTTTCCAGGATAGTTGATCGCCAGGAGCAGGATTGGGCACCCCTGGTCTAATGCATTGTTGTTGCCCATCATGGTAACTCTACCTTTCTTTTTGTGCTTCAGACCGTTCAGAGCGTGTTACCTCCACCTATGCACAAGGTGCTCGACCCAAAGAGAGCCAGTATTCATCCCACAGAGAGAATGGTTCTAGTCGCCGTATCTCAGCCGAGTACCTTCCTTCTCCTCTGGAGCGCAGCTCCCACAGGCTGACCTCGGATTATAAGTCTGGTCCGTTCTCTCGTGATACGCCACGCTCTAGCTCCACCAGAACCTCCGCCTCTGTCTCGGACCCATCCCAGCTCTCATCCTGGAGCTCCACCCCTTACACGGCTCTTAGTGGCTGTAGCTCAAGCCCACCTTCCTCCAGCCCCGCCCCCACTCCACTTCCTGCTCAGAATGCCGGTGACTCAGATGGCAGGCGAACAACCAGGCGTCTGCTATCCCGGCTTTTCTCCCGACGCTCCAGTCAGGAGTCAAACTCTACCGTTAGCTCTGCCTCTGATTCTCGGTCATTTGACTCAAGCCCAGATGAAGCCCCACCCTCTGAAGTCCCTCCTTTAGTCAGCAGAGAAAATTTGGAAGCAGAGCTGAGGAACTCGGACCCCGTTCAGGCGTTTTCGTTCTTGCGCAGACGTGGACCATCTCTTGCTCCTGTCCAGGAGAGAGCTGATGTAGTAGAGCACGAACAAGAATCGCTCAGACCTCCTGCAGGCCTGTCCTGGCTGAACTGGAACCGCTGTACCCCGCTGTTCTCTCGTCGCAGGAGGGAAGGGCGTGATGAAAGCGCCCGCATGGACCCTCATCGTTCACCCCAATTCTCTCTTGGTGATCGTGATGGCCATAAAACACCTCACCGGGGCACGGATTATGATGATGATGATGATGATGATGATGAGTCCTCAGAAGGCGCCACAGCAGCGCCTTCTGTTGGAGCCTCGGGTCTCTCTGCGTCGCTAATGCAGGACGGAGCCCGTCTGGCGGGAGGGAGTTATGGCGTGGGCAGGGTGATGACCAGCCCGGTCTTCCGTATGCCTGAAAGTATGATAATTGGTGTGGGAGCAGAAGGGAGGAGTCAAACTGATGAGCAGGCGAAAGACAAGCCCGCCCCCTCCAGAGACCCTGAGAGACTGCGAAAGATTCAGGAGAGGTTAGAGGGCCATTTTAATTCTCTAACTTATTGTGGTGAAAAAAAAATTACAGTAAAGAGAGGGCTGGACAATAAATCAATATATATATCGCAATATACATTTTTTTCATTTAGGGTGATGTGATTTTTAAACATTTCCGATATACATTACCAGTGCTTTGTGTACAGCCATTCCAAAAGTGCCTCCTGCTGACAGATAATGAATTAGCATGTTCAATAAGCCTGTTTCCAGCAACTTTTTTTTTTTTTTTGTTTCTCCCTGCAGCAACTCTGGGTACTTCATATTCTTTATCTTGGCTGAAGCACTTTTGTTGCAGTCTATAAGAATTATCAGCCTAAATACAAATAAAAGACGAACATTAATTTATTTGTACTACTTTAATTTAAAATATTATATAATTTCATAGACTTGGCAAATTCATTTTTCAGAAGTTTGTATGTACAGACATCCATTCTTAGTTCTTGGCAGTTTTTCTGATGCTTATTTAATGTTGTTCATATCGACATCGGAATTATATTGTATCCACCGAAATTAAGAAATGTATTGTGGATATAAAGTTTGGCCATATCGTCTAGCCCTAATTTAAGGTATAGTTACATTGACCAAGTCTGTTGTCAAGAATGTAGTGACGTATGAATTCCCACAGAAGTCACTTTTAAACCAAGCAGCTTTCTGTTGGTCAGTGCAGTAACTTGAATCCGTGGCGATATCTGCATGGGGAAATCTTTTGCCCTCACATGTAATCCCGAGTCATGTAGATTACTAATGAAAAGGACAACACGCAACAATGGTAAATGCGACCGCGTCTTAACTCTTAATTTTCTTGTTTATGGTAATTTTAACTCAGTAATTCAAGAATTGGCACTTGGATTTTCAGTACATGCATACATGATTTTAAACCGTTTTTAATAATGCTATTCATTTTAATGCCATTCAAAACAATTGAGTGCATCTTTCAGAACAAAAAATGAAGTATTAGTTGATGCTAATCGGTTAAATGTATTAACTGATGAGCTTCTTCAGTTGTGGTCAAGTAGAAATGGGTCTAAATTCTGAATGACTGGGCACTCTTAGTGTAGTAGGAACAGATGTTCATGACTTAATTTGCTGATTGTAACCGCACCTTCTTCCTACTTTTAGCCTGCTGTTGGAGGACTCTGATGAGGAGGAAGGTGATCTGTGCCGAATCTGTCAGATGGGGGAGCAGTCGAGTTCCAACCCTCTGATCGAGCCCTGCAAGTGCATCGGCAGCCTGCAGTATGTGCACCAGGACTGCATTAAGAAATGGCTTCGCTCCAAAATCAGCTCTGGTATGGATGTCTTTTCCTGAGGGCAGGAGTAAATTAGGTTTATATAGTGTATATTCATTTGTTTGATGTGCACTGAGAAAGGAACTGCTTTCAATTTCAGTCTGACAAGGAGGATTTGGGGTTCATTTCCTGCAGTTCAGGACTACTGATGCATAACATAGTGTGAAAGCAGACTGATAAAAAGCACACGTTTGAAATGTCAAGTCGTGAAGAATCTCATTTGTTAACTGTCTGTATTTTTTTAACTTTTCTGAAGAACTTTTGACATTGAGGAAGGAGGCTACAAGCCATTATGGAAGAATGCTGTGGCAGTGCTATTATAAAGTTCAGAATGACTACCATAATTATGTACCAAAGTATTTACTTTGAGAATATTTAAGAGAATACTATGGTTCTACTATTTCCCAAGAACAACATGGTATTACCAAGGTACAGATAAACTGGAGTTCAAAACCACGTTGAGGGCTACATTTGCTAATAAGAGGTGAATGCAGCTATTTTTCATTCATATAGAGTACGTCTGCTTTCATACACAGGTTCAAACTTGGAAGCCATCACTACCTGTGAACTTTGTAAGGAAAAACTGCACTTGAACATTGAGAACTTTGACATCAATGAGCTCTACAGATCTCATGAAAGGGTAAGTGTGTCAACCTAATATGTACACAATAAAGCACATTGTGTAGATGACCTATTATTTTTAAGGTCAGAACATACTTGCCAGTTAATTTGCAATTTGTGGGGTTATGGTTTTTAAAGAATCTCCAAGGAACAAGAATTATTACATGGAATTAAGGCCCTTTCACACCAAAAAGCAGCACTTCTGACAATTACTCTCACTTTTCACAGAGAAGAAAGGAAGTTAAAGAATTTACATCTTTTCAAAAAGTTGTTGAGGTTTTTGTATGTGCTATGGTGTTTATCAAACAATGCTGAATACAGCAGTTCAGAGGCACAGGAAACAGGTTTTGGATTCTTCCTCTGCTGTTCACTGTCGTTTAGCAAAATGCTCTTTTCATAAGTGTCACCATAGTTTTAATTGCGACTTTTTATCTTGTCTTTTTTTTTTCTTCTCAGAATTGCATGATACAAACTCTCAATTATTTATGAGAAACTTAATTACAAGATTTAAACTCCCAATTCTGAGGGAAAAAAAAGTCAGAAATTAAATTTATATCTCGCAATTCTCACTTTATAACATGCAATTGTGAGTTGAGTCAGAATTGTGAGTTATTCGCCATTCTGAGAAAATATTAGTACCCCCCCCCCCAGCATTTCACATAACTCGCACTTATTAGTGTATATCTCTAAATTAAGAAAAAAAGGTAAAAAGTCAGAATTGTACAAAAAATGTAGCAATCAGCCTTTTCTATTATTGTTCTTTATTCACTGGTGGAAATGAGCTTTAAAAAAAACAACTACAAAAAACTGACAAGCATGTCAAAGTTAGTTGTCCTGATCAGATGCATTAGTAGTCAATTTAAAATATTTATTGTAACGCATTGAGCATGTGTCTTGGTGTAAACACTCTTTTTAGGAGTCATTCACTAAGAATGCATTCTTGAAAAATTGTGAGACACCGGGTCAGGGAATGAGGGGAAAATGCTAATCTAGAAATGTTTAACTTTTAACTTCAGCTCCACATGTGTCTAGGACATTTATATAGAAAAACAATGAATCAGAACTAGCATTTGCTTAAAATCCCATCACTGTGGAATAAGGAACATCTTCAAAGTCTTTAAGCAAGTAATGTCACATCTATTGGTTACATGAATTATATTTTTAATTTGATCTTTAATTTCATGCTTGTGTTTGATTCCTCAGTCGGAATATGAGTTCATCAGCTGTGGGCTGTATCTGGTGGTGCTGCTGCACCTGTGTGAGCAGAGGTTTTCTGATGTCCTGGGTGCAGTAAATGATGCTGGGGTAAGACTGTTACATCTTTCCTGTTGCTTTGTTCATTGTCCACAGTGCATTGACTCGTGTGGCGCGTTAATCAGTATAAAAGTGTTCATAAGCTGTTGTGATTTGAAAATCAAAACGTTCTCCCCTCTCTCGCTCAGTTTTTCAACTTGGCGAGAACTCTACACGAGCACATGGACAATCTTGAAAGTACGTTATGAATTGCTTCCATTTATTTTGGTACTGCATCATAAAACCCCTAAATCTCGTCAGTTCATGTGTATTAATCGTGATTTATAATTATCAACTTTTAAATGCATAGGTAAGTATAGATGATAACCCAGTGTTTCTTCTGGTGTTTGTATTACTTAAGCAAAAATTTGTGCTTGTTTTTAAAAAAACTGAATGATGTTTAAAGTGTAAGTAAATGTTACGATTTGTTTGCATGGCATTCACTACATCTGTTTGTTTATTGAACTAACATAGTGAGTCATAATTGGCTGTTAAATGCATGGAAGGAATTACCAGGGCCTCATTGGTGTTAAAAATGCTTGCTTGTTTAATTCTCCACCAGAAGGTGGCATCTGGTTCTTTTTTCTTCCCCTTCATGTTTTTTATTTTTATTTTTTATATTTCTACGTATCTCTTATGTTTGGACTCAAAGGTTCATACGCAGAATCTGATGAAGATGAGGCAGAGGACAGCAGACCATCCATCGACTTCTGTGACTTGGAGGATGATGATGATGATGAAGAGGAGGAGGTTTAATGTGTTGGCAGGAAGGAGGCACGGCTTAGTGGTCTGTCTCAGTCTCCTCCTCATCTTTCTTGTCCTGTGTCCTCCTGCTTGAAGTGACTTTAGCCAATATCTGATTGGCAGTGTAACCACTGTTCTTAGCCTATCACAAGGCTTTCATAATATGCAGATAATTCTACAAAGTTTATGGGAGTTGTTTGGTTCCGGTTATGATTTCCTATTATTTTTTTTGCATCAGGTTGGTGAGCACTATAAAGCTTTATTCGGTTAAAAAAAGTGGTGAACTGATGACCACCATGAGTGCTTTAACTATGCTTAGAAGCTGGTTTGGGGAAAAAGAGGATCTTGGAAGATTCATACTCTTACATGGTGCAGTTGAGGAACGTTCATCCAATCATTTATAGGGCTGCTTAAAAAAAATGATGTTTGTTTTCAATGTCTTTATGATTTTTAAAAAATAAATAAGACCCTTAATTTCCTGGTTTTGTTATTAATAAATTGTTTTTGTTTTTTGGAGAATGGTTGAGTGAGGAAAATGTGGTCACTTCTTTCAAGACACTCTTTTCAGAAGACCTTTTCCACAGTCTGTTTGTATGTTGTACATTATAACTGTGTAATTCGCTTGAATTATTACAATAAAATGGAGGTATTTCAGTATCTCAAAAAATAAACAAAAAAAACTGCTTTGTCTTTCAGCTGTCGTCTTAAAGCTAATGATCAATGATTGTTCGTGAAATTTAAAATGGCTTTTATATTGTTTTCTTAAGATGTGATTCATTTTTGTTTTTGAATTCATTTGGTGTGTGTGTCTGTCTGTCTCTGTCTCTAGTACTTGTTTTAACTACACTTGTGAGGACCAAATGTGACCCTGAACCACAAAACCAGTTTTAAGTAGCACGGGGATATTTTTAGCAATAGCTAACAATACACAGTATGGGTCAACATTATTGATTTTTCTTTTATGCCAAAAATCGTTAGGATATTTCATGAAGATAATGTTCCATGAATGAATTTGTAAACTTCCTAGCATGAATATATTGAAGCTTAATTTTTAGATTAGTAATATGGTTTACTAATGACTTCATTTGACAACAGTAGGCACATTTCTCGATTTTTATTTTTTTTGCACCCTCAGATTCCAGATTTTCAAGTAGTTGTATTCTCAGCCAAATATTGTCTCATCCTAACAAACCATACATCAATAGAAAGCTTAATAAAAAATCTTAAATCTCAATTTCCAAAAATTGACCATTATGACTGGTTTTGTGGTCCAGAGTCACAAATGTCCTCAGTTTGACAACCCACTAATGATGGGGCGCATGACATTATACTGGTCATTTTACCTCACTACTTAAAAAGGCTTATAAATCAGCCAAAATGTGTTTTTATGTAAATCGAATGTTCTGCACGTGTTTCTGTGATGGGTAAGTTTAGGGGTAGGTGACAGAAAACATCATTAACCTGATAGAAAATGAATAGAAGTCTATGCAATGCTCACACTAAGGTGAGTGTAAGTATTTACGATTTTTAACGAAGATAACTAGCTATTTTTTTCGAGACATATATTTTGCTCATATTTTAAAATGTTATATAAACCAATTAAAATATCTTGGTAAAATGTTTTTAACCTACGCATGAAAAGAGTATTGCGTAATTGCGTGCGCTTTAACAAAGAGGAAAAAACACTGAGCCAGCAGATGGCATCGCTTGAGCTATGACGCAACGCGCGCACCCGTCTGACTCCAGCAGCTCCCTCAGATATCCATCGCTCCACCCGAGAAGCATGATGTGATCGTGACCCTGACATTCACAGCCACCTAAAGACAGAAATACAACAACATTCTCCTTCTCCGTGTCACTGAGTGCAGTTATGTCTGAGACGCCATGCCAGATCTTTCGGGGTGTGTGCTCCTCGCCGCGCTGCTGATTTTCTGCGAGGATGGGTACGTGAGGAGAGCGGAGGGTGGGGTGCTCGCCTCGCTGTCGGAGGAGGACAATGCCAGCGACACACAGGCGTCCCCGCTCAAGGGACAGGGGGATGCGACGGTGCCTCCATCAGGTAACAGTCGCGGCATCCGCTGGGTTCATCCTCAGCATCATCTACATCTACAGCATCCGCTCCGCCATGAGCTCCGCATGCGGCGTGCTCGCGAATAATAGGGATGTTTTCATGATGGGGGACATGACAACAAAGAACAGGGGTGCTGTTGACCGCTGTGCTTGCTGTCTCATAACATTGGCCTATAGCGTTCATTATGTCTATTATTTGCGAACCTTCTACAGGGCCGTTTGCAGTAAGGCCACCTATTTCAGGCTTTATTTAGGACAGCCATGTCTACATTATTTAAATATAGCTGATATGGTTGAGCAACATTACGATGTTTATCTTGAATGTACAGTTATTATACATTTAAGGCGGGATTAGTTTAGAGCTAGAATCATCCAAGACCTTTCTGTTTGAGATAGTATAAACAAATCCATTAGGCCTTTAATGTCAGGGGTTTTCAACTTTTTGATGCCAATGACCCCAAAATTACTAAAATGTGAAGGCAACTATATATATATATATATATATATATATATATATATATATATATATATGAGAAAAATAGCCTATGTGATATTGCAAAGACAACATGTTTAAAAACGAATCAGTTGCCATTTACACAGCACAAAGTTCAAAATAGATTGTAGAACATTGATTCAAAATAAATGTTAATCATTCAGATTATTTTTATACGTTTTTCCCCCTCTAAATTTTCTGCTGACCCCTGGGGATTCCTGGACTCCAGCTTGAAAGCACCTGCCATTGCAATTCACAGATTGGTCTAGAACAGCACAAAGAGTAACACCTAATTTCATAACATCAATGTTAATGTGTAACATAAGCTGCGTTGCTTTATTTCACTAACTTCTTGTGTCTGCCATTGATTTATCCTGGCTATATTGTTATTTTGAGGATCAGCACATGTGCAAAGAACGAGGGATTGACTTGATTTTTTTAGTATTGAGAGACATTTCAAAGAGGATTTTCAAGGTTTCTCAAGCCTCAGTTTTTCACCGATGTGCTCATCCGACATTTGGCACTTTGATCTATTTTTAAGTCGCTCTGCCTGAGCCGTGGGTCCAATGGTCATTACTATTTCAAGGCAAAGATTTTACTGTCCCCAACCAATTTTTTTCAGTGCTGGCTGTATTGGTTTTTAATGCATTGAGCAATTACAGTTCAGTTACTTCAATGAACTTATAAACATTGGTGCATGTGGTTAACCTTACCTCATATTACAAGGGTTTGAGGCAACATTTTGCATTCAAACGACCAGAATATCCTATGTTCATTTTTATGCACAATGTACATTTTTTATGCACAGTTTTTATTAATTTCCACAAAACGTGACATTTTCTCTGTCTCCAGAGTCGCTCCTGACCCTGAAGATTTGGGTTAAAGATGCATCTAGCCAGAGGTTCCTGAAAGGAGCTCTGGTGGGTGTGTTTTTGAATGGATCGCAGATTCACTCCAGCCAGACTCTGGAGAATGGGGAGGTCACGGTCACTGTCCCATACCACCTTGGCCTGACTCTCACTCTGGTGGCCAGCATGGAGGGTTATGTGCTCACCCAGCTGCCTTGGAAAACCACCAAGATGCCCAGTAAGTTCATAACCTGAATTTATTAGGTTATTGGGTATTTTATATGATTTGATTACATCAGGCTATGATTTTTGTTGTTTTTTATAGGCATGTAATAATTAGAAGGTGTATTTTTTTTACTGCATTTTTAAGTTTCTTCTTAATCTCTGTATGTTTTAGCAAGTTATGCTCAATAAACACCTCAGTAAAATGGAAAAATAAATAGTGAGAATAGATGACTAGGCAGCAAGAAAGCTGTGAACCATGTGACCTCAACCTGGCCCTGGCTTGTTTTATAACACCCAACTAGAGCTCTAAAGAAATGACCTTCAAACATACGGAGAACAACAACTAATGTCACTTTAAGGTGAGAAACTTGGCTGCTGAAATGAGGTTTGAGTGTTTGTTCTTGTGCTATTTCCTAGTTTTTTCTGTTATTACAATCTCCCTGCGCCCTCAAACACAAGGGAACATCTGGCTCTTTGATGATACTGTGCTGATAACTCGAAAAGCATCTGGTATGTCCAATAAAACATCCCTATTACCTATTATTTTATCCAATTATCCATACTGCTATTTTTACATTGAGAGCAGTTTTAAAAATGTAATAATCTATAAGTTAATGCAGTACCTATCCATATACATCTGATGCATGGAACCCTACTCGTAATGTAATACTGACACACAAAATTTCTACTGTTGTATTATCTATATATTTTCACATTACAGATCTGTCATTTCAACCGAGTGTACAGTTTCCCCAAAGTCTCCTCAAACTGTCTGAGAACACTACTATCTCCATGTTGTCAGCCTATCTGACAGTTCCAACCCTGCCTACAGAAAAAGACTCAAATTTCTTTACTCTAAACCTGAGCGGTAAAGGAGGTAAGATGAATTTAAAAAAAGGATAAATTATCTTTTGCATCTGATTATATGGTGGTGCAGACAAATCCAAACAGTTGTCCTGTCATTCCTTATCACATCTTATTATCGAGTGAATGGTAACCTTTTGTGTTTCACTGAATGTTTATGATCTGTAAGTGAGGGGAGTATATTGTAGGGCAATTTTAGTCAATGAAAGCTACAAACTCCATTACAGTTTAGACTCCATACTGCATTGATTAGTTAATGTTATTGATTACTTGTTATTGATTAGACAATATCAGACCACTAGGATAACCAGATTTAAACAAGAGCTAACATGATGGTACATTGTAGACATAATATCGATCCTCTAGACCACACACCTTTACACAGTTTTCTAATGTATTTTCTGCAGATGATAAAATGAATCTCAGTTATCATTGTATCCCCAATTACAGGTTATAGGAATGGCAAGTTAAAACCCTTGGCTATGATCAGTGCCCAGTTAGTGTCTAATGGAAAAGAGGTTGACGTCAAAGGACCCATTCAGCTCAAAATACCACTTCCCTACAACACCCACATCCGACCGTCTGACTCGCTGCCTGCTTGGACCTTCGACATGACCATAGGTGATTGAAAAACATTTCAGCATTTAAAGACTGCAAACTTGCCCATTCAGAAGAAGCTTGTCGGATCTTCCACTGTTTTCTTGAAGTGGGGACTATGAACTATCATCATTACAGTCCTTAAGCAACACTTAACACTTAATGGACCCTAATGGGGGCTAGTGGCATAGAAATTACATTGAATGGAAGTGTGTTTGTTGGGTGACAACCTTTGCTAGTGTTATGGAAAATTACTTGATCTGAGACATCGATGAAGTTTTAGTGTATACTGAATGTGAAATTAACTGCTGTACCAAGCTTAAAGTTGGTTAGGAGAACTGTGTGAAGAGTTTTGAAAAAGTGGCCTAATTATTGACAAATGGGTCCTAAGTAGAAGCTTCATGCTTTTACACAATACCATGTATATCAAGGTTAGGAGAACTTTGGGATTGTGTCCAATAGAAGCACTTAATGATATATTTTGTCATAGGTACCTGGGTAAATAAAGGTATAGGCACTGTTCAGATGGAGACAAACGGCCTAGTCTGGAATTACGTAGCACCTCAACTTGGTATCTGGATTGCTGCACCACCACCATCATCAGGTAGGAATCAGTCATATTTAAGATGTAATTAAAATACGTATTGTAAAATCTCTCTCACTCAGCCCATCAAACTATTTATCAATCCAAAAGCATTCCACTTTCATTACTTACTTCAACACTGAAATCCATACCTTCTTATGTTCATGTGCAGCCCTCTAACCAGATTTCTGTTTGTGTAAATCTAGGTTATATGGGGCTCGCAAGATCAATGGATTTCATTTCCTACCACACATACCTTCTTGTGGGTATCTTGGGAGGAACTCTTGTGATAGTCATTGGATTTTTATCTGTGATTGTATTTCACTGCAGGTAAGATCTTATTCAGCCATGCAAACATCATTGTATGACTTTCTAAAACTTTTTAAAACACCATTGAGTAACATTGAATTGCCTGACATGAATATTTAATCTTAACCTTATTTTCATGTGAATTGCAATGATCAAAATCTGTAGCAAAAAACATCCTTTCCTATCTTGTTTTACAGATATTTAAACTATGAGGCTGGAAGAAAGCGATGGAATTCCACCAGGCTCACTGTACTGAAGAAAGACCAGACCACTTCCACCAGCTCTGATGATGCTCAAGAACTTTTCGTTCATAATGGGGACCGGTCTTACTCTCTGGCTGCAAGAGGCATCGGCCATGATGCATCAGACTCTCCACAACACCAAGCCAACTTCAACATTTATGTGGAAAATATTGGCCGGCCAGCAGGTAATCTGTACGAGAATATTGGAGCTGTGGGATTAGAAAGCTTCAGAGTCCCAGTGTCTAATCTCTATGTTAACAGTGACGAAGTTGCAAAGCTATGGGAAAATTCTGAACAGAATAACTCACACCAGAATGGTGCAGATAATGTAGTTTTCAGAGACAAGCTGTTCCACATCTATAACCAGTCCGTGGCAATTGTACCGGCCCCAGAGTTGTTCACTTCCCAGGGACAAGATGACCAATCTGGAAGTAGATCTGCCACTTTCCCACGGAATGGCATGGAGCATGGAGCTCAGACAGAGCGTAACTTAAAAGACAGTTTCACTCAGACATTACCTAAAGTTCCCCAGCAGGACAGTGACGAGCAGCAGGCTCTGGAAGGAGCGCAAGCCGCTGCTGCAAACCCAGGGTTATGGGGCCGCTACAGTCATCTCCTGGAATCCGTATCTGTCCCAGGAACTTTGAACGAAGCAGCCAGAAGGGGACCTTTCCGAGGGGAACTCCAGGGAATATCAGAGCAAACCTTGCTGGAGCTCTCCAAAGGTAAGCCGTCCATTCACCCACCCCGGGCCTGGTTTGTGTCTCTTGATGGTAAACCAGCAGCCCAGGTTCGTCACTCTGTGATTGAGCTTCAGGGAAGACATCGTCCAGGCAGCAGCAATGATACAAGCTTGGACTCTGGAGTGGACATGAACGAGCTGCAGCAGCCTCTGCGGAAAAGCGAGGAACCTTCAAGCTCTAGCATGGCTAAAATAAGTGGAAATCAAGAGCAGGACTTGAGCAGCAGTGAAATTGGGAGTCCTGAGGACACGTCCCTGAGGAACACCCTGGAAGGCAGTAGTGCAGCCATTCCCAACATCCCGGAGGACAGGGATGCAGGGGACACCTCTAGCGAGTCCAAATCTACCCCTCCACCACGGAGACTGCGGAAGGTTCGAGACAAGAAGCCTGACAAGAACACATCTCGACACATGAGGGAGGAGAGACCCCAAATGAAACACTAACTGAATAACATGCGTGTAGCCATAGCTTTTTGGTGTCTGAAAATGTTTTTGATCAAACTGCCTTATAACATAAACATCAGGAAGAATGAATAAAACAAAAATGCCTGTCTTACCTGCCGTAGCTCAGTCAATTATTGTGGCTATGCTGTATCCAGCATCTTGTCAGCAGTTCATGAGTACACAATTTCCCAACCACACTGTACAATGTTTTTAAAAACTTCTTTGAAAGAACATATTTGTTTACCTTCAAAAGTACATTGTAAAAGTATGTATATAGCTATATATCTTAAGTATTTTTAAACATTTGTTGCCCTGTGAGCACAATGCTTGTACCCACAATGTCTTCTAATGAGTCTGAAAAGCTGTTTAAATGCTATCAATTTGAATCTCTTGACTTGCTTGGAATCAGTTTTTGATCTTCAATTCAGTTCTACATACATTAAAATGTAACGCAAGGAACTGCCACACAGTGCCATAAGCAATTATAAAATAAATTGTGGAAAAAAGTGAGCACTGTTAAGCTAAGCACTATATATTCTCCAATTCAGAAAGAGCACCAGTGTGTTGCAAAGAGTTTTCTGAAGGAGCGACTAAGGCCTTCGAGGTCAAATGCCGTTTGAACACACTGTACTTATTTAATGTATTATTGCTAGTCACATTTGCATGCCGTCCATTGTGATGCTTTTATCATTCAATGTTTTCATGTTTAAGAATGTAGTACCCAAAAACATCAACGATATGTCTCAGGTTATGGTTTACCTTACCAAGGCCGGTGCTGGAAGCACAGCTGTACAGGTCATAAACCTAGCATATTAAGATGTTTCTTGTGCTAATGTGTTTTGTGTGTGAAATATTTCTTCACAAATTGATAACAAATTATCAACTCGTGTATTGAATGTGTTGGAGCTTTTTTAGCTTTATTTTGGACAATTAATTGTAATCGTTTAATTCTTATTGACAGTTACAATAAAACACTAGCTTCTTGTTGTCAGGCAGCAAATTTGAATTAAGATGGTTTGACATTTTAAAAGAAGTATGACTGAGGAGAGTTTGCATTGTGTCAGCTGAATGTTTTTTTTAACGTAATTTATGTTGTAGCATTTCTTTCATTAATTGTAATATATTTTAATGATTTTTCAACACGCTGGTTTAAATGGCTCATGAGTCATTTCTGGATGCTTTAAAGTACAGCTTGTAATCTGCCTTTTTGTGCACATTTAATAAAGGTACTTGACCAAAAATAAAAATACTCATGAGTTTTATGTACCTAGAATTAATGAAACCATAAATTTTATTCTTGATTTTTTTAACCATATAAATAAACATTAAATGCTTAAATGTCTCTTATACCAACATAAATGTCTTTCTGCAAAGATCACGTGCTGTTAATTTTGAGTTTAAAGATTCTGAAATTCAGCGACTGCTCAGCTAAATACAAGAAAACCTAACATGCTTGATTTTATTAAGCAAGAAATTTAAGGCACTCATATGAGGTAAAACATTAAAAAAGCCCATTTTAAAACAGGGCAATAACATTAAAAAGAGCCTTCCTCAGGGTGCGTCTGGTTTTTAACATTATAGCCACATTTTAATATTACACATATGAGTATCTTGAATTCTTGCTTCCTGGACTGTGGAGGTAATCCAAACACCCATGAAGCAACTTGCTACCATTATTTTCTGATTGCATATTTGTTCACTTTACTCTTGTTTTCTCATAAGTATAACAGGATTGTTTGTCATCCAGAGATGAAGATCCTTCACGTCCACCATGTTTGGCCTTGGTCTCTGTCTTAAGCAACCATTCCTCAGTGGTTTGATCCTGCCGAAAGCTGGAGTCATGCTGGATGACCCATTAATGTCCACAGTGAGTCTTTCCTGGTCATTTTGTGTTCCGGCTAAAGCTGACTGCACGTTCAAACAAGTTAGACTAACTGCTGAGGGCCTATTTGGGAAGGACTCGCTCCTCTGTACAACTATTGCCTTTCCAACTGATATGCTCATATGATGTTTATTTGTATAATTCTGGTTTATGTTGGACATTCTGTTAAATGGTTCTAGGTGGGAACTATTGATGCAGAGATCCCGAAAACCCTCACTGAGTGCATCCACAGAGGAAGGACTAGAATACCCTGGTTCAGATGTCACTGTTCTCAACCGAGATGGAGCACTACCTCTTTTTACATGCAAACCAATACCTGGTAGAAAGAACTCTGAGATCTGGTCATCAGTACGCTTGCTCAGAACATCACTAGATGGAGCCAGAGATTTTTCTTTTCTGCCGCTTTTGGGATTCCACATAAGAGGATTGTAGATGACATGCCAGTCCAGTGGGCAGCAGTAAGACTTGTGGAGCAATGGATCAATACAGCCAGTATGGAACTGGGTCAGGTTCAGGAAAGAAAGAAAATAGATAATAAAAAATATATTAATTATCAGTATTCAACACACCTTGAATGAGCTGAACTTGAGATGTTACCTTGTGTTTGCAGGGAAGAGTTCTGACATGCTGACCGAGTTGAAATCTTGAGAGGCAGATTCTACACTGAACACCTGGATAAAACAGTCTGGACTCTTTTCGAACTCTCACCATCGGCAAAGTCTTCATTACATAGTTCGGGATGATATCACACATCACACCAGTCATGCTACTGGAGCTGTAATGTAGAATAAAGTAGAGTAATATGTCCCAATAACCCCCCCCCAAAAGTGGGTTTGGAATTAAAAATAGAACTATGTTGCACAGAATCTAGAATTGAGCAGACAAACCTACTATCCACTGAGTGGTTTTCCATTTTCTGTGTGTCCTCAGAGATGTGAGGTTCTGCTGTCTGCCATGGCTGACCTCTTTTCTGCACAATTAGAACAGTAAAGAAAATTTTTTTTATTAACCTCTAAATTCTATCAGTAATTCTATAATGCATTACTACACATTAATCACTGTAACAGCCTAAACATCCATTTAAACATTAAAATAATGCTGTTCATGATATTGTTTGATAGTGCCACAATTTATGCTATAAATAACTACATTCTGCAGTTATGAATAGCATGTGTCCTGCTCACATGTGAAACTTGAAATCTCACCATTCGAAACATGAAGCAATGTTGTGGATGTACTGTTCTCCTAAAGCAGTCCTCACACAGATGGAAATAACTGCAGTCTGTGCATCTATGAATATCAGATTTAAGACACTGAATATGACACTCCAATCCAACATTAGTAAGAATCAGAATATATAGATTACCGCTCAAACATTTGGGCTCAGCAGGTTTTTTTCTTTTAAAGAAATGAAAACTTTGAAAAGTTTTATCAATACTAATACTTTTATTCAGCAAAAATGCATTAAACTGACCAAAACAAAGAGTTTTACACGGTTACAAATTTGTTTCCAATACAAAATTCTATTTAAAATAAATTATATTCTATTCATCAAAGAATTCTGTAAAAATGCATCAGTTTTCACAGGAATAATAAGCTGTGCTTATTTTTAACTGTTTTCAACTTTGATAATTATATGATAATAAAAAATCAGCATATTGCAGTGATTTCTGAAGGATCCTGTGACACTGACTGGAGTACTGGATGCTGAAAACTCACATTACACAGTACAAAACTGCTTTTACTGTATTTTTGATCAAATAGATGCAGCCTTGGTGATCATAGGACACTTCTTCCAAAAAAAATCATACCAACCCCAAACATCTGAACAATAGTATATGTCTGTACTGTAACAGACGCCTACTTGAAACATTTGCCGATGATTGGACAAACCCTACAGCTGTTGCACATAACACCCAGATGTTTGTCCAGACAGTCCTTCTCATAGCAGGTTAACAGTTCACCTGCATTTTTCACCTGTCAAAGATGACACATTTAAACCCGAGATGATTTAAGTTTAAACAAAGGGTAGTAAAGAAAATTTAATTAATTGTGTCTTGGAATGACGTACCAGTTCAATCAGCTGCTTAAAAGTGCCAAAGTCCTCCCTACAGTGTGGACACTTAAGCAGGCCACGTGGGTCCCTCTTTGTTTGATGATCAGCCCATATCTTCATGCAGGAAATGTGGATGTTGTTTCCACAACTGAACCTTAAAAATGATGCATAATTACATTGCAACCAGTCACCACCACAGTATAGAAATTTCATGTCATTGAAGAGCACTAATAGCTTTTTGAGTTTAAATGGAAGCTTGGGTGAGTGTGATACATTTGAGAAAAGGCATAACTACTACATTTCTATGCTTAAAAATATATTGATTTCAAATGTTTCAGCTATGGAACATATTCACTTGCTGTTTAATACAATATTTATCATTAAATTCTACATATATTTACATATTTTAGAGAAATATTCAAAGAGTATCTATTTAATTTCCTAAATAAGATTAATTCTAAATAAGTTCTCCTACTTGCAATAGGTTACAGGCAATTTTTTCAGCAAAAGTTCTTCTTGACAGATTGGACATATCATCTTTCTCAATGTCTTCTGTCTGATGCTTCCGTCTTCCTCACTAGGCTCAGGACATGATGGCTCTGAGCTCCTCCTGTCATTAGGAGACGTAGTTTTGGTCACATGAAGCCCTTGTAACAGCTCTAGCATCTGTCTCTCCGCAAGACCGTACTGAAAACAGTCTGAAAAAGAACAAATGACCAGAAAGACACTTGTAGCTCAAACATTAAAGGGATAGTTCACCCAAAAATGAAAATTTGATGTTTATCTGCTTACCCCCAAGATGTAAGTGACTTTGTTTCTTCAGTAGCGCACAAACAAAGATTTTTAACTCAAACCGCTGCAGTCTGTCAGTCATATAATGGCAGTCAATGGGACCCACGGCATTGAGAGTAAAAAAAAACATACACAGACAAAACCAAATTAAACCATGCAGTTCATGACGATTGTTGTACCCTTCCCCCAGACGGTAAAACCTACACTTTCATTGAAAAAAAGAAACTAGGTAAAAAGTGCCCATTGTTGAAGAAACATCTATTTAGAGTTCAACCCAAAGCATTTATTTACCAGCAGATGTGTGTACAAAGATCCTTCTCTTTCTGAAACGTAGGGCAGGTACACGTGTGTGGATCGCCCAAACACACCTTAAATATGAAATGTCATTGTTAATTTGCACAAAATATATAAAAAATGTAATTAAACAACAAAGTAAAGCAAGCTTACTTTATAATGTTTGCTGTCTCCATCCTCTTTCAGGAGAAATCCAATCGGTCCAAACTCTTTGAGAATAAAAATGGCGGTATTGATGTGAGCTGACCGTATCACTCACTGCTTTCCTCCACATTGTTTTCCGGAACATTTTAAACCCAATTTCCTTCAAAAATTCGCGTATATTTTTTAGTACCCTTTTCAATGAATAATGTACGTCTCTAGGCGTTTCATAAAAACTTTAAGTCGTTACATGAACACGTTGGCTGGCAGACTGAAACTTCAGGTGTTGCTATTGTATCTGGTGTTTCTATAGCAACAAGCTCCGCTTAAAATGATGCGTATCACCGCTAGATGGCGGTATTGAGTCTCTGTTGTCTCCTGCGCATAACCCAAGTGTGTTCTCTGTTATACCAGTTATTTTTCAGTAAACATTTTTAAAGAATAATATGCTGTTTAATCAACATTTGACAGTTGACAGAGACAATGTTAAACGCACATAGGCCTATTCAAGAACTTATTCCTAGCTTATTGTTAAAAAACGGGCCTTTCCTGGACACTATTTAGGCTATTTATACCAACTCTTGATGTCATCTCGAAAAATAACGAAAAACGTGTTAAAGTGTTGCTAAATGTGTTCGGTATCTAGTCTATAGAAAAGGTAAAAGTATTAATTGCAGGGGCGTTTCTAGCCATTCATCAGTAGTCACTCTAAAAGTGTCCTCATATTTTGAAACTCATTTTTGATACTGTTATGAATATCTGTCTGTAAATGGTCTTCACCTGCAGAAGTGGATCGTTTACAGTGTGCACGCTTCAAGAGAAATGTGACCCTGGACCACAAAACCAGTCATAAGCAGCACGGGTAGGCTATATTAGTAGCAATAGCCAACAATACATTAATTGTATGGGTTAAAATGACAGATTTATAGATATTTATTAGGATATTAAGTGAAGATCATATTCCGTGAAGATATTTTTTAAATTTCCTACCGTAAATATATCAAAACTTAATTTCTGATTAATATGCATTGCTAAGAACTTAATTTGGACAAATTTAAAGGCGATTTTCTCAATATATAGATTATTTTGCACCCTCAGATTCCAGATATTCAAATAGTTGTATCTCGGCCAAATATTGTTCTATCCAAACCATACATCAATTGGACAGCTTATTTATTCAGCTTTCAGTTGTTGTATAAATCTCAATTTCAGAAAATTGACTTTTATGGTTTTATGGTCCAGGGTCACACATGAAAAGACATTTACAAAAGATATTAACTAGTTTTGTTTCCCACAGTGAACTTTTTTTTTTTTTTTTTTGGTGTTTTATAAAATATCCCATTACAATTTTGGTGTGACAACTGTCCGAATGAATGAAAATGAATCTTGAACCTTTTTGCAAAAATCTAAATTGTGAAAAGAGTGATTTATTCGCATCACTACTATCCAACGTCACTAGTTCTGATTCTAAAGACTTGATAGAAAACATATGACATGATTACTGGAATATCAAGGAAAATGATTTTCAGGTTGGTATGTATACGATAATCTCCGTCTTCAGACAGGCATTTATCACTAATATTTTGCTGGGCACTGGGGCTCGAACCTTAATAAAAATGTATTATATGTCAAAAATACCAGCTGACTGCTTGTGACAGTAGAATGCTGAGATCGAGCAATCACAACCAAGTGTTCAAGACATCTGTGTAATAATAACAGTAATCGCTTTCTGTATTTTGGTCAAATTTTGATCTGTGGGAACTGGCCTCAGTACATGACTGTTATCATTAGTATCATGCAGTGAGTGAACTCCCTTTTTAAACAGCAAACAGATTCATTCGATTTCAATTTTAGTGTGACACAGATAATGATCATCAAAATATGTGACCGTCTGAACATGTAGCTCTTGCTGGTCTTTAGATTCTCACTTATATCTACTGTCATCTAAAGGCCCTCTGAGATCCATAACACACACCATGTGCCTTGGGGTTCAGCTTGCTAGTGAGAGTGATGCCTTCCACATTTTTGAAGCACTATCGCCTTCCTTGGCCTTGCATCCCACATCACCACTGCATGGTTCATATTAAACTCTTGCAGTGGGAGGTCATGATTTGTGTGCAGAACATTCAGTCTATCATGTGCGCTTCTGCGTATGCAATATGTGTTGATATGGTACAAAAGATCTGATATTGCATAAAGGCTGCTTCTCTGTTGCACATAAAGCATAAATCATAAGACAATTCACATGTGGCACAAGTCTAAAGCTGCATCGACACATATACTAGCAAACCATGTATTTTGTAAAACAGATATTGCATGTGATTTTGTAAGGATTGCAAATATGTATGAACACACTGTATATATTTTGCAGTGTCTGTATACAGTCATAAAGTAAACCCTACAAAACAAACTGTGCAGTGCTGATGCATCATTGCACTGGAGCATGACAAACTGCTCTCCAATCACTCTGCAGATTCCACCCCTACGTGAAGTAGTTTGTAATGGATTACATCATCAAAACATCTGTTGACCCATGCATGCTTCATAATGCACATATCACTTCAGGCATTTCAGTGTGACAACGCCTGTTTTTATTGCCCGTGAGATTCCCATCCATTTCAATCAATGTACCCTTTTGTCCTTTCATCTGTCCACTGATTTCATGTGTTTTCATTTATATGACATGGAATTTATTATATAGTAAATTAAATGTGACGTGGGAAGCTTGAAATTGTGTGCACGACAGAAAACTGAGGTGCCTACATTTGGTATTTGTGCTGTAAATACCTAATGGCAACAGGACAGTGTTTTTGGCATGTACCAATGGATCTCCTTTGGTCTTTGCACTGCAAAGCCAGTCTAAAAACAGCCTGTTTATTCTCAAATTGGTTGGTCATAGTAATCAATCTGATTAGAGTATATAAACATTTTTGTAAGCATGATAATGTAAAGTATATAAACATCTTTGCTCATTGGCACAGATATTTTGGGGACATTTTGAATCAATCACCTGAACCATAAATGCCATATGATTACTCTGACATCATGAAAATGCTGATTGATGGCTCTTCAAGAATACACACATCCTAAACCCAGTGTTGCCAACTCCATGATTTTATACTGCTGCCGCACATTGGATTTTAATCTGCAGGTTGAAGTGAAACAGCTTGCCCCCCCAGAACATGATTTCGACCAAGATAGAACCCCTCAGAAGGAGGTTTTGACCCACATTGGAGCAATTTTGTAGCTGGAATGTGATTGGGCTAGTTTAGGCTGCGATTGGGTTAGTTTTGAGTAGCAATTGGGCTGGTTTTGTTACGCAGACTTGGCAACCCTGCCTAAACCCTTTGCTCTCCTGAGCTGTGACACGAAGAGCTGCAGAAAGGGGGGAAATATGTATAATTTCCTCCCAAATAATCTACCTTGAAACATATACTATAATAAAACAAAGCATACTTTTGAATATCTGACTTTGGAGAAAGATATGCGTCTGCAGACCATGTCAACCAGCCAAACCCTGACTCAGTTGCCTGTTCCCAAACTGTAGTACAGTCTTTTCATCACCTCTGACGTAGCTTGCGTACATAAAAAGTGTTGACATCACACCATTCCCTCTGAGGAGCCAGACACGGGATGATTTCAATAAACGTTCCCAACACTGCTTTACATAAGCACATTGACACTTTGTGGTTAGATGACTTGTTTAAATATTAGTTGGAATATTTAACTTGCTGACACACTTGAGAAATGTGAAATTATATTGAAATGGACTGCATCTGAGAGCTTTCTGGGTATACTTGGAGACAACACCGGATGACTTGATCATTGGGGGTGGTATTGCTAACCCAGAGTAAAAGTGGATATTAAAAGCTAATCCAGTGTTAAAAGTGTGGACACTCTTGGCCCTGGTGCCTTTTAGAAAATAGACTCCCTTATTTTATTTTTTTTGCCTACTAACAATCTCCAACAGTGCATTGACATATTGATGTATGGACAATCAAGTAAACCTAAACCTTCTATGTGAGTCAAGCAAGTGTTTGCCTTGAAATATTACAAACAATATCAAAAAGTTATTCCTCAGTTTACTTAATTATATTAAAAGGTCTTGTTTAGAATATTAAGTAAATATCAATAAGATGGCAGAAGGCATGTAGTGGATGGTGTACAACAGATTTTTCCGCAAAGTTTTGAATATGTTGTTGATTTAGAGGCCTTGGAAAGATACAATAGAGTTAAAATCTCACACATATCTTATGCCATCTAACAACCCATTTTTGAAGCAGTAGGCTATCACCTTTCTTTGGCTTTCCATCATACTGGTTTATAACAGTGGATATCAATATAATTTTTTTCTGAAAGTCATCAACATTTCTAATCATTTCCACGACATCTCACACTATGTATAGTGTTTAATAAAATTTCTGCGGTGGAAATTACATTTTAAACATTTTGGATTTAAAATGGATTACTTCTTTGCCCTGTTAAGGCAAATTTCATAGCTAAGATTTTATGTATCCTTTATTTATTTAGCATAATTTGCCAAAACTACAGTTTGGTTGGAAATGATTAAATAAAATTATTATGCTCGCATGTTCTGTTTACCTTGATTTCTGTCACACATCACACATCTAATATTCAATTTGAAGCATGATCTTCATACTGCTAAAAAAAAATGCAATTTTTGATGCAATTTTTTAGAGTGAAATCTTGGTCATGATAGAGCTAAAGGCCAATTTGTTTCAAAATTTTGATATAAATAATATCCATTAAATATTTATTAAAATGGTTAGATTATTTCACTCGTGGTTAATACATCATGTTTTTGAAAAATGTAGAAAAACTGAATATTTTTATGATGAGTTTTCATATTTAAAGGCTGTAGCTTCCTCATGCCACTATTAAAATGCTGGGAGGGTGTGAGCAGGAATGAGAGGAGAAGCAATAGAACGAGAGAGAGAGCGACAGTGAGAGAAAGTACTGAAAGAGTTAAGAGAGGAGGGTCAGGAAGAGAGCTGTGATCCCTGATTCCTGTTTGTGTCAGCCATGCTGTAAGTGAACACTAAATCAATGCCTCTAAATCATGCGGATCATAATGGACCTTTCCTCCCAGCACAGCCATTTCACCCCCTCCCATCACACACACTGAGCTTGCAGCAATTTTTATACAGAAGTGTTTAAAATAGGGGTTGAAATGGAAAATGTGTGTGACTGAGTGAGAAGCTCCCTGCCTCCAATAATAAATCCTTCACTTTTTGATATACTCAAGTAGAATATTGATAATACTTCTGATAAGTTGGGTCTGGCAAAACCAACACGAAAGGGGATACAGAAAACAGTGCCGTTTAGACTCGCTGGCGGTTACACCCAGAAAAGTGACCTTTCGAGGGCTTCATGTTTATTTCTTTTTCTTCTCCTCACCTTTGGTTTCTTATATGGTGTGATCTCTGTTTTTTTAGAGGAAGGACCAGCACAGGAAGAGAAAGGGGTAAGGGTTCATTCAGCACATGTTACAGGGTCACCACCCCATTCAGCACCAACAAAAACCTCAGTTTCTGCTTTGCTTTCTCCTGGGCTCTTGTACAGGCACACACACATTTTTAGAATCCTGGTCTATTTCAAATGTTGGCAAAGTGCACTATTAACATTAGGGACATGAGAACAGATCAGTGTAGCCATCTTTGGAACGTCTCCAGTAACACAGAGATGATACGCGTTGATTCTAAACAGCATCGCTGTGCACAATAATGCTCTGTTTTGTTGTTAGCGTGTTTACTGAGGCACAGACAAGCATTAGAGCTTGAAATATTCAGACTGTATTGGAAATGTATTCCAGGCATACATAGAAAATTTGAGAGAAAAAAAAAATGAACATGTAAAAATTGGTTACTTTGGTTTACAACTAATGGTATACAAAAATTTTTTTAACTTAAATTTGAAATATTATGAACTATATAAATCATTACTAATTGTTAATAATATTTTAAAGAAATAATTTTAATAATTTATTTTGGTTGTAGTACTGTACAATTACAACAATGAAAATGATAGAATTGTATGTATGTATATATATATATATATATATATATACTGTATATATATATATATATATATATATATATATATACAGTATATATAACATATATAACTGTATTATATTATATTATATTACATTATATTGTTGTTGGTTGTAAAGTTTTATTAATTTCTCTGTGAATCTGTTCAAACTGTCCATTTTGATTAATCAGTTTAATTCACGTTCAATTAATAATTTTTATATAGCTGCAATATTAACTGACGTCCCCACCCTTTACATTTAGAAAAACTGTTTAGTAAAAATTAATGTGGATAAATATTGCTATTTATTTTGTGCTGTTATATTGGTGCACATAAATAAATAAAATTAAATTAATAAATATTCTTTGTGTTAATTTAGTGAAAAGCAGCTAGCGTAGATCACATGCCTTGATTCTTTTTTATAAGATTTGAATCTACTTAGTTAAAAAAATGGTTGATTTGCTTTAAAAAAAAAACAACAACTTTAAGCCATTGTAGAAAAAATACATAAATACAAAAAAATATATACAATTTTTAAATAATGTCAAAAATCTATGGTAAGAAAATGTTAAAAGTGATTAAAAACAGCTTTAATGTTTTACAAGTTCGCTGGCAAAAAAAAAGAAATGGGCAAAATCCCAATGGTGCAAAAGTTTTATCTGGGATCTAAAGAAATGGCTGTTCGTGTTAATGTTTAATGCACGTTGATGGATCGTCAAGTGCTCGTGAGTCGTGGGTTTCCATCTGGAATGCTTACTTCCTGAGTGCTCCCTCAAGAGCAGGGGAGTGTGTGAACAACCTTTTGAACAAATGCCCGCTGCAAGGTGCCATTTCGCCCAGAGCAAACACAAGAGGATAGTATCATTGAATCAAAGGAAGCAGCTCGGCCCTACAGCGCTGCTCAGAGTTTTCATTGCCTGTTTTCGTTTTCTTTGGCCTCTTTCAAATGAAGCTAAGATCTAATGCAGATACGTGCCCATAGAATCACAGAGAGCAGCTGTATCAATACCTGTAACACTTGAGGTTTGACAGAAAATTCTCCATACGGACTAAATCAAGGTGGAAATTTCCACTGTACTGAACTTGTCTTGAACCTTCTCCATCCCTGAACAGGCCTGCGGGTGGATCATCAGCTCATCTTTTTATTCTCTATGTTTCTGCTCCTATTGTTTTCTGGCCACAATATCCTGCAGGAATGGACTTCCCCAGTTTATGCTTCACAAAATAATTTTTTGGATGTCCCTCTTTGTCACTTTGAATTGAATAAATGGTACATAAAGAAAGGCTTGACAACTAATCCTTCAATTTATTGTTTTCATTTAGTCATATCCCTTTCGACTCGGAATCAACTCTCCATTCAAAGAGCAATATTTCTTGCAACGTCTTGAATTCAGATGGTTGTTCTTATCTGAAGAGGTGAGAGAGGAGGACCAGAGACAAGCGGGAACATCTGGACATCTGGCTCAGACACTCCAAGTCATCTGGCCCCCTTCCATACTCTCAGATCCCGGAGCAGAGCACAGGCACTGCTCAGGTCACGTAAACCCAGCAGCCACACACCCACTCAACCACCCAGTGACACAGACGGCTCGTGAGCCAGCCTTCAGCCCGAGGCAAAGGCTGCGTGTGGCTTCTGTCACAAGATGATATAGCCTGCGGCAGGTGTTTTCAAACTGGGGGTAGAGGAGTGCTTGGGGGTCTAGAAAACTTGAGAGAAAATAAAAATTACAGAATTTTTTGATTTTATTTTTTGTGTTTTAGGTCTGATAAATTTTATGTGTTAAGATACCGTATTAATTCAAATGAGTTTTTAATTAATATACTTGTTTTTATATTAATTCATATACATGTTTTTTATATTATTTAAAAATTAAAAATGAATAAATGTTTCATTTTGTATATTAAAGAAGGGTCAGACACATTATGCAAGTCAGTGTATTAACTAAAAAGAAACCAAGTATGCATTATAATTTTGTGAAAAATAATGCTTTATATATTTGAATTTGAATATTTGAGTGCTATACAAATAAGTTAGAAATGAAAATGTTTGGTTACTCAAATAGTGGGTAGAAAATAAAAAAATACACTCTCAGCTTAATATAAATTAATTAATTTCAGATAATTTGCTTTCATATTCAGTACAATGACAATTTAAAAGATTAATATTTTCCACACAATGTAAAGGGGTGAAAAACATGAAAATATGCGTAACTGTTTCGTTGCAATGGAATCAAATTTGATGGTCCATGGCATTAAAAGGTAACAGGAAGTTTGTTGGTTTAAGCTTATTGTACAATTTCTCTTTTTTATAATTTGTTAATTGGCTTTTGCCTTTATTATTTAGGAAAATTGAGAACTAACAAAAACAAGTACCCAGCTAACAAAGATATGTTCTAAAAAAGCTGATGTTCCCATTAAGTTATGAATACATTATTTCTGAATGTTCTCTGAACAACATAATTTTTTATTCTTTTAAAAACTTTTTTATATATATATAAACATTTGATCCTTTTGCAAAGAATATGAAAACATTGCTTTTGATTAATTTTGATGTTCTCTGAACATTCTGAAACATGTAAAGTAACATTTATAAGAACAACATTGGATTAATGTCCAAATAAACCTGTTCCATGAACAATGAACAATGAATCAATAATGTTTTTGTGGTGATGTTTTGAAACATTATTAAAGACCAAGTAACTCTGAATGAACATTCTACTAACATAACTGAAAGAATGTTTATTTGTAACTTTGAGAGAACCTGGCCAGAATGTTCTGGGAAGGTTCCTTGTTAGCTGGGTGCAGGGAGAGAGAAGGGGAACAGGACTAGGAACAGGACCCTGTCCCAAGATGATCTATGCCATGGGCTTGATTCCCGGGAATGCATGAATTGAAGTGTACCTTGAATGCAGGTTGCTTTGGCATAAATGTAAATGACATGACCCAGGCCAGACTCAAGTTTGGCTCCCCATGCATGAACACTAAATGTTGGGAACAGTGTGCCACAGCTCTGTGAGATATCTGCAAAATATTAGGCATATTATCTTTTTTAAATGAAACCTAAAATATAAGCCCTGAAGGGACAAATAAACACCACAGACATTCACAACCCTGCTGAAAAAAAAACAGCATATGCAGGTTAGGTATGTTTTGAAGCATGGCTGCTGGTTTGAGCTTGAACTTGTTTAAGCTGGTTCTTAGCTGGTCATGAGCTGGTTTAAGCTAGTCTGGAGCTGGCCTGGTCCTGCAGGAGTTAGTTGCTTAGGATCAGCACATGACCATCTTAAACCAGCTCATGACCAGCTAAGGACCAGCTTAAACCAGCTCAAACCAGCAGTCATGCTTCAAAACATACCTAACATTTTGCTGGTTTTTTGAAAAGGGAAGATAAAGCATGAAATGCAGCTTAATTACAATTACTTTTTCATTCCATTGCATTGTTTAAATTCAGTCTTTTGCACTGACAATTGTCAGTGTTGATGTTCATGTGGTGCTCCTTTTCTAATTTCATCAAGCTCTACACTTATTTCCTGTAGAATATAGCATTTCAATAAAGGAAATGCTATAAAGACAGTTGTTTTTTCTATCACCCCTCTACCATTCTTAAAGGGATAAATCACCCAAAAATACTCACCCTCATGTCGTTCAAAACCAGTTAGTTGCTCAGCTTTGAAATACAAATGAAAAGTCAGTGAAAGACATCGTAAAAGAAATCCATAAGAATTGAGCAATATACAATCTCATTATGAACTTTTTGAAGCATGAACGTTTTGGGAGATGGATGGAAATCAGGTTTCATTAAAATATCTTCATGTGCGTTTTGAAGATTAACCAAAGTCTTATGGATTTGAAATGACACAAGGGTGATTTTCCTTTTTTGGAACTAACTCTTTAATTAGTAATCATGACTCTGGAAGCAAGAGGAAGATTTTAGCCAAAACAGTGGGTGGGTGTTCATTTGTTTCGGGGTGGTTAGTAAAATGCTGCACTGTAAAATGGTGTGGAATAAAGCCCAAGCTAAATAACAAATTAGTGGTGCGCGTCTTGTGTACTGTGGACAGTTTAGATCATTGTGCAGTGCAGAAATGAAAGATCCCAGCGATGCGGGAGACTGAACTTTCCACTTTTTTGTCCAATACAACTCAACCGGTGTTTCTTGTTAAATAAATCAAAGTAGACCGTTGAAAAGTCCTGCAAATAACAATGACTGCTGGGATGCCATAAAAGCGCAGCATGAAGCAACATATGGTAAGCACAGTGAGAGATGGAGATAATTATTCCTGAAGGATCTGGGAGGATGACGACCTGCTCGAGGTAGCGGCGACTTCAGCAGACACGCTAGGATGTGGGTCAGTGAGTCCGTCTCCAGTGAAAACCCCACCCAGACCCCTCTCTACCCCACCCCCAACTGCCCTACAGGGAGGTAAATATTTCTCGTTTCCCGGGGAAGTGAATATAGCCTCGGCTAAATCTGTTCAATCTCCGCTCGATTCCCAGGGCAGACTTTACGGGCCGTCCAGCACGGGCTGAGCCACCCCACCAGGCCCGTGACCTTCCTCACGCCTCGCCCACAGTGACGGCAACACGCTGGCAGGAGGCTCCTTCATCATGCCACGGCGTGCGTGTGTATGCGTGCAAGTGTGTGTGTCTGTAGCTTCTCAACCTTTCCCAGTTACCCTCCTTATCCTTCCTGACTCTGAATGCCCTGAAGGACTCTGAGAAGGATTTTTTTCCCACCCTTTCAAGGAGTTCACCTTGCTTTGTATGTGTTTTGATGCTGTCCTTTCCGAGCCGTGCTGCAGAGCTCAAAACATTGAATATGTTGTGTTGTAAGAGTTCTGAACTCAAGCCAGTTCTAAACATCTGTCTTCTCTTAAACGATGGAAACAAATAATGCGTCAGGGTTGTCGAATCTTACATAATTTGCTGACTTATTACCACCCAGTGTCTTGAAAGAGCAACGGTGCTAAAGACAAAGAGCAGACAGCATATGTAAACTGTACTTGTATGAAAAAACTCAACTGTTATGGGAGGATGTTTGTGCGTGTTACTCTCCTCCAAAGGCAGTGTGGGAAATTCTCAGACAGTGAGTAAAGCTTCAGTTAATTGCAGAAAAAAAACTAGAGGCTTGGTGTGGAGTTCTTGATATTAGCCAACCATAAAAGTGTGTGTGCGCGAAAGAATCACAGACGTAAATGTGTTACAGCCGCTCTCCATCGCCGCAGCTGTTTGTAAACTGCCCGCACACAACGTTAGAGAATTCCTCTCTCACCAGATGGCGTTTGTATGTCCGATTTGAAAAAAAAAGACAATTAATATTATTTATGACCGCAGCGTTTGTGACAATCGGTAACAACACAACCAGTTTGACCTAAAAAGGATGTGCGGTCCATTGCACATCTGCGAATCCCTCAAAGAACTGATTCCGTTGGCTCTTTTATCCGTCTTCTGTCCTGGTTGAAGAATTATTAAGAGCTGCTGATGATTATTGCGGTCTGCGATGCAAACGCACCAGCCTCTTCCCCTGGGCTTCATTTTGAAGGTCAGAGTTCATGGGCGGCCCTGTCTATGGCTGTGGTGTTTGGCTGGGGTTCCCGCTGACAGACAGGAAAGGCTGTGATTTAACATTCCACCTTTTTCCCAGATAACGCCACGGCCCTGGTGGGGCTCTGCTAGCCCAGTAGAGAACAATCGCAGGAAACTGCAAATGATGAAAACGTGCTCTCTCTAGAAGACACTACGGGCGTACCTATGAGAGAGCAAGGGATGAAGAGCAAAGAAAGAGTGAGAGAGATACTGATCCAGAAAAAGGGGTGAGTGGAGAAAATGAGAGCTAAAAGAAAGGAAAAGAGCTGAAGGGAGGTGCATCATGGGCCTCTGACAGCATGTGCCTAAACTGGCCTATTCGCTCACTGGGACAAGGACTTCCTGCTCTGAAGATTCCATTTCCTGTGCTGATGAACAGCAGAACATACATGCAGTCCCTTTTGTGCTTTTAAAAGTACTAAAATTAAGTTCTTGTTCTCAGAAATATACTGTACATTGCATTGATGCTTATTTAGTTCATTACTTAGTTAATTAGGTCATTGCGTTTTATGATCTTGGAATATTTATTAATCTAGTTTTATTCATTTATTTATTTTATATTACTGTGAAGCCTCTTTTACTCATTTTTGGACATTATGTAAGTCTCTTCTCTGTTCCAAGGCATCATTTTTTGCAAGCAGCATGTGAAGCCAAATGTAGAATCTGTTCAGGGATTCTCCCGCAGTAAATGGAGTAATATTCCTGGAAAGAAAGAAATTAGAAATGTCCATCAGGAACTGTCAAGTCCAGCAGGAGTCTTTGAGCTGTTCTCATCCTTGAGCCAGATGTGGCCTGTCCCTGATCTTGGAATTCGGTCCATTGTTCTTTAGTGCTGGAATCCCATTCCTTTCCTGCACTGGGTTTTCCAGATGTGTGGTTGGTTGGTACAGTCCATTGGCATCAAAGTATGTTGTTTGTGATTGCTTTTCATGATGTTTGTAGATTTTGTTATATATAGGGATTGGGTAAAAAAAACAACCCCAAAAAGACCTATTGAACATTTCCACCATTAAAGCCTCAAAAAGGTTCCACACAATATGGGGTATGTTGTCACAATGAGATGCATTTCAGCTAAATTTAATCAATAAAACAATGAATGCAACAGCAACAATTATAAACACAAAATTGAAAAGCACCTTTAATTAGGACAAGCTGTCAAAAGTTATAATTTTGTTAAATTTATTTATTCAATATATTATTTTATAAATATTCAACAGCACAATTATTTAAACAATTAATGAAAGGATTACTGAAAGAAGAACAATGATAAAGTTTAATATATAATAATGAGATATATTAATTATATATAAATGTATGTACAGTGCCTATAAAAAGTCTTCATACCCCTTCATTTTATTCAGATTTTGTAATATTGCTGCCTTATGTTAAACTGCTTTAAATTACTTTTTCCCCCACATCAATTTACAATCCATACACCATAATGGCAAAGCAAAAAACAAGTTTTTAACATCTTTGCAAATTTTTTAAATAAAAAACTTAAATGATTCTATTGCATAAGTAATCATACCCTTATCTGGGACAGTTGAAATTTAGCTCAGGAGCATTGAGCTGCTTGTAGATGTTACTGCACTTCAAGTGAAGGTAAGTGGCAAATTCAATTGAATGGGTATGATTTGGAAAGGCACACACGTCTTAATAAAAGGTCTAACAGCTTATAAAGCATATCAGAGCAAAAACCAAGCCCTGAGGTCAAACAAACTGCCTCAAACTCACATCTGGGGAAGAGTTCAGAAAAACATTATGCTGCATTGAAGTTTCACAGAAGCATGTAGTCTCCATTACCCTTAATGGAAGAAGTTTAGAACAACCAGGACTCTTCCTAGTGCTGGCCTCCTGGCAAAGCTGAACAATTGATGGAGAAGGGCTTAGTTTAGAGTGGTGACCAAGAACCTGATGGTCACTCTAGTTGAACTCCATGATCATATAGGAGAAACCTACAGAAGGACAAACATCACTGCAAGACACCACCGATCTGGGCTTTATGCTGGAGTGGCCAGATGCAATCCTCTCCTCAGTGAAGACACATGAAAACACACATGGAATTTGCGAAAAAAAGCGCCTAAAGGACCCTCTGACTGTGAGAAACGAGATTCTCTGGTCTGATGAACGTCAATTCCAAACATCATGTTTGAAAGAAACCAGCTCTGATCATCGCCTGCAGAGTACGATCCCAAAAGTAAAGTGTGCTGGTAGCAGCCTCATGCTATGGGGCTGTTTTTCAGCGGCAGGGGCTGAGGGACTCATCAGAGTAGAAGAAAAGCTCAATGCACCAAAATATTGAGATGACCGTAATAAAAACCCAGTCCAGAGCATTCAGAACCTCAGACTGGACAGAAGGTTCTCCTTCCAACAGGACAATGACCCTAAGCACACAGAAGGAGTGGCTTATACACAACTCTGTGAATGTCCTCGAATGGCCCAGCCACAGCATGGGCTTGAATGCAATCACATATTTCTGGAGAAACCTGAAAATGTGCATCTGCCCCCATCCAACCTGACAGAGCTTGAGACGTGAAGAGATGAGGAGAAGAATGGCAGATTCAATTGAAATTCAATTCCTAATTCTGATGTGCAAAGCTTGTCGTATCATACTCAAAAAGACTTGAGGCTGTAAAGGTGCTTCAACTAAGTACTGAGATAAGGGTATGAAGACTTATGCAATGTACTTATTTCAGTTTTTTTTTTTTTTATTAATTTACAAAGTTGTGACTGTTTTTTTCTGTTTTTGCTTTGTCAATATGGTGTATGAAGTGTAGATTAATGTGGGAAAAAAATAATTTAAAGCAGTTTAACATAAGGCTGCAACATAAAACGTGAAAAAAGGGGTATGAAGACTTTTTATAGGCACTGTACATTGCAGTATAATATAAAAAATATGTTTGTGTAATTGGTCTTATGTATACACATAAAAAATCCAATTCTTATGTAAATAATTATGTATTTATAAATAAATAATTGTATAAACTTGTTTGGCCAACATATATTAACATATATATATATATATATATATATATATATACAGTATATATATATATATATATATATATATATATATATATATATATATATATATATATATATATATATATATATAAACATAACATTATACAACATATACAATTTTACAAAATTAAAACTTTGAAAAACACATATTTTTCCCCAATTTAACATGGTATATAGCCTATACACACACACACACACACACACACACACACACACACACACACACACATTTGTATTATTTGGCTTTTCACTAAGTGAGATAAAGCCTTTGTGACACATTGCCCTGGTTTCCCATATATTATACATGTAAAGTTCTAAAAGATGAAAGCCTTTAGTGTACCTTGTTCAAGGTTCATGGGAAATGCACAGTGCTTCAGCGCATGGACCACAAATTAATTAATTAATACTGAGAAAGCAGCAGGAAACTTGACCACTTTTAAATCCTCTTAAGCAAACAATGAGGTGGGTGTTTAGTAATCAGTGCTCTTTGAAAACAGAGCAGACTGCCAGTAAGCACACACAATCAGAGGAAGATCACTATCTTCAGCAACTTTTGGCTTAACTTACCTGTCTGTGGTTTATTTTTGTCATATCACTTTTATCCTCACAATTACTCAATCATTCATGAATAATGAGTAATAAAAACACAAAGGGAATTTCAGAATATGTCACTATTGTACTCTTTATGAATGCAGTATTATCCTGCTGCTCAGACCAGCAAGAATGGATTCACAGTGTTGGTCTGAAAAAATGATACCACAAATATTTGAACAATTCCAGTGAAACTATAAATAATAATAATAATCTAACAGCTCACATATTGAAGGAAACAAGTCAGTTTAATGGAAATAAGAAAACCAGACTGTGCTGGATTGTTATGACAATGATTGTTTGTGGTTTTAACAAGACATTTTCTAGTATTTGGATCACAATGTTTGGAAGTCTCTCAGAATGAGAACATTACAATAAATCAGTAAATAATTTTTAAAAGCTCTCAGTAAGTCTAAGACTGTTGGCCCAGTGAAACCAGAGAGTTCTCAAAGAGTCAGAGATGTCTGTGAATGTGGGATGGGTGCAGAAGTGCACACAGTACAATTATAGAAAAGGGAAGTGATGTTCTCTGCCAAAAGGTTTGATTAAAGAATGGAAAACAACAGCTTATCTGTGCTGATAGGGACTAGATTACGAACAGCTAGTTTATGTCTACTCTATCTTTATTTGGATTATGACGTTATTATTTTGCACATGAGGCAAGAGAGAGACTCCAATAATCAAATTCCAAAATAAAGCTGCACCAGAGCTACCTAACTACTGTAGAAAACATTTTAGTCATTCTTGAAAGAAAGGCTGTTCCAGATGTTAAGGTGTGATCCCATTCATGATCAAAAAGATCCAGTGTCTGTTGTCAATAATGTAGTGCTTTATGAAGCGGAGTTCACACAGAAGTCACTTTCAAACAAAGCAGATTTCTTTTGGTAAAAGCAGTGAATCTGATTGAACAACCTGAGCCTTTTGTGAATTTTGCATGGGTAAATCTTTTGTGTGAAATTTCCAGTTGCATGGATTCCTATTGAAATGACTGGATTTGGCCTGTGAAAATTTGGTGAACAACGGTACATGTGGCTGTAGTTTTAGGCAGCAAAATTAAAATATACCTTGGTTAAATGAAAATTTTTTCCTTTAATAATGCCACACAACATTTGTGTGCGACATTAGCTTAGCAAAATGCTAATTTCTGTCATGACAACTCTCATGTGTATGGCATGGTAATGTACAGTACATGACAATGTTAATGTCTATGGTCTTCGTGGAATAGATCTGCTACGCTGCATCTGCGGCTGAGCAAGTACCGAGACTCACTACTACCAATACATCCACAACATGCTGCTGTGAGTATGTAAGAAATATTGCTGCTGCACATAGAACATATATGAATAACCCCCATAGCATACATGAATCACCCTGTAGCTGTAGCAGATCTATACAGGTGGAGCTGGGGAAGGTGGAGGGTTTCTGAAGTTCGCTGCTACTGCTACAGCAAACACTAGCCAAGTACATGACTGTTGAGCAGCGAGCTCATTGACTACCAATACAGAAGAGAACCAATCAGCTGTGACATGTGATAATGATGTCATTATGTCATATTGAAATAGATATATTGGACTGCGCCATCTAGATTTTCATGCCAGAACTTTGTAGCCTATATATCTCTTCACAGATACGAATGGACACCCTAGGCACTTTTAGCGGGTCAAGCTGAGAGATTAGCTTGCCACAAAACTAAACCTATTTCAGAGACCAGCTAGAGCCAGGCTGTGACACCTTTTTAAACCAGAAAACCAGCTCAGGATATTTTAAGCAGGGTTTTTTTTTTTTTCAGTAGGGCAAACAAAGAAAAGCCATTTCTATTGTAGTTTTTAAGATTGTCTTTGATCTTTTCCCCCAACAATTCATTTAAAATGATTCATTTACATGCCAAAAAATATATTAACTATTTTTTTTAGGGTTGAAAAATTGCGTGCAATTCATCTGCTGAGAGTAGAGCTGATGACAAGGGAGGGTTTTTCCCTCTGGGCCCCTACACCACATATGGAACCAATGCAAACAATCACAGAACATCAATCTCCACGAACGTTGATAACTGCAGATTTTACATAACGTGTGTTTGACACACACACATTTAGAGAGAAAGTGAGACCCCGTAGTATGTGGCAGCACCAAATCCGAGGCGTCTTCCTGTGCTTTTCCCAGAGGCAGAGACACATGTCAGCTGCATGCTGTTTGCTTCTGCAACTTTTTTTTTTCCACAGTGTGTGTGCATGCTTGTATGTGTGTATTAGTGAGGAAGCTACACATCCTGTTGGAGCACTCACATATGCCTTTGTGAAGTGACCTCCAACAGTATCTTTAGTAATCTGCTGCCTTTAACAGAACATATTTAAAAACATCAGTATTCCAGTGGGAAATGTGCTCACTGCAGGAAAACAGCCGCCATCTTTGTTACTTTAATAATATCTCGATCACGTTTGTGACATTGAATGCATATTATGTTCCTTATGACTAACATGCAGCTTTATCACAAAGAATAGACTCTTATGTAAATGAATAGGATTGTTTATAGTGGAAGCTGGAGAATAAACAGGAACAGAGCTAATTGACAGATAAACAGGAAATAATTTGAGATTAAATCTCTCCAGTTACAGTAACTGACTTCAACAACACGTGAACATTCATGCTGGTCTTATTCACTTTTTTCAGATAATTTCAAGATGATTAAACTTGTATTTGCTCTTGAAGTGCTCATACTTCCATCAGAAAACATACAGTGACAATGTTTTTTTCAAAATGAATTGGTTGTATGTCTGAATTGTATCAAGTGTCATTATTACTAATCGGTAATGTCAGTTTTTAAATGTAAAACATTAGAATAATCTTAAAAATAGTGTTTTCACAGTGATTTCAAAGAACCATTTTGAGTTCCCTAAAGAACCTTTCCATGAACTGTTCTTAAAGGGATAGTTCACCCAAAAATTTACATTGTCATAATTTTACTCACCCTCAAGTTGTTCCAAACTTGAGTTTCTTTCTTCTGTTGAAAACAAAAAACGTCAATAGCTGTGGCCAACTGTTTGGTTATGGCCACATTCTTCGAAATATCTTCTTTTGTGTTCAACAGAAGAAAGAAACTCATGCAGGTTTGAAAACAACTTGAGGGTGAGTGAACAATGACAGAATTTTGATATCTGTGCGAGCTATACCTTTAAAAGGAGAATGTTTTCTCACTGTAAAGAATATTTTAATAATCTAAAGAAACCTTTTCCACTATAAATATCATTTTGTGCAATGGAAAGCTTCCGTGAATGTTAAATGTTCATTACGGAGGTTAAAAGTTCTTCATTGAAAGATTGATTCCAATAAAGTGCAAATACAAATGAAAACATGCATACGACACATACTTAGAAGTGCATTTACATCTCAAAATATGAATGTTTATTTATCCAGCATGTGCACATAAAATGTTTTAAGAAACACAACAGTGAAAAAAGCGCCAAACGCATCTGTATGTTCCAGACATAGAGACACAGATAGAGATCTCATCTCTGTTTGAAGATCTGTAGATCTCCAAAAACTGTAAACCCACGTGTTCTAATGTAACTTGCCCTTGAACAAGACTCACTTATACTGAGATTCATATGAACTACAGATAAATTAGTTTAAGACAGACATTTCGATGAATCAAAAGTAAATAAGATAACCCTGCCGAAAAGGCCAGAAAGAATTTACATGCTAGTCCAGACTGGTTCATCTAATTTATCCATGGCCTGCTAGTCTTTTAGCAGGGGAATGTATGTTGACAGTGACTCTAGATTGTGATGACAGTAACTCTATTCAATTTTTTTTTTTTAAATCAAAGTATGTATATATATATATACATGTATATATAAAAATTCAGTACTCCTAAGAGACAATAAAACATTTTGCATACATAGAATATATTGTCAATATTGCCCTGTATGTGGATAAAAAGTTTCACATAAAACTAATCACATAACTGATAACAAGATGAAACTCAGGATGAACAAAAAGAGCAGGACAAGGTCATCAGTATCTTCTGGAATCACGTCATAGTGATTTCATCCCTTTAATTGTTTATTCCTTTCTTCTACTACAGGTTCTTTGAGCCAGAATATTCCATAGATCCATAGATGTGGAATCCATCATCGAATGCATCAGTGTGGCTTAACCTTTACTAAAACAACACAGTGCCATAAAGAAAAAAGCTTCATTAGGGTGTGATCCTAAGTTCATAGTTTAGCCCATTGAACACCTCCATACTGTGAACACAGACCGACACTGTGTGATGTTCTCCAAAGTGTTCCACTGGATCATCAAGGAAAAAGTTCACGGTTTAATATTCCATATAAAATACAGTATTTTCTCCAGTTCCCATCCATAAACATGAGAAAACTAAGGCCTCTACAGAACAGCAAAGGCTCCTGGGTGTCTGTAGTCCAAAGTAACCAGATATATGTCCAGTAGGCCTCTTCTCACACACATCTCAGTCAGTGGTCCTCTCCATGAGGCTGTTCTCCCGAAGGTCAAAGAATTAGAGTCTCTCACATGTACAGGTTGTCTGATCGGAGAATGGTGGTCTCCAGATTGTGAAAACTCTTTCCGTTTAGAGTCTCCATGTGGCTGTCGATGCTGTAACATCGATGGACCTCCGTCATGGAGGAGGCCGTGTAGGATGCAGAACGCAGGGCCTCTGTGTTCGCAAATGTGCTGCCAAACTGGATGCGGTACTGGTTCCAGTGCCTTCGTAATACACCTTGCACCTAAACAAACAAAATACAGACAGATAGTAAGTATAATGACAAATATCTGTATGTTTTGATCTACATGTAAGGAAAACATTAACATTTATGAATGCATTGAAATTGCTTACCTCGCTATTGAAAAAGCAAAATATAGTGGCAACCAAAAGGCCCTGTGTAAAAAAAAAAAAAAACAAGAAAAAAAAAGTATAAGCTTCAAAGTTACAGTTTTTTTTCTAGTGTAAACCAATATGTGAGTGCCATTAAATTATAAAATGAAAAAGAAAATAATTATTAATGGGTTAATTAAAAATTTTAAATATAAAAAATTACTTTTCATATTAACCAAAAATGTAGACAATAGATTTAAATGAGTGGTGTCAAATCGATTAATCGTGATTAATCGCATCCAAAATAAAAGTTTGTGTTTACATAATATATGTGTGTACTGTGTATATTTATTTGTATATATTAGTGCTGGGCAATACTAGTATTGCAATTATACACAGTATACACACATATATTATCTAAACAAAAACCTTTATTTCGGATGCGATTAATCGTTATGTATATATATATATATATATATATATATATATATATATATATATATATATATATATATATATATATATATATGTATACACACACACACACACACACACACACATACATGCATATATTTATAAAAATATTTGTAATATATATTTATGTATAATATAAATTATATCTAATTATGAATACATATATACATGTAAATATTTCATAAATATATATATGTGTGTTTATTTGTATATTTTGGATGCGATTAATCATGATTATTTGATTTGACAACACTCATTTAAATACAATTTAAATAAAATAAGATTTAAAGGTTTAAATTAGATTTAATAGACTCAAGATTACATTTTTTATTATAATTTAAATGTATTAAATATGCATTTTTTATAAAGTATTTACAAATTGTATTTCTTTTTTCATTCGCCAAGTGATTAAAAAATGCTGTTGGTTTAATTTAATGTTGATAATGTAGGTCTTTGCAATTTAATGCAAGATGCATATAAACATTAGGTTTTAATGACTTATTTACTTATTTTATTGTTACATTTAACAACATATTTAAACATTAATTAATTAAAGTTTCAAATATCTATGTTAATAGATAGTCCAAGGTGATTTTTTTCTTTGCCGTTTAAATTTTTATAATAAATTGATACTTTTCCTGTTGACAACAACACTTACCTGGAAATGCAAAAGTATGTTCATTGTGTGTATAAATATCTCGGAGGCGAGCCGTCCATCGGGTTTGTAGGGCAGCAGTAAGTACTGAATGCCCAGCAGAGGTACCAGGATTAAGGTGGCCCTGACGGCCCTCATGTACAGACTGGATTCTGCCTGGTGGGTCACCTTCAGCTTAGTGATCAACACTCTCACAATGTTTAAAAGGAAGAAGAGGTTAACCTATAGAAACCAAGCAGAGAAAAAAAAATCAACTATACAGACAGAGAAAGAAAGAAAGAAAGAAAGAAAGAAAGAAAGAAAGAAAGAAAGAAAGAAAGAAAGAAAGAAAGAAAAAGAAAAAGGAATGCACCGCATTACCTCTAAAGCAAAACTAGTAAAGTTTTGTAAAGAAACATTTTTTGAAAAACTTTCTTTTTATTAACATGTTTTAATAAAAAATGTCTTTTGGTCCCCACTGTACATTCAATTATGGACTAAAAGGTAAATTCTAAAGTTTGGATTATGTTATGTTACCTGGAAAGACGTATTCAGATATACAAGGCTATCAAAATACCTGTAAATTGTCATTTAAACAGCCACAGATATAATCGTATATTCAAGACTGGTGGTGGACCAAATAGTTTAAGAATCGGTTATTGCATTGCGATTGTGATATTGGCCATTTGTCACTATTTTATAGTTTTTTAGCGACTTTTGGCTAATTAATATGAATTTGTATGATTTTATCGATACGTTTTCGTACATTTTGCTTACATCCCAGTAGAGGTGGAACCTAATGCTTACTTTTTTTCTAAAAATCCTACATTTTTGTATGATTCACAATATCACATCATACAAATGAAATTGCCACCTCGTAAAACGGTTGCGTTTTCCTGTGAGTATTGGTTGGATATTTGTCTTCAACCAATTCTGAAAGTATAAATATTCTTGTAAACAGCAATAACTTTTTATAATGGCAAAAAAAATCAGCTTTAAACTGGCAATTGCAGCACTACAGAAGTCAGTCCAAGATTAATTTGGTACTGAGCATGTGTTCATTACATGCTTTTTATGGGCTGCATTGAAATTCATTCCTAATCAGAACTGACCTCAACACAAACAACAAAGAGAACACGGCACTTTGATTAAAACTGCCAGAGCTTAAGCTGATTTTTTAAAATTAAGATCGTGCAGATATATATATACATTTCCAAGGGTGGGTACGAGATAACCAAGAGAGATAAAGTGTGAGAAAATGAAATACTAGAAAAAGAAAAACAGACTTACCAACAGGGCTGCACAGATGGGACCATGAATAATGTAGAGCAGAGAAGTGTTCGAGCTTATCCAACAGCTGTGGACAAAAGCGTAAGAAATGGTCAGATTTACGGAAAGCAGAACCAATGAACGTATGAACACTTTATTAAATGTTCAGTGACGACACTGCTATGATTTCACAAGATGTTCTACAGAGCCTTTGCCTGGTCACTGTATTCCTGTGTCCTGACAGAAGCCTGGAATGAACTGAACATAACACTGAAATATACATTTAGGGTAAAAAGTTCGGAATAATTAATCATTTTTAATGTTGAATTAAAGAAATCTCTAATTCTCACCAGGGCTGCATTTATTTAATCAAAAATACAGTAAAAACAGTAATTATCAATGTTGAAAATCATTTTTTTTAAACATTATAAATGTATTTACTATCACTTTTGATCAATTTAAATGCTTCTTTGATGAACAAAATTGGCTTCTCTTTTTTTATATTAATTTAAATATCCATTTAATTACCAAAGACCTTTGAATGGTAGTGTATCACAGTTTACACAAAATATTAAACAACTGTTTTCAACATTAATAATAATAAATCCTGAGCATTAAATCAGCATATTAAAATAAAGACTGAATTAATGGTTGCTAAAAATTCGGCTTTGCCATCATAGAAATAAATTCAATTTTTAAGTATTAAAATAGAAAACTGTTATTTTAAATTTTAATCATATTTAACAATATTACAGTTTTTACTGTTTTCACCAAATACATGCAGCCCTTAGGAGATGCCTTCGAAAAGACTTCTTTAAAAAAACGTATTAATTAAAAAATATTTGGTAGTGTATATATACACTGTATATTTAACATTCAACATTAATATATAACATTAAAATAAGCTTTCAAAATAATATGGTTAAAAGTGAAAAAATAAGCATGAGGAGGAGGGATGCTTCCTCAAAAGAAATATTATTGGAATCATTATAGAACCGGAATCATTAAGCAGGGCCAGAATTCTTCAAATCCTATTCGATTTAACTCACTTGTCATTGTAGTAATAACTTCGGGATATTGCATGGATAAATGCAGGTATTAACGGGAAGCCTGGAAAACATTTGAAAAGAATAAAATCATTAAATGTGAGAAGAAATCAGAAATACGCTTTATTTTGGGTGCATTTTAGCAAGGCAATTTTAAAAACGTACCCCATCCTAGGAGGTAATACCACATGAGGTGCTGTTTCTCAGCAAACACTGCCACCACAATGAGTGTGTGCAGGTAGATTCCCTCACACAACATCCAGAAGTAGTTACAGCCCATGAGATAATGGTGGATGAACACGGACACTTTACAGCTCACCTGGGAGAAAATCAAAACAAAAACATAAATGTGAAATCAATGTCTTAATACACATTCCTGGTCATATTGTTCGTGACACGAGAGCCCGCTATTCTTTTTTTACACTTACTGGGTTGGCTTGTGTTACTTCTTGGTTGTTTGCAACACAAGTGAAAAAGATGATGGTTATAACCGAGTTCAGCACAAAAGAGAAGAACAGATTCTTGTGCAGAGTTATTCTTTGACAACTTAAGCTCCTGAGTGGAAGAAAACAGCAAACTATATTAGATTGGGTAGAAAGGGAGGTACGTTTACATGATATGGCAGCAAGGTTTTTCCACATTACTTACTTAAAATAGAAAAATATTCCCAGAGAAGTAAACAAAGATATCAGCGACAATCCATGACCAATCAAAGCCAAGTAGTAGAGATTAAGTGCTGTCTGAAAAAAAGAGGATGGATGTACAAAACTAACCATATGAACAAAAGCTAAATTTATGTGAAGCAAAGTGTGTGAATTTTGAAGATAGAATGGACCACTGTAGTTCTAAATTAGAGCTCACCCTTTTGTGTTCATTAGACTTATGCTTACAGTCCGTGTAATTTGTCCATGTTCTGTTACTCTCTGGGTGAACGAACCAATGGCCTGAATCAGTACAAATCTTCGTTGCCATTTCTGATAAAACACAATTTGGATTAGTCAGCCTTTTAGATGAAGTATTAAGTAACCTTCATTCAATAGGCAAGAAAAAAAGAAAATCTAACGTGTGACTCACCTGAGGTGTCAAAATCACTAAAGTAGCCTGGACAGTGCTGAGCTGAAGTGACTCCTGCTTCCAAATCGTCCCAGCACATCCATCCATCCCAGGTCCGTTTACACATAGAGACATCTGCAATAGAGTTATATGCAGTTATTAATAACATAAGGACTTGGATCTTGTAGGCTTGGTCTTTCTTAAACCATGCATGTAAAACAGGTCTTAGTATTTGGTGTCTACATTTGGCAATCGGCCAGTAAAGATCTTTTATCAATAATAACAATAAATCTGCATATCGAGCGCAGTTAGATTCCGGAAGTAAATATTCCATTCATTTTCTCCATGGGTAAAGTTATTTTTAACAATAACTTGACCCTTAGAGACAGATATACTTTACTGTGATCTCTGAGGTTGTCAATGGAATATGGTTTTATATAAGCTATCAATTTGCATTATTTCAACCTATATTTCAAAGAATCGAGTTTAACAGCGATATTTCCTGGTGTAAACTACATTACCCATGATGCTGTAAAATAAAAATCCACCAATAAGAGAGTCGAGGTGAGCAAATCGCGCCAAACGTTCTCAGCAGAAAACACCCACTCCCATGTAACACCACACTCTCAACTACTTCAATATTTGTAAATGTATGCATATTTTGCAATAAATGTAAAGTATATTGTTTATAAAAACACACACTTTGATCATCTGCAATGTGATTGTAGTTCTTCACCTCATTAAATTCATTAGAGGTTCAAAGTCTTTTTTCAAATCCTTTTTTGCTTCATTCAAAGTTTGTAATGCTGTAATTCACCTTGTAGCAAGCTGCACTGGTTTGTGGCTCTTTCATGAAGACTTTTTTTTTTTAAATCCCAATGGGAAAAATGAATAGAAACCATGTCCAGAAAATGTGGGTGGACAGGACACTGTTGCACTCTATAAATGTTGTATCTTTCTAGTGAGTTGCAAATGGATCCTCAGTTTTGAGGGTCTTTGCCAAACAGCTTTTAACAGCTGTTACAGAACATCCGCTTTGCTTTGTCAAGCTTTAATCACCATCCTTCAATTGTAACTTGTGCCTTGTAGACAGCAATGAATCTTAATTCAGAGGCCAGACAGCTGATGTTGAGCTTCTGTAGATGAACAAATGCATGTTGTAGTAGGACACATCCAACAAAATGTTTCCAATTAATCATCTGCTCACATAGTGAGTTCCAGGATGATGTGACAAAACATCATCCAATTTCAGTCCATGCCCCCTAATCTTAAGAGCATCCAAGTTAAAGACTAACTGAGGTGTAGTTTATAGCTCAGAGTCAAGAATCTTTGTGAAATATGAACCGCTCACCTGTTCTGTTGTGATTAGTGTCTTTCATAATCTTCTGGTAACATTCAAACTGGGCGGTTAAAATATTGTGACGAGTGAAGTCCATTTCATGGCCTTTCTTTTGTGCCATACCTCCAGTGTTGTTTTCTGAGAGGACCACCACAAAAAACTATTCAAAGATATGAAAAACAAAAGAGAGATCAACAATGACATTAGATGATGAATGTCAAAAATGGCAGATACGGGACCTTTGAAAATCCATAATAGTTGCAGATGCACACTCAAATTTCTGTTTGCTTCATTACACTTGAGTCAGGGATGAGTTATTTGACAAGAAATAGCTAGCTAGCAAGTTAACCCAATAAAATTATATAAATCTGTGTATAACTTTTGTATAAAATTGTTTATGACCAACAAATACCTCAGAGGTTGCCGACAGAAAGAGAAATGAGGTAATCCAGCATCCAAACATGGTTCCAGTGTTTGGCTTTCGTGTATCCAAATGATCTGAATGCTTCTGCTGAAAACAAACAGAGTAATCTGTTTTACATTAAAAGTATTGAGCGATGACCAGACACTTTGCTAATAGATTTAGGTTAACTGTTAAACAAAGAGTGTAGGTGAGCTACAACGAAAACATGAAATTAGGGATTTCCCTAAAGGATTTCTGATGGTTATTTTTGTCAAGCTGACAGTAAATTCCCAGTTCCAAGAAAACAAGCCATTGGAGCCAGGTGAACTGTCGACCTATTGTCGCTCCCAGGAGTGCGGTAACAGTGCTGTTGTGAAGTTGGAAAAGAGAGTAGAATCAAAGCCTGCTTTACATGAAAGTTCAGTCCATCAGGGCGCCGATAAACGCCACAAAAGGCAAGAAGGCATCATTAAACATGCATTACACGGTTCACCGTGCCTGTTTTGGCTCGCTTGATATAGATAACATCATAAATCAGTTTCAAAGCATAGGAAGATCAGTTTTAGCCACAATAAAGTTGCTTGCAAAAAAAGTATTCACTATTTTTACATGCTAGTGTTTTATGACATCCTAGACTACAGTTTGATTATACACAACCCCGGTTTATTCTTTTTATGGTGTTCCATATAGAACTATCAAAGCATTCCAAAACATCTTTAACATCTGCCTTGATTCTGTTGTTATTTCCTTTTTAAATTAATACCTGTCGGTATGGCCATGGCCAAGGGGCTGAAACGTCATGTGATTCTTTTGTTCGGCCTCCAAACATTTCCTGCTTGGATGGGGACCAGAAACCACATGACTAGACTCATATGTGGAAAATTATCCATTTGGATTTGTCTTTAGTCTCAAAAATGAACATGCTTCCCAGAAGTCCAGACAAAGTGAATTAGCAAACGTGTGTTTTTTTTTATAACTTCCATTTGGATAGGAAATATTTGTCGAGAAATTTCTGTATGAGACTTCTTTATCTTGTACTACTGTAATAATACCTGTACTTTGCTTCATAAGTAATGATAAATGTATTATATATAGAGTTCACATTGCTCTATCTGATTTAAAAACATGAAACTGAATTACTTGAGAAGGAATGAGTGCATCAGGCATATGCATGTTCTGTTTGTTTGAAGCCACACTCTGATATCATAAAAAATATATAAATTTGGGAACCCACTGAATTAAACCACAATGTCATGAATTATACATGGATTAAGAAAAAAGCTATCAAAGCAAATGGCACCTGTGAACAAATGATGAGATTTATTCTAGAGCTTCCTTTTAACTTCACTTTTTCTGAGCCATTTTTAGACCATTTGTTAGCCATTTAGCAATTTTTGATTAAAATGTATATTCTCCTCAAGTTGACCAGTTGGTGTCCAACCAGAGTAACCTCATAAACTGTTATAAAATGTTTGACAACCAAACAAAAAGAAAGAATTTTGAGCTGTATATCTGTTTCTCATTGAAAGCATGTTGTGAAATGTTTTGTTTAGAATGTCACTTGATTTGATGTAATCTAATCTAAATGCAATGATTTCATGCATTTTTAACTGTTGCTGAAGTATGCCTAATTTTCTGTCCAGAACAGCTACAAATTTCACTTCAAAATGACACAGAGACTTCATAAACTATTTCTGTCTGAAATAGTAAGTATAGATTTATTGCACAGGCCAGAACTGCTTTATTTGCAGGCTCAGTGAATGTCTTTCTACAGTATCCAGTGTGTCAGATTCTGTAAAAAAGACAGTGCCACTGGCCCCCAGGACCAGGACTGAAAACAGCTCTTATACAACACATCTAAGTGTAATTTTCAGTGTTACTCTCTCCTAATACGTAGAGATAACTTTGAGACATTGGTCAAATACATTACTAAAGAGTGTACACATTGTGGTACATTGCTTGATTTGAACATCCCAGCCAGCTCAACATAGCAACATTTGTGCAAACTATGGCAAGAGTTTGGGGTCAGATCTTTGTCCAGTCAGACAGTGTTCTGGAAAGCTGTTTGAAAACACTAGTGAATTGCATCGGCTGTAACCTTTATTATTCGCCTAAGCAATGTAAATCACCGTCAATATAGAATTTATGTGTCTCTGGGTCATCAGCATTTATTTGAATGCAAGAACTCAGTCCTGTAAGCGCCAAACCCTGACAGATCCATTCTCAGTGCTTCATTCGAGATAAACAGACAGCCGTTTATTGAGATACTACATATAATATTTGTATTGAATATTTATGCAAAATTCATGCCATTTCACAGTACAGATTAATTTGTACCTCTTGATATCCATGTAATTTATCAGGTGCCCAAGATATACCAAGATATCAGAGTAGCAATATTGTCTTCTTTGTACATTGAATACTAAAAGCTAAAGTTCAGAAAGAAATGCAGAAGTTATAGTAAGGGTTACTCAAGATATGTTAAAAAAAGAAAGACGACTGGGAAACTATGAATTATCAGCATGAATGTACTAAGTGTGCTTTGATGAAAAGCATTTCTTTATCGGCTGAACATTTTCTTGATGACTGCGTTTACAATAAATCTACATTAAAACAGTGATGTGATGAAAGAAATACAAAAACATTCCATAAAACTACTTAAAAAGAGGAAAAACAGCTATAAATCTGGCCATTCAGGTGTTGGCGGTGAGCATAAATCACTTAGATGTCATTCGAATAGGAATGTGAAAATAAAGTGTTTTCCTAGACATTTTGGATGATTGGATGACCCCAGCATTTGGTGGAAAAACAGAGGGCTAAAACATGATAACTTTTTGCCCTTCCTGTGAAGCTAAACGAGTGGTTTATAGATGTGACTTTCCCAGAGACCCCTCTCTCTCATACCCAAACCCTCCCACCTATTCCCTCCCTCCCTTTCTCTCGATCCTGTCACTCTCTCTCTCTCTACTGGGCCTGGTTGCAAAAAGCCACTCTCCAGATCTTAAATCAGGAAGCCCACTGACAGTTAGTTTAACTCATGTCCGTTTAGGAAACACCCATGAATATAACACCAAATTTTTCCACTCTTCACTCATAAGGATTTATCTTAAAGTGACACAGCATAAAGTTTTATTCAGCGGAAATGATGTGCAAACTCAGAGAGATAACTGTTAGACTGTTCAACTGAAATCACTCATTCAAAAGCTGAAATCTCATGCCTTTTTTTAAAGGTTTTGCTTGTGTGTACACGTTTCATATTAACAGTAATAACAAATGTAAGTCCTTAAAATGTAATGTGAAATCTGTCAACATTTAAATAACAATTGTATGTCAAGTTTCAATACAAGTCAAAATATGATTAATATGATTGATCAGAACCCATCTAAATGACTTTTGTGACTTAAAAACACGTCATCTTTAAAACTATTTAATGTGTAAAGTGTTCAAGAGATTTATTATTCAGAACACGACTACAAACCTCAATGTTCAACTAAAAGACATCACTGTTAATTAGTGGTCAGCTGATAAGTGTTTTTCTTTTTTAGTGGCATCTAGTGCGTCAGCAGGACAGTGATACCGCCAATTATAATTTAATTGCAGTAAATTTTTGCCTTTTCCACAATATTTAATAATAGTTAAAAAAAAAAAATAGAAAAAGAAAATTTGCAGCAACAAGGCTGTTGTTAAGATTCTGGAAAGTTGGGTACAGTTACTGTATAATGATAATAACCTTAAAATGGCCAAATATTGGCAGATATATGACATATTAAGCAATAACATCAGTTTCTCATGTAAACTCACCTTTTTATTTTTATATAGGCTAATGTTGTTGTGTAAATGTAAACATTTCAGTCAAACTTAGATCAATAACTGTCAGTCTTTACTACAAAAAAAAGTGCTCTAAGTCGGTACAGGATCCTTTCGAGTTTTAAAGGTTCTTGAATGACAAGAAAAATTAATTAGCATCAAATTTAGAGATACTCATCACTCTAACAGCAAGTAATAGAATGAACAGAATTTAATTAGCCTGCTTTAAAAAAAAGAAAGAGATTGAAATAAGTTTTCTATTTCAGTTCTGAGCAATATGGCACAGCAGGATGTAGTAAAGTTTACTTAGCAGTGAGTTTACTTAGAAACCAAGCTCGAGAAATAAGCGTCGGAAGAAATTCTCGCTCTTACCTCGTTATCTCGGTCTTGTGTTCTCCGCTGCGGCAGTACGTAGTGTGTAGTGTGTACTGAGAGATGTGCTCAGTGATGAGTTGAGGCCCCTGAAGCAGCAAAGGAGTGTGTAACGGGTTTCCTGTGACCTCACACAGCTCATCTGAGTGTCCCGTTACACTGCAAGCGTCTTGTCCCGTCTCCAGCCTCGCTGACACCATTTAAATGCGACTTTGATTAGACCGTGCCCATATTCAATCTAAAGGAAAGTCTAATGTAAAATAAAATAATGAAAGGATGAACGAATACATAAACAGATCACCCAATTATATAGGCTAAGTTATCCAATCATGTGTCTGATTTAGTTATGATTTAGGTCATATAAGACTAAATCTTTTAGAAGTGGCTATATTATAAAATCAAAGAAAACACATAAAAGTCATTTTAAATGATGAAAAACAAAAGGCTACATACACAGTAGTTATAATATTTGTAGCACGACCATATGGAACTAGTCGTGTGATTTGTGGAAATAAACTATGGCTACTGCTATAGCGCCTCCTCGTGTTTTAGTAGGACTACTGAAAGGGACAAAATGCAAAAATAACTACCAGTGATGTCATAAATGTCTATTGCTTCCATTGGTGGTCAAACTTTCCAACTCATTTGCATAGGGTGTAAAACGTGTCTCTAGGTGACTAAAATGATCTATTTAATTAAAAATACGCAACAGTCCCCTCCGGCAATATGAAAATAGAGTTTTAGTTAGGCTATTTTTTTATTATTATTTTATTTATACTGCAGGGCTGCTCTAAATGAGAACTTTGAAAACTAAATATTACTTAAATGTAGTGTGCAAATGAATTTCATTGCTCTGGCAAAGCTCTCTCTCTCTATAATGGGTTTTAAAGTAATTTACCTTAGTTCAGTACAATTCTTAAACATTCAAAAGAATGTAGTAGAAAAGCTGAATGGGACAAGGGCATCATCAGAGATGACTTGTCGTCACAGAGTTGTAATTGGACATTTAATTTGACAAGATATAGCCTACATAACATGAAACATGTAATTAAATATTGACAAGTATAATAATTTGCAGTTAAATGGCAATGTTTGGATACTGCTCGTTTTAATCTGATCCACTTGTGAGTCTGTGATGTGACTGGTCTTCACTGTCCTTGTACTACCTTTGCTATTGCTGGCCCTGTGATCTGCACTTTATGTCTGTCTTGATGAGAAAATGGATGTCAGAATTTTAATGAAGACTTTTAGAACATTGAAGGATTATAATTCATCTGTGGAAACTGCATGGAAATGACAAGTGTGAAAATGTAAAGTACTTCTCATTTATTTCAGCATAATATTCATAAAATATTAAAACCTGGGTATGAAAGGTGGTGTGTGACTATACATTTAAATTCCTTGTTATTTCTATTAACATTTATAGGTTTCCAACATTTATTGATACCTCAATTATAGAAATTAACACACACAACGAGGACCCTGGAATGAATTACTAATAAAACAGACATAACCTGTGGCTTCTTTGGCTGCAACACTAAATTAAGATAATCATTCCTCGCAGATAAAATGGGAGGTATTTCTTAATATACCGATGGAAACAGACATGTTTTCAAAGTTATAGTGTTATGAACATTGACTCTCCCAAGAAAGTGAATTTGACAGGAATGATTTCTCTCTTTTCTAACACATTTTGCCATGTACAGTAAAGAATACAATATTGTCTCTTCAGTGACAGTGGTTTATTTGAGTAGGAAGGACTGAGGGGGCTGGGAGAAGCTGAGTATACCCTTGATCTTTCCATTTCCTTTTTGGGAAGATGTGAAATTATTCAATCCGTGCATCATAAAATGCTTATTGAGATAATGTCAATCATCCTGACTGACAGGTGGGTACTCCCACAGCCGCTTTGTTTTCCCAAAAGGACAGGATATGCAAATCATCCTTCTGCTGATAAATGCAAGCACGGCTGTTGTCCCACATGTCAAACTTTAATGAGAACGAGTAAGCCATTTCTTTACGATTTTAGTGTCTGAGGCAGCTGCTTGTACATGTTATAGCATGGAGTCAGTATATGCGGATCTCAGATAAAATATCACATAGAATCTTCTAAAGATGGTGAATGGAGAATAGATGGAAATAATGAATCCACGTTCCATTTTTGCATTTAAAGCAAATTGTTACAATGTTATTTATGTGTAAAAATCACTAGAGGGAGCTAAACAGTCAGCCAAAGACTCACAGTATGGTTGTTGTTTACAAACTACTGGGGCTAGCTTTGTGACATGTAATATATAGCAATATATAATATACAAAAACTTCATATCTTCATGCCTTATAGTTGCATTTAGCAGATTATAGCTGGGGCAAGTTGTCGAATATGTTTTAAATTTTAAAGATGTTTTATTAATTAATTGGCCTAAATAAAGATTTAATATGTTGTTATGCTGCTACCCCATTAATAATTTTGCTTTGCGTTTTACCATTAAAAGTCTATAATACCCTTTTAAAGACAAGTTTCATTGTGAATGCATACCTTAGTATGCATTCAACATGCTTGCTATTCTGTTGCAAGAAGGTCTGTGTATGTTCAGTAAACTTTTTCTTCTGAGCAATGATAGTGGACATTTTCAATTACATTTTTTGAAGCCGAGACGCTGTGTCTATACAGAAACTGATAAATAAAACCTATTCTTAGTTATTCACTGGGGTAAAAACTATAACAGCACTTCTCCTTCACTAAATCCTCAGCCTTGATAATATGAGGAACATGGCGTGCAGATCTGTCAGAGAGGATACAAGTGTTCCACATGTTGCAGCCTAATTCTGCTGATCTTTAATCAGACACAATACATGATAAACAATCATCATATCCATTCATGCAGAGACACAATATTATCAAACAAAGATACACAGATTAGCACACACATTCCTGCATGTACACATTACCTCTCAAAAAAGTACACTTTTAGTTTCTTCAGACTGTGGATATAATCATGCATATTTAGGACAGATTCCTAAATTATTACATTTAGTCCCCTGAATCCTGAATGGTTACAAAAGGCTTTGTACCAGGTCTGTTTGAAAACGTCTCAGGCTACGGATGTAACCATGGTTCCCGACGCTGGGGTGGAGTGGGTTAACCCTGCGGAGGAACAGGCCTGCACAAACTCCAGAACTGTACCAATAGGGCAGTTGACTGGGTTGAGCTGGCAATCTCCGCACCATGAAGTGACACTTCACTTCAGGGTGTACAACCCACATGGAAAGAACCTATATGAGGATATATGCGCATATATGAAACCTATATGCAGTATATATGCACATATATGATAATATATATGCTGCATATATGCGTATATATGCCACATATAGGCAAAATTGAGGTGCATATATGTGCATATAAAGGCCATATAGGTCTCCTGTATTGCTTCTTTATATCCACATATAAGCCCTATATGTACATGTAAATGTAAATTTCGACATTTTGGGCTTTTATTTATGTTGTCTAGCAGCTATGGATTTTAATAATTTTACTAATATATAGGTAAACATATAGGTGCATATATGCACACATATATATACATGCATATATGTACCTATATAGGTACATGTATGCACGTATATGTGTACATATATGTATGCATATATGTGTACATATATGTGCATATATGTACATATATGTACATATATTATAGGAAAACGGCCAATTTTATATATGTCACATATATTAAAAACATATATCAAAACCTATATTAAAACATATATGTTTATATAGGTTATTTCCGTGTGGGAAGTTCCTTTGTTGTGGAGAAAACATGTAACTAGGGGGTGCCTACCCACTGAGAGGCCACCGAGAAGGGCGCGGTAGGTCAGATAGCCGCCATGTAGACCCTCAGGGTGGAGTGGGTTAACCCTTCGGAGGAACAGGCCTGCACGAACTCCAGAACTGTACCAATCGGGCAGTTAGCTGGGTCGAGCTGGCAACCTCCGCACCATGAAGTGAAGAGCTTCCACTTCAGGGCGTACAGTTTCCTCGTAGAGGGAGTTCTGGATTGGAGGATGGTTTCAGCAACCTCAGTTGAGAGACCGGTTGCTATGAGCTGTGCCTCCTCAGAGGCCACGCCCACAGCTTCCACAGCTCCAGCGAGGGTGGACGATAGTGCCCCCCGCCTGTGAAAGGAGATCTCTCCTGACGGGAATCTCCCATGGAGAGCCGTCGAGGAGAGAAATCAGGTCCGAGAACCATACTCGGCCCGGCTAGAACGGTGCTACCAGTAGTAGACTGACCCCGTCCTGGCGCACTCTTTCGGTCGAGGACCTCTCAGACTGAAGGACGGTCTGTAGATTCGGCTTAGTCTTAGAGGCCCCGATCCAGAGCATTTGCCACCTCGGACGCGCTGTGGGGGTGTGCGAGTAGCAACGCTCTGTTTTCGTGCCTCTCTGTATGAGGAGCTGGCACGCGGCTAGAGATCGGTGAGGGAGGAACCGCTGGAACGCCGTCGCTTGTTTACGGGTCTCCTGGTACCTGTCGAACAGGCCAGAAGGCACAAGCGGGGCGTCCATGAGGAAGACCCTATCTTCTCCTTCATGTCAGATAGGGTCAACCACAGATGTTTTTCCACAGCCACCAGCGCTGCCATAGACCTGCCGATGCACGGGCGGTCTCCTTGGTGGCGCGGAGAGGCAAATCAGCGGTTCTACGGAGCTCAGAGATCAACAGATTTGAGCTCCTCTCCCTCATCTAGCTCTTTAAGCATGTACGTTGGCTTGGTACACCTGTAACACCACCATGGTGTGCAGACAGCCTTGCCCACCAGCGCTGAAGTTGTGCGCAGCAGCTTGATGGGCAAGGTCGGAGCCTTCAGAGACGACGCCGTGCCAGGGGACAGATAGCTCGCGACCGTCTGTTCCACCCGGGCATTGCTTCTGATATGAAAAGGATTCATAATATGAATGAGAATGACGTAATGCCTCGGCAACGCGAGCTGCAACAGCGAGCTCTCACTCAAAGGGGGAAGAACCGCACCGCGGGCTTCCAGCCCCAAGCGAGAGTGCTAGATCTGGGCAATGCAGGTGTAGATAGGGCGAACCTGTCTCCAACCCGTCCGCCAGATCCATATTGCGATCCCCACGATCTCACTCGCCGGACCGGAACCGCGAGATCGTACGGCGGGGAGAAGCACAATCAGCCCCTTTTCTTTAGAGCTGACAGCGCGAGCTCCCTTCTATAATGATGCCATCATTCATAATATGCTTGTACAAACACTGCAGCTTGCTCATCGACGTCCTTCACATCCACCTTCAGGAAGACAGGCGGAGCGTCGAGCCCTCTCTCTGGGGGGAAGAAACCGCGGGGCGGGCTTCCGATCCCAGAGAGCGAAACTGATAAATAAAATAGAAACTGATAAATAAAACCTATTCTTAGTTATTCATTGGGGTAAAAACTATAACAGCACTTCTCCTTCACTAAATCCTCAGCCTTGATAATATGAGGAACATGGCGTTGCAGATCTGTCAGAGAGGATACAAGTGTTCCACATGTTGCAGCCTGATTCTGCTGATCTTTAATCAGACACAATACATGATAAACAATCATCATATCCATTCATGCAGAGACACAATATTATCAAACAAAGATACACAGATTAGCACACACATTCCTGCATGTACACATTACCTCTCAAAAAAGTACACTTTTAGTTTCTTCAGACTGTGGATATAATCATGCATATTTAGGACAGATTCCTAAATTATTACATTTAGTCCCCTGAATCCTGAATGGTTACAAAAGGCTTTGTACCAGGTCTGTTTGAAAACGTCTCAGGCTACGGATGTAACCATGGTTCCCGACGCTGGGGTGGAGTGAGTTAACCCTGCGGAGGAACAGGCCTGCACAAACTCCAGAACTGTACCAATCGGGCAGTTGACTGGGTTGAGCTGGCAACCTCCGCACCATGAAGTGACACTTCACTTCAGGGTGTAGTTCCTTTGTTGTGGAGAAAACATGTAACTAGGGGGTGCCTACCCACTGAGAGGCCACCGAGAAGGGCGCGGTAGGCCAGATAGCCGCCATGTAGACCCTCAGGGTGGAGTGGGTTAACCCTTCGGAGGAACAGGCCTGCACGAACTCCAGAACTGTACCAATCGGGCAGTTAGCTGGGTCGAGCTGGCAACCTCTGCACCATGAAGTGAAGAGCTTCCACTTCAGGGCGTACAGTTTCCTCGTAGAGGGAGTTCTGGATTGGAGGATGGTTTCAGCAACCTCAGTTGAGAGACCGGTTGCTATGAGCTGTGCCTCCTCAGAGGCCACGCCCACAGCTTCCACAGCTCCAGCGAGGGTGGACGATAGTGCCCCCCGCCTGTGAAAGGAGATCTTTCCTGACGGGAATCTCCCATGGAGAGCCGTCGAGGAGAGAAATCAGGTCCGAGAACCATACTCGGCCCGGCTAGAACGGTGCTACCAGTAGTAGACTGACCCCGTCCTGGCGCACTCTTTCGAGGACCTCTCAGACTGAAGGACGGTCTGTAGATTCGGCTTAGTCTTAGAGGTCCCGATCCAGAGCATTTTCCACCTCGGACGCGCTGTGGGGGTGTGCGAGTAGCAACGCTCTGTTTTCGTGCCTCTCTGTATGAGGAGCTGGCACGCGGCTAGAGATCGGTGAGGGAGGAACCGCTGGAACGCCGTCGCTTGTTTACGGGTCTCCTGGTACCTGTCGAACAGGCCAGAAGGCACAAGCGGGGCGTCCATGAGGAAGACCCTATCTTCTCCTTCATGTCAGATAGGGTCAACCACAGATGTTTTTCCACAGCCACCAGCGCTGCCATAGACCTGCCGATGCACGGGCGGTCTCCTTGGTGGCGCGGAGAGGCAAATCAGCGGTTCTACGGAGCTCAGAGATCAACAGATTTGAGCTCCTCTCCCTCATCTAGCTCTTTAAGCATGTACGTTGGCTTGGTACACCTGTAACACCACCATGGTGTGCAGACAGCCTTGCCCACCAGCGCTGAAGTTGTGCGCAGCAACTTGATGGGCAAGGTCGGAGCCTTCAGAGACGACGCCGTGCCAGGGGACAGATAGCTCGCGACCGTCTGTTCCACCCGGGCATTGCTTCTGATATGAAAAGGATTCATAATATGAATGAGAATGACGTAATGCCTCGGCAACGCGAGCTGCAACAGCGAGCTCTCACTCAAAGGGGGAAGAACTGCACCGCGGGCTTCCAGCCCCAAGCGAGAGTGCTAGATCTGGGCAATGCAGGTGTAGATAGGGCAAACCTGTCTCCAACCCGTCCGCCAGATCCATGTTGCAATCCCCACGATACGCGAGATCGTACGGCGGGGAGAAGCACAATCAGCCCCTTTTCTTTAGAGCTGACAGCGCGAGCTCCCTGCTATAATGATGCCATCATTCATAATATGCTTGTACAAACACTGCAGCTTGCTCATCGACGTCCTTCACATCCACCTTCAGGAAGACAGGCGGAGCGTCGAGCCCTCTCTCTGGGGGGAAGAAACCGCGGGGCGGGCTTCCGATCCCAGAGAGCGGGCGCTGGATCTGATGGGAAAGGAAGAAGATAGGGGCTCGCCCGTCTTCATTCCCTCCACCTGATCCATCTGCGATTCCCACGAGCGCAGCCGCCGCTCCGCCTTTTTTTTTCAGCTGAAGTGGGACCGGCACCACGAGGAACGCTAGTGAAAGCTCACTCCTCAAAGAGAGCCTTCCGAGAGCAAGCATACGCAGTGACAAACACTCACAAAGCTCGAGAGCTGACTCTGCGTGCTCTGCTCTCATGCAGACCATACACGGACTGTGTGTATCCCCAGCAGTGATGTAACCTTTGCAGGGAGGAACATACAGCCTGTAATGCGATCTGCTCTCGCCCAAGTGCTTGCACTTTTAGACATTGTGGAGCTTATTTCAAGTGATTGTGAGGGACAAACAACACTAAATAAGACTCACAACACAGGTCGACAGACAAACACACAGAGTAGCGGTTGCTGAATGACAAAAAGCAAACGCCGGTTCCACCGCACGTGCTTTTATGCTTCCTGGTCGATTATGTCACCCGCCCGTGATGTCTCGCCCTTCCATTGGACAGATTGCACATGTTATTCAGAGTGCGGTCACGCTGGAGACGTTCCCCTAGCGTTCCGACGCAGCTCGAGTTCCTGGAAGGAAACCTCTTGAGTGTGTCACCCTATTCTTCCAAAAGAATAACACATTATAGAAATTGGGACTATTTGAATTGGACTTTAACAAGCAGTAGCACATGTGACTCTCTTTGAAGCAGTGATGAAAATTCATTAATATAGCACTTAGATATGAGGAGATTTTCATGAGTAGTTTCAGGGAAAAATGGGGCTTTTGAATTTCTAAAATGAAAAAGAGGAAGGAAAAATAGATGCTTTCTATTGATTTTGTGTGGGGGGTGGGGGGGGGGTTGTTTCTTGTGTTCAGGGAGTGAGACTAAAGCTAGCGGTGTCAATCATAAAGTGAATCGTCTTTATTTAAAAGAGACAAAACTCTTTCCTTTGTCAATGGAACAGAATCACAGGCAGGAAACATCACGCTTCAAAATATTTCTGTTCCACTAAGAGATGACAATCAAAAAACCTCAAACAAAGATTTAAATAGGTTCAAAATCTTTTCCTTGTGACATGTTTATTCCTAGAGTCCCAGTTGATCAGAACAGAGTTCTGTCACTGTTTAATAATCAATGCAAAGATTTAACTGAAATTAAAGGAAAAGTTCACCCAAAAATAAAAATTATCACATGATTTACTCACCCTCAAGCTATCCTAGGTTTATATGATTTACTTAAAAGGATGGTTCACCCAAAGATGAAAATTACCCCATGATTTACTCCAAGCCATCCTATGTGTATATGATTTACTTAAAGGGATAGTTCACCCAAAAATGAAAATTATGATTTACTTACCCTACACTGCGCCAATGTCCTATGTCATCTGCTGGAACGCCACTCTCTCATGAATGTGCGTACAACAGTTAACGAAAGTCAGAGATTATGATTTATAAAGTTTTAAATATGGATATTTTTCTTACACAAATACATCGATTCACTTCAGAAGACCTTTATTAACCCCCCCCCGGGAGCCATGTGGAGCACTTTTTATGATGGATGGATGTATTTTATTGGACTATTGAATATCAACAGCCATTCATAAAGCTTGAAAGAGCCAGGGCATTTTTAAAAATAACTCTGATTGTATTCATCTGAATATAAGGTGAGTAAATCACAAGGTAATTTTGTAATTTTTGGGTGAACTATCCCTTTAACTACCATTAAAATTTCACCTTTCCCTCCAAGACTATCCTCATTAAAGTCGATTTAAAATTGCAGATGACCTTGCTTTGTTGTAGCTGGCTTAATTTGAAAGCAAGTCCATGCAGAACACATTTTGAATAATAAGTAGGAAACCCCTTCTTACTTACAGTGATATATAGCAAAAATCAAAAGGTAATGACACAAATTAGAAATACTACTCACTAAAACTTTTAATTTCACAGTTTTTCTTCAAAATGGTAACCTAACAATGAGGAAATTGTGTCAGAACATAAGGAACTGTTTGATTCAAGCACAAGTTTGTTGCTTCCTCAGGCCTTGTGTGTGTTTTCATATTGTGTTGTGCAACTGTGTGTGCATGTTTGTGCCTGAAGTAACATAGGTCACCTCTCACCATATGGCAGTAGAGAGATGGTAGTATACGTTGTGTCAAAATGGTTGATTTATTACCCTCATAAAAATTCCACCCCCCTCCCATAACTGGACACCTGTTTTGTACACCCCTAGCCCCCACCGTCTAAGCGGCCATTTTATTGACCTTATGGTGAACTTAAGAATTTATGACAATGTGTGTGTGTGTGTATGTGTGTGTGTGGGGCCAATGTTATGTGGTTTAAACTTTAAATGGTGAATTTGTGTTAAATGGGGTAAAGGGAAGTTTTTATTAAAGTGTTTTCACATACATATCAAGAAAAAACATCAAACATGTACGTAAAACGTACAAAGACTGTTTATTTCCCTACAAGTGTAGACTTAAAACAGGAAAAACGTAGAAAATAAAACCAAAAAGCATTAGATACACTATCTTAAAACTAGTTGTTTGACAAAGTTAAATAGAAGAAGTGAGCGCGTTCGTTTAAACCTATTTTGCGGTTTTAAAAAGTTGTGACTTTAAAACAGATACAAAGTTAGATAATATAGATTCGTTTTTATCTTACGATGGTACGTGTGTTTTTCCCTTACAACTGGACACTAGTCTTGTTAAAACAGTTTTAGGAAAAACTAAAACAAATAAAAAAGCATTAGATACGCTATTTCCTATCATTAGAATTTAAAACTAGGTCCTTTGACAAAGTTAAATAAATAGAAGAGTTGCGAGCGCGTTCGTTTATCTATAACAAAAAAGAATCGGATGCGTTAGTTAAAACAATAAGATATTTATCAAAAAAACTATGTCTTGCTTTTTTTTAAAGTTTGACTTTATAACAGACATAAAGTTAAATAATATAGAGACGAGTTCTCTTACCGTGAAGTGAAATAAAAAATATCAGACCGTTAAAACACCAGCATAAGATACCTGTAAAAATCTTCTCACATTACAATTGAAAACCTAGCATTTGTCCCAACTTAGAAAAGTTAAACAAATGTCTATCCACGGCGATCGTTAAAACACCAGCATAAGATACTTGTCGAAGTCTATCTTGCGGTCTACCATTAGCTGCACTGACAGAAAGTTAGAAAATGAAAAGACCAGACTATTTTACCCAGCCTCCGTGAGATAACCGCTCCCTTCCGTGTCAAAACTCAGAATGAGGTTACGCTTGCCGTCAGGTCACGCCTACATCACCGCCCTCTAACGCTGTAAGGACAGACCGGCCTGAAGATTTGCATGTTAAAAGAATTAAAGTGATGTTTTAACATTAGAACAAAGTTATTTTATAAATATTTTACATTTCTTAATGGATGAAACCATTCACCATTCATCATAAACCTTTTCACTTTTGAAATTAGGTTAATCTATACAAGTTTTCTTTTAAACATTCACCTCTAGGACACAGGAAAGTGTTGTTTTATTTTATTTTATTTGTTATTCATACTTAACACCTTTTATTTATTTACTCTTTGATATTGTCAATCTTAAAACTTCTAGTGTGCTATGTCGGTTAAAATACACATGTGTGAGGACAAACTGAAATGTATACAGAGTAATAAAATCAGCACACCTCTCTGATTTTCTTGCCGTAAGACTTGTTATCAGTTGAAACAGACGTACAACCTCTAAACATTTACATCAACACACAATATGCAAAATATCACCGCTCATGCACCGCAATGAAACGAGAGAAGTTTGAAGATGGCGCGCAGAATCCTTGACGCTGTGCTATATCAGTTGCACGCGCAAATATCAGAATGAAAAGTGGTAAGAGAGGATTACACTGTGATTTTCTCACCGTAACACTTGCGTGTGTTATCTATCAATTGAAACAGAAGTGCGTAATTAAACCTCTAAAGTTTTACAACATGCACCTGCGAGCGCGCAGGGTCTGATGCGAACTTTGCCTAAAGTTCACCGATCAAAGCATCTCTATGGCATCTATTTTATGACGTGCACCTGCGTGTGTGAACTCTGTCGAAGGTTTAGGAAAAAGTTCACAGACCGGTCAAAGGAAGTGTGACCTATTGAACCTTTTCATGACACACATCTGGTGAAGTTAGGTATAATTGAGAATTGAGTATTTATAATGTATTTATAATCTATTCGAATGTGACTTTAAACTAACGTTTAGGACGTGATGAGATAGTCAAAGAAGGCGATAACCACAAACTTAAATAAATACAGGTCCCCAAAGATGATGGTTTTAATAAAATGCTGTAGGAAAACATTCTTTAATTTACTTCATTTTACCTAGTTTTATTTCTTTTTTCACTCATATATTTTTCATCCGTCAACACAAACACACACACACCTACACATAAACATCCACATAAACAACCATACAGTTAAATATTTAAACTTTTATGATGTCTCATACAAACCTTTTATAAATAAAAAACTTTTAGAATCACACTGGGTATCTTTACAAGGTGATGAAAAGCAGCATGATTAAACAATGATATAACTTTTGTTTTAAAAAATAAGTTTTTAGATCTTCCAAACCTAAAACCACAATGTTCTAAAGCAAGGATTAGAAGCAGTCAAACGATCCTCTGAGTAAAGCAAGACACTTACAGAGATTTTTCTTTAGGAATTGGACCTAAATTAGATAGATAAAGAAAAAACACGCACACACACACACACAAATCTGAGTATGCTAAATTTTAAATACGACCAAAATCATATATATTGTTTTTACTTGTTGTTGTCATTTAAGAAATGTTTTCATTTTAATCTACACTGTAGATAGTATGTGTACTGTAAAAGAACAAATATACATTTCACTTAAAACTTCAGTAAAATAATTACACCGGCAGTTTTAAACACTTTGTGTGTCACTAAAGTAAGTCATGATGTCAATTGTCTTTAAATTAAACTTTAGTTTTATTCTTCAATTTCTTTAAAATAGCCTGATGATAATACATCCCAAGTGGTTTTCTCACGAGTAGATAACTCTTTGGATGTCTTTGTGACAAACACATAATTTTTTACTTCAGAAAAGTTTTCGAAACGTATGACTGAACTTTTACTCATTTGACAGACCTACGTTTCAAATTATTTACCCGAGGCGTTTAACAGCCAGAGGGGTTACATGTTATTTTCTAACGTTCGTGGGAACCTTTATTGGTGTAAATTTCTCACCTAGAACACAAAACTTGTAAATCTTTTGGATTGTGTATGTTTTAGGTGAAGACAGCTCTTTGCGAAAGACAGCTCTTTAAGTCTTGCTGTTTTAACCTTAAACCTATTACACCTGAAGCAAATCAAACTATTGCACTGAAAGCTGCACATTCATTCAAGTTTGAACATGTTAAAATCTCTGCACTCTTGTAAAGACACATAAAACACACACACACATACACTAAAACAAAACCCTATACAGTTAAACATTTAGACTATTATGATGTGTACTATTTATGTTTTCATCTCTACAAGATGAGGAAAGCAGCATGATTAAACAATGATATAACTTTTGTTTTAACAAATAAGTTTAGATCTTTCAAACCTAAAACCACGATGCTCTAGAGCAAGGATTAGAAGCGGTCAAATGATCCTCTGATTAACGCAAGACTCTTACAGAGATTTTTCTTTAGGAATTTGACCTATATTAGACTGAAAATTACTTAAGGTTGTCTGCAACAAAAGTATAAGATCCCACAAATGCTTCTCAGAATCTTTACAACAGATTAGACTTTCTTTCTCACCTTAAAAACGGTATTATTAACCGCAGAGTTTAAATGTAGCATTTGTTCACAGTATAATGTTCTATTAAAATAAAAACAACTGGTCTATATAGGTTTATCTGACTAAGATTTGATCAAATAACTGATATAAGAAACATGCAAATATTTGATAAGTCCATCTTATCACACCACAACCTGACGTGTCTGATGGTTTATGATGGTATCTTCCTGATACAGATGTGTTAAGTGTGTGTAAAATAGTTTAAAAAGTCATATTTTTAGCTTTCACGTAGGATTTGTATCCACGCTCAAGTGGTTTTGTGTAACAGAATCCTGAGACAAATGAAAACAGAATGCGTGAAAGGGGTTTCTCTTTAAGATATTTGTAATGACAGACTAAAAGCTTTATAAAACAATCGTGCGTATGCATTTCTCTCGTACATGTATACAGTAACCGATGAATACACAAAACAGTATTAATACATAACCTCATAAATTCAGCGTGATTCTATCATATCAATCAATAATAAAATATTTAATTTATATACCGTATCAGACTTTCTCTTCAAAACACAAACTTTCTTAAGACTTTTTTAAATGTGTTGAACAATCGGTTTTGGGGGAAAACAGTATAGTGTTGTGTTTCTAAGTTAGGATGCTTGTAGTTAATCCCGTCTTTATCTAAAATATTTTTGTATTCAAACTGTCTCACGCACACACACACATGTTGGTTTTAATGTTTTCTGGGGACTCTCCATAAGCGTAATGGTTTTTATACTGAACAAACTGTGTGCGCTATTGCCCTACACCAACCCTACACCTAAACTTAGCCCTCACAGGAGACTTTGTCCATTTTTAGATTTTCAAAAGAACACCATTTAGTATGTTTTTTTTTTTTTAAGCCTTTTGAATTACGGGGACATAGGCAGTGTCCTCATAAACCACCTTCATATTGTAATACCTCTGTCATACCCACGTCATTATACAAATTTGTGTCCTCATAAACCACATAAACATGTACACAGGCACACACAGCTTTCCCGGTCAGCCGCAAATTGTCAACAATATTCTTAACTTTGTTTTATCATTCAGCTGTAGCTAAAACCTATAACGGAGTTATACTATAGATGCTGAAAGAGCTCATTAACCTGTTTAACTCTAAAAATGTTAACAATGTCGCTCACGACTAGTTTAACAAACAAGGGTACGCTCATAAAACAAGTCTGGAAGCGATTTGAACCATTCTAACAACAAGTACAACCGCTGCAGAAAATAGCCCCGCAGTAAACTCCGGATGTGATAACGACCGCCTTATCAGATGTTCAACATATTATTACAAGGCCTTGCTTATAGTTTATGATGAAGGTAGAAAAATATAAGAACACAATCAAATCCTAACACTATTTCACGAAATAACGCAACAACGGGTGCTCCGTTTCAACATATACACGTCAAATCTGTTTTACCCTAAGTATATCGTATTCTTCTTATATATATCTATATATATATATATATAGATATATATATATATTTGTTTAGGCTAAATAGCTATGTTTTAACAATTCTTTTTGTTTTTACAAAGATGTTATATTGAACGCGTGTAACTAATACCTCCTTCAAACGTTGCGGCCTTTCAGGTCAGCGAACCACAATACCCAGCATACACCTCAGACTACAAACGCGGCCGTCGGGGATCCATATCCCAAAATGCTTGTGCGTGACAGCGCTCTAAACCGTAGGACTTCTGATTATACGGGCGCACAGATATAAAAAGACACGCATTTCCACACTTTTTGTGAAGTACACGCACCTTTCCGTGTTGTGATGATGTAAACCCTTTTTGTGGTCTCTGTTAGCGACGTGAAGTCCAATACATTTCTGCGAAACGATTCTTTCCCACAGTTCGGTTCAGTGATTCGGTTCAAATAACCAATTCTTTGTCTCATTAAGTCGTCTCGCTGTAATCAAAACGGGTGTGAAAGGTGGGATAACATATTAACGTGATGTTTTGGTACGTGTCTTACACAACCGTGCGTTACTTAACGTTTTTATTAAGTTTTAATATAAAAGGTAATAGTCTGTTAACAATTTTGATGCTTTTATTATGAAATAGTACAAAGAACCACTAAAGTACGCACTGTTTGTTAACACGGAATAGTCAAAATAATAACCTACTACGAGGTTTATTTACAGCATGCCGAATGTAATACAGTTAAACAGAAACATTACAACATTTCAAACTTGTTAAACAACAGCTTCAATACATTCCTCTTATGAAAACGATTAAAATCGAATGCTGTCAAACAGAACGTTGTCTGCAAGTTCCCGACGTGTAAATTACCAACAAGTTCTCAATATTCTCAATATGAAAATATGTTCAAAACGCATAAACATCCATCACGCATATAGTTTGTGCGTCGATTTAACACGTTCTGTACATACGATCAAAAACACGACCGACAGACAGACAAAACCTCAACGATAGCTGAGATGGATCAGGAGGGAGGACAAAATTATTATTCTTCGTCACAATAACATACCGGGTCCGAGAAATTTGATACCCTTACTACAGATTTTCGCGACATTCTTTATTCTAGTTGTTATTTTCCTCTTATTCAATCATAAACCTGCAAGAGTTAAATTAATTGATAACATTTGAACAAATTCTCTAAGTGAAAAAATGAAATCCTGTGTTTTACGTTCAGATTTGTCTGATCGTTTTGCGATATTGCATCATTCTGTAATTCGGGTTAACAGGGTTAAATTCTCAAAAGAAATACAACAACGATTAAACGACAGTCCTTCTACATGACACCGCTTAAGACTAAACAACACTAAAGGACTTCTTTCTGGTCTGTCTACGATGCGTGCGTTCACAAGACAACCCGTGCACGAAAAACGGGGGTTTGTGTCTTTCTGTTAGCTACATACGACTATTTCACTTCAAACTTTTCTAACTATTACGCTTGAAGCTACGCGTTTCACAGTACATACGCAGATACGTGTTTCTTTTTCGCATGTCTCTAAACAATAGTTAGGTAAATGACTTACATACAGCTGATACGTCATTTTAAGTAAAAGGTGGGACGATTTATGTCTTTTTTATTTTGACCACACCAATGCTTTGATACCCACGTTTTCGACGTCTGTCTTTTAAGCCTGACCCCAGAAAACAGATGTCTCAAAATTTAGTTCTTCTTTTTATGAAAACGTGCGGTAAACAGTTTTTGTCCTCATCTGCAGTATACCGATGCGTTTTAACACGACATAAATCCCAATAGTTAGTTAGCAAACACGACTGTTTATTACTGAGATAAGTCACATCAGAGCTGCATTCTAGTTTATATTCAACATTTTTCATCTACCTACATGTTTAACGGCGCTACTGTTCTAGGTCTCCTCACGCCGTTGTGAGATATAAACCGCAAAGTTTTTTCATAGCGTTAAGCTTTGAAACCATAACAATTTTTACGTTTCCATGACTTTGCGCGCTCTTTCTGCTTGAATTTGTTTACCGCAGTTTCACCATCCTTATCTTATTTTCCCCCGCCTAATTGTATTTGTTAGGCCTTATGCTTGCTAGTTTTGTGCTGTTCATATAATTCGATATTTCTGCTATTTTTTATTCAATAAATATAGCCTCTTCATTCACAATATTGTATCAGGTATAAGATACAAGATCCTTTCTTATTACATTGATAACAAACAAACAAAAAACCTACTATCTGTACTGTACCGCTTAAATAGTTACCTTTAAACGTTTTAAATAAAGACATTTTTATGAAGTCAGAGAACAGAATAAGGAGTTGAGACAACCTTTTATTTCAACAATATATCGTTGAGTATACAATCATACAGCGACGAAAATGATCAAATTTACAAACAAGCGGTAGTAACGACATTATACCGCTGGTCTAGCCAGAAAAGAAAATCTCTGCAGACAAACATGTTTTGCTCAAATATAAAATCAACCAGCGATTCAACAATTTCACACGTTATAGAATCACAATTTTTTGCAACCAACGACGTGCATAAATCTGTTATACACGTACACAGACAGAGAACCTCGTTAATGTCCATTTCATCCTCACATTCGGACGTTACATCCAGAATTTTTCTGGTTATTAAAAAGGCAGACTCTTTGCTGGTGAGAAACATGCTACTCAAATCAGGCCATGGGTTATTTTTCAGGCTTCTTACAATATCCATTTCGTTCTTGAGATTTTTTACACGCTCTGTATCCCCCGCACAATCGTGATTCGGATCGCAAGCATGCTCGGTGACCGTTTGCATCAGTTTGATCATCTGTCCTCGGTAATGCGGTTTAACAGCGGGGTCTATGACGTCTTTTACAAGACACGTTTTTCCAGTACCGTAGTCGCACTCCAGTCGCACATCCGCGACATCTCCAGAACTCCGGTCACGATCCATTAGCTTTTGCACAGCGTCAGACGATTTTTCAGAATTCGATTCTTTCCAAGAGATACGTTTTGTCCCCTAACCGATATAGAGCGTTGTCCCCGTTTCCTAAAATCTTGATTGACCGTTTTAATCCGCGACGGTCCTGTGGAATTTCGCTTTCAGTTTCCGGTTTATGGTTCAGATCCGCCGAAGCGTTATCAGTAGAAACATTGCGGGGGGCGTCAGGCTCAGATGAATTGGATTCTTGAAGCTGATTCTGTCGATCCATGTATATAACGTTTTGATTGACCTAGCTCCGCCGTCTGCACTTTCAAACCTGGTAGCAACGCCGTAACTGAGTTTGTCAGACCAGTCATCGTCGGTTTTAGATTTCGGAACCGCCCTCAACCTGTTGGCTGGTGTACAGGGTGGGTGGGGTTGTCGCCAGGAATTCCTAAACATCGGTCACGCCTAAGATAAGTTTTTTGTTTGTTTGTTATCAATGTAATAAGAAAGGATCTTGTATCTTATACCTGATACAATATTGTGAATGAAGAGGGTATATTTATTGAATAAAAAATAGCAGAAATATCGAATTATATGAACAGCACAAAACTAGCAAGCGTAAGGCCTAACAAATACAATTAGGCGGGGGAAAATAAGATAAGGATGGTGAAACTGCGGTAAACAAATTCAATCAGAAAGAGCGCGCAAAGTCATGGAAACGTAAAAATTGTTATGGTTTCAAAGCTTAACGCTATGAAAAAACTTTGCGGTTTATATCTCACAACGGCGTGAGGAGACCTAGAACAGTAGCGCCGTTAAACATGTAGGTAGATGAAAAATGTTGAATATAAACTAGAATGCAGCTCTGATGTGACTTATCTCAGTAATAAACAGTCGTGTTTGCTAACTAACTATTGGGATTTATGTCGTGTTAAAACGCATCGGTATACTGCAGATGAGGACAAAAACTGTTTACCGCACGTTTTCATAAAAAGAAGAACTAAATTTTGAGACATCTGTTTTCTGGGGTCAGGCTTAAAAGACAGACGTCGAAAACGTGGGTATCAAAGCATTGGTGTGGTCAAAATAAAAAAGACATAAATCGTCCCACCTTTTACTTAAAATGACGTATCAGCTGTATGTAAGTCATTTACCTAACTATTGTTTAGAGACATGCGAAAAAGAAACACGTATCTGCGTATGTACTGTGAAACGCGTAGCTTCAAGCGTAATAGTTAGAAAAGTTTGAAGTGAAATAGTCGTATGTAGCTAACAGAAAGACACAAACCCCCGTTTTTCGTGCACGGGTTGTCTTGTGAACGCACGCATCGTAGACAGACCAGAAAGAAGTCCTTTAGTGTTGTTTAGTCTTAAGCGGTGTCATGTAGAAGGACTGTCGTTTAATCGTTGTTGTATTTCTTTTGAGAATTTAACCCTGTTAACCCGAATTACAGAATGATGCAATATCGCAAAACGATCAGACAAATCTGAACGTAAAACACAGGATTTCATTTTTTCACTTAGAGAATTTGTTCAAATGTTATCAATTAATTTAACTCTTGCAGGTTTATGATTGAATAAGAGGAAAATAACAACTAGAATAAAGAATGTCGCGAAAATCTGTAGTAAGGGTATCAAATTTCTCGGACCCGGTATGTTATTGTGACGAAGAATAATAATTTTGTCCTCCCTCCTGATCCATCTCAGCTATCGTTGAGGTTTTGTCTGTCTGTCGGTCGTGTTTTTGATCGTATGTACAGAACGTGTTAAATCGACGCACAAACTATATGCGTGATGGATGTTTATGCGTTTTGAACATATTTTCATATTGAGAATATTGAGAACTTGTTGGTAATTTACACGTCGGGAACTTGCAGACAACGTTCTGTTTGACAGCATTCGATTTTAATCGTTTTCATAAGAGGAATGTATTGAAGCTGTTGTTTAACAAGTTTGAAATGTTGTAATGTTTCTGTTTAACTGTATTACATTCGGCATGCTGTAAATAAACCTCGTAGTAGGTTATTATTTTGACTATTCCGTGTTAACAAACAGTGCGTACTTTAGTGGTTCTTTGTACTATTTCATAATAAAAGCATCAAAATTGTTAACAGACTATTACCTTTTATATTAAAACTTAATAAAAACGTTAAGTAACGCACGGTTGTGTAAGACACGTACCAAAACATCACGTTAATATGTTATCCCACCTTTCACACCCGTTTTGATTACAGCGAGACGACTTAATGAGACAAAGAATTGGTTATTTGAACCGAATCACTGAACCGAACTGTGGGAAAGAATCGTTTCGCAGAAATGTATTGGACTTCACGTCGCTAACAGAGACCACAAAAAGGGTTTACATCATCACAACACGGAAAGGTGCGTGTACTTCACAAAAAGTGTGGAAATGCGTGTCTTTTTATATCTGTGCGCCCGTATAATCAGAAGTCCTACGGTTTAGAGCGCTGTCACGCACAAGCATTTTGGGATATGGATCCCCGACGGCCGCGTTTGTAGTCTGAGGTGTATGCTGGGTATTGTGGTTCGCTGACCTGAAAGGCCGCAACGTTTGAAGGAGGTATTAGTTACACGCGTTCAATATAACATCTTTGTAAAAACAAAAAGAATTGTTAAAACATAGCTATTTAGCCTAAACAAATATATATATATATCTATATATATATATATATAGATATATATAAGAAGAATACGATATACTTAGGGTAAAACAGATTTGACGTGTATATGTTGAAACGGAGCACCCGTTGTTGCGTTATTTCGTGAAATAGTGTTAGGATTTGGTTGTGTTCTTATATTTTTCTACCTTCATCATAAACTATAAGCAAGGCCTTGTAATAATATGTTGAACATCTGATAAGGCGGTCGTTATCACATCCGGAGTTTACTGCGGGGCTATTTTCTGCAGCGGTTGTACTTGTTGTTAGAATGGTTCAAATCGCTTCCAGACTTGTTTTATGAGCGTACCCTTGTTTGTTAAACTAGTCGTGAGCGACATTGTTAACATTTTTAGAGTTAAACAGGTTAATGAGCTCTTTCAGCATCTATAGTATAACTCCGTTATAGGTTTTAGCTACAGCTGAATGATAAAACAAAGTTAAGAATATTGTTGACAATTTGCGGCTGACCGGGAAAGCTGTGTGTGCCTGTGTACATGTTTATGTGGTTTATGAGGACACAAATTTGTATAATGACGTGGGTATGACAGAGGTATTACAATATGAAGGTGGTTTATGAGGACACTGCCTATGTCCCCGTAATTCAAAAGGCTTAAAAAAAAAAAAACATACTAAATGGTGTTCTTTTGAAAATCTAAAAATGGACAAAGTCTCCTGTGAGGGCTAAGTTTAGGTGTAGGGTTGGTGTAGGGCAATAGCGCACACAGTTTGTTCAGTATAAAAACCATTACGCTTATGGAGAGTCCCCAGAAAACATTAAAACCAACATGTGTGTGTGTGCGTGAGACAGTTTGAATACAAAAATATTTTAGATAAAGACGGGATTAACTACAAGCATCCTAACTTAGAAACACAACACTATACTGTTTTCCCCCAAAACCGATTGTTCAACACATTTAAAAAAGTCTTAAGAAAGTTTGTGTTTTGAAGAGAAAGTCTGATACGGTATATAAATTAAATATTTTATTATTGATTGATATGATAGAATCACGCTGAATTTATGAGGTTATGTATTAATACTGTTTTGTGTATTCATCGGTTACTGTATACATGTACGAGAGAAATGCATACGCACGATTGTTTTATAAAGCTTTTAGTCTGTCATTACAAATATCTTAAAGAGAAACCCCTTTCACGCATTCTGTTTTCATTTGTCTCAGGATTCTGTTACACAAAACCACTTGAGCGTGGATACAAATCCTACGTGAAAGCTAAAAATATGACTTTTTAAACTATTTTACACACACTTAACACATCTGTATCAGGAAGATACCATCATAAACCATCAGACACGTCAGGTTGTGGTGTGATAAGATGGACTTATCAAATATTTGCATGTTTCTTATATCAGTTATTTGATCAAATCTTAGTCAGATAAACCTATATAGACCAGTTGTTTTTATTTTAATAGAACATTATACTGTGAACAAATGCTACATTTAAACTCTGCGGTTAATAATACCGTTTTTAAGGTGAGAAAGAAAGTCTAATCTGTTGTAAAGATTCTGAGAAGCATTTGTGGGATCTTATACTTTTGTTGCAGACAACCTTAAGTAATTTTCAGTCTAATATAGGTCAAATTCCTAAAGAAAAATCTCTGTAAGAGTCTTGCGTTAATCAGAGGATCATTTGACCGCTTCTAATCCTTGCTCTAGAGCATCGTGGTTTTAGGTTTGAAAGATCTAAACTTATTTGTTAAAACAAAAGTTATATCATTGTTTAATCATGCTGCTTTCCTCATCTTGTAGAGATGAAAACATAAATAGTACACATCATAATAGTCTAAATGTTTAACTGTATAGGGTTTTGTTTTAGTGTATGTGTGTGTGTGTTTTATGTGTCTTTACAAGAGTGCAGAGATTTTAACATGTTCAAACTTGAATGAATGTGCAGCTTTCAGTGCAATAGTTTGATTTGCTTCAGGTGTAATAGGTTTAAGGTTAAAACAGCAAGACTTAAAGAGCTGTCTTTCGCAAAGAGCTGTCTTCACCTAAAACATACACAATCCAAAAGATTTACAAGTTTTGTGTTCTAGGTGAGAAATTTACACCAATAAAGGTTCCCACGAACGTTAGAAAATAACATGTAACCCCTCTGGCTGTTAAACGCCTCGGGTAAATAATTTGAAACGTAGGTCTGTCAAATGAGTAAAAGTTCAGTCATACGTTTCGAAAACTTTTCTGAAGTAAAAAATTATGTGTTTGTCACAAAGACATCCAAAGAGTTATCTACTCGTGAGAAAACCACTTGGGATGTATTATCATCAGGCTATTTTAAAGAAATTGAAGAATAAAACTAAAGTTTAATTTAAAGACAATTGACATCATGACTTACTTTAGTGACACACAAAGTGTTTAAAACTGCCGGTGTAATTATTTTACTGAAGTTTTAAGTGAAATGTATATTTGTTCTTTTACAGTACACATACTATCTACAGTGTAGATTAAAATGAAAACATTTCTTAAATGACAACAACAAGTAAAAACAATATATATGATTTTGGTCGTATTTAAAATTTAGCATACTCAGATTTGTGTGTGTGTGTGTGCGTGTTTTTTCTTTATCTATCTAATTTAGGTCCAATTCCTAAAGAAAAATCTCTGTAAGTGTCTTGCTTTACTCAGAGGATCGTTTGACTGCTTCTAATCCTTGCTTTAGAACATTGTGGTTTTAGGTTTGGAAGATCTAAAAACTTATTTTTTAAAACAAAAGTTATATCATTGTTTAATCATGCTGCTTTTCATCACCTTGTAAAGATACCCAGTGTGATTCTAAAAGTTTTTTATTTATAAAAGGTTTGTATGAGACATCATAAAAGTTTAAATATTTAACTGTATGGTTGTTTATGTGGATGTTTATGTGTAGGTGTGTGTGTGTTTGTGTTGACGGATGAAAAATATATGAGTGAAAAAAGAAATAAAACTAGGTAAAATGAAGTAAATTAAAGAATGTTTTCCTACAGCATTTTATTAAAACCATCATCTTTGGGGACCTGTATTTATTTAAGTTTGTGGTTATCGCCTTCTTTGACTATCTCATCACGTCCTAAACGTTAGTTTAAAGTCACATTCGAATAGATTATAAATACATTATAAATACTCAATTCTCAATTATACCTAACTTCACCAGATGTGTGTCATGAAAAGGTTCAATAGGTCACACTTCCTTTGACCGGTCTGTGAACTTTTTCCTAAACCTTCGACAGAGTTCACACACGCAGGTGCACGTCATAAAATAGATGCCATAGAGATGCTTTGATCGGTGAACTTTAGGCAAAGTTCGCATCAGACCCTGCGCGCTCGCAGGTGCATGTTGTAAAACTTTAGAGGTTTAATTACGCACTTCTGTTTCAATTGATAGATAACACACGCAAGTGTTACGGTGAGAAAATCACAGTGTAATCCTCTCTTACCACTTTTCATTCTGATATTTGCGCGTGCAACTGATATAGCACAGCGTCAAGGATTCTGCGCGCCATCTTCAAACTTCTCTCGTTTCATTGCGGTGCATGAGCGGTGATATTTTGCATATTGTGTGTTGATGTAAATGTTTAGAGGTTGTACGTCTGTTTCAACTGATAACAAGTCTTACGGCAAGAAAATCAGAGAGGTGTGCTGATTTTATTACTCTGTATACATTTCAGTTTGTCCTCACACATGTGTATTTTAACCGACATAGCACACTAGAAGTTTTAAGATTGACAATATCAAAGAGTAAATAAATAAAAGGTGTTAAGTATGAATAACAAATAAAATAAAATAAAACAACACTTTCCTGTGTCCTAGAGGTGAATGTTTAAAAGAAAACTTGTATAGATTAACCTAATTTCAAAAGTGAAAAGGTTTATGATGAATGGTGAATGGTTTCATCCATTAAGAAATGTAAAATATTTATAAAATAACTTTGTTCTAATGTTAAAACATCACTTTAATTCTTTTAACATGCAAATCTTCAGGCCGGTCTGTCCTTACAGCGTTAGAGGGCGGTGATGTAGGCGTGACCTGACGGCAAGCGTAACCTCATTCTGAGTTTTGACACGGAAGGGAGCGGTTATCTCACGGAGGCTGGGTAAAATAGTCTGGTCTTTTCATTTTCTAACTTTCTGTCAGTGCAGCTAATGGTAGACCGCAAGATAGACTTCGACAAGTATCTTATGCTGGTGTTTTAACGATCGCCGTGGATAGACATTTGTTTAACTTTTCTAAGTTGGGACAAATGCTAGGTTTTCAATTGTAATGTGAGAAGATTTTTACAGGTATCTTATGCTGGTGTTTTAACGGTCTGATATTTTTTATTTCACTTCACGGTAAGAGAACTCGTCTCTATATTATTTAACTTTATGTCTGTTATAAAGTCAAACTTTAAAAAAAAGCAAGACATAGTTTTTTTGATAAATATCTTATTGTTTTAACTAACGCATCCGATTCTTTTTTGTTATAGATAAACGAACGCGCTCGCAACTCTTCTATTTATTTAACTTTGTCAAAGGACCTAGTTTTAAATTCTAATGATAGGAAATAGCGTATCTAATGCTTTTTTATTTGTTTTAGTTTTTCCTAAAACTGTTTTAACAAGACTAGTGTCCAGTTGTAAGGGAAAAACACACGTACCATCGTAAGATAAAAACGAATCTATATTATCTAACTTTGTATCTGTTTTAAAGTCACAACTTTTTAAAACCGCAAAATAGGTTTAAACGAACGCGCTCACTTCTTCTATTTAACTTTGTCAAACAACTAGTTTTAAGATAGTGTATCTAATGCTTTTTGGTTTTATTTTCTACGTTTTTCCTGTTTTAAGTCTACACTTGTAGGGAAATAAACAGTCTTTGTACGTTTTACGTACATGTTTGATGTTTTTTCTTGATATGTATGTGAAAACACTTTAATAAAAACTTCCCTTTACCCCATTTAACACAAATTCACCATTTAAAGTTTAAACCACATAACATTGGCCCCACACACACACATACACACACACACACATTGTCATAAATTCTTAAGTTCACCATAAGGTCAATAAAATGGCCGCTTAGACGGTGGGGGCTAGGGGTGTACAAAACAGGTGTCCAGTTATGGGAGGGGGGTGGAATTTTTATGAGGGTAATAAATCAACCATTTTGACACAACGTATACTACCATCTCTCTGGCAGTGTCCCCGTCGCTTGTTGATGCTCCATCGCTGTCTTAACCACGAGACACACAGCAGCTGTTGTCAGTCTCTCACCAACGGAATCAATAAAGCATATCAAGCCTCCACAAACACAGAATCAACATTGCCGATCTATCAAACAGCGGAGAGTCATTTTACTGACATCCAGAATGTAATGAGAAAGAGCTGTGATTTAGCTGATATAAAAGGATTGTGGTATAGATGAGGCTTATATTACAGAGAACTGATTTATTGAATGTGCCATGGATTTCATCACACACGGAATGAAACCTGATCCACAAACACTAGTAATGGTGTCTTGAGAATTTGATGCTACGTCCTAAATCGGCAAGTAGCCGAATAAAATTACAGCTGTTACAGTTACGCAATATCACACAAACAACACTGTGCTAATATTCAGACCAGCACAAATTGGGAGTGACATTTATACAATTCAATAAACAAGAAGTTAATATTGAGTAACTTACATTTTAGACAGTTCACACCAAGAACAACAACTATAAAGAGAACTATATTAGCGTCTACACCATGGGATCATAGACTTTAGGTAGGGTATGCCACATTTAATTTTTGACAGAATGTAAAGACAAAGGTAAAGACTAAGTCTATCCCTCACAGCCTCACTTTCATCTGCCATAAATTCAATATGGTCTCTAACCTAAACTAAGGTGTATGATGTTCTGCACCGCAGTTGTGTCTTCTACCACTTGAAATGCTCAAGGTCTTTAAAGTCAGGGGGATTGTGATCGGTTGCCAACATATTTATTGTTCATCAGCTAAAAAATGTATTTTTTAAATTCCTAAAATGATTCCAACTGTATCATTCCTTTGTGCCATTAACTTCCCTATTCTCAAATTCTCAATGTATTATCAGTCAGGTAAATAAATATGTATTATGCCAATTACATAGCCAATTCAGAGATATCAAAATCAATACAAGGCATCAAATTTTCAAAGATAAATCTAAAAGTAAAAGATGCATAACTAGCTTTCAGAAAAATACATAGTATGGAGAGTCACATTGAGACAATTCTAATGATGCCAAACATGACTGTCAATATCACTTAAATTCAGGTAGAACATTATATTATGCTGTTATTCTGAGTGAGCTAAATGAAGGGAAGGAAATGGATGAAAAGGAACAACATATAGGTGAGAAAGGATTTTTTCCTGCATGTATGTGAGATGTGCAAACAGATGCCTGTATGTTAATACAGTGTTTCTATTCTCAAAAGAAAGTGTCAAAGTGTCTGAGGTTCTTCAAGTCTTACAGTGTGACTGGTGATTTTGTGCTCCACCAACAAAAAACAGTTTCAAACAAAGTCAAACAGAATCAACTGTTAAGACTGCTACCTTTCTGAAAGAATCAAACAAATTGGTTGAGTGAATAATTCAATGACTCACTTATTATGTTTCCAAATGAAACAGTATATTTGTACAAATCAGTTAAACTAATGCTTCAATGGCTCACTCACAAAGACAGTCACTTGTCACACCTACTGTCGTGATAATGTGTAACCTAAAGAAAGGGTCACTAAAAATACGGACTACTAATGTAGAGTCTGTCAGGAACATGCAAACAAAAACAAGTGAAGTGATGCAAACAATAGGCTCTTGACCTAGAACATGTAAATAAAACAGAAAAATAATGTTTATTAAAATATTGTCTTCAGATCTGCTGAAATCCCTGTTGAAAAAAACAGCATATGCTTGTTAGGTAGGTTTTGAAGCTTGGATGCTGGTTTGAGCTGGACCTTAGCTGGTCATGTGCTGAGCAGGAGGGACCAGTTTAGGACCAGCTAATGACCAACTTAAACCAGCTCAAACCAGCACCTAAGCTTCAAAACCTACCTAACCAGCATATGCTGTTTTCTTCAACAGGGCTTTCAGGCTGTATTTCTGGATATGCTATGTTTAGCTTGTGAACAGGATCACTATACTTTTCCACTGGCTAGACTAGCACCAAAACAGCACTAACCAGCATAAAGTAGACTAAAAGTTCAGCAGAGTGAATCCTGAGCTTTGGAGGGGGGGGGGGCTCAAAAAACATGGACTATTTTTTTCTTTTGAAAAGCTCAGGATCATTGCCCTGCCTTAGCTTCATGTGTCAGGTGTTGATGTCTGTTGAAAGCATCTCCATCTGCATGGAAATCAATGCAACAAACGCCATGAGGGACCATGACAATAAAACCTCCGGAGACCATAAACTGTCAGAAGTCCGGGGATGTTGGGTATTTTTATCCACTTCTCCTGGTTCAATGAATAATGGAATGCAGTAAAGTGCACTCTTATATCATGTTCCAGAGGGAAGGCCACTTCGTAGGTCATAACCATCCACAGCAACAAGGTAAGCACTCTCCACATGGAGCTCTGTTGATTATTATAATGAGAAAACATGGGGCATCCATAATCAGGTGATTGGTTGTTGTCTGTTGCACTCCTCATGTCTGCTTTATTGCCACAATGAATTATTCATGAATATGCATAGTCATGTCTCATATTTAATTACTGTGCTCTCTATCATATTTGTCTAAACAACATCTGTTATCAGGGTGCATCAGTAACATGTTTAAAAATCATGGTGGTGTGTAATGAGCATTAGTGGAAATGATTTAGTAATTAAGATAATCACTACGCACAATTAACTGACTGCTCATGTTTGTTAGTTTTGTTTGTTTGCTTGCTTTATGTTGCCTGCCATGAACAGAATCAACATCAGGGTGTATAAAATAAGCATACTCTTCAACTTCTACTGGGTTGTCAGGATTATTCAGGCCAGTAGCTGTATTGTTCTATAGTGCTGACAGCAAGCATTGCCTGTAGTTAATGAAGCTATGAATATTCACATTGTGGAGTTAATGAGGTAGAATGGGATTTGGGTGTCTGAACGCATGAACAGAACAGATCTGTTTAACAGACAAACATGAAGAGATCTACATGCAGACCGTTCAAAAACACAGGCCTTTGTTGTACTGTCAAAAGGGAAGGCCTCCAAACCCCCAAATGCAGTGTGACTGCCCTCTCATCTAGTTATAGAACTCAAATTTTGTGTTTGAAATATGTTTGAAGATCTGTTTTTGAAACTGAGTTTTGAAAAATACAAAAAGAGAATAAACATGACATGACAGAAGAAAATTAGGACATCGCTGCATAAATTTTACATGGATTTGGACCACCTCAGTAGTGCACAGAACTTTTTTTGAGTGTGGTCTTCACTAGGGTGTTGTGTTGAATCAGGGGAAATGGGATCATTTATTTTGAAATTCTAAACACTTTACTGACAGTCCTGCTGCAGGGTCTACCTTGAAAATATGCACATCAGATTAGACACTTAAAAAAGATGCTAAAAATGTTAATTTCTGTGCTCTGAAAACACAGACGTCTATAATAACATGAAAACATTTTCATGCATTTCAATGGCCGTCGCTTGGCTGGAGCAGGTTTGTGATTCAAAATCTGGGTCACTGACCAGAGGTTCTCAACTCAATTACCTTGGGTGTCTATGATATAATTTCTGGTTTTATGTTTTTACATTGTACATTTCCAATGTACATTTATGCATTTAGCATACACTTTTATCCAAAGCGACTTACAAAATAGAAACAAAATGATTCATCAAGGAGCTAATCAGATATCCGATATCTGCATTTACATTATACACTTGGCAAAACAACCCAGGAAAAGCGTCCACCAGAGCCGACAACAATTGCCACCATTGCTTTTTCAATAACGTACAGTACGACTCGCATTGACAGGGCAATATCCGATCTGCATGTCCGAGTCATATCAGATTTTTTTCCACATATGAAAGAAACCTGAAACTGATCAGGAAATATCAGAATCCATGTGCTTCTTTCCTGCTACACATTTGTGGGTCATATCTGATCGGTGTCACATGGGAGGAAAAAATTGGAATTGGGTCATTTGAACCATGTAATGTACAGTAAATGTGGCCTTAGACAACTTTATTAGGAAACCATAAGCAGAGAAAAAGTTTATGTGTGTGTGTGTGTGTGTGTGCGTGCACTGGTTCAAGAATTTTTGTGGAAGAGGTGTGACTATGATGGTCTTAGCAGGTCAGTTTGAGGTTGGCAGCTCATTCCAGCTAAGAGGAACAGAGAAAGTGAAAGTTCTGGAGAGTGACCTTTTGCCTCGTTGTGAGGGAAGATGTCGTTCATTCAGTGTCCTGAGCTGGCACCTTTGTAGTAGCGAGCTGTAATAGGGAGAAACTTTTTCAGTGGTCAAAACTTTAAATTTGATTCCATCCACAACTGGGAACCAGTGAAGTGAGATCAGGAGGGGTGTGACGTGGATTGTCTTTGGCTGATTGAAGACTAGACATGCTGCCGCGTTCTGGATCATTTGCAAAGGCTTAGTTGTGCTGGCCGGAAGGCCCACCAGTAGAGCATTGCAGTAGTCCAGTCTTGAAATTACAAGCGCTTGAACGAATAGCTGTGCCACTTATTTTGACAGGAAGGCTCTGATTTTCCTAATGTTGCAGAGTGCAATCCTGCATGACCAAGCCGTTGTTGAGATGTGGATGGAAAAGCTCAGCTGGATGTCAAACACTACCCCAGGTTCCTTAAATTATTTATTGCTGAATATTCCTGAATACAAAACAATAATAATAAATGTTCAAACTAGTTTTTTTAGTTCTTCATCATGAAATAATTCAGAATTAAAAAGTGCTAATAATAAAAGTGGCGTATTCAAGTCATATTAAGTATAATTCACATTTTTTAAGTATTTTCATATAAATTAATAGATTTGGACTAGATTCCGTCTTCTATTACTGTTGTATTTAGACAACACAAAACTTCACTATTTCAATATTAAATTCAACATCAAAAAATCCTAAAATATATTTAAAAATAATGAAAAAGTAAAATTATTAAAAAAATAAATGAAATAAAAAATAACCTAATATAAATTTAAAAAATCTACCACATTCACAGAATTAACATTTCATGTGATTAAATGTGTTTTTATAAATGTGTGATTAAAACTGCTCTCTGTAAAATAGATACAATACAACTACAAATAACCAGTATTAAATTACATTTTATCAGTACAGGAATATGTGCTTGCATGGAAACAAACTTTCGACCTCATCAATAACCAGGTTTCCATCCAAGGATTTTTTTTCGAAAAAATATTTAGCGCTTTAAAATATTTACGATCTAGCTGATGGAAATGCCAATTATCGATTAAATTTCTCATGTGTCGACAAAATCTTTTTCCGTTTAACTTTAGCGCATAAATTCCATATCGATACTTCAAATGTCGCAAAAATTTGTTTGGAAACACTTTTTGTCGAGAAAAGGGTCTTTAACGCAAATAAATGTGGTGTCACATGACATAATTATCCTAATAATAATACAAATTATTATTTTTGTAAGACTATTTATTTATTTAAGATCTAGCATTCTCTAAAACTTTTTATTACCTTTTTTACTCCTCCTTTTTCAACTTTAATTAGATGTTTCATTATTTTTTTAAACTGATGTACATGGCAAAGATACTCATTAAAATCTAGATGTTTTTGCAGTGCATGTTCTGCCCTAAATATTTTTCAGTAGTTCTCCAAGTAGTTCTCCAAGTAGTTACTGCTCAACTGTAGATTTGTACATAAACATAAATAAAATAGTAGAATAAGATAAATGTCAAGTTTTATAAGAATAAGAGCAGTCATGAGAGAGGTTTAGTGCATATTTTATGAAGGTACATTTGGTGTAAGTTTGTGTTAATGTAACCAGTGAGTCAGTTGTTCTGGCAAGATTTGGGAGATCATCCCATAACTGAGGCACAGGGAGGCAGATGTCTCATGAGTTGAAAAGGACATCTTTTGTGCAGAGTTGATCGGAGCAGCTGTATTGAGGTTTACAGCTTGATTATGGCTTGTTTGTAACAGCAGCTGATGCAATTAAATTACAGGGCTAAAACTGTATCTATAATTAGATTATTGATGCCTGGTGGTCATGGATGATTGGTACTAAAAACACAGCAGACCATATCCACCACAACCAGCAGTCGATAGTCTCTGTTATATGTACTGCATGCATATACAGTACAAACTATTGTGTCTTTCTCACAAGGGCCCTTTTTTGAAAAACAATGATTTGTATTGTTGTAGGTTTCACATCAGACATCAGAAAACACCTTTGTGTGCTTAAAGAATGAAGACAACAGCTGTAAAACTAGTCTTTCCTCACATTTTTGTTTACCTTGCAGCAGTTTATTGAAAGCATTATGTAAAGTTGTGCGGTGACAGTCAGCTGGGTTAGGACTCATGGGTCAAGAGTGGGCCAAGAATCCTTTAATGATGCACACATGCTGTTATTGATTTCCATCAAAGAGTTCAAAATCAATGTGAGAGAGATATCCTCAGGTACCCACTTTCTTTGATATTCCTGCAGTGCTTTGTTCCATAAATAAACACTTTTTAAAGTGCATATTTTTTAGTTTATGTAGGCTGCAAATGATGTACATTGGGAATTTGCGTTTACGCCTATCCTTCTTTCCTTATTACTGAATATTCTTCAAACGCACAGTGTTTTTAGCCAGAATATTTTGAATCTGGATGCTATTTGTTGGTTTAGGTCCTGTGGGACTGGCTTGAGCCTGTTGCCAGTCTGAGAACCAATGCCATATTCACTGCACATGAACTAAAGGTCAGAAATGCCATTCATTCTCACTCTGTTTGAGTACAAGTCCATGTGCAAAGACGCTCTGCATGATTCTTTGCACTCACAGCTCAAGAGGAATCTTGATGAACTCACTTATAATAAAGCTTAGCAATGGCAATTGGCTATACATTGTCCCTGTCTTTGAGTTTCTATCTCAATGGCAGCAGCACAACGGTGTAAAGGCTGCAATTAAGAAGCGGTTATTCATTACGCATAATTGTGGTTTCAAGGGTAAGGTAATGAATGTCAAAAGTTTAACGCTACAAGCTCTCACAGAGCTGATGTGAACTTGTTCAAACAAAGAGTCTTTGATGTTCACTCAGACTTCAATTACAAACTGTTGCATTTTACAAAGTTTTGCAGTTTGTGCCAATTATGCTTGTGCTGCAGACAATAGAGAACCTGCTCTTAAACAATAGGTTATTATTCAGAGCCGGATCACTGTGCTTACATTTGACTTTATGGAGTTTGGTTAATAGCAATGAATACTTTACTCTCTACACCACTCTCTGCTGTGTTTTACCCTAAAGTAACATTTCTTTCAATGTTAAAATAGATAATAATTGCAATTCATACAAAGACTTGACAACACCTTTTCTGTGATGAACATGTTTTTCATCTCTAATATTTATTTTGATATTTTTGTGAGGCATAAAGTCAAAACTGTCTTTATATCACACTGAAAAATACACACATTAAAAGAACGGAAATCTATAATTCAGCAGTCCCATAAGTAATAACCAATAAACTGTAAAAGTGACAAAAAGTGACAAAAAACTGTTAAAAGAAAAAAAGTGCTTCTTTTTTTCTGCCAAATAAAAGTTCAAGTTATGTGGTGCTGTGATGTGATTCCATAACATGCAAAAATAAAAAAGGACCCATGCAGACCCTGTGTGTCAAGATACTATTATTATTACTATTACAAACTATTAAAATATCAGATACTTTGGCATTTTTAAAAGGTAATATGTCAGGTTGTGAAGTGTCATGTGGTGTGAGTCCCCAAAATGTAATGATTTTTGTAATGTAAATTAATCATTCAGAATTCATGATATTTATAAATAATAATAACAATAATAACAATAATAAAAAATATATATTACACTATATATATAGTACATTTTCAGAGTCTTTTCAGAGACTAACATGAATACAAAGAGTACGTTTCTACAAAAAAAATAAAATAAAAAATTATTTGCAAGGGTTTCAGACTGTTTTGTCTCATTTTCTTTATGTTTGTGATTGATCCAACTACAATTAAGCCATTTGTAGCCTGATTCCCCAACCTAAGGCAGGCAGGTGGTGTTTGGGAAGCACGTTTGAAGACATTATTCAATATGTCATTATTCATGCAATTATGTTTGGTGATGCCCATGGCACTGGAAATGCACACTTCACCTTCCTATAACCAGTACAGGGCAAGGATCCCTTCTCAGGTAGGTGGAGAGGGTTATTGGTGAAGTGGATGCAAAAGCACTTGAGTAGCACATTTTTTAAATTAAGAGGGCTTGTTGTCAGGACTTTGAAACAGCAACCTAAATAGCAACTGGCAAAAATCTATTCCTGCCTGAAACATCACATCATAGCCAGAATCAGAGGAACATATGTAGAAAACCAAATTGGATTTATCAACTGTGCCTGCTTGCACTCCCTGCTTCGTCTACAAACACCACAACCTATGAAAAGCACCACATGCATACACAGAAGCAATTTTGTCCCCCTCATGTTCACATCCTGCTCTCTGTAGGTGTTATTGCTAGGCAATGACCTGCCACATGAGTTATGTAAAGCCACTGGACACGGCATGCGGGAAATGACTGCCGCATCATCAGTAAATCTTTCTGGATGATTCCTCAGACCGGTTCTACACTAATGCATGGATGTCCACCACAGTAGCACATGTACAGCTGACAGCAGGAAATTACAAAGTTGATATCAGCAAAGGTGTGCAATAAGTGCAAGAGAGACATTTAAATGCTCATTTATCTTTCACACATTTTAAAATTAAAGAGTATACAAAAGAAATATCAATACACTTTTTAACTGTATTGTTCCCTGCTTTGTAGTAATAAAACAAGGTATTTCATGGGCATAAGTCTTTCATACTGGACATGAAATACTATTTGGCTTTTTGTTTTGGCCAGCGGGTACAAAGTAGCTGTTTAGGTAAATCATTAGTGCCCAACTCCCATGCTGGCTGATGCTGTTTCAAACCCAAAACAATAGATAAGTATAGAAATCGGTCACACAAGCACTGCAGGTGTATTCATTAGTGTTCTTATTCTGCTGAAGTCATGGCTGTCCATTTACATAAGATTTACATTACATTTAGCAGGCGCTTTTATCCAAAGCGACTTACAAAAGAGGACAATGGAAGCAATCAAAACCAACGAAAGAGCAACAACATGCAAGCACTATGACAAGTCTCGGTTAGCTTAACGCAGTACACTTTTTTGGCCTTTTTTTTAAGAAGCATGTAGATATATTGAAAAAAGAAACCTATTGTTTTTTTAAAAGAAAGAAGTATATAGAATAGAAAAAAGAAAGCTAGTGTTAGTTTTTCAAGAAAAGCTAGCAGTTAGAGAATGAATATGCAATTGATAGAGGGTCAAGTGTGTGTGTGTTTTTTGTTTTTTTTAAATAAAAAGAAGACATAGATAAAATAGAATTAGAATAGAGAGTACTAGAGTTAGAGGGTCAAATAAAGATGGAAGAGATGTGTTTTTAGCCGTTTCTTGAAGATGGCTGAGGATTCAGCTGCTCGGATTGAGTTGGGCAGGTCATTCCACCAGGAGGAAACAGTTAATGAAAAAGTCAGTGAACTTTTTTTTTTAAAGTGAAAAGTCCATTGAACCATTTGTGGAAATGTTATGAAAACTTGCACAACTGAGGGAAAGTGCAACTATATTGTAGTGCCACCAACAGCTCAAATTCGCTCTTGCATAGCGAGTCAACAAATTACAGTGAGCTAGCTGAAACAGACATGAGGCTATATTTCCATAACGCTTTAGTATATTGAGACAAAACCTCCGGTACATTTAATCACAAACATAACTTTCATCATATGCACAATTGAGATTTTTGTTGCATAAACTGTTTAGGTCAATTGCTTCTATGCTGTTTGCTCAGTTGGAACGGAAAGTCTAAAGTTTGGTTCTGTGAACGTAAGGGGTGTTGCTGTCTTCATGTAAATGGATATACAACGTTTTGTAAAAATGCAATAAAATCAATAATCTGTGATTTGTTCATTCTCTTTAACTTCTATTTAACTGACAAAAGTACAAAGAAAAGATTTCCAAGGTTTTCACTGACCAAATGTATTTTGTAAATATGAACAAATTTGGATTTTGATGGCTGCAACACGTTCCAAAAAAGTTGGGACAGAGGCAAAATAAAAGTGAAAAGGTGACAGAATATCCACTGTAAACTCTTTTTGAAAATAATTGGTAATGGGTCAAGGTATAGAAGGAGCACCTCAGTCTTTGCAAGCAAAGCTGGATCATGACTTATCACTTTGTGCCAAATTTCATGAGAGAAGTGTCAAACAAATCAAAAATCACATTTCGCAATACAAAATTGCAAAGAATTTAGGTCTTTCACCAAATACCACACATAATATTGTGAAAAGATTCAGGGAATCCAGAGAAATCACAGTACATGTAGGGCAAGGCAGGAAAGCTCAGTTGAATGTGCTTGACCTTTGAGCCCTCAGATGGCACTGCATAAGAAACCATCATGCTGCCTTGTTAAATATAGCCACATGGGCTCAGGAGTACTTCAGAACTGCTGTCACTTAACACAGTCTGCTGCTGCATCAAGAAATGCAACTTGAAACTCTGTTACTCTAGGAGAAAGCTGTTCATCAATTTTATGCAGTGATGCTGCCAGGTTCTCTGGGCTAGAGCTCATCTCAGATAGTCAAAAAGACAGTGGAAGGGTGTGCTGTACTCAGATGAGTCCACATTTCAAATTGGAAAAATGGATTTCGAGTTCTCAGTCCCAAAGACCAAATGGGACCATCCAGACGTTCATCAGTGACAGATGCAAAAGCAAACATCTGTCATGGCATATGAGTGCATCAGTGCAAAAGGCATTGGTTACTTGCATATGTGTGAAGGTGCCATTGACATGGAGGCATATATTGAAGTTATACAGAGAAATATACTGCTGTCAAGATGATGTCTTTCATGGGAAGTCCATGGTTATTGGATCAAGACAATGCCAGCTCTCATTCTGCATGTGCTACAGCGTGGTTTCGTAGTTTGCAATTTTGCTTGCAAAACTAACAATTAGTATTCTTAATTCCCAAACAATGAAACATTTTAATTAAAAGGAAAGTTAATGTGAGACACCATTAAATGTGCCTCTGTCCCAACTTTTTTGGAGTGTGCAGCCATCAAAATAAAAATTTGTTCATATTTACAAAATACATTTACATGGTCAGTGAAAACTTTGGAAATGTTTTCTTTGTACTTTTGTCAATTAAATAAAAGTTAAAGAGAATGAACAAATCACAGATTCTTGATTTTATTGCATTTTTACAAAACTTCTCTGGAATTGGGATTGTAACTCTTAAATTGAATCAGATATTTTATTTTTATTTTATGTTGGTTTTTGTGGTTTATGGGGACTCTCCATAGGCGTAATGGTTTTTATACTGAACAAACTGTGTGTGCTATTGCCCTACACCAACCCTACACCTAAACTTAGCCCTCACAGGAGACTTTGTGCATTTTTAGATTTTCAAAAAAACACCATTTAGTATGTTTTTTAAGCCTTTTGAATTACGGGGACATAGGCAGTGTCCTCATAAACCACCTTCATATTGTAATACCTCTGTCATACCCATGTCATTATACAAATTTGTGTCCTCATAAACCACATATGCACACACACACACACACACACACACACACCACACACACCTTTGACCTCTTTAGATGAAACTCCATTGCCTACCATTTTAATCATGCCCAGACATATCTATTTCATCACCAGAATTATATGTTTAACCAGTATTTTTTGCTGTTAGTGTGCTTGGATCTGTGATTGCTGCTTGCATTGAAAATGGAATTATGTAGCTTTGTTTTAATATTTGTATATTTCAGACAAACACAGGTGCTGTCATTCAGAGCATCTATCAGACTGTGTCTCGTGTTTCCCCGCCTCTCGTGTCCATATTTGGCCTTCCTGTTCCTGTCCTCGTTCCCTGTAATCATTAGTTCATTAGTCCCTAGCCCTGTGTTTAATTACTCCGCACCTGTTTCTGTTCTTCCTCGTTGATTTCCCAGTGTTCTTAAGCCCTGTGTCTCCCTGTCTCCCAGGTCCTGTATTGTTCGTCATTCCCCAAGCTCCTCGTTCCGTGTTTTGGATTTAAATAAACCTTGTGATTGGAATCTCCGTATCTCCTCGCTCCTTGCTCCAGAGTAGCGTGACAAAATGCAGGACCCAAAACAGAAGTAAGCGGCTCTTCTCCTCCCCCGTTTTGTTTTCCAGTTTTTTAACAGTTTTTTTTGTTTGTTCCTGCCTTTTTTTCCCCCCTCCGCGGCGATGGAGTTTGCCGCCCGCCTCCGCGCCCTTATACTCCGCGAGTTGCCGTTTGTGGAGTATGCCGAGGAGTTCTGCGGGCTCGCCAAGAGTTTGGAGCTACATGACGCGGCCATTCTCCATCTGTTCCGGCTTGGGGCCTGTTTCCATTGCCCCATCGACCTCCCAGACACCGCTGGATTGACCTGGAGAGAAGGGATATACCGGTGTCTGGGAGACATAGGGGCCCGAGCCGGAGCCTGCCCGTCCTCGTCCGTGACTCCCCCGAGCCCGCCGCCGTCCGCGGCTCCCCCGAACCCGCCGTCGTTCGTGTCTCCCACGTGCCTATCGGCAGAAGATATGGCAAGCCCACCTGCCGAAGATAAGGCAAGCCCGCCGCCCAAAAATATGGCAAGCCCGCCTACCGAAGATAAGGCCGCGCCTCAAGAGCGCCCCCGAATGTCCACGCTGCCCGAGCGCCCCCCAAGTGCCCATGCCGTCCGAGCACCCCACAGAGCCCGCTCCTCCTCAACTGCTCCCAGAGGGGAACTATAGGGCTATAGGGTCACGGCCTGTGTGACCGGGCCGAGGGCCAAGGCCACAGAACCCCTTTACCCATCTTCGCTACCCGAAAAAATAAGGCCGTGGCCTCCCGAGCCTCCAGTCCCGCCATGGCCTCCCGAGCCTCCAGTCCCGCCATGGCCTCCCGAGTCCCCTGTCCCGCCATGGCCTCCCGAGTCCCCTGTCCCGCCATGGCCTCCCGAGTCCCCTGTCCCGCCATGGCCTCCCGAGTCCCCTGTCCCGCCATGGCCTCCCGAGTCCCCTGTCCCGCCATGGCCTCCCGAGTCCCCTGTCCCGCCATGGCCTCCCGAGTCCCCTGTCCCGTCATGGCCTCCCGAGTCCCCTGATCTGCCATGGCCCCCGAGTCCCCTGTCCCGCCATGGCTCCCGGAATGGGCGCCGCTCTGGAGGCCGGTAGCCCGGCCCCCTGATCCCTTGATCCCCATAAATGGTACTTTATGTATTACAATGTGATTTTACTATTTTAAACTTTATCTCGCAAATACCTCTTCAAAATGGGCTTCCGTAGTTCTATAAAGACACATAAATGCTCATATCACGTGAGAATCAGAAAGTCTTACATTCAGGTTTAATTCATGAATGTTGGGGTTACTTTTGGTATCGGCCAATTGTTGTGTAACCTAATTATTTTTACTCACCAAAGCCACTTTTTACTCTCATTTGTTGTGTGGTGAAGGGTCATTTTGGACTGTTTAGAGGTTTTCATAAGTAGCAGGCTATTCATATAACTACAAGAAATCAATCCCACCTGAAAGGTAACACAGGTGGAATTGTGGACCAGTGACTCAGGCCTCCCACTGTTCAATCTGGATGTTGAATGATGTAGGTTTTTGGTTTTTAAATGGCTGGAGGCTGTGACAGTGCAATGCAATCAAATGGTTTATTGTTCGCTTGTGGGTCTGAGAGAGAAATGAGGAAGGAGGATAAATTCACATCACTCAGCTTTCTGCGTCACTGAACTCCCATCTGTTATCACCACAGGGTAAGAAGATGGCAAAACAGACATTTCTTTGGATAGTGGCACAGAAAAGAGAGAAACTGAAGAGCCTGGTTGAGATGATTCAGTGCAAGCCATTATAACTATTTCTGCCATAATAATGGCTAAAGTATGTCTGAGTGGCGTCTTTGCATTGATTTCTTTGCATTATTGACTTTCTTGCAAAAGTTTTGGTGTGAGATTATGAGTGTTTTAGCTGTTTTATCTTTAAGTGCCTGGCAAGCTTTCAGACCAGGACCAACAAACGTCAGAACAGTTTCTATCTGCAGGTGACCTTTCATAACCACTCCAACAGCCATTAAAGCAATTACATTTCATACAATTGTTATATGCCATGACACATATTGTATTACATACTGCCAGTTTTGCACAGTTCTATGGAAGCCTGTTTAAGCCATGGAATAAAAAATTAAAAATGGTAATTGTGACTTTGTATCTCACAATTTAGACTTTTTATCTCACCATTCTGAGAAGGAAAGTCAGAATTCTGTTTACTTTAAACTTAAAATTGCAACAAAAAGCAGATAATGTCAAAATATGAGATATATCGCAAAAACTGCAGATGTTAAAGCAAGAAGTATTAAAATTATCCCCATTGCCTGTTTTTGCTCTTTAACTGCACTTTTCTGTCTATTTTCTTCCATCTCTGGAGCCTCTACATCTCATTGCCTGCAGTTTGTAATGACTAGAGCTCGCAATGTGTGACATAAGAAACCCAAGTGCAGCATTATGAAAACAAAACAGACAAAAGTAATAAAATAAATGACAGTCTCAAAACTGAGAAAACTAAAACTCCCAATTCGGCTGTGCTGAGTTAATCTACAAGTTACATTCAACACTTGACAAGAGACACATGAGGGCTGTTTAGATGAAATAACTAAACAATGAACCTGGAAATGAAAAATCTGGATGTGTATTTAAGTCTTTGTGTGTGTGTGTGTGTGTGTGTGTGTGAGAGAGAGAGAGAGAGTACACATTTCACACAGTAAACAGGATGTAAATTTGATTTAAAATGAATGAAAGAGTATTCTGATGATCTGCAGAAAACCTTTAATATAAATTTTAATCTGTGACTCCTATAATGCTTAGTGGATAACTTTTCTGATGACACACACATTTTCACATCCTATGCACTCGGCCACAGACACACACCAGTAATTTAGTATAGTAAAACACTCTTTTACTTGATACTGCCCCAATAAAAGCAGATTAAACCATAACTTACCTTCTATAATTGTATATTGTGACATGATGTGGGTGTGGCAGACAAAAATGTGTTGGTAGAGCAGGTAAATCTTATTCAAAGTTAAGAAAAATTACAAAAATCCAACTAGAGCACCAGCATGCGCACTACGAAGGCATTAAATTCTTAAAACCTGGATCTATAATCCATTTGATTCACTCAGCAGCATTATCAGACATTTATAATGAGTTGGGTGTTTTTCAAAACTCATTTAAACGAACAGCATCGGCTAATGATAATGAAATGCTCTAGTAGAGCAGGAGAGAAATAGGTGTAATTATTTATGTGTTTTTCACTTCCCGCTTTCGAAGCATACATTAAGATAAGTGGAAATTAAATGCCAATATTTGAAGGAGGCATTCATCTAAGCACTCGAAAAAGCTAAAATTGTTATCCTACGACTAGGATGTGACGTCCAAGGGATGACGCTTTTAAGCGTTTTGTTTGTGATGATGGAATAAATAGGCACAGATATACCCCACACAAACACACGTCAAAGGATCAAACCCCAAATACAAACTAATTCATATGCAAAACAGCTAGCGCTGTGACTTTATCTTCATATTTTCCATGTTTCTTTCTTTCTTTTGAAAGGGTAACCCCACTGAGAATAGGTTTCGCTCAGCTATTTATAGAATACTATGATGAAAAGGCTCAAGGCAAGAAATATTTTCTTCTATCTCTATGTTCCACTAATACTGCTCTGATTGCACTAACCGCTATCTGGCGAGAGACGTGATTGTGATCTGCCTTCCTGTGTGGCCCTATAAAGACCAGAGGCTTTGGTGTTTTATCACCCCCTGTCTGGTAACATTTCCCTGAAGCTCCACTCCCACTGCCAGAGACAGATACACGAAGGAAACAGGAAGACGAGGGAAGAAAACAGGACTGCAGCTAATGATCTTCCACAGAGTTTAAATGGCATCATTAGCAATGCAATGTGATGCAATTTTCTGACACCCTGCCGGCTGATTCTTCTGTGGAGAACAAATCGATTTAAACCTGACAGACTGAGGCTTTTACTTTGAGGCGCTGAGAGTTAGAGCCATAACAACTCAAGAAATAGATTGGAGTCGAGGTGCAATGTGTGCTGGCTGGATTCAACCAAGCTGCAATGGTGAAGTCAGCTGTTCAGCGCGGTTATCATACCAGCTGCCGCAGAGAGATAACTTCAACTTCACAAAACAGTTCGAAGTGCTGTTGCATTCAGTGATACATATTAAAAATTACTCTAAAAAAAACTTAAAAAATTAAATAACATTCTGCATTTTGTCAAACTGATGAATATGGCCAAGGAATGAGTGTTGGCTCACACAGTTGTTATAATATTCTAATTTAAATGATTAAATATACTGTATTCATTTTACGCGAGTGCAAAATTAATCGCTGTGGAGTGTAGGCCAAGACCAGTGATAAAAAAATTAAAATAAAACACAAATAAACAATATACTGACTTCTAAAGCCACCATATTCCTAATGTCTTTTAATTATCTTCATGGCACATATTAATAATATGATTAATTTTATAAATAAATAATGATATAATGTAATTATTTCATTAAAAAAATCAGTGCATACAAAATTAGATTTCAATGTATATATATTTTTTATTATTATCTAGTAACACTTTACAGTAAGGTTACATTATGAGTCATGCATTCGTAACGAGATCTGTTGTCTCTTTTTGTTGTAATGATTATCAGTCTGATGTGTTGTTAAATGACAAGCTGAGGCAGAAGAATGAGACAGAATCTTATTAGCAGACTGTTTTAATGGACTTCTTGTTTATGAGGTGTCTGATGCAAATGAAGAGAAGCTGTTAAATGAGGTTGCTCTAGGCGGATCTTTAGCAGGATCAGACTCAGGCGAGAGACTCATTATAAGACATTCTGTCTGATTTACCGCTGTCTGCTCATCGGCTAACACCAGCTCACCCCGTGCATGGCTGATTATTTACATCTGTGTTATATATGCCTGCCCCTGTGAATTTATGTGCAAGGGGGAGTGCTCATAAGCACAAATGCTGCTTGATTGGGTGCTCTTTCTGGACACTATGTGAGGCCATTACAGACATGAGGATGTGATTATCATATAATGCATTTATTCAGGGCTGCATGACATTAAAACACTGAAAGTATGCAGATATATGGTGGGTATACCACCTGCTTCCTCTTGATTGATTGGTTACTCAAGCCACGTGACACAAATAGTTGATGCACTTCACAATGCATCTAGAGGTGTGGTTTAGCAAAGGGGAAAACACATACAGTTATTGCTCGTATTATAATATTAGGCAACATGCAGCTTACAGTCTCACGGTCTCTTGGCCCATCCTCTACCTAAGCACACACTCAGCATAACAGACCCCCCATAAATTCAAACATAAACACTAACAAATGTCTTCCTATATTAGTGTAAAAACAGACAAAAGAACACTTAATTTCAACATTTCCTCTCATACAGTCTGCATATGAAGAAAATTTATAAGAAATGGGTAATAATTGCTCTTGAAACTGAACAAAACAATTTCTCCATTCTCAAATATTTTGATATTTAAAAGTATTAGATATGCTTTTTAAACATTTTGACAAAAATATTAATTATATCTTAAGCATATCATTTTTCAAATACTTTTTGTTGTTGTGGAAAAAAAAACAACAAATAAATGAAAATTTAGATAAAAATTAACAGTTGGATTTTTAGACATTTTGTTTTGGTATGTGCAACTCAACCAATCACTTAACACATTTTAATGCATTAAACTAATTAATGAATAATAATTTCCTTGAACTCGAGTAGATTAGTTATTGAGCTTCATTAACAGTAATTGAAAAAAAATACAAACACATACACGAAGCCTATAATACCTGCTGTGTGCTACAAATAAAAATAGAACCAAACAGAAAAGGAATAGAAGAAAAGAGGAAATGATTACGGCTCTGTGGGCTATTGAATACACACAATTCATTTTCATGGTTTCAGATATTATGCATTGCATAACATACACAATCAGGATGACACCATTTCAGCAAGTAGGTTTGCCGGATGTATCGGATGAGTGAATCAGGATGGATAGATGGACAAATAAAAAATAAAATGAATCAACTGCACATTTGCTATGACATAAATATCATAGTCCCTCAAGATTAGGCTGTCAATCACTATTCCATTCCTTAAATTGCCCCTTTATAAATCACATACATTTCCTTATTGGCTTAAAAATGTAAATACATTAGTATTTCGGGACGTAACCCACTGAACATTTGAGAGTGCAGTGCCTTGGTAAACATATGCTTTTCTCTTGGAGCGGAAAGTTAAATTGATTGCAAATATGTTGTGGTTGACAAATAACAAATGGAATCCAGGTTTTGGAACATTCTGCCTGAATGGCACACATTATTGATTAGACACAAAGGCAGAGACAGAGATTGTTTATTCTAGAAATTACCAGGTGCAGATGCACAGAGATCAAGACATCGCACAGATGCAGGTGAAGGGAGATGACACGCTGATTGCCCTCCCAGTTTCTGATTAGCAGGCGCTCTTACCAGTCAGTAAGTGTTGCTGCTAGATTGCATAAGGATCTACCATCTGTTGATTGATTAGATGAACTATTTAAAAATGTTAACAAAGGTAGACTCACTCTGATGAGACAGTTTCCCTAATAGTATCTAGTGAATGAGAGTCTGGGCTAACAATAGTTTGAGGAAAGGTGATGCTGTTTTTTACATTTTAGGTAATATCAGGATTTTTTCCTCAGGAAATTCAGGTCAGGTGAATTTCATAGTACATGCAAATTAGTTTCACGTGGCTGTCCTCCAACAAGCAAAACCAATCAAATAATTTTCCAGTCCCCTGTTGATTCTATTAAACTCCTCAACTTTTATTCTCTAGTCACTTTTTTGTGTCATGTTAAAGGAACACTCCACTTTTTTTTAAAATAGGCTCATTTTACAACTGCCCTAGAGTTAAACAGTTTTTGAATCCATTCAGCCGATCTCCGGGTCTGGTGGTAACATTTTAGCTTAGTTTAACATATATCAGTACTTCTCAAACCTGTCCTGGAGGCCCCCCTGCCCTGCATCTTCTGTGTGTCTCCCTCATCTAACACCTGATTCCACTCATCAACTTGTTAGTAGAGACTGCAAGAACTAAATTGGGTGTGTCTGATTAGGGAGACATACAAAATGTGCAGGGCAGGGGGTCCTCCAGGACAGGTTGGGGAAGCACTGGCATAGATAATTGAATCGGATTAAACCCCAGCTATATCATAACTCAGGGATGGGCAACTTCGGTCCTGGAGGGCCACTGTCCTGCAGAGTTTAGCTCCAACCCTAATCAAACACACCTGAACCAGCTAATCAAGGTCTTCAAGATTACTAGAAAGCTGCAGGCAGGTGTGTTTGATTAGGGTTGGAGCTAAACTCTGCAGGACAGTGGCCCTCCAGGACCGAAGTTGCCCATCCCTGTCATAACTAGTTACCTAGCTGGGGACTACTTTCAGGCGCTGCGTAATATCACTGCGCCTGCTACACCCATGGTACGGCAGCAAAATTCCTTGATTACGCCGGAATGAGAGTATAGTTCCTAGCCATATCGGCCTAGAAAATCACAACTTTTCATTTTCCGTCAGTTTTAGTACACGATGTAACTACAGAAGAGTCAAGCTTTAAATAGGAAAATTATCAAACCTCTTTGGTCATTTTTGAGCGAGATGCTAATGGTCTAATCCGATTCAATGATCTATGCTAAGCTAAGATAAAAATGCTACCGCCAGACCCGGAGATCAGCTGAATGGATTCAAAAACGGTAAAACTCAACAGTTTAACTCTAGGGGAGTTGTAAAATTATTACTTTAAGACCAACAAGTAACAAACTTGCAACATTTTTAAGTATTTCACAGTTTATCGTCTTGACTTATTTGCACACCCCACATATTCAAATGTTCACCCCAGGGTCTTCAAGGCAGTTATAAGCTATTTCCTGTGAAAGTACAAGACTTACAATTCATTAACAAAGTTTAGTAAATTGAAAAAAAACTATCTGTGCTACAAAACAGTGTGTTTGTTATTTCTATAACAAATTAAAAGGTAATAACAACTAATGGTGGCGCCTGCTATTAATAAGGTGGATAATAGCCTCCTTCTTATTGGTGGTGTATCAGCATGCTTCTGTCTAGATGGACATCTTTGACCTTTGCTTCTTACCTTTGCTTCTTGTTGCTTCTTACTGTTTTACATTGTACCTGCTGCGTTTTTAAGACATGTCAAGAAGCCCAATTTGACTGAATGGTTCCTGGGCTCTCCTTTTGTGTTTCCAGAGTAGAAACATGAGGTGTGCAAACGATGACAAAATTGAATGAGCTACATTCAACAGTTAATTTTATATAGTCTCAGTGATGGGTATTTTGGGTGCGCGGTCCCTTTAAGGCAGAGAGCACGTCGTACATTCCTTTGAAAAAAGCGGCGTTTTAAATGCCCGGTTGACGTCATTAAACTTTTTAAGCGGCTGGAGTGCGCGCGGAGGAAAGGCACAGACGCGCGCGCTTTCCCAGCCACTCGCTGCAGATGCGACTGGACGGGCTCAGGTTTGCTGGGAATAACTACAAAATCAACATTCCTTGTAAGAGAACTTCCGTTTCTTTAAATGTAGCTATGATTATTGCGGTAAATATATGGTTAATGTCGTGACCTTTTATTATAGGTATGTTTCAAAGATAAAAAGTAGTTTGCTTGAGTGTGAATCTGTTGCGTATTCTCTAACTGTACTGCTATTTTACTTGTGCTGTAGATAACAAAGGGAAACAATCAGCTTTTCCAATGTTTTTTTTTTCTGTGCTGAAATATTTTCATTTACAGTATACGTTAAGTAGAATAGCAAGTGTATGCGCGTGTATATTTGATGTGTTATAAAGTTAGGCTAGTTCTGTTGTTCAGTTCACTCGGCTTAACTGTTTCAGCACTGTTCTGCTGTGCATTAGCCAAATGCATTGACCCAGAGCTCAGCCACTGACCACAGCAGTAACACAGACAGAATAATGTTCATAATGATATTGCTGACACCGTGTCCCTCGCCGTTTGCTGACCTTGACAGAGGAAAACGAGAGAACAGCATAATGACATTCTGACATTCTCAGGCAAGCTGCTGTTGTTGTGCTTTAATAACTGAGGCTGCCAGACTCTTTCCACAGACTGTAAATCCATTTGCATCTCAGAATGATTTCAGTAAAATGTGAACTTGCTAAATAGCAATGCACCTTTATGCTCCTCATATAATTTAATTAAAAATTAAATTTCATGATTAAACCAGCTATGCTAACATTAAAATAATACTTAATGCAAAATTAAAGTCTACAAATTTACAAACCCTATATAACTTCTATATAAAGAGATGTTTTGAAAAATGCCTAAGGCAAGTTGCTTCTTTCCATACAAAAAAAAAACAATCCAGTTGCTCCCAATCTCCAATAAAGCAGTTCATATAGTTCATGTGCAAAATTACAAGCCTTCTGAATCCATGCCATACAGTAAATTTGTATGCAGAACAGATGGACAGTCCTAATTACCAGAAATCCATCCCTGCTACGTCTCTCAAATCTCATTCACACCTCCATATTTTTTAAAACTTAACCATTTGACATTAAAATTCACAATTTATGACGGCTTTCACATTGATCCAGAGAGACATGCTGCCACTAGCTACTGAAGTGGCATTTCAAGCACGTGGTATGTTTATTTTATGCATTATTTAAACTTATTTCATGTGCCATCAAAACTCCATCTGGGGAAAATTCAGAGTATTGACAACATAAAATGGTTAAACCTATATGCAATTCTAGGGAAGACTTTTAGTGAATAACTTCAGCTTTTCCCCCACATAAATCTATAAAATGTAATGGCTTCAGAACAGATGGAATGCAACTACTTTTATGGTACTTTTTTGAGCTTAATAGCTACAGGTCACAGTTGTGCGTCATTTACAGTTTGGAAAAGAAAATCATGTGGGTTTTAAACACCCTAAGGCTGATTAAATTTAACAGTTCCTTTAATTTGCTTAGATCGTTAGTGAGGATGAATTTATTTTTGTCATAATTCTTGAAAAGACCATGTGTCATTTACTTAGGCAAGACATTTACATAAGGCTTTGAATGCATTTTAATGGAGTGATTAACAGGACAAGGGAAAATCGTTTTTAAATAACACCGATCAGCAGGTGTGATTCAATCAAACTGTAATTAAAACATCACAAATCGCACGATCTTCAGATTACACCAGTGTCTCGCATTTCTTGAACATGAGATTATTTTATTCCAAGTTAGTAAAAAGCACGAGCCCTGCCAGAATCACATGCTGCAATGTTTGTTTCTGCAAAAACCTTTGCTGTAATGTAATGACAACATGATCCACACCAAATATTTGGATAACTTTTCCATGTTTGGCAGGACTCTACTCACGATCGTTGCTGTGAATAATGGATTGGATTTGCTTGATTTGATAGAATAAAATAATAAAAGTCTTATGCTAAACAGAATAAAAGTCTTATGCTAGACTTGAGTGGTCTGGTTCCAGTGCTGGGTCATGTGGGATTGGGTTTTGTCATGGGGTTTGGACTCTAGAGGGGTTATAGATTGGAAGACAGGTGTGATGGCCATCACAGAATGCTTTTCCAGAGGTAACTTGATTGCATTTGTCTTGGGAGAATTGATATGAACACTGACTGCTGATTGCTTTCTGATGTTACAGGCCAAAAGGAAGCAAATCACACACTTATTGCATATTCTAGTATAATTAGGAGCCTCTTCAGTAAGATTGATTTTAGTAGTATGCAGTCAACAAATAAGGTACAGCAATAATTTGAAAAATGTTTCTATAAGTAAACCGTTTTATGTTGATTTTCCCTACAAAACACACCATGGTGCTATTTAAACCTGCACCTTTTTGAATCTTTAGCACCACAGCAAAAAATAGTATTTTACCTTGAGTCTGACTCAATCTGATTTAATGTGAATAATGCCAAGACATGTTTTTTCCCTTGTGTTCTCTTCACAAATTCACAAACTGATGACCCGCAAGTTCTTTTAATGAATCAGTCAAGGCTTACATACCCATGAGTTATCTGTTTGAATTGTTTTGACAAATCTTTCGCTAAATGAACACTGAAGTCAGTACTATTACAAGCTAAGTTTACATGCAACCAAATAATCTGTTTATAGTCAGATTTATGGCTCAATCAGACTGAAAAACCTTCATGTAAACACCTCAATTAACCATATAAAGTTATCAAATAAAAATTAAAATATTACATGACAGACGAGGCAGGGACTGTTCACCAAACCCTTATTATTTTTGTCCATTGTGTTTGACAAAGCTACTGACTCAGTTCAGCTTTAATCAGTGATGGTGATTTATATGGGAGCTCTACAGCAAACCTTTACTGTGACCATAAAAATTAGACAGCTTTTAACCCTGCAGGCACACACTCATTCTGTTTTGATAAAGCATACTTCAAATGAGATGTAATTTGAATAGCAAATACGATGCTATGTGTTTCTGTAAAGAGATCCGATCCTCTGAATTGATCCTAGTTTTGGTTTGTTGTACTTTCACATTAGTGCACAGGGAAGTATTATTTATTGTGTTTGACAGCAAGTTTTACCCTGAGCAAATTAGCAACGTGTTTTAGTTGGCCGATAGAAACCTCGTACCAAGGAATACTAATTTAGTAAAAGTTGAGTGTCATTTCCCTGAAAGTACATCTTTTATCACCACACGTTTTGCAACTCGCATGCAAATTGAAAGTATGAAAATATTTCAAAAGATTGCACACAAATTCAATCTAAACAGATGTTTCTGACATTACGATCTGCAGAAGCATACGAATTAACGTACACATTTCTGCTCTGCTCTTGTTCTCCAGACATTGACTAGTAACTCAGAAGTAACTTAGCTGTAATTGCCAACTACACTTTTGCATTCTCAAACAGCGTTCCACATACGCACAATAGAAAAGAACATGTACAACACAAAGACTGAATGCTGAGAGGGTCCATAGGCCTCCCATTCAAAACATCCAGACAGAGATTATCACTCAGTGGCATCTGATGCTTTCATTTCCTGTCAGTGAATCAACATCTGACTGCGTGTCTTCCTGCTGTCTCTTCCAAATTAGATTTGAGGTTTTTTTTTAGGTTTAAATTGTAATTGACTGGAGCAGGTGCTGCATGAGTCTAATGGGTTGTCCATTTGATTTCACTAAAGCGTAAAAAACAATAGACTTCTGTTTTAACTGACAATGTGAATTTTGAGTGAAGCAACAGTTTTCAAGATTTTGTATGAGAAACAGGCCCATGCCTGATAATTTAGCATGCAAATCCTATGATCCTTTACAAATCTGCCCTCAGTCTGGTGATGTATCGATCTAAAAATAAATGAGTAAACAAGTTATGACTGATTCTTCATTTGCCTTTTAATGCCATTTTGTTATCAGGAATGTTAGTATTGATTAATCAGGGTAGTGCAATGTGACTCATTTACCCCCACAGTCATTATAATAATAAAAGAAACCAAGCATGTGTGATTGTCATTATGAATGTGACTTATGATTATATGTGTGAAGTGGGGTGGTGGGCAAACCTGTAGAAAAATGTATAAATGGAAATGCAAAAATAATGTTTTAAAACAGGTTTCCGGAACACTTCCTCGTCTGCCCCAAACTAGCCAATGTTGCTATGTTAGGTTGGTCGACCTACGAATACCCTACTTATAGTTAAGCTGGAATGGGAGAAAGTATTTTAACAGAGAAAAAAATACACATTTATGTTTTAAAAGAGAGCTCCAGACCTATCTCAAATTATTCTGATTTGTTTTGACTTCTTGACTATACTCATAAAATCATCCTTGAACTATAAAAATCTAAAGAGGTTTTTTGAAACTACACTAGAATATGCAAAAGTATGTACTTTGCGGACAGCACGTTTCCTTTTCGACTTCACTTTTACTCCTTATCAACAGCATTAGGGCATCTTCTGTGGAATTATGTTTATTTACTTACTGATGTTGTTCCAAATTTGTATGACTATCTTTTTTCTATGGCATACTAAAAGAGGAGTACATAGTAGGACTACATAGTTGTCACATGATTTGTGCATTGTATTTTAAGCCTTCTCAAGCTAAACAATAGATTTGTCTGAGGAATGTCTTGTCACTGTCTGATCATAATGTTGATAGTTTGAATACAAAGAGTTACAGAAGAATGGAAGATTAACTACAGGGTATCAAATTAGCTTTTTCACTCAACAAGCCAATTTGGATACTAATGTCTGGACTACCTAAAGGTAACTTTAAGAAGCTACCTGTATATATATTTATATAAAAAATATTTGCAATGAATACTATACAAATAAAAGAGTAGGGCCATAAACTTAATCCTTCTTGTTGCAAAATTCTCTTTGATAAAACAGCATTTTGTTGCAAACATCAAATACAGCAAAATGAATATTAAAAATGAACATGTAATGGTAAACACACTTATGCTTACCACATATGGTGTCGAATCATATAGTCATCAGCTGTTGCCTCACAAAGGTTTCCATACTTCGATAATGAAAATTGTTATAAAATCATCTGACACCCTTTCATTCATCACTGTGTACTGTATTGACGGCAACTGATTCTCATTGAAAGCAATGTGTTTACAGGTTGCATGATTTCAACTGCATCAAGTAGGAAGCAGGAAGCAGAAGCAGGAAGAGTCCGTTATGATAATACTATAATTCATTGTATTCACTCATCATTTTGGAATTGATTTGAGAGAGCACTGCTGTGTTTTTTATGTACATGCTGATTAATTGCCTTACGATCGTTTAGCTGAAGACACAGAGATGCTGTGAGGATTAGTTTAATTACTTGTATGAAAAAGTCATTTGGATGCGATTCACACTGAATGAGGGAAAAGAGACAGATTTCATTACATCCCATTGTGCCTTAAGTGGTCTGAAGGACCTGCATCAGTCATTTTCTATCTTCAGTTTTCTGTTTCCTGTGTCCGATCCCATGACCGATCACACTGGAGTGAACAGCTGATGTGGGCTAGATGATTTTAAGCATTTATTCTTCAGGAGGATGTGTTATGCCCCACCATGAATTTACTGTTTTTTTATTTTGAGCAGTAGATTTATAATATTGTGATTGTGTTCCAGAAATGTCCCCAGTTCTATCATAGGGCTGTCATTATAGCACTATAATTCTGTCACAGACTATGTGAAAGTTAGTTATTAAAGCCTGGTGCTCATGGTCACAACAAAATATATATGATTTATATACTGCTATTCTCTTCAGTGCTAATAAAGCATTCTGACACTCATGAACCCTCGTGAAATTGTTGCATTGGCCTTCTAATGCCTAAATGTTACCTGAATAAACATTGTATATTACACAGTTGTGTTATTTTTAAGAATGCTATGACCTTAATCTTGAAGAGAACATTTATTTTGTCTGTTTGTGTTGACTAATTTTGGCAGAAATTGGCAGAAATTTTGCTAGTAACAACGGCAAGAGATTTTTTTTCATGCGGCAACTGAGAGCTGTCAGTGTGGAAAGAGGAGGAAGACTGGGAATTTGCCCCTGCCCTTGTATATCATGACGGCTTACTGCATTGCTGAACTCATGAGGTGCATGACAGAACATAAACAGGCAGTGTTTTACACATATCCATGTTTACACACTAACTCATTCGCAACTCATTAGGCACTGAACATCACATAGTTCGCTATATAAGGAAAACGTATTTGGACTAGGGCTGTCACGATTAATTGAGACTTCAGTGTATATATCCAAACTATAAACTTTTACCCCAGTACTTCTGTGATAAAATGAATGATTGTAAGACAGAAATAATACTGTTTGCTTGAAAAGACTGTTTGTGAAGCTATTTCCTACCTGAACACTATAACTGCTCTTTTTGTCTCAGCTGCAATGCGAATACAGATTTGAATGTTCTGGTATGACTTTGTCAAAGGTTTATTAGACAGACGAATCGTTGTCATTTAGAAATAAGATTGTGTTGGTTTTTGAATCGAGATTGCGATCTTTTAATGACTAATTGTGCAGCTCTAATTTTTTATATTTATTATTTTTCATAGTAAGCATTACCTGATTATTTGATTAATGGTCAAAATAATTTACCAGTTACTTGGTTATCACAATAATTGGTCCTAATTTGGACACATCTACTCAATATTGTGCAATGATTTGTTGTTGTTGATTTGCTGTTTGTATTTCCAAAAACTAAATGGATTTGCATCAAAGCATTCCATTGTCTGAACAAAGCAGCAGAGTTCTAAAAAATAGTTCATCAAAAATGACCTTCCCTACAGGAGGAAGTGTGAGAATTTACTGTCAAACTAAATCCAGGTTGGTGTAGATGCAGTATAAAGTTGTTCAAATATCTACAGTCTGACACAAAGAGCTAACATGAGTTTTTGAAAAATTAGAGGTGCTTTGGTGGAAAAGCTGTGTGAGATGAAATACATATGGTATTGTTGCTTAAGAATGTATGCAGGAAGAGATTCAGGGAGTCCTTTGAGGTGTCCACCCTGAGACTTCCTGGGAGTGTCCCTCTGGGTGCGGTCCAAATAACATTGTACACTTTGTACAATGGACGCCCATAGCCTCCTTCAGAATGCACTCATTAAACTGTTTCCTCTCTAGGAGAAAACAGGAAGCATAACTCTGGGGATAAAGAGAAGTGGAATGAGGCTTAGATTAGCAAAACTAAAATCCCTCTCACTGCATTTTAGGTCTCGTGACAGATATTTTGCATTGCTGTTGTTGAGGAAATTGCCACATGTCTTTACTGGGTCAATTTTTCCTTTTGAGTACAGTAGGGTATTACTCGTGTTTGCTTGTTTGGGTCAATTCCAAATGCTTTATGTAGAGGAACTGTTGTGCAGCTGCTCTCCATTTAACACTTGAATTTATTGTATTTCTTCTATAAGGGGAAACTATGCCAGCTACTTAACTTAATCTGCATTATTGCCCCCAGATGTCACAAATGATAAAATATGGATGGAGGAATTATTACATACTGTTTGTTGTAAAGCAAATAGAATTTGACATCTCAAGGTTATCACTTGTGGTGAGATGGAGCAACGCATTATTGATTGAGGGCTTTGCTAAATGTGTGTGTGTGTGTGTGTGTATTGTCTGGCTAAAAGTAAATGTTTGTGTGAACATTTTACTAAAATTGCTAGTCTGTTTTCAACAATGCTTTTGAAGTGTTTGGCCGAATTGACCTTGAAATTAAGGATTTAAGCCAAACCTCTTTAAAAGAATAGGAAATTTGGTGATTGCCGCTTTCCACATTCAATCCTTAAATGCTTCTGCTGTCCAAGAATCATCCACTCTGTCAGGAAGAGCCCATCTGACCAGCATGTAAAGCGTCAAAAAACTGTGTGGAACACTGGAAAAAAACCTCACACAATATCAAAGCAGTCCCAGTCCAGAAAACCTGTGCAGAAAATGATGGAAATGAGAAAGTATGTCTATCCAAAAGTATTTCTATTGTTTGTAATATATTTTCGCAAGGAAAGATTTTCCTTTTTTTACTGTGAATATTTTTGTAGGTCATTGTCCCTTGTTAGCCTCAATAGCACTCATCATAATGGCCCCTTGTAAACCTTAAAGGGATAGTTAACCTTTATTCACTTCATGTCATTCCAAATGACTTGATTTCTTTTGTGGAACATACAAAAATGTGCTTTGTCAATACTAAAAAACCAATCATACCAACTTTCTTTAAACTATCTGCTTTTGTGTCCTGCAGAAAAACATATGGTTTTGGAATGACACGAGTAATTAAGGAAAAGTAAAATTTTTGGGTGAACTATACCTTTAAAACCCCTGCACACATTGATACCTTGACAAGATGCATAATGCCAGTCAATCAGATTAGATCTAATGATTTTGGAAGTGCTTTATCAAAATTAGTCAGTTAATAGACTGTGGGCTGTTGGCAAGGTCCCTTTAAGGTTAACTCAGACCTTTACTCTTCTGTCTGATAGAAGGCTGTAGGTTTGCAGGCAGTATGGTCCGGTGATATACAAGCCAGGGTTCAGTCCAGGTGAGCCATCCACTATGTTTTGACTGTTGACATTCTGTTCAAGTCCAAGGCAATTCAAATATGAGCTGCAATGTGTTTAACTTCTTTGTTGAATTCATTAATAGTGCATTGTTTAGGATTTGTAATGAAATGTATAGCTGTTTTCATACATTTCTAATTTTCAAATTCAGGAGTTTGTCTGTTAGTGTATGAGATTGAGATGTAAATCCCGAACAAGTGCAGCAAGTTGCACCTCTTTTGGGATTTCCCGTGTTCCATTCATATTTCTCTGGAGTAGTTTGTGTTTCCATTATATGAGTAATCAATATTCAGACAGAGTATTATCTTATTATGCATTGAGAGAAAGAAGCAGAGAGAGAGACAGAATGCTGTGAGGTGAACAGTAAATGTGAAATGAAAAAAGCAGGGAAAAGAAGACAGAGTGCACAGTCAATGTGATATTATGGGGAAAATGTGGAGATAAAGAACCAGCTGTGCAGTGCATCCATCATACAATAGACTATTATGAAAATTTAATGGTTGCCTTTAGATGGCAGGTGAAATGATCTGCATAATGTGCACTTTTCAGCTCTGAGTTACGTTATTCTATCTGGATTTTTAATTTCTTGGAATATTTGAAGGCAAATAAGTTTTCCACCCACAATCGAAGATTATATACATGTAAAAGAACAGATGCATGGTCATAGCCAACTATGTTTTCTATACAACTATGGTATTTGTTATTATGATGTAACGTAATAAAAGCGTAATATTAATATGTAATTTAAAGCAAATAGTTTAATTTAGCTCAAAGGGAATCATTTAGGATTTTATAGGGAATTTGAACTGAATCACTGTTTTACAGCTGATCAAACTCTGCACTGGATATTAAAATCCAAAATATAGTGAAAACACTATTTAATAGCACAGTAACACGATCAGCAGATTAAGACATTAACTTGTGAGAACAAAACACAAGATACTTCTCTTTTAAATATAAATAAGATTTTATTTATATAAACCTAAGACAAACTAATCTAACACATGAACACAAGCATTCACACATTCCCCAAAGTGTCTGATTGGTTGAGAGTTCAGTAGTCTTTGAAGTGAGGTCTTGGGCATTGGCTGAAGATGCGGAGTTGGTCTGGTTGAAGTTTGAAGCGAGTGCAGTCGGAGCTCCACGGAAAGAAAAGAAACTAAAGTAAAAGATTAAGAATAAAAGGATGTAACGAGACTAGGGGGTTTTCTTCTCGTTGTGGTAGCAGCTGGCACGCTCAAAGAGCAGTGTCAAAACGTGGTGGCAAAAGAGAAGAAGAAAAGGGAGAGGACCAAGAGGTTGTAAGAGAGCATTTTTAAGAAGAAGAGGATTTTTAAGAAGAAGAGAGCATTTGATGGTGTCCTGAGTTTTTAAACTCGGCTTTCAGACTGTCCCATCTGGACGTCTTGACCAATTAGATACTGTCCTTGCTCGGGGTATTGCTTTGTTTCTCCACCCCACTAATAGATCAACATGTTATCTGTTCAGTCAGAGGTCCAAACTTTACAGGCTCTTGCAAAGTATATTTTTGAACATGATTTCTATAACAGGACTATGATGCATTTGGCAAAGAATTGATTGGAAGAAACATTTTAAGCATGAATTTTCAAACTCATACATACCAAACATGAATATTACCCTTTAAGGCTTAAGCAATTCAATACTTATTAAAAGCAAGACATACACAATGAGTGATTAATACAAGGATAGTCAAATGTGTGGGTTAAATACATAATATGCAGTTATGCATAGAAATGATTAGTTTAATAAAAAATTGAAAATGAAAGTATTTTAAGATGACTTTAGGTGCATATGGAAGCAGCCAGTCTTTGTGAACCAAGGAATTTCAGTCAGGTTCTTTGTCTTCTATGTGTGGGGGTAGTCAGTCTAAGGAAGCTCTTGAATTCAGCGTGGAACCCATGTGATAGCCATCTCTTTGACCATCAGTCCTGATTACTTGCCCCAAATTTCTCCTTCCTGAATTGGAATTATCAATGTGTTCTTTTGTCTCAAGGTTGTACATTTATACATTTATTCATTTAGCTGACGCTTTTATCCAAAGCGACTTACAATTGCTATGTCAGAGGTCGCACGCCTCTGGAGCAACTAGGGGGTTAAGTAAGGGACACATTGGTGTCTCACAGTGGATTCGAACCCGGGTCTCTCACACCAAAGGTATGTGTCTTATCCACTGCGCCATCACCACCAGGTTATAAGCTGTTCTGTGGAAAAGTTGGTTAGTTTGCTTGCTTCAGACTAGTGGTGCCAGAATCTAATATATGACATTGTCCTGTTTCCTTGGGGCCTCTCTGAATTCCAGCTCCTCAGGTTTCAATGTTCTGATGCATCTTAAATTTGTCTGATTCAGTCTTTGATATTCAACAATGGCACATACTGTAGAAACCTGAAGAAATTTAAAAATACAACTGGTGCTATGTTTTCTTACACTTCTTCCTCAGCGCTGTTAAACAGACCTGACATTCTGATGATAGATAATTCTGTCATCATTACTCATATTCATGTAATTCCAAGCTTGATTTTTATTTCTTCTGCAGAACATATAAGATGAGAAATGTCACTTTGTCCATATAATGGAAGTCAACAGTAAACAAAACTGTTTGCTTATCCAACATCATCTTTTGCATTCTGGGATCACCTGTTTGAACCTAGAGTTACCAGTTCACATGTTTAACCACTACACCACACCACCACCATAATGAAGCGCTGTGAACTCTGCAGACTAACTAATAATCTAAGTATATTTGCACATACAAAAGCACATTCTAATCTGTACATTCCAGTGCGTGCTGCCTTTGTTTGTGTAACCACTGGTGCATTTAGTCAATAATGACTTGGATATATCGTAATCCTCACTTTATATTCAACCCCAATGCATTGAACGGCCCACAGGGTGACTTTACAGGTGTTTTGTATTACCTGTGCAGGGAAGAGGGGTCTTATCTCTCCTGTACCAGACCTGCTCTAGAGAGAAAGAGCTATAAATATATCACCGCCCTCTGTTTAGCTGGTCCATTCACCATTGCCTATCAAGACTCCCCAGTTAGTTTAATCACAGAGTTTTATTGTCCGTATTGATTATCTAACGTCTATGTGGTACATTGTTTGTTAGGTACAGGCGGTTTTTTCACACAGAAGCTTGGTTGTTGTGTTTGGTTTTTGTTGACTGCACAGCTTTCTTGTCTTCCCTCTGGGTCTTCCCTGAATTGGGGCCAAAGAGGATCTGGTTTGGATTCTGGAAGACATTCTAATTTACTGGTGACATACTTACCCCACAAACAAATGCTTGCCCTGGGTATATCTGCATTAGGCAGCACTAAAGCAGAGGCTTTTTGGGAGCATCTATGAAAAAAACGCTGTTGCTTTTGATGTGAGCTGTGAAGCGCTTGAGCTGGCTTGGCTCATTGTCATTATGTCCTCTCCCCTGCTTTATCTGTGCCGAAATTGTTTATGTGTGTGTGCTTGTGCATTAGACAGCCCTTTATGTGGCTGGAAAATGCTCTGGTCTCTATTTGGCATTGACTTCACAGCCTGCCTTTGTTTCTTACCCAGCGATGCACCTTTTATGTGGACAAAAATGCATTGGTTGGACAGAATATCTTGCACACTATTTAAGTAATGATGTCCGCTTTGAATTATATGAATTATACAGTAACCCTCATTAAGTGCAAAATCAAACCAGCATCGTTCATGAAAACATGATTAAAAAGCTACATGATGCATTAAGATCATTTATGAAGCGGCCGTTGGGTTGACGTGAATAGGTGCGCTGCACAAACTAAGATGGATGGATATAATTTTAAACCTATTAGTTTCCACCCCACCCCCCGGAAAACCCAGCCCCTCCAGAAAATCACAACAACAGTGTGCACTTCTCATTTTCAACCCTTACAGCACAGTTCATGGCTGCATGCTGCATATTTGCATATTTGAAAACACACTTGCAGACTTTTGTATCCATATGAAGTATTGTGAATTTATTTTACTGAATCAGGGAATAATATGCAACGTTTGGGGAATAAAGGGGTAACAACCTGTAAAATTACAAATAATTTATACTGTAAGTATTTTGAAACTAAGGGGTACCTATTCTAATATTATGTGTTATAGCCTAAACAATAATCTTATGTTTAGGAGTGATTTAGAAAGACAATATTCTTTGTATAATTGTATACTGGTATTTTTTTATAGGCCTAGGTATTTTTAACCATTCTGTTATTAAAGGAAACATGATGATTACTGAACAACAAAACTGGACATCTAGTGAAATGAGTTAATGAGTTTCTGCTATGATTTATAATTCACAAGTCAGCTTACCTTATGAAAGCTTATTCGTCGATCTCAGCTGAGTCACACCAGCAACTTCCCAACACCACTATCACCAAATAACTTTGCATAATATACCATCGAGTTTCAATGTTGCTTAAAACAAGCTTACCTCTTTCCAGCTAGATACAAGATTTGAATTTCAGTGGATGTCTACTGTGATGTTTTTATAGCAAAAACAAACAAACAAAGGATTTAGTTTGGCCAACAAACAATTAAATTAAAACTAGTGCAATATTTTTTTCTGTAATTACTGTGCAAATATACACTTGTTCTGTGTTTAAGCCCAACTTGTTCCTCCCTATACCATGTAGTTACAGGGTAAATACAACATTTGCGGGCTATAAATTAAAGTGGTGCTTGTTCCCCCCTTATTCCATGTAATTACAGGGTAAATGCAACATTTGCGGACTATAAATTAAAGTGGTGCTTGTTCCCCCCTTATTCCATGTAATTACTGCGAACTGACAGGATTTTACCGTCTTTGATTTTACCGTTGTGGTCCACGTCCTCAAGCACCATTTTGACTTACTTCAGTTCAAAATTCCCCGGGAAAACCACGGACTTGGCAACCCTGTTCCTAACCCAGGACCGTATGGTTACTGATATCAACCCAAATTGGGGCAAATCAAGTTCCTAACGCAACAGTCTCAACCGAGCGTTTGGATTGAAACAATAACCTAGTAGTTTCAAAATACTTACAGTAGAAATTATTTGTAATTATACAGGTTATTACCCCTTTATTCAAGATTCAAGATTTTTATTAGTCACACACACAATTATACAGAGTATAACCAGCAGTGAAATGTAAGTCAGGTCCGCTCCAAGGACAGTGCAATTATATAGTATACAAATATTAAGAAAAAGAAAAGTAGAAAAAATAAAAGAATAAAATAAAATAAAAGATAAAAAATATAAATGTGCAGGTCAGTATGTTGTTGACTTAAATAGTAATAAAGAGGAATGTGCAAAAGAATGTGCAAAAAAGTTGTACAGGGTATTTAAATAGCAGCAATATGAGGTAGAAAAAAATTATGAATAGTGATATTTACATGGAGTCAAGTGATGTTATGACAGAGTTAGAGTTTAGGAGCCTGATGGCCTGGGGGAAGAAGCTCCTCCTAAGTCTCTCAGTTTTTGCCATCAGGCTACGGAAGCGCTTGGCTGATGGAAGCAAAGTGAATAGACGGTTACCAGGGTGATTTGAGTCCTTGATGATTTTGACAGTTCTATTTTTGCAGCATTTGAGGTAGATGTCCTGCAGAGAGGGGAAAGCAGCCCCTGAGATGCACTCAGCTAAGCGCACAACTCTCTGTAGTGCTTTGCAGTCCTGATTGGTGCTGTTTCCATACCACACTGAGATGCACTTTCTATGGTCCCTGAATAGAAAGTTTTCAGGATTGCTGGTGAGACCCTGAATTTCCTCAGCTGTCGCAGGTGGTACAGTCTTTGTCTGGCTTTCTTAACCTGTGTTTGGATGTGTGTAGTCCAAGTCAGGTTCTCGGAGATGTCTACACCGAGGTACTTGAAACTACTCACCCTCTCCACAGGGGTCCCACTGATCATAAGAGGAGTGTAGGGCCACTGCTGTCTCTTCCTAAAGTCCATGATCAGCTCTTTAGTTTTGCTCGCATTCAGAGAGAGACAGTTGTCCTGGCACCATGATGTGAGTCTCTCTACCTCATCCAAGTATGCGTTCTCATCATTGTTGGAGATGAGGCCCAGAGCCACAGTATCATCAGCGAATTTGATAATAGATGTGGAGCTGTGAGAGGACATGCAGTCATGCGTGTAGAGAGAGTAGAGCAGGGGACTCAGGACAAAGCCCTGTGGGGCTCCTATGTTCAGAGTGATGGAGTTTGAGGTGAACTGGCCAACTTTCACCACTTGAGGTCTGCCGGTGAGGAAGTCTTGAATCCAGTCACAGAGTGAGGAGTTTAGGCCGAGGTCTGTGAGTTTAGATGCTAGCTTGATGGGGACTATAGTATTGAAAGCTGAGCTATAGTCAATGAATAGCAGCCTTACATAATTCCCATTGTTGCTGTCCATGTGTGTGAGGGAAGAGTGGAGGACGTGAGAGATGGCATCGTCAGTAGATCTATTGGGGCGATGAAGAGGAAGAGGAACTGAAGAGGGTCCAAAGTATCAGGGATGGAGGAGCAAATGTGGCTCTTTACAAGTCTTTCAAAAACCTTCATGACTATAGATGTGAGGGCAACTGGGCGATAGTCATTCAGGCAAGAGGGTTTATTGTTCTTTGTGTGGCGGGAGGAGCCAACGACAGACACAGTGGGCGTGGCGTCAAGCCTCGGAGAGGTTTTTATTAAACAATATTTAAAATAAAGTGTCCAAAGGGGGGAAAAGTGTCCAAAATAAACAGGGATCTGGTGTCCTCGTTGTGCTGCGGGGCTCGTGAAGGAGGGCAGTGTTCAGGAGGGAAGGGTCCAGGTAAGGGGCGGAGTCCGGCGGCCGCACGCGCTCCCGTCTGGAGGTCCCGGGGCGCGGGTGACGGCGGCTTCTGTGGCGGCTTCGTCCAACTCCTTCATCCCCGGGTGCTCGACGGGATTCCACGGCCCGGCGTCCTTGCCCGACGGCCGTATCGCGGGTGCAGTGTCGGCCGGACTGCGGGTCCGGCCGCTCGCGTCTCTGGCGGCGGCAGGTAGTTCCCTCTACGCTCCCTTTCCTGGACCCACGAGGACACCAGCGTGCATGCACGGGGAAGAGACCGGTCTCCCGAGGAGAGGCGCGCTCGGAGTTTAAACGGCGGCGGTGATGAGGCTCCATTCACGTCAGGTGCGCCTCATCACACGCCGCCAGCCCTGCGTGTTCAGCGCCCCTCCTCTCTCACACACACCCACTCCCGTCGGGAGCCTGGTGAAGGGCGGCGAATAAGGGACGGGGTGGTGATGATGGACAGGGGGGAGGCAGCCGACTCGTCACATTTGGCACAGGGATAATGACAGATTTTTTAAATGAGGTGGGAACCACGTAGGTAGCAAGGGACTCATTAAAGATGGAAGTGAACAAACCAGCGAGCTGATCAGCGCAGGACCTCAGAACACGGCCGGTTATTTCATCAGGTCTGGCTGCTTTCCTGACGTTCACTTTCTTTAGCGGCCTCCGAACCTCATCCTCCGACACGGTGATTACAGGATTATCGCTGCTCTGCCTGCTGCTTCCTGACGCGCTGGACGGCAGAGTCACGCCGCCGCCGTTGCAATCGAAGCGGCCGTAGAAGATGTTTAATTCGTCGGCCAGCAACGGATCTGCTCTCACCTCTGCGGAGGATTTGTTTCCGAAGGCACAGATGGTCCTCAGTCCCTGCCACATCCGTTGAGAGTCATTGAGCTGGAAATGAGACTCAATTCTCTCTCTGTATCTGTGTTTGGCGGCTCTTACTGCGTGTCGGAGAGCATAGCACGATGCTTTGTACTCGCTCATATTCCCGGTCAGAAGAGCCTCATTGTAAGCAGCAGTGCGTGTGTTAACCGCAGCACAGATTGTTCTGTCCACCCACGGTTTCTGATTGGAGAATGTCCTTATAGTTATTGTTTCTGTAGATTGCTCGGTTAGCGTGTTTACAAAGCTTAATGCTACATCCGTGAACTCGCTGACGTCAGAAGAACTGGCCCGGAACATGTCCCAGTCGATGTCATCAAGAGCCGACTGTAGCATAGCCTCTGAGTGGGAGGACCAGCGCGTCACTACTCTCTGCACCGGGGGATCCTGAACGAGCCTTTGTTTATATTCTGGTGTGAGGAAAATGGCGGCATGGTCCGATTTGCCAAAAGCCGGTAGTGAGCGGGCTAGCAGTGATCCAGTGTATTTGGTCCTCTAGTTAGAAGGGCAGGAACGCGACAGAATGGAGATATTCCTGGGATCACACCATTTCTTGTTAATCATAAAACACACTCATCCACCCCTGGATTTACCGGCCTCTGCTGTTCTGTCCATCCGTAAAACAGAGAAATTATCACTTGGCATAACAGCAGTGTCCGGGACCGAGGACGAAAGCCATGTTTCGGACAAACAAAGGATATTACAGTCCCTTATGTCCCGTTGGAAACTAATCCTGGCTCTAAGATCGTCCATCTTATTCTCCAAGGATTGGACATTTGCGAGCAGAAAGCTCAGAAGAGGAGGACTGTGAGCCCTTTTCCTGAGTCTGTCTCGAATCCCAGCACGTTTCCCGCGGCGTTTCTTGATCCGTCGCCTCGGGGGGTTATTGTTTTATCTCCGCGTTCCGAAGAATCTCCAGAGGCCACGATGGATTCGTGGTTAGAGTGTCCTGGAACAGGTTAGTGTAGCGGTTTCCAATGTCCATAAGTGTTATAGGTGATCAGTGCGACGTGAAATGTGTAAAAAAGTAAATTAAAGCAAAATCTGAGCGGAGCGACCTGGGCGGCGTCCGAATACAGCGGCACCATCTTGTTATTCCCCAAACTTCACATGTTATTCCCTTATACCTACACGGAGGTAGGTACACTATAGGTACACTATAATTACAAAAAAGTTACACTGTAAATTCTGTTTACTTACGCAGTACGTTGCGGGTTGTAATCTAAAGCGTTACCGGTTTATCTGCTGAATGTAAGACAACTTTCTGTTGGTCAGTTTCCACTATGAAAGCACTTGTTCTTCAACTTTTGAAAAAATGCCGAAAAGTTGAAAGAAGAAAATAATTAATAGTTATTTAGATCATGTTTGGAATTGGAACTTATACTGTGACTGTTACTAACCTTTGCTTAGTATTTTCTTTATATACTACATGATTATTGATGTGGCAGCACCATAGTAAGCCATAGATAGCCAGTTTAAATTTGATAAAAGCATCTTAAGGGGAAGTCGTGGCCTAATGGTTAGAGAGTCGGACTCTTAATCCAAAGGTTGCGGGTTTGCGTCTCGGGCCGGCAGGGATTGTAGGTGGGGGGAGTGAATGTCCAGCGCTCTCTCCACCCTCAATACCACGACTGAGGTGCCCTTGAGCAAGGCACCGAACCCCCAACTGCTCCCTGGGCGCCGCAGCATAGATGGCTGCCCACTGCTCCGGGTGTGTGTTCACGGTGTGTGTGTGTTCCCTGCTGTCTGTGTGCACGTTGGATGGGTTAAATGCAGAGCACGAATTCCGAGTATGGGTCACCATACTTGACCGTATGTAACTTCACTTAAAATAAGAAAAGTATCTTTTGAATGTATTGTATATCTGCATTAATATTTGACTACATTATCACTCTCTCTTCTTTTTGGCAATTTAAAATAATTTGTGAGCAACTTTGTGAGACATAAAAGAAAAAAGTTTTTAGCTCTCTTTGATATGCTGCACAAATGTCACATCTCTGGTGGTTTTCTAGTTAAAGCTAAAGGGTAGCTTAAGTTGTTAAACAACTTAACATTACAATTAAATTGTAATTTGACAAACTAGAGTGATGTGACAGGCAATCAGCCTTATTTGAATTTAAATGTATTCCCGTTTTGTGGATTTGCTCAATAGCAACAAAAAACTGAAGCTGCACGCAGACTTGTGCTGTACTTTACCCTTTGTGCTGGTTATTTACATAGCTGAGATGATGTGCCAGGTATTAGCATGGCCTTTACAGACCACCTTTTATCTGCTGTCTGAGTCTATTTTAGGAGCCTTTCATTATTCAGGATGCTAAATTATGAATTATCACCATTTGCTTTTTTTGACGTAATGTTGGTATTGTTGCTAAGGGGATGGCAGCATGCGCAGAGACATTTGTTGCTGCTTTTGCTTGTTTCTTGTCCTCAGTCACATTCTAGCATGGCATTTTTTAACCGTTCTTTGGAAAAACATGCTCATTAACCATGAGATTGTTTTTGTTTCTGTCCTTCTCCTCATCAAATGGTGCATTGAATATGACTGACTAAAAATACAAACCAATGAAAAGAAAGACCCTTTCCCTTAACCTTGTTACAGAATTAGAAAACCTATTTAGTTAAGTGCACTCTAGGACTAGATATTCATGATACAGTATAATTTTTTTTTCCCACAGTTAGGTACAACATTTTGAATATCACAATGATTTTAATGCACTTTTACTTGGCCATTAAAAAGCATGACATATTCCTGTCTTATCTCGCAAGTTTGTTAAGAAAGAGATTTTTAAAAGTGTCTTTTTTAAATGCGTCAGTAGCAAAAATGATGTTCGATTTTGATTAATGTCTGTGAATCAGACCAAACAGTCAGTTTAAATTAAGGCAGTGGCTATTTGCACTATAGTATATTTTCTTAGCGATAGCGCCTATTTACACTAAGTGCAAATAGCAATGGATTCTATTTACACCAAGCGAAAATAGCAGTATTTTTAGCTATATGGTATTTACACTAAGTGCAAATAGCTATAGATTCTATTTACACTGTTAAAATAGCAGGAATTTCTGCTATTTATACTACTTGTTGCAAATAGTGGCAATTATCTGCAGTGTTGTATTACATTATAAAACAGTATGCAATAATAACGTATTAAGTGTAAATTATCATTTTAATTCAAATTATTAAATGGATGCCACCTTACTGGTACAATAAAGCCCTACACCTACCCTAAAGCCCCGTTCACGCCAAGAACGATAACGATAAAGATAACGATATTAGTGTCCACACCAGCGAACGATATCATCTGTTTATTCTAAGCGCACTGCTGCTTTAAATTCTCAAGCTGGTTATAGCAGGATGGATTCTGATTGGCTGTCAGTGTTTTTATCGTTCATCAGCTGGAAAAATCGTTCTGGAAGTGATTCCAACGATATTGTTTCTGTGTGCCTTTATCGTTATAGTTGTGGTGTGGACGCTGCTATTCTTTAATACTGAGAGCGATTTTTAGAACTATATCGTTATCTTTATCGTTATCGTTATCGTGCTTGGTGTGAACAGGCCTTAACCCTACCCGATACTTTATTTTCAACTTTTTGGTTATTTCCTTTCCTTTACGATGTGATATTAGATTTGGAAAGGAAGGGAAAAAAGTTTGTCAAAAGGCGGGTTTGAACCCGGGTTGATCATGCCAAAAAGACCACGGTGCCCGCTTTACCATCTGCGTCACTGGAGCTGATGAGTCATAGGCATTTTTTTAGAATGTTGACTATCCCATTCACACGTAGGTGGGTGGAGTTAGTGTAAATAGCCTCTGCCAACAAGGCGGGCTATTTGCACTAAGTGTAAATAGACACTCCAAAAAAGGAATTGATTCATAATTCTCTCTGCCTTTAGTCTACAATGAAAGCTCTTACTACAAATTTGGACAGTGATTATTTCGATTGGTAATTTGTTAAAGGGAATTGTAACAAAATTCGTAGAATGGGAAGAAGGAGGCGGGAAACGGCAAACACTGGTCCTCTCTCGTCTTCCACTGTCGTCATCACTCCTCCTTTTATCCTTCCGGAGCTCCTCCGTGGGACTCGAGACCGGTGAGTGGTGCAGGTGTCGCTCATTATCATTCACTCCACCGGCCTCGCTCCGTTCCCACGGCTCTTGGCCCCGCCCCACTCACTACAGGAGCGTTCACCAAATAAATGAAATTCTGTCATTATTTACTTAACCGCATATTGTTACAAACCTGTACAACAAACCTGTATTCTGACAGTTTTTATTTTGTCCATACAGTGATTTGTCCACATTTTTCAACGCGATACAAACATCCTTCAAAATATCTTCTTTTATGTTCCACAGAAGAAAGCAAATCTTATAAATTTGGAACGACACAGGTTGACATGAGTGAGTAAAAGATTTTTAGATAAACTATCCTTTTATGTCTGTTGAGCCAGTGGTTAATATACCTTATATTTGTTGCATGAAAATTATATAATACAATTATTCTTTCATTTAGTCACAAACAATATGTGATTTTTAATAGTAGATTTTTACTGCATTTTAGTTCTTATACTAAACAGTTTTGGCAGCACTGGCTGTTTTATATATATATTTGGCACATTGTCATGTACAGGAACAATGTATCTTAAGGGATTATATGCCCTGTTTAGTGTTCTGCTCTAGAAATGCAGCTCTGTGAGCTCTACCATGTTTTTTAGGAAAGGTTTTTAATATGCACCTCAATCTAGATGATTTATCATAGAATAACTGTATCTTGTGGCAAGAGAAATAGTTCAGAATATCAACAATGCTGAAAATGATCTTATATGTGCATGTAAATGGATTTTCAAAAGACTACTTTTGAAAGCAACTTGGACATGCTCTGTTATTGATTCCCTCCCTTGGTAAAGAGACAATATTACACTGGTATAAGCACTATTCAGAATATAATTGTTTCTCAGTGGAACTGTAAAAAAATATATTTGCATGGCTCCTCCGTGATGAAACTCATGCGGGACAAGGGAGGTTTTTCATACAGGCAATGACAAATACACACAACAGCTAAATATGGTTATAAATCTTCTTGTAAGTGTTAATCATATTCTATATAAGAATTGTATTGTGGTTTACAATATATAATGCTGGATGGTAATGCATCTCCTTTAACCCAAAACATTGCTATGGCTATCAATGATCACAGGTTTGGTACTCCTGTATAATAGGGTTACAGTAATGTTAATCTAAGGAATTCATGGCCATATTTACAGGCGGTTACTCAAAAAACTTTGCACTTTTGCATTCATTTCAGTGTCACGTGATTTGACAGCAGCCCTGGGCCAAAATCCTCCATGTAAACTCAGAGACGTTGATTCAGTTGGGAATAAATTACCACACAATGCAATGCTGTTCAAATTTCTGATATCTACAGAAATAATATCACTAACTAGCTGCCCTGCGAATTCACATCCCAATGTAAACCTTTTACTGGCCAAATAGGGCTGCAGACTCCTAATGGTAAACTTGTATTTTTTATACTTATATCAGTCCTGTGTCTTTGCATCTGCATTCCTGCCCGAGTTGTTTCTGTTTAAGCATCCTTTTGTTTTATTGATGATGTATTACAAAGAACAATTGTAGAATATCTAGTCAATGTGAAGTCCGATACACCCCTTGTTTACTTGCAGGAAATGTGTTTCCCTTAGAGAACCTCAGTACATCTCGTTATTTGATGTTCCTTTGCTTAATAAAAACCAGCAGTTATTCATTCGGCTGGGGTGTTTAGCTCAATCAACTTTGACGGGACCACTTGAACATCAGATTCATCAGTTTGCTTTTGCTTTCTCCTGCTACCTCTTGCTCATTCAAATTTATTTGATGAAAAACAAGCCAAATGACTGAAATTGCTTTAGTTTGTCCTTGAGCTGCTTTACCGCTGCACAGAGGAAAAGCGCCCTCAGAAATCAATCCCTGACAGTAAAATATGGGTATATGGGTATATTTTAAGTGACTGAAGAAGTTGCAGCATTTCACCAGGGAAAGCCCTTATCATGCAGAAACAGCCTTGAAGATTAGAGGAAAATTATAAAAACGGATTTAACGCATGCTCCAAGTCACCAGCAAAGATTTATGAACCTTCTTAATTTTTCCACAGTGCTTTGTCTTGTCAAGTGTATGCCCTGCCCATGAGACCTGAACAACACTGACGTACCCCTTGGTGTGTGTTCGATTATACACTTGGACCCTAAAAACGTGCCAGTATGGCTCATTGATGCACTGTAGATCCACTGTCCCACTGACCGATTCATTAGGACTACAGTAAAGTGTCATTTTCTGAATATAAGCCATGTTTGCTACCTTCCCAATCATTTCTTCTCCTTCAAATGAAAAATTCTGAAGAGTTTGCATTTTGTTAAGACAGTTTGAGATTACCTTCTCTGTGTTTCTGCCAAAACAGCAGGACATCTTGCTGCATATTAAACTCTGAATTATCCCGTCTGCTGATTTACACTCTAATTGGCTTTCTTAACAGTCCTGATAATGAGATTATATGCTTCATGGAGCAGCACATCCCTTTTGGTCTCCATATCTGTAATGTAAAACTCCTTTTCCTGATTTATTAATAGTTGGTATAGCAGAAGCTGAATATTGGAGCCCTATATGCATACACACAGATGGCTATTGACTTCTTTTTTTTTTTTTACCAGGCATACAACTCATGGATTGTGTTCGCCTTTTTCTATTAAATAGGTAATTTAGGACGTCTAGCTGCAGTGTCAGACATTTTCCATTCGGATTTAGGGTGTTTTATGTGAATTTAAATACAGGTTGGCCAGTGATGCTGCTGTTTACCAAGAAAACATAGACTGGGAAACTCATTAACTGGCATTGTCTTTGTGGATAAGCTGAAAAATCCAGAAAAGTCTTGGTTAAGCTTCTTAAGAAAGCCTGGTACAGACTCCAGCAGCATCTAAAATATGGATTCAAGATGGATTTGAAAGCATTGATTTTTGCATGTCTATCTGCTATGTGAAAAATTTTCCTGAGTGATGACCTGACCTTCTTTGAGATACTCTGGACGACCCCTCACTTTTTTATTTTAGTACTGGTTCTCTAGAAGCCGGTAGTGGATCTGTCACTCTAAGAATATATGCGTAACTGATTGATAGCAATGTCCTTTTTGCTTAATAGAGCTGCAGATCATGCATTTTTGAGGCAATGCAGAAAAAATTGCTTGTCCTCTGTCTTGAAGGAGAAAACCTGCCGTGATAAATGATAGATTTTTACATTTTAGTTTTATAAGGTTATTCATATTTTTTAGTCGAAACCTTGTCAAAATGCATCTTTGGCTTTGCTTAACCTGTACTCTGGAAAGTAGCCAACAGGCAAAGTCAATGTTTTATTAATAAAAATAATGAGAAGAAACATTTACCTTATACCGTGCTTTTAGAAGAATAAAGCAGAAAAAAAAATATCAAACACAATGTACATGCTAAAGACTCATAACAATGAAGGCCCAGTCAGAGTGATGGAAAGGATCCATCAGACTGTAAATGAGTGGAAAATGCCCATATATCAGAACCAGCAAAAAATAGAGCATCTTTAAGACAGAACTGTATGTCATCACATACAGAGAGTTTGGGGTTTGCCAGGGGTGTTTCAAGTTAATAGTAATTTAGCTTCCGTCAAATACAAGCCGCCATCCATTTGCAAGCATATCATCCCTGCAGACATTACAAATAAGCAGCATATAATGTATGAAAAGATTGAACAAGTGCACCCCATTAAAACTTCATGAAGATTCAAGGCATCAGGCTCTCCCGGTCATGATCTGATCCCTGTCAGTTAGTGGCATGTGCATGTATATGTGCACACCATTTCACTTTGGTCCTTGGGAATCACTACACTTATTTCCAGCCCCATTTAAAATCTGCAGCTAAATCTGATTTGATGTGTATCCTGAAATGGAAGATGATTGGAATGAGATTGCTTCCTGCGCTCCCCGTTACCCATCTCTCAACTTTCAACTCTCACACCTCAACTTTAAATGACATTTTCAAAAGTGTTTTTCAGTTTCAGGCCGCTGAGCTGTCTGCATAAGGAATATAATTAGACCCATTATTTTACATTTGTCAGATCGTGGTTTTTATTTAAATATATAAAATCATCTTAAAGCCTTATCCTTCATTGATAACACGTATTTCCAAGTTGTAAAAAAGCTAGCGTAACACTTGGCTGAGACACTCAATGTCTGATATAAAAGTACATTTTAATAGGCTTCAATGGTAAGGTCTTGTAAAGAATGCTAATTCTCCTTAGCTGAAGAAATGGGTCATTTTATATATCTCTTTTGTTAGTCTGGTACACCTGCTAAAATGACTGTGGTGAATGGACTGAATAATCTTTAATGGTGAATAAGTTCCATTGTTTGTGTGTAGGCTCACAGCTTTTCAAACATTCATCCTAACATTTAAATTTGGAAAGCAAAATTCACCCAATTTATTTTACAAAATGCATTTTATTTATTGTATTGTAAATGATTCACCAATGCATATTATATTTTGACCTCATAATTTTAATCAAAACACCTATATTTTCCAGTAACAGAATGTTTGTTTAAAGGTGCCATAGAATGCATTGATACAGTATTTTTAAATTGTTCTCTGATATCTACACAGAAGGTATGTGGCTTAGGTAAGGGCAAAAAATCTCCAGAAACGATTTTACATGTCCATTTACAACCCTAGGATTTCTCCCTAGAATGAAACGGTCTGTTATTGGCTTATGTGGCAGGGTCATGAATAATAATGAGCTCTGCTCTGATTGGCTGTTTCACAGTACGGCTCATCAGCAAGAAGGAAGCACAGGGAGGAAAATATATATTTAAATACTTTCTCTCGCAGTTATATCGTCGGGTAATTATACTGTATATAAAACGCGGGCATCAGGGAGCCGTTATTAATATGCGAGGCATTGAAACTGCTTTTGAACGATCCATCGATCGCGTTATAGTTTCACTTCCAAGAGACGCGATCACACAAACTATGTTTACATTATGGAGCAACAGTACTTGCCACACATTTCACAAGATCAGATGCTTGTCAGTGGTGCTCAGGATCTGTAAGTCATTCGCTATCATCCTCATCTCTCCTTACTGAGAGTGAAATCTTATGTACTGTAACAGGCTACCGCTAGCAAGGAGCTAACCATGTCCCTTTAGTGGCTCGCGTTATTTGCTTTCTGTGCCTTTCTGAATACAGACATCAACCCATCCCTGCACTTCACACCCCCTGCACGGCCTGGAACATAACATTTATTTAGTTATTTTCGCTGTTGTCCGCGCTTGTTTATTTACAATACCTGCAGAGCTTCTGATGGTTCGGCCGGCTTAGAACAAGGACGGGTTTATGCAAATGTTGGGGGCGTAGTGATCCCGACTGTTGCGTCACAGTCGGTGTTATGTTCTGAATCGCCTGTTTTTCAGTGGTCTTTTTTAATCACGAGATTTACATATGAAGGAGGAAACTATGGTGTTTGAGGCTCACTGTATGTCATTTCCATGTACAGAACTGTTATTATTTAAATATGCCAGGGTAAAGACAGTTTTTCATTCTATGGCACCTTTAAAGTACCATATATTTTAAAGAAAAAGATTTTTTCTAGCTGTCACTTTGTATTACGTTAAATGTTTTATGCAGTATATTTGATGTAGCTAGTACACAGAAATTCATATGTTTCCATAAGAAATTAACGTTAAAGTTGATCTCCTTTTTTAAATTGTTTACAGTAATATTTCTTTTTTCTCAGAATTCTCTCTTGTAAAAAAAAAAGACTATTTTCTCTCTCATATCAGCATATCTGGATCTCAACAATGACTGATTTTATCAAGTGTGCCCAGATTTAATATGATCAAAAATGAGAGATTTATGAGATTTATTTAATTTACTGCAGTGTTATGGCTTTTTTTTTTTTTTGCTAACCTTGGAGGCTTGCTTTGAAGGGGCTCTGCCTGAAGACCTTGATTAGCTGGTGTTAAATTAGAGCTGGAGCTAAACCCTCCAGGAACAAGATACCCCTGATTTAGAGAGATACTGTATATCTTTATATAAATATCTTTATATAAGTTTATATAAAATGTATCTAAAATATAAAATAAGTTCTGAAGAGTTTTCTCTATAGACATAAAATAACTAAGGAAACGTTCACACTAACACTTGTGGTGAACACCCAAGTTTGTTTGCATAATGCAAATGCACCCGCAAACTGTATCTAAGTTTGCTTAAAAAGGGTTGTCTGAGGTACTATTCATGCAAACTCTGGTATGGTTCTTTTCTGATGTGAACGTAGTGAACTGATATTTATGATGTATGAATTGGTCTAACTGTTTATTTATATTTTCTTACTTTCCTGACAGACATGCTGCAAGTGGAGAGAATTTATATCTCATTTCTGTTCACTTTTACGCATTCATTTGACCATTTGCATTACATTCGTGACATAAATACCTATGTGCCATTCTGTGTTGGTGCCAATATATGCCATTCTGCAAGACCATGTAAAATGTGCATCACCTAGTTTTAGAGTTATGTTAGTAATGTGTTGCCGTTAAACCTCTGAACTTGGAAAGGTCACCATGCGTCACGTCCTTTCTGCCTCGTGCTAAAGTTGTGAGATTATATGTGCCATTTGACACAGGCTGTCATGTTCAGTCAAGAGTAATAAATCCTTGTGTCTCATTAAACTAATCCTTCCTTAAATGCATGAGTGGCCTCTTTAATGTGTATCACTTCATGCATATTTTTAACATGTTGCTCTTCCTTCTAATTTTTTTAAGATCACATCATTTTTTCGCATTCACCCTAAATGGAAGACTGTCAGAACTGAAAGATTAAGCAGCACTTGAAGCAGGAAAACTCAGGCTTAGCAACTTTCCTGAACGCAAGCTGTCAAATTGGACCTCTCTCTTCTGCACATTCTATTTCCGATATTTTCTCATTCTTCCATTCCCTTCTCTGAGGACGATTCTTGATTGACGGGCTGAAGTGCTGGCGCAAGATGAAGTATTTTGAGCTAAGGGTCTTTTGCGCTGCAGTTCAGACAGAGAGCAAAGCTTTGACTCTGATAAAAGGAAGTGATGTTTTTCCCTGTTGTTCAGGGCTTCATAGAAGCCACTTGACTCCTGCTCCTGTCATTGAGCGATCGAGCCAAACGTGGCACAGAAACATCAGAATGCACTGGAAGCTTTGCAACAAATCAAATCAACTGAAATGTTGAAAGGCTTTAGTAGAGATGGCACAGAATCTGATGATTGCATTGCTGTCTTTGCCGTATTCAACCTTAGTCCTACAAAGCCTTCTGTATCATATTTGATAGGCAAATGTCTAAGGCTTCTAAATTATCAATGTGATCAAAACATTGTGGAAAAACCTGTTGTACATGATCTAATGCATGCCTTCTGTCATCGGATTGATACTTTATACTTTTAAGCAACTTTTTTTAGCATAATTGTAAAAAAAAATATTCCCTTCGGGTCATGGTACATCTGTCTTTTTGCTGTGAAATCTTTACAGATTTTTCTTTGGAAAAATTATTAATATTTTTAGATGAATACTTACTGGATTTAAGCAACTCAAATTTAAAATTTGTTTATTTGTATATCTCTCAGTTATAATTTATTACATTGCCTTATATGTAATGAGCTTTGATTCTAAAACTAAGCACTTAAATATCATCTTACTGAGACATTACTGAGAGATACAAAATGACTATTTATGTTCATAAATTATCATTATATTTACATTATATTTATATTATTTATGTCAGTTTCATCTTACTTTTTGGCCATATAAATATCAGGTTCTGAAACAAATCGATTTTTACATCTGAATAAAATCGAGGTGTACTTATATAGGTATATTTATTTATTAGCCATAAAAGCCTGATTTATTAAAAATTATACTGAAAAAAAACAAATATGCAAAGCAATATATACATATACACACATATATAATATATATTTATATGTGTGTGTCTTGTCAATAGACAGTACAGTATATATAGTCTAAAGGTTTAATAAACTGTTGCATTTCAGAAAAATAGATTTTTCTCAATTTTATTTTCTATGTCAGGCTTTACAGGGTTAAAAGAAAAAGACAATATGTTTTGCATGGTGAGATTAATACGGTACGTCAGTTGTGTGGGGTCTCTGAGGTGTATTTGTTCTAATGCAAAATCCCTGAGGAATTTTCCCTTTTGACATTGAATGTGTTTGGTTCAGCGTTTTTGACAACCTCAGCCTCCACCGTTTCTTTGAGCCTTTGATCTTGCGTACTTCTGTGTCATCTCACTCATCGACTCAACATCAACCAAACACTTCACAGCAAACGTAGGAATTGACATCACCTATATGACTAAGGGTGGCTATATTCTGAAATCCTGTTTCAACACTCTGAGCAAACTATGCCAGGATGTATTTTTAAGCAGGTATAAAATATTTTTAGTCAGATTTACACAGGATTGTCATCCAACACTCTAAGTGCAAGTGACACATACTGCACTAATTGGCAGATTCTAGCTGTAGCAAACTCTCCCTTGGGTTAAGTGTCTTGCTTAAGGGTGCAAAGGAAATTTCAGGTTTGTAATCTCATGCAGTAACTCAGTACTTGCTGATTCGTTTTACCTGGGATTGAATCTACAACCTCCACAGGGCATAGTTCTGCTATAGTCACCGAGGGGCAGTAAGTTCTCCACTTGTATAACTTTTAAATTGGTAATTGGCCTTTCGCAGGGAGTTTGATTGACAGGCGATCTGACCAATCATAATGCAGAATTTGCCATTTTGGTTTTTGTGAAGGGTCAATTGTTTGGCTGTTTTGTGTGTACTTGCTCAGTGGAAAGCTGCAGTCACACTAAAACTGTGCCCTCTGTTGACTTTCATTACGGATGCAAATGCTGGAGACATAAACCACAAGCTACAGATAAGCAAGAAGTAAACTGTTTCTCTGTGCTTTTTCTTCAGGTGGCTTCTCGTTGGAGTCCGTCCTCACCTTACAAGCATTTCTCAAGCTCTGCAGAATGAACAGGGCATTTAACAGGAGAAAGGGTAAGGGAATAGAGTTGATGTTCCTGAAATGTCAGCTGCCAATATGCCAACAAGCCTGATTGACTGATGAAGACGAATGTTCATTTGTGCAGTCTACTTGTGTTACAGACTGTTTATATATAAACTTGTTCTGAGTGACAGAATTCAGTTACATAAAATTTACCGGAAACCAAAGTAATTGAAGAACATGTTGGCTAAATGTTTTTGCATTTGATAGCTAACTACGTTTTTTTTAGCTGCACCATAAGGGACACAGTTCCTTGAGGTTTTAGCTCCCTGTAAAAACAACTACTTCACCTAGAAAAACCTCAGGGAATTTAGTTTCAACACATTTTCTTTGGGAAGTAATGACTTCCAGGCCTGCCTTAAAGCTTGCTAAAATGGGACGCACACTTAAGTTTCACCCCCACACTTCAGGTTTTCAAAGCTTCATTCCTGGCACTCATTGCTTCTCTTCGTTCCCAACTCCAAACCTCCCCTACACACACTCTTTACTCAATTTGAACACCACAGACGGACCTGGATTCATAGGTGACACAGGTGAGGCTACTTCCAACAGAAAGAGTGCCTTCTAGGCTAATGTTTTATTAATGGCGGTGACAGAGGAGCCTCTGAACTTACTGGCGTGGTCACAGCCCACGTTTGTCGAGTTTATCTCCAGCCACAGAGACTGCAGTAGTAGGTTGCTTTGAATATTTCATAGCTCTCAATTGGGATTCGCTCGTTGCCTGAAATTATCGTTAAGTCCTCTTGCACACGATTCTCTTTTTCAGAAGATGATAATGCAGCTTAACGAACTAGAAATTATGTGAGACCTCACATTCATTGACCTTTATAGTCACCAAAGGACAATTTACTGTGTGTAAACAATTCTGCTGAATGAACAGTGTTAATCACAAAGGTTCAAAGGGAATATTAAAGATTTTAAGCATAAATAGAAATACTGTATGAGTTTGAATGATTCATGCTTCCGCATTACATAACTAATCAGGAACTGTTACAGAATTTATCCATGTTTACATGAAAAAGTGCACTGCAGTTCAGTTGAAAAGCTACATTTTGACTTTGATTTCTAGAACAAAATGTTAAGTTTGAAAATTGCAATTCTAAAAACCATTGTACAAATGAACCCAGAATGTGCTAGAGTGCATTCTTAAATGATATGATATTCTGATTATAACAAATATTCTGAAAATAACGGAATCAGGAGTTTCTGAATGAGAATTTAATTAGGAAATCCATGCCTTGTAACTTAAAATGTAAAAATATAAAAAACATTATGATTTTTTTGTCTGTAAGCTTTGTATGTATAATGATGTAAATCTATGTAAATAAATTATAACAACTTTAACTCATCCGGGATTTTTGAAGTCCTCGCAGAAAGCTCTTAGCTCTTTTAACCCTCATGTACTGTTTCGGGTCAATTTGACCCGTTTTGATTTTTGAGTTGTCAGAGATATCAGTTAACCTATGTGGTTTTTCTTGAAATTTTGTGACTTTTTCTTCATTTAGGGTCATGAACATGCATGCAAAGTTTCAAAACGCTGATGTGTTTTGACATGTCCAAAAACAATTTGTTACATTCGTACTGTTCCCGGGTCAATTTGACCCGCCTATTTTAATGCTTTAAGGCAACGCTACAGAGTTATACGTTTGTGATGTTTGTGGGTGAATTTGACCTGCATCCATTCAAAAGCAACTGAAATACACACAAAATAACAACAAATTCCTTTGTTGTATTTCAGAGCTCCTCAACTCTAGTCTTGAAGTGCCTCCTAGTATCAGTGTCTTGATGAGTTTAACAACTTTTTAATTTCAAAGTTTGTGAAAACAAAACTGTTTAGCCTTTTAACTGTAAGTCAGTTTTTGAGCATAGACATAAAAACGACTTTTCCAGCTAAAATTGTTATAAAACTTGAATACTTCAGAGCACAGACTTAAGATTGCTATCTTTTTAAAGGTGAAACATCACAGGTTATTGTAGAAGTAAAAAAAAAAAAAAAAACCATTTATAAAAGTAAATTTATAAAAAGTTATAAAAGTTTAAATGTATGAAAATGTGAAATATAAAAATATATATTTTTATATTTTATTTAAAATGGAAACTTTACAAAACATGTTTACCACCAAATCTTCAAGAAAATCAAAGCCAATCATCTGAACAAGTTTTGTGCCAAATATTAGGTTGATATCTCAAAAAATTAACTTTAAGTAATTTTGTGGATGCAGTACCAAATGTCTCCACTAGGTGATATACAGGGCTCTTGATTTCCATTTATTGTTTGAATGTTCTGAACTATATATTTCCATAATTTTTTAAATATTTATGATGTAGACATCCTATTCAGAAATAGTTTGGGCAGTAACTTTAATATTTGATTTGAATTCTATCTCTAAAACACACAAAAACATATGTATTGAATAAAAGTGTGTTTGGCACTATATCACAAATGGAGAATCTATCGCTATTTATCTATTGCTCTGTCATTTCTTTGAAAAACAGTGACCAAAAATGAAAACTAGAGTCCAAAACCTTTCAAATTATATATAATTTGTCAAGATTACTTTAGGTTTAGACCAAGATATTATCGTTAAAAAATGTGCAATCTCAAACATCTCACAGGTCTGGGGGAGTGGCAGTCAAAAATAGTGGTTAAAAACATTTTTATAAATCATAAGTTCAGATATTCATTCTTTGAAATGTGTGAAAAGTACTGATATTAAAAGTTTATTGATTGTACTTGATTGTGTGTTTTTTTTATATGTCCTAATTTTTGTGGAATTACATTGAATCCAATACGCCTACCATACAGGAAGTCAGCTGTTTTGGAACAGTACATGAGGGTTAAACTTCTTTAAAGCTCCCTGACTAACCAGAAAGCCTCTAAACTTCTCAAATCATACTTGGCTGACCATTAGAAACTGGCTTCGTGGAACAAGCTGTTTTTGCTACTATAAGGATGACCTTTATTTAGGCGAAAAAGCAGGGTTTTGCTATTCTTTAGCTAAAGGTCGAATTTAAAATAATGTTCACAATATAAATAAGCCTGGCATGGTAATAACTTTGGCAACAGGTTGTATTTTAACATCTAATTTAATGCACGTTAAGTGACCTCATCCGTGCTCTTTGCATTTCACCAGTTGTTTTGAATGCTTACCCTTTATGATTATTTGTGTTTAAACTGACAGCTAAATGGTGGGAGCATAACAAAATGACCTTTAGACCTGAGCTCTGGACAGAGATGTCCTGCAGTGCAGTAACCTTTTCATAACTCAGCGAGGTACAGGGAAAAGCAAAGGGTAAAGCTAAAAATGGACCTGTCTCCTTTGCACCACGTCTATTATTTTTGAGTTCAAAGACCAATGAGCTACATGAATCCGTTAATTGCACTGATGCGGTTTCACTAATTTGCTTTAGCATATATATATTATTGCAATGACCTAGTAGATTGCTGTTATTAATTTTGGAGGTCACATGCCTCAGCAGTTTTCTCTAAAATAGAGACTCATATTTTCTGAACTTGGAGTGTTCTCCTAATAGTTTTGCAGTACAAAAGTTGTACTGTAGATTTTTTGCTGTATAGTGGTTTTTGCACCTGGTTAAAGTCCAATAGTCAGAGTGTTCTGACTTTATGGGGTCCCCGGTTATATCTTTTGCAATATGTGGTCCCCTGTTGGCACATAATTTTGGGGATCCAAGAACTTTTTCCTTTTTCCTTTTTAAATGCTGGAACTGAATGATTTTCATGAGATTCAGTTCTAATGATTTTTGCATGCAACATGGAGCTCCTACTAAGCAACACCTCTACACTCAGTGTGAAATATACAGCACGACCAGTGTAGTCTGATTGCCAAATTAAAGATTCTTTTGATCTGTTATTTTTGAGTGAAACCTTTTTAAAACTGAATTTTAAGTTGGATTTGGCATAAATGAATAAACAAATAAATGTGTTAAATGAATTATTACCACATTTTTAATTGTATAGTATTTTTATTTGTCCTATTCAAATTGATTGATCTCATCATTTGGCAGCACTCCACTGAGTGCAGTAATTATAAAATTAAATTCACGTTTTGTATTTTTATTTTCTTCAAATATTTCTCTATTAAAAGTACTACAAAAATTGTTAATGGAACCAATAAAGAATTGGAACTGCAAAGAATCAGAACTAAAATAGTTTAATTCCTTACTATTTCCAACCCTGATAATAGGAAAAGTGTCAACTGTGCTAGTAAGTTTTGCACAGGAAAGCACTGACATTTTCTTGAGAAACTGTTCAAAAGTTTAGTTCGAAGACATTTGTGCCACCCAAACTATAAGCTGTTGAGTTTTTCCCAGTGTCCTCGTGACATTACTGCAGCCGGGAATATCTGAGCGCTTGTCCTCTCTGTGTCGAGCATTAATTGGTGTGCAGTAGGAGAGTTCAGCTGATTAAAGTGTGAGTGAGTGTGTGTATGTGTGTGTACACCTGCGTGGCGGTGAATGCTGAAGAGCCTGTGTTATAAAGGTGTCAAATAAACAGTGAGAGAGCTGTCTCCTCTTTGGCACAGGATTGGATGGCTTGTCAGCTTCATTATATTATTAGGTTTTTGTCAGCAGCGCAGTTCTTATACTCTGAGGGCCATCTCTCTTACTCTCTGCCTCTCTTGGTCTCCTTCGCCGTCCCTTAATCTTTCATTCTGTCTCCCTCTTTTTCTCTCCCACTGTTTTTTCAGGTTCTCTCCACTTTTTTAAAGCCGTGCCCTGCTGAGTCAGGTCTACATCACAGCAGCGTGCACTGACCATAGAGGTCTCCTTTTCCAAATTCATCAACCCACAATTTCACCCCCAGCACAAGGGAGAAAAAAATGAACAATGAGAAGCTCTTCATCAACACCTACACAGCATATAAAGCACGGCATGTCAGTCCACTAGGAAAAAAATGCTGCTGTCTGATCAGGGTCGTCCCGCCCTGAAAGTAGTATAGGCATTCACAGAGGACCCCGAAGTGCCAAGAGGGCCCCTCGAGGAATCTGTAATAAATAAGGGGCTTATAACTTGAGAGGACATGTGACAGCAAAACATGATACCATCTCGCATTATGGGGAAGTCGTGGCCTAATGGTTAGAGAGTCAGACTCGTAATACAAAGGTTGTGAGTTTGAGTCTCGGGCCGGCAGGAATTGTAGGTGGGGGGCACGGGGGAAACAAAGGGCTGAAAAAGCAATACATTTTGAAAATATTCAGCTGGGAGAACATCTAGCAACTAATTAAGTTAATTGACATCAGGTCTGTAACATGATTAGCTATAAAAGGGATGTCTTAGAGAGGCAGAGTCAGAAGGCTTTACTCAGAAGTAAAGATGGGCAGAGGCTCTCCAATCTGTGAAAGAGTGCGTAAAAAGATTGTGGCATACTTTAAAAACAATTTTCCTCAACGTCAAATTGCAAAGGCTTTGCAAATCTAATCATCTACAGTGCATAACATCATCAAAAGATTCAGAGAAACTGGAGAAATCTCTGTGCGTAAGGGACAAGGCCGAAGACCTTTGTTGGATGCCCGTGGTCTTCGGGCCCTCAGACGACACTGCATCACTCATCGGCATGATTCTGTTATTGACATTACTAAATGGGCACAGGAATACTTCCAGAAACCACTGTCAGTAAACACAATCCGCCGTGGCATCTGCAGATGCCAACTAAAGCTCTATCTTGCAAAAAAGAAGCCATATGTGAACATGGTCCAGAAGCGCCGTCATGTCCTGTGGGGCAAGGCTCATTTAAAATGGACTGTTTTAAAGCGGAAAAGTGTTCTATGGTCAGACGAGTCCAAAGTTGACATTCTTGTTGGAAATCACGTGCCTTGCTCAAGGGTCTCACCTCAGTCGTGGTATTGAGGGTGGAGAGAGCGCTGGACATTCACTCCCCCCACCTACAATCCCTGCCAGACCTGAGACTCGAACTCACGACCTTTGGGTTACAAGTCCGACTCTCTATCCATTAGGCCACGACCGGCCCGCCCCTTTTTTTTTTTTTAAGTGCATATGGTATGGGTAGCTTGCATGTTTTGGAAGACACTATGAATGCTGAAAGGTATATAAATGTTTTTGAGCAACATATGCTCCCCTCCAGACCATGTGTATTTCAGCAGGACAATGCAAAACCACATACTGCAGCTTTTACAATAGCATGACTTCGTAGTTGAAGAGTCCGGGTGCTGAATTGGTCTGTCTGCGGTCCAGATCTTTCACCTATAGAGAACATTTGGCACATCATTAAACAAAAAATACGTCAAAGACGACCACCAATTTTTTTTGATGACATTGACCCAAATGATGATTTCCTTTTAATTAGAAACACACTGTTAATTGTAAATGAGGAAAAAAGTTAGACATGCTTCCACATTTGGATGCAAAATATTTTTACAAAATGTATAATTTAGTCACAATTATTGCTCTCCCAATCTATTATGCTACCATTTTTTGATGTGTATGTGCACACCAGCACTCCTTAACTGAAGTCTGTGAAGTTTTAAAAATAACTGCTTTCTGTTAGGATGAGCCTTTATGCAACATTTACAGACAAGAATATAAAAATAAACCATAAAAGTTATGTGCTGAGGTAATCAGGTCTGAAAAGCATTTAAACGGTAAATGCTTCTGACAAGAGGGCAAGAGGCTTTAAACTCTAGGCTTATGGGTTACAGTAGTTTGAAGGGCTTTGCCAACAAAGCTCATGAAGCACATCTAATTTTTAGGATAAATGGGTTATGCCCTTTTGAGCTCTCTCTGTGTCCTTCATTTTTTTCAGATGCGTCAGCAACATTAAGTATATTGATATAAAACTTGATAAAAAAGAACAAAATAAGTATATTGTTCCATCCCGGGGGGAAATTCTCATTTTCAAACAGAATTCAGCACACAATGAAGTTCCACTTGTGCAGTGATTAAAACAGCACTGCATTAATTTATTACTCATGCATGCCGAACTGAAAAACTAACGATTTCGGTACAAAAACGTGTACCGTTACATCCCTGTTACCTAATGATTTCTGAATAAGTGTTTAGAAAGAGGTAAATTGTACTTTTTAACTTTCATTTATTAAATGTAATAATTTTGGAAAAGTAATCATTTACTACACAATTTTTTTTCTAACATTTTCTGTGGACCCCCTATTGTGCCCTTGCAGCCGCAGAGGGTCCCTGAACTCCCTGAACAGTTTAAAAACCCCTGATCTAATTAACAAGATGAGCATGGACCTCAACATTTAACACACCAACCACAAGAACAGTGACAACCACAAGAACACATTTAATTAAAAGATGAGGTCTGATTAATCACCACGTGAAAAGTAATTGAAAGTGACAACAAATGCAGCAACAGCAGCATAAATAAAATCAAAAGTAATCAGTTTAATTTATTCATGCCGTGTATTGCTGTGATCTCAAGTACTGCATGACAGTGTTATTAGCCTCACATTATACACCTTACTCAAAAATGGTTAGAAAGAAAAACATAGAAAAGCTTTTTTGTGCGTTTGAGTCTTTGGTGTGCTTATTGTTTAGTGTTGAAAGCACTTAAAATGGGTGAGGACCTATGAGACCTATGCTGATGTTGAGAGATTTTACCTGGTTTCTGAGGTAAAGATGCAATGTCGGCTGTGCAGGAGAATCAATAATCAACTTTAAAGTTTCCAGTGATTGTGATTCCTGTGTAACTACGGTACCTCCGTGGTGTATTAAAAAGTTTGAGACATCCACAAAAAAAATCTAACAAATGAATCATTCAATGACTAAGACCATCTTTGCACAGCAATGCAGCACATAAAAGATACACAGACACTGACTTTTTAATCACATGGAACAGCATATTAAATATTATTAAATATAAATACAAAGCCTACATTAAATTTTGACATGTTCAGGTAATTTTTAAGTCAGTAACTGTAATTTTAATTTAGAAATATTCCAAGTTTACATTGATTGATTGCTGGAATATGTCCGTCATCTGCCATTACACCTAAATTCTTTTTCTTTTTCTCTCTTTTTTGATCCAGATAAACCCAGCATGCACACACCTGAAGCCTTGGTGAGAAGTCATGTTGTGTATAATGCAAAGGTAGAGTTTGAGACATATTTATTATATCCTGTGGTTCTCTCTGCTTCTACTATATTTACTACGCAGTGGGGGGACATACACATTCGCTCAGGCACAGCAAATGCACACTGCATACCACTGTGTACACCATTTCTTTGACTTTGGGATATGAGATATGTGTGTGTAAATGTGTGAGAGATAGCCTGCTTCACTGACGCTGTTGCTATGATGGATGTAGTGATGTTTAAAGTTGTACTAAATGCACTTGAGAGTGTGTGTGTGCGTGAGTGTGTGTGTGTGTGTGGAGAGAGTGATATGCGAGCTCACTGAACTCCCCTTCTCTGACCTTCATCAGTTTTTATCGCCGGCTACCAGTACAATATGATACACACACCTATGCTTATCAGCCCAGTCGCCATTACATACAAAATACATTATATTGATATATTACTTAACTAATGTTTTATTTAAGGCTTGTGGTTTGTGTCTACTGTGTGTTCATGTAGTTCTTGGGAATCACAGAGGTGGAGCAGCCCAAAGGGACAGACATGGTCCGTGTGGCCGTCAGGAAGCTGAAGGTAGTGTGTTCACAGACACATTTATGGCCTATAAAACGTGCTCACGCTTCTTCTCGCCTGTTTATGGGGCAGAAACGGCTGTGATAATTAAATGTAAATACACAGACATTTTTAAAATGCCAAGTTTACTTCCAAAGTTCATATAACAGCCTCAAGCTGCATTTTAATTTTATGTGAGTGCCAGAAAACACAAGGCAAAAGCTGGTAGGTAAAACAATAATTTATATCATTATTAAATTGGTAAAAATAATGAAATTATTAATAATTGAATTGTGATTCTTAATTTATTCATATCTAATTGTTATAAATAAATATTTAGTATTTTATCGTTGTATTTTACATGACAATTTGTTTTCAATCATCGTTAAAGGGACAGTTCACCCAAAAATGAAAATTCTGTTATTAATTACTCACCCTAATGTCATTCCAAACCCCTTCGTTCATCTTTACAAATGAACACAAATGAAGATATTTTTTATGAAATCCGAGAGCTTTCTGACCCTCCTTAGACAGCAAGGATCCTACCATGTTAGTTTTTTGCACACAAAAAGTATTCTCATAGCTTCATAAAATTACAGTTAACCACTGATGTTACATGGACTATTTTGTCAGTGTTCTTGGTACGTTTCTGAACCTTGAACGTGGTAAGACCCTTGCTGTTTATGCTGTGTCAGAAAGCTCTCAGATTTCATCAAAAATATTTTAATTTGTGTTCCGAAGAGGAATAAAGGTCTTCGAGGTTTGGAACGGCATGAGGGTGAGTAATTAATGACAGTATTTTCATTTTTGAGTGAACAACCCCTTTAATACGGTTGCTGATATTAATATTCTAAATACTACACTAATCTGTTTAGAGTTGGCATACTATTATTTTTCTATTGATCTGCTTGTGATTTTCACCTTGTGAACAGTGAAAAAAAATTCATAGACTTACATTGAATCAGGAACTTAGGTCATATCCAGTAGCAAGAATATCAAAAGTTTAAAGTGCACTTTTTCTTTTTGGAATTTTCTGTGGGAATAAACTAACGCATTATTTATACTACAAAGTGGCATTGAATAGTGCATACATTATTTGGGATGCACCTTTAGAGATTTTTAGGTGGCTCTTTTTGGCTGATGAATAACTTTGCAGTGCAACCCTATCATTGGCAAACATTTCCTTTAGAAAACAAATATTGTTTAGAAACATCTGTGTTGTTATTTAATAAGTGAACCCAACAATCAATACACAGGACTCTGCTTATAACTAAAACTGTTTATGAGACTGAAATAAAGCTGTGACTCTTTCATGGTGGGATTTTTAGGGGACAGATTAAGGGCACAATAAAAATGTCCTTTTCCTGGGCGATATTTCTCTCGCCCAATTTATGTCCAGCTTGGACTTTCTGCAGATCAATGCATTGCTCTAGAGACGTGTTTGAGCACCTCATTTCACCTGATGCTCTACTGCTCTCCAGCAGCCTTTAAAAAGTGGTGAACACCTCCGGCTCTGTCTGCTTTTCCCTTGATAGTATGTATTTGGCCAGCATGTGCTAAATCACTTCTGCTTCCTTAGTTTCAAAGGCACATCAAGAAGTCAGAGGGACAGAAAACTCCTAAAGTGGAGCTTCAGATCTCTATATATGGTGTGAAGATATTGGACCCTAAAACCAAGGTAGGTTTTCTTAAAGTGGTCATATGACATTGCTAAACATCATTTGGTGTAATGCAATGTGTTTATGTGGTTTAAGGTAAAAAAAAACACATCATTTTCCACATACTTTACATTATTGTTACTCCTCTATGCTCCGCCTTTCTGAAACGTGTCGATTTTTACAAAGTTCAACGTTCTGAGAAGCGAGGTGTGATCTGATTGGGCAGCTATCCAGTGCGTTGTGATTGGCCGAATACCTCAAGCGTGTAACAGAAATGTTATGCCCCTTACTGTATTGTGTTACAACAAGCGCTACTCTACACTGCTCTAAACCCGCGTTTGTCAGTGGCAAATTCTTTAAATATGAAAACATGCTATGAATTAGAAGCGCCAGACTGTCCTTGCAAAGTTGGAATTGGCCCACTTTATAGAAACAGCCTTTGTGCAAGCCAGCATTGTAGGCTACTCTCCCAGGTTCAGGAAATAGTCCCCCCAAAAAATGCGCTGCACACACTCTAATATATAGGTTGAACTGTTCTGGAACAGTGTTGTAAATACAACTTAACCACCGATTTCTAGTTGTGTCCTCTTTTGGAAGGCCAAACAAAACACTTTCACAACGAAATACAGCATCTCCAGGACATGGCGGCAGCAACAATACTACAGCGAGAATAAAAATCACGCCCTCTTTCTTTGCGTATACATTTGGGCGGTGTTATGCAAATCTTCCCACACCGTGATGTAGACATGTGGGGGCGTGTTTAAATGAGCCGTTTTGGGGGGGGGACAAGTCTTAACTTTTATAAAGAATATCTCTTTGGGTTTGAGACTTTAGTCTTTGCAACTTCAGGGATCTTATCTATGCATGAACAGCTTGTAACACTCCAAAGAGAAAGGAAAACTTGAAATCGCATCAAATGACCCCTTTAAATATAAAAATCATCTTATGTTCTGTTACAGCAAGTGCTTTATGAATAAAACCACATAGCTGATGTGATTTCATGCATGGCAACCCTAATTTAGACTTGAAAAGTCACAATAATTTATTCAGCCCCATGAACTACCCTACTACCATCCTCACACCTGCTCTGACAGAACAATGAAAATTTAAATGAAAATTAAATGTGCTATCTTGTCTTTCAAACATTTACTGCTTAATGTCATGCCAATTAAGTGCCGTTAGCACAACTGACAGAATTATTTCATTCCAATACTAAAATAATTTAACTAATTCAGCAACTAAAGTAACCAATTAGCACTTGATAAATGCAATTAGATGTGTTTGTTCAAAACAAAATAGCTCTGTCAAGATCTGAAAAGAGAGCCAATGTTTGTGAAAAGTAGTAGAAAAATCATAAATGAGATCTCTCAGATGTTTCTTCCAAAAACATTTAACTTTTTGTAATATTAATTATAAATTAGCCTTTAAATAATAACTATTGGAAATATTGTGGGAAACAAACTGACTTTTGGTTAAGTATATAAGATACGTCTCAAACTTAAGAATACAAAATGCCTATTTTCAATTTCTAAAGCAAAGGTGGCAGGTTGTTTAAGAGCAGAATCTTCTCACATGAGAAATCATTTCTGCTGTCATGTGTAACGTGAGTTGGTGTTGTAGATAGAATCACAGTATCCGCACATTCACAGGAAATTGGTAATAACCAAAGGCGATCGCTTCTGGGCATCAGGATTGCTTCTGGGCATTTAATGCTCAAAGGGGAAAGACGGGGAAATTTCCAACACTAAGTGAATTTACAATTGCAGTATCCCTCCTTAGACTTATGCTATAATGCTTGTCATTGTGAATGAGTGAGAGGACATGCAGAATCATATCAGCTGTGAAACAAACACTTTTCCATCAATAAACTGTATCAATCATCATTTACAGTTCAATAATGAATTTACTGTACGATTCATCAACCTCATTTGCAATTTAACTTGAACACTGCATTGTCCATGTAAATATCTTTTATTGATGTTGATTTTGGGCCTGTATATGAAAACAAGGTGATTTCTGGAAATTTAAAATAAAGTGTATCTCACAAATTAAACCATAAATGGATTTTGTGAGTGGGCCATTGAGAACTATAACAAACTTAATTGTCATGAAATCTAATTTATAGATGAGGGATCACACATCCAAGTGTAAATAAATGTATTAGTCCACTGAATAGTGTAAACAGTTAATATAGTAATAATATATCCCCATCAGATCTCGAAAGTGCTCAATTCAGCATCATTTTGTTCGTGTGCATAAAATGGGTGGCAGTCCAGAGCTGGAATGTGTTATTTTGAATGTTTTGATGAAAGCTTGTTGAGGCTGTTATCAGTGGCTGAAGGCAACAACGCAATGTTCTTGTGCACGGAACTACACACAGACAAATGCCCCAGTCTATTGCTTTTAGTTTCAGTGAAATCACCAAAGAAAATGCATGTGTCCCCGCTTTTGATATACATACACTGACAAACATCTGCCATTTTGCTTTATTAAAAGAAAAGTTCACCCAAAAATTTTAATTTGCTGAAAAATGCACTCATCCTCAGTGCATTCCAATATGTAGATTAGTTTGTTTCTTCATCAGAACAGTTTTAAAGAAATTTGGCATTATATTTCCTCACTAATGAATCCTCTGCAGTGAATGGGTGCCGTCAGAATGAGAATCCAAACAGCTGATAAAAAAACATCAGTATTCCACAAGTAATCCACACGACTCCAGTCCAACAATGAACATCCTGTGAAATGAAAAGCTGCATGTTTGTAATAAACAAATCCATCATGAAGACATTTTACTTTAATCCATCACTTCTGACCAAATTATGAGTCTCTGATCCATAACACTTAAAAATCAACTGCTGTCCTCTCGCATCAAAATCCACCGACATATTAAAATGTCTGAACTAAAAAATGTCTTAATGATGAAATGAAACCGCGACGGCACCCATTCACTGCAGAAGGTCCATTGGTGAGGAAGTGATGTAATGCTGCATTTCTCCAAATCTGTTATGATGAAGAAACAAACACATCTACATCTTGGATGGCCTGAGGGTGAGTATATTTTCAGCAATCTTTAATTTTTGGGTGAAATATTCCATTAGGTTCCATTAAATGAATTGGTCAGCAAGAATTATTGTTGTCTCAAGTCTCTATGTAATGAGTTCATAATTCTCGCTCCCCCATCACTACCACTTTTTAAAACAACATAAATAAGCACATCTTATGCATGTAAAATGCATAAGCTCATGTCAAAAATTGTATAAATTATTTCCTGTTAATTTTGGAGAAACATCTGAAAAAAGTTAATGAACGCAATTGTTGAAACATAAATGAGAACACTGTTCATTCTCCCGAGACACTTAAAAATATAAACCACTGAGCAATAACATTTTTCTCTAGGCTGTTTTCGATTTGTTGCTTTTTGCCTCAAAATAGGTCAGTCATACCAGTGAGCTTTTCATTTGAGTTCAACTCTTCATCCTGTTCCAGGAGATGCAGCATAACTGCCAACTTCACAGAATGTCCTTCTGTGCAGACGACAAAACAGATAAAAGAATCTTCACCTTTATCTGCACAGAACCCGAGACGAAGAAACACCTGTGTTACGTGTTTGACAGTGAAAAATGTGTAAGTAAATACACTTGTAATATCTAACAAAAGTTACATGCACAAGAAACCTGATTAGTTTAATGATAGCAGTGTGTGCAAATCTCACCCAGGCAGAGGAGATCACTCTTGCTATTGGACAAGCCTTTGATCTCGCCTACAAAAAGTTCCTAGAGTCTGGTGGAAAAGACGTAGAGACGAGAAAACAGATTGGAAACCTTCAGAAACAAGTAAGATTATGTGCTTGGAATATTGCTCACATGTTGGAGATGTAGATATGAGCCCAGAATACATTCTCACTCAAACACACTTAAAGCAGGGGGATTCTTCAACTATGGGCACTTTTGGCCCTGTGGAATTTTAGAAAATAGCTTTCTTTAACCCACACTAAACACACTTTTCACTATTTACTGTATTTCATTTGTCCAACAGTAAAGATTCATCAAGAGAATTGTTATTTATCTCTAAATGCAATGAAAATTCCCTCCATCTCAGTTTTATTTTATGTTTAACAGCATTCTGTGATGGAAATGATGGTGGTGGATTTTTTTAAATATATATAGCTAAGGTTATTTTCACAGCAAGTATCATGAATACACAATTATATGTTTTCAAACTTTTTCCATAATTTGTCTAATTCATAGTAAAAATATTCTTGATATATACCTTGATTTTTGTGTTTTCTTCTAATATTATTTAATCTCAAGCATGCCGTCTCTGGTAATCAAGTACACTTTATTAGAGTCAATATTTTTTCTGGGACAAGGGTAAAATTATATAATGTATACATACAAGTAAATGATGAAGCAAAGTTTCCCTAAAAAGTTTCCAAGTTTTAATATCATCTTCAAGTTAAAAGCTGTTAGTTTTTATAAAAATCAACCCCTGAGACATAAAAGTGCCTGAAGTTGAAGAAACACCCATCAGTTTGAGAGTTGATTCTTGGAAACATGTCATCAAACAACAATATGGAGGAAAGCTTGCGGTTGTTTTTAAATGATTTATATAGAATGGGGGGAAAATAAGAAAAACAGTGGAAAATATGGATGTGACAGTGCTTGGGGAGATATGGGGAGCAAACGTTTTGTAGACTGGTGCACACGAGGGTTTAGAAAGGGGGAAGAACTTATTATTTGAGTTGTTGTTTATAGCTTTCATAACAAGTTTGAGTCTTGTGTACTGCAAACTTTGCTAATGTCAATCTATGAATCCGCATGCCATTAGGAAATGTGCAAAAGGCCCATACCAACAATTATGACTTTTTTTGATAAACATCTCAGACAAAGTTGATCAACCTAAATGATAAACACAATGGGAACTTTTGCTGCTTTCAATCTTTTTGACTGCTGTGCAGAAGAATCAGAGATTTAACTCTCCCCCAATTCTGATTCCAGTGTAAATATATTTACTGTATGCCGCATTACAATGTCTGCATAAATGCTCCTTTTCATAATTTACTGTATGCCGCTTAAAACTCCGCTTCCTTTGAAGTGTAAATACGAGTATAGATAGGCAAATGTAACCAGAATTTGACTGGCTCATAATCCCGTGAGCAGGCTGAGGGGGCGTCCCGTGTCCCAAAGAATTATGTAGAATGTTTTCATGTGATTGACAAATGAAAATGTGAATCTTTTGTGCAATGTGCTTATGTTAATTGAAGATTCAGGATTTGGAGATGGAGAACTCAAAACTGAAGAAGAAGCTTAAGGAGCTGGAGGATCAGCTGATGGATTCTTGCTGCTCGCCAGTACGTTCAGTAGGAAATGAGACTTGCTTATCATTCCAGTCGAATGCTGCTTTTTCCTGCCAATCTCAATGATTCTGTTCTCTTTCAGTTCATCAAAATGTGTTTGTTTTTCTCTTCTATCTACCCCGTCATTTGTTTTTCCCTTTTTCTCCATTCCAATCTATCTTTCTCTCTCTCTCTCTCTCTCTCTGTCTCTCTCCCCAACCCCCAGCACCCTTTTTCAACACCTGCATGTTAATGTCTCTAATGAGCCGTACATTTTGCAGAAGCCTTCTGCCTTGTCCTGGTGTGGTGATGTCACATCACTGTCCAGCCTAGAGATCTCCTCTGTCACTCTAACGCCTGTCAGCTCACCCGATTCCAGCCAATCAGCAAGCTTGCTCACCCCGCCTCCTGCTAAGCCCACCCACTCACAGGCCACAAGTGGTTACATCGTGCCACGACCTCGTGTAAATGTCTCGTACACAAACAAATTACACAGTGCACTTTGCATGATTCAGTTACAAATTTCCATACTATCCCAAACAAGGGATACTTCACCCAAAAAAAAGTAATTTTGCAGAATGTCCAGACTGCACTTTTCCATGCTATGACAGAAAATGAGAACAAAAAGCACCATAAAGATACCATAAAAGTGCTTATTTATTTATTATGTAGTCTTCTGAAACCATAGGATAGCTCTGTTCAGAACAAACCATGGGTGAACTATTGTCTACGCAGTGGTTCTCAAATTTTTTGGTGACACTTCCTTTTGATAGTCAAAAACTTTGTCAGCCGCACCCCATATTCAATATTAAACGATACAAAATATGCAAACATTTATATTTATTCATTTCATTAAAGCAGTAAGCTACAACTATAGAAACTTCTTATAATATTAGAAGTTTGGTCTTATGTTTCTAACCAAAAAATAGTTTTGAATGACAAAAAATAGTTTATATGTAACTTTGGTAACACTTTAGTATAGGGACCAATTCTAAATATTGATTAGTTGCTTATTAGCATACCTATAATTACCATATTGGCTGTTTTTGTTAGTGCTTATAAAGCACATATTCTGCATGACCATATTTTACAGCCCTAATCCTACCCAATACCTGAATTTAACAACTACCTAACTAAGTGTTAATAAGCAGAAAATTAGTAGTTTAGTGAGGCAAACGTTTTAGTTAATGGTTTGTTTATGTCCAAGAATTGGATCTTAAAATGAAGCGTGACTGTAACTTTTTATATGTAGGCCTGCATTATTCTGTAAACTTCTGTTGCAAAGAATTTAAAAAATACGTATAAAGTAGATGAATAAGTAATACTGCTTTGCAGATGCAATGTAAAAGGAAGAGTTGGGCTGAACTAATAATTTTAAAAAAGTCTTGACATTTACTCACCTTCATTTTTCTCCAAACCCAGTGTTTTCATTTGTGAAACGCAAGATGGTGATTCTAAATGTCAAGCTCTTAAAAGCACATAAAATTACAGTAAAAGTAGTCCATATGATGTGTATTATTCTAAGACTTTGTTCCAAGTTCATTCCAAGTCAAAATTGTTTCCTCATCCATTTAATTCTGTCATGCATGTGATAATGTCTCATAACTTGCATAACTGCAATTCAGTGTACGCCATACGTTCACCCAAAAATGAAAGTTCTGTAATCATTTACTCAACCTCTACTTGTTCTAAAACCTATATGAGTTTGTTTCTTCTGTCGACCACAAAAAATATTCTGAAAAATGTTGGTAACCAAACAGTTGACAGTAGCCATTGACTTCCATAGCATTTTTTCCCCATACTGTGAAAGTTAATGGCTACCATCAACTCTTTGCTCACCAAAATTCTTAAAATGTCTTCTGTTGTGCTCAACGGAAGTTTGGAACAACACTCTTAAAAATAAAGGTTCTTGATTGGCATCAGTGGTTCTCTGAAGAACCTTGAACATCCATGTGACCTTTCACATGCAGAAAAGGTTCTTTATAGTCAAAAAAGGTTCTTTAGATTTTTAACATGTTTTTTTTTAGGAACAGTTCACTGAAAGGTTCTTTTATGGCATTGCTGCAAAAACACCCTTTTGGAAACTTTATTTTTAAGAGTGAACACGGTAAATATAAATTGTGAATGTTAACAAGATTTAATAGCTAGGGAAGTCTCCACACTTTTTGAGAACCACTATTTCAACCTTGTTCTTACTAAAAAAAGAAACGCATTGTGATAAAGTGTAGCCTGTACATTGAATTTATAGTCTTATCTCACGGATGGAGTCTGATCTTACATTTGGACTGTTTTTAACTCATTTAACACATTTTACTCTTATATCCACATTATTAGGCTGGAAGCATACAAGCTAGAGCGCCCTCTACTGACATATTTGATATGGCTCCATTCACCCCCGAATCTCCAATAACAAGACGACTGAACTGTAATGGCATCTCATCTCCATACCTGCCTCCAAAAATAGACACAGGTGGGGGCTCTTTATTTCTGCTGTCTCACTTAGATGAATGTGGTACATTTTCAAGCACCTGAAGGCAAAATTCATAATTGCTAATGTAATATGCTTCTCCATAAAAGAGTTCATTTGACAGGGGCGTCATGCACTCATTATTTTTGAGGGGGCACGAGTGTGTGTGAGTGTAAGTGTGTGTGTGTGTGTGGGGGGGGGGGGGGGGGGGTTGTTATTCAAAACACCCCTAAACGCATTAACCATATCATGAAATATCTCGATTGCCACCTAGATTATGATGGTCAAAGTAGCCTAATAATGTAGTCTATTAACTATGCATAAAAACCTGTCTGTTTACTTAAGTACAGATATATTTTTAATACGACTAACTTCATATTTATTGTGAATATTAAAAACATTGTAAGTTAGGCTACTTATCATAACACTTTCATTGTACAGAAAGAGAGCAAATAACATTTACATTATTAAAGAACATTTTTACTGAGTTCAAGCACAAAAACGCCCATTAAAATCACTGAAGCTTTTTACACAGTGAGATGAGTATCTTACCTACAGATTCATACACACATCTGCACTTTGTTGTCAGAATATAGATGTTGAATGGAGACATTTGTTTGTATGCGGTTGAGAATTTCACTGATAGATTTTTTGTATGTATACATTAATTATATATACATTTTTATTTGTGTGTGTTTGTGTTTGTGTGTGTGTGTGTGTGTGTGTGTGTGTGTGTGTGTATATTTGATCAATTTTCAGTTGCAAGGGGTGATCATGAACTATTGCACATTTAATATGAGTGTCTGCTAAATGACAGATGATTTACTAGTTCGTCTGGTTCTGCTGTAGATATAGACCTGTTTGGAGCAGAACCATTTGATCCATTCATTTGTGGACCTGCTGTCTTCACCCCAGACATCCAGTCCAAACTGGATGAGATGCAGGTGAGAATATTTAGTCTTTTATGTTTTTTTATCTTTCATTTAGATATGCAACAATATTGAAATCAATGATCAATATGATGATTAAAAATATTGACAGATAATCGGTATGGTAATAATATATTACGTATCCTTATTTTTATTCTGTTAAAGCTATTTTATTTTTGTAATACCATGCTACTAAACATTATAGGATTGAAGCATGATCTTTATTGCAACTGTACCACGGTACGTGATACTATGTATCATACAGTTTTAATTTTGGCTTTGACGCAGTGTGCAAAATTGAATGCTAAAAATGTTGTAAATAATTTTGAACCTGTTGCTCACATGCTTTGAAGTAGGATTATGACAGAATTCTTGATACAGGAAAGAGAAATGCTGTTAGTAAATAATGCTGTCATAAATAGCAGAAGCAGCCAACGTGATTGGCAGACGAAATGATTAGATCAAAGTTTGCAGTATTTGGCTGGCAGCATTCACCCCACTATATTATAGACCGTTTTTAGTTCCGATTTCAATAATCCAGAGGATTATGGAAGTTTCCGTTTCTGAGGACATCGTACCTGTTATGAGATTATTAGACTCTGTAAATATCATTTGCACTTCTGTCTGTAAACCGTGTAATCCTGAATAATTAAATCATCTTCATCTCTCCTTTCACCCTTAATGCCACCCCAACCTCTCAGCGGCAGAGATGGTTTGTACATGTTCATTCGTGATTCGTCTCACAGTGCTGTAGTATTTTGATATGGTTTTACAAGATATACATTTTGATTTACAAGCGTGACTCGTGTTGTCTATTTTTTTGGTTTTTATTGCATGTCTCTCTATATTAAACCAACCTTTTTTTTCTTTTTCTTTTTACATTTTCTGCACCTTTTTTGTTCTTTCAAAGTATAATCATCAGAGGCAAAGTGCTTTGAAGAACTATGTCATTGACAGGTGTTTAGTTCTGCAGATTTTGTGTGGTGTTGGTTATTGCATGCATGTCATCTCAGTGTTTTTACACACACATATAAGCAGTACTGTGCAAATGCAAGTAGATTCAGCCCTAAGCTTATTTTTGCAGCGTGCATGCAGAAAAGAATGCACTATCCAGTTAGAATTAGCACTCATGGAGACTCATTCCTATTGGCTGCATGAATTGCGGCTGCATTCACGAAAGTCAACATTTCACAACCACAGATGGAGAAGAACAGCTTTCTTAGGCTAATGAGTGGAAACAAAATAAAAATGCTGCTGGAGTTACACTGCAGTGCTGCTCAAATGTGAAATGTAATTTACTGTGGTTTTAAAATGTTAAAGATAATCTTAAATGTGTATAAACTGCTCATCTGTTGTGCATTATGATAATTATTTTGTTATTATATAAGTTATGATATTATATGTTATCTAAACCTTAATTTAGTTTTGTCATTGACCTTGTTGTGTGTTTATATTGAGCTCACAGTTTTGTTTATTTTTTGCATTTGTTTTGCATAGGAGGGGTTCCAAATGGGACTGACTCTAGATGGGACGGGGTTTTCCCTGGATCAGGTGGACAGCCGATGCTGACTTTGGAAAGACATTATTGTATATGCTGTGATTCTTGACCATAAAACCCTCAAAAAAAGTCCCATTTAAATATTTGATTTTGAATTGAGTTTGAAAGAAATTTAGCAGGAGCCTTAAGAAGGTCTATTTTTATATGATAAAATCAGCAGATTGTACATACATTTTATGATTTGTGTATTTTAACTTCTTAATCTTATAACAGAAATTGTTGAAGAAGTGAAAAGAACACAAAATGTGCGCAAGCCCTTTCTAGAATTTTCTAGAGTTTTGACCAAATTTAGACTTGTTTAAATTCAAAGATGCATTCATTCATGGCCAAAAGTTGTGTTTAGAATTTTTTATACCAAATTATGAAAAATGTAAGGTGGTTACAGAGACAGTTGCTCATGTTGTAATGGTGCAATCATAACTTTTAATGTTGTATCTAAACTATTTTTTTTTCAGGGTTATAGATTTATTAGCCTTGAAATAAAATCAAAAACTGGTGGGTCTTTCATATGTTCAGCAAGATCATTGCTGAGGTTTATATTTCCAGATGGTCAGATCCTTTTTACTTTCATTGATGGCTGTTTTAATATTTGTTAAATCCGTATCACTTGCTCTTTGATGGTGAATAAATGAAAACTGATAGCACACTATATTAGCTTTGTGCTTTTTTAACAGCCACAAACTCTTACTAACAGAAAACAGTTCTTGGAAAAGGAATTCAAATGTTTAATTTGGCATTCATTACAAAGAATTGACCCCCCCCCCCCCTTTTTTTTTTTAAAGTCCAAATGGCTTGTGCTGTAAAAAGCTGGATAAGGAGTTTCTTTGTCCTGTATTATTGGCTAATGAGTCTTTTAATGAGACCAGCATTGGTTTATGTGTGAGTTCTCATTAATAATTCAGTTTAAATTAATCATCTGTCCAACAGTTTGCTATCAACAAAAAACAGTAGTTTTTGGGCATGGGAAGAGAACTGCTGGGGAATTGAATGCAGATATGCTGTCCTGAATAATTATCCCACTTTAATACAACACAAACAAACTCATCTCTCCACTTGACCTTCAAAATCCACTTGAAATGATTGTGATTTAACAGTGAACAACATCTTCAAAACAATATACAGATTAGACAGGAAAGGCACCGTCAGATTTCTAAAACATGACTTTTTGAATTAATTTCAATGAATGTTTTCACACATTTTTAATACCACTTAGCGTTTAAAGTATAAATTAAAAGGTCCATTTAGTCGCTCATGCACTCGTACACCACAGGCTAGTGGAAACCATCATGAATAATCATGAAATAAAGGTCAGAAATTCCTCAAGGCCCTTACAGACGGTGTTCGACAGTAAATACTGTATTGGCAGAGTGCTCAAGTCCAAATAATGATGCTTTTATCCTGGTTTCATGAGAAGCACACATGGCCGATATCGATGCCAAACTCCTGATCTTTGCCACCTACGTCCACTGGAGCCAAGTCTACAATGGGCAGCCGTGAAAGTGTTTGTGTGCGGTGCTCAAAGACGGTCTTGCCCCATTCACCGTTGGGTTTCTGGAGGGAAGAATAAAGAGGAACAATAGTGAGCTTGTTTTTCATCGGAAGAATTTTTGCATCAATGAAAACAGCAACAGAATGTTATTCCTGATATTGTCATCAGCACTGGGGACTAACTGACTCAAGGAGCGTTCACACTGATTCAAAGCAGCAAAATGACCACAAGTCATTCGATGAGATGAGATGAGATGAGATGAGATGAGTGATTAGTGGAGCAAAGTTTAGCAGAATTATGACTATGCAAATGAGGATGGAAACTACCACCAAACAGCACAAACTGAACATTTTTCATTTAAATTAGTTGTATTTATTAGTGTAAATGCACACTACTAGTCAAATTTTGAAATAATTTAGTTTCACATGATATTATAGAAATCATGCTGATTTGGTGCTCAGTTATAAATTATTATTGGTAATGGTTTTAATTATTATAAATGTTAAAAAGTTATTTTATAGTATCATAAATGTGTTTTACTGTCACATTAGACCATTTGAATCTGTCCATTGTATAAAAGTACACTTACCCAAAACTTTTGAATGTTAGTGTATCATGGTTTCGTTTTCAACGTTGATAATCATTTTTTTTTTTTCAGCATATTAGAATGATTTTTGAAAGTTAATGTGATACTGAAGACGGCAGAAATGGCTGCCGAATAATCAGCTGTCATCACAGGAATAAATTACATTTTAATATATACGAAAACAGTTATCTTAATGTATAAATATTTCACAGTTTTACTGTATTTTTGATGAAATAAATACAGGCTCGGTGAGCATACACTTGAAGGGTACCTCGATAGTATTTCAACTACTACAATCTACAAAGTAGCTTCCCCAACACTGATTCCCATTTTATGTCAATAATACTGTAAATGTTGTCAAACAATATAAAGTCAAAAATCTGAACATACAGAGCAGCCGTCCTCTAAGACTGTGTACTTCAGACGGTTGTTGCTATATGCCTTGATGTCCTGTCCATCAGAAGCCTTTAGGACTAATGCCTTCTTCAGATTGCTGTTCTTCTCATCTTTATAGGCCACGCTGTTTTTGCAGTGATAGGTGATGGTCTGTGCTGCTTCCTTGGATAGCAGACGGAGAAATCTCAACTGTACGGATACAGCATTAGCTGGCGACTCTTTGTTTCCATAGGTGAACTGAAGAGGAGTAATAAAAGGTCAGGGTATACAGTAAATTTAACCGCATACTGTATTTGTCCAGGGTTACAGGGCTAAATTTTTAACTTTGTTTATTTGTAATTTCCTTTTTTTTTCATTTAAACTGAAATGATCATTAATTTAATCATATTAACCTTAGTTCCCCGATTTATGACTGCCCCAAACCAGACTGGTTTTGGTATGCTGGAGCGTGAAGTCCACCAGTTCTTTCGTGGGATACTGGCAGGGTTGGCAGGTATACATGTCTCCCCCATTTCCATGTTACAGTACACTTGGATGGCATCTCTAGGGCTGCCCTCATTTGGGTCTATCCAGTATTCACCTGCGATACATTGAAAGGACGTTATACTTGATCCTCACATATACACTGGCATAAAAAAGAACTCTTTTTGATTATACCATGTATCTGACTTTTGTGTGGTTTGGATTCATGTTGGATTCATATTGGTAACTAAATCTTTGGTGTGGGCTAATCCAAGTGATCTGATTCATTATCCAGGTTTAGTAGGCCGCCCATCAGTTTCCAAATATATGCTTACTGTGGGATGCTACATTTGTTTTATGCCCGACATACGGTTGGTAATCATGCAGGTAATGCCTGTCAGATACAACATAACATTTTAATATTGGTTAGCTCTGGTTCTGTCTTTCTACCCTCCAGTTAAGGCAATTCTTGTTTATTTCTGCTAAGGAACCCTGTGCTGACTCTAATTATCTCTGTAAATTTTGTTGAATGGGCAGGACATTACTTTCTCACATAATGCCTGCTGGTGTTGCATAACTGTGTCAATTACAAAAATGAGAAGTAAAAAAAGGTGTTTCAATCCATCTACAACTAGATTGCGGTTAAAGGCTTGTAACATTTTGGGGTTTTTTCATATTACACACATACACACAAACAAAACTTATTTTTGCATAGTGTGTTATATTAAGCATTCTGAAGCAGTACAAGAGCTTGGAGCACACCGAAATTTAAATCATTAATCTCCATAGCTCATTGAAATACAGCATGCCAAGATGCATTATGTCAGGTTTGAGTATGAGTCATAAGAGTGGTGATGGCGCGGGTGGTGATGGCGCAGTGGATACGACACATGCCTTTGGTGTGAGAGACCCGGGTTCGAATCCACTGTGAGACACCAATGTGTTCCTGAGTAAGACACTTAACCCCTAGTTGCTCCAGAGGCGTGCGACCTCTGACATATATAGCAATTGTAAGTCGCTTTGGATAAAAGCGTCAGCTAAATGAATAAATGTAAGAGTGGATAACTTAAATTTCTTCTTTTTTTCTACAAAATTAAGTAATTTGGGTTTGGATTGTCAAGACGGTGAATAAATGATTATTTTGTGAATAATTCATACAGAGATGTATCATAAGTGAAAACCAAGATATTCATGCTATGCCTGATCAGGGTCAGTAAAACTGAAGCATTCAGAGCTGCTTCTAAACCGTGTGTCGGTTTGTCTCACTCACCGCTCTTCTTCAGAGGATAGCACTGCTTCAGGTCCTGACACGTGCGGGCAGGATATTGGCGAGTACCATCAGGACTGCGCATGCTGTCCAGCTGACTTCCCAAGCTCTTCAGAGACAAGTGAACTTCACTGTCGACCCGAACCGCATCAGATCCATTATTGGGCCTCGCCTCATCCTCGTTGAACTCTGGCGGGGGAGGTGGAGGTTCCTCTGGCTCGGATTCGACATCAAGGTCGAAGTTTGTTCCAAAAAGGTCATCCACAGCAGCTGTAGGGGGGCCAGGAGGGCCAGGGGGTCCAGGTGGGCCGGATTCTCCAGGTGGTCCCTACAGACAGATGGGTGAATACTGTTTATGCTGAATATTAGTGTTGAAACATCTAATCACATTAGCAGCATCTGGTAATTAATCATAATTATGAGTCATGAAGTACAAAGTGTACAAAGTCATTAAGGAAGGAAAACTGGCAACTGTCAAAAGAGAAATGAAAGCACATTATAAATTGTAGATTTTTTGTTACATCTGAAACAGTGATTGAATATGCACAGCCCAGCTGAAAAACATCTTAAGTCATGTGTGATTTTAGTTGGTTTTCAGCAAGTTTAGCTGATTTCTTAGCATGGACCAACAACTGTTCAGCTGATCACATGTGAAAAATGCCCAAAACCTCTCTAGTCCAGCAAAGACCAGCAAACTTCCTTAGACTGGTTTAAGCTGTTTCAGCAAGGAAATCCCATCTCATAACATACATAAAATGCATCGTAGACATAATCTCATTCCTCACCTCAGGTCCAATATCTCCAGTGGCACCTCGAGATCCAGGAGCCCCCACTGCTCCAAGTGGACCCATTTCTCCTTCTATTCCTGCTGGACCAACAGGGCCAGGGGGTCCCTAATAATGACAGTATTAAATTCTGTTCAACATGCATGTTAATTGCTGGTACTTTGAGAATTCAAATTTGAGTGATATTTGAATCTGTTGCTCACTCTTTGCCCACTTGGTCCAATGATTCCTATAGCACCATCATCCCCTGTTGCACCCTGGAGGGAAATGATTGACAGATGATTATCAGAAGGTAGTTACTGTATTGTGTGACAGGCGACATATTGTCCATTATACGTACTGAACTTCCAGGAAGCCCATGGAGTCCAGTGAAGCCACGATGACCTTTCTGACCTCTCTCACCCGCATCTCCTTTGTCACCTTTGTCTCCCATTGGTCCTTGTGGTCCCTAAGGTTGATTAGAAGAAATTTATGCTTGGTTGATAAACACAAGTTATATGTTCCCCTGTATTATTTCCACAATAATCTTTTTTCAAATATTTCTATTGTGTAAATTCAGAGTTGATTTAATTTAAGTGCATGTTTCATTTGCTATCATTCAATTGTATTATATATGAAAATGATAAAGTTACCAGTATCAGTATGTAAATATGCAGACTTACCTTTTTCCCTCTGGTTCCTGCTTGACCATCAGGACCATGTGGACCTCTTGCACCCTGTCAGCAAAATCAACCAATAAAAATTTAATAAAATAAAAATACAGCATAGCTATTTCAAATCCGACTAAATTAAAGAAGCACCTTTGTTACATTACTTTATGCAAAAAAATGTCAGTCTTTTAAAAATACATTTATTAAACACCAGTCTGCTTTGAAGTATCCACAATGGATATGCAATGGAAATAAACCTGATCTCCTCTCTGTCCTGGACCTCCAGGTGTTCCGACAGGTCCTGGGGTTCCTGGTGCTCCCTGACCACCTGCAAGACCCTCTGGTCCAGGGTCTCCTCTTTCACCCTGAAAGCAAGTTAACACACCATTTGAACTTGGTCCTATTTTAAACAATTTTTAATAAGGCCGTATCAAATGATGAATGGGTTCATACTCTGGGTCCAATGATGCCATCAGCTCCTTGAATTCCATCAGCTCCAGCCAAACCCTAATTTAAGAGACGAATTCATTAAGATAATGTTTAGTATATAGGTTATCAATCATCTTGACCATGTGTTTTTCACACTAACATGTCATACCTCTGGGCCAGCATCTCCTCTGGATCCAGCTGCTCCTGGCAAACCAACTGGTCCAGCACCACCTTTTGTTCCTTGAGGACCTGGGGTGCCAGCTTTTCCTGGTTGACCCTTAAAAAAACCAAACAGTTTGGATGAGTCAAAGAAGTTAACTTAAGTAAAAACAGTACTAATAAAATCCTCAAGTTATTAATCATGTGTGACATCTGAGACATTATCATCCTCTTTGACTAATTAACTAACTAACTAGAGGCCGAGAAATGTAATTCTAAAAAGACAAATTTTGAAATATTTGCTTGTATGACAACAAGGTAGAAGTGGTGACCTACCGCAGGTCCAGGAAGGCCTGCCATACCACGCTCTCCTCTCATTCCAGAAAGACCCACAAGTCCCCTCTGTCCTGGAGTTCCAGCAGGTCCTGGTGGCCCATCTGGGCCCTATGTTAAGTTAAAGAAAAATATGAGTTTTAGATATAATATTAAAATTATTTAATTTTAATTCTGTAGGATATACATTTTTTCAATATATGAATGACAATCCAAAAACCATCCTGCAAAAATTTAAATTTGAGTAATAAGGTATCACATACTGGCAGTCCGTCCTCTCCTGGTTCACCTTTGTCTCCAGGGCTACCAACAGGTCCAGGGTTTCCACGCTCCCCCTGGCGTCCAGGACCTCCAGGTTCTCCCAGAAGTCCAGGTGGGCCCTCTTTACCTGGGGCTCCGATAGGACCAGGCTCACCAACTGGACCCTGAAAATAATATCAGTGTAAGAGTCCATATATGTTTTATTGGTTGAAAAGAATCAAGCACATTGCAAAAACGATTTAAAGGACTAGCTGTTAAGCACTGCTTTGTGGATTTAATCCGTATTATGTAATTACTCACAGCAGAGCCTGGTGGGCCGACACCTCCTGGGGATCCTGGGAAACCACTGGGACCCTTTTAGAAAAAGAAGAAATCCAAAGAGGATTCCACAAAAGTGAGGAAGAAAAGAAGTAAGAGGATTCAGTAAGTAGTATTTCTGGGTGTGTCCAAGTTGATCAAAATGATTCTGATCCATTGATTTTTGTAACTTACAGCTGCTCCTTGAGTTCCTCTGCCACCTTTGAGGCCTGTAATTCCAACCACTCCCTAAAAAAAACACTATGTTTATACATTTTTTTCCCTATGGGACCAGTATAGTCTATTCATATACATACTATGACTCAAAAGTTGGAATATATATATATATATTCTTACGATTCTTTGATGAATACAGATAAAAAAAAACTATATTTATTCGAAATATAATTTTTGTACCAGTCTTTACTGTCACTTTTGATAAAATATTATGTCTTTGATCATATATCAATTATTTTGCTCACCTGTGGTCCAGGTTTTCCTGCCATTCCCCGAGGCCCAGGAGACCCAGCCTCTCCTTTTGCACCTTCCTCTCCAGTTTCACCTTTAACTCCGGGCTGACCATCAGGACCCTAGCACAAAAACATGGCAATATTTACAACTCATAGCATATTATTTAAAATATATATATATGTGTGTGTTAAGGGTCGAAGAATAGATGGATGCACTTACGGGAGGTCCAGCAAACCCAACTGGACCAGTAGGACCTGGCTCACCAGGTGAGCCCTAAAACACAATACATCAATAGAATTGTGAACCACATGAGAAAAGAACTTCGACAAACATAAAAGGTCAGGATTTCTCCTGGTAAACTGCTCTACTCACAGCCATTGCTCTAGAGCCTGGAGATCCAGTAGGGCCTCTTAGGCCTTGTTCTCCCTGTAATTGAACAATCAGTTCTGAGTACATTTATTTATTTGTTTATTTGGATCCCCATTAGCCACTACCAAGGCAGTGGCTATTCTTCCTGGGGTCCAACAAGTAAAAAACTAAATTACATCAATCCATAACAACAAAAACCAATACAATAAAACATAAAAACCCAAAATTCATACATAACATCAAGATCAACAATCCACTTAGTACTGTACCATTAAATATTTCTTCACCGATTTTTTAAAACTCATTTTACTTATTAAAAAACATGTAATGTCCGATGGCAATTCATTCCATGTTTTCATTCCTCTATACATACAGTCTGTTGCTTTGCATTAGTTTTTGAAACAGGAAGCAAAAAATATCCTTTTGATGCATGCCTGGTGTTAAAATTATGACTAGCACTACTATACAAAAGTTGACAGTACAATACACTTGGAACTCTTGATACTGAAATATTTCTTATAACACAAATCAGAGAAAAAAATACCCTATCCTTCACCAGTAGCCAACCTAGAATTTTGTGCATTTTCATAATATTAATCCTTCTATTACAGTTCAAAATTAGTCATGCAGCTCTATTCTGGACTAACTGTAATTTTTCTAAGTCTTTACTTGATGCACTCAACCATACCACTGGACAGTAATCTAAATAAGTAAGAACCATTGCTTGCACAGTTATTAAATGTGGCAAACTGGTTCTGCCAAACAACAATCCTGTTTATTCCCAGTTCTGTTTGCTATACCCTTTGCCACATCTCTTTCTACCATTATGCTCTTCAGTTCATTATCGATCCATGGTGCCCTAATATTCTTCACTGTGTGTTTTTTCATAGGTGCATGTTTATCCACCAAAGAATAAAATAATCTTTCAAAAGCTGCTAATGCATCATCAGGATGAACTTCCTTGTAAACATCAGCCCAACATATATTATTTACATCTTTGCAAAATAAGTTCTGACAAAATTTCCTATATGATCTTTTATAAATGACTTTTGGTCTTCCTTTTTATGGACCTTTGCTTTTCTAGTAATCGCTATTATATTATGATCACTACACCCAATAGGAACAGATACACCCTTAGAACACATAAGTACATCTAAGTAGCAACAACTGTAAAATTTACTTTTTAATCAGTTCTTTTAAGGAACAAAAGAAACATCAAAGTCTTAGTATTTTGGGGAGAAAAAAACACTCAGGCAGAACAGGAGGGATCAATTTATCACTTAGCTAAATTTATTTTAAAAAAAGTAATTAAAAAAAATCAAACCTTCTCCCCAGGTGGGCCAGCTGGTCCAACAGGTCCAACAGGACCAGGTAATCCCTATAGACATCAATGACATTTTATTTAGTGTCTTTATAACCCCTGCTGTATTACGAAATGCATAATAAATTTGAATGTGGATATTTTTGAATTCAGAATTATTGACTGTTAGGTTCAATGTAATCCAGTTTATTATGGCTCTGTCTCACTCACTCGACCCCCATCGTTGCCAGCTGCCCCTTCTGGCCCTCTGTTACCCACTACACCCTGAGAAAACACATAAAGAGTATTAAAACAAATCGATAAGAAGAAAAACAGAGAATTCTGCTTGATGTGTTATAGATATGGTTTCCTTCTCTACTTCACAGTGCCACACAGAAAATGCTTCACAGATAATATTAGAGAATATTAATTTCCTGCCTGAGGATATTAGCGAGACATCCAGTATATGTCAACCGTCATGCCTCACAGAGCTTTACCCACCAAGGCATTTAATATATGCAATATTGTTGCACTCTTTGCAAAGAATGAAACTAAAATTTATACTGTATTTGTTATGCATGTGCAAATGTTTAACATGCCAAAGCCTTTGATTAAGCAGACCCGCTTTCTCTTATCTCTCAGAGCCACACTCACACTTTCTCCTTTAGGCCCGGCTGGTCCAGTTATTCCTCTCTCTCCTGGCATGCCCTGTAGGCCTGGTGGTCCTGGTTCTCCAACAATTCCAGCTGGACCTGGTTTACCCTGCACAGACATTAATGTGTATCATGATGTTTTTGTAGACAAAACTACAATAAAGTGTTTTTACCATGGTAAAAGTTTTCAGTTAATGTATTCCTTTTATTTGGTACAGTTCTGGAAGTGGTGTTATTCAGTCATCTTTTAGGAGCTAAATGCATACATAGAGCCATGCAGCTGTTGATGTTGATGTTGCTCTAACCTTGGGACCGTCAGGTCCATGGGTTCCTGGGCTTCCTTTTTGTCCTGGTAACCCATTAGGTCCAGGTTCGCCTCTCACTCCTGGGGTTCCACGCCCACCCTACGGCAGATAAAAACACTGGGAGATTGCTTATGTGGACTTCTAAAAGCTGTGCACTGATACACTGAAGTGTAAGTACAATAGGCTCACCCTTGGACCAGTCTGCCCTGCACCACCAGCCTCTCCATGGATACCCTGAGGGGAAAAAATATTAATAATTCCCATTCTCAGTTAGTTTGTATTCTTCTCACCAGCAGAAATGGCACGCGGTAAAGACTAAAATACAGCGATCAGGTAAAAGAACACAATGATGAACTCACCTCATCACCTGGTTTTCCTGACTCTCCTGGTGGACCTGGGGGTCCAGGCAAACCCTAAAATTTTAGCATAATAAAAGATGCAGCTTGTCCAGAGCTAAATAAATCATAATAAATCATATCAAATTTACTTACAGGCATGCAAAATATTCAAGGATTATATATATTTTTATCATTTTATTTTTGTCCCTGAAGTCCGCATGTATTAGTCAAGTCCATACCAAAAGTGATTTTGTGCAGAGCAGCAGGTGCTACACAACCAGGTGTCATAAATCTGGTCTATGAACTTCCGTTAACTCACCACCAGAGGTCACTCGCTCACCACATGGACTCTTGCACCACACAAACTGTTGCACGCCACCTCAGACTACAATTCCCATCATCCATTGCACTGACGACACACAGCTGATTGCACTGATCACACACCCTACATAAACCATGGACTTCCTCTTCTTCTCTGCCGAGTATTGTATTGCGTTTATCACTCTCATGGTGATAGCTACTCTACGGAGTCATAGTCATAGTCATAGTCATAGTCATAGTCATAGTCATAGTCATAGTCATAGTCATGCCTTGCTTTACCTTGTGTGTTCTCTTGTGTTTTGACTCCTGCCCATGTTTTCTGGATTTACCCTTTTGCTTTGCCATTCGCACTCTGTTTGCACCTCGATTGGATTATTGCTCTCGTACCTGGATTACCCCTTCTGTCTAGCCCCTTGGATATTGTACGCCCATCGCCAACCATGCCTGTTTACTTGAGTACTCTTCTGTCTTGCCCTCTCTATACCTGTTTGCTGTTGGTTCGACCCTGCCTGTTATTGACCATGCCTGTAAATAAAAGCTTGCACTTGGATCCGCACGTCTTACGTCTTGTTCGCCCCATTACACCAGGTGCAGTACAAAATTTTTTTTTTATGGATTTTCCCACATTTTATGTGTTCTATGACCTTACCTGCTCAGACAAAATTTGTGAACACCAAATAAGTGTCTTTGGTAATGTGGGCAAAAATTTCACAAAGGATTTCACAATTTTTGAACCAGGGATGAAATTGAGGCCTAAAACTTGCAGTTTCTTATCTTTGTACATCAAATATATTTTTACCTCAATATCAAGGAACATTTCTCACAATATGACCCCTTTAAGAGCATATAAATGTGGACAGTGAGGGCCATGTTTAAAATCATCTCTGACTGGAACCATAACTGAAAAAAAGAACATACTTGGAAGCCAGTTAGTCCAGGAGGTCCCTGTTCTCCTCTCTTTCCTGCTACTCCCTGAAAAGAAATACAATAAACCCAACCGTATTTTGTAAGCTCCTCTTAATACTGTACCACTCAGAGGTATTCAAAATATGTAAATAGCCATAAATTTGGCATAAATGACTAATTGGAAGACTCACAGGAGGTCCTGTTGTTCCCGCTGGACCTTCTTCTCCATCTTTTCCATTAGGTCCCTGCAGGAATCATAACCATCATATCAAATCATAATGACTAACTTGACTTTTAAATCACTACACTATACAATACCACCACTGACAGGCCATCTGAAATACTACAACAGTAGCATTTTCGCAAAAAGAGAATGACATTTATAATAGCTTGTTGTGAATTATTACAGTATGTTTTAAGGTTGCCACAACAATGTTGCACCATAATTGCACTCACTCTTTGTCCTGAAGCTCCTGGTGATCCTGTCTCTCCTGCTTTTCCTGGATCACCCTGAATATTCAGAAAAATAATTTCATTAGGTAAACAAGATAAAGGTGAATGACTGCCCATAAAAATGTCATTATAAAAGTCATTGTTATAGACTCTCTCTTTATATTATGAATTCTTTGTAGGTTAACTATTGTAGAATATTAATGGTTAATTCATCCATTACAGGCACTTTTATCTACTGAAACATCTTCAAATAATATTTAATCTGTATTAAAACATTTATGATATCCTTAAATAAAGATCTGGTCAGTGGCCTTCATCATCCTTCAAAGGGCTTTCAATGTAATGTCTAAGACCGTGAGATTTGACACTGTGTGTGACGGCAATTATATGTGATAGAAATGATCATTTTCACTTTTAGAGAAAAAGCTCAATAACTTTGGATTTACAATACAAACCCATTTAGTTTTCTAGCAACCAATTAATTTTAATGAAAAAAAATTGATTGTGCAAATATATATATATATATATAATTTCTTATAGTGAATATGAGTTCTTAAAAAAGACTTTTCATGATTTTAACATTTATAGGGGAGGTTAAAATGTCAGAACAGCAGACAAGCCCAAAATGCGTAATTCTAACATTTCAGCACAGTTCAAATAAATTAGGAAAACAATTAAAGTGATCATATAAAATGTAAGCTGCCATATTATATCCTTTGCAATTAGATTGGTTTTTCCAATTGTTGTTGTTCTAAATATTTAAAAGCTTATTCATTATAGGGGACAGAAAGTCCCCCTAACTGAGGATTCACCCTGATATACTCTTTGCTCTGAAAGTGTTATGAGATATACAGTATGACACATGTTAATAATATTTAGAATATTATCTTATGGCTTTTTTTATAAATATACTTATAATAGGGCGTTACACTGAAGCCTTTAGGTCCAGGCAAACCCATGGATCCTGCTGGACCTCTGGTTCCCGTAGCCCCAGCTGTACCTGGATTCCCATCATCTCCTGGTGCTCCCTAAAAAAAAAAAAAAAAACTTATCAGAAAGTGAGATGGCAGAACTCACTAAAGTGTTGTTTTAAATGCATAGCGATTTGGAGCCACCATAACAGTAGGCCAATCCAGAAAGCTAATTCCAGAAGGATGCGAATTTACATGTGTGTAGTTCATCTAATTTTCCCAAAGAAATTCCCACAGCAACCACTGGTTCAAATAGGACTACAAACTGAGGAGTTTAAAGACCTGTTTTAAGAAGGTATACAACAGGAAGGAATCACAAGATTAAAGTGAAAAATGCATGTATTACCTGTGGGCCTATGTTCCCCTCTGCACCTTGCATTCCAAGAATACCAGTCAAGCCCTAAAGAGGCATGACACATAATACAGTACGTGAACGCCTTAATGTGGACTCAATACCATCTGTACAAAATAAAAGTACCAGTAATATCATGCACTACTGTTGAAGTGAAGTAACAAAGACTATGTAATCACAGAAAAGAATTATGATATACTTTATAACCGCATGGCACTATATATAGGGTGTGCTGCGAAATGCCACATAATGTCTAAAACAAATATAGATAATATACAGAATACAAATATACACAATATTAATTTTACTAACCCTTGCCCCCGTTATTCCTGTTTCCCCAGGTCGGCCAGGGTCTCCAGTTGCACCTTTAGGCCCCGATGAGCCTGGGACACCACGTTCACCCTGTGCTCCCTGGAGAATGATGTTGAGAAAACAAATTAATCATTTTGATCTCATTTGTTAACATTAGTTAATACATTAACTAACATAAACTTCCAATGAGCAATTAATTTTTAAGTTTTGTTAAAGTTAGTTAATAAAAATGTTCATGTCAGTTCACAGTGCTTTAACTAATGTTACCAAGATACACCATTCCATTTTAAAATGTAGTTAATGCTGAGATTAACATTAACTAAGATTAATAAATGCTGTAGTATTTAAGAATTTTTAAGTATTATTTTACAGTAGATATGTGGTGGCATTGTTGGCACTGTTAGGTGCCTTTAAAACCTTATTGACCACTATTTAGTATGTTTCTAACCTTTTGACCTGGCAAACCATCAGCTCCTGGGAACCCGCGGTTACCTGGAGTTCCCTTGAAAAATATAAAACATTAAATATTATTGTATTGAACAAACATGTAAAGACGTCACAGAAAAAAACATAAGAAAACTTGCATGTTAGTCATTCACAATAATGTAATGGCACTCACTCTTTCTCCAGCTGGGCCCGAGGCTCCAATGGCCCCTGTGTCTCCTCTTGGGCCTCGCTTTCCTTCTTCACCCATTGGCCCCATTTCTCCTTGAACACCAGGTGGGCCCTACAACAAATGATATACCATTTTATCATTGGATGAATGTTCTGATGGCATTATTTCTGTCAATTATGAGAAAATGATTTCAAGGTACTTGAATGTTGTCAATACTTACAGGTTCTCCTTTAACTCCAGGTTCTCCTTTAAACCCAGAGGAGCCTAGGTCACCCTATGACATGCATGAAATATATGAATGAACACAGTATATATAATCTATATATAAAGTGCTCCACCTCAAATATACTGTACATAAAGAAGAAAAAGTGACTTTTGCTATAGTTATAATATTACATTTTGCACGTTTTGTCATTACCACTTGGCCCTTGGCCCCTGGAAGTCCAGTTGATCCTTGAGGTCCAGGTGGGCCAGGTTGTCCAATCAGTCCAACAGTGCCTTGCACACCTGGGATACCCTACAATGAACAGATTAAGAAGTAGAAGTTTCTTCAAAACCATAACCCAAAGAATGAGCAACAATAGCAATGTTACCTTTGACATGTTATTCTGAATTTTAATAAACACACAATTTAATGAGCAATTAATGTGCAATAAACAGCATGTTAAATTGCATTCTTTGATGAGTGTTTTAGGAACTTACTGGTGGTCCTTTAACTCCAGGAGTGCCATCTGTTCCTGATGGTCCCTAAAATGCCATTGATATTATGGAGACCATTCAATACATAAAGCATTAAATTGTAGCCCTTTTCTAAATAACAAGACAAGTGAGACTGCACCTGGTTGCCCTGTGGTCCTGGTGAACCTTGCCTTCCTGATTCTCCTCTTGGGCCTTGAGGTCCACTGGTACCTCGTGGGCCTGTGGCTCCTGCTTCACCCTGCCCAATGTTTAAAAAGAGTGTGCTTGATTCCTCAATTTTTGTACTTGCCATAGCTCCTTTTTCCTCAAAACGTTTGAAGATGCAACAATTTGCATGGTTCTTACAGTAACCATGAATCAGACATACCTTCATGCCTGGGCCACCAGGAAATCCTGTGGTCCCAAGAATTCCCATCGGGCCCTGTAAATGATGTAAGTGTCAGGTTGGATAACATGATAACATCAGTCTTTATTAATAGAACATACTCCACATCTTTGAATATAATGTCAGATATGCACTACCGTTCAAATGATTTTTGGTCAGTAAGATCATTTTTTTGTTTGTTTTAAAATTAACACTTTATTGAGCCAGGATGCATTAGATTGATCAAAAGTGATATTAAAGGCTTTTATAATGTTACAAAAGATTTCTGTTTTTTCCTGAAAAACATGCATTATGGTTTCAACAAAAATACTAAGCACCACTAATGTTTTCAACATTGATCATAATAAGAAATCAGTCTTTTAGAGTGATTTGTAAAGGATGATTTGACATTGAAGAGTCGAATAATGGATGCTGAAAATTCAGCTTTAATCATTTTAATATGTATAAAATTGTAATATTTCACAATATTACTGTTTTTACCGCATTTTTATCAAATAAATGCAGCATTGGTGAGCATGAGAGATCTTTTTAAAAAGCATTAATAAAATTGAATTATCCCCAAACCTTTGAACGTTAGTGTATGTCTTTCAAGGTATTTCGTCAGAAGTGAATGTGTACATGATGTGATCTCGGTAGATAAATGAGAAGTGATAAAGGGGGTTACTGTTATTCACATACCAATGGACCTGGTTTTCCCACGTTTCCTGAAAGACCACGCTTTCCCTACAAACAGAAAACATTTTGATTTACTGATGAAATATATAATACCACCAAAGCAAAATTTGTAAAAAGTAATCACTTACCACCGGCCCTGTTGGACCGATGCGTCCTCTCTCACCAGGCATGCCAGTCGGGCCCTTTAAAGTACAATATACTGTAAGCATCCAAAAAGTGTAGTTTTGTCAAATCCAATAAACATCAGTGTAAATGAAACATTGCAATCAGATTTGCAATCATAAAGTGCTCCATACCTGTGGACCCACAAGTCCCATGCCACCAGGAGTTCCTGATTCTCCCTTTGATCATGAAAAGAAAGTGGCATTTGCTAAGACAATCAAACCACAAGGACACAAGAAACCCATTTATAAGAATTTGTTGACTTCAAATATGTGGCCTCTGACCTTTGACCCCACTGCACCTGATTCTCCTTTTCCACCCTGCAGACCTGGATGACCCTAAAATGGGGATGGGATTCATCAGAAACTGCCCTCGAAGCAAACTTAATACCTGATTATGTACTTGGTTTGTACATTTTATAATGATAGATACTAAAAAATATTAAGAAGTAATTAGTGACCAGTGCAAAGAGTGAATGGCAAACTAATCAGTGTTATGAGAAGGAAGTTTTAACCTAACCCACCTTTTGACCTTTCATCCCAGGTTGACCTGGTAATCCTGGAAACCCTCTGGAGCCCTATGAAAAAAATCATTATTGGTAAGGATGCACTAAAAAGCTTTTAATGTGCAGGAATTATGGAAGTTATGAGCTAATTATAGCTTTTGATCCCTGTCACCACACACATCTCCTTATATCAACAGCATTGATCTGATGTTTTCATTTGTGAAGGATAGAGCTGCACAGTAGTTCAGTCTGCAGGCCACTAGTCAGCACCATAGAGTCTTGTAGTTTGTGTTAAGGGCCTTTAGCTCCCTCAAATTAATCAGTCAATGTTTACATGTGCGTTTAATTTGCCATTGTCTAAGCTGCACTTCTTCAGTTTGATTTTTTCTCTCTCTGCTCACTTGTTCTTTCTTGTGTACTGCTTGAGTCATCTTGTAATAATTATAAATGAGTTGTACTCTAATTAAAGCCTTTGATTTGTATTTGATTCTTTTGACATTGTGATCTGGCACTGCTCAACATCGCTTGACAGCCTATACATCAGTTTCTCATCAGTAAGAGCATATTTTAATATTTTAGTCCACTTAGATCAGGAATCATCATTCAATAGCATTCCCAACATTTGTGGAATTTACGGCGACAGAAGATTACGTTGCTAGAAGATTGTGTAAATAATTATTGTCATATATTGCATTGTTCATAACTTAAACCATTCTATTTAAATGTCAGACCTACAAACATTCTGGTGGCAAAAGGCTTATTTTTGGGCTATTCAAAGCACAAGTGCAATATTTATCATGACCCCTCCTATTATGGTTTGAACAGGTGGAGTAGATCTTAAAAGTGCACATACTTAGAAGTCTTAAAGTTAACCCATAGAGACTGTGTTCTCTCAATCAAAAACAACTAGATGCAGCACAAAGGAACAAAAAGGTGCATTTTTAAAAACTTCTTTGAACTTGAATCACTGAAAAAAACTTTAACTAATATTATCCAGCCCTAAAGCAGGACAGAAAACAGCAGCACTGTCTTACTGGAGAGCCAGAGAATCCTTTTTCTCCCGTATTTCCAGGGGGTCCAGGCTCACCCTGTTGAACAGAGGAATAGGCTTGTGTTATCAAAAGCAACTCAACTTACATATGTTAGTGCTGTAAAATGTGACTTGACAGCATTTGACTCCATATCAAACATACTGCTTCACTATGATGTTTAAATAATGAAATCACTGTGCAAATTGTTGGTCAACTTACATCTGGACCAGGTTTTCCAGGAGAACCATCTGGTCCCCTTGGACCAAAAGAGCCCTACAAAGAAAAAAAATATTGCATTGTATAGTAAGTGACACCTTTCTTTGTTTTTGTTTTTAAAACTGCCTGGCATGGACCATTTCTCTAATCAATATTTGAAACATACAGGTGCAATTAAAATATTTACCTTGATTTTTCAGACTATTTTTAATGCACTTTACACATTAGAAACATCTCTACATTTTCAGTCTTACCATAGGTCCAGGATCACCCGCATCTCCCGGTGCACCTTGGGCTCCTGTTGGCCCCTGAGTGACAAAGAGAAAAAAATAGAAATTTGGATAAACATGTAAGTTGTAGGAAAAAAATTTAAGCCATTCAATGCATAGACCTATAGACAACACCAATCTTGAGAGAACTTACTGATGGACCTGGTGGGCCTGGATGACCTCTTGGCCCTGTTTCCCCCTGATCAGAACAAATACATTTTATCTCTCTTTAATGGGTCTATATGACAATCCAGCTAAATATTCACTCAAAAGTAATTTCTGAATGTGGAAAGATCACTACCGGTGCTCCAGAGACCATCGCCGACATTCCAAGCTTCCCATCCTGGAATCCAGAGGCCATTTGAGAAGCAAACTGACTCTGTAAAAATATAAATTTAATTTAATATTAAATTTTAAAAAGTACAGTCATGACACACTTTGCTGCTCCTATAAATTTATAGATAGATACCTGTTAAATTGGGGTGGGGAAAAAACACATTCAGGCAAGTTTTTGAAAAACACTACAGGATTAAAGCTGGATTTTGTGAGTTTGCTTGTGTTTGGGATTGTCACTCAAAATGCTACACTAGCAATTCTGCATTTACATTTTTGTTTTTTGAACAAAATTAGGTATTATGTTCTTTTACCATAGACTTTTTACCACTTTATCCTGATTAGTAATAACATTCCTCATTCAGATCAGAGGAACACATTTTACAGTTCAAACCTCTGATTAGGGATGTAACAAATACAGGAGAATAAAACCTGAATAGATAATATTACTCACCCCAGGCATTGAATTGCCTACAGGACCAGGCTCACCTGGCATGCCTGGGACACCTGGTTCTCCATCAAAACCAGGTGGACCTGGGACACCCTTCACAAAAAATATTGTATGTCACAATTTAACTACATTTACTACATTACGACTCTACATTCACTCAGAGTACTATTGATGAGCCATAATTTACAGTACATTCCATGCAATAAAAAAAGAGAGAAAGCCACTATTTGTACATAACTTTAATGTGTTTCTGGGGTCAAATAACCACATCAAAGAATAGCAGTTACTGGTTGATGCCACATACTCGTCTTCCTTTGCTTCCTGGATATCCTGGTCGGCCATCTGCTCCTAGGGGACCCTGTTTGGTGTGACACACAATATAATGGACTTCATTTTGATTGACATTTCAAAGTATGGGGATTCTGGGGAAAAAAATAAAAGATTAGAGGTATACGCGTGTGTGTGTGTGTGTGTGTGTGTGTGCGTGTGCGTGTGCGTGAATTATTTTTTTCACCATTGGTCCTGGGCGTCCAGGTATTCCCACAATCTAAAAAAAAAGGAATAAAATATATAAATTAAAACTAATAAAATAGTATAAATCTGTATAACGTGATATATAACATGCTATAACATGAATAACACTAATAACATATTCTCACGTGTGGCACAAAATATTGCAAATATGATGAACAGAAGCATAATCTTATAGACTCACATAAGGAATGTCACCAGGTTCACCTTTTTGGCCCTGAAAAGACAAAAACATGCAGGACTAATCGAAACTTCATTAATATTAATTTGTAATGAAAATCATTAAAAAGTTAACCTGTATGCCTAAAATTTAAAAGCATTCACATACCTTAAACGCAATTGTTTCTGAAAAAGAAACACAAAATAGAATTGAAATGAATTCAGGCTAAATTATATATGTAAAAAAAATAATAAATAAGCTATGACTCCTATTCATAAATCAATGAATGTGATGTGTTCTGAATGTAATTGTCGTCTGCCCTCTAGCGGCTGTAGCGTGTATGTCCGTCTCACCGATCCTTCCACGCGCGCTAGCGAAGGTTTGGCAGACGGGGCAGCACTCTCCATCCGGGATCATGAGCTCTTCGCATCCCTTCAGATCCTCACAGCGGATCTCCTCGCAGATCACCTGGCCTTTATCACATACACACAGCCTGCACGGCTCTGGCTTCCAAATCTCATTTTCTGAATAATTCTGATCACCATCTTTACAGTTTTCCGTCTCCTCTGTTCAAAGATGAAAATGAAAACAAACATAACTATATACAGTATCAGTCATTTCTAGCTATCATACTCAAATATTACATTCACATTAGCCCCATTATCACATAAAACATTTTTTTTTTTTAAATAAGGCAAAATGCTTTATAGGTCATTTGCTGTTTATGGGGGACAACAGTTTTGTTTTATTTATTTTTTTGTTTTGTTTTATTAATTGCAGTTAATTACAGTGGCAAAAACAGAAAAGCACTGTGAACTCTACAATACCAATTTAAAGGGATAGTTCACCCAAAAATGAAACTTCATACAGAACAAAGAAAGTCGTACAGGTTTGGAACTACCTACTTGAGCGTGAGTAAATGATGAGAGAAGTTTAATTTTGGGGTGAACTTTCCTTTTAATCCGCCAGCAGTCAGTCTAGCGTCAGAAATGTTTTTGTCCACAGCATGCGAGCTGGTGCTCATGTCTAAAATACCACTCTAGTCTTCATACTTACTGCCAAGATATTGCTTCATACAGGTATATCTTAAAGTGTGCGTACAGCTAACAGTCCTTACAAAAACTTACTGAGGTAACCATAATTCCCATACCGCCCAAAACTCAGGGCACTGGCACAGAGCAGTCTCAGGATTGCTAATTGGCTAACATAAATTAGATTGGCACATAGCCTATGTTTTATTAGTTCGTTTACAGAGACTATATGCAACCAGAGTCTATTTGGATATCTCAAAACACACATTATTTCAGTTATATTGTTCAGAGAATGTTCAGGTTACTTACATCAGTTTTAATTACTGTGATTTATCAGTAGTAATAACCAAAAATGACAATGAAACTGTTTTATTGTAATCTATTAGTTTACAAGTCCCTTCTCAGTTACTAGATACAATATCCAAATATGGTCAAATTAAAGATGCAGTGTTACAAGAATGGACACCATATTTATGTAAGATATTGCCAAAGAGACAATAATTTCCTATGAAGTTATTACATAAAACGTCAGTGTTCAGACCAAAGTTGTTCAGAAGTAACTTTTAGTGTTGAGGGAGAGCTAGGAATGGATATAATTTTTAATTTCTTAATTTATTTCACATCGCGGCAACAGTTAGTGGCAGTTTAACCTATGTTTGTCAGTCTATATCAACTTTGCATATAAAGTAACAAGCATCTGTACACTGCAAACCTTCAGATGAAGGTCAGTAATAGAGCACTGGTCCCACTGGCCTGTTCCATAATCTGCCCTTGACCAGGACATGTAAGTAACTATAACTATAAATCAAAGTATAAAAATGAGAACTAGAGCAAGGCCACCATTCATCCAGTTCTGCTTCCCCTCGATGATCACATTTTATGCCACACCCTGTAATTGAGGTCTGCAGCTGGAGGCCCTCAGACATTTTTCACTCAGTCCATTGAGGATGCACCTCTTGTGTACCACATCAAGACTTCATTTGAAAAAAAAAAACTACCTTCTTGAACCTTTTTTTTAAGTCAAATTATGAGACTACTCTGTCTATACCAGAGGTGCCCCAAATTTGGACTCCAAGGGCTAAACATTTAACTTGACAAGGGTAAATGTTGCATTATAGCCGAAATCAAATGTATTTATATTCTCTACACTTCTCTACACACACAAATAAATAGTTACAAAAAAAAACTTAAATATGATTCAATGGCATGTTTTCCCCTTCACTATTGTAATACGGCAAGGCAGGCAAAACCAAAGGTCATCAGGGGCCAACTTTGACATGCAGACCCTGGTTTGGGTATCTCTGGCCTGTAAGTACATCTTTCTGTCTGCCCAACAAAGGGTTTCTCTGTGCTCGAATCACTACATTTTTGTATCTTATCTTGTCCTACTGTTTCTGTTTTTACAACATTGTCTATGTTGTAAAAAGAAATGAAATTGCCCATTTTCCATATGCAAACAGGAGGTTACTGACAGTATTGCAGTAGAAAGCTTATATGGAAATGTGAAATGCTAAAGTGTATGTTTAAGAACTTCCACTTAATACTTTAACATAATTATAGAGTAATACATAATAAATGACATGATATCATCAGTCAGAATACCGATCATCGTTTTGTGATTTACTTCTCATGTTGTTTGTGTTGTGTTTGTCTGTGGCTCTGAGCGACAGCTCCAGGCTGTGATAAGTCTTGATTAGATGCTGTAGCATGACAGAGGTGGCAGACAGAGTAAATAACAGTTCTGATGCTCAAAGTCTGTCACATCAGAGACTATCCTGAGGGCTGGCAAGTATTGCTTCCACTGCTGTAATTAAGCAATAATGCATATGACTATCTGAAAGCCTTTAATGCAGTGCTCTAGAGCAGGGACACAGTGGAAGTGCAGACAGCTTTATGCAAGGCAAGAATTATTTTAGGAGACATTTGTTGCCCCTTCTTTCATCAAAGGCATTGGTGACAGCTGTAATTGTTTCAGTAGGCCCAAATTATGTCATAAAAACATTCCAAGCAATTAAGAAGACTGAGTGAAATTTCTCTTCACTTTTTCTTTTGAAAATTGTAGACTTTGTAAATCAAATTAACGGAATATAATTTATAAATATTTTAAATATTAATGTATAACTTAAAAATAAAGAAGATGAGACATGAGAATTAAGTCACTAATACAGCAGCTGCTCAATGCTGAAACTTATCATTTTGAAGTAGTTTAACCCCAAATGTAATTTGTAAATGGGCATTAAAATATAATGGCTAAATATTATACTTGTTCTCATGAGCATGATGGAACTTCCGGACTTCACTATTTGATGTCATCATCTTAAACGAAAGCCTAAAATAATATTAAATGTACATTATTTTCAGTATTGTCAGTTGCACTGAAGCATTAAAACTACTAGCAGCAGGACACCTGCTACTACTCATCTGTATGAAACTGGCCTTTTCTAAAGCACGATTCTGAAAAGAAAGTAAGTACAAATTTAGTGGAAAAGCACATACTTTATTTTGGAGAAACCACAGCAGCCTCTATTATAGGTTATGCTTAACTTTAGTCCGTGGCTAACTTTTATTTCTGTCAAAGTGAAAAGGCACGCCCTCTGTCTGAAGTTTTTAACAAAAATATCCACTTTGGAATGTACATTTCTTTACTATACGTTCATGTATAGAATGGACTTTGTATTTATTATATTGGAGCAAACAATTTTCTCTGCAAAGCGATCCTGTATTTCACACCCTGTGATTGACATAACACCCTCCCTCTCATAAAACATTACAAGCTGGCTCTCATAAGGGTCATGACGTGCCCCCATGTGGCATAATTACTGTGAGAAGGTCACACATGTTGTTTTATGTACTGTATATTAGATCAGACTGATGTACAGTAAAGGGGAAGTTCACCAAAAAAAAAAGACAATTCTGTCACTCATTTACTCACTCTCAAGTTGTTACAAACCTGTATTAGTTTCTTTCTTCTGATGAACTCAAAAGTAGATATTTTGAAGAATGTTGGTAACCAAAAGTTGACGGTATAGCCATTGACTTCTGTTCTGTTTTTTTTTTTTTTTTTTTTTTTTTTTTCATATGGAAGTCAATGGCTACTGGCAACTGTTTGGTTAGCAACATTCTTCAAAATATATTCTTTTATTCAACTTGAGGGTGAGTAAATGATGACAGAATTTTCATTTTTGGGTATACTATCCCTTTAAATTATGATTAGAGTGTGATTGCATCAGTTCACTATGCAAAGGTTTTGAATTCCATGTCAAATTTTGATTGAATCAATTCCTGCTGAGCTATCCAACAATGCTGATCAATAACTTCACCTGATTTGTAGTGTGACTAACCTAAGTGAATGTGAAAACATCCCAGTTGGATTTCAGGCGAACTCATTTGCCACATGTTTGGGTGTGTCTAGCATCTCTTTTGGGAAGAAGTTTGACCACAATTGGTGGCCTGCTTTGGTCCGTGAAAACCTCACATCATTACACACAAGGCCATGAAATTATGTCTCCAACTAAGATAGAGCTGACAAAGCAGAAGATCAGGATAGTTCAGCTTGCCAGTTTACTATTAAATTAGAAATTAGAAATTCAAATTGTGCTAGTTAGTAGGGAAGGATGCTGTTAGAGTAAAACCTGTTATGTCTTTCTTTACAACAGCATTAACTCGCCTCATATCCTTTTTTAATTCTGTTCATAACATAAATGGAACTAAAACAACATCTTTACTGTGATGTGTTTCCAACATCTATTACTACTGATCACATTTATCACATGTGGAACACTAAATGAGGGCTTTCCAAAAATTAAAGTGCATGGACTCATATGGGTTTACAACAACATGAGGCGAGTAAATGCTAACAGAGTTTCAATTTTGGGGTTCAAACTATTATTTTGAGCGTCACGTTCATCCTAAACTAGTACACTGAATAAAAAACAGTGTAGGATTTATATTAAAACAATTTTCACTCAGATATTACTAGTCAATTTCACAAATAATTACAAAGAAATGGCAAGTAGCACATTTAAATAAATGTGAAATATTAAAGTAAAACGTTGTTGTAAAACATACTAATAAAGAGAGATTCGTTCACATATTAAGTAATAGAAGTACATATACGTGTTATGAATCAATCTGTATCTGTAATTGTATGGTGTAACCTGCTTATGTGGAGAAACATAAGCATAAAGTGGGGGGGGGGCAAATCAGGACAAATTATCATAAATGTCTCAAAATACCCATATTTTACACATAATTTAGGAAATTATACCAACAACAAAAAAACACATAGAGATTTTTTTTTTTATCGAACAAACCACTTTAAACAGTCCAGACAAAACAGTTTAAATGTAAATCAAACATTTAGCATATTTTATCTTCATAATAATCTATAAATAATTCCCACAGGCACCCAAGCTGAATGTCTAAGTGCAATGAAAAAAACAACATGACATGGTCTTGTTTTCCCAGATATTAAAGTAAAAGGTCAGAAAGGCCATTGAAAGTAACTTATTTTACCTCTTTCAAGCACTTCTTACTTTTTTACATCAAATACTACAGCTGATATACAGAGTATCACTCTTCACCTGTTGTGTCAGGTTAGTGAAGTATGAGACAGATTACTCACTGGTCTTGACATCCTGGCACGTGATCAATAACACCTGTGCCAAACAGATCCCCAGCCATACAGGTATCCTGAGGTGATGAGCTGCGGTCATTTTCACAACAAGGAGGTGCAGGCCTTGCCCGTGCCTGCCACAGGAGGTAGACTAGGAAAAAATCACAGCTTCACCATACGCTCCACAAGATGCCCACTCTACCCGAGAGCGCAGCTGCCAGCCTCTGCGCAGACGCTCCTGTATGAAACTCCAGGCAGCCTGTGCGCCCCCGCCCTGTGGTTCTCCAGCCTCTCATCTAGCTGGAGCAAAAATAACTCTAGTCTCTAGTCTGCTCTAAGATGATGCACACTTATGAACAACATGAAGCAGAATGCATCATGTATCACTGTCATAACGCTTGAAAGCTCACCAGCATCACTCACCAGACACCAATTGGCTTTAAATATAGAATAACCACACTGTAAAGTTGTGAATAAAACAATGATTATTGTAGTACGTTTTACATGAAAGTACTATTTCTTTACTAGTCTTTCTACTTCAAAATTTCACATTTAATTCAATGTACTTGCTATTTCTTCGTTGGGAAATTCATAAGCAATTTCTGAGTGAAAATTGTTTCCAAGTAAAACACAAAAGTTATTTTTAGATTAAAATATACCTCTGTTATGTCTGTAGTTGACACTTATATTGCACCTGAATGCATAAAGTGCTAAACATGATCATTTCTAAACAAGATCACATGATCTAAGCTAGTAAACATGAATTAGTCAACACTCTCATTAATATTCATGAGTTAAAACTCATTAAGGAGATATTCCTATCAGTCTTTCACACTGTAATGCAATGAGCTGATGAAGGTCATGAACGAAGAACTATTAATATTTATATGGAATTTAATATGCAATTCATATGTAATTTAAATGTTATATAACAATAAGGTTTTACAAAAAGTGGCAATAATGTCACAAGATTCCCATTGCAAATAAATACTGTTTTTTAACATTCTATTCAAAGAATTCAAATGAGATTTAAGATCACCAAATCAGCATATTAGAATGATTTCCGAAGGATTGTGTGCCACTGAAACTTAATGACTGCCACAAACCTTTGCCATCACAGGACTATCATGCACTTTAAAATGTATTAAAATAGAAAAGAGTTCTTTTAAACTGTAATAACATTTCAATTTTCGACTGTATTTTTAATCAAATAAATGCAGCCTTTGTAGACATAAGACACTTAGTTAAAATGCATAACATTTAAAAAAAATTATACCGAGCCCAAGCTTTTGAACTCTAATGCACATTAGCCCCTTATTGTCTTTCATTTTATGGACAAAACTTTTGTGTTCCAAAAAAGAAAGAAATTCATACAGTTTGGAACAACATGAGTAAATGATGACAAAATGTACATTTTTGTGTGAACTATATGAGGGTTCATTTTGAAACCAGTAAAGGATTGGCCGTTCATACTCGGTCAGCCTAATTGCACAAATCTTTCTACATCTGAGAAGGCAAATTACTTCAAGACAAATATACACTGCCCTCCAAAAGTTTGGAAACACCCCTGGCAAAGTGTGGTTTTGGACGATATCAGCATAAATCCTTATCATTTTTTGGTGCAAATACATTAAAGTAAACTTGACATTATCATGGAAGACCAGCAATAAAACATAATAATGGCAATATATACATGTCAAAGGGTTTTAAAAGATTTTTGGGTCAGCACACCTTATGTAGCTTCAACAACTGATTGCCAATTCAAAGTCAATGTTTGAATAAACGGACCGCTCGGATGCCCAGATTATGCAGAGCTGTAATAGCTGCTAATGGTGGATATTTTGATGAATCGATGAATGTATAAACTGTTTATGTAATAAAATATGTTTTTGTAGTTTGTGTTGTCCTTTATCAGTGCAAAATTATCACTAATTAAAAAGGATTCATGCCAATATTGTCCAAAACCCCACTTTTCTAGGGCCGTTTCCAAACTTTTGGAGGGCAGTGTAGGTTGTTAGACTTTTATTCATGTCATTACAGTTGTTTGTACAGTTCTAAATGAAGAAGTTTATTCCCATTGCAAACATTCTCCCACCTTATCGCCATAATTGCCTCACGAACACGGTGACCTCAGGATGTTCTTGGCCGTAATCACAATGTATTACTGTACAGACGGAGTTCTAGAAACTATTAACAACTCTTTACAAAAGCTCTTTTTCTCCATAAATGTTTTACCAGTGTGCCTTCAACAGTAACGGACCTCAGTTCTCTCCACCCATCAGTGGACATAAAGAGGAGCCACGTGAGGTCATGACTGAATGAGTCGTTCCGTAAATACATTTTACCCAAAAGAACCTTGTACGCTGCAGAATAAACATATTCTAACAAACTGCTTTATGCAGACTCACAGGTTCACTTCCACCACAGTATAAAGTATCCACATGCTTTGTTAGTGTAGGCAAAAGGGATCCTGGTTTGGTTATAAGGTGAGAAACATCTTTTAGTCATTTTAAATCACAATTTATTTCACAATTTATGTGAATCACTTCCACGCCAAACTTTAACTTTACACATCTTCACAGATTGTAGATTTTCTGGTTCAGCTTAAATAAAACAGACCTTAAAATAATTTAAACTCAAAGCAGAAGTTGTTATTCTTCAGATGCTATTCTAGTAAAACATTATTTATCTCTTGCATATGTTGTTTCTTTTCTTAAATTAACATGAACTATGATTTAAAAATGACTGTTTTTAATTGTTAGTTCATATTAACTAGTTAACTAATGTTAACAAATGGAACCTTATCTTAAAGTGTTACCAATAAAATAAACTGTTGGTCATACAATACCATAAATATGGCTCATGTAAACTGGTTTGAACTTATTATGCTATACAAAAAGGTCATTAGATCTGAATTGCTGTATACATTAAAAACCTCATTACAAGTAATGTAAACAGAACAATCAAGATAATTAGATTCTGTTTACAAAATAAAATGAAGCAATCCTGAACACGCATTAATTATACTCACTTTAAACTTAACTACAATGTATGTTCTAATTTAGAGGGAGTTACTTATAACAGATGTGATGGTGTCAGGCCTATTTATTTGAACTTGATAAGACACTACACATATGGCAGAGAGCAGCCTGATCAGCTTACAGCCACTTTATTATTGATGATCTGGTTGGACAAACCCAAGCAGCACCTCTGCTTCTCATTCAGCCTCACACAGGTAGCGATGTTGCGATGTTGCCACAGCCAGCACCAGCTCAAATTCAAACTACTCTGAATGAACATACACAGTAATGATATGCTCAAGCTTCGGTGAACTACAGTCATGTTTGCAGCAGCAACTAAAAACTTTGTGAAGCAGGTGGGGAACACTGGACGCCTAGTCCCTGTGCCCAGTCTAAGTGAAGCGGACCGATATCAACCCCTCAGTCTGGTGACGAGGAAAAGGAGACGACATTTCTGGAAGAAGACCAAATATGCCACAACCCCTCTCTCGCTGAAAGACATACTCGTGGGAGAGAAAGAGATCACAGCAGGTGAGCTAGAAATATTTCATAATTTAATATAAAATAGCTAGTTGAGTATAGATGAACAAACATTCAATCAAACATCCATGTAGTATTTTATGTGCATGTTTGTGTCATTTTACTTACAAAATGCATAAAACAATTTATTTTATGTGTACAGTTTTGTGCATGAGGTGCATGCTGTAAGTGGTATCAGAGGAGTATGTCACCTCACTATTTTTGACAGGGGTCTCCTCATATCAGCTCCTGAACTATGAGGACAAGTCTGATGTTGCCCTAAATGGGCGTTTGGGAAACCATCTGATTCACGAGGTGGGAGTAAATGTGAGTGGTTCCGATTCTGTGGCAGTAAAGGCCTCATTTGGAGTTGTGACCAAGCACGAGGTGGAGGTTCCAACATTACTGAGAGAACTCAATGCAAGGTAAATAAAAAAATAACACTGTGCACACTGCACATGTTTTTTATAACAGTTAGTTCCAGTCCTCAAAATTGGCTGAGAGCTGGTATTTGGACCAGCAGCACAAGGAATGTTCACTGCTTGGATCACTCCACTTTTCGCACATTGTTAGGTCACTAGGTGGCTACAAGTGACAGTATTTATGAGAGAGCTAGAACCATTCATTCAACCAATAATTGGTCAGTAACATTGCATTGCTCCAAAAATTCACAAAACTTTTTTTTAAGACTTAATTTTTGGTGTTTTGCCTTTATTAAGATAAGACAGGAAGCGAAGAGGGAGATGGGAATCAGGAAATGTCCTCAAGCAGGATTCAAACTCGGGACGCCAGTAACACAACAGCATTGTTCATCGGCACATTTGCCCACTAGGCTATCGCCACCAACCCTTCACAAAACTTTTGCATTCTCTCTCTCAATTATTGCATTCCACTAAGAAACTTTGCATTCGCTAACAAAAATTTTGGGTTTGTTCACAAAATTTTACATTCCCCTTGACTCCCAAGAAACTTTGAATTCGCTCCCTAACCCTAACAAAAATTTGGAGATGGTCCTCAGGGCAGAACACAAGATCCAGGGGCCGAGGTTGGATCCAGATCCAATTCCTCCCACCTTACATATCCCTAAATCTATCCGTCTCCACCCCCTGGATGGATCTTCTATACTGTACTGCAGTGAGGGACTACTGAACATTTGGGGTTGACTTGCAAAACTTTTACATATCCTTTATTCCCAAGTATTTTTTTTTTTTGTTTCCAAAAAAAATTGCATTCCCCCAGGTAGGCCTAGCTTTGCCTTCTCTCACAAAACATTTGAGTTCACTTGCAATTGCGTTCCCACAGCTCCCAAGAAGCTCTATTTGCTTGGTAAGCTTTTGTGTTTAAATCAGCAAAAGAACTGAAATACAGTTTTTCCTCTCATATCATATTACTTCGGTCAACATGTTCTTTAGGGGCTCTCAATCTCGACAAAACAACAGGGAAAATTGTGTCTCAAATTTAAATTACCGATAACTTGGCTTCAGAATTGATACCTGCAGCCATGCAAATATTCAGAACAGCAGCACTCTTGAGTTCTTGATGAAAAGAATTCTCCCTTTTTTTTTTCTTCTCACTTTTTGTCAATTCTCCTTTCACTTCTTTTCCTAACAGGAAAGTTGACCTGGATCACTGTTTGATCCGTCAGTCCAAAGAGAGTGGGCGGACTGTCCTGTGTGTTGTTATGGAGAGTATCCGCACCACGAGACAGTGTTCCCTCACCGTCCACGCTGGAGTGCGAAGAACTACCATGAGGGTAAACAAATGCAAGTGTGTCCCCCACCCTCCAAACAGTATATCTGGCGGTAAAAATCTGTTGTTCTCTGATACTCTTTATCTTCTCACACAGTTCCAGATAGATGATGGTCGAAACCCTAAAGGTCGAGATAAAGCCATTGTTATTCCAGCCCACACGACCATAGCATTCAGTGTGCTAGAGCTTTATGTGCGTCTTGATGGACGTCTCGGTAAGCACTAAATAACTTCATAATTTCAACAATGAAGTGTTCTGTCTTGGGGTCATTAAGCTTTTTTTTTTTATATATATATAAATTAATATTTGTATTCTGCAAGGATGCATTAAATTGATCAAAAGTGACAGTAAAGACATACCATTCAAATGCTGTTCTTTTGAACTTTCTATTCCTCAAAGAATCATAAAAAATAACTGTATCCACAAACATAAGCAGCAGCACAATGGTTTTAACCAAATCAGCATATTAGTGGTTTCTGAGGGATCATGTGACCTTGAAGACTGCCGGAATAACTGCTGAAAATTAAGTTTTACCATCCCAGAAATAAATTACATTTTGAAATATATTAAAATACTAGAAGTTATTTTAAAATAATGAATAATAATTTGACAATATCACTGTTTTTCCTGTATTTTTGATCAAATAAAGAGGCTTTTTTTTTAAACCTCGACCACACCCCCAAACTTTGAACAGTTGTAGGCTATATATATATATCTATGGTTTTATATATGAAGCCCACTCATAGATCTTTTTTAGGTTTTAAAATGTTTATTGCTTTATCTAATGACCTTTGTCTGAACTTTGGTCAGACATATGTGTGGCTCCAGAGTCAGTAGGAGGGTTTGAGAGGGAACAGATCCGTGAGCAGCTTGGGGGATTCATTGGCCGCTTTTCCGTTGGAAGACTTAGGAGATTCCTGTCGGGAATCATTTATGGAAATCCTTTCAGAGCAGGTGATACAATTTCTGTTGATATATATGTATCTGCAATATTTAAAATAATCTTGAAGAAATATTCCACATATAATTTGATTTGTAACTCTGTGCTTGCTGTAGATGACAGGACGTTTGAAGAGCTCACTCACTCTGATATGTACATGGATGATGTTGTGACGGACTACTATGAGAAGGCTGCCAGCATGACGGACCTGTCTACGACCTACCTGCGGGATGAAAAGCACACACGTGTAAATCTGCTCAACCATAACATACCTAAAGGACCGTGTGCCTTGTGTGGAATGGGCCACCAGAGGCGTGAGACTGTCTACGGCTGCCTGGAATGTTCTTCAGGGGGAAACAAATATGTACGTCTCCATGCTGTACCATGTTTTGACCTCTGGCATAAAACTATGAGGTGAGAAATGGCCTGGAGGAACTCCCAGGGTTATTATCATGCAAATGTTGTGCAACATGACCACAAGATTTAACCCCCCCGGCTTTAATTTTGGCAAAAACACATTTTATGAAAGCAAGAATGTTCTTTGCTCATTGTTAGTGGAACTGATATTGTAAAACAGATGATTTCAACAAATTCTAAAACATCTGACCTCAATCTGATTATTAAGTAATTAGTTTAGTGATTGCTATATAATGTTTCCTTGTTTTCTCAGCTTGTATGAGAGTACATTATTATACCCCTAGTATCATAGTTGTTAAATAATAATTATCTAGTATCTACTTTACTGGCCAAAATTTTGGAATGATTAAGATTTTTTTTTAATGATTTTGAAAGTCTCTTATGCTCACTAAGGCTTCATTTATTTGCTGGAAAACACTATTTAAAAATAATATTGTGAAATATCACAGTACAATTTAAATGAAATATTTTCTATTTTAATATATCTAAAAATGTAATTTAATTATGTGGTGACAAAACTCAATTTTCAGCAGCCATTACTCCTACTAATTACTTCTAATACGCTGATTTGCTGCTCAAGAAACATATCTGATTATTATCAATATAGTAAACTGCTGCTTGATATTTTTGTGGAAAGTGTAATACAATTCATTGCAGCAAAAACAGTTTTCAGCATTTATAATTTTAAGAGTCATTATTAATAACTCAGCATAGAATGATTTCTGAAGGATAATGTGACACCGAAGACTGGAATAATGGCTGCTGGAATAGCTTTGCCATCACATAAATAAATTACTTTTTAAAATATATATAAAAACAGTTGAATTCATTTTAAATAGTAATAATATTTCACAATATTACTGTTTTTAGTGTATTTTCGATCAAATAAATGCAGCCTTGGTGAACATAAGAGACTTCATTTAAAAACATTAATAAAAAAATAAAAAATCTTAATTATTCCCAAGTTTTGACTAGTAAACACATTGTGACAATAATAATTGAAAACCAGTAGTATACACATAATACAGTATATTAATAATAATGCAAACTAAAAAGACTGATCTTAGAAACAATACTTGGTGCTAATTGTGTATCGCATTGTTTACATATTGTCCATAATGTTCATTTCTATCAGTTTTAAGATGGTGTTTCTTGCCTATCCAGATACAAACGGACAAGATAACAGATCATTTAGGGCAAAAAGCTAGAGCGGATATTTATTTCATCACATGTAGACCAGCTGCTATGTTTTTGAACACACTGTGCCGTCTGAATAATTCAGGCCTATCAATAAATTAGCCTGTAGATCACGTGATCGCAGAGCAGGAAGTGCTTCGCTGACAGTTGCCTCCCGTGAACAGGACACCATGGAACTGTTTACCGAGAGCATGTGAACTGAAAGCCAGGATAGTGCAAGGTTACATTTGTGTGCTTATCTGTAACCTGTTGGCCCCAATATGTTCAAAATAGTGAGATTAATGGAAAAATCTCTCTTAATCTGTTGATTGTGTAGCATGGAATATCAAGAGTTTAAAAGACAAACACTAGAATGTCAAGAACAAAAATTAAAACGGACCAATTCATGTGCTGATTGGAGTATTTTCCATTTTCGTTTACAGTTTTGAATTTTACATGATGGTTTGAATTTAAAGGGGTCATCGGATGCCCATTTTCCACAAGTGGATATAATTCATGTTTGGTATCTATGAATTCAATTTTTCATGATCTAAATGATAGTGTATTAGTATATTATATCGCTGGAAATTAAATGTCCCCAAGACTTTCAACGACCAAGGAAATGCAAGTATCGTACATTTAACTAAACGAAAAAGAGGTTTAGTATAAGCTAGTTTTACTCAGGTGGTTAACTGACTTCTTTTCATAGCTCCATCCTTCATCCCACATGTACGAGGGTTTTGCTTGTTTAGATTAGTTCTGTGTTAGTGCTTCGTTAATAAAACCTTTGTGCACATATTACATGAGTTTCTGGTCCTGTCAAAACATTTGAACAGTGGTGTAACTAAATTAACCATCAAATGTTTGTAAGTTACGTTTTTAATTGCTGTATATTGTACTTTAATTACCAATTAAAAATGTATCAAAACTTTTTGTGAAAACAATTGGACCTTGGTAGCTATATTAGTGGGTGACTTTCTCACTGGAAGACAGAAGACATGTTTTTTTATTCACATCTTTATTACTTACAAAAATAATGACCAACATTCTGCATTAATGACAAAAAAGGCTCATATGCAGTGGGCCTTTTCATTTTCTATATTAAAGCTTGCATCAGATCTCAGCCAGCTCACCCACTGCCAACACTCTCCATTCTCACAAACAAGCCCACTCCAGGATATGCACTCAAGCTCAAACTCAGTCAGAAGAGCCACATAGGAACAAATAAATATAGACCTTTTTTTTTACTTCAAGTCAGAATTAAAGCACTTTTTGATCCTGCGTTTCTGGATGAGAGAGGAATATTGCAGAAATGAACCACCCAAATGTCCGTTTGGCACAACTTCACTGTTCCACATTTCCAGTTCAATATGAATGTATAATACAGCCATTGGGATATATAGCATTTAGAATCTAAAAAAACAAGACCCCCTCCCCCTCCTAATCATCCAACTCTGCATGTAGGAAAGCAACAGAGGTTAACACAATTATAAAACAAGCATGTTCAGATGCTCCAGAAACAGGTGTGAAGCCAAAATATTTGAATGGCTTTAAAATACGAGATGCTCTGGGAACAAGGCACTTGGAGGCCAGGACTATTTAGAGACACAAAAGAAACGAGATCCACTGAATACTGTTGCTTTCAGTGCAAGTACCATCATCGCCATGCACATTAAACCTTGCTATTAGGATGCTCTGATGCTAATAGGTAACATTGTAGGTTTTAAAACACACAAGTCTTGACATACTAAGCTGACATCACTGCATCTCATTCAAACAAAATAAATATACGTATCATTCCTTATTAATGCACATATGATGTAAAACGAGATACGCAACTACCGAAACATCCCCACGCTAAGAAATTCTTAGTGAAAATAGGGTCCATTTAGTGTCTTTAATCCCCAATCGTAACTAAACAAGGGAACATCAACAGCTACTTCTGTGAGTTGGGAAAGGCTCACAGTTTAACCTGTAGGGGGCAATAAGACTACATTCTTGGAATGAGAACGATTCTAGCCTCACAACAAATGTTAATGAGGCTTTCACCTGCTCAAATCTATTCACACCCCAGTCCAGTGTTCTGCTCATATTTGCGCTTCTAGTGTTTGGATTCGTACAGTAGGGATTGGATATTAGTGCAAACAAACCCAGCCTGGAACCAGCAATCCACTGTCTGTTAGAAAAATTGGGTGGAATTTTGCAAACAGGCCAATATAAAGCCAAATGTCTCTAGGAAAGAGCAGAAGGGACAGACGAATGATGGTCCTGTGCTTTGGTCAATCTGATTCAGTCAGTACAACATTCCCAACGCTCCTACTGTAGCAGCTTTTGGTTGAGGATCTCCCAGATCATAGCTTTCCTGAAATACGGCATATGATTCTAGAAAGAGAGAGAGATGCATTTATTATTGAGACATGTATTATTATGCATGTGTTAGTCTGTGTACCTGTATACACAAAGTACCTGTCTGAATGTGAGGTTGCGTCCTCGGGAGATATAATCAGCATATTTGCATACGAACACACCACAATCACTACCATTCTTCTGCTGAGGGATCTCCTACAAACAATAATTAGAACAGAGCTGAGCTCTTACAGTATGAAGACAGAATGAATCATTCTTCTACAGCAGTCAGATTACAATTTTGAACTTGGAATATTGGTCGAATTTCATTTTTAAAAATGCTATTAAATGCAAAAAAAAAAAAAGGTATTATATTTAAGTAAAATTACACGCTTTTTATTTATTAAAAAGCCCGTTGCCAAAGAAAGCCTTCTCATTTGTTTTTTAGATTTAGCTAAAGTACTAAAATAGCTAAAACTAAATAAACTAAAGCAAATAAATAAACAAGTAAAACTATACAGACATTAAAAAAAATAAACAAATTACTAAAACTAACTAAAATAGAAACAAAAAAACAAAAATAAAAAAATATTCAAAATATAAAATACATTTAAAACAATGCAGACTCATACTTGTTTTTTTGCAAACAGTGCAGTTTCATTTATATTTATATGTTGTGCCCTCTTGTGGACCTATTTGACAATGTTCAGGGCTCGAAATTAACTTTTTTACTTGGTAGCACTGGTGCTCCCAACTTCAAGAAGTTAGGAGCACCAAAAACATTTTAGGAGCACCTACCGAATATTAAGGAGCAACACTGCCAATTGAGCGGAAGGGCAGGCAACATCCTTCCTGATGATTAAAAGCTTCATCAATTGAACCTGATCCTTAAGCTGCAGTGCTTTGTTTTTTATACATGCAATATACAGAGGCAAGATGAGAAGAAAATGTAATTTAAACTTCTCAAGTCAGTCAGTTCCCCTCAGAAATACATTCATATAGACCCCCACTCCCAATTCAATATTTAGGATTTCCTTTCTATATTTCCCTTAGTGAACATTGAGCTTGCTCAGGCTGCTACAGTATTTTCTTTTCTTTGCGTCCGTCTTCAACATCTCTGGCTTCTGTTAATGGCCGTTTACAGACTTGGTAATATTTCCACACAAATTAAATTTTGGAAAATGATTTCAATGCAGTTTGTGCAAGTGCGGTCATAAAACCAGCCAGTTCCAAGTAGCGATATATGGCAAAAATAAAATATAAATTTTTTTTTTTTTTTTTTTGACATTTCACAATTTTATCACGATTCTTTGTCATGTTAGTTTTACTATTTTGTCTGAGCAGCACGGCCAGACTAATTCCCCTATTATAAAGACAAAGCCTTTCAAGGTAACAAAATACAAATAAGAATGGTGGATATTTAGGCCAAAGTGGGCGAAGATAAAAAAATCTTTGTTTATCTTTGTTATGAAAAAATAAGAACAAAAGATACACATTACAAATACACATAATATACAAATAAAACAGTGCTTAATTTTCAGGTACAACAGGCATATTTAGCAGGAGCATTTATAAAAATAAAACACTATATAGATTGATTCCTATTTAAGTAACTTCTTTTTTTCAGTCAAGCAAAAACGTTTTTTTTTTTTTCGTGTTTTGTTGTTTTAACATTAAAGAATAAAAATTCTATAATTTGTCTGTTGATTCTGTCAGTGTCTTATAATAATAATACCATCATTTACTCACTCAAAAGTTTCTTTCTTCTGCTGAACATACATGCTATTTTTAAGAATGTGGAAAACCAAACAGTTAACCAACCAGCAACTGTTAGGTTACCCACATTCTTCAAAATATCTTCTTTTGTGTCCAGCACATGAAAGAAATGAATACAGGTTTGGGACAACATGTGAGTAAATAATGACAGAAATTTCATTTTAGGGTGAACTATCCCTTTAATGACAGTCGGCTGCATGTTTAGTTCTGTCCCTTTAAGAGCTGCACGCATCTAATATACAGGCACGCATCCGTTCCTCTCAGCTGTTTACTTTCACTTTAGACATAACCAACTGAGTCTATATGCAAACCTTGTGTGTTTTGACAGTATTAGCTCAAAAGATAACTTAGTTGAGTAATCAAGCACTGTTAGACAGGCTTTTCAGTTCACAAAGTTTAACCAACAAGGCTTTAAAACACGCAAATAATGTATTTTTGTGATTGCGAATAACAGCAGTGTCCTGTGAGAGTACTGCTGAGTCAACACTGAATGGATGTGGCGTTGTACAGTACATACAGATGGCGGCACCAGAACTGCAACTGAAACAATGTGTGCTGTAGCACTACAATACTTCTTCAAAAGCAGATCATGGAGGCATTTTTATCGTCCACGTTCAAAAATCGTTATATCGCACACCCCTAGTTCCAAGTTAGCTCCCCGTCACATGCTGTGCAGTAATTCACAAACGTTTAGCAGAGAACTGTAGAGGTCGCGCCACAACAATTATTTGCACTCGCACAAATGCTCCCAAATATATTTTGGAGTCGCACAGATTACATTTCGGGAGCTCAAACTATTTCGAGCCCTGATGTTGATTTTTTAAAAATCTGGTGATCACTGAGGTCTTGTAGCCTTTACCCTGAAATACTGGTAATACTGAAAACACTGAATTGAATATCCTGGTCCTGTTGACATTCCTATACTATTCTTGTAAAAAAAAAAGTATAATAATAATACATATGCTTACAGAAGGTCGTAGACTGCTCAAGGTCCACTTTGATGTGTCCAAATCTTTGCCCTTCTTCACCTTGAACTCCTCTTTCAGATAAAGCCTATTGGACAGATACAGTCATTAGGTTAATAATATAAATAAGCACAGTCCCCTTTGAAAAACAAACTATGAGAGCAAACTTTAACATGCATACACTTAACCTCAGCACATAAAGCAAAATTACACAACTTACGTTTCACATCATCACTTACAAAATCATGTTGCAGATGTCATCATGCCTTTGACCCATGGAATCATATGACCGTACAGACTTTGATTTGAAGTCAACAACCTACCATGGTAAAAGGAAGAATTACATTACACACAAATCCAAACCTCATAACACATACACATATGAATTCTAAAATAAACATTTTTATTAGATTAGATTCAACTTTGTCACTGTGCAGAGTACAGAGTCAATGAAATGCAGTTAGCATCTAACCAGAAGTGCAAATAACAAAGTATATAAATAGATAAAAAATGTGTATATACATTAAGTTATGACATATAGTGCAGGTTATGAGGTAGATGGGAAGAGACTAGCTCAGTGCAAATGACTGTACATACAACTTAGGTTGCAAAGAAATATAAACAGAAGGTGCATTATAAAGAGAGGTATGTAAGTAGCATATGTTTGTATATGGCCAATGACCTTAACGGCCTCCGGAGGTAGAAATGTGCAAGGGAATGTGCAAAATGTCAGAAAATGTGCAAAACGGCAGGAATAAAAGAACATCGTGAGTGAGGAGTGCAGACAGGTTATTGTACAGTGCAGTATTTTTTATTTTTTTTTATAACCATTAGGTGGTTCATCTTGGGTGTAGTGTTCAGCGCCTGAGATTGGAGTTCAGTAGGCTGACAGCTGAGGGAAAGAAACTGTTCCGGAGTCTGTTGGTGCGACAGCGAAGACTCCTATAGCGTCTTCCAGATGGGAGAGGAGTGAACAGTTTGTGACTGGGGTGAGAGGAGTCTTTAATGATACTTTTCACTCTCCTTAGGCAGCGTTTGTGGTAAAAAGTCTTTGATGGAGGGTAGCACGGCACCAGTGGTGTATTGGGCAGTTTTCACCACCCGCTGGAGGGCTTTCTGGTCCGAAACAGTGCAGTTGCCGTACCACACTGTGATGCAGTTTGGGAGTATGCTTTCAATAGTGCAACGGTAAAAGTTCAGCAGGATGTGGGGGGACAGGTGAGCTTCCCTTAGTTTCCTAAAGAAGTAAAGGCGCTGTCGTGCCTTTTTGATCAGGGTGGAGGTATTGAGGGTCCAGGAGAGATCCTCAGAGAGATGGACACCAAGGAACTTGAAGCTCGCCACACGCTCCACTTCGGCCTCATCAATGTAGATGGGAGTGTGTGTGTGTGGTCCTTCTTAGTCCTCTGGTGGTCTACAATCAGCTCTTTGGTCTTCTGGGTGTTGAGTGCAAGGTTGTTGTTGGCACACCACGTTGCTAGATGCTGGACCTCATCCCTGTAGGCCATCTCATCGTTGTCGCTGATCAGGCCTACCACCGTGGTGTCATCTGCAAACTTGATTATGGAGTTAGAGCCATATACAGGTATGCAGTCGTGGGTGAAAAGGGAGTAGAGGATTGGGCTCAGCCCTGTGGTACCCCAGTGTTTAGGGTGAGGACGGAGGTGGTGTGGTTATTGATCCTAACAGACTGTGGTCTGTTGGTGAGAAAGTCCAGGGTCCAGTTACAGAGTTACAGTTACAGCTGATGCCAAGATCAATGAGCTTGGAGATCAGTGTGGATGGGAATATATGCTAATGAAAGGCAATAAACAATCCAATAGATATTCATCAGGCACCAAACAATAAATGCTTGTCTTTTTCAGTGTGCCACAGCAGACTTGAAGTTCTAAGGGTTTCTAATGTTTGAATTCATGATACATGGAGTATATTACTCACAGCAAGGGACCAATGAACGCCCAGGTGAAGGGGAACCAGAATGATGTCATACAGGAAGAGGTCTACAGCCTTAGTCCACCGCCGTACTGCCGCATATCCACCACTATGCAACTTGGGAAAGAGGAAGGTACTGAAAGAGTAGACCTTCCTGCCCCCTACTTCCTGCTCACTGCGGGACATCACGAGATTCATGTAGAAGTTGATCACCTGAAAGTGACAGGGTTTTTATTTTATTAATGTTTGTCTAATTATTTGATTAGAGAGGTCACAACTGACACATTCTGATTTAAGATTTTGAAAGACAGAAAAGGAAACAACAATAGTTCATTTCATGTTATGGCCAGTAACCAATAAATGGTTGATAAAATGTTTTGCTAGTTTGCCTACATAAAAAAATATTAATACAAAATAAAAATAGTAATAATTTTTTTCATAAAATATGAAACATTCTATAAATATATTTAATAAAGATAGAAAAAAAAGACCACACACTACAAATATATTCACACTTTATAATGTACACTATGAAAGAATGACATGTTGAAATTTGCTCAAGACTATTTGACATTGTTATCAAATTATTACAAATTATTATGTTTTTTTAAATATGGACTTTAAGTGAGCAATACATGACAGCAAAAGTATTGTAAAAATAGCAGAAAAATTAATACACAACTAAATATCCAATATCAGCCAATATTATGTATTAAACAAGTTATCCAGTATGGTACCAATATATAGTGCATTCCTAAGAAGCCTTTTAAAATGATGCTACCTCATCGTTGAGCCAGCTGCCCTCTTGAAGGGTTGCCAGATCCCTCTGTGTGATACGCAGTTTGAACGCACTGCACAGAACCAGGTTTGGATCAGTTTGAGCAAGAGCAGCACTCATTTCCTGCTGCATCTCCTGTTACATGATACAAAGACAACACTGTGAGTCAAAGCAGAAGGAAAGGAACCAATGTGACAGTGAACTATAAGTGGAAAAAAATTAGCACAATTACATACACATCATTGTTCATGTTCTGATCAAGTCTTTATTTCAAAAAAGAGGTTTACTTCAGATATTGGCATATCCCAATTTACATGGCATTCACAAATACCCAAGCAAATAAGACACGCATTTCCTCCTCACATTTCTCTTATCGGATATGCTCACTTTAGGAAATAGAATTTGTAGCAGTTAGGTTAATGTGTTGTGTGACATTTATAATCAGAATATGATAAAATTCCACATTAATACAGAAATATTCCTGTGCATGTTTCTATAAAATATATCTTAAACACTGCTAAACAAGCAACAACCAGACAGAGTGTGATATAATAACAGCTATTAAGGACTAGATTTAGTTTGAGACACTAACCTTGGTCAGTCTGGGAAACTCCTCCTCACCGCGCCTCACTGTATCAGCAATCAGTTCAGATCTGGAAGGTAGCGAGGGTTCTGCGGTTGTTTCTTTCTCCTTAAGATTCAACCTGGCTTCAACCTCAGCTGACAGATCCACATCTACAGGCTGGACAGAGGGTGAGGAAGAGAGGGGGAAAAAAGGAAGAAAAATTACAAAACAGACTAATAATAATAAAAACAAAAATAAACCCACAGAAAGCTGTTCTCTCAAAACATTTCAATCTTTGATTTTAAGAAACTAAATAACATATCTTCAGATTAATATTTTAATACTCGTTCATCTGTAGACATCACCTCTTGCATGTCATGAAAAAGACAATAAGCACTTACGATTTTTCTTGCAGTTTGATTATCCAAGACTCCTTCCATCACGCCACTTGCTGGAGTGCTTCGGTTAACATCTATTGTTCTGTAACAGATTTAAAAATAAACAAATACATTTAAATTCATTAAATGCAGATATGCATTTCTTAATCAATAATGCTTTTAAGCAAGTTCAAATGTTACCTGTCTTTAGCGTGCATCAGTGGATTCCGCCCCACAGACATGGCTGAAGGCAAAAATGGAAAATTTGATTTGACGATTAAAAAGTATCATGGAAGCTATACATCAAAAGTTTAAAATCCTTTCAGATAGTTACAGGAAAACAGAGCAAAAAAAAAAAAAGCAGTGGGTGTAATTAAGCTCACCTCTGACTGGAGCAGGTCTGCTCATGTCAGTAGTGCGACTGATGGAGGTGTGTCCATTTGCCTTGAGTCCATCAAAGGAGAAAGTTTTGCTAAAAATTTAAATGAACATAGCATTAACTTTCTATAGCCATGCTACACTGATTTCAAAAGTGTTCTAAGGGCTCACGCACTTCACCCGTCCAAACGGCAATGGTTTGCTCTTTGAGTATTTCTCTGACGCCATCTCTATCAGCTTCCTGTAACGCTCTCGACCGCTCTCTCTCAGTGCCTAGTCAAAAGACAGATGCTCAGGAAATCCCAAACATAAAGGCATTAAGTTTCCAGTACATTAAAATTCAGTTTCCCTACCTCCTCCACGGTCAGGCAAGGTTTGTGTGTGCGGCTCGGATGCTCCATCTCAGCCGGTTTTGCGCTTAGCCCGTGGGTGGCACAAGGCGGCACTAGCTTCAGGGATCTGCGCACCTCCCTGCCTTTGTCCTGGCTTCCCTTGTACAGCATTGCTCCACTGCTCAGGGAGATAAATACACAGACCATTATACAACGTCTAAAGGACAAATCATTTAAGTATATCAGCAACCATCCAGAACATGGTTTACAGTTACAAAGTAGAAGTATCTCTGGTTGTGGCATCAAAATAAGACTTGAGATACTGTATAGTATATTCTGTTTAATACTTCATTTAATAGTTAAGACTTGCTTATTAATGTTAGAAATATAAGGCTTCTTGATTATTAACTTGTAAAGATGTATTTCTAAAACAAATTTCAGCTATCACTCAAAAAACAAGTTTAGAGGCAGTTCATTCTTTGCTCATTGACAGCAATGTACACAAAAGTAAATAAGTAAACAAACAAAGATGCTGCTGTTAGTAACTTCAATACACTGATAGAGAAGGAATAGAGAAGAAAACCATGACCTTGCTTGTTTTTAAACTAAATGTTGTGCATATTCGGTTTTAATGAACACTTCTTATTGCTTGCATAAAGCATGACTCTCCTTTATAGCTGAGTGTTTGTTATGAGACTTAAGTTATGTCCATATTCTGTGCATTATGGGATGTGGGAAAACCAAGGATCATGTGTTGCTCTTTTTATAAGAACAGAAATTTACAATCTCTCCTTTAATCACGTAAAAATAAAGTCATTACAACTTTATATTCATCCCATCAGAAAATGTAACCATTAAAAAGCATGTGACAAATGACAAAAGCAAGATTTGAAAAGACTAAGAAACAGCTCAAATAGTGTAAAACATAACTAAATGATACTTACTCAGGTTTCCATAAAGCCTGGGGGTTGTGGTGGACATTGGCTGCTGTCCTTTCTTTATTTTTAAGTCCAATTTCTATCCGTTTATCTGAAGAGAGATAATAGTAATTCATTTCTAAACTGACAGGCTGTAGATAGGTATCAAATAACTTTCATGTACAGTGCACTACCATTCAAAAATTTAGGGTTTGTACATTTTTTCCTTCGATGAATATAAAGTTCCAAACAACAACAACAAAAAAAATCTTACTGACCGCCAAAGTTTTGAGCAGTAACTTATGTCTGTCAAATTTTTTGCCAGATCACAGAGACATGTGGGGACAGTGAGATCACACTCACCCATTCCGTCACTCTCAATCCATGAACTCAGGCTGTTGCTGTGTATGTCATCAATACCCATAAAGGCAACTCTGCCAACCTGAGCCACCAGTGAGCAAAACAAGACACAATGCATGAAACCAAGGTTGTACAAACAATGCATGCATTTGCAAGTGCTTAGTGGTGATTATATGAACATACCTCTGTAAAGGCTTTCTGCTTTTCATGTTCTGCATTTCTGTGGTGTCTTGATCGGAACAGCCCTGCAATCCCTGCAAAAGTCTTCTTGACAACCCTGACGATCACATCTGTAGAAAGATGACAGACATATGAATAAAAGTCTTGATGGTAGGTAACTGTAGGCACCGTTGTCTACATAGATCTCATCTAAATATTTACCATGTCTTGCTCTTTTGACCTCTGGATATTCGGTCACACAATCAGCTGAGTACACACTGCAACCCAAGAGATAATGAAACACTTCACATCAGATGCATCAAAGGACCAGTTCACTCAAAAATGAAAATGTACTCACCCTCAGGCCATCAAAGATGTAGATGAGGTTGTTCATCTGAACAAATTTGGAGAAAATTAACATTACATCACTTGCTTACCAAAGGAACCTCTGCAGTGAATGGATGCCGTCAGAATGACAGTCCAAACAGCTCATAAAAACATCACAATAATCCACAAGTAATCCACACAACTCAACACCATCAATTAATTTCTTGTGAAGTGAAAAGTAAGAAAAAAGTCCATCATTAAGACATTAACATCAAACTACTGCTTTTAGCTAACATACGAGTCTGCTTTCTCCAACGAAAAAGTCCTTTTGTCTGAATCAGGAGAGAAACATGCACAGATCAAGCACAATCTACAGGTTAAAACGGTCCAAAACAGTTCTAAACAAATATGCCAAATGTATTTTAATGTGAGAAGACAACAGTACTTTATCACTGGAGGAAGTGTTATTATTGACTCTAAATTGCTGCTTCTGGCAAAATCAAAAGTTAAAACACCTTGATGATTAATGTGTTCATTACAAACATGCAGCTTTTCACTTCACAAGACATTAACTGATGGACTGGGGTCGTGTGGATGACTTGTGGATTATTGTGATGCTTTTATCAGATGTCTTTACTCTCAATCTGCCGGCACCCATTCACTTCAGAGGATCTATAGGTGAGCAAGAAATGCTAAATTTCTCTAAATCGCATCCAATGTAGAAACAAACTCATTTAGATCTGGGATTGTCTGAGGGGGGGAGTACATTTTCAGCAAGCTTTCATTTTTAAATAAACTATTCCTTAAAAATCTTGCAAATAAAAGCAATAAAATGAAAATCACTAAGCCATCAGACTCACAGTAAACAGAAAAAAACACGTCTTTCTTAAAAAAACATTCATATTTAAACAGCTGTCTTAACACTTTGCAATATTGTGCAGACACTAAGAGGAAAGGACGTTATCTATACTGTCCATTGTTTACATTGGACTGATTTCTGCCCCTGAAGACAAATGCAACATACTACACTGCCTATTGTTCATGTAAATGAACAAGGAACAAACTGACACCAGACAAAACAATTGTTAATTAAAATAGAAACCAAAAGTAACTTACTAAGGTTTATTCAGAAACGAGGAATACAAAAGGACAAATAGCATACCTTTGATAGTTGCGTTTGGCGGGCCTACTGTTCGTGTCTGTGCCCGCGGCTCGTGCGACACCGTTACCGTGTTCACTAGGCCAGGCTGCGGATTTCTCACCAGAAAAAGGCACGAAGAGCGACGATAATCCGTCAACTATCCATTCATACATCACAAACCACCACGATGAATAAGACTCCGCTTCGTGTGTTTGTGCCAGGTCTATACTGAAGGTTTTGAAACCGAAAAATTGACCCACTCCTGTTTCAAGTGCCTTCCGTAGCCGTGCATTTACTGATTTGTCAACTGCGACACCGCAGAACTGCGCGTCGGTTAAGCCCTCCCACTCTCCTCTCCTCTCCACTGAGATTGACGTTCCTTTACACGCCAGTTTAGGGCGCTGCAGAGCAGCAAATAGTAAGTATTTGGTAATGATCTGTCACTGGGTCAAATTGAACAAACGATATAATGTTTTATTAAAAACGACACATAATTTATTTACTTACATTTTATCTGTATATTCCATGTATGCTGATTTTGAATTGTTGGTATATGAGTAAAGTGATTAGTTTTACAGTTAAATATTTGGCGGGACAAATCATGCAACCAATCAGATGCGCAACTGAGGATCACGTGTCTCAAAGCGGAAGAAATATCGAGTGGGTGTGCTTGTTTTACTTAATTGAATGTTCTATGTTTGTTAATGGTTTTTACGCCAAAGGCATGTATTTTAAACAGCATTACTTTACATATTTTCAGTTTTAGCTTCAGCTAAGCTTTATGTTGCGCAAGACAGCATTATACAATGTACTACCTATTTAAATATAGCATGACAAGCGCCTACACTGCAAAGACATGAAATGTAAATTTTAAAAGGGTCTGTTGTATGGCAAAACAGCCACGAAAACTACATACGTGGCTTTTTAAAAACATTTTATTAAACTTTTAAAATATCACTAATATTAAATATTATAATATTTAATCCTTCAGTCAATACAACAAAATTAAAAAGCACAACAAATCCCTATAAATAACAAAATGATGTAACTGTATTGAAACTTGTAAATTAATGTCAGACATCCAATGTTTCATTTGTTTTTGAAGATGAAGAGGGATCTGTCTGCCCTTGGCAATTTTTCTGGAAAAAGGTTAAAAAAAAAAAACAAACACATGGAATTAGGAGCACTTCTAATATATTAGAAAAATATGTAATATTAGTGAACAAGATAATAAATTTACCGTATGTTTACCTCAGAGTCCAAGTGGAGTCCTGGAGTTCACTGCATCAATTCCCATTCTTCAAGGCAAAACAAGTTAACATGAGAATATTATGATTGTATGATTCACAATGACTGACCAGTGAATTGAAATGTAGCACAAAATACCATAACTAATCACGAGTTAAGAGAATTGTGTAGTGATTTTTTATTTTGATGGCAAAAACATTAGTACTGTACACTGTGTGTAAGATCTCACTGTAAAATCTCATGTATGTCTGAACAACATATGTGAACAACACTAGGTTTCAAAATGAATAAAGTTCAGTTGAGGTCCTGCTGTAAACTAGAGACAAGACTTACCTAAGCAACTGGTCCAAATAATTTCTGATTCGTTTTTAAATGTATAATTAAAATAAAACAATGATTTTAAGTTGGTTTTTATTTTTTATTTATTGGTATTGTTACATTGATGACTCTTACGTGTTTAAGGGGGGCAGATTTACAGGACCAATCACAGGCTGCACTGCTGGCTGATGAGTCCCACCTTGTCCTGCTGGCATCAAAGAGGGCCAAAAAGAGTAGCCAATTGGAGGAAGAGGTGGTACCTGGGAGCCGTAGTGATGGTGATGATGGACAGCCCCTCCTCTCATTATTGAATGTTGAAGGTCCTAAACAACATCAAACTTAGCATTGTAGCTTATTACTACATATTTTGGAATATCAACATTGTTTAATCAGAATACAACATCTCTAGATGGTTACCTGCCCTGAATGTGAGGTTAGAGGTGTGATTTGACTGTTGCTTCCTCCTGGGTACATGGCCATTGGCGGAAGAGCCTTCAGCATCATATTGTGCATGATGATCTGGTGCATCTGTGCATTCTGCATTAGCATCAACTCCACCATGTCTGTCATCAGAATAATAAAGTAGAGAACTTTTGGCCTAGCATAAATCTTAAAATGTAGTTTAAACAACATTTAGTACTTCATTCTTATCAGCTACTGCATGCAACTTCAAACACAGCTACACTACTGTTCAAGATTTTCTGTTTTTAATAGAAGATTCTTATTTATTAAAGTTTATAGTATTTATTTAAAGATGCAGTCAAAAACAGTCATGTAAAATTATATATATAAAAAATATATATTTCTATTCATTACTCCAGTCTTCAGTCTGATTCTTCCATTATGCTTGTATTTTTCAGGATTCTTTGATGAACAGAAAGTGTGAAGAACAGCATTTGAAATAGAAATCTTACATAACATTATAAAATGTCTTTAGTGCCAGTTTTGATCTATTTGTCCTTGCGAAATAAAAAATGAAATCTTTCTGACCCAAACCTTTGAACAGTAGTGTATTTGTTAAACAATAATCTTATAGTCTTGTAAGTGCTCTTTTGTTGGAAAGTACAGGTTTAAATGTCCTAAATGTCACTATTATTTATGGCTTTTTTGTCTTAGTATACAATAACGTTTTTCTGCTTTTGATGTATACCTTCTTTAATACTTCCTGATCTGTAGGGAAAGGTTTGTGGAGGTGGGATCTGTGCTATGAGAGGCTGTTGCTGTGGTAACTGCTGGATAATGGTGGCTGGCTGTTGAGGAACCTTGTGGAAGGAGAAATATAAGTTAGAGGGCCAGCAACATTGTACCAGACACATGCACACACAAATTGTTTATGTACTTGTATATTTTGGAAAAGCTATAAAGCCATTTAATTGAACTGGAATAGTAAATGTAGGTATTCTGTGTATGATTAAACCAGTATAACTACAAGTGAGAAAACTTTTCATACGGTGTGTTGAATGATTTGAGGGAGGTGAGGGGCAGGAGGAGGAAGAGGAGCAGGTGAAGGTGCAGGAGGTGCACTTTGGTGGATATGGATGGGAGGTACAGGTTGGAGTGGCCCAAGAAGAGGTTGATAATGATATTGCCTATGAGATCCACCCCATGTGTGAGGCCTTCCCAGATCCTCCATCATATGCTGTTCCTGGTGCATGCATATAAACATACTCAAATGCACACTAATAATTGTGATTTACATAAAAAAATATTTCTATTGACTATTACGTGACACTTCAAGATTGCCTTTGGTTTAATCATCTTAAAAAAGCTAAACAGATGCTCTTTATGTGCAAAGAAGATTTTAATATCATCTCTGTCAAACATACCCTCAGTCTCTGTAGGAGGTTTCTCTTCCGTCTCAGAGCGCTGTGTAATGCATCTGCCTGCCCATCATAACTTCCTGTGGAATCAAAATATAAGACATTAGTCATATATGTTGTATTCTGCATTTTTGGCATGCTCGGCTGTTTTTGTTTTAATTCCATGATAGGTTTTATTAAGGCTTGGTATACACCATTGAGAGGATTACTACTGAATAGAAAACTGGGATTCTGCCTGACAAAATTTTTCAGGACAGAATTTCAGCCAGAGAGTCATAACACAAATAATTTCAATCATTTAATATTATACCTAAACTACTCTCAAAAATCAAAAAAGAAAAAAAGTGGAGTTCACAAAAATTACTACTGTCTCTGTACTTGTGGAAAACGCTGAACCTTCTCTTTCAATGTTGTCATTTCTCTCATTCTGCAGTCTCTAAAAAGGAGCAAACAGATGATATAATACGTCTTTTAATTGACAAGTTTGGTCTCATGATATTCTGTTGTCAACAAAAGAGAAAGAATATATCATGTCAGTTATGTATAACTGAGAAATATCGCATTAAACCAACTTACCTTTTCCAACATTTTCAATCTGAGCCTTGTCATTTGGTCCACAACTGGGTCTGCCATTTTAAAAACACTTTGTAGATATGTTTATTTAATTATTGTCCATGTTTGCTGCGGAAGCGTGTCTGTTGTCAAAACAGATCTGTGTTGCAGAGTTCTTTGCCCAACCCTCAAGTTGCTAAGTTACATTAGAAATCCAGACAGAGGCTCTTTTGTTTATGGTGCACCCACAGCATTCTACAAAAAAAAATAATAATAATAATAATTATAATAAATGGACAAACATATTGTTCATAGTTTCCAATTAAATATTTTGAATTTGTGTTTTAGGAAAACCTCAAAATGTAATCATAGAAGGGTTATGGAAAGCTTTATTATTATTATTTGACATAAACATTATGTGTTTTGATACCTTTATACTCCAAATAAAAGGTTATGATTATATTTATCATCTTATATTTATATATTTATAATCTGTTTATTATTTCTTACTTATAATACATATATTATCAAAGTGTATTACATTAAATTGGCATAACATTTACAATTTATGAAATTTGGCCTTATATTATGAGTGAAGAAAACAACTAACCGTTTTTACTGGTTAATCTTATCCACCCGGGCTTTTACCCGCGTCTTTCATTTGTCAATCACAACCAGTATCGGAAACACGACTAACACAACAAATACAGAGCCTACGTAGGATGTCATTTCTCTCTATCCTGCTCCGCAATAGGCTCTAGAAGTTGTCAATCAAAGGGTCATGCTTGCACACCCTTTCTAATTGGTCATTCAGGCCCAATGCATTTAAAGGAGGGCGTTTTGAAAAAAAGCAGGGTATTTCTGCAACAAGAAATCTCATTGGCTGGCAAGTTCACATCCTCTGTTCTAATAGGTTCACGCAGACTGTCAATCCGATAAGGGCGGGGACAAATACACTTCGCGGCCATGTTGAAATTACACTGACAGTTACTCCTTAGGAAAATCACAAAACATTGCGAAAAATTCGTTTAAGGAAACACATTTCCAGTCTGACTGGCGCCCCTTGAGTGTTTCCTTCATTCCCATGAAATTCCTCGATCCAGGAAATGGATCAGGATGAAAGGCAGAGGAAATTAGAGGCCGGGCGAGCAAAGGTAAGCGCTAATATTAGCAGAGTAAGTTAACTTTACATTGGCTAGCAGTGAGTTTAAATATTGTTTTGTTATTCTGTATGTCTGTAATTATATCAACTACCACATTTATTTTTCTTGCTTTTATTTGAGATGTACTTGTTTTGCGGACCGCTACAGATGTCACAGTCACTTCCATTGTTCTTGGTGCACAATGTCTTATTATAAAACTTGTTTGTATGAGGAACTACTCAGACCGATTCAATTAATCAGTGTATCTGTGCCTGACCTTATCATAATTCAGTGTGCTGAGTGTTTTATTAATATCATGCTATAGCCATAATGGACAAAATGAGGCTTGAACCCCAAATGTCTTCTGAGTGTACCTCGTTCATTTGCACTGGTTCTCAAAATCTTCTTCAGCTGGAGCGTTTGAGCTTTTTTTAATTGCTAATGTGTAGCTTTGGGTATTTGTTTGATTTGAGTTTAAATTTGGGGTAAATGTGTGTTGGCTTTGCGGCAAAAACTTATTTTATGCTTATGATGCTGTAAATAAAGTTCTATTGCTGAGGAGAACCTGATACAGCTCTGTCTCTAGGCAGGATCAGTGCAGCTCACAGGTATCTATAGTATATATTTAGCTCAAGAGAGCTTTTACGGGAATTGCACTTTATCGCAATGAGAGTGGCATCTTTTTGTTTGTTAGGTGTTTCTTTATCTCCCTCCTTTTAAAGGACAAACGCTTCAAATGATGCAAAAAGCACAATAAGTGGCTGCATTCATTAACTAAATACTTTCTCATTGTTGAATGATGATATTCAGCCCACAGAAGAAAACTGCCTGTTATTTATAAAGAGACCTGCAGGAGGCACCATACGATTGAAACCTCAACATTGCAAGGCTGGATTTCAGGACTCATTAAATATAAATGTGTGGTTGTTTATTCACCCAGTTTTGTTTTGAACCTATATTGTTTTTTTTGTGGACCACACAAAAGTTTAGTTTATAAAAAAGTCCTCTCTCCTCTCTTTGCCTCGGCAACGTTTTTTTCTTCTCACAATCAAGCTTATATTTTCCATTTAAAATTTTATTAATATAATATTTGTCTATAATATATTTATCTCTCATTTGAACCAAACTATAAAGTCGCTCTTGGAATTTCAACAAATCCTCATCTACATCATGCACTTGCTCTGAGTCTCTAGATCCATTCTTGTCAAATCCTGAATTTCATCTTGTAACTTCAACCACACGAAATGCATTAATATTCAAGCATTTAACATTAGTTTATGTGATGCATCTGGATTGTTGTTTGTTAGTTGTTAGGGTAATTTATCTTAAAGATTAACCTGTTCTAACTGGTTAGCAATCAGCTATCTGCCCATAGCACAGCTTTGCTAACATCAGTTGCAAATGTTCTTTTAAAGTAAATCTTCATTGTGTTTATATTTAATTCAGATATGCACACCATTTTAGTGACCACTGGATGCTGAATGATGTAGCCTGAATATTATATGTAAGTCACTTTTCTAGATGCTGTTTGTGGCTTGTGGTCCCCCAGGCTCTCTTCATATCAACATCTTATGTGATTTGACGGTCAGTGGGCGAAGCACAAATTGATTCCTTGCATGTTTGTGAAAGCAGGTCAGATGTAATCCAGTGGAATAGCCTGCTCTTGTGTTTTTTTTTCTTTTTCAGGTGTATTCATACTCGGATCTGGGTTAGAGAGTTAGTTCAGAGAGCAGCTTCATGTTAGGTCACAGTATGCATGTTTATGTGAAAGGTTTACGTTGTATTTGCTCCTCCTCCATTTTTCCCTTTTCATTTGGTTTTCAGTGGGTTTTGCAGAGCACATCATTTCATTTGGTGATCTTAATGTTTCCAGAGACCTGCCCAGGAATCATATGGTGTTCTGTTTGGTTGATGGATTGCTGTCATGTGACTAATTGAACAGCCTTAGGGGTTATGCTGATGTTTGTTCATACAAGCGCCATTGTCATATTTGGTCCAGCAGGGCTCATTTGAGCTTGCTTTTAATCTGGAATAAGCTTCTTAAGGCAGCTGTGAGAAACCATCTCTTGCAGAATTGTGTGTGTTTCAAGCCTCACCACATTTCCATGCTTGACAATCAGGGATTCTCCAAAAAAGGAAGAAGATGATTATTTTTAGAAGATGAAGAGCCCATCGTTTTGGAAATCAGCTTTTTAAACCTGTTTTTCTTGCTGTTGTTACATTATGGACTAAACCAACCCTTGAGATGATGTATTTGCCTTATTTTGTTTGGTCTATTCATGCAATGTCAGTCGTGCAGGAGATGCATCTGTTTGACTGTTGATATGGCTTGTGTTTAAAGCCCAGCACGATGCTGATTCTGTGTACCTGCTATCTCATCCTGATGTACGTTTCCCTCTACCTGTCTCTCAACCTCTGGCACAGCTTGCTCACTTTAGACAGCAACGGGCAAAAAGCGAAAGTTCGGGCACACAGAAAAAGACGCCGAAGAGGAAAGGCCAGACTGTCCAAACGAATGAACGGGCAGCGCAAGAGCGCCACCTAGAGGAATCGCAGACAGACGATTGTCATGGAGAGATCAACAAGGAATCCTCAGAGGTGAGCTTTTAATTTTAAAGGGGCTATACATGTTAGAATTTGTCTTAATCACTTTTTTTTTTTTTTTTGTCAATGTGGGAACAGCTTGTAACGATTTCCTGGGTTGTTTATGAAAGCCTGTAGATTGATTTTTATTTCAAGGAGTCGAGACATTTTTGCCAGGAAAATCAAAAAGTTGTGGCATTTACATGCGTGTCTGAGAGCCTCGTATCGAAATCTTATACAATGTTTAGATTAATGTTAAAAGAGCTATTCTTTACTGTAATGTCAATATATCATGCAAAGAAAAGGGATTAATTTAAACCATAGTCTTATAGGCAAATTTATATAGTCTGTTGTCTCAAGTATACTTTATGATAAAATCACAACAGTGTAATTTTAATAACCTCATCTATCGACATGATGCCAGTGAATTGAGCTTGTGTAAACCTATCCACAACCCTATGATGCTTTCTTAACCACTGTTTTCTCACTGCTGTCATTTTCGTTTTTTATTTTGTTACTGAGCAAAGAGCACAGTACATATTTACATATTAATCGAAGCGTCACTCTTATCAGATGGGGATGGTATCTGGATGTTCATTAACAGCATATTTAGACTTTTTATTTAGTGTAATCATGTTCAGTTTATTGTAATAATGTGTGCAACAGTATGAGTGAGCAAATAAGTTGTAGTTTTGTGACACCAGTCAGATGCAACAATCACAGTGATGCAGTATAAATGCTTTTTTTCTTAAATGCCAGATAAGTTTAGTTTTTATCAAGGTTCCTGATCTCTAAAATGGTTTTATTTATAACGGTTCTAGAGCTGTAGAAAATGGTCTTTATATACTGAAATATGGCACACGCATATTTATGATATGGTCTCTTTAAGAAGTGGGTCAGTTTACGCTTTCACTTCATTGACTTTGAGGGCTTGGATACTTGTTTATGTGACGTTTTTCTAAAGGGCATAACGTCTATAATCACTAATGTACAACATCTTTTTCCAGTCATTTGAGTCAGAATATTAATTCAACTGAACATTGAAAAACTTCTTAACATGTTATTTAGACATTAAGCCTGCAATGTCACATGCAAATAGCCTGTGCACACCAATTCAGAATATGTCAAATATATTGCATGTATATTTGTGTTCCCCATCTGAAAATAGGTCAGTTAGCATAACACCGCTAAGGGCAATGTAGTCATGGTAACTAGAAAATATTCATGTTTGTCTGAACGTTTAGGCATCACTCAGACCTGATGGCACAGGCAGCAGTGTTCCAGAGGTCCATCAGTGCAGCAGAGAGGATGATGAAACTGATTCCCAGGAACAGAGGTCCTCTTCTGGGTCTCTGGCAGAGTCAGAGCTGCCTGATCAGGCAGAGGACGAACTTGCAGAAATGATTATAGTTGCACATAGTGGCAAAGAACAACTGAAGGTAAACCATTACCCTTTAAGGAGCACACAAGACCGATTTTACAATTGCAGTTATATTTTTCCATTGCTTTCATGCATGTTTGGTACATTTCTGCCCATGCATGAGATCAGAAGCATAACAGGCACATTAGCCAAAGATAACATTTAATAATAACATTTTAGCAATATTTATTTGTTTGCCAATAATTAGTGTATATTTTTATATATATATATATATATATATATATATATATACACATTTATAAATGCATGCAGAGGGAAAGGAGAACCAATTACATTTCATGAATGAGGTTAAATGTATCCTCATTCCGTCTGTTCACTCCACTCACGGATTTAAGGATTATGATTTCTTGCTCCAGGAAGCCTAGATTTTTAGGTGTCAAATTGTTTGTGCTTATTCTATATAATGTAACTCATTGGCTAGAGTCCAATTAAAAAAAATAATTGTGGTTGTGAATGTTATTTACAGATACTTAAAGCATACTGTTGGAATTATTAAATTGTTCACATAGCAATTACAGGCTGCAGTGGAGAAACGGAATGAGATCATATCACAGCTTAGTAAGAACCTGCAGGTGGCGCTGCAGAGCAGAGACCAGGTGCAGCTGGAGGCACAGCAGCTCACTGGTCAGATTCAAGCACTACAGCAGCAACTACAGCAGGTAAAGGTCATACATTTATTAAAAAAGAAAAGTTTCTCTATCTTGCCTCTAGTCCTCGGCACGGATTCATTAAAACAGATTTAATGTAAGTGGAGTACTTAATAATGTAGTGATAGTCAGATTTGTGATTTTTGAGAATGTTTGGGTTGGAAAGAACAAATTAGAAAAATGCTGGGCTCTGTTAGATATGAAAAATGATGACTGGTGTTGACACTTTGCTAACAACACCCCCAATCCTCTGAATATAGACCGTCTGAAATGTCTTGTTTCCCTAATGGTCAAATGAACAAAACGTGTTCGTTCTTAGTCCCCAATTTGCAACTAAATAAGTCTAAATGAATGAAATGTAATACTACTTGCAGGCTAAAGAATATCTACGTAGCAAAAGTCAAGGGTGTGTGGATCTGACCCTGGCTGTTCAGAATCAGCTGCATGTACAATTGGAGGAGTCGCAACAGGTTAGGACATGTGTCTTTTTAACAGTTAAGCTTGTCGTTTGAAGCAAAATTTGTTTTATCAACATGTATTTGTTCCATTTTGTTTTTATAGATGACCAAGGAACAACAGTGCCTCTTGGCCCAAAAAGAAACTGAGATCACAGACCTGCAACAGAAATTGTGTGTCATGGAAAAATCCCTCTCTCAGCTTCAACATGCCTTCACCCAGAGAAGTGCTGATCAAAAAGATCTAAGGCTTGATGAACATGGTGGTTTAGATTTTTCCATTATGAGCCCCCTGTTCCTGGATAACGGTCCTGACTCAAACTCTGAAGCTTTAATGCAAAGCCTTAGAGCTGAGCTAGAGGAAGAACGTAAGAACAGCCAGCGAGCTCAAGAAAAAGTAGAAGCATTTCAGGTGAGGGTACGGAGTCTGGAGAATGAGAAGACTCTGATGGAAGCTCATCTGGCTGCTGTTAATGAAACACAAGCTCAGGAAACCCAGAAATATAAAGTAGAGAAAGATGAACTGAACCAAGAAATGGCTAGACTAGATAACCTTGTGAAGGAGCTTCAAAATCATCTTCATGAAGAGGAGGAGACAGGACGACACATGCGTTCCAAATATGAAGCTGATATTTCCAATTATGATCTAAGGCTTCAGACTCTGGAGGAGGAAAGGGAATTGAACGTAGCCCAGCTAAGCGAAGCTCATGAGGCTGCCCTTAGTCACCTGCAGAAGGAGCACTCTGATGAGATCCGTCGTATCCAGGAGCTGCTAAACCAGGCCCAAAGTCAAAATTCTCATCATGATGTTTCCAAAGACTTTGGTGCAGATTTACCTTGGAACAAAGTCTCCAAAGAGCACTACAACGAAGAGACAGCCACTGAGAATGCTGTCAGAGACCACTATAGTTTTGACATCTTTGCAGGGGGTTTCCAGGATGTTCTTATGGAGCGTTACTTGGCCTCTGAAGGGCCTCAAGAATGCTCATTAATTGAAGAGAGTGTGGAGGAACATAGCCTGATGGAAGCCTCTGGGACTTCCAGGTTTGAGCTAGATAGTGAGGTAATTTTTCACGCTTCAAATGTCACATCGGATGGTGATAAGTCTGAGCCAGAACTGTCTGTTGTTAATGGCACTGAAGTGCCCCAACCTGATGAAATGTCCTTCATTGATGCCCAGTGGCAAAACTCAACCTCGGTCATTGAAGAGCTGAATGAGAGCTCGGGCACTATGGACTTGGCTAAAGAGCTTCTGATCCAGCAGTGCCGAGACCTGTCAGAGCAGTTAGAAGAGCGGGAACGACAGCTTGAAGTTCTTCAAGAGGAGGTTCGGCACTCTGCTGAAGAGGTTGAGGAGGCACGGGAGCGTTGGAGCAAAGCTTCGGAGGAGCTGGAGGAAGCTAAGTGGGAGTTGGAGATGGAACGTGAGAAAAGAATTCAGTATGAGGAAGTTATAAGCCAAAAAATGCATGAAGAAGACAACCTCAAGAACATACTGAGTCACCTGCAGATCCAGGAACAGATGCAGCATCAGGACAATGAAAGATTAATGCCTGACAACACTGATTCCAATAAAACCTCAATCTTTTTATCTGTAGAGAAGATGTTAAAGGAACTAAGGGAGGAAAATACCCAATTGGTGCTAAAGCTCAAGTGTCAGGAGCAGCTAGTGAAGGATGTCCATGAACAGAAAGCAGCTCCTGACTCTATAAATAGTGACCTTTCATCTTTGCAACCTCAGAGAGATGAATTTCTACTTCAGTTGGAGCAACAAAAGGTAAAACACCAAGCTACTTCAGTGCTGCTTGGTCAAAGGACCCTGCAGGTGGACCAAGTCAATAGTGAGTTTCAGCAGCTCAAAGCTGAAGTAGTGGAGAAGGTTAGACAGTTGCAGAACTTGGAGAAAGAGAAGACAGACCTTGAGTCTAAACTAATGTGCCTTAAAGAGAACCTCACCAACATGGAAGAGGAGAAAGCTACCCTTGAAAGACGTCTCCAAGCTATGGAGGACCAAGCAAAGAGCATGGAGAAGGTTCTTGAATCAGAACTGAAGAACTTTGAGGTTTGAAACTTAATTGCTCTTTTGAAATATAGCACATTTAATTTATAAGCTATAGTATAAAGCAGGGGAGGGCAAACTCGGCCCTTCCAGGCCACTTTCCTTCAGAGTTTAGCTCCAACCCTAATCAAACACACCTCAACCAGCTAATCATTGTCTTCAAGACTGCTAGAAGGCTACAGGCAGGTGAGTTTTATCACGGTTCGATCAAATCTCTGCAGGAAAGTGGCCTGGAATGGCCAAGTTTGTCCATAATGTATAAAGTATAGTGAGAATGAACGAATGCATAAATTTGTTTCCTCTGTTATCAGAATGTCAAAAAAAAAAAGAGTATTTTATGTATACGACACACAAATGTGGTCCTCCAGCTAACTCGTATCTGCCTCTCTAGCACCAAATTGAATCAAAGGATGCAGAGCTCAAGGAATTCAAGGAAGCACAAGAGAAGGCAGAAGAGGAATACATGGAGAAGGAGAGTGCCTTAATGAAAGAACTCATCGTAGTCAAACAGTATCTAGAAGAAAGACAGAAGCAACATGAGGAGGAGAAGAAAATTCTGCAAGAGAAACACCAGAAAGAGGTGAGAACCAGGTTGTGACTGACTATGGGAGAATGTCCATTTAAAAGGATAACAAGTGTAAAAGACGCATTGAGTGAAGATAACTGAAAAGTTGTGTAATTAAGTGGTTGAAAGGTGTTGCATGAAATTGTGCATACTGTACATAACAGTTGATATCTCATGTTTTTCCTACCTCCAGGTGAAATACTTGAATGTACGTTTTGAGCGTGAACTTTCCGAGCAGTCTGCTCATCTGGAAGATGAGCAGAAGAGACAGATCAGCATGATTAAACAGGTTAAACAACCTATTACCTAATTTTATTTATGCTAGCAATGTGACAACACCTCTAAATGGATCAGATGAATCTCTTAATTCGTATACACCGTTCTTTGTCGTAGGTCTATGAACGAGAACATGAGAGGGAACTGACGCAGCTGGCTGCCCAACATAGTGAGGAAATTGGCAGACTTAAAGATGAGCTCTCCAGGGAGCTGCAAGACGGCCTGGAGGCTGCACACCAGGCTGAGCTACTCCAAACACAAGTACGTGTTTGATCTCAGGATTTTTATTTGGGTCCTGGGGTATGTTTTGGAATGTAATGCTGACATGCTGCTCAATATATAGTGTTCAAAAGTAAAATTCTGAAAGGAAGAAATTAATACTTGTACTCAGTTACAAGGATGCATTAACTTGATCAGAAGTGAAAGGGATAAATTTAAAATGTTACAAAAGATTTCTATTTCAAATATATTCCATGCTTTTGAACTTTCTATTCATTAAAAATCTGAAGAAAAAAAATGTATCAGAGATTGTGAGACTGAAGACTAAACATAATGGCTGCTAAATTTTTTAAAAAATATATTAAAATGGAAAACTGATATCTTATTGTGTCCTGATGATAATATTTTATATTTTTCATTGTATTTTTGAACAAATAAATGCTACCTTGGTGAACATAAGACTTTCAAAAACAAACAAACAAAAAAAAAATCTTACCGACCTCAAACTTTTGAAGAGTAGTGTGTATTTTTAATAGTATAAGAAATGGAATGCAGCACTGCAGTGGTATTTTAAATATTTACATAAATTCTTCACACGTTTTTCTACTTAATATTAAAGTATTGGATGCATTCTAATTTAATTAAAAAAACAATGCATGGAGCTGCATGTGTTCCCAATTGAAGTGTAACCCCCACCAATTAATGTAAATTAACATCATGGAAATGTAAATGCCTTTTTCTTGGGCAGTTGCCTACATCTCTAGAGCAGCATTAGCACAGGAGCTCAGCAGCTGGCTATGACCTCTGTGTCTCACAAGAAGTATGTGTGCTGCATTCCTAATAGCAGTACAGCAATATGCCATTCTAAACATTACCCATATTTTAAATGCTTTCCTTCAGTTATGCCCTAACCACAATTCCACAGTCATGTTGGTTTGTTTTACTGTTTATAATCAGAGCCAGCACAACCTGGAGCTTGAAGCCTTGCGTCTGAGTTTGACCAACTTGCACACTGCTCAGCTGGAGCGTTCTCAAACCAACATGCAGAAAGATAAGGAAGCGGCCCTCAGTGAGCTGCAGACCATGTTACGAGAGAAATGGGCACAGGAAAGCGCCATGCTGCAGACCCGCCAACAGTTTGAGCTGGAGCGAATCCGGGAGCAGAGCCGAGAGCAGGAGCAACGAAACCAACGAGTGCACCAGCAAGAGATTGGTGAGGGTTTGGCTTGTAGTTTAATATCAAAATGTTATTCTTTGTAGTATTACTTTATAACTGTGACAATGCAGAGGGATGTGCGTTTGCTCAAAGTATGTTTGTGCATTTTTTATGGGTATGTTCTTTCACCGTATAGATAATCTAAATCAGGAATGGGAGAGGAGAGTTTTGGAAGAGAAGTGCTCAGTGGAACAGTTGCAGGCCTGTAACCTAGAGGTGAACTTTTTACTTTTTTCAAAGGACAAACATCTTGACCCACTGAGATATTGTGGCTTGCCAAGAAATAGGTGTGAAACAAATTTGTGCAGTGTGATGTCTTCTTTTCTCCATAGGATCTAAAGGCAGAGTGGCTCTTGGAGGCTGAGAAGGTCAAGAAAGAACTCCAGAGTCAATTAAATGATGTCCATCATAAACTTAGTGAGACCCAGGCGGCCCTTACTAAGGCTGAAGTAGCTCTCTCAGAGACACAGGGTAGGCTAGAAGACCTGCAGCATTCCAGGGATCAAGACATTAAGAATCTGGAAAAAGAGCTCAGCCAGGCCTTGACTGACAGAGATGCTGCTGCACGTGAGTGTCATTTAGGGCGCTTTCACACTAGCACTTTTGGGTCAGAGTTTGGTTCGTTTGGATGATGTGAACGCTGTCTTCCGACCTCGGGTGCGCACCCGCGAACCGTACCAGAGTCCGCTTAAAAAGGGTGGTCTGGGGTTTGGTTCAAGGGAACTCTGGTACGGTTCGCTGCTGATGTGAACGCAGTCGTACCATATCACAGAAGTGAACCGGTATTAATTACGCATTATTTGATAAAAACGTGTGTTTGTGTGTTTCACTCACTTTCCTGACGAGCGTGACTGACGCGCTGCAAGCAGAGAGCTGTATGTCTCATCTCTGTTCGGCTTCAGCGTTCTTTAGAGCATTTGCAGTACATTCGTAAGACAGACGTAAATGCTTTATGCATTGAAGCTTTGTAAACAAAACAAATGGTTAAAAAACTTAAATATATATAAGCGCAAAGAGCAATCTCATTCATTTTGCCGCCTTCTCCCAACGCAACGGGGTAAACAGCTGCTGGCTTGATGACGCAAACGAACCACGGTTCAGACCCAAATAAAATATGAACGCAGTCCGGAGGGGGGAGCAAATTAACTCTGTTTTGGACCACGAAATTGAACCAAGTGTGAAAGCACCCTTAAACAATTGTGTGAACTAAGCCATATTGAAAGTGATATGTTTTGCTGTCTCAGTTTATGGGTGTTTTTACAACTGGCTTGTTTGACGTGTTTGTTTCAGAACCCAGTGGTTTTTCTCCTTTAGTTTGGTTTAAGCATTTGCGAGCACACCATAACAAGTGGTTCGATAACAACTGAACAACGTGGGCTTGACTCAATTGAAAACTCTGCAGTAGTTCAGTTGTGGTGAAAGCATTGCAGCCCAAATGCATTTTGAAACCAAGAAGAAAGTGCAACATTGTAACAACTGTTTCAGACCGACGCAAACAATCAGCAGGTCTGAAATTCCCTACATTTCTGTCCTTTCCCCTTCAGGTGCAGTTGAGGAGTTGGTTGCATGTCACAAGGCGGCACTGCAGGAGCAACAGGAACGTTCTCGAGCCCTGGAGCAGAGAGAAAAACAGTTGACGCAAGAGGTACCATGCACATGTGGCATTTGTTGCAACAAAATTGCAATGCAAATGTTTTATTTTTGTTTGTACTGAGGCAGCGTCTTTGTGAAAGGTTGACCGTCTGCAGTCAGAAAAGGCAGAACTGAAGACCAGTTCAGAACAGGAGATCTCAAACCTCTGGTCCCAGCTGGAGAGCATGAGAACCAACAGACGGGAGCTCGGAGGCAAGCTGGGCTATTTCCCTTTAAACCATTTTCTGTTTTTGAACATCTCTATGGGCTTAGACTGCTGTATTGTCTTATTCATTTATTATTTATAATAAAACCAGTTTTATTACCTCCTGAATTGGTGTTTGTTTTGAGCAAAGTTCCTATTATTTAGTGTTGATGTGAACTACAAAGACCTGTAATTCTTTTTCTATAGAGCTGAAAGAGCAGTTGCTAGCACGCTCGTCGCAGGTTGATGACATTGAGCGACTAAAACAAGAATTTGCTCAGCAGCGGCAGGAAATCAAGGAGCAGAATGAGATTGAGCTGGAAAACCTCCGCACCTATTTCGAGCAGAGACTCCTGGTCACCGAAGAGAGTCATCGGGAAGAAATCGCACTCCTGCAGCTGCGCCTTGTAGAGGGAGCCCTGGAGGACTCAGTGCTCAAGACTGGAGATGCAAGGTTTGCTTGGATTTCCTGTTTCTGGGGTTATAGACTTGTGTTAAGGCCCAAGACTATATTTTAGTGTCGTTAGTGATGCTGTAATTTAAAATTTTGCTTTGTTTGTGCTTGCATTTACATTATTATACAATTGAGAATCATAGGTCCCATTTTTACCTAATACACCTGGTCTGATCACCTCGGATTGTTATTCGTATCAGGTGTAACATTGGCACTTGCATCCTAAGCAGTGTAGGTGAGGAATAATACAGCTCCAGTAATTCATCCTGTAGTAGAAATGACCAAACCAGAGCCCGCAGTCCAAATTTAGCATTTTGATTTGGCCCACCAGGCCATTTCACAATTTTTTTTTCATTGAAATGTAGAGAATGTAAGTCAATTTAATTAAAACGTTTTTTGGTTTTAATATAATCAACCAAGCGAGTGCATAGTTGAATAAATAGTTTGTTTGTTAATACTAGAGTCATTTGTAACACAATGTTGTTTTGTAGCTTTATTTCAGAAGGGAAGAGTGACGATGACAGGAATGATGCTATGGAAGAGATCTCAAGACAACTAGAGAAACACAAGGTAAACTGTTTTAGTTGGTGCTCAATTGAGATACACTTCATAAAACCAAATTTACCCATAATTTACTTGTTAATGTTGCAGCAGTTCACATTTTCAAATAAAGGTCTTCCTAATCTTTTAGCAATTTCAAATGATTACCATTGACCAAATTATTCGTTTTATAATAAGTTGGGAACAAACTGATGCATGTATGTTCTTTGCAAGTACTATAACTGTTGGTGTGTTTGCAGGAGGAGCTGGGTTCTCTACGGCTGCAGTTAGAGGAGAGACACCAGCAGGAACTGGAGCAGCTGCGGTCTAGTATGGCTCTGACTTATAAAGAAGAACTACTCCAGGCTCGCACTGAGCTCACTGACCGATACTACAAAGACATTGACCAGCTCAACACCAAACATGCCCATGAACTAGAACAGCTCCGTGCCAAACTCTCAGACAACTATATCAAAGGTAAAGCTTTGAGTGTGCTCCAAGCTTTGCGTTTTCAAATTTATTTATTTTTTGAACACCCTTGCAAACAATTTAATTGTAAAATATTTTTTAAAAACATTTAATTGCAATTATTTAACAATATTGGTGTTTGTTTTCTGTATTTTTAATTAATAAATGCAGCATTGGTATCTTTAAAAACACCCTCAAACTTAAAATATTTTTTCTCTTTCTCATCAGAAATAAACAAGATACGTCTACAGTCTGCACAGGATGTAGCGAGGCAGGTGGAGGCTGAGGTGAAGGAGAGGACTCATGAGCACCAAACCAAGGTGACACAACTGGAAACCCAGCTATCTCGGCTCTCCTTAATGCACTCAGAGGAACTGGAGAAAGTGGTAGCGCAACACCGAGAGCAGCTCAGACAGATGGAGGAGGCAGTAAGTGTGTTCACAACAGCAGGCCTTTATACTTGGTACAAAAGGGCTTTGGTGAAGATCGTTGCCAAAGGCTGGTACCAAGCACTGTCAAATGGCATAGAAGTAGTGGTCATGCTGTAGACAGATGAAACTCGTGCTGATTTTTGTGGAGACCCTTTAGCAATACTGTAACATTATCAGTATTAAAGGCATCTTTATGAACAAGGTTCTTTTTATTGAGCACTGTTTTTTTTTTTTTTCCCTGGTAAAGCATCAGAAAGATGCTGCTGAAGAGTTAAGGGTGCGTCTTGAGGAGGCGCAGAAGGCAGAGAGGAATCGTGTGAGTGAGGAGTTCACTAAAGAGCAGGCCCAGCTGAGGGAGCAATTCCAAATTCAGGCTGAGCAGTGCTTGTCATCGCAGAGAGAAGAGCTTCAGAGATCTGCCCTGAAAGAGAAAGAGGAGTTGGAGCAGAGGATTCTAGAGGTCCAAAAACTCCTTGATGTGGAAAGGGAGAAGCTCCAAGCACTGCAGAAGAGTCTGGAGTGTGAAGAGAGCCCTCAGGTGGTTGCGTTGAAGCAGAAACTCCAGGCTCAATACGACAGAGAGATGTCCACTGCAAAGAGCGCCATGGCAGCAGAAGTGAAAGAGCTGAATGCTCTACTCCAGGATCAGATGGAGAGCAAGCTACAAGAGGCCCTCTGCAGGTCAGAAACTGTATTACGCTAAAACCGCATACTTGTTAATAACATTGGCAAATGTGATCCAGAGGAGCTTAAAGTTAAACTTCAAGACCTGTTATTATCTATACTACAATATTGCTTATACTTTTTTTTTTTTTTTTTTTTTTTTAAACATCAGTCTTGGTGATATGTGTTTAAAAGTAATAAGTTATGAATAAATAAAGTTGTGCAAAGAAAAAATTTATTTTAGGGGAAAGGGAAGTGGTGTGGCCAAGTATGGTGAACCATACTTGGAATTTGTGCTCTGCATTTAACCCATCCAAGTGTACACACAGTAGTGAACATACACCCGGAGCAGTCATTGGGCAGCCATTGCTACGGCGTCCGAGGAGCAGTTGGGAGTTTGGTGCCTTGCTCAAGGGTCTCACCTCAGTCGTGGTATTGAGGGTGGAGAGAGTGTTGGTTATTCACTCCCCCACCTACAATCCCTGCCGGACCTGAGACTCGAACCCACGACCTTCGGGTTACAAGTCCAACTCTATCCACTAGGCCACGACTGCTCCTCCAATGTATAACAAAATGGAGAATGGATGGAGTAAATGTGCTCATTATCATCTGTATGTCATATGTAGGCACCAAGAAGAGCAGAAACAACTGGAAGATAAGTTGACCCTTCAAAGAGATGCTGGCCTGGGTCAACAGAAAGAACAGCATGCTGAGGAGCTGCAGGCCCAGAAAACACTCCTGGACCAGCGAGCTGCACAATTAGAGCATCTTGAAAAAGAGTGTCAGGAACTCAAAATACTCCACCGGGAGGAACTGGAATCCCTGAGGACCAATCACAAAACAGCCTTAGAGACCTTGGAGGTGGAGCTTACAATTAAACACAAGGTAGAGCTCGACAGATTGGAGGCGGTCCTTCAGGAGACCAACCTGGCACAGCTTGAAGCTCAAGAGGCGGAGCTTCAGACACGTCACAAGCAGGAGAGGGAGGAGCTTGAGGAGAGGCTGTTGGCAAATATGGATACACTGGAGAACACATACTTGAAAGAAATCCAGGCAGTACGTGACGAGAAGGAAAGAGAACTGTGTGACCTTGTAGAACACTATACTGAAGAGATTGAGAGGGTGAGAAAGGAGGAGCAAACCATCAGAGAGGACCTCAGAAGTGAGCTTGCTAAGGTCCATATGGATAAATTCAGCGCCATGGCAGCAGAATTGAATCAAGCCCATGAGGTAAGCACAGTAATGGTATGTTTTGAAGAGTTCATTTGCAAAAACCAATAACTCGGTTTTTAACAATTTTCAGAAATCATGTTTTTTCATTGTGCATTCCAATTAATCTCAATCAAACTGCAGTTTGGTTATTTTGACTAGGTTAAAATAGCTGTTTTTTTTAAAGTTATAACACAACATAACAAAAAACTGAGTTTTTGCAAATTAACTCTTCTTTTTTTGATGCAAGCTTAGTTCATTGGAAAATGTATTGATGGAGCAACATCTTGTGTGTTACCTTGCTCATGCAGGCGGAGATCTCTGAAGCTGTGTCCTCTCAGGGGGCTGCTCTAGAGGATGAGCATCGATCTGCTTTTGAAGCTCTTCAGCAGCAAGTAGTTGCTTTAGAGAAGCAGCATGGCGCCGCCCTTGTGGAGATCACTGATCTTGCTGCTGCAAAGGAAAAGCAACACGAGCAACAACTCAATGTGCTGGCTACTCAACATCAGCAACAGTTACAAGTATGTGTTCAGGAGGACACGAACAATGTGTCATTTTCATTTAGATATGTTCAGCCTTTAGCATGGATTTAGCATAGATAAAGTAGTTTTGTTTAAACTGTAAGAAGATAAGAGCTTCTTTCATTAACTCTCCTCTCTACCTCAGGAGTTAAGAGGAGTGTCTGCCAGGGAGCTGGAGGCTCTGCGTAGGGAATTAGAGGAAGAAGCGTCAAGGCAACGCCTCCACTTCCTGGAAGAGGCCGAGCTTCTCAAGTGCAAGTCTGAGGAGTTGCTTCAGCAGAAAATTGCGCAGTTAAAGGTGAGGGGGGAGCTGTTAGTTTTAAAGTAGCTGTATTCTACACTCCCATTTCCCATAAAAGTGAATGCGTGTTGGTCAAGGTTTTTTGCGCCTAAAATATCCCCCACCCCCTTTTTAAAAAAAAACCTATCTCTGTGACCCTTTTAAGCAGGGTCCCTGTGGGTCTTTAAAACATTTTAGGGCACTTTCACTCTAGCACTTTTGGTGCGCACCCTGATTCGATTGACATCAGAGTTCGGTTCGTTTGGATGATGTGAATGCTGTCTTTCAACCTCGGGTGCGCACCCGCGAACCGTTCCCGAGTCCGCTTAAAATGGGTGGTCTGGGGAACGGTTCATGTGAACTCTGGTACGGTTCGCTGCTGATGTGAACACAATCGTACCAAATCACGGAAGTGAACCACTATTAATACCATATTTGATAAAAATGTGTGTGTGTTTTTCACTCACTTTCCTGATGAGTGTGATTTGACGCGATGTATGTCTAACTTCTGTTCGCTTTCAGCGTTCTTTAGAGCATTTGCAGTACTTTCGTAAGACAGACGTAAGTGGTTTAAGCACTGAAGCTTTGTAAACAAAATGAACAGTTCAAAAACGTAAATGTATAAAAGTGCAGAGGGCAATCTTATGCATTTTGCTGCTTTCTCCAGTGCCATTGTTACTAAGCAACGGGGAAAAACAGCTGCTGGCTTGACTCAAACGAACAGCGGTTCAGAAATATGAACGCAGTCCAGTGGGGGCAGGGGGAGGGGGCAATCGAACTTTGGTTCGGACCAGGCAATCGAACCAAGTGTGAAAGAACCCTTAATGTCTGAATGTTGAGTGTGGTCAAATTTATGGTCCTAAAAAGTCTTCAATGTAATCAATTGTATACCAAAAGAATGGGGAAAAACATGAATCGCAATATGGCTAAATGTGATTAAATAATGATCTCTTAATTCTTTATGGGTAAGTTCCGATCAAACCATTTGGCTTATGTCTGTTTTGGAGGTGAGAATCTAATGCTGATTAAGTGATTGTCATTGCTTCTCTACCCATTTCTTCAGAGTTGCCCTTGATTTGTATGTGCGTCTTTCAGGAGGAGAGTGACCAGGAAAAATCTGTTGCTCTTGAGGAGCTGGAAAAGACTTTAAGACAGCAACACGAGCAAACTGAACTCGCCTACAGTGACAAGATGAGCCAACTCGATGTGCAACTACAGCAGCTGGACACTGTTGTGTCACAGGTACAACACACAGTCAATTGGTCAACTCACCATACAGCTGCAGCAAATGAGAACAGTCAGCTCAGTGTAACAAACTTGAATATTTAATTTGCTTCAAGTATTTGGTAGTATTTTAATTCTTTACTACTGATGAAGAAAACACAAACGCTAGAAAATAGTGCTTGCAAGTTTTTGAAGTTTTTCAATGTTATTATTTTTATTAGCAGTGGGTGGGACAGCAACAGTGGTTCTCGATCACCTTCAAATACAAAAAGATTTTAAAGAATCTGGATTACCAGACAGTCGAGTTGCTATTTTAAGGGGGGTGTTCAGGATGCTGGTGTACATAAGTGGTGGGTGTGAATGGTAACAAAGGGCCTAGCTAAGCTTCGGTAGGGCTGGTTGTTATGGTTACATCTTTGCATGCCTTTTGGCAGATGAAATATACCACACATTCTTACAGGAGCCTTATTTAAATGCACGCTACATTGTCTGATCTGCTTTTGCTGCCGTTTTCCTACCACTTTTTGGCTTTGAATCCTTCAGGCTCAAAACAATCTGTAGAACTGCAGGACCATCCACAGACGGACATGTTTTCTGTTGACTTTGGCAGCAAGCTTATTTTGAGGCTTCTAGAAGTTAACCTCTTCCCTATTTGTTAGTTGCATTGACACCTCTTGAGGAAATGCTTGTGCGTTTCTTGCCTGTGTGATGACTGGTTTCCTGTCTGTGGCATCTCTTCTGCCTCTTCCTCAGCTGCGAGCGGAGGTGAGCGGGCTGCAGGTGGAGCTAGAGGGCAAGCGGGCAGAGATGGGCACGCTGGAGACGCTCCTGCAACGCAGAGACCGGGAGAACCAGGAGGGAGACAATCTACTAGCCATGCTCAGAGCAGACCTCAACACCGTCACACAACAAAGGTCAGTTGACCTGCAGGATACAGAAAGAGGGATTTTGTGGAACTAACTGACAGTTTGCATACTGTTTTAGAGAACAACCTTGTTTCATACTTTGAGTTGATCAGTAAAACCTTTGATTTTTGTCCCTGTCAGACAAGACCTGCAAACAGCACGTGAAAAACTACAACAGATGCTCATAGAGATGCTTCGAATCATTATGGCAACGGAAGAACACATCAGTCACAAGTTAGGGGTTTGTGTGTCAGGTGGTCGGGTTGGAGACAAAACGCCCAGCTCTAGGACAGCCAGCAGTAGCCGTGATTCACGTGAAATGGGTAAGTTTCTGTTAGTCTGCTGAATGAAATCTATATTGATCACCCACTATTAAAAACAGTGTCCAATCTTTTGATTTATATAAAATGTATAAAAATATTTAGTATATAAATATTTAAATGGATAGTTCGCCCAAAAATAAAAAAAGTCATTTACTCGCCTTCCACTTGTTCCAAATCTGTGAGTTTCTTATCTTCTATTGCGTTCAACAGAATATTTTTGAAGAATGTTGGTAACCAGACAATTGCTGGTAGCCATCGACTTCCATAGAATTTTTTTATTTTTTTCTCAGTACTGTGGATGTCAGCGGCTACCGTGAATGATGACAGAAATTATTTTTTTGTGTGTGTGAATTTCTACTTTAGTGATGGCAAATGTGAAAGTTGCTAAAACATTTATTTTACAGTATCTTTTAAAAATATTTTAGAACTAATATAAAGGAAGCTTTGGCTGATTATCTCAATGTTCTAAATATTGTTTAATATTTTTAGTTGACTTTCAGACAGATTGTAACATTGGTTTGTTTTCCCTTTTAATTTTTTTAATTTTTTTTAGGAGAGGTGGCTGGTGTAGAGGGAGATGCTGATTGTAGTGCGTGGTCTTCGGCTGTGGACGAGGGCTTGGAATTGTCTCAGAGGCTGTGTGAGAGTGTGTTCTCCGGGCCGGAGGGAGAGATGGAGGCCGAAAGCGAGGAGCTCATGTTGGGAGCCTGTACACGTCTGCGCACTGCTGTGGATAAACTACTGGAGCTGCTCTCCGAGTCCTCACAGCAGGTGCCACACACACACACACACACACACACACACACACACACACACACACACACACACACAGACAGGCCCTGACCCACCCACTACTGTCAATTGTATAGGTTAGGTAGGATCGATAACCACAAGTACTTGTCATAGGTCAATAAGTCTTCCTCTCTCGTATTGCTATGTTACTTTTATGCACATGTATGTTCACAAAATGGTTTGTGGTATCAATTTTGTGACATCCTTTCCACATGCTTTAATTAAATGAGCTTTATTTACAGCTTAGTATTTACTCTTTATACTTGAGTAAACTGCCATTTAAATGTTGGTGGCAGTAAGAGTTTTGACTTTGAGCATGAGACTTTTCACCAAAACAAGGTATTTATTTGATCAATAATAATAATGTGAAATGTTCTTACAATTTAAAATAACCTTTTTTTATATATATTTATTCGTGTTATGGCAAAACTGACTCCAGTCGGTGTTATTTGATCCTACAGAAATCATTTTAATATGCTGATTTGGTGCTTAAGAAATCTTTCTTATGAACATTGAAAACAGTCGTTCTGCTGAATGTTTGTGGAAATGGTCATATATATATATATATATATATATATATATATATATATATATATATATATATATATATATATATATATATATATATATATATATATATTAATTAGAGATCGACCGATATATCGATTTACCGACATTTTTCCCGATATTTAAGCATTTTTCCATAATCGAATATCGGTTTTGTAATATCGGATTCCCCGATAAACACCGTTTTCAGAATTGCGCGCAGGATCGCAATTGCAGCGCATCTGAGGGGAGACGAGACAGCAACGGCGTGCAGGTACTTGATTTGCTGTAGTTAGTAAACTATTTAATATTACAGGCATTAATGCACAAATTAGATGTATTACATAAATGCCTGATATATAGTTTAAATGCAACTTGGCTCTAAGAAATATGATAAATAAGATACTCTGTCAAGCCCTGTCCCTATAAAGGAAGGCTATAACTTTGCCTGAAATAACACAGCCATGAATTAGCACATGGTGGAAATAAAAGCGCTGAATTTAATTCTCTCTGTGGTCTATTAGTCTCGTGAAGTCGGAGTCACATAGATAATCCGTCGAGTCCTCTCCCAATAAAGACGTAACTTTGCATGAATTAAATAATACAGTCATGAATGATTGCATGTTGGAAATAAAAGTACTGAATGTAATTCTCTCTCTGTTGTCTATATGCTCATCATTAGTCTCGTGAAGCCGCTTTCATATTGCAGTTCACTCAGCGGTTGATGCTCAAGAAATGCTCAGCACGGCCACCGCATGTAACTTTTAACAAGATTCACTTTTTTGAAGCACCCTAAATTGTATTAACACTTACTATATAACCATTATTTCGTTTATAAACATCTAAATTAATACAACTCTATGGAAATTAATTATTTATTATCTCCGCGATCGATCGCAGTTTGAGCCTATAGTTCTGTGTAAAGGCATAGATAAACCGCTCTGTCAGCAGCATAATTTAGAGCATGCCAGTTGAGAAATGCAATAAAATACAATGCTTGTTATATTCCAGAGAATATTATTCCGTGAATTAACATTATCCAGTGAATTATTCTTCACTCTTTATCCTATTAAACAGCTTATAAACCTACTAAAACTGTAGTTAAAAATGAAGTTGATATGACTCCTTTCCTTTATTTTCTCCATTTGAAAACATTAGACTTTCTATGTTCATTTTGCTTACTGCTAATATTAGTGTTGCTGCTAAAGCTTTTTATAAATAAAATGTTTTTTATTGTTGTAATACGAAGATTACATTTAACATGACAGGGCTCTAGACTGCGACCAAAATGGTAATTGTTTGCGAGTTAAAATTTGACGTGGTCGCATTTGTACGAGTGCCAGGTCTGCGCTGCTCCAAAGCGTCTGCTTCATACAGCGCGCGCTGCCAGCCGCAGCACATTATAGCAGGAGTCAGATTTCACTGATCACGTGAAGAGAGGTGCTTTCAGCCGAGCGCTTAGTGGGTAGAGCCTGGTTTATACTCGCCGCGTCAGCACGAGCGTGAAGGTGCGCGTCGCGGATGGAGCGCAACGGATGGATTTGTTTTCAAACTAAAGTAAAAGACCGCTTCTTAAACCAGAGAAGGTGAACGTGGTGGTATTCTTGTAGTAAAAACTCCTGTCAGCTACAGCCAGTTTAGTTTTACTTTTCTTTTTGTTTTCGTTTTGAGAAGCTTGTTATCTTTGCTGTTTACCTCAGGTTATGCTATGGAGGCTTTCCTTAATTAAAAAAAAATATATATTAATATTTATTTGCTTCCTCAGAGTTTGCTAAACATTCTGTAATATACTAGGTATATAGTACAGCATGTGGTGTGTCCTATGCCATGGCTCGTCTTATTCGTTTTTGTTGATAAATGTTAATTTGAAAGTAAAAAGCGCACGAAAAAAGGAATTCCTGTTCACAAAATTTAAATCACAAATAATACAGATGAAAAAGAACGAGTTGAATGTTGAAAACTTTCGTTACCATATAACTATAAACTATGATAAAAGTTCATCAGCATGCATTGATTAATCAAATGTTGTAGCAAAAACAAATTGCAACCAAATTATGTGCTCGTGCGCAAAAGTGAGATCAGTGGGAAGAATGAGTCTAGAGCCCTGCGTGAAAGACTGCTAATTCTCAAAACATTTTTTGTTAAGATGACTGAAAGGAGGAAAAACCAAAGTGAAGTATGGACTTACTTCACGCAGTCATTTATTTACTTTATAACAGTAAATAAATATCGGTTCTGCATATCGGTTATCGGGCACATAGACATGCAAATAATTGGTATCGGTTATAAAAAAAAAAATCAATATCGGTCGATCACTAATATATATAACCTGCAGGCCATATATATATATATATATATATATATATATATATATATATATATATATATATATATATATATATATATATATATATATATATATATATATATAATTGTTTTTTTTTTTTTTTTCTTCTCCCCCTCAGGTTTTTTTAGTAGTTCAAAATAACAGCATTTATTGTATAAATATTATATAATAGAACAAATGCTAATATGTAATGGTATTTATGCTGTTATACTTCATTAATATTTTGAATTAGCTTATTTATATTTTCTATATATCTGTATTTTATTTGTTAGCAATTGTGTTTTTGACTTAAAAAAAAAAATCAAAAAAACGTTTCGCCCTATTTTCCTTTTAATCCATATGTCTTTTCTCTCTTCCTGTCATTCTCTGCTGTAGTTGGAGCAGATGTGTGGTCTGCAGGCCATGCTAAATGAGCAGTTCAGAGATGGAGGTGAGGCTGGAGCGTCTCTGCTGTTTCACAACTCTCAGCTCCTGGAGCAGCTGGATCATGAGGCCAGTCTGACGAGCCAGCTCCAATTGGAGCTGCACAAGGCTGAAGGTCAGAATACCAATATATGGTCATTGTATTACTTTTTCTGTATCAGGCACTTATGCCTTCTCATTTGCTGTCCTGTGTGTATTTACATGTGTGGCTCTAGGTCTGATGAAAGGCTACGTAGCTGATAAAGCAGCTTTGGAGGAGACACTTCAACAGAAGGAAACGCAGCAGCATCGTCTGGCAGAGGAGCTGGAGAGCACACGTATCCAACTGCAACAGCTCAGTGAAAATCATGCCCTCCTCCTGCGTCAGAGAGAAGCCCTCACAGCCAGCCTCGGAGACACTGAGAAGGGTAAGAGAGGTTTAGGACCATGATTTAAACTGACATGCTTTGGTTTAATTCTCAGATTGAATTACATAACATGCAATTATGTAACATTAGTTTTGTCATTCGGTGCATGCCAAATAGTCATGGCCTGTTAAATATGTACCTGTTGCTTTGCACACAGAGTAGGGGTGTATGATATGCATCATCTTTTGGTAATATCACAATTATAGTATTAACAATATGCAAACTGACAATTTAGAACATGACACTGGCTAAACCAAAAATGCGCTGAGTGCACATGTGCGACGTAGCCTATTTTAGCTGTTTTGCCCAATATCCGCACAATTGCAAATGTAATATTAATTTTAGAAAGGTTTAGTAAACAATAAGTAAAGTTACATTTTTAGATGCACTATTGTCTTTTTGTTTTTTGACAATGAATTTCCAAACCACAGCAGAACTGTCTCTAACCAACACAGCAGGGCTTCTTTACTGCGTGTTTGTGTTTTGACCAAATGAGTTTAATGAATGATTAAATGACTGAATGAATCAGTTATTTGAACAAATCTGCCGCCACCTACTGGGGGTTTTAATTTCATATTTATGAAATGGTTTTTAATGCATGAAATAATACTTTATAATCTTTTTTTTTTTTTCTTTTTTTTTTTTAAGAATTCATCCAGTTGTAAATGCAATTCAAGCCACCTTTAAACTGTTTAAACAGTCTGTAAATACATTTAAATGCCACTTCAGATGTGTCTTATGTTCCACTTCTGCAGTGCAAAGATGAATTTTGTTGATACTGATTTCATTTGATTGTTATATTATTCTATTTGGGTTTTTTTTTTAATGTAAGAATCTGAAGATGCATGCATCTAATAAAGTAGAAAAAAAAATCTCTTGGAAATTATTTTAAGTGGGGTAAATATTGCCTTGTAGTGGAAACTGTCACTTCTGTGAACTATCCACTGCACAGAATATATCAATTTCTGGAGTCGGCTGTTCACGACTCAAACTTAGCTAATGTTCGGCTCAAACTAGCTAATGTACCAGAACACATACTTGGCAAAATAATCTCTAATTATTATCAACAAAATGCTGGAAAATATTGAGGTTATTTTTATCAATATCACACACCCCTAACAGTAGAAATTAAGATTGTGTGCTTGTGATGGAGGGTTTAGTTTCATCCTACAAATTCTTTCTGCTCTGTAGGCTTCCTCGACACAGAGGAAGAGACAGGTTTGTGATTATAACCTGCGACTGAAGTAAATGTTTGTTGAGAAAATTGTGTACGGTTTGACACTAAATGCATCCGTTCCAGATGTTGCAATTAATTTTTTTTTAAATTTGTGGTTTATTAATGCTTTTGCTTATCCTGTATTTTTTTGCTGTTTAACTTGCTCTAAAATTTTGGTTTTGAAGGTCCAAATACTTGTTAATTTCTCTTATGAGTCTTTCTTTGCCAATTTCTTCTTGATCCAGTTTGCTGTGCTTTATTTGTGCACTGAGAAAGCACAAATGATCCGGAGCTCCTGTGCATGTTTGCATCTTAATTTGCATTTGCAGTTTGTGTGTTTTGTTGACATAGACTCTGCTGTTACTCATTCATTTTATTCATTTGTCCTTCTGGGCACTGTGCAGCTCTGCTAGCGGAGGCTGAGCGTCTGGGGCAGGAGTGTGTGGAGGTGCAGCGGCAGGCGGAGAAGGACTGCGGTGGTTTGACGTCTCGTCTGCAGATGCTGGAGCAGGCCCTGGAGGAGCAGGAGAGTCGTGCTCATCAGCTGGAGGAACAGCACCGCCTGCAGACTGAAGACCTGCAGCAACACATTGATGCTCTAGAGAAACAGCTCAAACATAACCGCCAGTTCATAGATGTGAGTGTTTTCAGCAGTTTATTCAATTGTCTGAAATTCAGCTCCAGAAAAAGTGAATGTGAGCTTGGGGAAATAAATGACTCCTTATGTACAGGAACAAGCAGTGGAGCGGGAGCATGAGAGAGATGAATTCCAGCAGGAAATAAAGAATCTGGAAGATCAACTGAGACAACCATCTAAAGTACACGCAGGAGGGGACAGCAAGGGTCAGAGGGTAAGGGTCCATGTCTAGAACTTTAGATGTGTGTGTGTGTGTGTTTTAACAGACTGGCATCCTTTTTGTGACTATTGGATGATCTGTGACGAGTATGTGAGCAGAATGAAGTGGCAGTAACTTCCCATTCCTGCTCAAAACATTCTACAGTCGCTTCACTCCGGCTCCACTCTGGGTTTTTTCCCATTTCTGTTTGTAAAAAAACTTGATAGATAAATCTTTTGTCATGTCTTTTGTTTATTGCTCACCAAAGCTGCATTCATTTGATTAAAAATACAGAAAAATGGGTTAATTGTGGAATATTAAATTCTATTTGTACAAAATAGTTTTCTATTTTAATATATTTTAAGAACTGAATTTTCAGCAGATATTACTCCAGTCTTCAGTGTCACATGATCCTTCAGAAATCATTCTAATATGCTGATTTGGTGCTCAAGAAACATTTCTTATCAATGTTGAAAACTGTTGTGCTGCTTGATAATTGCGTGGAAATTGATAGTGAATGATTTTTATTTATTTATTTTTTATTAGAAAGTTGAAAAGAACAGCATTTATTTGAAAGATTCTTTTTAATAATAAAAATGAAGTCTAAAATGTCACTTTTGATCAATTTAATGCAGCCTTGTAGAATAAAAAAGTCTATATTATATAGATGCATTCAAGAATATGTTTACACTATTCAATACACTGAATACTTGATGCAGTTGCAGTTTTAATGTGCCTGTATTTCGGGTCCGATAACAGACTGATCATGGAGCAAAAGAAAACACAAAAAATTCCATGCTCCAAGCAAAATCTAAGAAAACCTGCTACTCTTCATTGCTCACATACTGTGTCCGTGATGAAGAGCCTAAAGACATTCTGATCCTCTGACATCTCTGAATGATTTGAATGTTCATTTAGATGCTTTTTTTTTTTTTTTTTTCTCCCTAACTGAATGTTGTAGATTGAGGACTTGGTTCTTCAGGTATGTTATCCAGCTGTGGTCATTTACATGCTGGTCCTGTGGCAAATGTGCATGGCTTATGCAGTGTTTAAAGTAGTAGAGCATGTGATAGATATTGTCCATTCATTTTCTTGTTTGTCAAACGTTTTCAGCAGGTATACATCAGTCATTTCTGTAATTCATGGTTTTTTTTTTTCCCTCTTCTATCCTCCTACTCGAATACACATGCACAAATCCTCTTTCCTCTGAAATGTCTTTGCTTACTACTGTAGTGGCTTCTGAAGGCTTTATTTAATAGCTTTATTGCCTAAACTTTACATTTGTGTCTGTTCATTTTAGAATTGTCTTCTTGTAACCCCCTTAAAAGTCTCCAACTGTAGCAAAACTGTTGCTTTAATAGTTTATGGCTATTTTGTGCTGCTGTTTGGCATGTTTTCCCACATGGATGCTGGACTGCTTTTTTTTTTAGGACTAGGACGTGTTCCTGTCCCTTGTTATGGATACACATGACTTTTTTTGTGCAATTGTTTACAGGTGGAAAGTCTTCAGGCTCTTATCAAAGATAAGATGGAAGACTATAGTGTACTGTTGTCAGCAAAAGAGCAGTGTCAGCGTGATGTGGAAGAGCGTAATGAAGAGATTGAAAAATTGACAGCTCGTATCCGTGAGTTGGAGCAAGCATTGCTGAGCTGTACAGAGGCCAGCCGAACTGGAACGCAGCTGGAGCAAGAACTTCAGAAAGCACTCAAGAACCTTCAGGAGCTCACACAGGTGCACAGAAATACATGAAATACAAAATGCACTTTTCACTGCTTCAGTTGGGTATTAATGTGTGGGGAGATTTGTAATTATTTTGTAGCATTAATAATAAAGTTCTAACCAATAGTGGTCCGTGTGTTTTTACTTTCAGGATAATGAAGCTTTGCAGCAGCAGCAGTATGCTAATAAGCTTCAGATCTCTGCCCTACAGTCCAAACTTGATGAGACCAGACATCGTTTCCCTGATATGACCCCTGACCCCAACCTCCGGGAGCAGCTGGAAGCCACACAACAGGATCTACAGACCAAAGAACAACAGGCGAGTATAAAAAAAGTGAAAGAGATATTAAATTTACCTTTAACAGGCTGTTTTGTTTCTAGTTAGGACATGCTACATAAAAATTGATTTAAGAGTTTTTGTTTCTCTTAGGTGGAGTTGCTGTCAGAACGTATAAGTGAGCTTGAGAAGGATTTGGTAATGAGGGAGGAAGATGTCGGACAACTCTCACTACAGCTGGAGCTCAAAAACAGAGAGAGCAGAGCTACAGAAGAACAGCTCCACGTGCACATCACACATCTGCAGGTAAGGCTGTGGTCTCAGTATACTTGTATAATGATCCTAATGTGATAGTATGGCCAGCATGTTTACAATCTTGGATAAACTGTATTTATAGCACAGAACCTTCATCCAGTTGTGTAGTGCATTTAGATAATGATTGTCTGGAGGGGGTTAAAAAGGTAGGTGGACCTCATTCTGTGTCCTTTAGGAGACCATGGACATTTTGACAAAGCGACTCGAAGAGGGCAGCGACGAATCCATCCTTCAGCTGCCTTCTGCCCTTCTGGAGGAGAAGAATCTGGAGATTGACCACTTAAACCAGCAGATCCACCAGCTGCAGCAGGAGCTTGACATGACCAATGATAATAAGGTAAGACAATTATGTCCATGTATGTTTTTGTTTTCCCCAAATTTCTTACTCTGAAGTACAAAAAGAAACATTAATGGAACTGGAATTAAGAGGATTCAGAATAGTTCCTTTTGTTTAAATTCCCATCTCTAATATTTAGGAAGATTGGAGTACACTTATTACAAGGAAAATTTAGTGTCTTGTTTAATTTGAAGAATTCTGTCATTTATTTTGTAGCAATTAAGTATGCTGCTGGTTTGTAACTAGTCCTCATTATCATTTTCAGACTCTCGAGGAAAAGCAAGCTGAGATTGAAGAGCTGCGCTCTTTGGTTGAACGTCTTCGTTGTGACCAAGAACGTTTACGGCAGGCAAAGGAAGAAGAGACTGAGCAACTCCACGAGGTTATTAACAAGCTTCAAGAGGAGTTGAGCCAGCTTGACCCCAACCGTCATGAGGTCAGTGACCCCAACACTGACAGCCCCGAGTCATCGGACTTCCCCTGGTCCCCTCATCCTCGCCAGCAGAGGGCGCCTGAAGAAAGCCTGTGCCAGGAGCTCAGCAGCCACACGCTGCAGTCGTCTCGCGCTCGCTTGCAGGAGTTACAGACTGAGCTGGAGCGAGCAGCTGGAGAGAAGGACTCTCTTCAAAGACTGTTGCTCTCCCAAGAAGAACAGTATGGAAGCCAGGTGGAGGCACTCGGCCGGAGTCTCGGAGAGGAAAGGGGGAAGGTGGCAGTGTTGGAACAGGAAGCAAATGAGCTGAAACTCCATCTAGAGGAGAAGCAAACAGAAGCTGAGAGATTGGCGGCTTGTTTGGAAGTGTTGGAAGATACAGAGCGAGCTCATCAGTCCACGCTTAGAGAGTCTGAGCTCCAGTTGAGAAGAGCGGAGGAGAGAAGAGACGAGGTCCAGCAGGAGCTTGGCAGACTGCAGGAGGAGGTGAAGAACCAGTGTGTTGAGAAGGAGCTTCTGGAAAACCAAATCTCCAAACTGCAAAACAAAGAAGAGGAATATCAGAATGAACTTGACGCTTTACAGTTCAAACTCGATGAGCTTGAGGAAAACGGCCAAGTAGGCAAAGCCACCAGCATTGCCTTGGAGACAAGCAAAAGAGATCTGTCCATTGAGAGAGAGGCTCTGAGAAAACGGGAGGGATGCTTCCAGGAAGAAATAGAGCGTTTAAAACAGGAAGTGACATCAAAGACTAACTACATTAAAGAACTACTCGACGAACAGGAGGAGACGGTTGCTAAACAAGGGGAAGCTCAAAAAGAAGTACTGGTGAGATACTTGAAAAACTTTTTTGTTAAATCAAACCCTGCTCACTACAGTTTTTGAGTATTTATTTTTCCTTTCTTACTGTGGTGGAATTTGAACAAAACTGCTCTATAAACAAACTATAATTGTTATGGACTTGTGCTGTAACTCTGTGTCTTTACTGTTGCCATGAACTATGATGTAAACTGAGTTATTTGGGAAGTTGCCTCAAGGTTTCATGCTTTGCAGATTCTGTAATTAGTTGCAGATCAACTGTGTTTTGTTTGTGCAGTTTGGGTAGGGCCTGAAATTACAGAAGAAAAAAAGGGGAGGGATGAGAATAGAATGATTTAGTCCAGCCCTCTGGCACATGAGAGAATAGCTCACACAGGAAGTAAATTTACAGAAAGAGGAAGTCTGTCTGAAGTCTTTTAAACCGTTTACTTGTAAAGCTCGATCTAAATTTTGGGATTGTTTAGTCATGAGGTAAAGTGAAAAGCTGCACGGTATATATTTGCTTTGTTTAAAGTATAATGGAGCGATATTTGGCAAATAACATTTAATTTCTTGGCTCTTTCTTTCTGACAACGAGCCACTTTTGTTGTGATTGAGCAGGAGGCAAAACCTTGATTGCTTTAACATGTAATAGTTCTGTGTCATTTTTGGATTGGTTTATGTTCACTGAGAATAGATATGCTCAGATAGGAATAGTTGATATGTTGAGTCATGCATTTTTACGAATGACTTGCTGCAGATTTGAGCTAGTTCTGCTCATTTATCAGAGCATGATTAATAACTTTATATTAGTGCTGTCAATTTATTAATCGCGATTAATCGCATCTAAAATAAGTTTTTGTGTACATGTGTATGTACTGTGTATATTTATTATGTACATATAAATACACATGCACATATTATATATATATATTATAATGAAAAATGTTTATACATTTAAGATATTTTTATATAATATCAATTATATTAATATAAATATATGCATGGAAATATTTTCAAAATATATACTGTTTGTGTATTTACATATGCATAATAGATATACACGTATACACCCATATTATGTAAACAAACTTTTTTTTTTTATTCGTTTGACAGCCCTACTTTATAGTTTTGTAAGTGCTGATGTAAAATATTTTCTGTGTGGTGTAAAGAACTGACATTTCTGAGTGTTTATTTTTGCAGACGTGTGCTGAAGAGACCTTGGCTAAAGCGGAGACTGCTTTACGTGATAGAGAACAGCAGCTGATCCACCTGAGGGCGGAGCATGATGCTCTAAGGGCGGAGTTAGCAGCTGTGAAGGAGGGGCTTAGTACCAGCACAGAGAGAGCTGAAAAGCTACAGGAAGAGGGACAGGTATATGGATTAGTTTAATTGATACACACATCTGGTTTGTCAGTTATGACCGTTTTATAAATTCCAAATGGACCCAAAATGTAAAAAAAAAAAAAAACAACAACTTTAAGACAGATTTAATGCATTTTTAAGGTTAATAGAATAAATTCCATAGAGCACAAGCACCAGTCACTTTTTTCAGAAGTGTAAAAATCAAGTTTGCTGATTTGATCTTTCACCATCAGACGAAAGATCGTGCGTTGGCTGATCTTGAGGTCCATAACCAGCACCTGAAAGCAGAGCTGCGGAGTCTACAGGATGACCTGGCTGTGCAGGAAGAAGAGCTGGTCTATCAGCAGCAGGAGTTAGAGCAGCTCCGACAGCGCTGCAACCTGCAGGACCACCATCCCAAACATGGCCACCGCTTTCTTGAAGGCCTTTCCCGTGACCCATCCCTCTCTGCTTCCCTATCTTCACCAGAAGTCCTGCGTAGGTTGGAGTGCAGTGAAGAACACCCCTCTCGTCTGCAGGTGTCTCACCTCTCAGAGCTCAGTGTGCTACACAACGCGAGCCTAGAGCTCCACAGCAAGCCTTTGCCTATGGAGCGGGAAAATGAGAGACCACACGCCAGACAAACTTTTATCCCACCTTCAGAGGAAGTCCCACCCAGCACACACACTTCATCCCCTTGCTCTCTTACTGTGTCCGAACACCTTTCTGTGCTTGACTTCCTGGATGCAGACAAGGTAGGCATGCATTTAACTTTTTTTCCCCAAAGAAAGGTCTCAGCGCTAATTGGAAACTTTTTTTTTTTTTTTTCATCATGTGGACATTTTTCTTGGCCCCACTACAAAAAAAGATACTTATAATTTTAATATATATATAGATTTTAAGAATTTTACTTAGGAACTTTTTTTCTAGGTTAGGTAAGGCTGGGTGATGTGGTCAGAAGTAGTATTTGATATTGATTCAACAATATTCATTTGATGCCATTAATTAAAAAAAGGAAATGCATTGTGTTTGTTCGACCTCAAGAATGAATGTAAGCATAGCTTATTTAGTTGTTTTTATTTAGGCCCAAATAAAATTCTTATTCCCTTTTAAAATAAATTCTGGTTTCAGTGTTTTGATTTTTAATATAAATGTATCATTTCATTTGATAGTTTCTAAATTCATACATCTTTGTTTCATCAATCTTTTAAAATTGAATCAAAAATAATTGTTATAATTTGCAACCAAACATTTGTACTCTTGTTTTTTTTTTTTGTCCTAAAAGCACTGCGCAACACAAGTATACTATGTGTATATATAAAACATTGATGAAAAATGTTGGTTGAATGTTAATGAAAGTAGAGATTTCTTCAAATTAACGAATTTCTCTTTTGCTGGTTTCTCATGAAGTTTTGTATTTTAATTGATTTATCACCTAGCCTTAATGCCAGAAAATAGACCTTTTTTTTGGCCACAAATTGCAATAGTTAGAATTAGTGCCACAAATGTTATTGGTTCTCTCTGTTGACGTTGTGGTGATGTGGTAATGGTGTAGCTGTTATGTTTTAAGGTTCATGAATTGGACAATTCTGATGTAACGCCATCTCGATCTCCACTTGGTTCCAACTCTCCTGTGTCTGTGCCGGAGTGGGTCAGCGATGGATATGGCAGCAGTGAGTTGTGTACTTGTGGGTGCTTGCATTTCTGTAATAGAGACTGGATGTGTTTAATGAAGGTTAAGATCATTTTCTTTGTTAGTTAATTTTACTGTGTTTGTAGATGTGAGCTCAGAGTTGGAGGCCATTCTGAGGCTTGAGTTGGAGAATACAGAGCGTTTAGATGCTCATTTTGTGGATTATCTGCGCTGCAGAGGAATGTCACCTGCTGAAAACACAGATAGCGCTGCAGGCAGTATGCACGAGAGCCATGAGGCACTCGCACCTGAGTTACGGGTAAACGACATCTTTATAATGTTACCCTCACTCATACATAAAGAACTTATCGATTTAGTGATTTTTGTATCTGTGTGTATCATTCATAGGCTATGTTGAAGCGTGTCTACCAGGAAAGCTGCAGAATCCTGTCTTTGTCCCATCGCCCTGCCCCATCTGGTCAGTCCCACCCAGATTCTGAGCCTGCCCCGCCTCCCTCCTGGCAGAGGGAGAGACGGGCCTTACAGGAGACCATCTTATCACTCAGAGAGCTGCTCTGCAGGATGGCTGACAGGGAACCCAGGGTGAGGCTCATCTGTGCATCGCTTACCCGATAGATCCTTAAAGTTGGAATGAAACAGTCAGACAACCGAAGACATGTAGTAGATTGTGTGCAGCCGGGTTTTCATCAAAGTTTTAATCATGTTGATCATTCAGAGGTCTTTTTTTCTGATTAAATGTGATGCACTAGGCTTTATAGGGTTAAAGTAACTTGGAAATAAAACTGCAGATCCAGAGTTAGCATAGTCTAGTGATTTATGTGCAGTAGTGTGTGTGTGATCCAACAGTCCACTTTTTAATTTTGTTTGTAATTATGAAGACTGACAGTGGGGACTTGGACTGGAGGCGCGAACTACTACAGGCTGTCCGCACTGTGTTTGACCGTGAAAGAGAGTGGCTTCACTCTCAGCTTCAAGCTTTCATGGCAACCACTACTCAGATGGACCTCACCCCTTTGCTGGATCAGTTAAAGAAACTGTTTCAGAAGCAGGTGCTGAGAAGCCCAGCATATGATGCTGTTTTTGATGCTGCTATTGCCATATTAAATTAATTCAAGTGCTTTTATTCATTAACTATTCTGATTCTCTTTCAGGAGGAGCAGCAGTGGAGATCTCTAGAGCAGCTGTTCAACGCAGACCGCCACAGTCTATTGGCTGAGGTGCGCACCCTGCATGCGCAGCTGCATGCAAGTTCTCAGCAGAGCCATGAACAGCTGCGGCAGCTGCAGGATTCCCTACACACCGCAAAAGAACAGGGCATGGAAACGCAACATCAGCTGCATAAAGATGGTATGTTTTTCGCAATTCATTTGAGAAAAAAAGTATTGGAAAACCAACAAAAACGGGCAGATTTTAACTCTGTTTAGTGCACTGTTTAGTTGAAGAGCTGGAGTTGCGGCTGCAACAGGAACAGACCGTGTCACATGATCTGCGCTCCTCTCTGGAAGCTGAGAAAAGTAGGGGATTGGAGCAGCAGAGGCAGTTGGAGGCGGAGCTAAAGGCTGTGTCAGTGCTGAAGGGGGAGCTAGAGGAGACCAGGCTAGAGGTTCAGACAACATACAAAAAACAAGATGAATTAAAGAGCCAAATTCACAAGCTCAGGTACAGCAAACATGCATGCAGACTCTTTGAATATGAATCGTCACTAGTGGTATGCTTAAAAAATATTATATAATAAATATTATATAAGTTTTTTTTTTTTTTTGCTGAAAAATGTTTGTCCATCTTCCAGGCTAAAGCTAGAAAATGTTGAGGCTGAACATCGGGCCTGTCTACAGGCACTGGAGAAAGAGCAGGAGAGAGTGCTGGAACTCCAGGAGGACCTTCAGCACCAGCGACTCGTCAACCAACAGACAGTTGAGCAAAACCACCAAACACGAGAGGTGAACCACATTTGTGAGATATTAACCTTCTGTTGGTGGGGAATGTCCAATTAGTTCATCAAAATTATATATTCATACTCATTCATACTTTTGTTAGGGTTAAATCATTTTGTCAGTATGTGGTGGCTCTTTTTTTTTGTGTGTGTTTAGAATAAGTCATCGAATGATTCACTCAGTTGTTATTTTCTGTGACCAAAGCAAGTCTAATGCTTTGAGCATGCCAAATTTCTACAGGCACTGCAATGGTTCTGATATGACATCACACACTGTAGCTGCTTTTTCAAAAACATAAGGTCACGAAACGAATTCCGAATCTAAAAAAGGTGCAATTTACTTCGCTCCTGTGTGATAATATAGCTAAGCTTACATTTTGTGACTATATAAACAGTCATGCATCTGAGATTCGTTATACTGTGTATATACAGGTGAAGTCAGATGTAGTCACTGTATTTGTTTAAATCATTACCAATTGATTTATTTAATTTGATTATGTGGTGAAATTGAGGATTATGAAACCTGTGGGGGGTTTGTTTAACTTATAACAATTTGATGTGGTGATGACGAGCCTAATTACAATCTGGTCTTTTTTTTTTTTTTTTTTTTTTTTTTGCACCAGGCTTTAAATGAGCAATCATCACATGTCAGTCAGCTTACCTCCGCACTGGACCAGGAGCGTATCACATCCAGTAACTTGCGCTCTGAGCTCCAGATCGAGCAGTCTCGTTGTGAGGCCCTGCTGGCCCAGGAACGCGAACGCACTGAACTTGCGCTTTCCCGCCTTGAGGAGGAACGCTCTCGATCGGCAGAGCTCTCAGACTCGCTCTCTCGCCAAGCCCAGGAGCACACGCGCCGTTTAGAAGAGGAAGCGCGTAGACAGGAAGCAGCCAGTGCCCATGACAGAAAGTTTATTCAGGACCTACGGGAGCAACTGGAGCAGGAGAGGCGTCAGGGAGAGGATCTGGCAGCCATGTTGGAACGTCTGCAAGGGCAGGTGCTGGAAGGGAAGCGCAGGCAAGCGGAGCAGGCAGAGCAGGAGGCACACAAGGAGCAGGAGGAAGTGAGGAGGCTCCGTGCTTCTCTGGAAGGCCTGCAGACTCAGAAAACAGAGGTCGGATGCACTCTAGAGGCAGAGCGAGAGAGGGCTGCTCAGTTACAAACAGAATTGGATGTGATGAAAGAAAAGATGAGAGTGGTGAAAGACAGGGAGAGAGTGAGAGAGGAGCAGATGGAGAGGCAGAGGAGACAGGAAAAACAGGAGCAGGTGGAAAATGAGCGACGACAGGAAAGCACCAATGAGAAACTGGTAAGGAAAAAGATTCATTCTCTTAAAGGGATATTTCACCCACAAATGTCAGTTTTGTTCAAATTAACTTACCCTTGTTGTTCCAAACCAATAAGACCCAAAAACTTAAATTAAATCAGTTCACCATAAAGCAATCATATCTCTTCACAAGATGTGTAACTTGGGATTCAACTGCTTAATTCATATGTATTATTTTTACAACACCTTGTTTTTGTTTTGGTTAGCTTGACTTTCAGTGAAGGGACAGAAACCACTCCGGTTTCATTCGTTATTTTAAAGGGATGGTTCACCCAAAAATGAAAATTGTCAGTAACACCCTCATGCCATTCTAAACCCGTAAGATCTTCGATCATCTTTGGAACACAGATTAAGATATGTTTGATGAAATCCGAGAGCTTTCTGACCCTGCATAGACCACAATGTAATGAAATGTTCCCAGACCCAGAAACGATATTATCAAAAGATATTTGTCAAAAATATTTAATGTGTGTTCTGAAGCTGAACAAAGGTCTTGCGGGTTTGGATTGACATGAGGGTGTGTAATTAATGACTGAATTTTCATATTTGGGTGAACTATCCCTTTAATTTGTGTTTTGAAGATGAACCAGTTTTATGGGTTTGAAACAGATGATGGTTAATAACAATTTTCATTTTTGAGTGAACTAACCCTTTAATTTGATATGTACATGATCATCATAGTTTTATGTCATTAAGAGCACTGAAGTTATTTGATAAATTGTCTCAGGTGGAGTTGGAAGTGTTGCGTGAGAAGGATCAACAGCGGTTGATGCAGCTGCAGCAGACGTTGACTGACCTGGAGCACAAAGAGAAACGGCTCGCATCAGAACGCCTGCAGAGAGAAACACACTCCAATGGCCTGACCTTAGGCCAGAATGCACTCACAAACATCTCTCAGGTAACATTCTCCAGCCCCAAGTTAAATTATAAACCCAAGCTTAACACACAAACGCACTCAGCTGGTTTTGTTTTACAAGCAAATTTTCAGTTCATTTATTATTTATCACACAGATATTTAACAATCACACTTGTCAGCATTAAATTATTGTTCATATACACCAAGTCTAAATTTGAAGTAACCAGACCAGCTGACCATATACCCAATATTACCCAGTCCTACTTATTCTCACAAGCGTTCACTGAGACGAAAGTGTTTGTACAGATACAAAATGAATTGTATGACATTTTAAAATGAAGGGAAAATAGGTTTTGTTGTACTGTTAGTACAGAACGCAGAAGAAAGCAAGTGCTGAAGGGATAGTTCACCCAAAAGAGAAAATTGTCATAATTTACTCACTCTGACTGACTGACTTCTGTGGAACGCAAGATATTGAAAGAATGCTGGTAACCAAATAGTTTCAGTGCTCAAGGAATTCAGTTGTATATTTTTATCCATTGTATTGGACGTTAATGGGAACCAAAACGGTTGACTCCAATGCAAATTATTGGCTCAAATTTGATCCGATCGTCACGTGACTTGTCTGTTCAGACCAATGGGGGGGGGGGGGGGATGGCAGACACATTGAACTGAAATGAGAATTCACTCTCTGACAGTAGGTGGTGCAGAAATACCCTGGTTATCCTTAAGCACAAAGGGAAGAAAAGGATCGTTTGTGGCCAAATTTTGCAAACAATCAGATTTTTTATAAAACCTATCAATTTTTTTTTAAATTGCAGTTATCAGGAATCACAATCCCGCAACTTGATTTTGATCCTGTAATGTGATGTATGTGTAATAATATATTTGATCTGCTCAATAGGATTCTACCTCATCCACTAACTCTCTCATGGAACGTTTGTTGAAGGAGAACGCTAAGTTCTCTGAGTGTCTCGCAGCTCTGAGTGAGGAGAAGATCTCCCTCAAACACACTATATCCTGTTTGGAGAGAGACCTGCAAAGCCTGAAACACCAGGAGCAGGTAATATTATTAACAGTTTATTTTTAATTTAAACCTCCTTTTTTGAAAGGCAGATGTCTTTTAACATCAATCAAGACCTTATGGAATCAATGAATGTCTGTCAGGTGAAATCTCCTGCTGTTACGGAGCAGTGTATGTTATCGGAGAAGCTGGCCTGGCAGAAGGAAAAAGCAACTCTTCAGGCTGCGCTACGTAAAGCAGAGGCTGAACTCTCAAAAGTCACAGCTTGCAATGAAAACAGACCCATCAATGACCTCTCTAATAACAGGGTAAGTTGGATTAATGAATTAAATGTATAATCAGTACCTTTCTTTTAATTGTTTAATGTAGTGTTTGCTTTTTGATTGAAAATTTATATTTGAAGGTAACCTTCTGATATTTTAACTTTAAAAACACATTCACAGTTTGTTTTTTTCATAATTTAAAAGTATATTTTAAAGTTTTAGTGTTTGAACTGCAGGTGCAGCGGCTCTATGAGAGATACCTGCGAGCAGAGAGTTACAGGAAGTCGCTGGTGTATCAGAAGCGTTATCTACTGTTGCTGCTGGGAGGGTTTCAAGAGTGCGAACAGGCTACTCTTGCGCTAATCGCTCGTATGGGTGCGCAGCCGACGTTGAGCCAATCACAGGCCTCCAGACCTCTAAACCGCTTCAGAACATCTGTCAGAGTAGTCATCGCTATCTCAAGGTAAGAACAATGTGAAACATTTGTGGAATGAGCACTGGTCTACGTCCGAACTGACTGCACTGTGTGTTTTATGTAATTTTCTATTCCTAACTCTTTTAGATTCATTTTAAATCAATTTCTATATCATTTTAAAATTCCTTGTTTTTATCATTTTTTTTAATTCCCTGTTTTTATTTCTATTATTTTTAATGACTATTTCACTTCCTTTTATGTAAAGCACTTTGAATTACCACTGTGTATGAAATGTGCTATATAAATAAACTTGCCTTGCCTTGTCTAGACTTAAGTTCCTCACCCGGAAATGGCAAAGAGCTACAAAGAAAATCTCAGTAGGCAGTGCTGCAGTTAACGGGCATGGAACAGGAACAAGCACAGGTAAGTGTGTAAGTTGTTCAGACTTGATTTGGTAGTTCTGCAGGTGATTTAAATCATAAGTAATTTATGTGCTGTTTGCCCTTTTCTCTTAGTTCCTACCTTGAGGACTGAAGTGCTGAGGCCACAGCAGTCTGGAGTTGCGTTCAACTCTCCACCCACCCATGATCATGCACAAAAGGGTGTGGTCTCATCTCTGGTGCCGCCAATCAAATCACCCTTCAGACTGAATCATAGGTGAAATATTTCTTACTACACAAACGGGTGTATGTAGTGTTGATCTAGGTTGGTTTTCCCTTTTAAGTGTTTTTAATTCAAATTACAAATGTCGGATTCATTAACTTTCACTCTTTACTTTCTTACACAAAGAACCTACACAAGTTCAGTGCTGGGACCAGCTGAACGCTCCTTCAGCTCTTCCCAAGATCAAGAACGTTCCCTTGTGGAGTATATCCAACATCTGGAGACTGTCCAGCAGCGACTTGGAGCCGGTCGTCCAGGTAGGATGAGGCCAGTGGGGAAATGACCTAAAATTACTGTCATCTTTTACATAGAAACCACTCCAATCTGAGTGGTTCAAATTGAGACAATAGCTTCGTACAACAAAGTTTGATTTAAAAAATCTCATGCTCACGAAAAAAATTATGCTAAATCAGAAATATGCTAAAACTGTAATATTTTTGGCATTTTATTACAATTTAAAATGCCAGTTTTAGTATTTTAATGTGTAATTTATTCCTGTGATTGGCAAAGCTGCCATTACTCCAGTCTCCAGCCCATTAGAATGATTTCTGAAGGATCATGTGACACTGGTTTGGTGCTAAAGAAGCATTTCTTATTTAAAACAATTCTGCTGCTTAATTTTTTTTGGGGGGGAAACAGTGATCCGTTTCTTCTTGGGGTTTTTTGAACAGAAATTTTAAAAGAACAGCATTAATTTGAAATAGAAGTCTTTTGTAACAAGTTTTTAGTGTCAATTTTGATCAATTCAATGTCTGAATAGAATTAATTTATAAAAAAAAACCTCTACTGGACAACTGAAGCACATCACCAAACCAGTGTGAAAGGTGTTCTTGTGTTTACAATGTAGAATTGATCAAAAATAAACTATACTTGGACCTGGTTTCTGTAACTGATTACACAAGATGGTTAGTCTTTTTTACTTTACTAGGATCCCTATTAACACTGAAGTTTAAAGAATCCAAAACCTTAAATAATGGCCGTTTGTGATCTCTGACCTTACCATCTTGCAGTCCCCAGAGCGGACAGGAGGCATAGCCTCCCCGATACGATGAGCTATCAGCAGAAGTGGTTTCTAGAAAATAGAACCTGGCTGTATTTGAGTTGTTGACCACACAGGTGTGCATGCCTGTTTGTCTGCATCATGAATACTCCCATGGGCCTGTGCACTGTGTGTAGGGCGGCTGGCAGGTTAGGCAAATGCAGAACTGATATTTCTAATCATGTTCTGTTTGTTTTTTTGCAGGTTCACCATCAATGCTTCCATATGCCAGAAAATCTGACCGATGAATGAAGAAATCTGATCACTAGTGCCAGTCTGTTCAAATTAGTTTTTTTACATTCATAAATTATTTTAAATTGCCATCTTTTTTTGTTATGCTTTATCATTTTAGCTGAAACATTGTCACAATAACGTGTTTTGTTGTTGTTGTTTTTTTAAACCAGTGCTAGATGTTTTCACTTTTTGTATACAATTTTTGAAAGGTCTGTATGTTCACAGTTTATATTTTTTTACTTGTCCACAGTAAGCATTTATTAAGACATTTGCACTTGAATTAGTGATTTTGAATGGATGTCACTGCACATGGTTGGACATGTTTTGAAAAATGTTTTATATTCTTTTATGAACCGTATTTCTACGAAAATCAATAAATATTTTAGTCTAAATGGAGTTATCTGGTGTCTGTCATTTAAATAAAAAAACAGAATTCACCCAAAAATGAAGATTCTGGCATTTAGAATGTGGGGAAACTATTTCTCATTGACTGCAATAGTATTTGTTTTTTCTTTCTCAATTGGGACCAACAACTGTTTGGTTACCCGCATTCTTTAGAATATCTTTTATGTTCAGCTGAAGAAAGAAATTCGTACAGGTTAATGTGATCTCAAGATTACATTTCAAATTCAAATCGAAAGTGGAAAAAATGTAGTTGCTTTTTAACATTAGATCTTTGAACGGTATGCACCTTCAATATGCTGAATCGGTCAGTAACGGAGTAATATTTGTGCGTATTTTATATATCGTAACACTTTTTGAAGTGTCTTTTGCTTATTGAATTCATTGCTGGACAATAATGTATACCTCTTTAAGGCATGAAGTCTCTATTTAAAGTGAAATATTGGATAAATTAATGTTTTTGATACGTGATATATGTTTATGGAGGATGTTAGCTTTATGATGGTCCATGTGACTTCAAATTTTCCTCAAGTTGGAAACATGGGTTGCTTTTTGCCCATTTGGACATCTGGAAATAATCAGTGTTATGTTATATATATATATATATTTTATTTATATTTTTTTTTTTTTTTTTTTAAGGATACCCAACAAATAAATATACAGGTCCTTTTCAAAAAATTAGCATATTGTGATAAAGTTCATTATTTTCTGTAATGTACTGATAAACATTAGACTTTCATATATTTTAGATTCATTACAACACAACTGAAGTAGTTCAAGCCTTTTATTGTTTTAATATTGATGATTTTGGCATACAGCTCATGAAAACCCAAAATTCCTATCTCAAAAAATTAGCATATCATGAAAAGGTTCTCTAAACGAGCTATTAACCTAATCATCTGAATCAACTAATTAACTCTAAACACCTGCAAAAGATTCCTGAGGCTTTTAAAAACTCCCAGCCTGGTTCATTACTCAAAACCGCAATCATGGGTAAGACTGCCGACCTGACTGCTGTCCAGAAGGCCATCATTGACACCCTCAAGCAAGAGGGTAAGACACAGAAATAAATTTCTGAACGAATAGGCTGTTCCCAGAGTGCTGTATCAAGGCACCTCAGTGGGAAGTCTGTGGGAAGGAAAAAGTGTGGTAGAAAACGCAGCACAACGAGAAGAGGTGACCGGACCCTGAGGAAGATTGTGGAGAAGGACTGATTCCAGACCTTGGGGGACCTGCGGAAGCAGTGGACTGAGTCTGGAGTAGAAACATCCAGAGGCACCGTGTACAGGCGTGTGCAGGAAATGGGCTACAGGTGCCGCATTCCCCAGGTCAAGCCACTTTTGAACCAGAAACAGCGGCAGAAGCGCCTGACCTGGGCTACAGAGAAGCAGCACTGGACTTGCTCAGTGGTCCAAAGTACTTTTTTCGGATGAAAGCAAATTTTGCATGTCATTCGGAAATCAAGGTGCGAGAGTCTGGAGGAAGACTGGGGAGAGGGAAATGCCAAAATGCCTGAAGTCCAGTGTCAAGTACCCACAGTCAGTGATGCTGGTGTTGGTCCACTGTGTTTTATCAAGGGCAGGGTCAATGCAGCTAGCTATCAGGAGATTTTGGAGCACTTCATGCTTCCATCTGCTGAAAAGCTTTATGGAGATGAAGATTTCATTTTTCAGCACGACCTGGCACCTGCTCACAGTGCCAAAACCACTGGTAAATGGTTTACTGACCATGGTATTACTGTGCTCAATTGGCCTGCCAACTCTCCTGACCTGAACCCCATAGAGAATCTGTGGGATATTGTGAAGAGAAAGTTGAGAGACGCAAGACCCAACACTCTGGATGAGCTTAAGGCCGCTATCGAAGCATCCTGGGCCTCCATAACACCTCAGCAGTGCCACAGGCTGATTGCCTCCATGCCACGCCGCATTGAAGCAGTCATTTCTGCAAAAGGATTCCCGACCAAGTATTGAGTGCATAACTGAACATAATTATTTGAAGGTTGACCTTTTTTTTTTTTTTTTTTTTTTTTTTTTTTTTGTATTAAAAAAACGTTTCTTTTATTGGTCGGATGAAATATGCTAATTTTTTTGAGATAGGAATTTTGGGTTTTCATGAGCTGTATGCCAAAATCATCAATATTAAAACAATAAAAGGCTTGAACTACTTCAGTTGTGTTGTAATGAATCTAAAATATATGAAAGTCTAATGTTTATCAGTACATTACAGAAAATAATGAACTTTATCACAATATGCTAATTTTTTGAAAAGGACCTGTATATATGGCCGTCAAAAATTACGTTTGCATGAAACAAAGCAACGTCATCTTCGCATGCGCTGAAATAAATGCAATTCCCTTATGTATGTTGTGAATCGGACTGTAAAGTTCGGACTACGTTAAGTTATATAAAACATCTTTTCAGATTCTGGTATCGGTCTGGATTCATTCAAATGGAGAAAAACCATCGAGCTTGCTGCTGTAGTTCAGCTCAGGTTTCAGCGTTTAATATGGTTCATACCTCAATTTTCACGAGGCATTATAGCAAGTGAAGAACGGGGGCGCCCTGACTGTAAAACAGGCCCGGATAGCTCAGTCGGTAGAGCATCAGACTTTTAATCTGAGGGTCCAGGGTTCAAGTCCCTGTTCGGGCGGTACATTTTTCGTAAATTTTACTAACTAAAAATATGCATAGCAGCACAGTATATATGGTTTAATGAAATATAGTGGATTGATTTTCAACCCTGATATTCACGAATCATTAAAACATGAATATAAAATCATATAAATATAAAATCCTATCTAGTTCTTTAAAAAACTTTAAATATATATATTTAAATAAAACTACACAAGCTATTAAATACATTTTATTGATGAATTGAATCTGTACAAAATGTAAATATTCAACACAGTCTAGAAAACTGAAAACAAAAGACAATGGAAAATGCACAGCTGCAGTTGATAGATTAGTTAAGGTCAGAGAAGCATTATACAGGCCAATTATTACAAACACATACCAGTATAAAGGTCAAGGGTCATGCACAATTTGCACCTCGAACACTGTCTAAGCACAATGTTTGCGAGCAGTGCGAGATATGAGAAATGCTGTCAGTTTTTTATGCAGTGATGTACTATGAATGAAATCCAAAATCTTTGCAGTCGCACGCAAACTACATAAAGGTTTGTTTATTCCCTTTAGCAGTTATGGGTTTGAGGATGAAAGGAGCAGCAGTCTACAATCACGCAAGTGTCATGCACTTTCTGGGCAACTTCAGTGCCAAAAACAAGCCGGTCCTGAGATATCTGAAACATATCATGCTAGACACAACCCCCTCATTCTCACAAATCATGTTTTATTCACCTGAGCCACGGTAAATAAAATGAAAATCTAACTGAAAATATCCTGGGGTTTTATCCTATAGCTAGAAATATACAACTTCTTTTAAAACTGCATGCTAATACAAACAAGTCCGATTTGTCCACTGCCTTGGAGTCATCCTTTGGATCTGAAAAAATGATAAAGTGCATTCTCGTTTGATATTGTGCAAATAATACAAATAAAAAAAAAAAAGAGCATGCATCATTTTTACAGTGCCAGGCTTGAATGATCTTCAGTGGTTTTTCCCCCTCACAGAAATCTGGGATTGACAATAAAATCTAATTTGGCAAAGTTTAAAGTTCATAATGGCACATTGCATATTATAAATATTTCTTCCTCCTATCAAAATGATTCAAAGCAGCTCAAAGATTCGAAGCGCATATTTCCTACATCAACACCAACCTTTACTTTTTGACAAGAACAGAAATGTCAGGGTCAACTGAATGCAATCCTATTTAACCGTTTACTCAAAGGACTTCTGTCAACTGCTTATTCCAGTTTGCAAATAGACTTTCCAATTCACAATGAAATATTTTACAGAACCAGTTTTGCAACTTCTCTCAAGTGGATCAATGTGTGAGAACTATGAATAATTGAGTATTTTGATATTGTTGTTCATTGTATCATTCCCACAGAAGCTCAAACCATTACAATCTGGAAATTTGATACGATGCCACTCTGTGACATACAGTAATTAAACTCAGACTTATGTTTTGTCCAAGAGGAAATAAATATGACTTTTTTAATCAGTGTCCAAAAGTAAATGAATGCTGTGAGTCCCTCTTGAGTACTTCATCCACGATACTCCTGTTAAGTCACCTAAAAAAAGACGAGAACACAGAAATGAGTATTAGGAATCCAGCACATATGAATATTGCTTCATATTTACCGCTTTCCTGTTATACCTTATGGATGCGTGGTGGTAGCTCGTCCTCAGACCCCTCCTCGGGCACTGGGTCGTGATGTCTGCTCATTTGGATTTCTTCAGACCAGCCGCCCATAGGCATACGAGGCGTTCTGTGAGCTCGAAAGACTCCAGAAACAGGATCTGCAGGAGACAGTTTGTCACCCATGTAAAGACTACGCGGTGGCACTTTTCATTCTTAGATATTACTACAAACACTCGTTTATAGTACCCGAGGTTCCGCCATAGCGCCGCTGGCTGCCGCTCTGCTGTGCTGCCCCCTCCTGGTGTGAGGTGGTTGGGAAAGTGCTGGAACGGGGGAAGGTGCGGGCGGCTTCCATGTCCTCGTTGACACTCTCACTGCTCTCGTCACTCTCCTGTCTGTGCCAGGTGTGTCGAGACACCTCACCTCGCGACTGCTGCTTGTGCATCTACACACACATTAGATATAGTTACTAATATTGAGGTCCAGACTAAAGACTGACCTCTTTCAACACATCACTGGTTAAAAGGCTGATTTGGACCAGCTAATGAAGGAAAAGCAGCCAAGATGGCCAGCATTTGTGGGAAGTATGATGATCATGGCAGTCTCACACATTCTTGGATCAGTCCCATAGATGCACAATCACTGATTCCATAATTCTGTAATGAAGCTTTGCTTATATCAACGGTTCATGTGTTGCTTTACCTCATGCATGTAGAGGGCATGAATGCTCATCTCTGTGGAAGCGTATTCTGATAGGACCATACTGGTCAGCTGGCCTTCCCAGGCACTACTGCCAGAGCTGATGGTACGGGCATCAGTGCTGGATGAGGACGATCCAAGAGTTGAGGAGGAGAAAAAAGAACTAATGAATGACAAGAAATAGTTTGGCAGGGACATTTTAAAAGATGCAAAGACACATATATTACTTCAAAAGTTTGGAGTTGGTATGATTTTTATAGTTTTTTAAAAGAGGTCTCAATGAGGCTGCATTTATTTGATATAAAAAAATATAGTAAAAATAGTAATATTGTGAAATATGTTTAACAACTTATTCAATTTTAATATTTTTAATCTACCTTGTTTCTGTGATTTCACATGTTTTTGAAACAAATGTTTGTTATTTTTATTAATTTAACACACCTTGCTGAAGAAAAGTAATAATTTCTTTAAAGAAAATATTTCTGAGCCCAAACTTTTGAACAGCAGTGTAAGTTTTGTTACAATTGCTATTTTAAGAAATCATGTGATTCTAACAAGTTCATTTGACAGTCGTCTTAAGAAATCTATGAGATGTAAATGTTAACAGGTCTCATTTACTAACTGTACACAATTTGTGCATTTAGAAAGTGTTTTTTTAAACTTTGTTTTTAATGTTTAATGTTGATGAGCCCAGATTAATCACAATGAGAATGCCCAAAGCTACTCAATATAAGGAATTTCTGCACGACAAAAAGTAAATTCTAGTGTCGTGCTCAAAATCAATTAAAACGCAAAAACAAGAGCAAATCAATAAAATAAAGCTGAAAAATTATATAATTATTATAAAAATTTATGAAATTATATAAAAAAAAATAACAATACAATAATATGTTAAACTTGTATTCAGTCATTACCTTGAGCCTGTCATTGCTCTCCCAGCCACCACAGCTGAATGGTCAGGTCGTGGCAGTCTGGCAGATGGGTAGCTGCCCCGCAGGTGTAGACTAGTGCTGACAGGAGAGAGGGATCGGAGGGCGGATGCCCCCTCACTCACTCCAATGGACAAAGGATTGATGGAGCCCTCTCGACCCAGATGTAGCGAGGCCAGGGAAGGGGGTCCCATCAGGAGATTTGCAATAAGACTGTGAGGCTGAAATGAAACAACACCCAAAATCAGACATATTTTTAAAAAGAACTTAGTTCTCTTTATAATCATATTGTATCTAATCTTAAAAGCACGTTTTCTTCTTAGTTCACTTTTCATTAATATCTTTTAGGACCCAGTCTAATACATTAATATAATTATTCTAACTATTAATATTCCTATTATTGATCTTATTTGCCATTAGAAATATATCATTATATGTATTGATCTGGATGGATGGATGTTGGCAGTGCAGTCATTTGGATACCTCTGAATCAGACTGTAGTGAATGGGTTGAGGTAAATGCAGGATTCTCTGCTATGATTCCCTGCTGTCCTGCGGCGGCCTCGCGGTGCACCTTCTCTTTCAGAAGGCTGATGAAATGCGTGCTCTCCCGAGGGGGCTGCCAGTGTGGATTTGTGATCGCAAAGTGCATGAGTGACAGTTCAGTCTTCCCGTCTTCTGCCTGCTGATAGATGGAGGCCTCTGTTTTCCCAGCAGACATCCACTATAGTGAACCAAAAAAGGGCATCATGGTCAACAAATAAAGAGAGAATAATGAAAGTAATTTGGGGAAAAAAAGGTTTGTGCCCTTACCGCAGGATGACCATGCTGACGGACATCCATCTGTGCAAAAGAGCAAGTATCACCCACACCGACCACGTCCACAGTAAAGTTTCGGAAAAAATCTATGATCTCTAGAGATTTACGTCGCAAGCAAAAAATAAGAACGAAGGGAGTGATGACAGGACTCAACAGCTCCTCAAGAATAAAAACCTACAAGGACAGATATCAAAAGACAATCACCATGAAATTGTGTTTTAGAATGCATGTTATTCATTGTGTTGTGAACGGATCATCCATACATGTTTCATTAGTAAAAAAATTTGACCTCTTAATTTTTAATAAAAACACTGAAACTGCAGATGGTACTTGCGAATTCCCAAAAATATTTGCTCTATTAATATGACACATGTCATTACTGTCACCAAGATCCTGTCTTGGTTCTGTAATGCATAGTATGCTGTGTATCAAAAAATAAAATTAATTTGTGGTCCTTGATATTTTATTTTATTTTATTTAACTTTGAAATAATGAAAATGTATTTTTGGTTTTCCAACAATTCTCATTTTTATTTCAGTTAATGAAAATGTAATGTTAGTTTTCATTCACAATAATAATATATTTGTGTTTGTGTCCACAAGTATTTCTTAAGAGGTTGCATTACTTACAGCCTTGTACTGAAAGAGCTGCGCGAACTCGTCTCTGGTCTCATAACGGTGGGCATTACCCTGCCAATGATCAGGCATGTAATGGATGTATGCCAAGATCACTTTAAGCAGCTGTTCTGGGCAGAACACCATATGCTTGTCTGGGATAAAAGACCTAGGGCAAACAAGGATGAAAGAATGAGCACAAAATAGTTGGATGGACAACAAATATCCAAAGACTCAGTTCTAGTGATCTGTTTTATCTTGGTCACTCTTAACATGGTCACACCTGCAGACTGTGATGCAGATCCCAAGTAATGTAATACTGCTGAGCACGTGTTCGACAGCCAATACATCTTCATCATAAATGGTCAAAGCAATCAAAACTGCTAGTATGGAGCCAGCAAAGAACGCCACGTTCTTAGCCACCACCGTCAGTAATGGTGACATGAAGCAGTTCATATACTTCGAGGAGGCCTTGTAGCCCTTGCTGAGGCGTGACATCAGCTCATGGTCTAGTTCATTAAAGTGTCGGAGGTAAAAACGGCCATACAGGGACCAACATCGAGCACCCAAACTTCCCGGCTCACGCTTGATCACCCCAGTGTAGCTGAAAAAGGCGTACAGAATCTGCCAGATCAGGATAACTGGACACAAGAGAAGGTTGGCAATTCCAATCCACAAGATCCTTGAGCTCAGACGATCCGCCAGCTCCAAACGGTTCCCTCCACGTTTGTACTCTGGCTTCAGACTCCACTCGTTTTCAAAAAGAGATCCAGGGCCCCAGAAGAAAATCAACTCAAAGTTATACTTGAGACCACGAGTGTAAAAAACAGTATTGCCCAGCACAGGCAAGCGAAAGCGCACAGGTAGGAGTGACTTATTGACCATCGCGACCATGTAGTTTTTAAAACGCAGTATGCGGTGGTAGATGTCAAGCTCTGTCAGTTCTTTTTTGTGGATGCAAATCTGGTGCTCCTTCTGTATCTCAATAATCCTTGCCTGCACCTCCTGCCAGGTGAAATAAGGTAGGTCCGTCTGCAAAAGGGAAAGGGCTTATTGAACATTTAAAAATGTGAACTCAGTTGAATACTATAACTTCATTACGGCACCCTTGCTTAAGTTTAAATAGCTTACTGGCATCAACAACACATTAAGAACTAAGAAAAATAGAGCATGCTTTCCTCCACTGCTGACTCAAATGCCTGTCAGAACATAAATGTGCTACAATGAGTTAGCAGAAAAACTCACCATGGACATTTTTAGAGCGTTGATGTAAAACGATCTGATCTCCCAGTAGCAACAGATGTTGTAGATAAACTTGACGAGACGGTGGAGCCAAAAGACCCCTGATATGATAAGGATGAAGATGACCAAAACATTGTCACGGATCCTAAAACACATGTTAACAAAAGACAGTTTGTGTTATGATGGATCATATTGATAGTAAGGGGCAATAACATTAATCCCACATCATTAATGACATTTAATATATGAAATATACCGAGCACTGCACACATCCACTGGGAGAAATGCATCGGGGAGCGTAACCTTTGAGGAATCAGTGTGATTAACAAACTTGTTGGCAAAGAGGATGTCATAGTCCACACAGTTAGCCAGGAACACTGTGAATGCCACCACAAACACCAGTTGCCTGGAATAATGATGGGAAAAAGTGCATGACAGTTCATTAGGTTAAAGGAGTTTGATCACTGATCCACTACAGACACTAGTACTATTTGTACTACCATATTTAATGAAAGATACAGTAAATGAATTAATACTTACACGAGCTCAAATATTTCTCCCAGCAGCATACATGTAAATCCATTCTTCTGGTGTAGATTATAGACGTACTGAATGTTAAGACAAATAAGACTTTTGTTGACTGTAATCACTAAATTGATATCAGTCTACTTGATTTAATATTTACAAAATTGATTTAATCCATGATTAAGCAATAAATTGCAGTGCACAAAGGATATTCTCTGGAAGAAAATGTCCAGATTTTCAATGTGGTGCCATGGAGCTGAAATAAACAACCAAATTAATTAATATTATGATAAAATTACATGTAAAAATTGGCACACAAACTATGCTGCATGGTTTATTTGCTTAAAATTGTGGGATCTGCCTTAAATCTCACATTTGGATCCCTCTGGAACATGCACTAGCAGATTCTCTTCTCCGGGAGGGGAGTCGCTGTAGGACGCCTCCAGGCGCTGGTACTCTGTGTCGAAGTGGGCCATCCCGCTGTCAGCCCCCGAATCTCCTGTCACACACTATCCCTTCTGCTGCTTTTAGATTAAAACCAACACTTATTTCATTCTCAGAAAGCCACTGGGTGTGATACAAAACAAGATAAAATAACGTGGTTTCAATTATGTTTAAAGACATTTAAATATGTATAAGCATGACAAATTGTAGTTTTAAAAAAAATACCCTGCCCACAAAAACATGTCAGGATACTCCACTGGAGACCTCATTGCGCAACAACAGCAGGCCCACGCTCATAAGAAACGTGCACATGACTCACGTCTTAAAATAACATACTTACCCAACATTATATGTTTAAACCACTGCATTTTGTTGCCATTAAGTTAGCAGGTTTTTTTTTTTTAAGTGTTGGACCAGTTTGGCTGGCTTTGTCAAATGGCAATCTCTAAGAGACAATCAATGCTACCTTTAAGGAACGTGTCTGCATTTAAACATAACACTGTTTATTAGAAGATTAATAATTCTTACCTTGTACCTCCCGCCATTTCATTTATGAACCCAAAAGGACTACAGGAGCAAGTCTGCTCTTCCTAGATGAAACAGCAAAAACATAATGCTTAGTCAGTCCATTCCTGCAAAAGCCAAAAAAACAGGACACAGTGGAATTGGTTACTTCTGAAGTCGTCTGTGTTATCCGTACATGACCTTTAATACTTCAAATAACTAATGTTTGTTATTATCGCTGACATGAGGCACAGTTTTTATGTCAACAGAAGAAGCCTGAGGAAAATATGAGATGCGCGTCACATTGAGAAACATCTACCTATACAGCAACAAACAGTCGATTCGCTATTCAGAAAAAGGATTTCAATGAAATCTTACCTCATTCGAATATAAGGAGCAGTGATTTATGATTCGCACTATGTTATAAACGCCAAGCTCTGCTTCTGAAGCATTTTTGCTTTCGATTCTTGACGCACGATATAGAGGCCGCGTACACTGTGTGACACATTTGCTGTCCAATCAGAAGCAAGTTCTTGGTGTGAACGAGCCAATGGCATCAGGAGGCGGGTCTTCTGTTAGTAAATACAGCAGAAAACATTTATTCCAAAAGCATTCAGATAATGAATTGCCCAGAATACATTGAAAGTTTTAAATGTACCTTAATATTTAAACTACACAGTGAGTTAAATAGTACACAATGATTAATCATAGTTGGTTGTACGTCAAAGCTTACAGGACAGCAAATTTAAGCCCTTTAGATAATTTTTTGAATGCAAACAACAGAAATGACTAGGTTATTACATTTCAAGAGGACAAAACACTTGAATAAAGTATGTAGTTAGTGATTACAATTGCTTTTTTGTGGCAAAAATCTTCATATTTTGTTCATCTTACACTCAAGAGACACAAGTACAACGTAATAAATGGTATTCACTTTAAATCTAGATAGAAGTTTGACATCTCAAAATTGGGTCCATGGTTAAAATTAAAACAAATAATTTTAAAATGATTTGGCTTGTGATAAAAAAAAAAACATGCATTTCATATTAATTCAGACACATTAAATGGTTCAGAAGGGCCTATTGTGCAGTCCTAGTGTGAATGGGACATATGGGAGTCCTAATTAAACAACCGCTCAGTAAACTTTGAATGAAAGAAACATTGAATGGTCACTGGGCAACAGTTCACACTAGCTGGCTATACAATGGCTCCCCCTTGTGACTTGTTGTTGCATGAATTGACTGATGCAACCAAGTCTGCTTAAATTCATTATCCCCCAGTTTCACAGACAAGGCTTAAACCTAGTCCTAGACTAAAATGTAAATCTGAGTTGTTTCAACTGAAAGAAACTTGCACTGACTGCTCCTAAAACATGTTAGTGCCTTCGTTTTTTCTTAAGATGAACACCAGTAATGCTTTTTTCTAAGGCATGTTTATAAAAATGACTTAAATGTCCTAATTGACCTATGGCTTAATCCTGGTTTAGGCTAAATCCTTTCTATGAAACCGGGCCTATATGATTTTAGAAAGCAACAGACAATATTTAGATCATAGTACTGTCAAACTTGTTTGAAAATTAACTGTAGAATAAGTGCATGTTGAAATATTTGTTTAAATCTCAAATATGTTTAAATGACATGTGCAGCACAAAAGAAAACAATGAGTGTGAATAAAGAAAAATTTACACTGCAAAGGTGGCACAGAAGCACCTCTGAAGTAGCATTTGGGTGTCTTTACATAGACTGTTTAATGCTGCTCAGAGGTTGCATAAATATATTTCCACAGCAATCACAACTACCTGTATGCTTTGATAGGAGCTGAGGTGGGTCTGTGCAGGCATATGTTAATCTGGCTTTTATGTGCAATTGCACCTTTACACTGAAGTTTGAGCAGACACAGAGCAGCCTTAACTTGGCTCCAAGACAGCTTAATGTAGTCATTATTTTTTTAAAGATGGAGTAACAAGAAGGAGTATGCATTTATATTTCATGATGTATTCAAAAGGACAGAATACAATAAAACAATATTATTCCACTTCAGTGCAGCATAAATATACACTATGCTCACCATAGCCCATATTTCTCCCTCTCACACATAATCTTTCAGGTTAATTTGTTTGCATATTTAATGTAATTAAATGTGTCTGCCATATGGCCATAAAACTAGGAATGGAGAGGGTTATACAGGCACACAACATGCAGTGATGAAAAGGTGTCAATCAGGCTACTACTATTGACACACAATCCAACACAACCCAATCTTTTTTACACATATAGATGTGATTACCATTTTTCTCAAAATATTATGATGAGGACGACAGTGGAAGTACCACTGCAGCCCGTAGATCTATTGATTGTTTTAGAGGAAGGCTAGATTTGATCAGTTGTTCAACTAAATCCAGCCTTCATAATCATAATCAGTGTTGGGTAACTAGTTACATGTAACGGCATTACGTAATTTAATTGAAATGAATATAACTGTAATCTGTTACAGTTACTGAGAAAAAATGTGTAATTAAATTACAGGTACAGGAAAATGTTAATGATTACAAAGGGGTTATATCTGAATTTTTACACACACACACACACACACACACACACACACACACGCACACACACACACACAGTGTATTCTATTGCCCTACACCTAAACTTAGCCCTCACAGGAGACTTTTTGCATTTTTAAATTTTCAAAAAACTGTGTGATTTATAAGCTTGCTTACCCATTGGGACCTCAATTGAGGTCCCCACCGTGACATTCGATTTATTCAAATCACTTTGAAAACAACTCAGGGATTCTCATTGTAGCTACGTGTGGTTTTATTAAATGACAGATTAATTTACCTCAAATTCAACCTTAATTTGTTATTGCATGAAGACAATTGGATCAGTAAAATTGCATTACCTTAAGAAAAGTGCTGTAGTTTTGTTTGCAGCAGCACCAACATTTAACACACTGGATGAGAAACAGAATTTATGATTGTGGTTGTATTTTGGCATGATTGTTCCATGTTGACCTTTGTTCATGCATTAGTGATATTGAGGACTGATTCAGATGAAATTCTGTCGTACTGGGATTGACAGGAGGAAGGAAGGGAAACGGGGGTAAGTGGAGACCCCTCTTGCTCAGAGATGAAGTCATTCCTCTGGGGACCCTTAATTAAATTGAACTCATGCTGGCTGCTGGGAACCATATGCATCTATACACTCATACTCTTTCCTTCTGTATCACAACCACTAGAAGCATTGTGCAGTTTTTCAGTATTAAGAACAAACTAGAATGTATAGATCGATGTAGATATTTATTCATTTAAATATATCAATGCATTGTTTAATAACTTTCAGCCATAATATATCTTTGTGTTTTTATGTGGTATTATCATATTTCTATTACCATATAGAGAATCACACTGAATATTATAAGTAACTTGTTAGCTTAGCTGGTTAATTAGCATCAAAACAGAAAGAAAGAAAAAAAATTTTTGATTAATTTTAGCATTGTTGCTTTAAATATTTTCATGGCTAAATAAGGGTTAAATTTGTTTAGGGTTGGGAATTGTTATTGTAAGATTTCTGATCAGGCATTAAATAGAATAACTAAACATAAAGCATAAACAAAAGCGTAAAGTATGAAAGTATGCATAAACTATGAAAGCACGTCAAAAATAAGTGAAAGTATTTTAGTCTCAACTGATTCCTAAATTCCTAATTTTTTTGATTTTAGACAGTAAGTTTTCGGCTCATATTTGATGGCCAAAAAGGTTTTCAATATGCAAATGTATATTCATAAATACAGTAGCCTACATGACAAACAGAAATAAGGTGTTAATAACAAAAACAATGCCATTTCTTTTCCAAAACTGGGGTATCCAAAGCAATAAATTCAAGAATGTCCAACCAAAATTGAATGTATTTACAATACCAAAACAACTAGTTTTAACTTTTAGTCAAAAATAACAAAAAGATTCTTTCAAAAAAAGAGGAATTCATGTTTTCACCTTCATCAGGATCAAATTAATGGATCAGGTAAATGTTACAATGTCTTATTTGTTATAAGATATTTATCTTCATTCTTCTCTCTTAGGATGCTGTTACATCAATATTAAACACATTATTTAAATACTATGCACATTTTACTAAAAATGTACCTATACCTACTGATTCTTTTTGGCTGTTATTAGTCTTAACAGTTATTAGAAGTTAAAATGTAATTACAACTTAAACTCAGCCTACTAATATGGAATTGAAGAACTGAAGAAAAACACATTAATAGCAAATTAAAAATAAATGTTAGTAACATGAAAATAGGTACAGTACTAGTTAATCTGATGCAGAGTCTGGCCCTGCTCTCTGGTGCTGGTCGTGAAGAGGTTGAAACAACACATGTACCATTTCCTGTTGTCTGTGGAGAACAGTGTATGGATGTTTGTGAGGGAGAGATACTGTATGCGTTATATGTCACAGGGCTTTACTGTGTTCATATTAAGGATTGAAGAGGATCAAGGTGCATACATGAATTTATAGGACAAATATTCATTTCAGTATTGAGGGATAACAGAAGAGAGCGTATGCCAGCGGGCAAATTCCTCTTTTTGTAATAAATTTGAAAGATTGGATAATCTTGGATTTGGCATGGGAATGAAGTGAGGATAGCCGTATACTGAAGTGTGTGTTTTTGTCTTTCAGGGTGGTTTATTACAATTTGACAGGGCAAAGCAGCAACATCTTTAATGGCAGATCCTTAGTAATGTATTCTAACAGTCCAGCAAATACACAGATTAGAGGTTTGTTGCTGATTTTTTTCAAACTTGAATCACTCTCTCTCTGTGTTGGCCATAGTGCTTCATAAATGAATTAAATCATGAATCCACTCACTTTCTGTTCACAATCATCTTAAGTCCTGTGATGATACAAGGACTCTCAACTTGATTCCTTCCTCATAGCTCTCTGTAAACACAATAAACATATTCATTTTCCCAAGGATGTTCTTCCTGTGGACCAGTTTTAGTTTTAGATCACACACACATACACTTCAACACAAGCTAGAATTGAGGATATAACTTTTTATCTTTTATGCATGTGCAAGAAATACTTTGTATTGATGTTTTAGTGTAGAGTGTTATATATGAAGTTAATGAAAGGCATGGCAATGCATACCTTCTTGTAAATAAAAAAATACAATGGTTAAGTTTTAGGTAAAAAGAAACAAATCTAAAAGCATTGCAAGATTTAATTTACAAACTCACCATGGCGATCAATAAAAATGATTTCTGACATCATAAAATACACCCTCTCTGTCTATTGCAGAACCATTATACCTCCAGACACAACACCCAGCACTTAACTATAGCATTTACAGTCTCGTGGCTGTCTAGCTCAATAATGGCTATTGATTTATCCGAGATCAATGGTGAAGAAGTGCGCCAGCTTATTTCTCTAAAATGGCTACATTTCCATCAAAATATCAGAACTTTGCTTGTCAGTGGTGCTTATACTTTGGGTTATGGATATGAACAAAGCCCTAACCCCTTTTAAACATTTTTTTTTTTCTCAGGTGATCAGATCTGCTTTGCTGAATGAAATGCGTGTTCAATAGACTTGCATTGGAAAGACCCAAACCATGGGTCTAGACATCAGAAAATGACTTTGTTTTTTTTTTCTATTAATCTTTGTGTGTGTGTGTGTGTGTGTGTGTGTGTCTGTCTGTCTGTCTGTCTGCCTGTGTGTGTGTGTGTCTGTGTGTGTCTGTGGACATTTCTGTATCGAATGTTTATTTTTCAAATATTTCTCAAATCACGTTTTTAAACACAAATAATGTGCTTTTAGTTTCCTGGATATCTATTCCACTGTAAAAAGTGGTAATTTTCAGACTTGGCAGCTCTTTTTCGACTCTTTGATGCTTAAATGATAGCCGCCCACTCTTGTGTACTCTCATGTGGGAATGAATGTACATGAGATTGCTCTGACTAAGTCTATACCTGAATGTCTTTTTTTGACCATTGTCACAGGGAAATAAGCAGGCAACTGATGTTATAGGCAATTAAACAAAAACAAAGCTGCAGACTGCTTACATTTTCAAAACTTTGCCTCTTTTATTCCAAACTTTACACACAAATCCAAGAATTGCACACACAACATTCAAAATGCCTCACATCTCTTGCAAAATGAAGCACTACATTCAAAATATCACAAACACATTTCAAAGGCACACATTTGCAATCACGTTTGCCATAATATTACTTCCTGTTATATTTGTGTGTGTTATATAGACAATTGTGCGTTGTGCTTTGCAAAAAGTGTCAAAGGGCGAGAATTAGTGTATATGGTTTGCAGATTTGGTTCTTCTGTTTGAGTGTCATGTTTCAGAAATTGCGTGACAAGTAACAATTTTGTGTGCAAGCAGCTGACAAAAAACTATAAATTACTGAACAGAGCTGAGAGTGAGAGCGATAATGTAAGAGTGGAGTAAGATTTTAATCTGGTCCTATTAGACAAATAAAGGAAAATCCCATTAAACCAAGGCCACTGTTTATTCACTGAATCAGAGGGATTTATGGTGATGGCTATTGGCTTGTGCCTTTGATTGACACTAATCTGTTTGTTTCTCACCGAATGATAACAACAGTATCGACAAGTTTTTCTTTACTACTTTCTGATTCAGCACTAAAACGTAGGCTGCCGAGAGGAGAGGGCATTTTCAAGTGAGAAGGTTCAAGCCTGAATGGATTTTAAGAGAGCAGAAAAGATTGTGGCTGTTTAACTGATTCTCAACTCAATGCTGGTACCACTTGCTGAGTTGGGTCATTCAGATGAGTTATGCCTAACCCATGTGAACTCGATGGGGATGCAAAACTGAAACTAATTCTATAATCCATCCCTGCAGTGACTCAGATGGAACCTTGGCCAGTCTAACAGTAGAACAGAAAAGTGCATAAATCCTCCCTTCATCAAAAACCTTTCGTACCTGAAAACTGCCACCTGAAGTCAACATTACAGCCCTGTTACAAAAAAGGACTTATTTTATTGGCATAGAAACATGGTTGTTATGGTTAAATAACTTGTGAGTGTGCCCAAGATGCTGTGATGATTGTCTTTGTCTCTCAGTTTTCTCATGTCAAGCCTCAAATCTGTTTTTCCACTATGTTTAGGCAAAATTCTGAATTGAACAGTTGACTCCTCTTCCATTTAACAAGCTGGAATTTGAATTTAATTGGCCACACCTACAAGATGTTGAATTGGAATTTGAATCAGAAAAAAAGGATACTGTAATTTAAATAATTTAAATTAAAATAAATTAAATCATAAAACAGGGATTTATGCAACATTGTTTCTATTAAATGATATATACATGTAAATGGTCTTACTTATGTAATGTTTACATAAAGTAAAAACTAATTTCTATAGGTGTCATTTTGAAACACTGATTATTAAAATCGTCCAGTTTATGTGTAGGCTATATGTTTTATGTTTACAATTTAATTTTTAAAAGTCAACATAGGTTTTCTTTTAAATAAAAGATGTAAATGTTCTTACTTAAAGGAACACTTCACTATTTTTGAAAATAGGCTCATTTTCCAACTCCCCAAGAGTTAAACTATTGAGTTTTACCGTTTTCGAATCCATTCAGCCAATCTCCGGGTCTGGCGGTAGCACTTTTACCGTATTTTAGCATAGATTATTGAATCTGATTAGACCGTTAGCATCTTGCTCAAAAATGACCAAAGAGTTTCGATATTTTTCCTATTTAAAACTTGACTCTTCTGTAGTTACCTTGCTGGGGACTACTTTCAGGCGCTGCGTAATATCATTGTGCCTGCTGCACCCACGGTACATCAGCAAAGTTCCTTGATTATTACACTGGATTGAGATTATAGTTCCTAGCCATATCGGCCTAGAAGCTTTTAATTTTCCGTCAGTCTTAGTACACGATGTAACTACAGAGGAGTCAAGTTTTAAATAGGAAAAATATTGAAACTCTTTGGTCATTTTTGAGCAAGATGCTAACAGTCTAATCAGATTCAATGATCTATGCTAAGCTACGCTAAAAGTGCTACCGCCAGACCCGGAGATCGGCTGAATGGATTCGATAACGGTAAAACTCAACTGTTTAACTCTTGGGGAGTTGGAAAATGAGCCTAAAATTTCTATAGGTAGAATTCAAAACACTGATTATAAAAATCATCTAATGTAAATTAGATGTAAATGTAAAATTCAAATCTAAATTCTGTGTTAAATTTTCTACATTCAGTTTGAAAGTATGTGGAATTTAAAATAATTGTTAATTAAATAAAAAATGAGGCACAACCCTATAATCCCTGCAAATGTAATCTAGTCCTGTTGCACAAAACCAGTTCGGTAGAACATCTGTGATGGTCCAACCGCAGGGCTTGACATTTAGTGTATCACATTATTCTCGTCTGTCTATCCACTTACAGTGACATCACCCTGAGAGTCCGATTGATGTCGCATTAAAATGACATTTGATTCCGAAGTACACTTTTGGGATATGGCTCTCAGTTTTCTACTTTTCTGTGTCTCTTGCACATCTGAATTGAGCCTGGAGCACTTTCAATTGGATCTTGCTCCCCAGTTTGTGGCTTTATTGTTTTACTGTTTTAGTGGACTTTATGAGCATGCAACACATGCTTTTTGAAAGCAAAGCATCAGGTGAATGATTAAGAAGTGAAGCCTTTTCATGTCGAATTGAGTTGTCACAGTGGGAGAATGATGATAGTGGAGGGGGAACCATGTGGAACTGCCCCCAACACTTAAAAATAAAGCAGCCCCATTCAGCAGGATGGAACAAAAGAGACAAGCTTCCTCTGAACGTGAGGCTCTGTTACAGTGGTGTGACCCCAGCCCGTGTCACACAACGGGAGGCGAGGGATAAAAGGCTGGAGGAGACAAAGAGGCGACTGCAGTACGTGTGGTGTGCTGCAGGCTACACCGCTTACTAGGAGGCCACTAAAACCTCCAGGGCCTCCAGTGACAGGCATGGGGATACAATAGAGAGGCCAGGGAAGGGGAGGCTCAGACTTGGGTAGAGTAAGCTGCATCTGGGCTCTATAGTCTGACCGTCTGGGGCACAGACAAGTTTCTTGCCATCATATGAGTGGATAGTTTTGCCAAGCATAAATGGATGCTCATAAATATTATTGTTTTGTCAGAAAACTCTTATCAGTGTCAATACTAATGCCATCAGTTTGGAAGCCTGTTTTTCCTATAGAATAATAAAATAAAAAAATGTGGCTTTTTATCTTACATTTCTGACTTTATTTCTTTAGGGTTTAAAATGAGCATGGCTTTCAAATATAGTGATGTATGTGACCACAGGGATTTCACATTGTTGTCTTCTCAGCTTCTGTTTGTCAGATGATACAGGCATCAATCTTCAGTGTACATCTGACTCAAACACACATGCTACAATATATAGATCATACTTAGTACTTTTTTGTAGCCTACTGCTGATGAGGCATAGTTGCGTCATGAATATCATCTGAGACTTTTCTCATCTGACACCTTCTGGATCTGAAACTATTGATTTTTTTAGCCAGTCGAAGAGTTGCAAATTACATTTAGCTGGAGGCACTGAATTTTAGTAGTCTGATGACATCTTCAAATAGGGTAAGAAAAAAGAATTAAAGAGTATGTTCATTTGGACCAAAAGAAAAAAGATAGTCTGTGTATATATGTAATAGAACCCTATAATTAAAAACAAAATAAGCTGTTGAAAACCCCTGGCATAAATAGTACAGGAACAGTTAAGTTCTAGCACAAATGTCATAAGTCCTGGAAGAGGCAACCCAGTGCTCATCATAACACTGCTCAAATTATTTAGTATTTTACATCTGAGAATGACATGCAGTGCCACATTGCTCTAGGGAAGCTGTTCCTACAGTTAGTGTGCTATTAGGCGCTGAATGAAAAGTGTCAGTCAAATGGCTTGAGAACCTGCTCTTTGTGTCACTTAACTGATTTTCTTTTGTACAATGTTTCAAAAGCTTTTTTTTATTATTATTATAAAACTAATGATTACATTCACTTATCTATGTGCATGTGCATTTTAAAATAGTTGAAAATGTCATCTTGAACATTCTTATTTGTCACTGACACTAAACAATTTGATGGTTCTTCTTAGCTCACTGTCTGTTCTGTGTTGGTTACAGAATCCGGATTACAGTTGTTGTTTCTCAAGCTGTGAGAGATAAGAGTTTAACGATTTAATACATCCACCATCTGCTTTATTTAACTTTCATGAGAGAGTAACCAAACTGTCACTTTATGCAGTTTGAAGATGTTGCAAATATGAACTTGTTTTTCGGAGTAATAAGCCTGCAGACACTGCAACACCTTCTATAAATGTGTATTGATGAGTGAATCTGCTCTACTCCACCCACTGCATGAGTCTCACTTCAGATGTTCATGGCTCATGCAGAAATATGTCAGTAGTGCTACCATGGAAACCCATCTGAGGGCATCAGTGCCACATTCAGCACATGAGATTTCAGATCATTCAGATAATGGAAACTTGCTTTTGCAATGTATTTAAAGTATAACGCATTATTAGTCACTGTTTGATATTGTGTATCAATAACGTTCGCTTGACGCATCCCAACGCACTGATTATAAGATACTATTTGCTTTATTGTAGATTCAGAGTGTTGCTGAAATATATGTCATGTTTATTTCTGCGAATGCACATTTCTGTCATCTTACTACCGGTATGCACGGTAAAAAGGGTGAAAACTTGGGGGGCTGTCTTTGCGCGCGGTGCGCCGCCCAACCGGAGATGCGCGAACGGACGCTGGCTCATTCGCTCTGGTGCAGACACCGGAGTCAGCGAGGCATGTGTTTGGACACCGGCGTTTCGATTAAATAAAAAAAGACACTTACAGAAACCAAATACCTGAGCGTTTTCGTTTCCCACCGGCTGTTATTTGCCAACGGCGCGCCATCAGTTGTTTGAATTGCCATCTCACGCGGGATTGCAGCGCCCTGCTCTTCGTAAACATTCGTGAATGGAAAGCAGTTGCAGAACAGACATACATCTTCTCAAACGTTTCTCGAATCCTCTGCAGTTTTGCGATTGATTAGCTGGATCCTCTTGCAGCCTTTGAGGGAAGATGGAGACCTTCTTCGCAGAGGTGGGCTCATTTTCAAACGATGGAACGTGTCATTTCATCTGTTGTGCTTTATGTGCAATGCAAAAACAATAGATTGTGCGCTATATGTGTGAAATAATTCCCCAATAGTCTTAAGATGTAAAAACCGGTGGATAATTCTCATTGGCTGTTCCCCAGGATTTTGCATGTAATGCTGTATCTTCCTATAACGGTGCCATTCCGTTTACATACAGCCGGTTTACTGTTGATCATTTTAAAGTGCTTCATTAAAAGGAGCCAGTGCGTTATTTGACACGTTGACAGTAGTTTATGGTGATGTCGCGTGCATCGGTGTCTCGCGCTCGCCTGGGCTGTGGCGCGCGTGAGGGGGGAAGGGGCTCGCGCATTGAAGCAGAGGCAGGGTCTCTGATATGATGTTTCTGCAAGGGTGCTATGCAAGGTTTTACAAATGGTTTCATGCATCTACATTATGTGTTATGAATGAGATTAAATGTCTCTGATTCCAAAACCAGTGCCGTACTGTGTTGTGAAGGCTGTCAAGACATAACTGAGATGATTTCCAAATTCCATATTCAGAGCATTCACCTTGAGTGTGATAGGAACATATATGCAAGGGCTCATAATGAACCTTTCACCCAGAATGCATTGGTGGTTTTGTTTACATGATCTGTATTCTGCCAGACAGGCCTCACAGCAAGTTTTTCATCCATTTGTTTCGTTTTTATTTCTGCTTCTCTCGCTTATCTCTTTTATTTTATAGTACAATTAGATGCCCAAATCCTACTTGATTGGATGATTTGGTCATTGATCCTCTCTCTCTGTTAAGTGCACACACTCTTTGCAAACAAAAAAACACCTGCATTTGATCTAATACTGAATTATGGCATCCTCATTAAGCCATGTATCCTCTTAAGCACGTGCAATGTGTCTCAAATGGTTTTAAGCAGTCGGCATTTAATCTGTGTCAGAGTGGACAGCACCAACACAAGGCTTAGTGAGTAAATGACATTAATTGATGATGCAGATACTATGGATATTGTATTTATTCGATTGAAGAGCAAGAAATTGCGAAAGTAGGCTATGTGATGGCCCATAGGAACAACAAGAGAACCTGATCTTTGGATCCTTCACAGGCAGCTATCTGGAAGGGCCATTCATTTAATTTGTGGGGCATTTACAGTGAAATCTGTCTCTGTATATGGGTTCTAATTGCTGGTCTTTCCAGGTGGTTCAGATAACTAGGATGCTTGTGATACATCAGCTATAATCAGTATGACTAGATAGCTGGTTCTTGTCCATGAAAACTGGCTGCTAAATGGGAGTTGTTGGTGGAGGGCAGGTGGTTCCAAGCCAGTTTCTTGGTGTTTGCTTGTAATTGCTTGTAATGTATGGGTCAGAGGTTAAACTTTCCCCCAAAAGAGTTGTGTAATGCCTTTTAAATGGGGAAATAATATGTGTAAGATGCAGTGGAGCACATAAGTCCTATAAAAAATCAAGACTTGACCCTCCCACTAATATCCTTATCTCTGCCCAGCATCCAAATGTGTCATTGCCCAGCAGCGTCTCAGGAGCCCAGGGGTGTTTCTTGAGATTCTGAAAGCTCAGTGACCCTTTAAAGCACAACACTCATGCACAAACTGCTCTCGTTCCCATTGTATTCTCCCTCTTTCTTTCTGTCTCTCTTTTAGCACCCATTTCTCTGCTGTCTGCTCTGCGGTGACAGTTCAGGTTATCATTTTGGTGACTCAACGGTCCACACTTCCAGTCCCCACAGCAACATTGGAATAGCGGCATGTTACTGGGTCACCCCATGGTCCTAGTGCTGGGTATTAAATTTTAGAATCTCAAGCATGTGGTTCAGAATTAAACAGATTTCCGAAAAAAGGACTGACATTTTATAGAAAAACCAAAATGTTAATTAAGAGTTATTTTAAAAATATTAGGCTAATTATGTAGTGGACCCACTTACTTTTCTAGGCAATTTTCTAATGTAGGCCAGAGATTATATATAAGTATTAGTGCTGACCATATAATAGCTCTGTTCAAATGAGAATTGGATGTGAAGGCCTACATCTTTACAGGAGGTTCTGTTTTTATGCACCAGGTTTTAAAATCTCAGTTCAAAAAGCCTATCCTCAAACTCTATCTGAACTCATACAGAAAATTGTAAGTATTAATAAAGCATATCTAATTGGAGCATTGGAGCTTTTTTTTTTAAATGGTCTGGGATGCAACAGCTAAATGAACAGTCACATATTTTTTCCCAATCTGGCATCCTGTGGTCACAATCAGCCAATTTTGCAAACCCAACCTTGACCTTGATGGCACTCATTCTTGACCATGATGAAATTTAAACACTATGTGAAAGTAGCTATGTAAATCCTAAAATGATAAATGTAAAGGATATGCACACAACACTCAATACTGAAAAGAGTGTCTAATTAAGTGTGTGTGTGTGTGGGTGGGTGGGTGGTTTTATTTTATATAAAAGAAAAAGAGAAATCACTCGACTGCTTTAGTCGTTGATTAACTTTTGTAGCTGAATAAAGATTAATTTGTATAGTTTATGCACATACAATTTATAGTTTATGTGAAGATTGTTTTAAAATCACTTAATATTTCAGAGCCTTTAAATGTTAATAATAATGGCTTTCAATTATACAGTAATGCTGAATGGCTATAATAGGTCAAATTAAGGGAAAATGCATTTAATAGAGACACCAGTAGCAGTATTGGTATTAATGCTTCATTAATAACAGGCTACTTTGTAAAAAGATGCCATTAAAACATGTTTCTACATTAATTTGGAGGTTCAATGTGAAATTATGACAATATAAATATGCAATTAATCATGATTAATTACAGAGAAATGTGTGATTACTTTATTGAATCGATTGACAGACAGCACTAATGTTAACCTTTTATATATTTAAAATTTCAATTTAATTTCTAATATTATAGGCCCTCCCAGAAAGAGGTCAGGATGGCCCTCTCCCCCTTGGCCCCCTTCAAATTTTCAGTTCGATTATCCGGCCCTCAAATGAGGCTAATCTGCTCTAATCTGTTTTGTGTGCGGAAAAAAAAACTATGCACCACATACGCACTGCAAACTGAGTATGTGTGAAACAGGCATAACACGATGGACTGCTCCATTTGCCGAAAGCATACAAAGGACAAGAATCTCAACGTTTTTCGGACAAAAAAAAGATAAATCAATAAATCTGTTTGTTTGTTTTTTCTTGTAAGTAAAGTAAAGGACAAATTAAAAATATTGTAAATACGTTTAGTCATTGTAGTAGTAATAACTGCAAAAATAGTTTCATGGCCGGTAAAAAAAATTTTTGGTCGGTAAATTTGATCAAGTCACCGGCCATTGGTAGGTGTGGCAAAAAGTTTTAATTTAGTTTTAAAATTTACATTTTCATTTAATCTTAATTTTGTTGTATTTATAATATACACTAATTTTATGTTGATTTACACACACACACACAAACACACATACACACCTCTTCATCTCTGAGCCAGAGCTGTGGAAACTGGAATCTAGACGTTTGAAGAGGCCAGTAATGCATTTTTATTTGAATTTAGATTGTCTTTGACATCCAACACCTAATAATCTAGTTTTTTTTAATAACACTGTTGGTGGATTAATAATAATATGTATTCTTGTGATGTTCTTGGTGGTTTTAGTTTTTGGTGGATAAAGATGTGAGAAATGTTATGTGATTTGTTGACAGGTGGCAGGAGCTTCAGCAGGTGTGCAGCTGTTTCACAGAGCAGAAACTAAAGTTCATTTGTGTCAGATAATACATATATCATCTTATATTACATGCATCCCAGGTCAGGGCAGAATTCATCTTAGCATCCTTTCCTCCTCATGGTGACATGAATTGTGTGTCCTCTCACGTTCTCTGTGGTTCTGTGTCACTGCATGGTTCTGCGAAAATCAGCCACTGGAGATGTGTGACCTATATTTCCTCAGCAGCTTTATTTGAAACGAGTGCCTTGATTCGTTCCAGTGTGAATCGCTCTCTTTTCCCTTTCTCTGTATATCAGTCCCTCTTCAACATTGCTGTCTCACTCCTCTCTTTTGATTAATCAATTTCCGCAATGCACTAGTTTCACAGGTTGTTTGAAGTACTGGGCTTTAACATTGACTTTCTTCTTTAAATGATCTTTTTATCACATGCTGTAGGCCTTTAGAAAAGATTGGTACCATCAGCTTCTATTCCCCTTTTCTCTTAGAGATATTCTGTCTCTTTTGATTTTTTTTTTCCTTGCACTTGTTTGGTTGCTGTTGAATAGTCTAAATGTGGTGTGATTGTTGTACTGTGTGTATCACAGTTACATTAGCTGTGTATGTGTGTGTTTACTGCCTCTTAACCTGGAAAGTTTTACTTTCCTTCGAGATCAGTGTCAAATTCTCATTATCAGGTTAGAAATTTAATTTCTTATGGATTCTTGTGAGGTTTTAATTGAACGTTGACCTCTTAGACTTTAATAGCATCTAACATTAAGGATAATGGTAGATTGTTGAAGTAGCATTGTTGTACAAAGTGAATTTGATTGGTCTAATTGAAATACATTGTTTTTGGTTGTGTTCAGTTTGGCTAAAAGCGACACTTGTTATATGCAAAATTAAAAGAAATTAGTACACTGGTTAGCTTTACTGACTGCAGAAATTATTGTACATTTTATAAATTTTTTGGTGTTTTATGAATAATCCTGTTTTTATTAATAAACTAAATTAACATTAACTAAATATGTTTAGTTTTATCTTAAGTCAACATTCTACTGTAATATTATAGATCATTTAACTTTAAGTTGTTAAAAGAAAAAATATATATACCTACTTTAAGTAACATTTTTGATGGTATGTTTATATATACAAATAAATATATATATACATATTAAATAAAATTGTAACAGTTGAACCAAACCATAAATATAATTTGGGGTCGGGGGATGAAATAAATGAATTTGGATGTAACAAATTTTTAAAAAAGTTGATCCAAAGTATTTTTTTTTCGGTGTATAGCCATGTAATAAGCAAGCTAATGTTTCCTGATCCACCCTGTCAGGATTTATTTTGCGATAATGATTGGCTGACTGTATATTATCCCTCCTTTGGTTCCAGTTCACCCACATAACCGTATTATAGGATAATGAGCAAGACAGTGACATGAAGGCTTTCAAAATCAGGATGGAGACAGAGCCATATAGAAAGACTGAAATTTAGCTGCATGTGTACACGCTTGTGTTTTCAGTTAGAGAGACCAGCAGAGAGAAGCACTGAGCAAAGTTGTCTCTCCTGACCCAGATCAGCCTCCTCCGCCTGCCTGTGAAGAGCAGATCTGACAGACCGCTCCAGGGAAAAGTGCAAATCTCTTTCTACCACAGCTGATGCACATTCCTCCTTTTGCTCTCTCACTGTACATTCACGGTATCATTATATGGTCTAGTCACTGTTCCGGTCCCTTGTGTATAATTAGAATGGTCGCTCATGAAGTCTCACTCATCTGGAGTGATAGCTTTTACTTTTATTGAAGTCATCGTCTTTGAGACTGTCAGAATATGAATTAAACCCCATGTGGAGAGAAACCAGGGTGCCTCAATCCCAACATTAAATCTCCACCCCTGATCATTGCAGGGTTTTACTGAGGCACATTTTAGCACGGGGGGCTACTGAAAATGCAGGGTTATTTCAGCCGTGGATAATAAGAGATACTCTCTGTTTTTTAAAGAAAATATAGGTTTGAAGTGTCTGGCCACATGTCACTGAAATTAAAGGGATAATTCACGCAAAAATGAAAATTCTGTCATCATTTATTCAGATGTAAACATATACAGCACATATATAACGCACACGTTTCTGTGTCTACTATAGTTGTATCTGTGTTGATCATTGTTTCAATGCAAGTAAAAGACTTAATTAAACCTATTTATTATATAAGGAAATCATATCTCTTCACAGGACTTCGACTAAGCTGCTCATTGTCCCAAGCAGCCAACGGTTCTCACAGAACATCATGAAGTATTTTTTGCATTTTTACTTGGAAACTGTATTTATAGAAACAAATATATATATAAAGCAGCCACCAGGTATGCAGAGAGATAGGAATGGACTCAAAGTTTATTTTAGTGGACTAGTGAGGGTACAAGATCAGCTTATGTAGCTAAATGATACTGGGTCAGGTCATGAATATTTTAGATGATTTTTACCCTCATTTTTACCTAATGTTAATGGTTATTGCCAAGGACAAAATGTATTGGTTTCAAATTGGTTTTAGTTGTTTAAATCCAACAGGTTCATGATTTATGCATTTATTCAACATCTGAAGTAGGAGTCTCCTTGGTAGTATTTGAACAGCACACTGTTTGTGTGTGTATGATGTATGCAGTCCTCATCTGAGACTCATCGCCATCTGTTCATACCAAGACCAGACTGGAAAAAATGCAAAAACAGGAAAAAATAGATGGGGAAGTTAAAAATGTGATGACATTATCAGTGTAATATTCATTAAAGAAACTCATAGGGGCACCTTTTAATGTCTAATATATAGTCTGCTACTTCAGAATTGATCTTCTGTGGTCTACATCTAGTTTTGTGTATTCAGTCCTTAGGCAAAAAGATAAAAGGTGTGTGTGCATTTTACATAAACCCCATAAGTTGAGAAAAGCTATAAAAGGTATTAACACTAAGGGTTTTTAGCTACCTGTAAGTAGTTTGTTGCAATCAGCTGCTGGAAGAGACAGTCTGACCTGATGTGGCCATGCCATCTGAGGCTAGTTGGCATGTGCTGTCAATACTGACAGAGTGGCTGTTAAGAGGTATTTCCACATAATAAAATCACATGGCTAATACTGTAAGTAGCTATTTATAGTTAGTTTTGTGGTGCTTTGTATACTGTAAATACACCACCAGATAGTTTGGGGACAGTAAGAAAGTGGCAGTAAACACATTTATAATATTTATGTTTTAAATAAGCACTGTTCTTTTGACATTTCTATTCATCAAGGAATTCACAAAAATGTACCATATTTCCACAAAAATATTATGAAGCATAACTCTTTCCAACATTGATCAGAAACGTTTCTTAAGCACCAAATCAGCATATTAGAATGCTTTTTAAATGATCATGTAATGTCGTGGTTGTTGAAATTCAAAATTGAAATTGTGAAGCTTTCCCATCTCAAGAATACATGCATTGTCGTGATGGGAAAGCTTCACAATTTAAATTTTGAATGTATTATACATTACATTTTAAAATATATTAAAATGTTTAATTGGAATAATATTTCATTCACATTATTACTGTTTTTACTTTATTTGATTATATAAGTCTTGGTGAGAATAAGAGTCTTCTTTAAAGGGCGCCTATTATGCCCCTTTTTACCGGATGTAATATAAGTCTCAGGTGTCCCCAGAATGTGTCTGTGAAGCTTCAGCTCTAAATACCCCACTAATCATTTATTGTCTAATTTTGAAAATGCCTATTTTGAGTGAAAGCAGAAACACGCTGTTTTCGTGCATGGCTCCTTAAATGCAAATGAGCTGCTGCTCCCCGCCCCCTTTTCCAGAATAGGGCTGTGCCTTTACAGCTGGTATCTCAGATACTCTGTCAAAAAACATCTGTTTGGTTTTGATTATCATGTCTATCTCGCTGAAATCATGTGTTTTAAGACCATATCAGTTTACACTTCTGATATAGGGTTTTCTGAGCACACACATTTGACGCACGTGCACAGAAAGTGGCTGTCACACGACGTGAGTATTAAACTAAGTTCTATTTCATGTCTTATTGTGCTTAAACTGTCAAATACACACAAGTTTATGTTAAAAACACACAAGTTGCAAAAACACAGTCATTATGTCTGTGAGTGTAAACAGCTGGGAAAGAAATCACATTTTTATTTTAGATCTGTGTGTTAAGTTACAGCAGCATAATATATAGTACCTATACTGCTGTCTATGCTGATAATATGACCCAAACAATAAACTAAAAACAGAAAATCACTCACTGTTCTTGAATTAATCATATCTGTAGCTCTAATAAGAAGACATTTCTTACTTGAATGCTGCTTTTAAATGCTCTTGTGTGAAGATAAACATGGCGGATTGTGTGCGGCTCACTCAGGCCGGGTTCTCTGCTAATACAGCATTGTCCATCAACAGTTGTGGGCGGGGCTTGTGAAATGTAATGTCACATTTTACAGATTCTGCAAACGGCTTGTTCTGAGACACCATTTATGATTTATGGGGATTCAAAAAAGGAGCAGGTGGATTTTTATCTTTATAGGGTGGTTGAGTACACACAACATGTAAAAGTGAATTTTGCATAATAGGTGACCTTTAAAAAGTGAACTGTTTGAACTGTAGTATTTATAAATGGTACTTTCTATATGTTCAAGATGATGAGCTGAGTAAGGTGAGAGGCAAGCCTCAAAATATATGCAGAAGAATGTGTGTGTAGGTGAGAGAGAGAGATGCCCTTATAAATGAGGTAGGGTGGCTTATGCCGACAGTGCACACACACACAGACATGCTAAAAATACACACCCATGCTGCATTTGACCTTTCCATGCAACTTGCACGAGAGTATTTTTTGATCCTTTGCAAAGGCATTCAAAAATCAGTCCAGTTTTAATCTTTATCCATCTATCTGTTAAATCAGTCCAATTCCCCAATGCAATATTTCAACTTTAATATATAACCTACTGCCCTGTCCACTCCACTATTGCCCTAGTTCACACCCAGCACCTGCTGCCACAACCCTGCCCCTCCGTTGCCATGGCAGCCATATGCTTGTGCTAAACCCTTTGATGGAGAGGTGGCAGCTCGGTGGAATTACTGTAACGCAGTGGGTTATTATAGTGATTATAGTGCCCTTATAACGCTTACAAAGGCCAGGGTCATCTGTCTGAATCTTCCAAGGGAAATCTAGTGGGAAATCACTCTTGTGTTATGTCTATGAAACTGGACAAATTGCACAAGTCTGCGTGTAGCCCTTTGGTAGATTACCAGCTTGTGTTTTCTCTTTCTTGCTGGCTGTATAGATGTATAATTATCAGAATGCAAACAACTAGGCCCGCGATGTAATTAACTCCCTTCGTCATTAGAACTGCAGCTTTGGCTTTCCTGATTTAGCATCGCTCGTTTCCCCTGTGATTTCACCCTGCTGTGATTAGAGCCAAAATGGATGACTTCACGAGTGTAGCATGTTAACCCAGCACTTTTTTGGGTCACTTATTATGAGACAATTCTCGTAATGTCCTTGTCAAAATCAAAAGAATTTTTTTTTTTGCAAGAAGACAATTCTTTGAGAAGTTCATATTAACATATAAAATCCCCATAGTAAAATATGTACATATTGTACATAATAAATTGTACATGTTATATATTGTCGCTATATATGTCAACAATGTGTTTTATTTATATAGGCATATGCTACTTTATTAAAACAACAAAGAACAAACAATCTGTATGTTTGTGTTTTTGTAATACACTTTTTAGATAAATGTCTATCTTTTATTTTTACTTTTTATATTTACATATAATATCAACATGTATTGATCGGTTTTAGGGTGAATATACTTGTACATGATATATGTATATTCACATGATATGTTCAAAAATGTATACATAAACATACATATTTGTATAGACTAGATATATAGGCTATGCTAAAATATGAAAATGTTCCAGTTTCTTATTGGTTATATCCAAGATTTTACTTCATATGCCATATTTCATATATGGAAATGTAATATTTTCCATTTATTAATTTATATATTATATATAAGATATGTACATATTTTACTTTGTCTATGGGTAACTAAATGTTTGTTTCTCACACAAAATGATATACATTTATTGTATCTTACTGGAGTTTGAAAGCCTCAGCCCTTATTCATAGAAAAGAGCTATTAGCAGGGATTTTTTCCTTTTATTTCTCCAAAGAAATAGTCTTGTGGGTTTAGAACAACTTGAGGATGAATGACAGAATGCACATTTTTGGTGGAACTATTACTTCAAGCAAAATATCTTAAATCTTAAATCTGTTTTAATTTGGGGTCACTCTACCATACCAGACATAATTATTCATCCAAAAGAAGTGGGATCTGGTTTCTTAAATATACTTAAACCTAAGAAGTCAAGAAGCAATCAAGTATGTAATCAATTATCCAGAGCTACCTAATAATGGCCTAGTGATGCATTTGCTTGTTTGCATGCAGTAGATTGATTGTTCAGTATTGGAAGAGTGCCACACTGCCAGGATTTGCAGAAATGCTGCATACAGTCACATCTACTCTCTTCTGTACCTGTAGTCCATAAACACACATTCTCACCCTGTCCAGCTCAGAAAACATATATCTTCCGTTGATGGACAATTAACTCCTCTACTGCCATGGTGAACCGCTTGACCGCTTAGATCTCCGTCTCGCTCCTTTTCCAGGTGCATAAATCTGTCAGCGGGCTGTTAAAAAAGACACGCAGGCATGACAGAGAGGGGGTCACCAGACAGGTGTCTCATTTCTTAGCCTTCCTTATTTCTGCTTTTAAATCAAATTGGGCCAGAGGGGTGAGAGACTGAGTGAAGGACAGAGCGGGAGGGAGGAATGAGAGGATGTAGCGTAAAGAGAGTGAGACTATAAAACAGCTCAGCTCCCTATGCCAGTCCATCACAACCCATAGCAGATAACCCTGCATTGTGTATGTATCACATTTAATATCTGAAATTTATTTACTTATTTGAAAACAATAACATTTTGGCCAACTCTACAGCCAAGTTTATTATTTTTTCTAAAATTATATTTATGCTTGTTTCAAACCTTAAGTTTTGTTTTAACATTAATAAAACCATTAATAAAATGCCCCATAAAATCAGTGCGTGTGTCTTTAGGGAGTCTCGGTACGTGGGCCATAAATTAAAGGAGGAGTGGAGAGGTGTAGAAATGTGAAGGAAAGTCTAGCCCCCTCATCGTCTCTATTTTCTTCAGTATGATGGGAATCTCTCAGGCAAAGCTTTTAGTCTAACAGCTTCATCTGTCATTAATTTCTCTCACTCTTTCTCTCTGTCCTCTCTCTCCCTCTCCCTCTCCTTCTGTCATGTATATTTGATAGCTGTACAGGAAGTGCAATGTAATGGCATTTTCACACTGTTATGTGTGAATATACATGAGGTTAGGAGACAAGATAATGAAGAAGAAGGGAAAAAGAAGTGGAGAGATGAGAAAGAGGAAGGTATACTGATGTATAGCTAATTGTCAGTTTCAAGGTGTAAAAGTCATTTTCTGTGCAGTCAGACATTGAGCGATTGTTATAAACAACCTTAGAGTTGATTATGTCCTTTCAATCAAAAGTAAGATGTCCCAGATTTGTTTGAAAATAGCAAGTAGAAGTAGTGGTATTTGGTTTGGCACTTCCCTAATGCTTTATTAATCCTCAAAGAATCATTCAGGCACTGTTCCACACATCGTCTGCTTGTCATTGTCAATGTTATTGTCTGCTGGAATTGGTAAATCCCTCACTGGTGGGTGATGAGAGGTTGAGAGGTCTGGTGATTAATTACACTGTTCATTAGATGAAGGTTAATAATGGCAAGTATCTGTGCAAAGAGATTTTAAAAGCCAGTGGTTTTCAATATTGTGCAGATGTTCCATAATGAGTCTATGTGCTGTGGTTTACATAGCATGACTGCAGTATTTAATGAAATTGAGCAAGCCCAGATTTGCTGTGCTTGTTGGTAAGGCTAAATAATTTGGTCAAATTTTTTGATTATATCGGTATGGCTATAAAATAATAATAATAACAATAATAAATGTCAAATAAAATATAGTGTATTAAAGAAAAATCATAAAATATATATATTTTATTACATATTTTTATGGTCAGGCCATTATTGTTGCTGGCTCCTCAAGGGCTGCATCTTTTTATAGAGACCCTCTTGCATACCCTCCCCCACTAAGAGCATGCTCTCCTTATTCCCTCACATGTGTGTGGTTGGATATTTCTTTCATATTTTCCCATGGATGTAGCGGTTTTCTACTGACAGCTGTGCATGAGCAACAGCAGAGTTATATGTTGATGAAGACGTTGAATTCTTTCATCTCTGTTGTGTTCATGCATGATTACACACTCCTGCTCTCCATAGGGCCTGAGCTCTCATTAATGATTCGTTCGCTCAGATCGCGGGCACAAGCCAACAGCCTCTGCATCTGTGCTAATTACTGTAGCAGCTCCTGATCCTGTTAGAGATGCTATCAGTGGCAGGGTGAAGCCAGGGGTTTCTGAACATGAAGAACGCTTGAGAGAAAGACAAGTCAAACATCATTAAGTCATTTTTCATTTCTGAACTTCTTCCCATGCACACAACACAAACAGCGGCAAAAAGCTGCATGATTAATTGAAATAAAACCGAAATCACGATATGGCTGAGTGCAAACAGGGTTAAAACCGTGCAGTGTGAACTCCATTACAGTTTTTCCCAAAATAAAATCTTAGTGGGGTTATTTTAAAAAATTAGGAAAATAAACCATAATTAATATAATATTTTTCTTAAATACTCATTTTTTAAATAATAGAAATAATAATAATTATTAATATTATATTTATAGTAATATTGATATATAATCACAATCACAATTTTTATCAGAAAAATCTAAATCACATTTTCCCCCAAATTGTAAATTGCAGCCCTATATCTGTTCTGCTTGTCACAGTTTCTTCCACTATTAAGACACAAGACCAGTTGCTGTTTTTGATACTGTACATTCAATATATAAATGATCTTATATTAGTCTCTGTGAATAGGCATTAATATTAGTGCTGGCTGTGATGATTTAATTTCTGAATAACCCATTGTTGTTTCAATAAAGTCTGGATAGGCTGTGGAGGGAGTTTTGTATTGTGAATAGTACACTGAATGATTTTTTTCCCAAAAGAGCTGGGAAATCTTTTTAATGTCTTCTAATGGAAATGAAATGTGTAAGTGTATATAGCTCAGCTGTCTGATATAAGTGTTTTCTGCCTGGCTTGGTTCCTTTACCCAGGGGTAGAGGAGCCTGTCTTTTGTCTTCACCACTGTAGCTCCTCTGACTGGAGGTGGGATGCCTCATCATAGTCAACCATCTGTTGACAAAGTACAGCTTCTATCTGTTTATCAGTCTGTCTCTCGGTCTGCCTGTCTGTTTGCCTATTTATTGTCCAGAAATGCATGTGTCGAAGAGGAGGTCATCCGCTTAAAACTCAGTATGGCTAATGTCCACGTCTGGGAAATTTACATTCATTGTCTAGTTTGAGGTTTGGGGTGGATTCTCGCATTGTTTTCTTTTTGTTTGTGGCAGGAGTGAGTTTATGTATGTCCAATGAGTCAAAATTTAAACTACATGCTTGTGTTGTCTAGCAGTGGATTTCTATGTAGGTTTCAAATGCTTATTTCAAAATCCTCTTTAATTACCGTAGAATAATATTTGTGAATTCTGTCAGGTTGTGACAGTTTACCTCATTTACTGTGAGTATTAGGGAATTTTGTCACAAAATAATACTGGAAATGTAAATGGATGTTTCTTCTGGGCCATTTAATGCTTTGGAAGTAATGTGTGATTTTTTTGTTGTTGTTGAAGCTGGTGATTGTGTATTGAATTTCCTCTTTGAAGCTACGGGCTTATCGATCCGTTTCCCAATTATCAGTAGTTAACTTCATACAGCTGGCCATAATTCAGTCCGCTGCTCACACAGAACAGCACTTTGCTGCGGAGAAGAGCAGGAGGACACATCCGAAATGACATCATTGCTCACTGGGTGTTATTGCATTTACAAATTTTAATGTGGGGAAAGCACAAACCTCCCATGAAAAATTAGCTTAGTCTGAAAACCTTTCATAATTCATTTGTATTTTCTTTGAAAGTGATTATTTAATTTTGTAATATGTAAGAAATTTTGTTGGGTCATTCTATTAAACATTGTGCTTTGTCCAGTGATGGTGAGATCATCTTTGAATTTTTGTAAGGTTTTAAACATTTCCTTAGTTATGTATGTGTTTTAAGTGTAAATAAATTGCCTTGTGTAATTTGAGCTCAATTGAAAATAATGTCAGAATATAATGTACACAAAGAAATTGGTGTATAATTTAACAATGCTATGTCACGACCAATTATTACGGATATTTTATGAAGTGGCTAATTTGTAAGAAATTGTACGACTTCACTTGTACGATTTTGTCTGATTTCTGTGAGGGGTAGGTTTAGGGGCGGGGTTCATGGTGGTCATTCGCATAAATTCCTACGAATTTGCCACCTCGTAAAATACATTGAAAAAAATGATAATAACTTTTATTTAAGGTAAGTGGTTGCAAACAATTTATTTTAGCTACTTTTAAAAAAAACGTTGAAAGTTAGTCAAATAAATTTGTTTATTTAAATGTAGCTAAAATAAATAGATTGCAACCACTTACCTTAAAAAAATTTGTAAATTCAATTAACCATTTTTTTTAGTGTACATACGATTTTTCACAAAACGTACAAATTCATACAAGTGAGGTCATACGAATTCATGCAAATCAGCCACCTAGTGAAATGTATGAATTGCCAATTTTGAAGTAGAAAAGATCCTAATGACAAACATAACACAACAACAGTTTGGTAATGGTAAAACAATATAGACTTTTTATCATTTAAGTCACATTATGACAGATTTTTTTATATAAATCTTTTTTTAAATATTTTTAAAATTATTTATTTTAACAGGATCAGTATTGCAATACTATGATCCTGTAAAAATGACTGTTTTTTTTTGTGGAAGACTGTGCTCGCTTCTTTTTATACTTTTTACATTCTACTTTATAATGTGCTCTGAGGGTATCAGTTTGGCCTTTACGTCACTGCTTTGGAATAATAAAAGGCCAAAAAAAATGACTTTTGTGCACAAAGACATGTCTAAGCTTTGTGTGTGGGCAGCTGTGAGTGTTTAGAAATGAAAAGCCACCCACAGGTCATCCTGAAAGTCATATATTTCAACAGTGAATGACTACATGTAGATTTTGTGTTTTATTGATGTGTTTTATTGTTCTGTGGCTCTTACAAACAACTGGGACATATAATCTGGGATTGTGCTGGTTTGTGTCTGACTGCTTTTGTGTGTGTTTTGCAGGGTTCTCGAGTGTGGGTGAATCATAAAGATCAGCTGGTCCCGTCTACAGTGAACTCCTGTGGAGATGGAACCCTGGTGCTCACCACCGACTACGGGGAGGTAAGACTCAGCAATCTGTCATAAACACACACACATGCAAACACACAGATGTTGCCCTTTATGGCTGAATGGGTGTTGTGTGAGTCAGAGATTACGCTGGGTTGGTATTGTGCTCTGAATGTCATCATAACAGTGCTGAGGATCTGTGTGTGTGTGCATATGCATGTTTGTGTGTGTATGTCTGCCATCTGCACGTCTGAGGCTAAATCAATGCATTCACCCTCCATATACGACCATGTGAAAGAGACTATATCATATAACCGACCATAATGCACTCCTGCATTCTACATGAGCTTTTGGCCAGTTCTGGTGCAATGTGGTATATGCAGATTAATAATCACATGATCAAAAGAGAGACAGAGTAGAAGAGATAGAACACTCTTATTTTAGTGCAGAGATGTCCACTAATATTTGTTGTTATGGTAACAGCGTGTCCTTTGAAAGATGATGCAGCTGGAGACAATTTTACTAGACCTTTCGTACGATACCCAACGAGCCAGTGCTTATAACCTTCTGGTATAACTGGACATGCAACAATGTCATATATAGACTGAAAAATACCAGTAAGCCATTACAAGGAAATAGTGTTGCTTTTGCATTAGCTTCCCACACTTCCCACATTTCTCTATATATACCAGAAATTTCCATCAAATTCTATTGTGTTAATCAAAAATTAGATTAATCACAAGTATTTCTGTATATGTTCATCTTTATCTGCATACACTGAAGTATACTTGCGTAGGGCGATTTATAAAGATTGTAAAATAAATCCATATGAACTGAGTGGTTTATTCCAAATCTTCTGAAGAGACACTAGCTCTTTATTTGATGAACATTTAATTAAAACTTTTATTCGCATTCATCAACACACATGCATAGAGCACATCAAAGCTGTTTTTGATTTTTAAAATAATTCATACTTTTAAAAGGTGAAAAATCTGATGGTAAAAAAGTTATTTACTATATAGCGTATCTTAACCACTTGATTGCTTGTTTCGTCAAAAAGCATAATCTATATTATCGCCCAGCTCTAATCTATTAATTGATACTATGGGGCATAAAGACATTAAGATTTATTGTGTATATGCTTTGAAAAAATGTGTATTGTGAAAAGTGCTAAACAAATGAATTTAACTTGACAATTTGATTTAAATCTACTTACATCCTTGGCCTACAAATACAGCTACCGTACAAAGAATAGTGTTAAATTTCTGTTATGTTGTCATATCACTTTCACACACTTGCATGGTGGTCCAGGTAAAGCTTTAATTTGCACTGAACACTGAAGAAAGACCTCTTTCTGTGCATAGTTTATAATAGTTTTAATATGTGCCTCATTCTGTCATCTCCATATTGAAATAAAATAAGCAGCTCCTCTTTGTGAAAGTCCAGTTAACCTACCGACAGTGGTTTCTGGAAGTATTCCTGGGCCCATTTAGTAATGTCAAAGACAGAATCATGCTGATGAGTGATGCAGTGTCGTCTGAGGGCCCGAAGACCACAGGCATCCAAAACGGTCTTCGCACAGAGATTTCTCCAGTTTCTCTGAATCTTTTGATGATGTTATACACTGTAGATGATGAGATTTTTTTATCTTTTTACGCACTCTTTCACAGATTGGAGAGCCTCTGCCCATCTTTACTTCTGAGAGACTCTGCCTCTCTACGACATCCCTTTTATAGCTAATCATGTTACAAACCTGATGTCAATTAACTTAATTAGTTGCTAGATGTTCTCCCAGCTGAATCTTTTCAAAATGTCTTGCTTTTTCAGACCTGTAGCAGGCATCAAATTTTAAATGAGCTCATTTAGTGGAAAAAAGTGCTAAATTTCTCCGTATAAACATTTGTTATGTTCTATTGTGAATAAAATAATGGCTCATGTGATTTTAAAGTCTTTTAGTTTTCATTTTATTCAAATTTAAAAAATGTCCCAACATTTCCAGAATTCGGGTTGTACAACAGTCATTTGTTTTGCCGTTCTCATGGCTATGAGCAGATGCATGATGTGGGAGCCTTATTATATTTCCTTCATAAATGTCTTGCGTTTTATTCTCTGTACGTGGCACTATTCCAAAATCTCAAAATGGAAAATAAAGATTATATGTAAAATACACCTCAGAAAGATTGAATTAGTTTCTACAGTAAATACTTTTGTCAATGTTATGGAGTCTGTGCACCAAACTGTGTCTATCACATTTCTGTACAGTTCAGTGATCAGAACTGCCTCTGTTTTGAGGTTTAATTGTAATCAAATGGTTGTATTAGCATTTAAACTCTCACACAAGCACTCACAGTGCTAATAAAGGTAAGTAGTTTCTGATAGCTGTGGGTGTTAGAGCTGGCAGAGCTGTGATGTCAGGCTAATAATAACAGCTGTGCTGGCCTGGATTCTGCTCAGAAAGGGAGACTGCACAGCAGGGAAGGGTTATCTGCCTGTTATTACTCACATAACACCCATTCAGCCACAAAGGCAATGCAGATGCATACAGGAAGCCTGTTTGCATTTCTGATTTTGTCTACAAACATATGTGTTTGTATGTTTGTGGTGCATATATGTTCATTCATGTACATGCTTGGTAGGGGTGGGCAATATGGCAAGAATATCCTATCATAGCTTTTTTCAGGCAAGATCACGATCCACAATTTCTTCATGCTGATTTTTAGACTATTTTGCAATACTAAGCAGTACGGGAAACTAATTTCCATATTTAAAAAACAAGGCCTATACAAGGAAACAAAACATGAAAGAAAAAAGAATGAAAGAGCACTGGGTTGATATGACCAGTGGTGGACTCTGCTGAAGTCCTACATCTGTCATCTAGAATGACTCTTAAATGTGACTCTGTCATTAAATGTTATGGTCTTTCTGATGGAGATGCACATGCGAACAGAAATTAAGGAGAGAGTCAGTTGACTAACAGTTATACTTAGTGATTTATGATTATAATTTTTTAATGAGTCCCAGTGTCTTTGTAAATCAATAAAGGGGAATTCACATTTGATATCGCAGCGACAAATGTGATTTGAATTTTAGAGAGGTTTGAATTGACATGTCGCTGTTGGCAACGCAACAGATTTGATCAAAGTGCTTGATTAACTTCATGCAAATGGCCAGTGATGTCTACTAATGGAAGATCATGTGATCTGCTACAGTGGATGCTGCATTTGAGATTGCATTGACTTAATACTTAATACTTTCTCCAATCCCAGTTTAGTATATAGAGACAATGAAGTGATTTGTTAAGTGATTTCACTGAAAAAGTGTAAAAAGTGTGTAACTGTGGCACAATCAACACAAATTTCAACATGCTTGATATATTAACTTTAACTTTACCAAGTTTTGGGTGGAACTTCTGTTTGACCAACTAATAACAAATGGAGGAAGTGTTGTAAAAACAATATTTTTGCAATTACAGTATGTTTGGTAATGCTAGTGGTGCAAAAGTTACAAATTTCAGCTTTAAGTAGACCAAAGTTCACCAAAAAAAAATCCACCAAAAAATTTTCTTACGTGCTGTTTCAAACATGTATGCATTTCTTTATTCTGTGGAACACTAAAAAATCCCATACAATGAAAGTCAGTAGGGTCCGATGACTTTCATTATATGGGCATAAACAGTTGTAACATACTTCAAAATATTTTCTTTTGTGTTTCACAGTGTAAAGCCAGTCATTTAAACAGAACTTTCACTTTCAATATAAATTACTCAAAAACATAGTTTTTGAGTTTTTAGTATCTGTTACAGCAAACAATACTCCCAATAAAACAAACTAAATATCTGCAGTCTAGGGAGTTTATTTTCTAATCATCTGTCATAACACAAAATAAAACGCATGTGTAAAATGCTGTAAAATATATAGGAACACTTTTGAGTGTTCACTCAAATGAATAAGTGATATTTTTCCCACCAATTATTTGAAATGGGCATCTGAATAAACAGAATCCCTAAAATGATTCAGACTTTCCAATTCTACAGCTGAATCCAAGGCAGATTCCAAAAAAACATTAAAAATCTCCTTTAGGTTTTATCTAAGTCTGCATTTCCCCAATATTTCCTGTTTGCTGGTAACCTTGATGTTTCATACCCTGCACACCAGAGAGCTTGTGCTGACATGAAAATATTCAGTATAGCATTCTCTGCAGTAGTCCCTCCTCCATTAATCAATACACCAATCCAACCTCCTGTTAGGTCTCAGGCAGCCTTTCCCGGGAAATCCAGCAGCCTCCATATTGTCTTTCTGAGGTCTCCTCACCCATTTTTTTGTCCCTAAGGTCTTGATCCAAAGGGTTAGAATAACTGTTTTGCATGTGTAGGGGATATGTTATGAAATGGCAACCCTGTTGGAGAATGCTGAATTTTTTATGTGGATTTTAAGGCATAGTATAGTACAGGGCTGGATGCAAACTGACATCTCTCTCTCTTTTCCTCGCTTTATTTCTCTTGCTCGTTTCTGATTTGGTTAATAATTTAGTTAAGTATGGGAGTGACCCCATTCCTGCAGTGGTTCTGACCGAGTTATACTGGGACAATATGTGTCCTATGCATGCATGCATGCTTGTGTAGATTGTACATGTGAATTGAAACATTTTAAAATATGTTCAAGAATACACAACTAAGATATGCAAATGTAACCAAGATCAAAATTTTGCGATATGCAACCTGCAACGTTTTTGCAACATTATGAAAACACAAAAAATGTTGCATAAAAATTAACATAATAACCTTGCACAATGCAAAACATATTAAAGGAATAGAAAAACATCACAGTAACCCAGAAGTAATTCACACGACTCCAGTCCCTCAATTAATATTTTGTGAAGTAAAAAGCTGTGTCTGTAAAATTTGGCCAAAATATCAGTCCATAATCCGTAATAATGCTTCCTCCAGTGAAAACGTCCATCCCCTTTTATCCTCTCACATCAAAATCCACCAACTATATGTTGGCTATTTTTGCTTGTAAACAGTCTTTGATCTGTGCATATCTCTCTCCTGATTCAGAAGCAAAGCGACTTTTATCACTGGAGAAACCAATATTATGGATAGAGGACTCACAATTTAGCCAGAAGCAACAGTTTAAAGTTAAAAACATCTTAATGATGATAATTACAAACATGTAGCTTTTCGCTTCACAAGAAGTTAGTTAATAGACAGAGTATGGATGGAGTTAGGGATGGAAAGATTTGTTTGGAGTACTTGTTTTATCAGCTGTTTGGACTCTCATTCTGATGGCACCCATTCACTGCAGAGGATTCATTGCACACTGAGTCAGAAATTTTCACACGTTAAAAAATAAATACGACCTCACGTTGTGCCAATCACGTTTACACACTGCCTCCGAAACATTCGTCCGTCATTAAAAAATTTGGATAGGGTTCGATTTTCTGTGTTTTCGCATCCGTAGCATGCATTTGGATAAGGACGAGGAATACGAAAAAAAACGGGAAAACGCATGTGAAAATTTCAGACTCAGTGTGCAATGACCTAAGTCATGTAATGCTAAATTTCTCCAAATCTGTTCTGATGAAGAAACCAACCCATTCACATTTTGAATGGCCTGACGGTGAGTATATTTTCAGCAAACTGACATTTTTGGGTGAACTATTCATTTAAGAGGATAGTGTAAATGTGTTAGCATAACCTTCTCATGACTTTAAAATGTTTTTGTAATGTAGTTATGCTAGCAGAGGTATTCTGACTTTGTCAAAGGGCTATATTGTGTTGGTAGAGTTTGATTCCGTCATAGAAGGTTGCATTGTCAGCCTTGTCCTTTTAGGTTGAATTTGAGGATGTGAAAAAGGGCACTTATAATGTCAGTGGTCATAATGTTGGCCTTGTCCTTTTAGGTTAAATAAGAATTTAAGTTAACTTTTTTCCATATTTTGTCAGTAATTCTGGTGTGTTTTCCCATATTTCTCTGTATACACTCTTAAAAATAAAGGTGCTTAAACACCGATGCCATAGAAGAACCATTTTTGGTTCCACAAAGAACCATTCAGTCGAAGGATCTTTAAAGAACCATCTCTTTCTTACCTTTTTATAATCTGAAGAACCTTCTTTCGCCACAAAGAACCTTAAAGGTTCTTTATAGCATTGTGAAGCACCTTTATTTTTAAAGGGATGATTCACCCAAAAATGAAAATTATGTCATTAATTACTCACCCTCATGTCATTCCAAACCCGTAAGACCTTTGTTCATCTTCGGAACACAAGTTAAGATATTTTTTATGCATTCCGAGAGCTCTCTGACCCTCCCATAGACAGCAAGGTTCCTTACATGATCAAGGCTCAGAAACATAGCAAGGAGATAGTTAAAATAATCCATGTGACATCAATGGTTCAACCATAATTTTCCGAAGCTACAACAATACTTTTTGTGTGCAAAGAAAATTTAAATAATGACTTTATTCAACAATTCATCTCCTCCACGTCACCCAATAGCACCATTTTGGAGAGTATCACATACTTAAGAAAGTAAGTAAAGATTCCTTTAAGAGGGTATCAGCTGGAAAACTGTGTGTGGGTTTTTTTTTTCGGTGGGTGTATATTTGTGTGTGTGCCCTCCGGAGCATTGGTCAGTGAGTAGCTCCTTCCTACTATTCACGCTGAGGTGAGTCTTCTGCTTCAGTGCTTCAGTGCACATGTGTATGTGTGCAACTTCACCTAAAGCATTCACAGGTTTGTATAGGATTTAAGAACTCTGAGGCACAAAAATAGACTGTAATCTAATTTTGAGCGGTTAACTATAAGAATTCACATGCAACTCTGAGCTACAGTTCTCGACGGCGTCTCACCCACTCCCTCCTGAGGTGGCCTTTCTTTGTGTCGTGATGTATGTGAGAGCTATTTCTAAGTCAATTGACATTGAAACATCAGCAGATGGTGAATGTAAGCTCAGTGGATGATATGAAAATGGAAAAAGCCTAATGAAATTAATTGTATTATATTTCAAATATGTTAATAGAATTTATTGCATTTAATGACATACATACACAATGCCGTTCAAAAGTTGTTGTTGTCAAAAGACGTAATTAATTATATTCGGCAAGGATGCAATAAATTGATCACATATCACAGTAAAGATACTTAGTATAATGTTTGGAAGATTGATTTACAATAAATAATTTTGTTTTAAACTTACTTATCATTGGTTACTTATTCTCACTGTTTCCACAAAAATATTAAGCAGCACAACTGATTTCAATGTTGATAATATTAACAATAAGACATCTTTCTTGAGTCAGCCTTTTAGAATGATTTCTGAAGGATCATGTGACACTGAAGACTGAAGTAATGTTGCTGAAAATACAGCTTTGTCATCACAGAAATAAATGATATTTTAAAATTAATTCAAATAGAAACATTTCTTTGTAAATTGTAATATTTCACAATATTACTGTTTTTACTGTAGTTTCTTCAAATATATGTAATCTTAGTATACGCATTAGAGACTTTTGAACAGTCGTTTAATTATTTGCAGTGAAAAGGCTGACATTGAAATAATTCAGTCACAATACATTATTGTGACAAATGAAAGCATTGAAAATACCTTTTAAAAATCCATATATTGTTTTCTTTATTTCCATATCACTGAACACAAGCCTATCACTAAACTACTGTCTCCAGCAACTTAGGGGTCATTCACACAGGGCACAGGTCTGTGTGCACAGGCAGACAGATGTCTTTAACCATTAAGTTACATCTCACTGTTTTTCAGTGTCTCACTCCATGTGGGCCTTGTTTTTCATTCAAATTTAAACATGCATCTCAGGACCCCCGCATTCTGTTGTGCTTCTGTCTCTCTATAGGTGTGAACGTAGGTCACCTGTGCTTATAGTCTCTCTCTCCCATGCTCTTTTTCAGCTTTCGTCTGAATCATGCAAAGCAGCTTCAAACATCAAACAGATTTGCAGGAATATCCATGCGCTGAGAGGAGAGAGATGGAGTGGCTGTGTGCTTGTGTGCATGTGTGAGTGGGTGGGTGGAGAAAATGGAGCATGAAGACCTCCTCATCTCGACTTTCAGCGTCTAAACGTACCCAATAGGGTCTGGCTGCAGACTTGCACTTGCACTCACTTGCACGCTCAGACTTGCACTCTCAGACACTTGCGCTTCCACGGGTGACGTCACTTTCAGTCTTTTTTATTTTTTATTTTGTTCTATTTATTGATTATTTTTGTTTGAATCTCTCAACATTTTACTACAGTGGGGAAGACAAGAAAAAATAAATTAAATTACAAATTTCTAACTAAATTTCTAAACGTTTTTGGGTTTAGAAATGTTTTTCTTGGTTATGAAAACATGAAACATTCCATTTGATTATTTTGCATACATTATATACAATCTAAAACAAGTAGTGACATTTATAAAACGGTAAATAACATCCAACTATAACAAAAAAAGTTCCATAAATAATGTTTAATGCTAATAATGCTAAAGTTTTGAGAACATCATTTAAGACCAAATTATCAAAGAGAACATTATTAATAGAACTAGAACTCTGAACAAATATTCCATTATTGTTACTAGAACCTTTGTTTCTTTGCCAGAATATTAGGCACAATTCTGAGTATGTTCCCTGTTAGCTGTGTATAGTCATGTATTACTGTAAAGCTTCAGAAAACATACCATAAAAGTATTGAGTTGTAGACTTTTGCGCTATATTTCAGGTCTTCGGTAGCTTTGACTGAATGTTAGAGGTGTCCTTCAAATATTATTTAAATAAGCTTGTTAGATAAGCATCATAAGCTATAATCAGACTGACAAACACAAAGGTATAAATACTAGCAAATTCTCTAAATCATACATAAGTGATACAGAAATTTGACAGTATATTATGTCTGCGCTCTCTCTTCAAAACGCACACTCAAATTCTGTGTTATTCCATTCGAAATCAGGTTTGTTTCTTTATATTTCTAAATACGATTTGATTCTGATCAGGATTCTGGAGGGTCAATGTCATTACCGTCAGTTGTATTGATTAGCAGCAACTTGTCTCAGCTCATAAACTTTTACCTTTCCTTCTTCTCTTCAGTCTGTCAACCCAATTTAGCAGAATGTAACTAAGGCAAACATAATTCTCTCTCTGTCTTGCCCTCCAATGCTGGGATATATGTACATGTGTGTGCACTTAAAAAGATTGTGGCTGATTTGATGGGTTTGAATAGAAATAACTTATAAATCCATACCTGAATTAAATGGTGCATACACACACTCAACACACACTCACACACACACATTAGTGGCTGTATTGATTTTTAATCTATCAGGCTCTTAGCTCTCTCTTCATGAACTGGGCTGTGCTCTCTGGTTACCATGGCAACGGGTGACATGAGTGAGGTTTCAGCAGAAAAGAAATAGACAGAATGCTGAGAGAGAGAGAGAGAGAGAGAGAGAGAGAGAGAGAGAGAGAATGTCTCTTCCTATTGTTCTGTCCAGTCAAATAAAGCAAAGAAGCTTTTTATCAAAGTTCATGTAATTTACATGGATATTAAAACTGAAGTGTGTAATTTCTGCAGCAATATCATCACCAAATTGCAAAGAAATAATGACTCTTATCAAACAGGTTTTCAGAACACTTTTCCAAGCCTGCAGACCCTCATATTTGAGGAAGTCAGCATACAAATTAATTTAATTATAGTTAATTATAATTAATTTAATTAAACTTAATTATAGTTCTCTCTTAATACTTAAGTCACAGTGTAAAGGAAGTATCAGAGCATACTACTACTACTATTACTAATAATAATATTTACTTTCTATAGCACCTTTAAATATTACATCTCAAAGCGTTTTACATAAACAAGTAAAACAACTAAATCCACCATATGAAGATTATAAAATAAGCAAGAGAAGAGATGCATTCAAAACACATTTAAAAGTAATATAATATAGAATTAATACCAAAAAAATCAAGAAAAAGCTACCCTAAAGAAATGTGTTTTATGATGAGATTTAAACATTTTTTTCTTTTACAATGTAAAAAAAAAAAAAAAAAAACTTCATATTTCATACACAGAGTTCACCAAAAATTTATATTCTGTCATCACTTATTCGCCTTCAAGTTGTTCCAAACATGTATGAATTTCGTTCAGCCGTTGAACACGTGAATATATTTTGAAGAAAGTTGGTAACTGGTAACCAGAAAGTTGACGGTAGCCGTAGACTTACATTGCATGGAAAAAAAACTATTTCAGTGGCTATCAATGACATTTATAAGCTACATATTACACATGCAAAAACATATTTAATGTTAACTCCTGCATTATTAAAAGTTTCCTTTTTGCTGAGTTTAAATAGGCCAGACTGTACTCTCTATTTGCCAACACATCTGGTGTTTTTGTCAAGCAGTGCCTGGTGGGTATAAAGGGTAAAGAAAGGCCTCAGCACGCTGAAACTCTACAGAACAGAAAAGCGGGAACCCTGCTGTCTGACTAATGCATTATTCAACTGCAGGCATTCCCTTAAAATGGCCCAGGAAGGATCCTCTCCCCTTTTGTGATATACTACTCATGCATCTGTGTATCAGCAGGCTGGTGTGCGTGCAAGCTGAGTTATTTTGTTAAGGCCACTCTGTCTGTTTCTGTCTTTCAGGCGGTGTACCTGCAGCAGGCGGAGGTGAACAGGGAGAAGGTGTCCCCCATGCACCAGAGCAGCATTGATGGAGTGGAGGACATGTCCACACTGGCAGAGCTCCATGAGGCCGCCATCATGCACAACCTTCATCAGCGATACCAGAAAGACAACATCTATGTAAGAATCTTAGAGTCACGTGACTGCACAAAGGTCCTTGAGACCTTATCAGGGTTATTATTGCATCTAACTTTGCTACAAATGTCTTTGAGTTTGTTCTGTCTCTTTATAAACAGTTAAAACACCTTAGATATCTTAATCTAAACCGCAGTGAATTTCCCTATAATGTTACTGTTGAGCCATATGATATTTTTTCTGCTTTTTTCTGTCTACTCATCAAAAGTCTCTCACTTGTTAGAGACCAAAAGTGTATGATCAGCCAAAAAGTGAATGATCCTTCTGAATTTTAATAGTGTCATACATCAGAGGTCAAGTTCATTGAATCAATTTAAACTTAATTTAAATGAAATAACACTAGGCCAGCTAAACTTTTGACTTCACCACAGATTGTTTTTATTTGTTCTAAAATAATCTTGTCAAGGCTAGACGTGATTATTTACATGTAAATTTTTGATTCCTTAACTGATTCCTTAATTAAAATTACCAAAGCTAAACGAGAAATGTTTGGCATCAGCACGGTTTTTGATTCTAAGTACTTTAATACTTTTACTCAGCACTTCTGTTTCAAATAATTGCTGTTCTTACGCAAATATTAAGCAGCACAACTGTTTTCAGTGTTGATAATGATAATAATAAGAAAGGATTCCTAAGCACCAAGCTTATTAGCATATTCAAATAATTTCTGAAGGATCATGGGACACTGGAGACTGGAGTATAGTGTTAAAAATTCAGCTTTGCCATCACAGGAGTAAATTATGTTTTAAAATATGTTAAAAATATATAGAAAACAGTTATTTAGAATTTTAATAATACTTCACAATATTATTGTTATTGCTTTATTTTGATCAGATAAATACAGCCTTGGTGAACATTAGAGACATTAAAAAAAATTAAAAATTAAATCTTGTCAACCCCAAACCTGTTGATCGGTAGTGTATAAAAATAAATAAGTATTAAATAGTTTGAAATTATTAAAATAAAAACAAATTTGAAAATGCAAAATTATAATAACTTTGAACCCTGTACATTTCCTAAATGCATCTCATGTATATTATAACCATATTGTAATTTTTGTAGTAGGATTGGTCTAAAGGCAATGATTAAAAAGATGGATTAGTCAGAGCTGTGGTCTTTTATTTTGCACACATGCTTCAGCACACTGAGCTGTGGTTAGTTTGATACATAACACATCATTTCCTTACTGTACTGACCAATATAAGTGATGAAAAATGAACAAACAAGCATCTAGGCATTCTACATCAAAGTATTACAAAGTTTCATTAATGTCAATATCCTTAATTTAATTAAATGGAGATTTTCACATTTTCTCCAGGGATTCTCTCTGCTTTTCCTCATGCCAGCTCTTTGTTAAAAAGTAGGTCAGGATGGCAGTTAATGACAAGGGTTCACTCCTCTTTCCTGTGTAATCAATCCTTTGTTGTTTTGTATTCTGAGTTTTGAGGGTGGACAGCATTCTGCCTGGCTGAGAGAGGAACAGGAGTTTCCTGCCTAAGTTTAGCAGAGTGATATTAACTCAAAACATTTCAGCCTGAGACTGAAAGGAAACCCTGTTTGATTAAGGAACTTTCCTTCTTCAAGAAAAACATGCGAAACCTAATACATCCCAAACTGGGTTTTCAGACAAAACTGATACTAAAATATGTACTGTAAGTGATAGCCCAAATGTTTCAGCGTCTGCTCTTATTTTCAATGTTTAAAGTGAATTTATCAGCTTAAATACCAACAGAAGATTAAAACTGCTCTCTGCAAGTGCTCAATGGACAGGCTTTTCATAATTAGGGAGTAGAATTTATACTATAATAGCGCTGGGTTTTATTGTACAAGTAAATTGGAAAATCCAGAATCCGACTATTAACCATCTGTTCTCAAATTAAACTTGCAATAATGCTCTTATGTTGGTTATTCAACTCACTTTTATCATTCATACAGTATAAACTGTATATTTCACACGCTGTAACAGCATCCGTGTGTGTGAGAGAGACAAAGCGAGAAATCAAAGAATAGGCCCTCTGGACATGTTTAAATAAATGTGTGCCACTATAGGGTCTTACCAATCACGTTGACAAAGAGAAGGGTCATGTGATCGGGTGGTGAGTGCAGACTGGAACCTCATTGGTCTAAACAGAGCCATACATCCCAGACTGCTGGTTTAGAGCTGTAGCCTGGAGGGAATGATATGACTCACTGTTTGCATTATGATCCAAACATTCCAGCTTGACCTTTGCAAAATCCATAGAAAGGGACCTTAAAGTTAGTAAATCATTCTTTGTAAGGATTAACTGGGACAGAGACAAGCATACGGGAAGTTTTCAGCATGATTACACAGCTTTTATATGGCAGATTCGTTTTAATCTTCCATCATACTGTTTTAACTAACCCAGAGCTAGTGATAAAGTGATAAACTTAACTGAAGACAGAAGCTTAAAAATATATTATTTAAAAAATATGTATTATGTGGTGTTATATTATATGATTATATTATTTTATATTTGAGATTGTAAAGGGATAGTCCACCCAAAATTAAAATTCTGTCATCATTTACTCACCCTCATATGTTGTTCCAAATCTGTATTAAATCTATTTATTCTGGAACATAAAATAGCATAATTTTGTAGAATGTTGATAATCAAACTGTTTTGGTCATTGACTTTGATTATATGGACAAAATCTACAATTGGAAGTATAAGTGTGTGTATATATATATATATATATATATATATATATATATATATATATATATATATATATATATGACTACTGTCGTTTGATTTGCATTTGTTATTTATTTAAATTTTAGTTAAATTATGTCTGAATTTATTATGTCTGTATAGGTCTTTTATTAAGTTTTATTTTTATTTAATTTGAGTTATTTTAATACTTCAACAAACTAAATGGAAATGATATATATATTGAATTTATAAATGTGTATATATATATATATATATATATGTATGTGTGTGTGGTTTTACACACACATACATATATATATATATATACACATATTTGTTGTATGCATTTGTCATTTTTATTTAATTTCTTTATTTTTAAAATGTGTATAGGTAGTATTTATAGGCCCGGGTTCACAGACAGGGCTTATCTTATCTTAGTAGGCCATAGTTCAATTAGGATTTTAAAGTAATTTTTATAGACATGCCTTAGAAAAAACATTACTGGTGTGCATCTTGAGACAAAACAAGGGCACTGACATATTTCAAGATCAACATCCGACAGTCATCTACACCCAAAACACATCATGCAATCTAAACCCATTTCAGAGTATAGTCCAATAACCTGCTCAAACAAGTGAGATAATAGCTGTATGGTTGTTTATCTTGGTATATTTGTGCTGGTAATGAAATGGGAGACACGGTATGATAAATCAGTCTAGTTCTCATATGCAATACAGGAAATTATGTATGGATGTTTCTATGATTAGGAAAGGTCAGTGTAATGTTTTTGTATTCGTAGAGCTGGAAAAAAATTCATTATCAGTGTCTGAAAATTGCTTATATAAATTTCCTTGTCATTTGAATAAAAAATGAAACTGCATGCAAGGCAGCTGTATTGTTGATCTTGCCTTAGACTGCAGATTTGTGTCATGTTGTGCTCAGTGGAGTGAATGTGAATGGTCCCTCTTATTCCATCTTGGTAAATGGATACTGTAGTTCACCTTTCCCAGGATGCATTGCATTGCTAGCATCTGAGGTTGATGACTGATTGCAGCGGTTATCTGATTTATCTGAGACACCAGGACACGGTCGACCTGAATGAGAATGACTCTTCTCTCTATAGTGCCCTCTTGGGGCAGTAGCAACAAAATAATTTTTTTGTAAGGACAACATTGACACAATTTCAGATCCACATATAATATACCGTGATATTATTTTTTCTCATTTGTGTAGTGTCCATAATGTTATCTAGATATGTTTGGCACCTCTCCAGGAATCCAGTAACGTCTCAATTTAATCTAATCATCACTGCTGTTGCTAAAATCAGTAAATCATATTACTGCCAGTCAGCATGGGTGTTGTTAGCCACAATATATGAAAATTGCAATCACACACCCACACATAAACACATTAATAAAACCAGCATCTACTAATGCAGTCAATATTAAATGAGATGGATTTATGTTGTCACGGTGCTCATAGATAAGGACAAACATCATCCACAATCCTCTCAAGACCCACTGACACAACCAGCTGTGAAATATGACCGCATCACATACTGATTATTAAAGTTCCTTTGAAATTTCCCTTTATCTGTGGGTTTAAATTAAAATATACACTGATCACAAATGTGTGTGCATTTGTTTCAATGTGCTGGCTTTATTATACTCAATACCCCTTAACTTACTGCCACTTTTTCTCTGTCTTTCAGACTAACATAGGTTCTATCCTGGCGGCCGTGAATCCTTATAAGCAGATCAGAGGGCTGTATGATCTCTCTGCAGTGGAGCTGTACAGTCAGCATCATTTGGGCGAGCTGCCACCACACATCTTTGCTATTGTCAATGAGTGTTACCGCTGCTTATGGAAGAGACATGATAGTCAATGTGTACTGATCAGGTAATATAAGTTTTTAATATTGATAAACAGATAAACTTAACATGCAGAACATGCGAATACAGTAAATAGGTTTTCAGTAAATGTGCTCATAAAATGCTCATAAAAGTCGTGATTGTATATTATTCATTCAAAACACACAAGACTTCCATACGCTTACATTAGAAATGAAAAAAAGAAACAGGCCTGTCTGACAATATGGCATCTATTATAAACTAATTGACCCTGAATATATATATATATATTATTCATTTGCCCTTGTGTTTTAAAGCATGTAGGTAATGTGAGGAAGGTTTGGAATGCTTTTGGTTTTACTCACTGACTGAAGGGGATCCATTATTAGATAGTATCTTAGTTAACTAATCTCATTTGTGTTAAACCGAAAGGCTGAGTTTGAGCAGTTGTGGCCTTTGCCACAAACTGCTATCAGATTTCACAGCATTGCAAATTCAATAAGATGACAAAAATGTCAGTGAAGGTCACAAATGGATGTCTTCATGTGTGTGTTTACAGTGGTGAAAGTGGAGCTGGGAAAACAGAGAGCACCAAACTACTGCTACAGTTCCTGTCTGTCATGAGCCAAAAGTCTGCCGGGACGCCGCCTACAGAGAAGAGCACACGTGTGGAGCAAGCCATCGTACAGAGCAGGTAAAACACATTCCTAAACACACACACAGCCTAAGCATTTTCATGTGCACATACAAATCAACAACCTTTTTTTGCAGCCCCATCATGGAAGCATTTGGAAATGCCAAAACAGTCTACAACAACAACTCCAGTCGGTTTGGGAAATTCATTCAGCTTCATTTCTCTCAAAGTGGAAACATCCAGGGAGGATGCATCGTCGACTGTATCCTTCTCAGACACACATGCTTTCATACATAGTTTTTCTATACTGAGACATCTTGACATTTACAGATGGTACCATACCCATGTGAAAAAGAAGTGTGCTTAACTGTATTGAATGTGCACTTGCAGTGTGCTTTTAATCTTAAGAGTATATTTTTTAAAAACTTGCATATACTATAATTGAAATAGGCTACTTATGTATACTTGAAGAAAGTACACTTTGCAAAAATGTCAAATTCAAAGTTTTACCTGTATTTAATATTACATATAAAGTTAATAATTTAAATGTGATCATTTGTGATTTGATCATTACAAATGTGTAATTAGTCCTTCACGGGTAGGTAAAAAATCAACTAATTGCGTTAATATAAACTGAAACATTTCCATTTAATTTGCAAATAACATGCAATTAGGTTTCAGAAAATCCCAGTTACCATAATCACATCAACAACTTAAAATTTTGCCAGAGATTGAGTATTGTCCTCTAAGGGCATTTTTTTAAGATTCTTTTTCTTTCCCATAGAAATGAATGGGTAACTTGGTAACTGGGATTTGTTTTTCCCCATGCTTAAACACATTCACTGTACAGTGCACTACAAGCTGCTGCTTCAAGTGTCTGCATTTCCCTTAATTTTTGGCCCATCAGATTTGCTTGAAAAGGTAAACTTTTCCATCTGCTGCTGACTCACCGCTAACTACCAGAAATCAGTCTTCTATGATCAGCTGTTCACAGTATAAAACAAGCCATTGTTTTGTTAATACAATTTGGCATTGGATATGTTGTCAAAGGCAGAATCACTCCGCCATTTTGCAGAGAAACAGTGTCTGCCAAAGTGAGATTCTCGCCCACTCAGCATCTGTGATCTGATCTGTGTTCCAGAATCGAGTGGTAAGGCAGAATCCAGGGGAGAGAAACTACCACATCTTTTATGCTTTGCTGGCCGGGGCTAGCAAAAGCCAAAAGGGTGAACAAATACACAATGTGCATAAACACGCATGCATTTACACACATTCACAAATGCAGATGTTCCATCTTCAACCAAAATACACTGAATGATTAGATATGTCCATCTCTTTTTAGAGACATATTTTCTGGAGGAATCCCCTGAGTTATTTCACTACCTGAGTCAGTCAGGATGTGTGAAAGACCGCAGTCTCGATGACAAGCAGCTTTTTGACGATGTCATGGTACAAAATATTTGAATAGACTTTTGTTGATCTGATAATTAACATTTTTGAGGTGGACAAAAATCTAAGTGCAGCATGATGATTCATGCTCTTTTTCTCTTTTCATCTGCAGGAGGCTCTGAAGGTCATGGAGTTCACAGAAGAAGAGATCAGAGATATGTTTAAACTGCTATCTGGAGTTCTGCAGCTTGGCAATGTGGAGTTCATGACAGCAGGGGGCGCTCAGATCACCACCCAACAGGGTGAGAGGTGTCATTCATCACTTAATAATAGAGAGACTTTGCTAATATGCAGTGCTGGGTACTAACTGATTACATGTAGTCTGGATTACATCATCAGATTCCAAAATTTAAATTTTAAAATGCTAATAATCAGATTACAGTTACTTTATGGATTACACGATTACATATTATTCACACAATGGCAGTAAATTATTCATACTTTATTGATTCATCCCAGTTCTTTTCTTTTTCTAAATGTTCATTTCTCAATTACCTCTTATATACATGAGACTAATAATCATGCAAGTTATTAAATACTACCGATGGATACACTCTAAAAAAAATGGTGCTATATAGCACTAAAAGTGGTTCTTGGCTCGTAATCATAGGGGAACCACTATACAGCACCTTTGTCAAATAGTGCTATGTAGAACCATAAGAGGTGCCATAATGCATGTATTTCTTCAACAAAAATGGTGCTAAACAGCACCAACAGTGGTTCTTTGGCTTGTAAAGAACCTTTAAAGGGGCTTAACAGGTTCTTTGTATGGCAGTGGTGCTATATAGCCCCTCAGTCATGCCAAAGAACTGGTGAAGAACCACCGAAGCACCAAGATTTGGTGCTATACAGCACCAAAAGTGGTTCCCCTATGATTACAAGCCAAAGAACCACTTTTAGTGCTGATATAGCACCATTTTTTTTAGAGTGTAGCTGTGAAATACTATGTCTTCATCATTTCCATAAGTATTTTATTGGTGTGTTACTGGAAATCTGAACAAAATTATTTATTTAAAACCTAGAAGACTTTGGCCAATTATGTTCATTTGTTTATTACTGTTTGTTCAAGTAATGCAGGGATTCCCACGCTTTTTTATGAGCTGAACCCCTTTGATGTAGAATATTTACTTGATGTACCCCTGAGATTGAAATAATTTAGCAACATATTTGTATGTTCATGATTCTTTGATGTCAGTGGACACATTGTCACATTGGTTGCACTGATCAATTTTATTTCATTTTAATTTGACATTTTTATTTCATTAATTTATTAGCTTTTCTTCAACACCCTACAGTTTTTTCACGAAACCCAGTTTGGGAAACCCTGCTGTAATGTAAATGGTCATTTTTTATCATTATGGTACACAATAATTCCGTTCAAGTCTATGTAATGAACGAGTTAGGTCAAAAGTAATCTAAACTACATGACCTAATTTGTGTAATCCAGATTGTTACAATTTTTGTCATGTAATTCATAATCAGTAATGGACTACAGTTCGTATGTAATCTAGCCAGCACTGCTAATATGTGTTTGTTAGTAAGTCTCTTCTCTGTTTTCCTGCAGTTGTCAGTAATGTGAGTGAGCTCCTGGGTCTAGACAGTTTTCAGTTGTCTGAGGTTCTGACCCAGCGTTCCATGATCCTCAGAGGAGAAGAGATCTGCTCTCCACTCACAGTGGAACAGGTACAATCACACATACTTTCTCATATTGATATACTTGAAAAAACATAGTTTGGCAGTTCTTCTCTTCTATCTCCACTTGATCAAAAATTGAATTTTTCTTTTATCATGCTTGATTGACAGGCAATAGATTCCCGGGATTCGGTTGCTATGGCGCTTTATTCTCAGTGCTTCTCGTGGATCATCATGCGAATTAATCAGAAGATAAAGGGCAAAGATAATTTCAAGTCTATTGGAATCTTGGACATCTTTGGTTTTGAGAATTTTGAGGTGTGAGGCCACATGGATCACATGTTCATGCACAGACATACATTTTTATTGAGAGCTAACCCAAGTGTTTGTGTGTTCTGAAGGTGAACCGTTTTGAGCAGTTCAGCATTAACTATGCTAATGAGAAACTGCAAGAATATTTCAACAAACACATCTTCTCTCTGGAGCAACTGGAGTACAACAGGTAAAGAGTGACAACCGTGAGAGCATGAAAAATTGTTCTTCTATTAAATGTCTATTTTTACATGTGCAATGCATCTCATAAGTGCCCGATCACATGAACAGCTATTACATATGTAATTTAAGCATCTAAAAAGATTATTGTTACGTTTTTTGTACTAAAATTGTGTGGTACAGGGAAGGGATTCACTGGGAAGCCATTGACTGGATGGACAATGCAGAATGTCTGGATCTGATTGAGAAGGTAAACCAGTTCAGCAATCAGGAACAGTTCGAGTGCCACATATTTATACATTTATTTTATATTCAAAGTTCAGTTTGATTATTTACAATAGTAGAAGTTTTCAGTTTTGTATTATGTAACACTTATTTACTGTTGTGTTTGTGCAGAAACTGGGCATGTTAGCTCTGATTAACGAGGAGAGCCGATTTCCCAAAGGCACTGACTTCACCCTACTGGAGAAACTGCACGGCAGACACTCTGTGAGTTAAGTTCTTATCACACAAAGACATAATACTATTCAGCCAAGCATTTACAGTATGACATGAATGAGCTCAGTAAAGACATGAGGTTGTATTTTTCCACAGACTAATCCCTATTATGTGAAACCCAGACTGGCAGACCATCAGTTTGGGATTAAACACTATGCTGGAGAGGTATATGAAATATCCATATCTGTCTGTCTATCTATCTATCTATCTATCTATCTATCTATCTATTATCTCTCTGGATGTCTTTTTTCTTTATATTTTTGTCTTGCTTTTCATAGGTCTTATATGATGTGAGGGGGATTTTAGAGAAGAACAGAGACACATTTAGAGACGATATACTGAACATGCTGAAGGATAGTAGGTAAGACACAAACACAAATGCACAAGCTCACACACACTGAGGCAGTTTTGTTATGTATAACTTATGTCGCACTCTCGTTTAACCTGTGAGTTATTCTGTGTGTGTGTGTGTGTGTGTATGTGTGCAGATTGGATTTCATCTATGACCTGTTTGAGCAAGTGAGCAGCAGAAATAATGAGGAGACCTTGAAAATGGGCACAGCAAGAAAAAAGCCCACTGTCAGCTCACAGTTCAGAGTGAGATAAATCTCCTATATCAAGATTTTTATATTATAGACCTAAAATTGAACATGCTAAAGTGCTGCATTTTAAAACAATCAGGAAATAAGTCACTAGTCATTCAACCCTGTTTTTTTTTACATATTGCCTGCAGTCCTATCTGATTGTCAATGATTTAAAACATTTCATTGGTTGTCTCTTCTGTCTCTCAGGACTCTCTTCATTCCCTAATGGCCACTCTCAGTGTGTCCAACCCCTTTTTTGTGCGTTGCATCAAACCCAACATGGACAAGGTGAGAGCAGTCACATCAGCCAATGAGAATGCAATTTATATTCCACACATATTATACAGTTTAATAATGCATTTTCTTTTGGTTCTGTAGACCCCAAACAAGTTCGACCCAGATGTGGTTCTCAATCAGTTGCGGTACTCTGGCATGTTGGAGACGGTGAAGATTCGCAGAGCTGGATTCCCTGTCCGACGCACCTTTAAAGACTTCTTCACTAGGTAAATGTTAAAACGCATGCAGGTGTATGAATTTTTGTTATCTCAGGTTTTCTTGGAGACTATGATGTTGTGGTTTTATACATCAGGTATAAGATCATTCTGAAGGAGAAGGAAAAGGCAGCTGTGGCTTCGAATGGAGATGAGAAAAAGAAGAGCACAGATCTGCTGACATTCCACGACAGGTCCAAAAAGGAGTGGCAGATTGGGAAGACCAAGGTGAGTGACATTTGACCTCTTGCTTAATCGCTTCTCAATTGATAGTTATCATTTTCTGTCTGAGAGGTTATAAAGGTAGACTCACACATGAACATTTTCTGTCATTTATGAGCACTTGTTATGTTTGATTGAACTAACCTGATATAATTTTTGACCCCAAGGTGTTTCTGAAGGAACCTCTAGAACAGAAGCTGGAGAAGCAGAGAGATGAAGTGCGAAGCAAAGCTGGACTGATTATACGAGCCTATCTTCTGAGATATATTGCAAGGTGTCCGTATTTCTTGGTTTTTGCACTGATTTACTTAGATTACATTAGGTATAGTTTCCAAAACATATTCATTACACATTACATTATTTCTTTAATGTCATTTGCCCCTTCAAGTGAAGTGAAGTGAAGTGAAGTGACATTCAGCCAAGCATGGTGACCCATACTCAGAATTCGTGCTCTGCATTTAACCCATCCAACGTGCACACACACAGCAGTGAACACACACACACCGTGAGCATACACCCGGAGCAGTGGGTAGCCATTTTATGCTGCAGCGCATGCATGGGGGTTCGGTGCCTTGCTCAAGGGCACCTCAGTCATGGTATTGAGGGTGGAGAGAGCGCTGGACATTCACTCCCCCCACCTACAATTCCTGCCGGCCGGGGACTCGAACCCGCAACCTTTCGATTACAAGTCCAACTCTAACCATTAGGCCACGACTTCCCCGCACATATATTACCTGTATGGCCTAGCTTCCAACCTGTTCTGATGAGTTTTTATGATCATCTTGTTTTCTTCAGAGAGTGAATACCAAAAATATTTAAATATTCACTACCATTCATTTTTTTGTGTTTCTGACAGAAGTCTCTTACAGTATGCTCACCAAGGCTGCATTTATTTGATCAAAAATATAGTAAAAACAGTGATATTATAAAAATGTTATTGTTATTCAGTTTTCAGCATTACTTGATCCTTCAGAAATGTCTTTTTTTGCCCACATTTTATCAATCAATTTATTCACAAAAATTGGAAATTAATTTAATATCATATTTGTTTTCAATGTGTCTGGCCCTTTTCTTATCACATAGTTGGCTTAAATAACCACACAGCCCTGGGCAGTGCTGCAGAGAGTAAACTTTTGTTTTCTACTGCAGCCAAATAGCAAGGAAATAATGAAAGCAAAACTTACAAGAGCAAGTTTTTCATACTATATATATGTGTAAGTGCCTATTCGTTTACCTGTTAGGGCTCATCTAGACATGACAACACGTAATGGCTTAGTGACTGCTGTAAAATACTGATCTCACAGTTGATTATTCTAAGGGAACTTGAACTGTGTACTCACTACAGAAAGAACTTCAAGAAGGCTCTGGACAGCATTCTGACCATCCAGAAGAACTACCGCGCACATTTCTATCGACATTGGTTTCAACGGAAACGCTCAGCTGCGCTTGTTCTCCAGAAACACAGGCGAGGGCAAGTGGCAAGAGGAGTCTGCCGCAAACTACGAGAAGGGAAGAGGAAGAAAGAGGAGGATGAAAGGAAAAAGAAAGAAGAGGAGGAGAAGAAAACAGAGGGAGACCAGAAAAAGAATAATGAAGAGGAAAAGGAAGGCGAGAAAGCAGAGGTCAGTGACTTTAACATTCCTTTTAAAAGCTCATAGACCATGCATACTAGCTGTGTATATATTTTAGGGCAAAAATCTCACCTACCTCTTAAAGTCACCATTAGGGTGATTGCTGTTCCCTATCGATACTTCACTTGTACTGCGTCGCTAGACTCTATGGGGAAAAACTCCTTTTTCTCTGAGGACTGAAGACTTTTTCAATCACGCAGTGTGACTGCACGGCCATTGGTTCGTGCAGTAAATAAAAACGAACCAATGACTCGTCAGCGGCGCTGCACGAGCCTATGGCGGCAAAGCCCGCCAGAGCCCGCCAGAAAGGGCGGGGCCATCTGGCTATATAAGTAGGCGCTTCGCCATAGGAAATCAGATCAATTCTCCTTCAGCGACGACGATCATCCCTTCGCTGACACTCGGGATTGAAGACGCTCGCCGGAGAAACACCTCGCTGCGGATAGAAGCTGCTTTTTCCTCTGCGCCCTCTCACTGTTCTGCCTGCTCTTCGAGCTGCTCCAGCGACCCGTGCAGATGCCCTGCGGCCGTCCGGTGAATCTAAAATCAAATTTCAGATTCGGATTCGTCTTTGAGGGAGTGGCTTATCAATACACGGTCCTGCCCTTTGGGCTGGCTCTAGCTCCCCGAACTTTTACGAAGTGCATAGACGTGGCTCTCTCCCTTCTGAGACAGATGGGAATCCGTGTCCTGAATTACCTCGACGACTGGCTCATTCTAGCACAGTCGAAGGCAGCGCTGATAGCCCACAGGTCCCTCCTCTTCAGTCACTTGGAGGGCCTGGGACTCAGGATCAATTTGGCCAAGAGCTCCCTGTCCCCCAGCCAACGAACTTCGTTCCTGGGGACAGTTTTCGACTCATGCCAGAAAGTCATTTCGAAAGTCATGCCAGATCGCGTTCTGGCCATACGGCAGCTCGTGGCTTCCTTCAGAATTGGAGTCTTCTACCCTCTCAAATCATTTCAGAGGATGCTGGGCCTCATGTCCTCCGCATCACCAGTTCTTCGGTTGGGCCTTCTCAGGATGAGACCCCTTCAGTACTGGCTGAAACCTCTAATTCCGCCTCATGCGTGGCGTCATGGACGCATCCGCATCAGGGTGGACCAGGCCTGCGTGTCAGCCCTGGCCCCCTGGAAGGACCTATGGTGGTTCGAACAGGGCGTGACAATGGGTGTGGTTTACAGAAGGAAGGTTGTTACGACGGATGCCTCCAACACAGGTTGGGGGGCTCTGTGTGATGGCAAACCGACCTTCGGCTCCTGGACGAACGCGGAAGGACAGCTACACATCAACTGCCTCGAAATGACGGCAGTATGTCAAGTTCTTCAATTCTTCGTGCCAGTCCTGAAGGGACACCACGTGCTAGTCCGTTCAGACAGCATGACAGTGATGTCATACATAAACCGCCAGGGCGGGCTCACCTCAAAATGCCTTTTCGAGATGGTGGAGCACCTCTTAGTATGGGCACATCTCAACCTGCATTCACTGAGAGCAGCTCATGTGCCCGGCGTGCTGAACCAAGGAGCGGATATGCTCTCTCGGAACAACGTCCCCTCCGAGGAGTGGGTGCTCAACCCACAGACGGTTCAAGAAATCTGGCGAATCTTTTGCAGGCAGAAGTCGACCTCTTCGCCTCCAAAGACAACTCTCACTGCCAAATTTACTTTTCGAAGAGCGAGGACGCATTGGCCCACAAATGGCCCAACCTCCTTCTTTATGCTTTTCCCCCGATTGCTCTGATTCCGCAAGTAATCAGGCGAATCAGGGAACACAAGCACAAAGTGCTTCTACGGCCCCGCTCTGGAAGAACCATCATTGGATCTCAGAGCTATCTCAGCTGCTAATAGCGGCTCCGTGGCCCATTCCCCTGAGATGAGACCTCCTCTCTCAGGCGAACAGAACGATCTGGCACCCCCAGCCCGAGCTGTGGGACCTGCATCTATGGGCACTCGATGGGAATCAATAGATCTCCCCGAGAATGTCCTCAATAACATTGAACAGGCTAGAGCACCGTCCACGAGACGCCTCTACGCCCTTAAGTGGTCGTTTTTCTCTGCCTGGTGTCAAGCCCATGGCGAGGAGCCGACAACATGTGACATATCAGTGATATTGTCCTATTTACAAGAGCTGTTGGATAAGGGCCGCGCCCCTTCCACGCTCAGAGTCTATGTGGCAGCTATAGCAGCTTCTCACGCTCCTATAGCCGGACAGTTGGTGGGCCGGAACAACCTGGTTGTCCGTTTCCTGAGGGGTTCTAGAAGGCTCTATCCACCCCGACCCCTCACAGTCCCTGCATGGGACTTGACCACGGTCCTGTGAGCCCTCAAAGGCGCCCCCTTTGAGCCTCTACAAGCTGCAAGCTTAAAAACACTGTCGCTCAAGACCACTCTGCTGCTGGCGCTAGCATCGGTGAAGCGAGTAGGTGACTTGCAGGCTCTCTCTGTAAACCCTGCCTGTCTTGAGTTTGGGCCTGACGACTCTAAGGTCGTCCTAAAGCCAAGACATAGCTATGTCCCGAAGGCGCTCTACAATCCATTTAGGGCCCAGGTTATTACACTCTCTGCACTCCCCCCTTCTGAGGAGGATCGGGAGTTCAACCTACTCTGCCCGGTCAGGGCATTGAGAACTTACATCGAGCGTTCCACGCCCTTTAGGCAATCGGAACAACCCTTTGTCTACTTTGGCGGCCGCACCAAAGGGTCTCCGGTCACAAAGCACAGGATATCTCGATGGTTAGTTGACGCTATTGCACTAGCATACTCCTCCCTGAGCCTCCAGATCCCCATTGGAGTGAGAGCCCATTCCACTAGAGGCGTGGCCTCTTCCTGGGCGTGGTCTAGTGGTGTGTCCATGGCAGACATTTGTGCAGCGGCCGGCTGGCCCTCACCGTCCACGTTTGCCAGGTTCTATAACTTGGATGTCCCGGCCTTACAGGCTTGGGTTCTCTCTGCTTAAAGGGCACACACCTATCTTAAGCGGTCCCTTCAGGCATTGCCTGATTATTCAAGAACGCTCTTGGCCCCATTCCTGGTGCTGAGGCTGTACTTATGACCGTTGAAACGATATCTAGGCTGGACTGACCTCTAAGAGCTCGGTCCTCATGCCTCCTGCAGGATGCTTCCTGCTCATAATTGGTCCCTCTGAGCCTTCTTGCTCAAGGCCAGTATATGTTGGTCGTTTCTCTTCATGGCATGGCGGGATTGTATTTGTTTCCCCATAGCGTCTAGCGACACAGTACGAGTGAAGTATCGATAGGGAACGTACTCGGTTACTAACGTAACCTCGGTTCCCTGAGATACGGGAACGAGTACTGCGTACCGTGCCATGCCATCATAATTTTATGAAGCTCAGGTCGTCGCTTCAGTCGAATTGGCCTGATTTCCTATGGCGAAGCGCCCGCTTATATAGCAAGATGGCCCCGCCCATTCTGGCGGGCTTTGCTGCCGTAGGCTCGTGCAGCGCCGCTGGCGAGCCATTGGTTCGTTTTTATTTACTGCACGAACCAATGGCCGTGTAGTCACACTGTGTGATTCAAAAAGTCTTCAGTCCTCGGAGAAAAAGGAGTTTTTCCCCATAGCGTCTAGCGATGCAGTACTCGTTCCTGTATCTCAGGGAACCGAGGTTACGTTAGTAACAGAGTACGTTTCTTTTTGTTCAGGGTTTATGAAGTAATCAACATTTTTAAGTTAGTCTTATCTTATTCCAAACTTTGAAACTTTCCATCATGAATATGCAATATGTATGTTTAGCTAAGCTTTTAAATGCAAGTTTGTCTGATTATGCTGATTGATTGTAATTATTGTCACATAGCTTTGTCTTTATTCTGTATAAGCCTATTTCTGTCACATAAAAAAAATGCTTAGGTAAATCATAATGATGACATAAAAAGTCCCAATTATGACATTACACAGTGAAATTATGACATAAACGTTTAATATTATGATAAAATTATGATATAAAAGTAATTGAGACAAAAGTCATAAGTATGTAACAAAAAGTTAGATATTTTTGTCAAAACTATGACTTTTTTTATCTAATTTTGACTTTTTCCAAATTTTGACTTTTAACTCATAATTATAACTCATGCTACATTTGAGAAATGCATTTGTAAACCAAAAATTTAAGTTAAAGTCTAAATTATCTCAAAAAATGTAAACTCAAAAATGTAAAATTATGATACAAAAAGTCTTAAATTATGACACTCTATGAGATAAAATGTCAAAATTCTGAGATGATAAAGGCATAATTATGACATAAAAAGTTAAGATTGTATCATAATAAGGATTTTATATCTAATAATTACAAATGTTTATGATTTTTTATGTGTAGAAACTAGGTTCCCATGCTTTCCAACAGCATTTTTAACAGACAAATTATAGAGCAACATTTTATTTTTAATGAAAACTTCAGACTCCTCCTCCAAAACAAACGGGTTTATGCGCAGTCTACCTGTCAATTTTTTTTTCAAACCTTCTGGCATCAAGTCTAAAAACCTGTCAGAGTTCTAGACAGGTGGTGTCAACATTTTTATAATGCTTGTTTTTCTCTAACCAGTGTTTCTATACAATTTATCTCTCCTACTCTCCTTTAGTCTCCACACTCGTCTGAGGAGGAGCACCGTCAGATGGAGGAAATTCTGCGTTTGGAGCGAGAGATTGAGCGTCTGCAGAAGAAAAAAGAAGATGGTGTGTCTATGCTTTGTGAGAGCTCAAGACAGGAACTCCGCTTGCGGCGTGATGCAGAGGTCCTGCGTCAGAAAAAAGCAGCTTCTCGTGTTGCTACTGAATTCCTTGAACTGCTTGACACCGGAGGCCCAGAAGTCATTCCTGGTGAAGCTAAACAACCTGAGCCCAGACCGGCAGCCGCCACTGAGGAAGAGGTAGATGAAGGCTTCCATGCAGAGGAAGAGTGCATACCACTTCCCGAGTTCCCTCCTCCAGTGGATGGTCCATTGGATCAGGAGATTCTAGGCACTCTGCCACCTCCTCCTCCTGCCTTTGCCGAGGGCACAGTGGCCCCGTCTGCACAAAACGTTCCACCTGGGGCTCCTCCACCACCTCCTCCTCCTCCACCACCTCCTCCCCATCTCCCTGGCGAAGCCAAAAAAGAAGTTGGAAAGCCTGAAGAGGCTAAAAAAGTTGTGGATGGGAAAAAGGAGGGAGAGGATGTCGATCGCACCAGCAGGCTAACTGCAGCAGAGTCTCTGCCAGACACAGAGGAACCCATCTACAGTGTGCCTGGGGATGGCGAGTCAGACTACGACCAAGACGATCTAGAGGACGGACAGAGCAGCATCGCAGCGACAGACACAGAACACGCACGCAAATCCACCTGCACCAACGCAAGCCAGGAGTCTTACAACCGCAGCTCAGATTCAGTGAGTTACACAGAGAATGTGCATCCAAATGGACATATACAATGTACTTCCCACAGTGTCAGTTTGGATCTTCATAGTGGTAGCCCCATTTAATGAACAATTCACAGTACTATTCCTTCAATTTAACTTCATTGGGTTAACATACAAGAAACATATCATGTATAAACTGCAGTAATCATATAAAGACTATTTCCTTATGCTTATTCCTCTTCTAGACCAAAATACTGCCAGATTAGAAAATAATAAGTGCAAAAAAATTAACCCCACCATTTACAAACATACAGATTTACATTGCTATCTACATGGGAACATTCTATAGACTTCTATTGTTTTTGTAAACAGCTATTTATAAATACTATAACCTAACCCCAACAAAACCCTTTCTGTATTTTTACAATTTAAAACAAAAACTTTGAATTTATACCATGTTTACAAGTAGGGGCATCCCTACATGTCCCTCAAATGAGGTTTTGTCAGGTGTAGCTCACTACTGAGTACATAAAAAATGTGTCACCAATACTCTATTATGGTTATTATGGATATGGTTAAGTAGGTATGCACACTCACACACACACCATTCACTCTATTTCTTTTTCAGTACGCTGACAGCGATGATGAGCATGATGGGTACGTGGACACAGATGAGGAGGTATCAAACGGTAAAGTCAACATCTTGAATGGGAACGGACCTCCGTATTTCCACAGTTACCTTTACATGAAGGGTAAGAAATCATGTTTCTAATGCTGTGGTCCTCAACCTTTCAGTGCCCTCATTGTCAAAAATAATATTCAAAGGGCCAAAATGTATCTGGTACTTCTGCTGTAACGACGAAGCTGCTCATTTTCACACTTTTCAGACGATACATATTAAAATAATAAAATAATTATTAATAATTAAAACAAATTACATACTTTTAGAAGTTTGAATAAAAATAGAGAGAATATTAACAATTCCAAGGTCATGGGTTTGATTTGCAAGGAATGCATAATTTGATTAAAAACAATATACATCAAATGCAATGTAAGTCGCATTGGATAAAAGCAGCTACCAAATGTATAAAATTCATAGTCATTATTAAACTTTCCATGACTTTCCCAGGAAATCACACTTTTAAAATTCATTCATATATCCAAGTTTTCCAAGACTGTGAGAATCCTGGGTCCTAAATACAAATGATATAAAATAGAGAATGATTTAAGATAAAAAGTTAGATGCAAGTTTACATCTTGATTTTTAGCTTTTGGGGCTTATTTTAAAGCTTGTTTAGTCATATTTTAAATCATTTAAAGACACCTTGAAGCCCCCTTAGAAGTTTGCTTTGATCCTCTTGCAGCGTTTCCCACACCCAGTCCTCGCGCCCCCCTGCTCTGCATATTTCGTATGTATCTCTTATCATGTACGCCATTTGTTCTATTCGACCGTAAGTGCCCTATGAAGTGGACATCACCGGATATTCTGCCATGATTCCAGTTCGACAAGAGTGTATGGCCGTTTCTCAATACCAAGTTCGCAGAGTCTGGACTTCCGTCCTTTCGAGTTTGGACTTGCCAAGTTCGACTCCGAAGAACGAACTCTCGAGGACGGGAGGACGAACTGAATTCTGGGTTATGGCCCGTATCAAGTCCGCACAAGTCACCTCTCGATGCATCCTCGGTAAAAGGGGCGGATCAAGAACACATCCGGGGATTTGAACTGGACTTGGCTAAATGTGAACTTTCAATTGGAACAGTACTTGGCAGCGACTGATGACGTTTCACAAGTCCACAAGAACACAAGTACAGACAAGTACGCATATTGAGAAACGGCCTATATGTTCCATTCAGGGACATTAAGTGTGCGAGATGTGAATTTAAATTGTTATTATTTACAGATGCATATGATCTCACACGAATAATCCGTGAATGAATGTTCCGAAGTGAAGACAACTTAAATGGATTTCCCCTGTTCAGGGAGTAGGAAGCAATGAACACTGTGTAGGGATCATATCAATTGGAACACAGTTCATGCACGTTGCTCTCTTCTAACAAGCTTGTTATCTGAATCAGGTGTGTTAACTAAGAGAGACATGCAAAATATGCAGAGCTGGGGGGGGGTGAGGACTGGGATTGGGAACCCTGTCCTAATGTTAATGTCATACCATCTTTTAATGATAAAACAGCTGGGACAATGTTGTTCTTGACCTGATGTTGTATAAAAGTATAAATCGTCTTTGTCTCTTGCGTCTCATCCTCAGCTGGCTTGATGATCCCGTGGCGCAGGCGTTGGTGTGTTCTGAAGGACGACACGTTCATGTGGTTCCGCTCTAAACAGGAGTCGTTAAAGTCAGGCTGGCTGTACAAGAAGGGCGGCGGTCTGTCTACTCTCTCTCGCAGGAATTGGAAGATGCGCTGGTTCGTTCTCCGCGACTCCAAGCTCATGTACTTTGAGAATGACAGCGAGGAAAAGCTGAAGGGAACAATTGACATCCACTCAGCCAAGTAAGTATGAGAGAATTAGGAAACAGTTTTGTGGTATCATGATTCATGAGATGTCTATGTCAGGTAGGAAAACACTTTTTGTGATTGTTGTTTGAAACTTACAGAAACCCTGGATCAGGGTTTATCAAGTTTTTTCCTGTTTTTAGGGAGATTGTGGACAATCATGAGAAAGAGAATGCTCTGAATATTGTGACAGATGAGAGAACATACCAGGTGTTTGCCGAGTCACCGGAGGATGCCAGGTATGTTTGACACTTTTATGTCTAGGCCTATGTGTTTTCTGTAATTGGACCAAACTGCTCTCCCTCACTCTGCATGCTTTCTTTTGCTCTCCTTCTCTTAGTGGCTGGTTTACCGTGTTGAGTCGGGTCCAAAATGCCACCCCAGAGCAGCTGCTGGAGATGTCTCATGAGCAGGCCAACCCAAAGAACGCTGTGGTCAGTGTCCTTACACCATGAGCACTTTCACCATTAAACCTCCTTTCAGTTTTGACAACCGGCTTTGCTCTCTTTCTCTCAGGGCACACTGGATGTTGGGTTGATTGATTCCGTTTGTGCTTCAGACAATCCTGACAGGTGAGTATCATCTTTGTTACAGAATGGAGAAAACCAGCTGCTGCAATTACTTACAGCAATTGAAGCTGAATTTAGTTATTTTTTCTTCTTCTATAGTTTGAATTTTTCCTTTTGCATTCCCATTTGCTTCAACAGCAAAATAAAAAATAAACAACTGCGATTCTATGATTTTCCAAAAGAAGAAAAAAATACTGATACAATGATTACAGTGATTAAAAAAAGAAAGTTGTCAAATTTGCTGTCACTTCCTCAGCTGTATGTATTATTTTTTTGTGATTTAATGACAAGGTAATATAATGCAAAGTACAGTGTTTTAAATGTATGTAAAAAATTAAATTAAAAAATACTTTGCTACATTTACATCAATAACTGGGGAAACATATCATCACAGTCTATGAAAAGGGTCCATTATGAGTAAGCCATTTGTTGACTGTATCAAAACATTAATAGTTTAATGCTTATCTTATGCTAATGGCACAGAAGTTACACATTTCACCTTTAACATTTTGAATTTGTACGGCTAAATATCTGAAGATAAAAAAAGTGTCTAACGTTGCCATTTTTATCTGGTGCTAACACAACTTCTGTTTCCTTCTAAACAGGCCCAACTCATTTGTAATTATCACAGCCAATCGTGTGATCCACTGTAACTCAGACCTGCCGGAGGAAATGCATCACTGGATCAGTCTGCTGCAGAAACCCAAAGGAGACTCCAAGAGTGATGGACAGGAGTTCCTAGTCAGAGGTGTGTTATTCATCTTTAACAGAGTTGTAACCTGAATGTAGGTACCAAATGAATTTTATTTATGGTTGATTAGGTATATAACACATCCATGAGTATTTGGATGCAAAACTATATTACTGTCCTGTTATTAAGGACAGTGTATATTTTAGGTTCTGTAACTGGTCACAATTTGCTTAAACTGTGTATGTGTCTGTGTGTTCTTTTGTGACACAGGATGGCTGCACAAGGAGATGAAGGCAGGAGCCAAAAGTTCTGCTCTCAAACTGAAAAAGCGCTGGTTTGTCTTGACTAACAACTCTCTGGACTACTACAAGTCTTCTGAACGTAATGCATCTAAGATGGGCACTCTGGTTCTGAACAGCCTGTGCTCTGTGGTCCAGTCTGAGGAGAAAAAGTTTAAAGAGACAGGTGAGTATGATATGATCATGATATGATGTGACTGAGCATATTATTAAAAGTATAATATGGAATTACAACTTATCCTGCTTAAGTAATATAACAGAATAGGAATGTCCATACCATAGCTATAATGATTCAACACAGAGGAAAAATATATTTGGAATCACTTTTAGAATCTTTTTTTTTTTACAGCTGATGAATGTTAAAAAACATTGACGTTCAATCAGAAATCACCAGACTTAAAGAGCTCAAGCATTTAAAGTGGCAAACAACATATATGTGACCCTGGACCACAAAAGCAGTCTGAAGTCGCTGGGGTATATTTGTAGCAATAGCCATAAATACATTGTATGGGTCAAAATGATAAATTTTTCTTTTATGCCAAAATCATTAGGATATTAAGTAAAGATCATGTTCCATGAAGATATTTTGTAAATTTCCTACTGTAAATATATCAAAACTTTATTTTTGATTAGTAATATGCATTACTAAGAACTTCATTTGCACAGCTTTAAAGGCAATTTTCTCTGTATTTTGATTTTTTGCACCCTCAGATTCCAGATATTCAAATAGTTGTATCTCAGCCAAATATTGTCCTATCATAACAAACCATACATCAATGGAAAGCTTATTTATTCAGCTTTCAGGTTGAGATGTATACATCTCAATTTCGAAAAACTGACACTTATGGCTGGTTTTGTGGTCCAGGGTCACATATTTAGTGTATGCTTGTAATACATACAAGTACAAGTAAGTAGAAAGAAAATACTGTGTTTTTCTTACTATGAACTAAGACGCACAGTGATGCTGATGTCTGGTTACACTGCAGGTTACTGGAACGTCATAATTCATGGGCGTAAACATTCATACCGTCTGTACACCAAGTTGCTAAATGAAGCCATGCGCTGGGTGTCTGCCATTCAGGGCGTCATTGACAACAAGCCGCCCATTGAAACGCCCACCCAGCAACTCATTAGGGACATTAAGGTAAACAGTTTTTAAAACATAAGTCTGTTTTTTGAACTAAAGGTTAGAATGGATAAAACTGCTGTTTAATAAAAATGGTACATAAATCTTGGCCTTTCCTTTTACCTTTTCTGACATTTGTGTAGGAGAACAGTGTGAACTCTGAGGCTGTGGAACAAATGTATAGAAGAAACCCCATTCTGAGATACACCCAGCATCCCTTGCATTCACCTCTTCTGCCACTACCATACGGAGAGGTCAGCGAAAGCCGTGAGTATCGTCCATCAGCTGAATCACTCGCACATATAAAACACACAAAAAGTGACATATCATACATATCCAACAATCTTACTAACAGATCTCTCGCTCTTTCTTTCTGCAGTGCAAAAGGAGAAGGGTTATGGAAGCCTGCAGGATGAGGCTGTGAAGATCTTTAACTCACTTCAGGAAATGGAGATAGTTTCAGACCCTGTCGCCATCATCCAGGGCATCCTGCAAACCTGCCACGATCTGCGGCCATTGAGAGACGAGGTGTACTGTCAGCTGATCAAACAGACCAATCACGTGCCCCAACCCAACAGCCCTGCAAACCGCGCACACTGGCACCTGCTCACCTGCATGAGTTGCACCTTCTTGCCCAGTCGCGCCATTCTGCGTTACCTCCGATTCCACTTGAAGAGGTAACAGAGAGAGATGCTCATTAAATTGCCTCTTGGAGTTGAATATTGGCTATATTTCCGTTTCATAGGTCATTTCACAAATACTGCAATTTTGGTGTCTTTCTGTGAATATTCTCTCAGAGTTAGAGAGCGCTACCCTGGCACTGAAATTGAGAAGTATGCCCACTTCATTGGTGAGCCCCTGAAGAAGACAAAGACCAGGGAGTATGTGCCCTCTCAGGAGGAGATCGCCGCCCTGCTGAACAGACAGGAAATGTCAACTACTGTGTACTGCCATGGAGGAGGGTCTTGCAAGATATCCATCAACTCACACACCACATCTGGAGAGGTGAGAAGAAGAGAAAGAGATGTTGTCAAATTTATTAGCATACTCAGACATCATTTTAACATATATAATGAAATGACAGCATGTTATGCAAATTAGGATGAAAGTGACATCTTTTTTGTGCTTATCTTTGTCAAGGTGGTTGAGAAGCTGATTCGTGGTCTGGCAATGGAAAATAGCAGGAATATGTTCTCTTTGTTTGAGCATAATAAGGTGGAGAGTCGGGCCATAGAAAGCCGTGTAATTGTAGCAGATGTGCTTGCAAAGTTTGAGAGGTAATGAAAAGTTCATATGGTCTATGGTGATTAGATGATTTTGAATGAATGGTTGCTCTATTTCTGTATTTAAAACTATCTATAGCATCTATAAAACCTATATGCGACCCTGGACCACAAAACCAGTCATAAGTGTAAATTTTTCGAAACTGAGATTTATCCATCACCTGAAAACAGAATAAATAAGCTTTCCATTGATGTGCGGTTTGTTAGGGCAGGGCAATATTTGGCTGAGATACAACTATTTTAAAATCTGTAATCTGAGGGTGCAAAAAAATATAAATACTGAGAAAATTGCCTTTAGATTTGTCCAAATTAAGTTCTTAGCAATGCATATTACTAATCAAAAATTAAGTTTTAATATATTTACAGTAGGAAATTTATCAAATATCTTCATGGAAAATGATTTTTACCCCAGCGACTTAAGACTGGTTTTGTGGTCCAGGGTCACATATTTCTGTACATGTTATTTCTGCTTTGCAATTCCAGGTTGGCAGGTAGTGAAGATGAGGAGGAGGAAGGGCCCTGGAGGCTATATTTCAAGCTCTATTGCTTTCTTGATGTGGAAAGTATGCCCAAAGAGGGAGTGGAATTTGCCTTCATGTTTGAGCAGGTAAATTAATTATTTCTCTTTTGTAAATTTTGTAGAACCATTATAGAGCATTCTTACTATTGATTAACCCATTTAAAACACCCATTTAAAATGTCACTGATCTTGTTTGTAATTGTTGCTAACCCTTGTAATCAAATTTTACGGAAGTCATTAAATGGAATTTACCTAGAATACGCAAAACCTTATTTACAGTCTTCACATCACTCCACCTCCAAAAACATACCGTAAATCGCACTAGCTAAATGAAACAATTTACAGTATGTTTCATTATATAAAACCATATTATAGTAAAAATAAATTGTTCACTAGTATTTTCTACAATTTAAAACCAATTATAAATAGAACAGAAGTGAAGATATGCTTCAGTGTCATATTTTTTGCCTATCTTGTGAGATAACATGTTATATTCTTTAATTCCCCCTTATTTCTCTCTTTTTTCACCATCTCTCTTAGGCTCACGAGAGTCTCATCAGTGGTCATTTCCCAGCCCTTGAGGAAACCCTCCAGCACTTAGCAGCCCTGCGACTGCAGTACATCCACGGTGACGTGGCCCGTACGCCCTGGAGCTTAAGCAGCGTCTACCCTGTTGGACGACTTCGCACCCGCATACTCCAATCCACTAAAGCCGGGGGTGCTGGAGTACCCGGGGCTGGTATAGTAGGACCAGGAGGTCTCACTTTAGAACGCCGGAAGGCCAATTTCCTAGACGGGACGCTGAGACGCAGCTTCAAAACGGGATCGCTGAAGAAACAGCGTGTGGAGGAGGAACAGATGTTGGAGATGTTTGTAAAGGAGGAGATGTCAGCCACACTGACCAGCGTGCTTGAGAAATGGAGCCGTCTACAGGGCATGCCTCAACACCAGGCCATGCTCAGCTACATGACCATCATCAAAGAGTGGCCAGGATACGGGTCCACACTGTTTGATGTGGAGGTATAAATCTTTTCTTTAAGGCTGAGAGCATCCCTATTATTATTATTTTTTTAAATCCCACCTCAGGTCCAGGGTATCAAGGCTACTACCTTCTATCATAAATATATGGTTACAGCCTTGTAAAATAGCAATATTTATCATTACTAACCCTAAGGAAAGCCCCAAATTGCTATGCTATTTTCCTTGCAAGTATTTAGACACTGATGTTGATTGACATTACTAATTATATGTGTTTGTGTTTTTATTTCTCTGTCTGCAGTGTAAGGAGGGTGGCTTCCCTCATGATCTGTGGCTGGGGGTCAGTGCTGAAAATGTCTCTGTGTACAAACGGGGTGAACCCAAACCACTCGAAACCTTCCAGTATGAGCACATCGTTTTCTTCGGAGCACCTCAGCCCAGCACATACAAAATCATTGTTGATGAAAGAGAGATGTTCTTTGAGTCGTCTCGGGTAATACACTTCTGTGCCTTTGTTATCAGTACTGTGTTGGACAAAATGTTGTTTAATTGCTTGTTTAAATGGTTGAGGAGCATTTAAGTCTGTCATGTACATGTACACCACTGTCCAAAAGTTTGGGGGTCAGCAAGATTTTAAAATGGTTTTGAAAGATTATTCTTAGGCTGGATTAATTAAGTAAAAACAGTAATACTGTAACACATTTTACAATCTTTGTTCTAAATTGAACCTATAAGTCTAGCACTTCTTATTTAGTCACTTTATTCCCTTTTCAGTGATAGGATCAGCAAGTGATTTTTAACATACTGATTAACAAGTTTTTGTTTTGTGCTTCAAGGTGGGTGAAATCACTAAGATCATGAAGGCATACATCAATATGATCGTCAAAAAGCGCTGCAGTATCATGTCCATCACCAGCAACAGCAGCGCCTGGATGAGGTGATTGACACACCAACCAGCGCCCAAAGTGTCCAGCAACACAATGTGATGAAAGTGAAGTATACTACTGACCATTATTGATTGGAGAATGAGAGCAGAGAAGAAACAGAGACTTCACCCTTCCAACGACTGAACTTAACCTACTGGAATTCTCTGTATACCTGTCCTAAATACAACAGCACATGTTTATTTAGTATTTATCAGACCAGTTTCACCTTTACGAAGCACAACAAAGCCTAGTAACCTGCTCACCGTTCCCTTCCCTCATTGCCAGCACCCTGACTGATGACCAAACTTATTTATTTCCTTGTCTCTTCTTCTACATTTCATTCCCTTCTCTCTAATCTCAGTGATGTTGTACCTAACTAACAACCACCTATGATAGTTTTACAGAGGTGTGTATATTGTGCTTGTGTGTGAGATCAGAGTTTGTGCACACACACACATACAGGTGAATGCTTTGTGGAGCACATACAGAGCAATTTTGTAAAGCCATGACTGCTGGAGGCTGTTCAGAGAGCAGAAGGAGAAAGCTATGCGTTAACATTCCCATTCATCTCAATGGCAGCTGCTCGGCTGGCGCAGGACACCCCAGAAGTACGTGGTTTGAATTCTGCCATCTTTACTCATAGCCGCTCAATTTCACATACAGGTTTTTTTGAGCCAATCACCTGAGCCATAAATGCCATGTGACTTGAGCCACAGGAAAATGACATCATGGCAGCTCTGATTGGCTGATGGCACCAAAAGGAACATGCAACATGATAAAAAAATCTGTTATAATATAATGAAATGTGTGCAGTTTATATGTTGTTTCCAAAAAATTTGCCTTGTGGCCTCAAAAGTGTAGTTACAAAATCTACCAGCAGAGGCCACCTGGAGTCAGTCAGCCAATCAGATCGCAGTATATCTGAGGCCGGCAGTATGTGGAAATCAGCAGCGACTGTCTACTCGTTTGTGAGACTGTTCACATGTTATCAATGCAACATTCTATTTTGTATTAAACACCAGAGTCTATAAATGCATATGCTGAAGTGTTACATTTGATACTGTCTAAATTATTTGTATTTACACTAATTACAACATTTTCCTTTTTTGTTATTTTTGCCAGTGATACAAAACTTGTGTAATTTTAACTGTACCAAGGCACAAAAGCAAACCCATTTTGACCAGTTTGGTTTCCTAAGCACCTCTGTTCACTATTACAGAGATTGGATAACAGTTATGACGTGTTATGCAAGTAGAGCCAGGTCTGCCTGCCCAAAGCGAGCAATGAAAACTACTGTATTAAGCAACAGAGGTCAAGATTCAATAAGCATGTATTTGTACTGTTTCAATACGTATACGTAACATTAATTGTGAAACACTTACACTTATTCTATGATTAAAGCACTTTAACTGTTTAGAGCCTGACATTTGATGCAAAATTGTGGGCCCAAAGGCTAGCGATCTTATTTACATAAACTATCATTCAAAAGTTTGGGCTCAGTAAGATTTTTTTTAAATACTTTTATTAAGCAACAATTAAACAATGCATTAAATTAACAATGCATTAAATTGATCAAATGTGACAGTAAAAACATTTATAATAAAATACTTCTATTTAATATAAATGCTGTTCTTCTGAACTTTCCATTCATCAAATAATCCTGATAATAATAATTCCTTGAGCACCAAATCAGCATATTGCAATGATTTCTGACAGATCATGTGACACTGATGGCTGAAAAAAAGAAGAAAACAGCTATTTTAAATTGTAATATTAAACAAAATTACTGTTTTGTATCTGACATCAAACATTTGAATGGTGTATATATAGTCCTTGCATACATTTGAAATCTTATTAAACTATTAAACTGTATAATGTCATCATATCTGACTGCACAGAAAAACCAGCACAAGCTAAGACAAGTGGGTCTTTGAATAAAAAAAAAAGGCTTTGTTTAAGGAGCATATAAATCTTATGAGGATGTACGTAGTTTGCTGGCATGGACATTTACTTGACTAGGAAAGCCTCAGATTCTTTAAAGTGCATTTTGACCAACTGGTGGCTAATCTTACGTAGCTGTATACCTTTTCCCTCAAACCACAGGTGAAGTGACCATCTTGTCTTTTAAAGAACTGCCTGACAAATGACCATAAACATCTTTTATTAAACAGACATTAAGGCACACTCTTAAAGTTTACGATTTTGCTCTAATAAGAATTTTTATTTTGCTTTCTGGCATTTTATCATGGCCAAAGCAGCCTTTTTGTGTTTCATGTCATGATGGAGCTCAGCTAAGACTGTTACAAGAGTGGCCATGCTGCCAGAGAGATGACAGACAGCAGACATAACAGAGATCTAAAATAGACCATAACACCAACAAATATCATCCACTGACTCTCGGTCAACACAGAATGAGTCCAAGTATGCCTGTTGTTTTTATTTATGTGAGTATAATCCTGCGACAGTACCTGTGTAATTTTGCTGTTTGATATGCAACTATATTTGTCAGTATAATGTTTTTTGTTTTGTTTTTTGTGAATGTGTATGTCTGAATTTAATGATAAATTGAAATAAGGATAATGATGATGGAATATGATGAAGATGTTTAGGGAGCTATGTGTATGGGAATTTCTATTATTATTGTTATGATTATATTTATGAAACAGAATGGGAAGGGGTGGGTGTGGGTTTGGTGTATTTATCTGTTATGATAGTGTTATTGTTGATAATTGGAGAAATGAAGGTGTAGGTTTACCCTTTCATGCTGATCTCTGATTTTTTGGAGGCTTAGATCAGCATTAAAGGGCTGCCGACGCTGTGAAGAAATGGATAGAGTTGACTTGTCATGAATAAGTGGAGAAGATTTGATGTGATGGTGTTAAGTAACAAGCAGTATGTGTTGATGTTACTGTGTGTGCAAGTGTGTGTGTTAAGAGAAGGTGGTGTCAGAGCAGCCGAGAAGTCTCATACACGCATATTAACACACACATGATCACAGACATGCTCACACATGAAGATCAACATAAAACATGCACACCGATATAGCACGGTTGATTCTGTCTCTCTCACACATTCACACTGGGGTCCTTGCTCAGCTGCAGGCAGCCAGTACAAGGCCTGAATGTAATTTCTTCATTGCCATTGTTATAATACTAAAAATTGTAGCTTACTTAAGAAGAAAAAAAGAATAATTGTGCTTGTTAAAATATTGAGAGAGAGAGAGAGAGAGAGAAAAATCTTTTGTAACTGGCTTTACAAAATGCTTTAATAAATTATTGTAATTTATCTCAATCACTGGTTTCGTTTGTATACTGAATATCCTAATTGAAGGTGAATAACATTTGTTCAGAAATTGTCTGACAACTCATTGTGTTTTATTTATTATCCACCAGAGGGTGCCAAAATCTGGTTAGGCGTCATATTTGTTACTATGAAATAGGCCAGTTATATAGCATATAAGAAACATGACTCATATAACATAGGCCTAATGCTAAACAATTAATTATTGTACAAATAATCAAAATAAGTCAAACAATTAATATGCATTTTACTTATATATATATGTATATCTGGCTAGATGTTTAGGCTATATGTTAACGTTATTCCGTATTGAACAATTAAAGACACTATTAAATGTTTTTCTCAAATACACATTGGACACAATTATTGGCACCCCTAGAAATTCTTATGAGTAAAATGTCTCTGAAGTATATTCCTATTTATATTCATAATTTGGAGCACTCCAGGGTGATTATGAGCATGAAATTATCCAGCCATGGCTTCCTGTTTCACGGAAATATAAATAGGAGGGAAAGCAAAGCCCAAATTCCCTTAATCATCCATCACAATGAGAAAAACCAAAGAAAATATTTCTGATGTGCAGCAAAAGATAATTGAGCATCACAAATTAGTGAAGTGGCTTTAAGAAAAGAGCTAGAGCAGTGACAATTCCCATTTCCACCATCAGGGCAATAATTCATAATTTCCAATCAACAGAAAATGTTACGAAACTGCCAAGAAGAGGACGTGTGTCTATATCGTCCTAATGCACGGTGAGGAGGAGAGTTTGAGTGGCTAAAGACTCTCCAAGGACCACAGCTGGAGAATTGCAGAAAATAGTTGAGTCTAGGGGCCAGAAAATTGACAGACAGCACCTACATGTTGTTTGGGAAGGTTTCAAGAAAAATTCTCCTAGCTCATCCAAAAACAAACTCCAGCATATTCAGTTATCAGACACGACTGGAACTTCAAATGGAACTGGCTTCTATGGTCAGATGAAACTAAAAAATGAGCTTTTTAGCAGCAAACACTGAAGATGGGTTTGGTGAACAGGGATAAAAAGTACCCCACGTGTACAATTAAATATATTGCTGTATTTTTTATGTTGTGGGCCTATATTTCTGCTGGAGGTCCTGGACATCTTGTTTAGACACATAACATCATGGATTCTATCAAATACCAACAGATAAAAAATCAACAAGTCACTGACTCTGTTAGAAATCTTATAATGGGCCATGTTTGGAACTTCACTATAATCCAAACACAAACCTCAAAAACAACACAAAAATGGGTCACTGAGCACAAAATCAAGCTTCTGCTATTGCCATTCCAGTCCTCTGACCTGAACCCTGTAGAAAATTAGTGAGGTGAACTGAAGAGAAGAAGCACCGTCATGGAGCTGTGAATCTAAAGGATCTGGAGTGATTCTGGATGAAGGAATGGTCTCTGATCTCTTGTCAGGTGTTCTCTAACCTCATCAGACATTATAGGAGAAATTTAGAGCTGTTAAACTGGCAAATGGAGAGTTCAAAATGTAGTGAATAAAAGGGTGCCGTTAATTGTGGCCAATGTGTATTAGAGAAAAATATTTATTTCATAATGATATTACCCCCATTTTAAATTCTTATTATCCAATGAAAGGTTATATATATTTTTTTTATAAAAGATCAAAAGGATTAACAATGCAGATAAATTTTCACAGCCTTCATTGATCATATTTACCAAGGGTGCCGATATTTTTGGCCACGACTTTTGGCCACGATTTTTGGACGATAGTACAAGTACAAAATAATTACACTGTAGTACTATGCATACATACAAACATACAAACAGTTTATGGGAGATTCGGAAACGTAGGCTATATTGTCCTTTTTATTATTTAAAAGATTAAAACTCTGCGGGGGGTGAATTTAGGTGAATTTAGCCAACAAAATAAAGAGAAGTTTCGCGAAATCATTCTCTGAAAAAGGTTTGCTGCTCAATAATCATGAGCCGGGATTTCGCCATTGGAAGATTACAACGTGAAGTCATTGCCTAATATTTAAATGGTAAGCCATCGCTATTGAAAGGTTACAATGCAGCTTTTGTATTAGCTAGCCTACTACTTCATAATAATAAACCACGCCTTCACCGACGCATGTTTGTAATTTAAGCTGAAGGATGTTCAGCGCCAGGAAAGAGAAACAGAACCACTCTTTTGAAACCTGTTCCCAGTTTCTGGTCGAAGCAAGTGTCTGCGCTGATTTTTCAAAGAGAGATATTTGCTGACAAAATTTATTACAAACTAACAGAGGAGTCAAGTATTCGTTCATTAAAAGAAGAGAACATGGATTTTATTCCTCTCATCCTGCTTCTCTTTGGTTTCAGCTCAACGCTTGCACAGAATATAACAACAACACAGAATACATCATCTTCAACTACGACAACACAGACTACATCACAAACTACTACAACTAACGCGCCGACTACAACACCACATCCAAGTAAGGCAAATAAATACTTTGGGCTGAATACATTCTAGAGGGAAATAAGATTCAGTGGCTTTTTTACTGTTATATAAAACCTCTAGTTTCACTGGTGCTGAATTTACATACAAACACGTTTAAAACTTGGTCTTTGTAATTTGACTTTACAATAACCAGACTTTTGTTTTATTTTATTTTTTATAGCTATCAGTTTTACTTCTTATTCTAAATGGGCAAAGCCCATTGCAGATCCCAAACATAAGACCTGCTGTTTAATGCCATTTAATTCCCCTGGAAAAGCAACTGTCTTACTCTGATTTCCCATGCTGCTTTTGTCTGGTTCATAACTAGGATGGCCAAGGCAACCACTGCCTCATAGGGTGTAATTGTTGCCTAATATATAGAGTCAGGCACTAAAGATCGTTGCTTTGTTTAACACAGAATTATATGAATAAGTTTCAGCTCATTTGTATAACTAACATGTCCTCTCTCACACTTCTCACTTTTCTAGGTTGTGAGAGCAAGAATGGTACAAGCTGTGAGGAATGCTTGGCATATGTGGATGTGAGTTTGAATACAATTTAGCCTCTCTCTTTGATGCTATTGAGATATTATTGTCTTTATATGTTTGCTGTCACTAGTCAACAAAGTAGACTGGCCTGTTTTATTCACACTATTTACTCTGTTTACTTATGGCAAAAACATTGGTGAAAACATTGCTGTATGAGAGAGAGAAATGTATAAATGAGATCTGACGAGAACCAAAAACATGAGGAAACATCAGAGCGACAATGAAATAATGAACTCAGCAAGCAGCAAGATTTGCAGGATTTTTTTTACACTTGTCAGATCATCACGTACCTCACCTGTGGAACAGGTTCGGGCTGTTCTGGGTGTTTACAGCTTCTTTCCGACAGCTCAGCGTCACTTGAGACGTCCTGTGATCTTCCTTTAAAAAGTCAGTCTCATAAATATTTATAAACGGTCAACCTTTTATTTTATTTATTTATTTAAATTTTATCAAAAATCCAACCCTGAATATTAAACCTGAGTAACATTTGTGTAATGGACATGATTAATGCTTCAAATCATAGTTTATCCTGAAGAGGTGTGCTAATACTTTTCTAAGCAATCAGAGTTACAGTTTTCACCTGTTAATATTTTACATTTTTAACTAGTTTTCATGTGCTTTACTCATGGTGCTATCAGGTCCATCAGTGCATTTGAATTGTTTGTATATATATTGTTTTAGAATTCAGTCTGTTGAAATTCTGTATTTGTTAAGACACTCCCAAACAAACTTTTTATATACCACAGACACACACACACACAGCTTTCCTCAGCTAATGAAGTGTGTGTCAGTATCAACCCTGTAATAACTCATCTCTACTGATGTCATTACCCTCATCATCATTGTTACTGTAACTATCTGCAACCCTAAATTCAGAGAATAAAACATCTTGAGCTTTGAATCTTGGATACAGTGGATGACTGTATATAACAATCTTTTCTGGCTTTTTAGTGTCTGTGGTGCATTCCAACTAAAAAATGTATAACATACCCAGCCAAAACCATCCTGCCCCCCCATTCCCTCTGCCCACTGAGTGATGCTCGATGGGGCCTTTGCACAAGTAAGACATGTTTTTAAATTTGTCTCTCACTTATTTTTCTACGTTTGTTATTTACAATGCTGTTTCCTAGCCTTTATAAAATTCTTCCTTTTTAACCAGACATAGCACAAAACTCATTTAAATCACAAAATAACTGCATAAATAACAATAAAATAATTATTATTATTAGGAATGCACAGAATACTGCACCATACCAGTCATCTTGTAGGTACTTAAGGCAGCTTTCTAATTTAAATGATAATAAAAAAAGAAAGAAAAAGTAGCGTAGATTTATAATATTTTTTGATGATTGGCCATAAGATTTTATTTCAATAGAGTTAAAATATAGGTGCATCCCTAATAATTAATACTATTAAAATTAAGATTGTTGTCTAATAGTAATTTTCTGTCATTATAATGTCCAAAGAAAAAAAGAAATAAAGCTATTACTGCATGTATCCCTTTTTTAATTGCACATGGACCACATTTAAAAAAAAAAAACTATTATGCAAAAAATATGTATATTTTATTTTTCAATATTGATTAGAAATTTAATTTGAATATATCATGGTATTAAATTTATAAGAACCAGTGATCTGAGAATTATTAATCCCATTGGAATGAATGGATTTTAATTAAATTATGAACTCATGATTGCTCAAAAACAGTCCAAATTTATGAAAACTATGTTTTTTTTAAATCCAGTAAATTCATGAATATTTTTGACACTTTATAGATAATTTTACAAAAATATTTTAATACCTAATGATACTTCACACATACAAAATCTGCAACATTTTTTTAAATGGTTGTGTCTAATTGTAAAAAAAAAGAAATATGAGAAAAAAGGTCTTAATTTGAAATTTTTCATTTCCTTACTAAAAACTAATTGTTTTTAGAATTGTTCATTTATCTCTTGATCAAAATGGACCCAAATGTGTTATGAAGGTTAAACATAATTAAAATATCAGTCATAAACAAGCGAAATCAGGATTATCTGTAATCTTTTCTCTAGTCCAACTTTAACAACTAAAAATAACTACATGGAGTTGATACGGCATCAGTTGAAATAAAACATTTAACACTTTTTACAACTTTATCTCTTTTTTTTGTGAAATTCAGTGAACTTCCAGATTTTGATCATTACATTGTCAGTGGCTGGAGCAGTCTTCATCATTGGTGTTTTTCTGTGTATATTCTGCTGCTGCAAGTGTGAGAACATCGGGTAAGTCTGAACATACAAGATGTGTTTGATATGTCACATCAACTTTTATTATATGGTTGACAAATAAGTCGCACCCTCCATTTAGCTTTCTTAAATACCACAAGGAGTTGGTGTCACTTGCCTCAGGCTGTAATTACTTTTACTTGCATAAATGTAGATAAAGTCAAAATAATCACACTTAGAAATTGTAGAGAACCAAGAGAACTCTACGTCATTAAAGAAAGACCCTGATGACTCAACTTTCTCAATTTAACAAATTTTGTCTTTCAGATCTGCTCGATCTGAAAACAGGATGAACCGGCAAGCAGGCAAGAGAAATACAAAACAAGAGCAGAGGTAAGAGTGATTGACATTTGAGTATTCAAAATGAAGATGACAGGAGATACAAGATAATATGTAAAACCAATTAAAAAGGGGAATAATGGACATTTTCATTTGTATTGAACATCTGCTTTTACACACACACACACACACACACACATATATATATATATATATATATATATATGTGTGTGTGTATATGTACATGCAGATACATCATGGGTAGTGTACCAACATTTGAATTTTCAAAGCAGACAAAAGATATGCGACAAATATTCAATGAGAAACCTGTTCTACAGCTGTAATGGGTACAGATCGTCAACATACCTTTAGGGTGTGAGTGTGATTTCACAAGGAATTTACGTTCTTGTGTTCTTGTTTCACAGAAAAGCTGAGATGAAGATTAGACATGATGAGATCCGACAAAAATATGGTGAGTCAACAATTCCCTCATCTCAGAAACTGCATAAATAAATGAATTTGAATGGGTTGTTATGCTGGCAGTGCAAGAAATAAAATCATGCTGTCAGTCAATATAAAGGTAAGGAGCATATGACAGTGTTTTAAAAATAGGTCCAGTCTAGTGTTTTGGAATGTTTTCAAAAAAATGCTGCATGTTTTTAAAACGCTATGACTAGTCAAATTCTTTATGAAGTTGTGCTTCCTCTAGTGGTATCTCAAAATGTTTATTTTATATTGGATTGAAATGTATATGTGATTAATTAATATAATTTTATCTTTTGTGTTTTTCCCCCTGTCTCTCTCTCTATCAGGTCTCAGCAGGGCAAGTCCTTATGCCAGATTTGACAATCCCAGCTAAAATGATGGGTGCACTGTTTTAAAGATTAATATTTTGACTATCTGCTGCCTATTTGAAAATGATTCAAATCTATGAAATAACAAGATTCCACTTTGCTCAAAATTATGATTTTCTGCTAAAGTAAAATTCAGTTTATTGTCTTTTGTGTTCATTTTTTATAAACTACAATTTTTCAGAAAAGCTACGTCTATTCAATCAATGTAACCCTCGACCCCCCACCATCATAATCATTTTTTATGTTTTTAATCAAAAATAGGTGTCACTGAAACAAAAAATAAATAAATAATAAAGTATCTAATGCTCTCATCTGAAGCCAAATAAGCATCTGCTAGGTTTGGAACAGAGTGAAGGATTACTTATTATTGTTTTTCATAGCCTAATAGACTTTTTTAAAGATATCTGAATATTTGATAAATACTTGCTGATGTAATATATGAATTTATTGAATAAAATAATAATGAAAATGAAAAGTTTCTTGTCTGTTTTGAATTAAATGTAATTTTACAGTTGTTTTTTTCAACAAATTGTCAGCGCGGAGGTGTTTAAATGTCAAAATGTTAATTGACCTTGGAATATGAGCTGTTTATTTCATTTATTTCTAAGGTCTGCTATATATATGTATATAAATATAGTTATTTTATAATATTACTTAAAAATATGATATATTTATAGTTATTAATCAACTAACACTTTGAAATCTATACAAGTTATTAATCAACTAACACTTTGAAATCTATACAATAATAATTAGTTATATTTATATAGCGCTTTTCTAGGCACTCAAAGCGCTTTACATAGTAAGGGGGGTATCTCCTCGTCCACCACCAGTGTGCAGCATCCACCTGGATGATGCGACGGCAGCCATAGTGCGCCAGAACGCCCACCACACACCAGCTTATTGGTGGAGAGGAGACAGTGATGAAGCCAATCAGTAGATATGGGGATGGTTAGGAGGCCATGATGGTCAGAGACCAATGGGCAAATTTGGCCAGGATGCCGGGGTTACACCCCTACACTTTTTCGAAGGACATCCTGGGATTTTTTTTAAGACCACAGAGAGTCAGGACCTCGGTTTAACATCTCATCCGAAGGATGGTGCTTTTTACAGTATAGTGTCCCCATCACTATACGGGGCGCTAGGACCCACCCAGACCGCAGGGTGAGCACCCCCTGCTGGCCTCACTAACACCTCTTCCAGCAGCAACCTAGTTTTCCCAGGAGGTCTCCCATCCAGGTACTGACCAGGCTCAACCCTGCTTAGCTTCAGTAGGCAACCAGTCTTGGGCTACAGGGTGATATGGCTGCACTATGCAATATGACAACATTCATATAAATGTAAACAAAATAAAATAAAAACTACACCAGAATGGGAACCAGGGCTGCAAATGCGTCTTTCTAACTTGCAAGATAGAAGTCATTGATAAACGTATATGTGAGTTCCAGACCTGAAGGTTGAGGTTGATGAATACAATCACCACCACAATTTGTGTAAAAATTGATCAAAGCAGATAATTGGGTTGAATACAGCTAAAAAATATGTTTTTGACTTTTCTCTGACTGCATGCAAATAAAACACATACATTAGATACAGAGGCCAAGGGAATCTAGGCCAAACCAGCATTTGACAGTGACATAGCCTGAGCATTCCTGTGTAACATCAAAAGCATTTGTCTCTGTTATTTTTTTTTTTTTTTTACCTTCAATACTTGCATTAGGACTATTTTAACACTAACAGCTGATGTGAAAAACCTGACAAATTGTTATTCAGCACATAACAGAACTGGGCCAGAAAACAAAGAGCACCATTGTGTACAAATGTGACCCTGGACCACAAAACCAGTCTTACTGTAAGTAGCACGGGTATATTTGTAGCACTAGCCAACAATATTTTGTATGGGTCAAAATTATGGATTTTTCTTTTATGGCAAAAATCATCAGGATATTAAGTAAAGATCATGTTCCCTGAAGATATTTTGTAAATTTCCTAGCGTAAATATAAATATTTAAAAAAATTATTAGCAATATGAATTACTAAGACCTTGGAATTTGGATAACTTTAAACGCGATTTTCTCAATATTGCGATTTGTTTTTTTTTTTGCACCCTCAGATTCCAGATTTTCAAATAGTTGTATCTAACAAACCATACATCAATGGAAACCTTATTTATTCATGTATAAATCTCAATTTCAAAACTTTATGGCTGGTTTTGTGGTCCATGGTCACAAATGAGGAATTATGGCTATCAACAACAGTTGTGTCTCTTGTTAAAGAAATATGTATATTTTAATTAAAAATTAACTAATTTATTAGCCCTGATGTCAAGACCTAAAACCACATGATAAGCACAGGCCTGATTATCTACAGAAATTCGCGGGGAGCTTTGCTCGCTCCCGCGAACGACAGGGGCATCACGTGACCAGAACCCAACCAATCGTTGATAAAGTAGGTAAAGGAAAGCGCGTTCCCGTCGGCAGCTGTGTTGCTCTACAGTGTGGCGAGCTCATCTTGTGTTCAGTATATTTCCATAATACAGACCAACAGACACCTGCAAAAATGTCCGAAGACAAGCCTAAGGTGAGCATCTGATTTGTAATTTGACCGTATTTTGAAGCTTTGCTCAAAACGAGCCGCGTGAGGCCGAGTTCCAGTTTCATTTTGTGCAACCTCGCTGATAGTCAGATTGCGCATTTATGCGGGAGAAAGGCGGTCGGCGCGCAATCTTTGTCTTGTTTTCATACAAACGCCATCCGTTTTTAATTTGCAGGCTTGCGATTTTATTAAAGCGTGTTTTAAACGGTCCGTTAAGCAGATGCTCTTTGAAAGAACGCTATTATTTATTCCGCACCGCGCGTTTGCTCCGGTGTAATTCAGCGTTTGCGGGTTTTTCTTTGTGAGAGCGGAGTGGCGCTCACCGGCCACGTTACGCCACTGGCGTAAGAAAATGCCGCAAGAGCAGCGGAACGGAATATAAAAGAGCGTCGCAGCACTCTATTTGTCGTCGGCCATTTGGATGATAAATAAACGGATACCGTGTATCTTCCACGCGAGTCAAAAATAAGTTTGATTTGATTAATCTGGCGGTTACGGTACTGAGCTCTGAGTTGCATCTCGCTGCGCCAGATGCTTAAAAATGGCGCACAGAGCTGCAACAATGTTTGACTAGACGGCTAACATTTGCTGCTGTATTTGTCTGATTTTGTACGTCTCGTTCGCTTCACTGCTGCCGTTACTATTGACTAGTTGGATGTTCTGAACATTGTTATAAAATGTGTTTTTAATCCCCCCACAATTCACTTAGTTCTTAAAAACTTAGCATGCACTACTAGGCCTTGTTCACTGCTTAAGTTATAGCCCTCCAAGGGGCTCATATCATATTCTACAGCAGGATTGTGTTTCATGCATCTCATATGTGTACATTTTGCACTATTTGATCTTCCCTGCCTTCTCATACATGTACTTTATTATTATTGTTTCAGGAGGGAGTGAAAACAGAGAACGACCACATCAATCTGAAGGTGGCGGGACAGGATGGTTCAGTGGTCCAGTTCAAAATTAAAAGGCACACGCCACTCAGCAAATTAATGAAAGCGTACTGTGAGAGACAGGTAAGGCATTTCCACTAGATCAGTAATCGTGCTCATGGTAAACCCTGGCACTCAGGACAGCTGCGTGGGCATGTGAGTCACTGATTTTGGAACACAACGCATGTAGAACTCCATATTTATTTGAAGTATTATTAAAATTCTATAATATATCCAGTTCCAAGACTGATGTAAATATTGCTTTTATTTCAGGGTTTGTCGATAAGACAGATTAGATTTAGATTTGACGGGCAACCAATTAATGAGACAGACACACCGGCGCAGGTGAGTAAAAGTGCCCCTTTTTTGTGACAATCTCGTGTTATTGTAGTGCTATTTGAATACTAATATAGTATTAATGTTTTGCATTGGCTTTTATGTTGGTTTTTACTTTTCATTTTAGTTTCAGCAATTGTGTTTTTGTCAGTTTATTAGGATTTTTTTCTGTTTTAGTAATTTTAGTCCTTTAAACAACTGAGAAATGTTGTTTTTGCGGCTAACTACAAATTTAGGTTGAAAGCCTATCTACTTTCAATTAAAATCATTTGAAATAGTAGTTTTATTTAACAGTAGTAACACTGGAAATCCCTGATCATACTTAAAGATTTACCAGCCCTTTTTTTTTTAGTTTTTTTTTTGTGTGACCAGATGATGATTGAATAATAAATATAATTTTGATAACCTAATTGGGGTAACACTTAACAGTAAGGTTTCTTTTGTAACATTAGTTATTAACTATCTTGGATAACAATGAAAAATACTTCTAAAACATCTTACTTGATGTTAATTTCAACATTTACTATCGCATTAAAAATGTAAAGTTGTATCTGTTTAAAATTAAATGAAGCTTCCCAAATTAACACAAACGATCAAACTAATATTTTATTAACTTGTTAAAAAAGGATTAATAAATACTGTAATGTATTTTTTGTTAGTTAATGTATTACCTAATGTTAATTTTGCATTTGTTAGCTGGAGATGGAGGACGAGGACACGATTGACGTATTTCAGCAACAAACTGGCGGCTCCTGCTAAAAGTCCACACCACCTGGATCCCACACTTATCTATTTTATTCCTCATGATGTTTCATTGATGCTTTCACATCATTTCCCCTTCTCTTTCTCTCTTTGTCTCTCTTCTGTCATCCCTAGCTTTCCTAGAGTGGGCATCGCAAATGTGTTTCCAGTAATATTTATATGCGCAATGGTTAGACAGCTACTGTGGTGGGGGAACAAACTCAAGAAGGCTGCTAGAGGGCGTAGTAGTTCAGAATATCCACACCAGCCACCATGCAAGGTTTTATGTTGCTCTGAACACTGATTCACTCGACAAGCCCCGGGAACTGTTCACCCCCTCCATAGTATATCCTCCCAATAAAAAGTGAGGGAGCATAGGTTTTTTTTTTTTTTTCACCTTTCAATTCTTTAAGCTTTAAGTAGGCCTGTTTCAACTCTGATTCTATTTGCCTGTATGTGTTGTAGAAATATTTTCAACCAGTGTTGTATTCATCTGCCTTTTAATGGGGCCGCTTCTCGTATGAGCTCACTGTAGGGACGGGATGTGAACCATCTCGGTGGAGGTTGATTAAAAATGAAGAGACTGAATACATGATACAATTTACAGTGACCCTTTCTGGACCAAACCCCAAAGATGGTACTCTATTAGCAAATAAGGGGCAGGATTACACCAACTAGTTCTGTGTTAAACTTTTAAATGTCTGTATAAATATATCATTTACCATTCCTATTTCCTCTTTGAGTGTTGGTTGAGGAAACGGGAATTACTTAAAATGACCAATATATCTTTTTTTTCCCTATTCGTTACTTCCCCCCCCCCCCCCCTTTTTTTAAATCCCAAAACTATGACCAGATCTTGAAGCAAAACAAAAGGGAATCCTTTCAGGCTTTGAGGTGATGTATCTGTCATCGCTCATAAGGACTGGTCTGATTTCTTTTAACATCTCTTGCCCTCCCACTGTAATTCATATGGAAAGGGAGAGAGAATTTGACTCAAAGATTTCCAGATGATGGCATCCTTTTGTACTGATATGTACATTTTTTTTTTTGTTGTCCTTTACTACTGTAAACAATAAATATAGTTTGGTACTTTTTTTTTTTTTTTTTGCTGAGGCTTTTTCGTCATGCCCAAAGAGTTTTTGTTTGTGTAATTGTTTAAAAGCATGTTTTTCAGTTTGTCATCAAATATGGAGCCTGTAGAAAAGCTTATAGAAGCACAATGACGCATCCTTTAACAAGATGTCAAAAATTTCTTTATACACAGTTATTACATGTATAAACATACAAAACATGAGATGAAGTGTCAAGAAAGATTAAATATAAATAAAATCTGGAGTGTCACAAAGGCACTGGAATGTACATGTCACACATGTAGCTTTTTGCATTGTCTTACAAGACGAGACGCAGTGTCTTTTCATGTCCACTTTTAAGATTAAAATATATTTCTAAAAATCTACAGTAACAGTTACAGAGAACAAAATGCTTGTAAAACACTTATTACACTGAAGTGCAAAACTGCTAAATAAAAATCTTGCCTTCAGAATGCTGGTGAACAATATTTTCTTGGGATATTAAAACTTTTTGATCGGTCAGCAGTAATGAAGTCATGTAGTATTTTATTGCATGTTCTTTCATCCAGCCATTATTGTCCCTTTTATTTGTTTACTTGGGCTGAAACGAACAAACACCACAATGTACTTGGGCAACTGTACTGTTTTTCTCCCTAAACCCTCTCGTAAAAGCCTTAATTAGTGTCTGAAAGGGAGTCTGGAATTTTTCAGGGAATTTTAGGTCGAGTATATGTGGCAGTATGTTTGTAAACATATTTGTCCTCTTATATGATTCTTCACATAACTGACGGTCTATGAAGAGAACTAAGAGTCCACTAGAGCTTATATAATTTTTTCCATTGATTTGTTAGTTACTGTGCAACAACATTAACATGTTAGCTGTTCACATTCATGTTCTTTCAGCATGGATGCTATGGCACAGGCAGAACAGACTCTTTCCTTCCTGTTTTGTGTATTTAATTAGGTGCCATATTTACAGGTTTCCATCAACTACACTGTTCTGTAACCCTACAAATAGCAATGGAGGCGGCACAGATCTTTATCTTCTGGCAGGAAAGTCTTTTTCTTCATTCTTCCATAGTGTTACTATGCCCATGGAGATGGCGAGTAAACCTGAGTAAACACTTCAAATTTAACAGGCAAAGCATTTTCATTAGTGGGGAAGTGTGTGATTCAAGTGTCTGGTCTTTTTCCCTCGTGAAGCCCCAGCTGTATTATTGGGATGTCTCTCTGAACTGAGAAATGGAGAGTCTGCAGATTCTTTGCTTTCGCCTCAAGGAGGCGCAAGAAGACAGTCGATGTGTAAAGTCTTACAAAAGCCCAGCTTCCCGGCACATGTAGTAAAACTGGCCTCTTTTTGCAATAAGGTTACTGGGCGAATCCATCTCGACAATATGTCCTTTATCCATAACAATCACCCTGAGAAAACAAAAACATTAACAAATTAATGTGTAATAGGCAAATAAATTAAGAGGTTCCCAAACTGTAGCGACGTCCGCAAAAATATGTATAATAGCGCTAAATTTACCTGTTTGGTCACGTTAGTGTTAATAAAACATTACATTATAGATGATTTGGGCTGTCAGATAAGAGTTTAATTTCATAAATTACGCATGCTGACTGTAGAGTTCATTCACACAAATGAAAGACTAGCAAAATCACTTCCCAAAACTAGGGGTCACATTAATGAAAGTTCAGCCAAATGTGTCAATAGTGTAGCAATGTATGATAAATCTGCAGGTTTTAATCATTTGTCCTCGTGTGAAATTCCCAGTCGCATGGATTCCTATTGAAGTGACTGGATTTCACACAATGGTACAACGGTAAATGTGGTGGTTTTGGAGCCCTCAAACAAACAGAACAATGTTTGTGAATGCCACAGAGAACAATTTGGGAAGCACTGTTCAATGGCTTTGTAAAATGACATACTTTGTGTAATCCATAATGGTATTGAGGCGGTGCGCGATGGTAAGAACAGCACAGTCCTCAAACTGGCTGCGGATGGTAGACTGGATCAGGGTGTCTGTCTCCAGGTCCAGTGCAGCTGTGGCCTCATCCAGCACCAAAATTTTTGTCTTTCGGAGAAGAGCTCTTGCCAGACAAACCAGCTGCCTCTGACCAAGACTGCAGAAAGAGAACCATTCACCATTGTTACCATCCAAAATCTCTACTGATTAAAATGTCTTGGCTGCAACTTGCAAGCCACTGGTGAAAATGAAATAAAAAGCCACATTTTAGTTAGTTAAAATCATGAAAGAACAGCACTCTTGGATGCACTGAGTGCTGACCTGAGATTTTCTCCTCCTTCTGAGCACTCATGACTGAGTTTATCTGGAAGTTCAGACACAAAATGTTTAAGGTGAGCCAGTTCCAAGGCATTCCACACTTCCTCATCAGTATAGGCATCGAAGGGGTCAAGGTTCATACGGAGAGATCCTGAAAATAGCACTGGGTCCTGGAAAGACATTAAAATCGCAAAACAGATTTGTGAGGAGTTCATAATAATTTGAAAAAGCCATGACGTGAAGAAGAAATGATAGAGTAATGGAGTATCTCAGTTGTACACACTTGTGGAATGATGGTGATCCGAGACCTTAGATCGTGAAGCCCGATTTCTGCAATATTGATTCCATCGATGTAAATCCGTCCTTTTGCTGCTTCCAAGATCCGGAAAATTCCAAGAGCCAAAGATGATTTTCCTGCACCAGTTCTTCCCACAATACCAATCTGAAAGGATAAGGAACCAGAGAGTAAGTCTGCGGGAACGTTTTCAACATAGCTTGACTTCCAGACAAAGAAATTATGGAACTATTATGCAGGAACACTTTGCATTACCACAATCCCACCAAATGTTTGTCAAGCATAATTACAGCAATGTACTTTGAACTTTCACCGTATATCCTAGTTAGAACAATAAAATGGTTGTATTACTTTATCTTTGTGAGTAATTGACATTTTTGTGTGAGCTACTCCCTCAAGGTCTACACGAAACTAACCTAGTTCAAGAGAAATGAGGCGAGGTATGTATCATTCATAAAAATAGACAGCAATAATATTTTAGCATAAATGCTGATGTAGAATACTTCAAAGTCTTCACTTGTACCTTCTCCCTCTCTTTGATGTGAACAGAGATGCCCTTCAGGGCCAACTCCAGGCCTTTACGGTACTGAAGGCCATAATCTTGAAATTCTATGGTCCCTTTTTGAGGCCAAGATGGCGGTAAAGAACTTCCCTCTATGCTCCAAGCTGCCTGTAAATAATGATAAAGACAGGAAAAATGCTTGCTATTACTGACCAACAACAACAACAAAAAATTACAATTGGAAATAAAGGTTGGTAAAATTAACTATTAAAATAATACAATAGATTGAATTTTGAATTATGCTATACAGCCACACTCACTTCTTTTGGAGTGTCTGCATACTCTTTCACTCTCTCAACTGATACAATGTTGTTCTCTACATCCGTCCATGACCTTACAATCCAGCTCAGGAAACCTGTCACCTAAAAAACAAACAAAAAATTTAACTAGATTAATAAAAACAGTCATTACAGATGGGATGTGATTTGTCTGATCTAACACAGACAAATAAATAATGTTTGCATTTTCTTCTCTGAATGTTAATTTGAAAAAGGTTGACCACAAATGAAAGCTACACCACAGGAGATCTTGTGCAAGAGTTAAAAGCTTTTTTGGTTTGAGGGTGAACATTGCAAGAGCCAGACAACATGAAATATATCTGGTAGCTCTTGTAATATTTATATTAGTATTTATGTCAGATTCTACATAGAGACATTTGAAATGATTCACACCTGAAGTGAATGAGACACGGCCAGACCGACCATCCCAGGACTCAGGGTTCCTTTTGCCATCACAGAGAGAACAGAAGCAGCAAGGACAATGCCATTACCCAGAAACTCCAAATTCACACCCAGCCACCTACACAAGAAGACATCAAAGAACTAAGTTAATATCATTATCAGGCAATCGATATCTATATTACAGGATGCCCAAAACCATACTATATTAAGGTGCCATAAAAAGTGGCATTGACACAGAATGCGGTCTTCAATTGCATCAGCAGTGTTTTTTAAATGGCTGTTACAGTCCATTGTACCCCCCTAGTTGTTTTTGAATACAAGACCGCTTATAGTTTTTGATATTTTTTTCTGAATGTAGATGTTATCGCGATTGTAAAACTGAATTTTGAGCAGTGCCTCACCTTGTGGCTACAAAACGGGGAAAGTAAGCTGTTTGGTTGTGATCCACCTTGTGATTCACACCCATGATGAAGCGTGACTGCTCATTGAACGCCCTGATGACACTGGCACCCTGCACTGTCTCGTTTAAATGCGTGTAGATGGGAGAGCGACTCACTGACTCCAACCGCCGCAGCTGGCAGGATGTGGCCACGTAGAAACTCTTCAAGGTTGAAAAGAGTGAGAGAGAGATTATCAAAACCATAATGATTTCAATCATTGCTTCTGAATTCAGGTACCGTTGGCTCAGCAGATGGGTTCTAGACAGTTCTAGCAAATTAGCCTTCTTTCCTTAACCCCATAAATGCAGATTCGGGCATACCTGTATGAAACCATAGAGGAACGCCATAGGAAGGATGATAACGGCTGCGAAAGGAGTGGCCATCAACACGATGATACAGACTTCCATCAGTTTGAAGAAGTAACCTAGCATCATTTTCAGCCCATCAGGGATCATATTGTCTATGGCATCTATCTCTTTAGCAAAACGATTGAGGAGGTTGCCACTGGGAGTGGACTCGAAGAACGACATAGGGGAGTGAAGCACGTTGTTCAGAAGTTCCAAGTGAAGATGGCGGGAGGCGATGATGCACCCTAATGAGATGGCCACCGTGGTACCAAATATGGCAATTCCTAAAACAAAAGAAATTCAAATCAGTTTAGTTTATTTGAATTATAACTTGATCTGTTGAGGTAAAACACTAAGACTCTTCTGACCTTGAGCAAAGCCGAGAGCTCCATAGACTCCCAGTTTCAGATCCGTGTTCAACTGAGTGCCGTTGATGACAGGCTGATCAGCCCACAAGCTTAACCAGTAATTATAAGATAGAGATGCTGCTTGTTGGAAGGCATACAGAAATACAATGGAAACTATCAAAGGCAAACCAATAGTGCGGAAGTATTCAATGTACATCTCAAGTTTGACCTATTGGGACAGAGCGAAAATTGAGATTATAAGCCAAACGTATGTGGTTAATAGAAAGAAAATGTCATCAAGTATTAGGATAAATGTTCTTACTCTGCCAATCCGTGCTTTATCAACCTTAGTCAGTTTGCCCAGGTCTTCTTGGATGTGGTCCTCATCAGAATCGGTCAGTGGCTCAATTGTAATACTGTTGGTGTCACCACTAAAAGACAGTTTGAATCAGTCTTTATGCTTCTAATATTTAGTGAATAACTTAACAAGCGCTAAATGCTGCAGAGTGTGAATATCCGGAAATGAACTAGCATTTTTGCACTTTTGGTCAATATTTTTTTTAGATGCCTGAAATAAGGTATGTGGTTAAAATGGCTCAAGATATTTTCAGGTTTATGTCATAAAATACATCCCAATACCACATAGTATAATATTAAAATTTATACTAATTTAAAATCTCATACCTGATAAGCTGCTCTTGGGACAGATCCCTGGAAAATGGCATGTATTCAGTAACGCTCAATCTTACGGACAGTCTTCTGGAGCCTGCAAATGTATGAATTCAACATAAAATGATCAATAATACTGAATCCATAAGTTTTTTCACATTAAAACAACATTTGGATCTGACATATCCCTTATGAGAAGATCAGCTGAAACCGCTATGAAGTTTCATACTAGTCCTGGTTGCTTTATGCAGAATGGAGACTGGTGTAGCTTATAGTGCAACACTCGTTTAAGCAGGACAACACCAGAAAAAACATGCTGTGCACTAGACAACATTGCTAGTGATTCTCTGGTGGAAAAGCCTGGTGGGGACACCAGCATCCACAATAACTGCATATATCTTTTGAGCTAGTATCAATGCCTGAACACACACCACAGTAATATTACCTCTTTGGGAGGCCTCTGAAAAGCACTCTTTCCTTTCAGAGCTTGCAAAGGTGTGGATGAAATCAGCAAAAGCACCATTCCGGTTCAGAAGTTCTTGATAGGAGCCTCGCTCACTGATCTCCCCGTCCACCAGAACCAGAATCAAATCCGCCTGAGGCAGGAAGCTCATTCCATGGGTCACCAAAACCCGTGTCTTTGAAAAAAAGAAATGTTGAATGTTAGAGAAAATTACCCCCCATTCCATCCGTAGGGTAAACACTACAGTGATAGTCACCTTGTCTCTCAGTATGCCTCTGGGTCCAATGACTTTATTGAAGATGTGCTGACCAACATGTGCATCCACTGCAGACAGGGGGTCATCAAGCAGGTACACGTCAGCTTTCCTGTAGACAGCACGTGCCAGGCTCACCCTCTGTTTCTGTCCTCCAGACAAATTTAAACCCTGGCAAAAGACAATGTAGAAGCTATTTTTTATCTCAATGCATATCAAGATTTATATACAGATGCATGCTCATTCGTGATTGATCTCATGTACGCTTATTGATCCTATTGAATCAATCTGAATCATGGAAGTTTAGCTCATACAAGCTCAGTCCTCTACTTTGGGTGAAGTACAATGGTCTCACCTTCTCTCCAATCTCAGTAGCATCTCCTGCAGGCAGATTGTCCAGATCTGGCAGCAGGGCACAGGCTTCCAGCACCCGCTGATACCAGCTTTCCTTTTTTTCCCGTCCAAACAGAATGTTATCCTGCAGACTGGCATTTTGGATCCAAGCTTGCTGGGGAACGTAGGCAATTGAGCCCTATATTGACAGGAGCAAAGAAATGCTAAGATGACAATCAACTAAGATGAACTATTTTACACTTTGAAATTTGATCAGTGGCCTTGAAATAATCTTGACTTTTTCAAATTGCTAAAACTTTGTTTATTTCCACATTTAAATCTGATTTTCAATGTGGTTTCAGACTTTTGTATCTCTTGAATTTTATAATTGTAATATGTGAGTCTACTCTGAAAGACAGGGCTCTCATTATGGGCACTTTCTGTGTAATCATAACATGCCATTCAAAATTATATTTCATAAAATATATACAATGAGCGTTATGGTTGATTAATCTAAGTACCTTGACTGAGACTGCCCCGCTTCTTTTTTCAGTCTCCCCAAGCATGGCAGAAAGCAGTGAGGATTTCCCACTGCCAACATGGCCGACAACAGCAACCAGTGAACCACAGGGAACTCTAACGCTGATCCTGCTCCAACACACAGAGTAAGTGAGGGGGATGTTGCTTAAACTTGGACACTTATTGCCTGATTGTGTATTCAGGAGTCTTGTGGAAACTTTCTGGATAATGATACCTTTTTAGACATGGGGGGCCATCCTTAGACCAGCTGAAGGTTCCATTCTCAAACACTACACCATCCACGTCTGACAAGCAAAGAGGAACAATCAAAGAGCAAAAGTAAATCATGTAATATCATGCCTTAATCACTTACCATAACATGCAATTTATGAAGGCAGACTATCTACACAAACACAAATTGTTCTAGAGAAAAGTGCAGTTGAAATTACAGAGATCGCTTCTGGGAAACTAGATTTCTTCTGCAGCTTGTGAAATTATAGGCTCACTTTAATTACACGTTCTAATTAGCTTTATCGTCACAATAACAGTTTTCACAAGCTTTCTTGAACAGCTTTGATGAATGCCGCCCACCACTGTCCCCCAATCAAGTTTCTTTGTATAATAACTGCTAATCTGTATGCTTGAGCATTGTTCATGGCAACATACGAGTCATACTTTTTTATATCATTTTTTTATACCAACATGTCTTTTTATGTTTAAAAAAAGAACTTTGAATTCAGGAAAACATTGCATTGTAAAAATAATTAAATAAATTAAATAGAATGAAATGAAATGATTCAAAATATTTTTAAAAATTATATAAAAGTTATAAATAATATGTTGACTAACAAGTCCATATAAATGCAACTTTGATTTCAGAGTACATAAAAATATATAATTTAATACTGTAATATTGTAGCAGTGTTTATTTTGTCACAAGGCTAATCGTTTTTTAATGAACCATTGTTTTGTGTAAGGTCTACGCTGATAAAATAAAATAATATTTTATGTAGTAGGCTACACTGCATTCACATGCAGGCGATCCAGTAAGTTTTCAAAGATCTCTAATTGTTTTTGCCAGTGAGAGGAAGTGAGACATCACTGCCATCTAACTGTGAAATTTAGAGTCTATTGCCAAACTGTTGTTAATCTTGCTCTCACTCATATTTTTACTGACAGACGGAAGTGAGGGGCAGAGGGAAAGTCTCACAGGGTACAGACAATATTCAGTCTGTTTTTAGCCTTACTCATCTATTGCACAATAATGCTTGTCAACAAGTGATCTCTCACCAGATTTAAAGGATTCCCTTGTCACATTGTCTGGTTTGAGTTCATCTTGACAAAGAAATTTCCCCAGACGCTTTAAAGAGACAAGAGCCTGCAACACAAGAATAATTTATATTGTATTTAATTGCAGGTCAGTAAAAAATAACTAAATACACACAATATATTCTCACCTGCATGGTTGTGCTCATGGCAAAAGGAAGTTGGCTTAGGGGAGTTTTCAGTATGTTGATAAGAGCCATTGATACAAAGATTTTCTGAGCATCCAGAACATTCTTATCATCGATGAGCACATAGACACCAAACATGGAAAAAGCAATCTGCCAAAGAATGGAAATTGCAGTCAAAAAAACAAAAACAAAACAATATCACTGAACTAGAGGTAATATATGTTTACAATCATTACTTCTATCATGTAAATGTAGGATTAGTTCTTTCCCAAAAGTGTGCCCTGAAGCATTACTTAAGAATCTGTTATTTTCTTCTCACCAGGAAGGATGAGGAGTTGAAGGAAGCAATAGAAACAGAGTATAAGATCTGTGATTTCTTCAGAGTTTTAAGCTCCTTCTCTCTGTATCCCAGGACCTGCTCCAGAAAAGCCTTTTCCCAGGCGTAGAACTTCAAAATCTTGATACCATTCAGAATCTCATTCATTAAATTGACCCGTCCATCCATGTACTTCATTTGTATCTCCTGTGGAGTGACCAGAAAACAGGAAACTGTCATTAAGCATGACAAGTTTTGAAGTGAAGTGACATACTTCCAAGTATGGTGACCCATACTCGGAATTCGTGCTCTGCATTTAACCCATCCAACGTGCACACACACAGCAGTGAACACACACACACCGTGAACACACACCCGGAGCAGTGGGCAGCCATTTATGCTGCGGCGCCCGGGGAGCAGTTGGGGGTTCGGTGCCTTGCTCAAGGGCACCTCAGTCGTGGTATTGAGGGTGGAGAGAGCACTGGACATTCACTCCCCCCACCTACAATCCCTGCCGGCCTGAGACTCGAACCCGCAACCTTTGGCTTACGAGTCCGACTCGACTAACCATTAGGTCATGACTTTCCCCTAACACAACACCACTATGTCACAACACCACTAAATCACAGAATATATATATATATATATTTTTTTTTTTTTTAAGTCTGACTACCCAGCTAACAGAAAGCTGCATAGCTGGTTATCAGCATATGTTTTGTTTTCATTTTCTGATGTTCCTACAAGGCTTCTTGACTAACTGAACCAGAAAAACTTTCTTGGTCAACCACCATTACCATTAACCGTCTTTTGCTGATGAACAGGATGGTAATGCTGGTCCACCAATTAGACCAGCATCACACCAATTTGGGCTGGTCTTTTCAGCAGGATGATTTTACACTTAACTGATACTGAAGAAGGCAATACATTCCTAACTTCATGTTAAGATATTCTAGAACACAATAGCTATGAGCTGAGAGATTGACTCAATCAATGGCATGCCAAATGTCTGTTGTTTTCTGAAAAGAAAATGGAAGTTTTATTGCCATTTGCAAGCATTGTGGTTACTTCGCTTCGGAGGAAGCATGGGGAACTTCAAAGGAAAAAGAGAAGCTTGAATCCAACCCGCACACCCACGCTCTGCTCACTTCACTATCTAAACCAGCTGTGGACCCTTCATGCTGACTTTTTTAGCACTCATTCACAGCGCTCCTCTACGGTCCCATGGCTCAGAAAGAATTTTAGTGGGTTAGATAAACAAGGAACTCATTTTCATCTCCTTTAATGAGAATCTCATTCAGATATTAATCAGATATTAAAATTAAATGTACCTGCCTTCAAGGACTGAAATACTTACACTGCTGTAGCTTGCAATACAACATATCTTTGAGGTATGGAACTTGCAGTATGTTTTACTGGAGAGTAACCTCTTTTATCATGACCTCAAAGAGCAGATGAGTGACAACACTTGAATCATAGATGAGTTACAACATTACAGTACCTGGAGTTTGCTTCTCTTCCTTGCAATGAATCCGTTCAGAGGGAAAATGAAGATCACAGTGGCAATGCCTGCTAGAGCAGATGGTCCTAAATGCTGAAATAAGCCAAACAAGACATGTCTCATTTATTTCTCTTGGAAAGCTAAAACAGCTATTCAGCCAGTATCCCCAAATGGTCAGAAAGTAATTCAGGTTTTACTCATATTACTAGAATGGAGATAGTTTAATGGAGTGGAATAAAAAAATTAGCAAATATACGTGCCCTCACCTGCCAAAGAAAGAAGAGACAGAGTGTGACCTCAATGGGTGCTAACCACACTGCATTGAAATACACCACAAAATCCATCAGCTTCTGGGTATCAGCAGAGACCAGATTGACAATCTCCCCCACCGTGCATGTTCTGCGTGCTGCGCTGTTCATGACAAGAGACTGAGGAAAAACAAGATGGAGAAACAAAAGGATTGATTAAAAACTGGACTGACTCCCTTTCATAAGGACATTTGAATTGACTTGAACTGGTCATGACCTACAGGAAGCTGAATTGTAATGATAAGAATTTAGTTGAATGAACAAATTCAACAAACATTGTATTACCAGAACATTCACTAGTTCATAACATGGGCAAAAACTTGTTACACTTTACTTTCAGCCCATTTCGAAGAAAATGAGAGAATTCCAGGAAATTTCATGGTCCATAAAATGTTTTTTTATTTTTTTATTTTATGCCCCTGAAACCATTTCTGTACATACTTCCCTCTCTCAAAAATCACAGACTAATCACAGAATCATATGTTCTAAAAACGTTTCTGTGCAGGTGAGATGGCCCACCTTTCTGTAGACCAGACCCATGACAGCTGTTTTAACCCTCATGCCCACAGTAAAGCAGGTGTATGTGTACTGGTGGTTGAAGATGGACTGCAGGCAGGACAGGAGGAACATAAGAGAGGCGTAGAAATAGCCCTTCCACAGCGGAGCGTCCTCATCCTTCATAAAGCCTAACAACAGACTTTAAAAAAAGAGAGAAAATGGTTTGAATGAAGGCACTATATAGTATGAAGAAATCTGCTGATTTCTGATGTAACTAAGCATTTGGCTAGATTCCTCTGTAACAGACCACATCCAACAATTGTGCTTAGGCTCCAGGTTTACAGTAGCGCTTAAACCCACAGCTTTCTTTGAAAATGTTTTGAAAATGAAGACTGGTGGATTTGTTGAGCTTAACAAGAGGTAGAATGTTCAACTGGAAAAATGTTTTTCTGAATGCTAACCAAATGCTACAAAATCCATGTTGGTTACTCTGAGGGCAGAAGACCTTGAATGTTTCCACAGTTTCCACCAAAGTCCACCTTTTTTGACAGTGGATCCCAGTACAATACATGTACTTGCTTCAGTTTAGATCTCCCTGCTCGCTGGGAGCTGACTGAACCTCCCATTTAGCTGGCTGCTTGCCTATAGTAACCACAACCCCGACAGTGTTCCTCTACCCTCCCCGAAGCTAACACGTCTACGGCGGACAGAATGCTGTGGTCATCTCTCGCTCTCTCAAGCTTTCAGACTTGAAGCCATAATTGCTTCTCTGTGGGCATAAACAGCATGATCTCTGTCTGGCTAGTATGGCGTCTCTGACTCAAGCACCTGCTGCACACTGCCACTTCCTGTTTTCATCCCAAGATATTGTGAACCGTAAGATGTCTCTTCTAAAAATATTTTGATAACCTAGCAAGCTGTCTTTAATAGCACAGAGGGGCCATCTGTGTTTATTTCAAGGCAGAGCTTCTCATAAACACAACCCAAAGCCTAACTTATCCTAGATATACCAAAAGCCCAAAGGGCTTAAACTAAGGACTGGGCCAAGATTACTCATTAAATCTGCTTTGACTTTCTCACCTTAGAACCTGTGGAACTGAAAACATGAAGGCATCGTGGACCATGATGCACAGCGTCCCCGTTAGGAAGTAGGGTCCGAAGCTACGCGCGAGTGTCCGTAAGAGACAGAATCCCGAACTCTGCTCCTTCTGAATCTTGCGGAGAAACTGGGCCTGGTCTGGTAGTCGAGATCCCAAGGCAATACTGGTACTTAGGTGGTTCTCCTGCCTGTAGATGAGAAGAGGCAAACGGACATGTGCATAAGGAATTGGTGCTAAAGCCTAAATGCAGTTGTTAAGCTTTTTAATACCTCTTTGTATGTTGTAACTGAAAACAGAATGACATTAAAACCTCCTGTGCCACAACACAAGTTTCCATAAATTGTAAACTGCAAGGGACCTCTGACATGTGAGGCCTTAAAAGAGGATTTCAGAGGACTTGAAAACACTGTATGTTTAAAACAGAAAAGTGTTAACAAGCCAACCAGTTGACACAATCCTCCTGTCTTGACCGTATATGCAGCAGGGCTCCTTTTGACTCATTTTAGGTCTGTCTCTTTTGTGGGCATCTTTCAGATGGAAATGTGATTGCATTGATCAAAGCAACATGAGGATCCACAGCAACATGGACAAACAATATAAATGTACATGTGCTTCAAAATATCACGTGTGGGAAAAACGTGTCTGATATTTGGAACTTACTGCTGTAACTTGGTGCGCTCCGCTGTCCATTCTTCTTCCAAGTCAGATATTATCTTCTCAGATGTATCCTCTTCCCTCAGACTCCACAGATCTTCTGCTTGCAAAGGAGAACGGTATCCCTTAAAAACCAACCTGGAAGCACACACAACACAAAATAAATGCATTACTTTTACTGTGACTGGTCCAACAAGTATTTAAAAGAGCCTTTTCACAAATTATAAATGGTATTCAAAATCATTTAATTTCCTACCCGCTGAACCACCAGAAGAGGAACTTGGACAAGAATGATGCATCTTGAACAGGACATGCATTCTGAGAACAGAACAAGAGCAAGTTGGCTACAAATTCAGTATATGGGAAAAAGTACAGAATGTGGATACGTGTTTAAATATATATGAAATAAAATAATGTGCTTACAAACTACAGTTCTCACATTATACACATAAATAACCAGGTGTGTAACTGTCAACAGTCAATTTTAGAAAGAAGAGTTTCACAGTTTTGCTTTCTTGGATGGAGAAAGGAGTGGTTAGAAATCATATTTGGCAACAGTGAACTAAACAGAGTAAACAGAGAAACATTGTGAAAGTGTCTGTGAGTAAGAGTGGTAGACCTCTATCTGTGTGTGTGTGCATGCCTTATGTGCCACTGCAACACACTTCCACCCACTGCTGACCTCAGTGATGCCCCCTTGCCCATACAGTCAGCCACCCAAACACTCACTCTCTCTCCGGCCTCCTCACCGGAGGTCTCACTCTTCAGGATGCTGTGAATAACCTTATACAGGAAGTGACTGAGCCAGGAGGGGATCAAGGGGTACGGAACTGACGTCTGTGGCTAGAACCTCATCACAAACACACTAATTCCACTCTGAGCTTGTTTCCTTGTTTTTCTCTGGAGGAGAACAGTCAGATGGACCACTATCTCACAAGATGTCTGGAGATTACGTTCTGTGTTGCTCTGCTCTGTGTGTAATTTGCATACATAACAACCAAACAGTGGGCAGAATGAGTCAAGAATTTAGTTTAAAAAAAGGATATATCATTATCCGGGAAGGAGGACCACAGAGTGTCCATGTTGATGAGTCAAGCTGACTGCCGAAAAACATCTTTTTTATCCAATAGCTAATATCTAAGTGCTGCATACTTGCGGGAGACAGTAGTTGAGTATCCTACCACCATTACCATAATTCACTTCAAAATGGTGGGGTTGGGTTCTATATTACATAAGGACACTAGTAAACAACAGGATTCACCACAGGATTGTTTGTGATGTCTTATTTTAGCTGATGAAGAGTTTGCTCCGTTCGTACCTTGAGGACAGCTTTGCCTGAGGGTGCCCGGTCTGCAAAACAGCTGAGGAAGAGTTGCGCCAACTGCAGGGCGAAGTACGAGAAAAAGGCCAAATAACGCACAATATCCGGAGAGATACCCTGAAAAGCAGAGACACCAAAATCAGCAGATCACATACAGATTACAGAAAAAGAGAGCGCAGGCAGACTTTCCATTTTAAACGAGTACCACAACCAGGGATTTCCCATAATGTACTGTGATGTTATTCCAGTTCCGATCCGCAGACTTCCCAACATGCTGTTTACATGCTGAACATTCTGTTCTTATGGAACTCTCTGGAACACACCTTGTTGATGACTATCCAAACCAAGACTACATCTCCTAATGAACCTTGAAGGGCTTGTTTACTGAGGACATTTCAAAACGTCAATCAAAATGTCATGCGAGAACCCCCTGACTAGAAGAGCTAATTGGTGGAGAACGCAGAAGACATGTTGTTTACATGTCAGTGATGTCATGTCCCAAACTAATGATTAATGTAAAAAATATGATCTGTTGTTTATTCTGTAAGAAATCATGCAGTGCTACAGTGCAGAGTCCCTTCTTACTTCTCCTAATGTCAGAAGACATGGGTGTGCACAAGCATTAACAACATAGTAAAGCTTATTTTGAACAGTTAAGGCAAATCATGGTGAAAACCAAACTCTTTAATGGCCTGCTTTATATAAATGAATTACGTATGAAAAGAGCCATAAAAGGCCTCAAGTCACGCTACAATCTGGAAACTCATAGATTGCTGCTGTTCAAGCCTCCGGCCACTATTTACTGGTGATGAGCCAAAAGTAGCTATATTTACAAAAGCTTCACATGTGCTTTTCATATGCTGCTCATGCATTTCTACACATATAGTAGATGCTAAGTTTGTCATTCTAGTGTCCTGGATATAGCGTCCTGGCTTCACTATTGGAGCGCAAGCCATGTTGAGACAAATCTGTAGTAAACATCCGTTTGGCCGTGGAGACCCTTGCCAAGATAGAGGCTTTATTCTTAACCACACCACAAAATAAAAAACAAGGTCAGAGTGGTTTCGGTGGTCACAATGTAGGTCAGTAAAAATGCCTTCCCAATCTTATTCAAGCAAAAAGTCAGCATGCCAGTGAGAAATATGCTTATCTGTCTTGTGTCTTGTGTTTGACCCAGTTTTGCATGATATGGGTCAAAAATGCCTAGTCTCATTTCTAAAACTAGAAAACCTGTTTTCTTGCGAGAGGTGTTATTGTCCTTGGGCTGAAAAGGACTGTGTGGCATATAAAATCGCCTTGTACTTTGACCTTGTTATTAACATGGCACATATGTTTTGAACTTTGAATTATTTCATGCATTTGATTTGAATTATTTAGTTAAATAAAATAATTAGCTTCACCCAAGTGAGTTGTGAAAAATATTCGTACTATACTTCCACATACTGTAAGATTCAGTAGGGGTAAAAGGACACTTGCTGACATATGTTTCAAACTAACACCTGCTTGGACTTCACCTGAACTTATGATATGAATGTGACAAACCAAGTCCAAACCTGGGGAAAATCAACAGTGCTAAAAGTAGAAACTGCTGGAATGCTGAGCTTCTGTGTGTTTGTGAGAGTGTGCTGCGATGCATTTTCGTGTGCATGTGTGGATATGTATCTATGACTATGTATGCATCTGTGTTTGTCTGTATGTTTTCATGTGTGCACCTGTGTTTCGTCGATATGTTAGTACACCCATATGTGCAGGGTTACTCCAGGGTTTTGTGAATGTACCGTGAAACTGAAAATCCCCAGATTTGGGGTCTGTGTCAGTTGTCATTTCTCTCACCTGATCCACAGCCAGCTGGACCTTTGCATGAAGTGGAATAAGGGAACAGACCACGCCCAACAACCAGAAGAAGAACAGGAAAACAGAAGAACGGCATCCTCGCACTCTCTCCCAATGAATCACGCACACGGCTAACACCTGTCAAACACACAGCTGTTAATAGCATTGTTCTCATCTGCTAAAATTACAGCCTGTACAAAACAAACGATAAATAACTTCAAAAAGGAGCCTAATTATAGAATGCCCTCTTCCTGATGAGTATCTACTGAATGATGCAAGTTTACTTTAAAGGTGAAGCATGTAATTTTTTCAATACCAAAATACTTTCTCTTTTTCCCGGCTTAATTCATTTGTAGGCTCCACCCCCAAAAGTGTAAACACTGTGGTTCTGTTTGAGTGACCACTGGTGTGAGTTGGGGATGGGACTGTCTGTTTGGCCGACCAATGGAAAACTGGGAAAGTGTTGTGGGAAACTTCATTACTTCATCCTTTTTGAAATTACACATTTCACCTTTCACTCTAACTCATTGTGAAAGTCTTTAAATAGATTTAATTACATTTAATAGATTTAAATTACAACTATTGAGGCCATGACCTTTAGAGAGCAGCAAGCAAAATTTCATCCTATCAAACGAATACCCAACCAAGAAAAAAGTTATGAAAAAGACATTGTATACATGCAGGTTGCATACAGATTAATTCAGTCAGTTAACAGCTTTTGCAATGTATATGGATAAAAAAATGGAGCATCTGAGAACTGAATTTAAGTGCATATGGACTTTACTTTTAAAACTGTGTTTGTATTATCCATCATTAAATTTGTTTTGTTTTTGTTTCAGCAGTTTTGTTGAAGTTATATTGGGATTTCCCTGTCTACCACCACAGCTGTCTCCTCTAATAAAACAACACATGTAAAGCGTGGCCTGTGTTGATCTCACATTTCTCTTAATTACTGACATTCTCCATTTCTCAGACTGTTAGTGGCTCTCGCAGATCCCAAGCTTGATGTGATGTTCAGTTGTTGCTCTATCTCCTAGGTAGCGCAAAACATCATTTGATTACGTAAAAAGCAGTCTCCTGGTGTGGTACATATGAAGGATCAGGACTGGGCCCAAAGACGCCTCATCAAAACCAAACCAAAGCTATATAACCTCAGATAAATGAGGTGAAGCCTTTAAACGGAACTCTTAATCACGTCCTAACGAAACACGCCTGCGGAGGTTATTGCACTACCTCGAAACAGAACACGTAAACCACATGTAACATCTGCATTGTTGATGTTGTGTTTAGACCTCACGTCTTACGAGAATAAGCCATGACTTCTCCTCTGGACAGTGGGAGGAAGCCAAAGCTTGTAATTATACTGGAGAGTTAAGAGCGATAGAAGAGAGAGACAGATCTGCTTCCTGCGGCTTAAATGACAGCACGCAGTGAAACCGGGTACAGTTTATGGTGGGTAAAAAAAAAAGTAGCCAAGCATTACAGCAGACTTCAGCTCCACACAAGGACATAAACCAAAAACTCAATTTGGGGGGCCAAATGAAAAAGATTTCGGGATGTCTAGTGGTCATAGCCATATCTCCACATCCTTTTCACAGGTTCGAGAACAGGTAAATGTCAAATTAAAGTAAAAATTATGACCAAATGATGAAGAGTATTTTAAAGAGCCATTTCAGATATCTAAATCTGGTGGACTATTGGCATACAGTCCCAGGAAAGTATGCCAGACTGCAGTATAGTCTGCTGCATTTTCCACAACCTAGTACTCTAGTACAACTAACCTGAAAGAAGGGAATTTGGGCAAAGTTGGTGTTCTTTTAATGAATCAGGTGCTACAACAATCCAGGCAGCATGTAAATAAATTGCAATTGGGGGCGCAATTCATTCTTTGCAAATTCTCCCTCTAGGTTCAGTAGAGTTGTGTCTGTTGCTGTTCATTAAGCCCAAATATTACACAAGAAACCCCATAGGTGGTAAAGATGGTTGGGCAAGGCAACGAAGCAATCTTTTTATAATTTAAAAGCAATATGTATGCACCTACTTAATAAAATCTCCAAAATAGTTATTGAGGTTTGATACCTACATCCCAGCACTTCACCAAGCTATGAAAATGCATTATTTCACTCTGTGACCAATTAAGATCACAATCTGTTGTGAAGAAAGAGGGCTTTTAAGGACAAGATCGCACTGTTTAACTCTTTGAGTGTTTTTTCTTTGGCTTTAGCCAGTGTTGACTTAGGTGTCTGAGGAGACCACAGATGGGTCATGAGTCTGGTCTGGAGCCCGTCTCTGCAGGATGCAAATGGAACATGCGGACAGAAAGCGATGATGAGATTGTGTTCATTAGGCAGTGTGTAGGTGTGCCCCTAACCTAGTTCACCTCAGAGTGTCACACACTATTAGATGAAAACAGCTCCTGCTGTGTAAGGGTTTAGGAGCCATTTTGCAGACATAAGCAGGTGTGTTGAGAAATGAATTATGGGAAGGAAGGCTTATAGGAGGGGAATGAATGAAGCTTAAATCTCTAATGTACACTCGTGTATGTGGCCCCGCATACATCTTTAAGGCTTAATATGGGATGCTGGTGTTCCCACTAGGCTTCATAACTATCACAAAGTAAAGGTCCACACACTGCTGCAGAATTCCCACAGTTCTACTTGATGTAGATCCTCTGGAAGGTTCTGCCTCATTAATTTTTTAGACATTTTGTCTAAAGGCAGATGTACGTGCACTCTCTCCTTTTTTAACTAGCTTCCTTGGTCACCAGCTTCAAAAGAAAAACAACACTAATCGTCCGACTTCACTAGCTAAGATTTACAAGACTATTCTTGTCAACCTGCTATAAAAAACTGTAAATCAGTCTAGATTAGAATGGAGATTCATTTTGGTCTAAACTTGTTTTTTTTTCAGCAAGACTGGACAACATATTACATTTTTAAAGGTGCATTAGTGAAATTTTGCAGGCAAAAAGTTGAAAAAGCAAAACCAGGTGACCAGCTTTAACTCGCTGCAAAATCTGCATGGGGTAATCTTTCAAACTCATGTGAAATTCCTGATTGTGTGGATTCTTATTCATATTCAAATGAATGGAATTTGCTGAACAGTCGTAAATGTAACCACACCTTAAGCCTGAGCAGCAATCTTTACCATGCTAGTATACAAAATCGGAGATAAAACGAAGCAAGTTATGTAACAAAACCAAGAATCGTATTGTTCCTTACATTCATTGGATGAAAACAACAGATTGGGGCTCATTTTTTCATTAATAAACAGTTCTACACAACTTTTTACCCTGGCTTCTGCTTGCACTGCTAAATATTTCTTATACAGTAAGTATAGAAGCTTGGGGTTACATTACCACGGTGAGACTGCGTATGATGGGACTGAGCAAGAAGACAAGGTGTTGCTGGATTTCCTGTCTTCGTTCCAACAGGATGTAGAAGAATTCCACAAAACCAAAGGATGCCAAGAAGAACCCCAGCAACTGTAAAAGAGCAAAGAGGAAAACAATTCATATCAGGGTGAGAACTGAGTCACTCTCCTGGAAGCTCCGGTGGTCAATGACTGTAGAGAAGAGGTACGATTTACATTATGATAAGACTGGATAGGAATCTGTGTGACTCTGAACAAACGGAGAAACAACTGTATTTCAAACAAAAGATTTTTTAGAGCGGAAGAGTGAGAAGTGACAGCCGCACTCACACTGCAAACTGTGGTTACACACATCACTCTCTCTTTTACTGTCTTCCTTGGTTACTGAAGTGTGAACTCGACCCCTCAGTCTACCCAGATCACCACATTCACTTTGGTTTAACACTCTGGTTTGAGTTTTATAGCCCACAAATCTGGTACGTTTGAGACCCGGACAGGCTTGTATAACAATAACGGGGCTTAGCGGTCTGTCTCACCAGCTTGGCACAGCAGAGCGAAGAGAGAGGCAGCTGACCTCGGCCATGGCAGTACAGATGAAGACAGTAGAACGGAGAGAGGACCCACAGGTAAATGCACGGAGCCCACACCAGGACTGTGTTCTGGAAGCAGTTGCTCAGTTCAGGGTAATGCGTGTACCATGTCTGGTTCCAGTCCTAGAGATGAAGGAGAGGATGTACTTAACTTTTCAACCAGGTATATTATAATTGACAGTCTTCATTCTTTCATTGGATCAACATTTTCTTGATCCAAACCCAGTCCACACAGAAACCAGAAATGTCCATGTTCCAAAACATCTCAAATACATTTCGAGCTTTGTTTACCATATTGGTCAATTTTTGCTTCTTATTGTTTATCTTGGCCAAGCTCATCACTGACTTTATCTTATCTCTTTCTGTTACTGGGTGAGAAACAACTGAGTTTCAATTAAATCTTGGGATTGGACTAAATCGGTGTAACTGAAGGAACAGATCTTCCAGAAATTCTGAACACTAAAGAAGCTTGTACAATCCGTGTATTAAATTGCCATCTGCTAGCTTGTTTAAAATATTAAATGTTATGTAAAATAAATCACATTCCAAACTTTGACCACAGTGCATCATCTTAACTTAATGTGACACATTTATTAAATATTCCAACTTTAACTGAAAAGGCATAAAATGCAAGAACAGCAAAAACCATATATTCTGGTTCTCAGGTTCTTGAAGTCATATAATGTTTCCAGAGTACTTTCAATATAAATATAATTTATAAATATAATAAGCCCTTACAGGTATAAATGTAACATATACAATATAAATTAACTGTATAGACATATTAAGTATATGTGTGTGTGTGTGTGTGTGTGTATATATATATATATATATATATATATATATATATATGAAAAAATCTTTGAATAATATTCAAGATTTAAAGTCACATAAGACGTTTGCTCACCCATAGAGGGTCAAGTCCACTTAGACTGCAAAAGGTATCCATTCACTCGTCTGGTCCTGAAGCTGTACCTATCCCTGCTGTGTATCCTGGTGTTTTAGACTGTTCTGTCACTCTGTGTCTGAGTCAAACTCTTCCTTCGTCCTGGGATCTCCTACACACTCTCTTTCACTTTTGTCACTGCTTGTTTCTGAGAGTGTCTGGAAGTGTCTGCTTTTTGACCACCAGTCTGACAGCTGCTTAGGTGGGTGGTTATATTCACTCTCTCCTCCCAGCAGTCTTCCTTAAACTCTCTGTCTCTCCCTCCTTCTCTATTTATCTTCCTCTTTCCCTGACTCCCACGTACTTTAGGTTCTTTATCAAAACAGTACTGTGGTTTTTGCAAAGTTCTCTGACACCACCCGAAAAAAAATCCCCACCCTTAACATAGTCCTCTCCTCTCCCCCTCTCCGCCTCCTATAAAACACTATCACTCTCATTTTCCCCAAGTAGTCACCTCCGTCTCTGTCCAAATGCAAAAAGTGCTGCTAGTAGCTCTCCAGTGCTATTTGTTTGTCTTTATAGAAGTGCTATATTTCATTTTTCCTGCATGTACCTGAGAAACATTTAGTAAGATCACACTTTGTGTTGTGCATTTTATGTCCAGATGGACTTACGGTACACTTACTGCCCACACTCAGTCCAGCCTGGAATTCAGTACCTTGCCCAATGGCAGCATTTATTATCAACGTGGGACTTGACTCGACAATCTTTCAGTTAGGCTGCCATTTCATATCATAGACTAATGGTTCTCAACTAGTGAAGCCAAAATTTAGTTAAAAGGGGGGTGGGTGGATTAATAAATAAATGGAAATAATTATGGTCAAATAACTGGGCTATGTTTACTGTAAAATAACTTTCACTTCCTAGAAGCTAGACAACTTGACCAGTTGAATGGCTTCATCTATGAAAACTATGAACAAAACAATGGAAGGTTAGAGAAAGAAAGAAATATAACCCAAATTATGTTAAATTCAAGGTATATTCAACAGATATTTTAAATATATTTCTATTCACTATTGTACAATAAACTGTTGTGAAAGCTGCATTGGGTCACCACTCATTGCCCAATGCAAAAGCTGGGTCCTGATGCAAAACCAGTTGAGACCCGCTTTCGCTAGACTATACCATTTTTTGACTCAATTAACAGTATAGACTGGTCTCATTCACTAATTATCCCGTACAGTTTGCGTATGTATGTTAGTAGGGAAAAGTACGCATGTAAAATTTCTGCCATATTCACAACAGGTGCTCAAGCATTTCAGTGTTCCTCGTTCTATTGTCGAGCCTCATGTCCATATAAGGGCTTTCCGTACAATCTTACCTTACCTCGCTATCCCTCCCCCTCCTGCTCGCATTATGGTTGTCTCTTTGAGTAAGTTAGTTTTACACAAAAAAAAACTATAGTTTTTAGGACCACGCGCGTTCGTGCGTCGCCAACTGTGGAGAGGCATATAATGGCCTGGCTTATAATAAATAATACTTTTTAGAGCCTTAGATATTCAGTTTCTATTAGTATAGTTTAAAAATTGCATAACATTGTTAAAAATGGCAAATTACTTGTTGCTAAGGCCGCCATAATTTGTGCTTCCACTTTGTTCTAAGTGTTACTGTAAGTTTTAATTGATGATTACTGATGAAGCATCATTTTTTCATAAAACGTTTTTACACATTATGTTCAAATATATCAATACACACAGTTAGTAAATGATACTGTTTTGAATCTGCGTAGAAAACTATCCCAATCAACCAGCCTTATAGGCTACAAACGTGTTATGTTATAAAATGTCTTGCTAAATTTGGTCTCAAGCAGAATTTGCGAGAACTGCAGGCCTGCACCTGTTTGGTGTGTTTAAAAGAGAAGCGCTCAAACATTCTGTTGTAAATAGACGATGCACTGAGACATAGGTTTAACACAGACATACTCACGCAATGCAATGCATACACATTTTCACACACAAAAACTCATTCACATAGGCACCCAGACATTCTCACACACAAGTTTGTATTACTAGGCTGGCACAAGTTAAACAGACGGTCAGACTGATATTATGTCTGTCTCTTTTGAAGCTCTCAGTAGTCTGTTATAACATCAATCCAACAGAAATCCTGGAAAAGGCCTGTACACTGGTGGAAAGTTTTAGATCGACCTCAGTCAAGGAGCTTCTGCAGAGACATGGAAAAAACGATGGAAGGAAGCCTTCCCACAAGTGCTCCCCGAGGCCAGTCATGTGTGTGAGGAAAGCTGTACAGTGCTATTCCTCAAGGTGAGAGAATATACATTCAGACTTTTCTTTAAAGATGATTCTTTTGCAGCACCATATAAGATCAAACGTTAAAGTAACAGGTCTAACAATTTCTATTCTACTCACATACACTGATCTAGGATCATCAAGTATCATTTCTAATGAACAGAAGGACTGACTGCTCATGGCGATAATGACTTGGAAAGGAGGCACAAAGGAGACAGATATAATCAATCCTGGTTTGCTAGTTGCCAATTTTGCCTCTTAGTTTTCAATGCCTTTAGAAAAGCTCTCAAATCAAGCAAGAACTGGTGCAAAATGACAAAACTCTAGATTGATTTTCCAATTATTATGAAGGAATGAAATGTGGTCAGAAATTAAAACAGGAAGACACCTAGGACTAGTGATTCTTATGAATGTCAAACAAGAGAATTTTCATTTTGGGGCAAAGTATTCCTTTAGCTAAGGTGGCATAACAACAGTAAATCATTTTAAACAGTCTGAGAGCTGCTCTCATGTATAAATGTTTTAAAATTTGCACACTTTTTAGTTGCACTATCGACACTCACTTGGGCTTTCAGTGCGAGAACTGCACCTATAGAAAAGCCAACAATGCAAAAACATAGCATTATACTGTCAGAACAACTAAACAGAGATGAATTGATGCATTCTTCCTGGTCAACCATGAATCCACCAGGGGTTTGGCAAACGGACTCCAAACAACAACGACCATCTCATTTTGAGGACTGCACTTATGGAAGTAAATGAGCCGAAAACTTCATGAAATGAGAAAATGCCACATTGCCCTAGTGCACGATAAAGCTGTTGCTGAAGAGATTATTTACATGTGACGGTAGCTCTGAGAGAACAAACAATGCCGGCGTTTCCCATTTAAAATACTCAAATCAGCATGGCTGCCCACTTTTGTTTTTGTTAATCAAGACCAGACAGCTAAATAACAGTCTTACAAACAAACAAGTCAAAGTGCCATTATCTTTTTATGCTGTGGGGTGGAGCCAAACTGTTTCCCACAGCTGAATTATGTGTATCAAAGGTCCACTACATATAGTGTTGTGCATCATGTCCTGTGCTCACCACCTGGACATACACTTCGTTATGACTGTGTGTTGGGTAACCGGTCTGTTGTGTTGAGTGGGAAACTAAAAATAGGCAGGATACCAAAATTAAACACAGACGTCACTTAACCAAAGTACTTTGCAGTCCTAAATTTATACTTATCCATATAATTTTTTTTTGTTTAAATCCTGAAATGTCAAAATATACTACAAAGTGTATTTCATGGGAAAGAAATTGCTAAATGTATTTTTAAATATATATTTTGTATAATATAATTACATTTGATAGAAAATATGAACAATATGAAGAATGGTCAAACATTATATGAATGAATATAAATAACTAAAATGTACATAAAAATATATTTCAAAATAACAATACTTTAATGGGAAAAATCTATTCAGTCTTTCAAACCGAAAATTGTCAGCATGATCAATTAGTGATCAATTGCAAAGCACATAAGTCACTGAATTTAGTCAGATTAAAGTAACTACAACATACAGATAAATGTATTTTAATATAACTTATTTATTTTTTAAATATCATAGAAATTATTTATATATAAATATTACATAACTTCTATAAATATTATACAAAAATATTTTTAAATATATATATTTCTTATTAGTTTCATCTTTCAAACTGAAAATTGTCTGTGCATTAATTTAGTAATAATATTTGTGTTGAATCAAATAAACATCACTCAAAAGGGTACGATTTCTACTAATCCAATGGTTAAGACTTCTTACTGGGATTTTTATGTCGGCTGTGCTCTGCATATGCTTCACTAATTAGTGTAAAGCCATATGGACTAGATTTAACATTAGTGGAATAAGAAACTGAACTCAAAGCTATCCAAAGAAACTTGGATTGTTGCCACTTTCAGCTAAAAAGTGTTTGTTAAGCTGGCATACAGGAGAAACCAGAGTGTCTGGCAGAAATAGTGCCAGAGCATTGGTACACCAGACAAACTCCACTCTATTTCCTCTAACCCCTCTCTCTCTCTTTCATTTACTCTGGAGCGAAAACAGTCTAGAGAAAATAATGGTGTCATTTTCAACCTACTCTCTCCAGTGCAGATAAATATAGCTCTGGCCGCAGAGGTGCCAAACCCATTAAGACACAGCTTTTGGTAGGAAGTATCTTCTTTTTGTCAAAGAACCATCATAAAGTCTGTGGCAAAGGGCCAAGGAGTGGTAAATCCAGATGTGTCAGCCTACGCATGCAATTATGACTTGTGTTGTTTTCTGCCACTTTCCCCCCTCCCTCCTTCCACCCTGCTACGTCGTCTGCCCCTGCTCATGATTCAGGAGGGATCAAACGTCTGGCTATGAGCTGTCAAGGTCGTCTGAGTTGATGAAGATTTTGACGGGTCTGTCATCTACAGACATGTCTCACAGGTTTCCGCTAGCCTTTCTGTGGGATATTTGCCACCAGGCTTTTCTGAAAACTGAATAGTTAGACATCCATAAAACTGGCAATGTAGCAAAACATGCACACATACACACAGATATGTATGTATATATGTACGTATGTGTATATATTAGTGCTGTCAAATGATTAATAGCGATTAATCGTATCCAAAATAAAAGTTTTTGTTTACATAATATATGAGAGTGTACTGTGTATGTTTATTATATAAATACAAACACATGCATGTATATATTTTAAAAAAATATGCTATGTAATTAAAAAAAATATGCTATATGTAAATATTTCATATAGTTTCATGTATTAAATAATTAATATTGCTACATTAAAAATATACCACTCACTCATCTTACGAAAGTAAGTTCTTGAAAAAATAAAAGATAAAAAATATTATTAGAGTGTTTTATAAGATTTTTATTTTTTTTTCCCATTTGATCTACTTCCAACTTTTACATGTAATTCAACGTTATTTGAAATTTCTTTGTAATTTATTAAATTTACAAGCAATTTCTGAGTGAATGTTTCTACAGCGCACCCTAAGTCATTATATGGTGTTTTTCTTCTTTTTTGGTCATGTTTTATCTTGTCAGAGCATGGCACCCCTGCAGAAAGTGATTAGTTTTGTCTAAATATGGGAAGAAAACGTCATCTTATCACATATACTACACTAATGTGTAAGAGATCATTATATAACATTTTTTGCTGACGAAATGGATGGAATTCCACAGTAAACACAAAAGGAAAACCACAAAAGGAGGAGTAATCGCCTGCTAAATTGCAGACACTATAAATGGAGGGTACCTCTGTCTGGATTCCTTTGGATGAGATGATGGTTTGCTCTAACCGGAAGTAGATGCATCAAGATTTTCATCACTCCAGTCAGTCTGCTAATTACAGGCTGGTTAAACAAAAATGTATCTTAATTTTATGCGTCTATAAACTCGCCATATAATTATGTCTACATGGCAGGTCTATCAACAAATGTAACACCTTTATATCAGAGCCAGAGTTGTTCATCTTTTTGGCAGTGCCACCTCTATATATATCTACAGGCCTATACTGTAGCAACTGAAGAAAGATGATGTAACAGGCTATTTCTTTTGATTAAAAAACATGGAACAAATTAGCCACATTTAGAATAAGAATCTTAATATTTAGGAAACTACTATATGGTTTACCTGTCATTGCACAGACCACCAACAATATCTTCTTTGACCAATTGGCGGCCTGTGAACCCTCTGTATGAATACCTTGGTATTAAGAGTATTATTCTTCGCAGAGTCAAGTAGGACTCCAAAACATTGGTGGGCCTCCCCCGCAGCACTAAAAAACCACTTATCATTTCCTCAAAGATTATTACCTATTATATTGTCATTCTGCCCATTAACAAATCAGATTTTTAAGGGAGCATTGCAATTTTAAAGGGGCACGGAGGAAGGCAGCATGTGTGGGCCACATCAGGATGATGCATCACTGTGTCATTAAGGCTACTGCCTCTTATTATTCCCAAACTGAAGATCAAAGACCAGGCACATGTTCAAGAGTCCTTGATTGAAGACTCCAAAAGCTGCTGTCCGCTGACACAGACCTATACGTGCATCCATATGGAAAACCTGCACACTAACGCTTGCTAACTAATAGAAGGACAATGCTGTGGCAAGACTTTGAGTAAACATCGTCCAATTACTTTTAACCATCTTTAATAGGATGCTGTGGCTTTTTACAAACTATAAGCAGGCCGTCTTGCTCCAAAATAGAAGCTTGTGGAAATCCGTGGGATCGGCCCGCAGACAGCTCACTGGAGCCTGTCCTGTAATCTAATGGAGAATACCACCTACTCACCCCTGCTCAGTGACGTACATCCATTCATTTATGACATAATTCGTGGTACGGACTCATGCTACACAAACACGACTTAATGTTTATTGGCATACTTTGGCTAAAAATATTTTTGCAGGACCGAGGAATAAGCGGGAGCTATGAGTCCTTTATGAGTGCTTCTCCACAAAGAGCGAGAGTGTTTAACGAAAATCAACATTTTTTGAACTGTTGTCTGAATATTTTATTTTCTTACTTTCCACAGCTAATTGGAATCAGATGGAGCTCTAAAAATATTACAAATTATTAAACCATTTTGGGTTTGGTTTTATACTTTATACTGTCAACATTACTGAGACTTTTTACACGGGCTCTGATAATTACAGTACCGTACATATATGTCTCCATACACATACAAAGCTGTCCTGGTCTATCAAAAAGGCAGTTTTAAAACAATTGTATTTGTTTAATTAAACATAAAAGGACTGCACTTGGATTTTCCAAAATGATACTTTTTTACTGTCTTTGTTTTTGTACTGTTCATGGTTCTGTTTATGACAAATGGCACAGCTGTCATCCAGATGGGCCGTACTGCAGTCTGTATAGAAGATAGAAGGGGAGGGACAGCACTGTAACGGAGCAAAACTTTTAGCAAGTATACAGTACTTTATAAATCAGAATATTTTTTACAGAACATTAAAACAGAAAACATTAGGTCATGATTTAAAATAAGATGTTATTGAGTAAAGTCGCAGTTCAATGAGCTCACTGTTGTGCTGTATTAAATGGTCCAGAAAAAGATATTTAAGTATTCTAGTATGACAGAGATTCTCAGGCATCTCAGACACACCCTGACGGTCATGGCAAATTAAAACTGTAGGTTTTCAGAAAAAAACTAAAAAACTACCTTTTAAATGTGTGCCTGCACTTTGGAACAGTGTGAAATCACTGAAGGTCATGACCCAACAATGGGCTGCAGGTCTGTTCTAACAGGGAAGCATGGGGGAAAAAATGTGAAGTGCAAATAACAGTGTAATTAACCACATAATTGTGAGGAGGGGAAACAAATCACTTCCCTTACCTTTTGCACTTGATGTTAAAGGCAGCACATCAAACTCTATTATATTTTGCCACAAATGCATCTGTAACTTTGTAACTTGGTAGTAAAACCAGTTGCAAACCACCAATTTTATTAAAGGAATAGTTCGCCCCAAAAATAAAAATTTGTTATTTGTAGACGAGTTTGTTTCTTCATTGGAACAGATTTGGAGAAATTTACAGTGTTTTTACAACTTAATATTTGGTACAGAAACCTTTGTTTACAATTACAGAGGTCAGACGTTTCCTGTAGTTCTTGACCAGGTTTGCACACACTGCAGCAGGGATTTTGGCCCACTCCTCCATACAGGTCTTCTCCAGATCTTTCAGGTTTTGGGGCTGTCGCTGGGCAACACAGAGTTTCAGCTCCCTCCATAGATTTTCTATTGGGTTCAGATCTGGAGGCTGGCTAGGCCAGTCGAGGACCTTGAAATGCTTCTTACGGAGCCACTCCTTAGTTGCCCTTGCTGTGTGTTTGGGGTCATTGTCATGCTGGAAGACCCAGCCACGACCCATCTTCAATGCTCTTACTGAGGGAAGGAGGTTGTTGCCCAAAATCTCACGATACATGGCCCCATCCATCCTCCCCTCAATACGGTGCAGATGTCCTGTCCCCTTTGCAGAAAAGCACCCCCATGCTTCACAGTTGGGATGGTGTTCTTGGGATTGTATTCATCCTTCTTCCTCCAAACACGGCGAGTGGCGTTTATACCAAAAAGTTCTATTTACCACATGACCTTCTCCCATGCCTCCTCTGGATCATCCAGATGGTCTTTGGCAAACTTCAGACAGGCCTGGACATGTGCTGGCTTGAGCAGGGGGACCTTGCGCGCTCTGCAGGATTTTAATCCATGACGGTGTAGTGTGTTACTAATGGTAACCGTTGAGACTGTGGTCCCAGCTCTCTTCAGGTCATTGACCAGGTCCTCCTGTGTAGTTCTAGGCTGATCCCTCACCTTTCTCAGGATCATTGATACTCCACGAGGTGAGATTTTGCATGGAGCCCCAGTCCGTGGGAGACTGACTGTCATCTTGAATTTCTTCCATTTTCTAATAATTGCGCCAACAGTTGTTGCCTTCTCACCAAGCTGTTTGCCTATTGTCCTGTAGCCTATCCCAGCCTTGTGCAGGTCTACAATTTTGTCCCTAGTGTCCTTCGACAGCTCTTTGGTCTTGCCCATAGGGGACAGGTTGGAGTCTGATTGAGTGTGTAAACAGGTGTCTTTTATACAGGTAACAAGTTCAAACAGGTGCAATTAATACAGGTAATGAGTGGAGGATAGGAGGGCTTCTTAAAGACAAACTAACAGGTCTGTGAGAGCCAGAATTCTTGCTGGTTGGTAGGTGATCAAATACGTATTTCATGCAATAAAATGGAAGTTAACTATTTAAAAATCATACAATGTGATTTTCTGGACTTTTAAAAAATATTCTGTCTCTCTTGGATCATGGCCTAAAGGTGAGTAAATTTTCAGGAAATTTTCATTTTTGGGTGAACTATTCCTTTAATAACAATCAATAAATGTCAACTGAAATCATCTCACTTGTTAACTGCAAAGGGAACAAGTTTTAAATCAGACCCAGTCAGAATACTGTGCCCTCTTCAAATCTATACAAAATGTGTGTATAAGCAAAATAGGGCAACTATACAAGATCTCTAAATGTCAAACATTGTTTCTGTCTTTTGTGTCAATCATCATAATAATAATAATAATATAATAATAGTATAGGGGCATCTTTCCCAGCATCTGCTGGTGCAGACAGAATGTTAGTAATAAGCATTTGTATATATTTTTTTTTGTCGGTGATCTGCAGACTATTGCTGTTTGCCAGCTCATTGTGAAATCTGATTCATCCCAGCAAGCCACAGAGAGGTTTGTCTGGACATGAAAGCATGCACCCCACAGCCAGGTGCAGATGCAAAACATGTTGGACAAGCCTCTGACACCTTCTCCTTCAGTAGTCGACTTGTTACAAGGGCACAGACAGATGCAGCGGCATGTATTAATTTACATTAGCCTGCTGAATTCCCAAAGTCTGCAAGAGCAGCCTGTTTTTAAGCGGTTTAACAAGGTCTGCAAATGAGAAGAAACCCTTCTGAGGGCAAACTCTTCAATACTGGCGGTAAAGCTTCTCCTCTCCCTACTTAAATAGTGGACTATAAAAAGAGGTGTGCGTCTATTGGGAGACAATGCAAATTTAAATCTGAATTTGATTCTTGTGCTGTTGTCGTGACTTTTATGAGTTGGTTTGTCTTTTCCAGGGGGATACCACTGAGCAACAATAAAATAAAAAGTGTTGAGCCAATTTTTAAACTTGCACCAGGGTTACATAACAGGCGCAAGCCAGTAAGCCAGTTCCTGACCACAGACTATTATACACACTAGATTTTCCCCTGAGTCTGCTGGGCTATGCAGGTGATTTTAAATCCTTCAGACCCATTTTATATTAAGTCTCTTTAATGTCATGACATTCACATTAATAATGAGATGCAGCGCACTTATTATGTATGTACATGCTTTTAAATTGTACTTATATTTTTAAAAATGCTGAAAAGTTACTCACCCTCAGGCCACCCAAGATTCACTTCCACTTGCTCACCAGTATATCCACTGCAGTGAATAGGTGCCGTCAGAATAAGAGTCCAAACAGCTGATAAAAGCATCACAATAATCCTCAAATAATCAACATGACTACAGTCCATCAAATTAGAGTTGTGTGAAGTGAAAAGCTGCATGTTTGTAAGAAACATCAAGGCATTTTAATTCAAAACATGATTTATGGCCAAAATATGAGTCCAGAATCCATAACACTTTCTCCACCCTTTTACATCTCCTGGTGTCCTCTCATCAAAATCCAATGACATACGGTACGTGTTTTGAACGTTATAAGCATTTCACTTCAAAAGCATCAAGTTAATTAATTGACTGGAGTCGTGTGAATTACTTGTAGATTATTGTATGTTTTTAATCAGCTGTTTGGACTCTCTTTCTGACGGCACCCATTCACTGCAGAGAATCCATTGGTAACTGATGTAATGTTAAATTCTTCAAATCTGTTCCAATGAAGAAACAATATAATCAGAATAGTGTTCAATCAATAATACAAAAAAGTGCTGTGACAAAGTGATACAACACCGGGTGATGTTGAAATGGTATCTGTTAAAACAGTTTTCCGTCTAAATATCTGGTAAGACAATTGCACACATTGCTCCCTCAAAAACAATCAAGAAGATTTCATGTATTGAGCAATGGAAACTGTCCATCATCCAGAAGCATTCAAATAAAGTACATTTAATTATACCCTTTGTGCAGTTTGCATTAATTAGCTACAACACATTGACTTAAAAAATAAAATTGATTGAGAATGAAAAATTATAGAAAAATGATTGAGAGCATTCTTACATAAAATATTGTCTCATGATACGGTAATATAACAGTTAAACAGAAGAACAAACTCTCACAAATAATTAATCAGGCAAATATGGCTCTGTGACAAGCAGAATGGACAATAAAGTTGAACTAAACTAAACTAAATTACATTTTATTGTATTAGTAAAACTTAAAAGTACAGTAATCACAATTATTTGTCACCAGTGGTTTAACTGTGGCAGCATAAGAGGAATGTGCAAAATGTGGACATATTCAATGCATTATAAGCTACTAATAAAATGACTAACTATACACTTGATGTGCTACTATGTCCAACATTTTGAAAATTAATACATCACACGGCCCTCGACATGCATTAAAACAAGAGTTGTCATGTCTCCCTCAACAGTGCAAACAAATAAACTAAATTTTGCATGGAGCTCTTAGACATTACTCCACCACAGCTATGTCTAAGGCTGTCTGACCAAAGGCTTGGAACAGACATGAACACATTACTTCTTTCCACACTTGTGGACATATTGCATGCCTACAGAACTCACTTAAAGCGTTTATATACTATTTATCTGAGTTATAACATAAGCTGGTCCTCTTTATATCATTAGCTAAAGATGTCAAATACCAGTAACATAAAATATTTAGTTGTGGTGCTTAAATTACAGGTTAGCTTCAGCCACAGACATCTGCTAGTGCATTATTTTAATATACTACACCGCAGAATGATGGCTATCTCATTTTACATATCTTAATTAAATAAAGATTCATTTGAAATATAGCAAGTGTTAATACTGTAAGACTTTTTTTGGTTCCTGAGGCAAACGCACTATTCCCTTTTATAGTTCAGTTTCTCAGTTGTTTGACCTCACATTTTTTACATTACATAATACCATTTCATAGGTTGTTTAAAGCTAAAATTGTGTTGTCATGTTGACCTAGCATCAAATTCCCATTACTAACTCACAGCGTGAACTGCAAAGGGTGACTTCTTCCTACAGTTCAATGTTTACCTAATGCCAGTCGCAGTTCCATAGCAGTCAGCACCTTCTTTCTTCAGATGGCCAGGCTCCATTTTTATCACTATGGTGAAATATATACAGTATGTCTTAATCTAAGACATGGAATTTACCAGCCGACTTGGATGAAAAATCACATTCTACACTTTACTTACCAAAGGCATGTAAAACTGAACGCCTACAGTTTACACACCATGAAAATGACTTTGAAAATAGACTGTCCCACTAATTACAAAGGGTGAACTAAAGCCTGCCAGAAGTTTAACCTGAATGCAAAGGTCAATTGTTTATGTCTACGCCACAGAATTGCATCGAGAACAACTGTGCAAGTATAGGAATAACATTTAGCTACTGGAAACTTTTACACTGACTATACCTAATCAGGTGGAAAAATGTCTGGTGCTGGAAGTTCATGATGAAAATCACTGATAAGTTACTTTAGCTGTCCTGACAAATGTATTCTGTACTACTGCTTCCATACATTTTGTAACCAAACTAAAAGACTTGGACTCATTTGTGTGACAGTGCCACCTATGGCCCGCCAAGAGAAATTCAGAAGATTTTATAATACACAATATATATATTTTTTTAGTTTGCTATCGTTGTCTTCTAAAAAGTTCTCTGTCACATAAAGCCCACCGACATCACGCAAACACCCGACGTCTGCACGTGCTCGAACGTATTGACGCGATGACGTCACTTATATGCGCCACAACCTTCAATGTTAATATATTTGTTCTCTTTACCGTTAGATATATAATTGTATAATTTCTAGACATGCAGAGAGCCGCGAAGTGTGCTTTGAGACTGGACCTTAGTCGTGCTTTCTGTCCGTCAAGCTTGAGGAACTGTCGTGCAGTAAACGGAGGTAAACGTGTGTAGCTGCTTCACACTGATGTCAAGAAAACAATTCTTCCAACTTCAGCTGTAATGCTGCTTCAACGATGGCTTGTAGAGATGGCCTTAACATAGGAATAATAACATAGGAATAATAACAGGGGGAAAAAAAGATGATTTGTAAAGGTTAGATTGTTTTGATTTATGTGACATGATGATCTTTTTTATTTTGGAAAATTTGAAGTTTCTCTCAATATTTCAGGTACTTGCAGATGAGGGCAAAAATTAAAGTTATCGTTTTTGTTTGCTGATATGTGACCCTGGACCACAAAACCAGTCATAAATGTCAATTTTCCGAAATTGAGATTTATACATCAACTGAAAGCTTGAAATAATCTTCATTGTTGTATGGCTTGTTAGGACAATATTTGGCCGAGATACAACTATTTGAAAATCTGAAGGTGCAAAAAAGTTGCCTTTAAATTTGTCCAAATGAAGTTCTTATCAATGCATATTACTAAACAAAACGTTTTCATATATTTATGGTAGGAAATTTTCAAAATATCTGCATGGAACATGAATATCCAAATTATTTTTGGTATAAAAGAAAAGTCAATAATTTTGACCCATACAATGTATTTTTGGCTATTGCTACAAATATACCCCAGCGACTTACGACTGGTTTTGTGGTCAAGGGTCACAATATTTTTAGGCACATTATTTAATATCCTAATGTACTTTGCTAACTGGGTACAAAATAATGCCTTTTTTCCTTTCAACAAGTGGTTAGTGTGGAATTGCTTACATAACATTCAGAAAATTTTAATTGTTGAACTAACATTTAAAATTTCAATAAATTTTAGATTTATTTATCTAGGTTTCTATTTATTTTTTATGTTTTCTTTTTTTTACAGCCATGTTAAAATTGAGTACACATCTATCTTAAAACCAGTATAAAACCCTGTTACTCTTTTTAAACTGAATAATGCAGTAAACATTCAATTTAATATGTAATAGTTTTACCTCCATAGTTTAGATTAAGTCCAAATTAGGTTGTATTTTGAGTTTGTAATATCAAAAAATTGTTGTTTCATAGTAAAGTGATTACTATTATTTTAAGAAGTGGAAATAGTAATAATAAACAATGACAAGGTGTGTTCAATCTTTTGTGTATTTAAAGGCAAAGTGAATGTGTTCTTTTTCTTACCGAGTTATTTTGTTTGTATGTGTGCAGTTAATGGCTCAGTGTCATGCAGAAGATACAGCGTCCTTCCTCCACCACGTGATGAAGAGGAGAAAGCCATGCTGGACAGTATGTTGAGGGTTGATCATGCAGGAGAGTACGGAGCCAATCGCATCTATGCTGGACAGATGGCAGTTCTTGGAAGAACTCAGACAGGGCCTCTAATCCAGGTACTGAACATTAGTCTTTAAATGCACATATGCAGTTTAATGCAGTAACTGATTGAAATGTACTTTTCACATCTGCAGCATATGTGGGACCAAGAGAAAATGCATTTGGAAAGGTTTAATGAGATCCTTGGTGAGCATCGGGTTCGACCAACATTGTTGTTGCCATTATGGAATATTGCTGGGTTTGCATTAGGTATGTTTATAACAATGCACGCTTATTGTCTTGCTTTTGCATTATACTTTGTGATAATTTGCTTCTACCTCTGTGGTTTCAGGGGCCTGTACTGCTCTTCTGGGTAAGGAAGGGGCTATGGCCTGCACTGTTGCAGTGGAGGAGAGCATCTCAGAGCACTACAACAGCCAAATCCGAACACTAATGGAAGCTGACCCAGAGAGATACACAGAATTACTACAGGTAATGTGTGTATTTATACCAGTACTGTGCATGCACACTTATAGTACAGCATTTAAAATCACCACTTCATTCAAACAGTTTTTTTTTTTAGCTAAATGCAAAAAGGTAGATATCTAAAATACACACTGAGACATAAACTTAATGTTTTTAATTTAATCAGCTTATTAAAGAATTTCGTGATGATGAAATAGAACATCATGACACAGGATTGGAGAATGATGCTGAGTCGGTGAGTTTGATATGTTTGGTTCATATGAAATGTATGTTTTAGTTTGTTGTTGTTGTGTTTGAAGTGTTTTTTTTTTTTACTTTGTTTTTCCACTATAGGTACCAGGATATTTGCTTTTGAAAACAGCAATACAGGCTGGATGCAAAGCTGCTATCTATATTTCTCAGCGTATTTAAAGTCATTTTAACAATGCATGATGTGTAAATATTGCTTTGTTCATGTCAATTATGTACAGTAAGTAGCTGATTTATGAAGAGCACATTTTGAAAGAGGTTATGGTCAGTTTATATGATTATCTGACATCTTTAACATTTGAAACAATTTTGTAATTAAAAAAATTGTCTCTCAAACCTGTTTATTTGCTCCAAATAAATGTTCACAAAATTGTTTTGTTTTATTTTGAGCTGAGAGGACACCCTTAACAGGCAGGCTATGAAAGAAACCATAGTGGCTTAAAATAAACCGTGACTATCAAAGACAAAAGTGTATATATTGATAATAAATGACAAGTAAAGTGACTCGAAGATTGAAATGATTGCAAGTAATGAAATATGAAAGGCACACTATCATGCATGTTGTCTGTATGACGCCACTTGGTGGACATAATATGCAATATGTCTTAAAGTGATACTCTGCCCAACAAATATGATAATTCTGCCCTCATATCATTCTATATGCTTTTTTTTATTCAGTGAAACATATACAAAGATATTTTGAAAAATGTTGGTAACTAAACTGTTTTGGTTCCCATTAACTTCTGGACAAAAACACAATGGAAGCCAATGGGAACCAAAACTGCTTATCAACATTCTTCAAAAATATCATCTTCTGGGTTTCCTGCATAAAAATTTGCTTTAATGCAAGAGGCGCAATGGATAGCTCTATGAAAACCTATGAAGGCCAGACCTCCAGAGAACATTTGTCAGAACTGATAAGAAATAGGAGATTAGATGAGAATAGTGGATGACAGTGGAAGATGTTCACATTTTTTATGCAATAAGTACTTAATTTTGCAGTTAATATAATTCTCAAAAATAACATCCATGACCTTGTCATTGCTATTACTAAGTTCCACCACGTGTATAGGAATATGAAGACAGACATGTATGATGTAAGATCTGACATTTATAAGCAGAGATTCAGTGAACTGAGCAGTTTGTCTTTTCCATGATCCAGTTTTCCACCTCACAATGGATCAGATGTTTCAATGTTCGGATGACATCACCTTCCATCCATACAACACCCTGAGACAAACTACCGCCGCGCTCTAGTTCACATATATAAACAGTGGCGTGTGTGTTCAGAAATCATAAATCATGTCCCCCAGTTTAGATCCTGTTGCAAAACTCTCATAAATTCCAAAAGGTTTGAGAAGGGTTAAACAACAGTGCTTTGATTTTGTTTAGAATATGCATTGTGGAAATGACAGCTGTCAAACCTTTCTGAGATGCTGCATTGCTGCTTTAGATGTGTTCATTTCTCCAAAGCACACAACTATAGGTCAGATTTCAGTCAGTTTTCAGGCTTATACTGTTAGACTATTAATATTTAACAGTCTTACAGTATAAGCCAATAGATTAATTAATATTTAATTTAAGGAACATTAATGGCATACATACATAATGCCTGAAATCAATTATTTATCATTAAATATCATTCCTATGTATTTTTTATTAGATATCTTTTTTTTACTTGGCAGTTTTTAATGATTTTATATTTACCTTTCATTGCATTAAGGATAATAAAATATAAACAATATTTTTTTTCTCGTTATTGCTGTTTTTCCCTCTTTTCTGACATACAGTGCCCTCCATAAGTATTGGAACAGTAAAGACAAAATTGCTCTGTTGGCTGTGGAGTCAAGACATACAAATATGATTAATTTGCACATCTTAAAGCCCACCTGAGTCAGGGGTTTATTTCTGTTTTAGATTAATAGTGCTGACAGCTTCACTGCATGATGTAAGATGTTTTTAAAAAGCAACAAGTATTGAACTGCATATTTGGCATCCAGATTGTGTGACAAAATTACCATAACATAAAAGCATGAGTGATGAGTCCGGTCAAGCTGCAGGTGTTAATACCAGTAAACCATAAAACCGACAACTATATTATCTAACTGTTTAGGAGAACAGAAAAATTCCAAAACTTTGAGTCAATGCACAGATGTGTTCACAAAAAAAAACACCATAAAATAGAAAGGATGAGAAATAAACAATATTATTCCAGCGTATACTTTTCTCCAGAAGGAAGTTTTTTTTTTTTTTTTATTCCCAACGCCTGTCTTCCAGATTTACCCATTTGTCATTGACTATAAATGTATTTTTATGTGCCTGAACTCAACTTTTTGAGCAGATCTTTTTTGAAGCACAGGATATTTAGCATACAAAGCAGCTAATTTGCAGTAATTCACTTTTTCAGTGGCCATGGTTCAAACCTACTTGGGAAGTATCAACCTTTATTTCAGCACCCCAAATACTGATATATAATGCAGTAACCACGGAAACAGATTCTGTCTTTACAATTTCATTCTGCCATCATACATATAACATCACTCTATCATTTATGTTTGACTCTATTAATCTCACTCACTTTACAGGCTGTTAGTGTGTTGAGTTTTTATTAATGAATGATCACTTCATCCAACGTGGCAGATGGCTATAGTAACTTTGTGTTTGTTCTGATCTTCTTCCTCTCTGCCCTAAAAGTGCATGTGAGTCAGAGACTGTAAATCACATAGACCCCAAGCTTGACAGGATCTGTTTGACACTAAGCGGTGCTATAATAAGGGCATTTATGTTTTACATCATACTTTGGAACCGTCATTTCCATGTCCAAATATTTTCTGCCATTTTGCAATTTCAGAAAAATCTCAATGTCTAAACATTGCAAAGATATAAGCCAATGAAAACTTGGGGGGTAGCCTATTTTAATTGATAGACTTATATATAATCCAAAATTTAAGAAAACTTAATACAACTAGATAAGGGAGCATTCTGAAGATGCATGACAAGCCGTGTCAAATTCTACCCATAGGGTGTGCTACAACTGAAAAACCCTCAGAACTCTGCAACCATTTTGTTCCATAAAGTTGACAACTGGTATACTTTGGAGCAGATGCTAATATGTTCTTTAACTTGGATCAACCAAAAACATGTCTGCCAGCAGCCAATCAAATTTCAGCAGCTAACAGTGTGAAATAAGGGGCAGCCTTTTGTGGGTATTTAAAATTTCAAGAATAGCTTTTGAGCAAAATGCATTAGATCACTGGCTGTCACTCATAAAGCCAAACTGATGTGTATGCATAAGTAATGTGTGTGTTTTGGATCCTGTCTAACTGTATGTGTCTGGAAAAGTGCATTGCCTAAAATCACCTCTCAGAGCAATCCACTTTTATATTGAGGAAGAATAAAACGTCAAGAACAGACTTAAAAAATTCAAAACATTATGGCTTCTGTATCTGTGAAAAATTGTTGCTGTAAATTTTGAACACAATGGTAATATAAATCCACACAAATCATAAAAACTTTCGGATGCAGTTCATTTGGTTTCTTGGCAACACCAGAGGCATCCAGTGAATCACTGACTATAATGTTAAACACCATCTCTAGCTCACATCTCTCTGTCAGTTTTTTTGTTTAAATATGAATGTTTGTCTGCTCATTTTTGTACAGTAATCCATAGTCATCTGTTATGTGGTACGTTTGAACTAATACCTCTACCACCTTGAACTGTTTCTGGTTCATCACATTAACAAAATTCACAAATTCTGCCATTATTTACTCACCTAAACATTCCAAACCTGTATGATTTTCTTTCTTTTGCAGAACACAAAAGCAGATATTTGGAAGAATGTTTTTGCCCCTACAATGAATGTCTCAAAACGGTTCCATTCTTTATATATGGAATGTTTTTTTATTACATTATTATCATTCTTAGTGGGTTTTCTTAAATTTTACTAGTGAAAAATAGTAAATACTGATTTTTATAGGCCCAAAAAAAAACAATACCACCAGGGACCAGTTGCATGAACTTAGCCTCTATGTTAAGACTAGACTATATCTTATTTTTCTGATTCAAATTAGATCAATCTATGATTTTATGTTACCATCTTTAAAAAATTAAAAGAAAAGTTATGACCAGTCCTAAAGTAAAAAATGAGATGACTAACTTGTAAGACTCTTAGCATTTTATGCAACAGCACAAAGATCACTATTATTGTTGTAATCACAAATATTGTAATTTTCTGTTTATTTGTATTTTTAGAATATTAAATAGAGATCTCCATGTCTAAACTGATAACCAAACTGTGACATATAGCTTGGCCACCAACCATTAGTATGAGTGCATGATTAGGGGTGTAACATTGGCATTTAAAACAGGTGAGCATATGTACGAATGTATAGATGTTTGTCTCTGTAAGTCATGACATTATTTGGGGAGCCTACAGTTGTGTTGGCACCTCCAACGGCTGTGTTTCTTATCAGATGGGGCAGCTTATGTGAGGTCCCAGAGGGTGGTGTGACCCCGGGGAACATTAATCAATGGCTTTGACAGGAGTGTGGCTTCACCAGCATGACTTTAAGGCCATGCTGCTGCTCAGACTGTCATGAGTTTGCGCCGGCTCTTCAAGCTATTTGCCCAAGCATTTGATGAGGCCCCACACGACCCAACTAGTGGTCACTAACAAACTCTTACAGATGGATCCCAATAGTGCTCAGAATTTAGATACATTTAGTTATGAAAATGTAAAATCTGGGCTGTTAATCCCACAGGGGGCAATCCATGATGACCACTGTGCACTTGAACAATACACTTCAACCTAGGATATGCAAGGCAACTGCAACTGCCCCTGGAAAAATTATACTGTAAATTTGTTTGGATAAGAGCTTTTTTCCTTCTGATTTAAGTCCAAGATCACAGTTTCTTCTTCTTCTTTTTCTCCACTGTTTGGACTGTATCTTTGTTTGTACATTCCAGACAGTGAGTGTAAAACAGGGGAAGATGCCCCACGTAAGGACTGTAAGAATTGTAACATATTTAGAGTTGAATTATTATGCAAATGACTTTGGATATCATTCTTATTAAAATATAAAATACTCAATTCTCATTTTATTTGACAGTTTAGTTAAGTAATTGAATAAAAGATGACAGGAAAGGCAGAATTCCATTAACAGATTGATCAGAAAGCTCCACCCCCATACCCCCCCCCCCCCAACCCTTTCTTTTGCTTCAAAATGTCAACCCCCATTTACTGCCGAAATAAAGGACATTTTTAATATAGTAACTCCAATTGTATTCATTTGAAAATAATAATACATATAAGTCATATACACTTAGGGTGGCTTGAGGGTGAGTAAATCATGGGGTCATTTTCATTTTTGGGTGAACTATCTCTTTAATGCCAGGGTAATAGAAATCAAACGTACATGCACTATGTAGTGTTAAAATGTACACAAAATAAAAATGCTTGATTTACTTAATGCTGTCCTCATTGCTTAACTGGCCAGCAACACAAGAAAATTGGGTAACACTTAATTTTAAGGTGTCCTTGTTTCACATTACATGCACTTAATATGCATAATTACATGCAAGTAACCCTAAGCCAAACACTAATCCTAACCCTAACCATAGAGGAAGTACATGTTACTCAGTACTTAAATGTATAATTACACTGTAACAAGGACACCTTAAAGTGTAGCCAAAAACTGTTGTCACGGTTGTTAGTACATCATCAAAGAACAGTGCAACATGGCAGGTGTTGAATGTTCAGGAATGTATTACTACACACCTGCATTGTTCTTCAGAAGTCAAGAATTCATTTTTTCCATCATATTCAGTACATACTATAAAGTTACAGGAATTTGTACGCAGCCATTGACTCTAATGCACCTCATTTAGGTGTGAAGTCATGAGTTAAAGTGCGTGCACGATGAAAGTGACTTTTGAGTCACACTCTTGCCGTGGAACCTCAAAATTCAAATCGTGCCACTTGTTTTCTATGGCTATTACATTATAGATGGTGCCAAGACCATCAATCCCGTTGACTGCTTACAAAAGGTTAACATGTCATCTAGCATAATGCTTGCTTCAGCACTCGTCCCTTTGGTGGGCGTCTCACACTTTGCACCAAGCCAGCATAACCTGAGATGTCAGTGCTGATGACAAACTGCCATAACCGCACAACCGTTCTCAGCAAAAATCGTCACTCGTCTTAGGGCTTACACTGTGAGCGTGCAAGTCGCCTGCACCTTTGCATATATATTTCTCTCTCATAAAGTGCACTTGAGCAGTCAAAACAATCTAAGCTTTTCAAATGATCTCATTCCTCCCATGGTTCAATTCAAACTCCAGCTCCAGATGAACTTGGATCTGCATGCATCGAACAACTGCCTGGTGTGTAAATTGTGGATGTTTAAGTCGCAAACATTCAGCTTCGATGTTTAGATGATATGATCCCTTAAGATCACAACCTTTACACATTACTGTGCTCTGAAAATCACATCTATACAGTTCTCTGAGGTGCGGCATGCTTTGATGCCTGTCAGCTGAGAAATGCACTCGCCTGCTTTCAAATGCAGTGATGACACACAGACACAGACAAAGTGCTCGGACCACTCGAGCGCTCAATGTCAGGAACTGACCTTGGCTGCACATTTGAAAAACACATTCCAAACAAAACCGAGTCCTAGTTCTCTGCTGACCACCCGATTATCCAATGATATGGGATTGGTTTCCTTTTTAACAAAAATGAAACATTATACGGGCATCTGTTCTTCTTCGTGTCACTTCTGGTCAGAGCAGCGGAGTTGCTTCAGGTTCAGACCCACAGACAAAGTCTGAATAGCTGCACCATCTTGCCAGCTTCTATTGAAAGAATCTATTGAAGCAGATATCAAAGACAAAAAAGACAAGCAATGCCATCTAAAAGCTTTTTTCAAAACATTCTGGCTTGTATTGGAAAATAAGCTGAAGGATTTACACCTTTTTTCTCTGTTTTTCTGCATTTTGAGGTCTGCTTCGCAGATTGTTGCAATGAATTCTGGGAAGACAAGGGCAGCGTGCGTGCTTCTAAATGCAGAAAGAATGAAGAATGTTTTAAGCTCAGTAGATCAAATTCAGAAATGTCATTTGATTAGCTGTTTAGACATTTTTTTGTCAAAATATTTTCACTCATCTGGCAACACTTTAAAGACTTAGACTCTTACAACACAATGAATGGTAAAAACATCTTGAGTCTGAAACTTGTGCCTACGAGAAGTCAAGGTTAAGCAAGCGTTATATTATATTATATATTAAGCAGTCCAAATGTAGAGAAGAAAGTAGGATAATTATGTTGAGTTATGCTGAATCTGATTCACTCTTCTCAAAGGTTACCAAAAACCTACCAGATATAAGATTATAAAATAACACATCAATAATATAATTGTGAAAAAAACTGTCCTTGTCCTGTAAGAAATTCTTATGAAGAAACAAGGTAATGTGTTTGGTAATGAGCGCAGATTGGTCAATATTCTGAGTGTGACTGAGCTCAGCAATTTATTATAGCTTTATGGAATTTTTTGGAGAATCTTGCACGATAAGTGGAGTATCTCAGTGTGTCTCACCACTAACCTTTTACTTGAGGCTCATTAATGCCTGATTGACATGGAAGGATGGTGTGCATTTCAGTGGTGAGACTTACAGAGGGCCAGACTTGTGATCTCTTGTTCTTAAAATGGATTTGCGATTTGTAAATTATTTCTGAATTAATAGGCCTAATTATTTTGTAGCAATATTCTAGATGCAAAATGTTGGCATTTGTTTCCTTACTGGTTATCTGGTTATCACTGCTTTGAAAATAGTAGCATTTTTCTGCAATTGTAGCGTGCTTATTGTAATTTTACTGAATGAATTCATATATTTTTAATCTTTATTCTTGTTGAGTACTGGTTATGTGCAGCAATTTCTGGATAAATTTCTCTCATATTACCACTTGCTTACAACAATATTTGTAGAAAATTCTCGTGTTTAAAAAAGAGGCCCTGGAGAGTGCTTGTACTTAGATTGAAGCATAACACTTTAGTTGGTCAGACTCAAAGACAGGTCTCCTATACCAAAGGTTAGACGCAAAGGCATGTCTCTTATGCCAAAAATGTAGCAAACTTTCCATAACATCATTCATTTACATATACATTTCACCGTGATTGATAAGCAGAGTGGATAATGACAGCATCAGTATATCAGCTGTTGCTTTATGTAAGGTAACCCTGTGAGATCAATCAGCAGATACTTCATTAATCTGTGCACCATTCTCTCGCTTCCATTTCTTTAATTTGAGAAGACTTTAAATTTTCAGAAGGATTATTTTCATAGGATTATCTCATAGAGTTTTCATAGGATTATTATTCAAGTGAGTGAAGAGTTTCTCCCTATTAGATTGAAAAGGGAGAGGTCTGCTCCAATGACATAGAGCCACATGCCATGTAGCTGCAGGGTTATGCAGGTATTTCAACCATGTAGGTGTTTAAATCAAAGTCGAGTCTGGTCTAAGGGAGGGCAGGAGGGCTTGTTGTGAGACTAAGTTAGGTGGGGAGGGGATGTCTTTGAAATATGGTTGGTAGAGCGCATGTTATCTTTTCTCCTCGCCATTTGACGTCCAGGTTTGGTGTGTCATTGGTTGCAGCCCAGAGCTGGCACCAGCTCAAAGGGGATGTTAAGAAATGCAATCCATATGGTGGCACTATAAAATCTAGCACGGACTACAACCAAAGACCAAGATCTGTTCAGGACGCCGGCATAGCATCAATTCTAAAACCACCTTTCTCACAGAGCCTGAGGATTTTTGCTCTCCAAGTCGCCCAGGGGACCAGGACCAGTTGCTAAGGGGTGAGTGTACTTCTAATTTCATTGGCATGACAGATTAAGACGTTCAAAGCAGTGTCTTTTCAAAACAGGCCTCTTCATGATAAAAATGAAGGTGTTGCTTTAAATCGTTTTTGGAGTTTCATCGCAGACTGTTCCATTTGGCCTTTTTAGGGAGGTCCTGTCGGATTTGATATGAATATTCTGTGTCATGTTATGTTCCTGCTTCTGCTGGGAGTCGTTTCTTGTCAGAACAACAATCGCAATGCCAAGTCGGGTGGAAAACCTGCAAAGAAGCCCAACAGCCAGGCTAAAGAGACGACCCAGCATGGCCCTGAAGATGACCCAAACCCTGCGCTAGCAGGTGCTGGCGATTCCAGTAAAGAAACTAACCCTGGAGGTCGTGGCACTGCCCAGCAAAGCGCATCTGTCAACAAGCCTGTTGATGAAATGAAGCTGCACTTTCTTAAGAACACATTAGTGACATGCAATGATGGTACTGCCGCTGGGTAAGACACAGCACTGACATCTAACTGCTGGCCAGAGGTGCATAAACTTAGCAATTTTGGCAACACTTGGCAATTTGTAGAGAAACAAGGTCATGGGTTTGATTCCCAGAAGATACATTAGCTGGTAAAATTTCACTTTGGATAATAGCATCTGCCAAATGCATACATGTACAAAACTGTAGCGGTGTGGTGTCCTTTGACAGATTTGTAAATGTCCTCATATGGCTGTTCCCTAGACCATCTATATTTATTTGTGGCCCCCAGGTTTTACCTAAAGGAGTTCAAAGGAAGTAAGAGATGGCTGATATTTTTGGAAGGTGAGTATTTAAAACAAAGTTAATTTTGTCGAGAGAGGTCAGCAGGCTTAAATGTAGTGCTCAGCGTTATTTTGACGGCTGGTCATCTTCTTAGACATGTAATTTTTCTTGCTTTTTTGGAGCACGTCACATCACGTTGGTTCAACAGTATGTCGAGAAGATATATACTGTCACTGTCAAGAAAATTAACATGCGATGTTGAATTAGACATGGCAAAATTAAACAATGCAAGAGGGAGAACAAGGTGTACACATAAATCATGCAATGTATCTCCTCTTTACTTGGAAAGTCTTGCCAAGAGCAAGCAACTTTAAATTGAGGGGGAAAGACTAGCAAACTTACTTTACATGCAATTGTTATAATACTTAGCTGTAACTCCTGTCATAATAACAAGCTGACACAGATTCATTGTACACTGTGCTGTTTTGTGACTTAACTAATTTAAACAAATTTAAAAATTATAAAATAAGATTTATCCTCTCTACTGCAAGTTGTTGTTTGAACAAGGTAAACACAATAAATGTGTGCCAATACAGTCCAAGCTGTGTAAGATTTTGAAATCTGCTCAAAAGAAGGATAAAGTGAGATTAATTTCAATTATTCTCTTTTAGGTGGCTGGTGCTGCTACAACAAAGAGACCTGCGATTCCAGACACAAATCTATCCCCCGCCTTATGAGCTCAGCTGACTGGCCACAGACACGCAAAGGTAGGCTGACATTAACCAGACTCACAGCAACACATCTTGCTTTCTTCTAGCTATTCTTGCAAGCCATACTTCTGTGAATCTTACTGAAAACAGCCTGATTATTCGCAGGAAGTGGTTTACTATCAACACAAGTTGATGAAAATCCTCACTGGAATAATGCCAATATTGTGTAAGTATCTGAAAAATTCAAGAGTGATATTTATATAAGCTTTACAAATAACATCTGACTTATGTATCTTATCTGATGTGAATAGGTTTGTTCCCTATTGTTCAAGTGATGTGTGGAGTGGTAACAAAGCAGCATCAAAGTCCAAACAGGCAAAAGAAACAGGTACATTTTTGAGATAATTTTTGTCAGACTATTAACATTTTTTGTTTCCAAAATTAAGTATTTATTCCACCACAGAATATGCTTTCATGGGATCTCAAATCATTCGGGAAGTGATCAAAGATCTTGCCCCAAAAGGACTGAAACAAGCCAAAGTTGTGATGTTGGCAGGAACAAGGTGAGATCTCTGGCTATGTTACCAAAATGAACAAAAATACTTGCGACATTGGTTTGTATCTATTTTTTACATGTTGCTCAAATGATGGGATGCATTTATCATAAAAGAGAGATTACTTAACAGTATTAATCCTTAGGTGCAAATGAGTTTTCCTCAATGGCTGGCCTGAAATAAAAACATTTCTGCTATTTGTTTCCACAATCCAAGAACCATAGCTATTATAAATCCCAAAATTAGATTTTAATTCACTCATAAACAAAGACAACATTAGACACCCATTACACCTGTTGCTGCATACTGATATCTAATAACAAGATGCTATGAACAATTGAAACAGAGCCATCTGGAGTACCATGAAATCCTATTCCCATCCATGGACCACCCCTTGAGTTTTATCACAACACTGACCGAAGCACTATTTCCAGCACATCCTGTTGTCTACCATAAAAATGTTTACTGCAGCCTGTAATGTTATAGACAATGACATAATATCTATATATGACCTGACAAGGAGGCAAAACAAGTTAGTGACATGTTTTGTTGGTTATTCCAAAGCATTTGTTGAAGCCATTTGATTTTCAGAACAATATCTGTTGTTCACTGGTTTGACAAACTAGATTTTGGGGGTTGAGATTATATTTTGGATAATGTTATTTATTCTTTCCTGCAGTGCCGGGGGAACAGGTGTGCTGCTGAACATTGATAAGGTGTCCAGTCTTCTGGAGCAGTTGGGGGCTGATGCTCAGGTTCGCGGCCTTGTCGATTCAGGCTGGTTTCTGGAGAGTAAACAGCAAAAAGCTCCTGATTGTCCAGACAGTGCCTCCTGCACCCCTGTGGATGCCATCAAAAAAGGACTTCGGTAAAGTGTACATGCTCTCAGTTTACCAGAATGATTTACAATGAATGACAAGCATATATTAAATATACTTTAATGTAATTTCTATGAAACTTGAATTTAAATATAGCATTTTTGTAATTACATATTTGAAATGATAAAATGTATTACATTTAAAATATATTAACTTTAAGTGTAATATTGAATCACACATTTGAAATTCTAATCAGGTACTTCAAAATAAGTGCTTTTTATTTTATAAAAATAAGTGTACTTTTTTAAAACATGACAAAAGTAAAATGTACTTTAAAGTAACCCTTTTAATTTGACATTATTATAAATTGCACTTTTTTAAAAGTGTACTTAAGTCTGTAAACAAACAAAGTTGTGAACGTGTACTATTGGTCCTATATTTCATTAATAATATTTCATCTGCGAGTACAGATTTTTTAAAAAGTACTTTTGAGATGTGATCTACACTACAAGTGCACATTTAATACAATAAAGATCACAAGGTATAAAAAAAAAAGTTTCAAAACATTATGTGTGTTTTCTTTCTAAAGCCAGCTTCAATGTTATTATTACTTATACTCAAGATTTGGTATTTGACTTAATCTTAAGTGTATAACTCATCCTACATATTTTTCCTGCAGACATAAATGAATTCTCAAAATGTGCTGCTTGATGATTATCATTTTTTGGTGATATTATGTCTCTTTTAGGTTGTGGAGTGGTGTTGTTCCAGAAAAGTGCAAGCAGCAGTATAAAAGAGGCGAGGAATGGCAATGCTTTTTTGGACACAAACTGTACTCATACATAACCGGTGAGGGTGTGCCATCTGTTCAATATGAATGACATCATTTTTACAGAAGTGGTTCATGTTAATAAAACTTGCTTCCTTTAAAATAAGGATATGTCCCTTTTTAGCTCCATTGTTTGTAGTGCAGTGGTTGTTTGATGAGGAACAGTTACGAGTGGAGAACATTTATATGGGCGGCCAATCGCTCTCAGAGCAGCAGTGGACCTACGTGCAGAACCTGGGAAAAGAATTTAAAAACTCTCTCAAAGATGTTACGTGAGTGCATTATTATACTAGTATACACTTAAACTACCTAAATATGTCTCCAAAACAGTAATAGTTGAACAATGACGTCAAGATCATGTCATGAAAAGTATATTTATATATATATTAATATATAATATTTGATATATATGTCTTGCTGTATGTTGTTTTAGGGCTGTGTTCGCCCCCTCCTGTCTTTCCCACACTTTGATTACCAAAAGGTAAGGACACGCAGGCACCCTGAGACACACTCCTCATGGGTGAGCTCATACGCCTGCATTTGAGCACTCGTCCATCATGATGCATTCTAAGTGTCACCAAAATGCCACCTCATGGTTTCACGCTTAATTAATGGCCCACTGTATGAGCTCAGCTGAGAGAGCAGCAGGACAGATGATTTGTGAGGTGAAACACATGATGAGGTCAAACTTACAGCAGAGCTGTAGCTGCTTATAAAGAGACTGATTAGACTACTGCTGATTATATAGCCATTTAGTTAACTTTTGTTCCTAAAGCAACCTAAAGTACACTTTACAAAGACAGTTGCTCAGCAAGCGTTCCGAGGGGACAGAATATGACTTCATATAATTAATTTAATAGTTAATATTCAGTACTGATCTAACTTTATATATATCTATCTATATATATATATATATATAATATTTTTTTTATTGAAACTTCTGGAATCCCATAAAGAATTGTGGTACTTAATTTACTAATATCCACACTCCCAGTTTCTGTTAATAATTATAATTAACTTTCTGTTAATTATATATTGTAGTTGATATATTAACAGAAACTGGGAGTATCGATATAGGTACATTCATTCACCACAGTTCATTTTATGATTCCAGAAGTTTCAAGAAAATCTGTAAGCTATACTATACATATACTACCAGTTAAAAGTTTGAATAGGATTTATTCATTTATGTTTTTGAAAGAAGTCTCTTATGTTCACCACAGCTACATTATTTATCCTGTATCAAAGACAGGGTAAAACAGTAATATTGTGATTCTTGTTCCAACCCAGAATGATTTATGTCATAAAATTTTGTGCTTAACCACAATCTTATCAGATATCTTATTTCTACTCTCTAGGTTAGCTGTATTGTTGCTTTCAATCACACCACAATCTCACTTAAAAAATGAAATGTATTTACTGAGCAGAACATTATGGAGGGGAATTTCAAGACTTTTACATTCTTGTTTTAATTGCAGTTGTTTTAGGCAGAGATATGTTCGGTAATTATGCATAATTTCTAACATTTCTTTGAAGGAGAACATTATGGGGATGCTGAAAATCTTTTCGTCTCTTTTGTTTACCAAGGCTGCATTATTTATTTCTGTTACCAAGATCTTTTACTGGAACACTGCACCACATTTTTTTGCATTCTTTCTGCACTTATGCACTTCACCACTTTTTTGAAGTGATTGAGACTTGCTGTCAGAACCCACTTCCGAATTAAACAGGAAAATTAATGAACATCCATTCAGAAAGTAAAGGTCTATTTTGATTTTGTGCTGCCTAATTTTTCTCTCCTTCAGTAATTGGATGGATTTCCAGATCAAGGGGACTTCACTCTCTCGTGCTCTGCAGTGCTGGGACAGAAGTCTTCAGGAGGCTAATAAGAACAGCAAAATGCCTCTAAAGGGCTGTCCCTTTCATCTCATGGATAACTGCCAGTGGCCACAGTGCAACCCAACCTGTCCAGCGCTGATTGACCAGGCCACGCAACAGGAGATGACTCTGCTCCAGGTGCTGGCCAGTATGGGCTTGGACCTGCAAAAGCTCGGCTTGGATGTAAGCGGAGATATTTCGGCCAGCATGGTCAGCAGTGGTGGCTAAATTACCATTAGTGGTGGACTCATTCACACTTTTTAGAGATTGTTCAGTGACTTCCTCTCTGGCCACTTCCAGAGAAGGACCTGGGTTTGTCTAGTGAACACGTCACTGGATTTCACAGACAGTCTGCCTTTACAACTGTGTTCTGGAATGATTTTGGGTTCTCTAAGCGAGCGACTAGCTAGACACAGTTAATCAATGGTTATCACAACTGCTAATCTAACTCATCACTTCAGTAAGAGAACTGGTGTCTGTCTGACAACGTCATAGTGTAGCAACAAAATCAAAAAGAGCTAAATTTACTGTTGATAAACAACAAGGACATTTAGAAAGATGTTTGTCTTTCCATCACAAATCTGGAGAAAAGCAGTGAGCAGTATAATAACAACAGCTGATTTAAAAAAAAAAATGACGAGAAACCAGAACATTGCAGTAACCACATTTTCCAAACATCCTGTCACAATACTTACTCTTTGTTATATATCTGTATTATTTTCTAGCAAGTGCATGCTGTTTTAGGACATTATAGTCCATTTTGCAGACAAGAATAATACATTGTAAAAAAAAAAAAAAAAAAAAAAAAAAAAAATGTTGAGCCAACAAGATTCTCAACTTTTTGTTGTATAAACTTAAAACAACAAGTTGAGAAAACTCAAAAATCTGCTGAAGCTGGTTGCCTTAAAATTTTAAGTTGGCTCAACTTTTTTTTACAGAGTAAAAATGACACACATTGATAATAGTGAATGGATAAATGTGGTGTCTGTTTAATTGTGCCTTATATATGAACAAGATATTTGCAGTTACATATTAACATCCATCTGAATGTCCTTAAAAAATATCATGAAACAAAAACAACTTCTATTTTAAATATAATTATCTCACATCCAAATGATTATACTCCTTGCCTATTTTCATGATGTGTAATATCTTTTGACATTTATAGTTGGTTTGACTTATCTTGAACACTAATAAAAGATGAATGAAGGCTTTTTTATGTACAAGATGTTTTAGACACCTGCTATCTCAGTAGCAGGTGTCTGTGTGTGTGTGTGTGTGTGTGTGCATGTTTCTGTGGTTTATGGGGACACAAATTTGTATAATGACATGGGTATGACAGAGGTAATATGAAGGTGGTTTATGAGGATACTGCCTATGTCCCCGTAATTCAAAAGGCTTAAAAAATATACTAAATGGTGTTTTTTTGAAAATCTAAAAAAAGTCTCCTGTGAGGGCTAAGTTTAGGTGTAGAGTTGGTGTAGGGCAGTAGCACACACAGTTTGTTCAGTATAAAAACCATTACGCCTATGGAGAGTCCCCATAAGCCACAAAAACCAACGTGTGTGTGTGTGTGTGTGTGTACCTGGTATTCCCCATGTTATGGAGACCAAATGTCCCCACAAGAATAGGAATACCAGTCATTTTTGACCTTGGGAATTTTTTTTTTTTTTTTTTTTTTTTTTGGTTCCCATGAGGAAAACAGCTTATAAATCATACAGAATTAAGTTTATTTTAAAATCTAAAGGGGTTGCTTTAGGGGCAGAGTTAGGGTAAGGGGATAGAAAATACTGTTTGTACAGTATAAAACCCATCAGGTCTATGGAATGTCCCCATAAAACCTGGAAACCCAAAGTGAGTGAGTGTGTGTGTGTGTGTGTGTGTGTGTGTGTGCGTGCGTTTTGCTAGAATGGTGTGTTAATGTGCCTGCACTCTTAAAATGATGTGTTAAAAAGTTACACAAAATATGTGTTAAACAATTCTTAACACATTTTGTGTTACTACTGACACATTGTGTGTAAATATTGTGATTAACTGAGTGTGTTAAACACATTTCAGCAATAGGCTACATATCAAAATAAAATGTATATTTCTTTTGCTTACAGTCAAAGGGCGACATCGACTGTATTTATGTAGTTTATCATGTTGCCAATATAAAATAAGCATTTGGGCGCGCGGGGTGAAAATACTGGATTTCGGGAATACGTGCTGTGTGCGCGCATGCGCAGTGACGTTCTTTTCCAACTGTCGCTCCGTCAGTCGTGTCAGATGTGAAGTGAAGTGACATTCAGATAATGCAGCTCTCAGCCTCAGGTGAGTGAAAATAATTCAAATACTTCTATAATAGTAATTTTTTTCCCCACCTTGCTTAGTTGTCCAAGAAGTTGTTGTCATTTTTATTACGTTGTCTCCATGTTTCGTATCCCAAATACACAGCTGGCCTATTAACTAAATGTCGTGTAAGTTATAGGCCCACAAGCTAGCGCATTTGCCGCGGTTTTTGTAAAGTTGTGTTGGCACAATTGTTAATAATACATATTAAGCGAAAGACATATTTGTATTGAACGTTGAGTATGAACTCATTAACCTTACTGTCCCTTTACAATTAGCAAGGAATGTTTCATATTCGTTGCCGAAGGAGATGGATAACGACAAAATCCCCAACTGTTGCTGAAATCTTCAAGGAATGCCCGCCTTGGTAATAGACATGCTCAACTAAGAGAGAACTTTACACAAACTTGTATTTCATAATTGTAATATTAATATTTCTGTTTTTTTTGCATTGAAGATGGACATTGAATTTTCCAAGCTCACAGATGGGAAAGAAAACTTGTTTATCCGGAAATGGGAAGGGACCATAATTCCAAAGCTCAAGGAAATGGCATCCTTGGAGAAGAAAAATGACATCAGACACTTGCTGGAGAAAGCTGACAATCAACAAGATGGTATGATTTTCTGCCTCAATGTCTGTTGCATGTGCACACATTTCTAAAAACCTAGTTTAAATGAGAAAACTAAATGTGAATTTTAATGTTCAATTCATGATAAAAATTAATTTTGTTTTAAATTCTTCTTTTGCATGTGACATGCATCTTCACGTCATCAAGATGAGCTGTGCTACACTGTTGAAGATCCTCATTCATCTTCTTCCACCCACGGAATCTGGGAGAAGTGTTGCTGGCAGTAGATGCTATGTGAACTCTGCAGTCTCATACCTGTTGGAGCAAGTGCCGGTATGCTTTTTTTTACTGTGTTAGCTTGTGATAAACAACATTATTTCCCATGCAGCAACATTTTCTGATGCTTTTCTTTGTTTCATTTCTGTAGGCTGGTACCAACGTGACCTCCTTGCTCAGTGAATCCATGAAGGGGTCCCTGAAGTCAGCTCAGCCGCAGTTGGTTTCCATCAGTTCTCTAGGACATGGAGCCCAGTACCTAATTGTGGCAAAGACAATGAATTGTTTTGTAAACATGATCACCTATAGGTGAAAGCATAAACAGTAAGTGTGTAATGGTTATTTGAATACAGTTTTCAGGTTCATTAAAAGTGTTTTTTCTGTATGAAAAAGAACATGTTACACTTGAGAATAAGTTCAGAAAATGTGGTACTTTATATGTTGGAAACTGTTTTATACATTTTTGATGTTTTATTTGATTGCTTAACAGATATTAACAGAGTTTTAGAATATTTGATGAATGGTTTTTATAATGTATGATGTGTTGAATGTTTTGAAATGCTTATTCACAAGTTTATAGTCAGTATACTGTAGTTAAAACATTTGAATGCATTATTTCCATGTTAAAAAGGAAAACAAATAAACAGTATGTGAGCAGTGTCTAATGGTTTCCTGTGAGATTTCATAATAAATGTACACAAATTGTTTATTGATCTAACATTTTTAATACATTTTATGTTAACATATATTAAACAATTTCTTAGTAATGCACAGTTGTGTTAGATACATACAAAAAAAGCACATCAATGTGTTTACTTAAACCACATTTATGTTACATTTTATGACACATTGTTGACACAACGTGTTCTCCCTGAGCTCACTCAGAACATGTTAAAAATAATGTGGTGTTTCCAACATTTGTTTTAAGTGTGAAGAGCACAAGGGAACCAGCCACATGACAAACATCATTATTAGGTTTCATGAGTAGTTGACTAATGGAAGCTGGCCAATGTGAAACTGTTTAAAAGCTTGTTTTTGACCATGACAATGGATTCTTATGGCAAATGGCATGGTAGCAACTTTACATGTCAAAAACACTGGTTAGATGACTGAACTTATCTGTTTGAAATGTGATTCTTGTTACAACCCAGAATGATTTCCGTCAAACGTTTTGTGCTTAACCACAATCTTATCAGTGATCTTCTTACTACTCTCTAGGTTAGCTAGTTGCTTGCTATCTTGCCACCATCTCATTGAAAAGATAACTAAAATCAACTAAATTGAGTTTCTGAGTAGAACATTTTGGAGTGGAATTTCAAGACTTCTACATTCTTGTTTGAACTGCAGTTTTTTTTCTTCTAGGCAGAGATATGTTTTAGAATTGTACTTTGGTTCTTACATTTCTTTAAAGGAGGAGATCATTTTAGGCTTGATGTAAATTTCTGGAAGATCTGCAAAATTTTGAAATACTTCTTTATTGTGATAATGGGGGAAGTCGTGGCCTAATGGTTAAGAGAGCTGGACTTGTAATCCAAAGGTTGCGGGTTCGAGTCTCGGGCCGGCAGGGATTGTAGGTGGGGGGAGTGAATGTCCAGCGCTCTCTCCACCCTCAATACCACGACTGAGGTGCCCTTGAGCAAGGCACCGAACCCCCAACTGCTCCCCGGGCGCCGCAGCATAAATGGCTGCCCACTGCTCCGGGTGTATGTTCACGGTGTGTGTGTGTTCACTGCTGTGTTTGTGCACGTTGGACGGGTTAAATGCAGAGCACGAATTCCGAGTATGGGTCACCATACTTGGCCGTATGTCACTTCACTTTAATAGCTAGTAAATACCTAAAAAAGGTATAGATCTTGATATTTCTTTGGTTTTACAAGTTATCCTAAAATAAGCAAAGTGGTCTTGGGTTTCTTAGGTTTCTCACCATTTGACAAACCAAAATAATGTATTGTGGTTTCGATAAGTTATATCTTATTGTTTTTATTAAAACCACCGTCAACTAATTCTCTCAAGCTTCTATGAATTACAGTGACAGAGGCTACTGTTTTAAAGTGCACACGCTTGTAAAGTGCTCTGTATTTTGTTTAAGGAAAATATTATTTTAGGCTTGATGTCAATTTCTGGAAGGTCCGCAAGGTTTTGTTTTCCATGCAACTTCCTAAAAGTTTAAAGCAGAGACTTTGAGTGGGAGTTTCTTGAGTAAAATAAAAAAAAACTTATGTTTTCACATACGTGATTAAGCAAAGGTATGACTAAGAAACTTCCCAGAAGAGTTAGAACACATGTCTAAAGGGAAATTTTACAGTTATATCCATGTATATAAACAATTCATTATGAGATTAACACACCGGTGAGGGAAACAGGGTATAATGTCAGAGTGCAGCAAGCTTATAGCCTGGCTTCCTGTACACACCAGTGAGTAGTTTGACTAACGGTCTGAGGTCACTTAAAGTTGTCTAGCTGTTAATTATGAAAACCCAAACTCTAGAATCTACTATATTTCACAGAATATGTCTAGTGAATAGCTAAGAACTTGCTTTGAGATGAAAATAGAAGAGACAGTTTGTGCTTACATCCATGGTACAACATTGAGGAGTATATTGCATCGCTTGGCTGTTCTTCTGATTAAAATGTTTTATACAATATTCAACGTATTCATACAATTCAGTCAAAATATTCCTTTGCAAATACTGAAGCATTTAACATTGCCATGCTTTTGTTACGATAACTGGCCCTAAACCACTAAAGAGCAGCTATGCAAGCGTTGCTTCAACTCACACCCAATATAGTTTATATAGGCTACTGGAATTTTATAATGCATGTAATTTGCAATTAATTTAAATGCACATAAGAATTCCTTCTTTATTGTAAAAGCTAGTAAATACCTAGAAATGTATAGAACTTATTGATATTTCTTTGGTTTTATACAAGTTAGTCTAAAATCACCATTTGGCATACCAAAATAAGGAATTGTGGTTTTGATAAGTAATATCTTACCATTTATTATAACCACCTTCAACTATTTTTCTCAAGCTTCTATGAATTACAGTGACATACAGATATAGCGATATATCTAAAAGTGATCATAGGCTACTGTTTTAAAGTGCACCTGCTTGCATGCACTTTGGCTAACTTTCCGTGTAACAGCATGCATCGTTTTTTTTTTTTTTTTACTAGAGGTGGTTTGAGAAAAGGGAACTTTCGTTGGTGTGTTGTTTTCCTTTCTGATTTTGGGGTGGGGGGATGTGTGATCCTTTTCTCTTTCTTTCTCTTTGATCTTTCTTTTATGAAACTCAAAGCTTGATAGCTACAGTCTATGACCTGCATTTAAAGAATACAAATAGTCTTGCTTTTACCCAGATTATCTTGTGTAACTTTTTGTTTAGACTTAATTTTTATGACTTGTTTTTATCCTCTGCAAGCGTGCATGCACACACATGTATATATAATCCGAAGGCCACTTATCAGTCAATAACCAAAAAAATCCCCACAAACACCAGTGGTTTCTGTTTAAATAGGTTACAGGTACAGGTGACTATACCAGTGAGGTTTATTCACCATTTGTGTTAGCTAACTGAAACAGTTCTTTCACCACGCAAATCACCTGAGTTGTGGCCGAAACACGTCTTCCTGTTTGGGCCTCTTTTCCTGGCAGCAATATACACACAAACCCACAGCTGCACACGTGCAGCAGTGCGTGTACCTGTGCAGAGTTGAAACTTGATGGGGGTGGGGGGGGGGGGGGGGGGGGGGGTCTGACAGTGATTGAGGACAAGGAAATTTAAAGAACCAGAAGTGGGGGGAAAACAAGTTAAATGAATTGTTGTTGGTGTTGTTCCTTTATAGTCTGCCTTATTTGAAATCTGCACTAGTGTTCAGGATTTTGACAGAACTTGTAATAAAATCACAGAATAATCAGAGCTGTCAGAGCATGATACTTTACACACACACACTCACACAAAAACTTTTTTATAATCAGATAAAGTCAGTATAGCATCTAAATTTAGACCCTATCTACACCTGGGTTACATTGTATAAAGGCTGTTTTACCATGTGCCACAGTATTGTGGTGTATCTGTGTCTAGTAAATGACAATTGTTTTTAAACTCATAATGTTTAAGAAATTAAAGCAGAAATTATACGCAGACAGTAACAATATTAAAAGATTGCAAATAGATAATTGCTTAATTATTACTGGTTGGTTTAATTTAATGAACAGCAGGAAAGTATTTAAAATAGTATGAATTTATGGTGGAGGACAACTGTATGATTCTACAAAGGTAAGAAATGAAGTTGTTTTTCTTGAAACATAGCACAGGCTGTGGTGAAAACCCTTTCCTCTGGTCTTGGCTTCAAAGTTAAAAGTGGTTCTTCACCTTTGTAACACTGCAGATGCAGAGCTCTCGTATTCAGTGTGTTGTTAGTAATACTGCCGAAACATTCAAAGAGAAAGTCTTAAATCATGCATGCTTTTACCGGTAAGCCTAAAAATTCATCTGTTGAATAACGCTGTTAAATGTATCAAATAGCTTTACAAATCTATAAAAATGTACAGGATTTGGTCAAAGAAGAGAAAGTATTTATTAGTGTAGTTCTATATTTTTTTTCAAACTTTTACTTGCATATGAATGAAATCTATCATTTTGTGTACTTTCTGACACATTGCGTTTTTTTATTGACAGTTTTTTGCCCTTTGCTGCTGATATGGTCGTGCCAAATAAAGGTAATTCATGAATTAAACTAAGACAAACTCCACTCACCTTTCATTCTAACCTCTAAATCCAGAGAGTAGTTCACCCAATTTTAATTCTGTCATCATTTACTCGCTCTACTCGTTGTTTCAAACCTGTATGACTGACATGCTTTTGTTGAACAGAGAAGGAGATTTGAGGGTGAATGAAACAATCAGTCACCATTCACTTTCATTGCGCACGTTTTGCGCGCAGTGAACGTGAATGGTGACTGAGACTGACATCTTTTGCATGCTACAGTTAAATCGGTAACACTTTACAATAAGGTTCCTTTAGTTAACATCGGTTAATGTTTAAAACCTGTTAACTGTCACGGGCCCACCAGTGGGCCGACTTGCCATTACATGATTTAAACAGTATCTTCTGAACCAAAAGCAATCTTGACAAACTATATATCGTTTGAAAGCTTAAAGACTCTATTTTTCATATTTGGTGACTGATTTTTAAAATATTTTACAGGGCAACTGTAATTTGTTAATTTGTAAGAAGAGTACTCATCAGTCAGAGAGAGAGTTCTGACCTCTACTTTGAAATAGTGATACATATATAAAATCATGAAAAATCTCCATTCATGTTCATGTCAAGTGTTCAAAAGATAAAATTCATTCTATTTTTTGAGAAAAAAAGGTCTAAAAGTGTTTAAAATATAAAGAAAAAACAATAGGTTCTCAATTTTTGATGCAGCGTGAACTATATTGTACGTCCAGGGTTCTTGTTGCATGTCTTTTATGTGTTTTTTAGAGGATGAATTGAAATCAAATACTGCCATACCACCCTTAATACTTCTGAATGTGAGGTCTATGTCATAAATATTGAGAAAAAAATGGAAAAAACATGTTTCAGATCACTCAAACCATATATGGAAATAGAGCCGGCCTTATATGGTTACTAATGGGGTTTGATGGTCATCTAGTGGAAAAGCTTGGTACTACGCCCAAACAAAATTTCACTGAAAGCTAATTTTTTGAGATATCAACCTCAAATTTGGAACACAACTTTTTCAGATTTTTGGTTTTGATTTTCTAGCAGTTTTAGAGTAAAACATGTTATGTAAAATATATATTTTACATAAAATATAAATATAATTTTTTTTAAATTTTATATTTTCATAAACTTAAACTTCCATAACGTTTTTGTAATATAATTTTTAGAACTTTTTTCACCTCTACAATAATCTGCTAAGTGTCTTCTTTAAAAAAGAGACCAACCTTAAGTATCTGCTCCAAACCATTCAAAATTTATAACAATTTAAGTTGGAAATGTCATTTTCAAGCCTAAACTCAAAAAGTGGAACTGCCAGTTAACAGGTTAAATTAACATCATCTTGCGATGACAATAAACATTAGTTACAGTATTCATTAATTTTTTTAATGTTAGTTGTTAATTGTTAGTTCATGTTAGCTCAGGTCCATTACATAGCCTAATATTAACATATACAACTTTTATGTATTAGTAAATGTCGAAAATAAAATGAAATTTAAATAATAATAATAATTAATAACATTAAATAAGATTTAAAATATTTTAGAATAATTTTTTTTCAATGTTAGTTCATGTAAACTACTGTATAACAAATAGAACCTTATTGCAAAGTGTTACAAGAAAATCATATGAGCTTGGAACAAGATAACAGAATTTCCATTTTTGTGAGCACTATTCACTAGACTTCTGGAGGACTGCTTGTCTGCACACCTTTAAATCCAGCTTTGTATAGTAGAATGGGTTTTTCAAACACTTTACAGTTAATCTCTAAACAGGAATCATGTTCAGATTTAGACTGACTAGGGGTTGTAAATTTATAAGATGACACCTTTTTCCTTGAATTACCTTTATTTCAGAAAAGCTGGTCCAATGTGACTGCTGATTACCACATGGATAACAAATCCACAACAGAGTATGAGTATTCCTCAGAGACGGTGGATTACAACGATCTTGAAATGATGTGCGATAGAGGCTCCAACCGTTCCTTCCGCGCCTGGTTTCTGCCCACCATCTACACCGTCATCTGCCTCCTGGCCCTCGTGGGAAACTTTCTGGTCATCCTAACCTACCTTTACTTCAAGAGGCTGAAAACGATGACTGACGTCTACCTGCTCAATCTAGCCATGGCTGACCTGCTGTTTGCAATTTCACTCCCCTTCTGGGCAGCTAGTTTCATGAGCAAGTGGCACTTGGGTCCGTATCCATGCAAGGCCATGTTTACCATCTACAAGGTCAGCTTCTTCAGCGGCATGTTCCTTCTCACCTGTATCAGCGTAGATCGCTATTTCTCCATAACAAAGGCCGTCTCTGCTCATCGCTGTCGCTCCAGTGCGGTCTTTTACGGACAGGTGTCTTCTCTGGTTACTTGGGTGATGGCGGTGATCTTTTCGGTACCTGACATGGTGTTCTCTGAAGTCAACATCAATGGAACCTGTACGGCAAATGGCAACAACTATGAAGACTACCGCATTAGGATGCTAGTAAGTCAGATGGTCCTGGGTTTTATAATTCCAGCGGTTGTCATGGGGTTCTGTTACATCTGTATCATCAATACCCTCATCCAAGCCAAGAACTTTGAAAGGAATAAAGCCTTCAAGGTCATCATTGCAGTGGTATCTGTCTTTGTGTTCAGTCAACTACCCTACAATGTAGTCATGGGAGTGACCACTCAGGAAACAACGGACTGCAGCAAGGACAAGAGTCGTCTTTATGCTTTGGATGTGACCAGAGCCGTGGCCTTCTTGCGCTGCTGCATAAACCCCTTCCTGTATGCCTTCATTGGGGTAAAGTTTCGCAATGATCTCCTGAAGCTACTGAAAGACTTGGGATGTATCAGAAAGAGCCACCTCATGTACACCCACTGCGGTAAACGAAGATCCTCTGTCGGCCTGGACACCGAAACCACAACTACATTTTCCCCCTGAATGCTCCTATCTGTGGAAGAACAGATTCCAGAACAACCAAAAAGGTTTTGCCAATTTACTTCTGGTACATAGTGGTAAATCGCTTCATAAGCTCCTTTCAGATCAAAGTGCCTGAGGAGGACTGTGTGGTGCCACTGACATGCTGCAAATTTTGCTGTGCAGTGTTACTAGTGACTTGTTGTACAAAAACTTCCTGCTTTGTAACAATAAGCTTTTCACTTCTTCTTTTTGATTGCTCTTTGAGAAATGTCTAAAACTCTTTGTTATATGATGTAGCCATTTTGTGTTCCATATCCTGTTCTCAATGTCAATATACTGTATATTACACGTGCTTTCAAAAATGAGACATCTTTAAGGCTAACTATCCATTAAGATGTGGAAAATTTATTTAGCTAGTATCCATTATTCATAATCATTTTCTTTACTCTGTCTGAGATGTTATAAAACTGAATAAATCTACATTTTCTGAAATTACTGACTTGAGTTTTGTGTGTTAGAAACATGTGCACAACAAAATATTTCCACTCTCTTCAGTTGCGTGCAAAATATATGCAATGCTAAAATAAAAACCGAACAGGAGAAATAGATTTAGAAACTACAAACACAAAATACAAACATAGAACATTGTTCACTTGCAGGAAATTGTGAACTATTCCCTTCTTTGGTTTCTAACCCACCTTGCTAGTTTGTAAAGAAGACATTTATTCTCATTGTCTGTGGCCACAGTTGGTACTATGTGGTTGTGGTGAGTCTGTGTTACACTTAAAATAACCTGCTTGCAGAGAAGCAATACAGCTCAATTCAGTTTTCATTTATTCATTTTTAAATACTGGCCAAAAGTTTACATGACATATGCAACCCCAAAAAACACTTTACAAGAGCAAAGTTACTGAAGAACAAAAGAGGTACAAAGCTGTCACTGGGTCAGGTACAAAAGCTAAAAGGTACGTTTTTGCGCTTTATTTACCCTGAAATGGTACATACTTTAAATAACGTCAGTATCACCAGAGTTCCTTTCAACCCTCACAATACTCAAAAATTTTGGTTTTCATTTCCCATTTGCTTTATGCCATATAATAGTAGACACTCAAGTATTATAGAAACATATTAGCTGAGCTCCCACACATTTTGTTTTTTAGATAATTATGGGCTATTATTCAAAGCATAAACCATAAGATATGTCCATTCTGTCATATATAGGCTATTACTGTTAAATACGTTTTCATTGCAATATTAAGATGTAAATTATATTTTCAGAAAGGTATGATGCCCCTTTCCTAAACAGGATTATTGAAAAAATAATATAGCCTAATAATATTAAATAATATAATTAAAACCTCAATCACACTGATTGCTAAAAATCCTTCTCAATATTAGACAATAGCAGAGTCCACACCACAACTATAACGATAAAAGTACAGATAAACGATTTCGTTGGAATCACTTTCAAGAACAATTTTTTTTCAGGGCTGCGTTCAGCCCTGAAAAAACGGTGCAAAACGTTTATTAAATGGAAACGGTGGTGCGTTGAACACCCTGTTCTGATGGCGCAAGGGTTGCGACTATGGCAGCTGAGAAGGCCGTTCTTTGTGTGCTTTTCGAAGAGTTTTCAGAGCCTGATGAAATCGGTATAAATACGTGTTTAATACTACAAAATACGCTCGATGTTACAGTCACTGCCGTCCAGAATAAAAGAGAACATCCCTATATCGAATGAAGAGATTTGTGGAAACTGTGGTTAAATCCAACATTTGCCTCGCATTTCAGGATGAAAAGACAAAACATTCAGGTGAAGGATAATCCACTTCTTACCTCCGAGATCTATATGACCTTGTTATTTTTATTGTGAGTATTAGGCTTATTATTATTGCTGATCACTGCTGTTGTGCTATGATATTGTAATATTTACCATTATATAATCAGAGGAGCATAGAAAAGTTTATGAAAGTGTCACTCCACAATACAATAGCAATATATATATATGTATAGTATTTTGATGTTACATTAATCAGTGTCTAGCACACCTTCCTGAGGAAAGGATATGGACCAGAAGACATTGCAATATTACATATTTAGACAGACTTAAAGAAGTTCCAGATCTATACTTGTGCTCTTATTATTTCAGTTATTTTGCCTTTAATGTAAATAAACATGTGCAAACAATATACTTGCTCTTGTGAATTTATTTTGATTACATTTACGTAAAAATTCATCATCATCATGTTGATATGCTACGTTACTATAAAACTCTTACGACAAACATGTCTTCTAATATCTTCAATTGTTGCCCATGAGCTGCAGCAGACACATATTAAAGGACTTCAGTTGGACCCTTTGTGTCTCTTTAATACCGCGTGGTTTATATACACGTTGCTGACTTTTTTGACACACCCACCAAACAAGAGAAAACGTATCTCAAACCCCGTTGCACACCGTTTCATGTCGTTCAACCCGGAAACCGGAGCAAAACGTTGGGCACCGGTTTGAACCTGAACGTACCCCAGATGATTAACAATACAAACATTGACAGCCAATCAGAATCCATCCTGCTTTAACGAGCTCGAGTATTTAAAGCGTAAACAGACGATATGCCCGCTAATATCGTTATTTTTATAGTTATCGTTATTAGTGTGAACCAGGCTTAAGTGGCCGAGGAGGTGGACATTTTGAGCTTAAATTAGTATATTATCTTACAACAAACTGAGAATAGCTAAATATTTAGTCTAGTTGTTGAAGAGAATTTTGAAAAAAATAATAGAACCCTGCCCAAAACACAATAGAAAATGTAATGGATTTAATGGTTATAATGGGAATTGTATTGGTTTTAATGGAAACTATAATGGTGTCTACTGGTATATAATGGATTCTATTGGTGGGATGTTAAATCCTATTGGAAAAATGCCCAAAACACACTACAAAAAGGAATATTGTAATGGTTTTACTGGAAAAAGCTAATGTTTTATATTGGTATTTTAATGGAAACCATTGGAATTTCTGTGATGGTTTCTATTGGGCTTCTATTGTTTTTGTTTTTTTTAGCATGTTAATCTTACGAAGAAAATTTGTCAATTAAAAAGTCACCAAATTATTCACCTCAGATGTTGAAACCACTAAAGAAGAGACAAAAAAATGTTGTCCTGATGTCACTAAAGGGGATGGCATTTTCTTAAAGGGGCGGATTCCCCAATAAGACAGGGTGGACAACCATTCAAGGGACATAGACAAACTCTTCTTTTTTTACTAAATAAATATATAGTTTTTATTGCCAAATGATCAATACACTCAAATTGAGTAATCTCTTATTTAACAAAATATTTATAGGAGATTTTTATTTTATGATTTGACAATATTCTACTAGGCTATCATTCCAATTTAATAGCAAAGGGACATAGCAAAATAACACACATCTAGTTACACAAAACTAAAAAATAAAATAGAAAATGTATCTAAAGATCCAAGTGATGTTCCAAGGGATGCTTTTGTTATGAATATTTATATTTTGTTATGAATATAAAAACTTAGCCTAATATCACACACCCTTTCATAGTCATTTTTATGTTAAGTTATCATGGCAAATGAGTTATTTATATACAGGACACCAAAAGGCACCCTACAGTGATATTGATCCACTGCTTAATATTACGTTAATATTTCAAGATGTTGATCTTGTGACTAAGAAAACCTTTCACTTTTACATGATACTTTAATCCAAAGTAACTTCAACAAGACTACACCTGCACTTTTAAATAAGTGGACAATTTTAAATATTGTATCTTTGCTCATACTGTTTTTTTAAGCAAGTTGTTAATGCCATGTGACTACTCACTGTAGATGTGCAGGAAAATTACATGATAATGCTGACATGACAGTGCATGCTGATTGGCTGTCAGTACCACAGGAACCTTCACACGTAACTATTTTGAGCTCTGACATTCAAAGCATTAAACTAGGCACTGCAAAAGAGAAAAAAAGAAAGAGAGAAAGAATCAAGCCATTATGTCGTTGCACTCTTTGCCGCAGTTCCAACATTTAGCCGCTAGAGCGCACTCTTGCATAAAATAATTTTGACGCTGGCAACCATTTGATCACAAAACGATACAGTTGTACACTTGAGCAGCAGGTGTCAGCAACATTTGAGAGGAAGGGACAGCACAGGAAACAATAAAATGTGTTGGAGGTAGAGGAAGTGCAGCAAGGAACACTAGGGAATAATATGGGAAGGACACAGTCACCTTTAAATCTACAGTAGGACTTTCTTGAGCCTGAGAGCAAAATTTTTAACAATGTAAAACCTAACATTCATATTATAAGCAACGTGGAAAGTTTTTAAGCCTTTCTGAATCTTGAGGCCAGAAAAAAAAAGAAACGGACAAAAATTATGTTATTGGTTTAAAGGCTAAATACCTAAAGGTTGTGTGGGGACACACATTCACAGAGCCTCTCACAGCCTTTCTTTCACAGTCTTTGGGAACAGAATCAACACCTATATCTCAGATGTTGTTTTATTAGTAGACTGATATTACGTTAGGTCTCCCTGGAGCTATTTCTGAACTGGCCAACAGTAGAGGTGATAACCCTGTAATGACGACTAGTTAGGAGAGAGGATGTGCTGAATATGAAAAAGGACATGGCTTCAGAAGCAAGGATTTTGGTCCGTTGCTATTGGAACAGTCCACAAATGGTTTGTTGCCTTGGTAAAAAGGGCAGCAGTGACTTGAATTCGGAGGCTTGCAGTGTTGTAGCATTTCAAGTAAAGATAGGAGCAAAGGTCTGGGATAGCATTTACGTCAGTTGAGATAATAACGATGTTAATAGTGTTTTAAGACATTTAAGTTTTTCAGGTTGGGTATTGCATTTCATGGCTTTCTTTTTGGTTTGTGTTGGGTCAGTTGAGTTAATCTGTACATGAGGATAATTTAGTAATAATGAAATAAAAGGCCACTTAAATGTGTTTAGAGAGAGAGCACATTCATGACTGTTTCTTAACATACTTAAGTATACTTACTTTTTTCAAAGTAAGTTTAAGAAGTACACTTATTTTGAAGTGTTGACTAAAATACTAAACCAAATGTAAAGTATACTTGATTTATAATTTTAAGTCTACTGTGTTCTTTGGTAATTCTGTTGTCTTTGAAACAATATTTCAAAGACAACAGAATTATGACATTACAGGTGCATCTCAAAAAATTTGAATATTGTGAAAAAGTTTCTTTTTTTGTAACATTTCAAAAAGTGAAACTTTCATATATTTTAGATTCATTACATGTAAAGTAAAACATTTCAAAAGTTTTTTTGTTTTCATTTTGATGATAAGAGCTTACAGCTCATTTTAGTCAAAAATCCAGTATCTCAAAATATTAGAATATTTCCTAAGATCAATCAAAAAAAGGATTTGCAAAACAGAAAAGTTCCAAGTTCTTTAAAATATGTTCATTTATGCACTCAATACTTGGTCGGGGCTCCCGTAGCACACAATCTCCAGTATCAGTGAGGTGTGGCATGGAAGCAATCAGACTTTCTCTTGACAATATCCCATAGATCCCATATGGGGTTCAGGTCAGGCATGTTGGTTGGCCAATCAACCACAGTAATATCATGGTCAGCAAACCACTTGTAAGGGGTTTTGGCACTGTGGGCAGGTGCTAAGGTCCTGCTGGAAAAGGAAATCATCTCCATAAAGCTTGTCAGCAGATCTACAAGTGCTCCCAAATCTCCTGGTAGACAGCTGCATTGACTTTGGACTTGATAAAACATGATGGACCAACACCGGCAGACGTCACAGCACCCAAAATCATCACTGCCTTCGGAAACTTCACACTGGACTTCAAGCAGCTTGGATTCTGTGCATCTCCAGTCTTCCTCCAGACCTTGATTTCCAAATGAAATGCAAAATTTACTTTTATCTGAAAAGAGGACTTTGGACCACTGAGCAACAGTCCAGTTCTTTTTCTCCTTGACCCAGGTAAGATGCTTCTGATGTTGTTTTTGTTTCAGAAGTGGCTTGGTAGCCCTTTTCCTGAAGACGTCTAAGCGTGGTGACTCTTGATGCACTGACTCCAGCTTCAATCCACTCCTTGTGAAGCTTTCCCAAGTGTTTGAATTGGCTTTGCCTGACAGTATTCTCAAGCTTGCGGTCGTCCCTCTTGTTTGTGCACCTTTTCCTATTTAATTTCTTCCTTCCAGTAAACTTTGCATTTAATATGCTTTGATACAGCACTCTGTGAACAGCCACCCCTTTCAGTAATGACCTTCTGTGACTTATGGCTCGTTTCCACCGAGCAGTATGGGTCAGTACGCTACGGTACAATTCGGGACCGAACACCCTGATCCAGCTTGTGTTTCCACCGCCAACAGTACCCTTACTTGATAGGCGTGGTGTATGCCGGAAAGTAGCGATCGACAATAAAGCGCGACAATAACTCTTTTTGAACAATAATAGCCATTATAAAAGTATATGTACAAAGTATGTACTAAGTATAGGAAATAAAGACAAAAGCAAACAATTCAGTCAAACATATGCTACAAAGTCAGCACTGTACTACGGTAAAGTTCAAAATAAATATATAAAGTTAAACATACACAACTTTTGTGCTCTGCCAAAACGATATGACCAGGAACAAATAATAGATTCATGAGACCACAAATGCTTGTTAAATACCCAAAACGAATTGTATCGTTTGTTTAATCACTACAGAGACATCAGAGCCAGCGGCAAATGTCGGAAGGACTAGCCGTGCGTAAGGCTTCTATATGCGGATACATGAGCACTGAGCGCCCGGTCATCGCCTGGAGCTCCGAAATCGGCATCGCAAATTTTCCAAATAGGTGCTATCTTTATAAATAAACCACAGATTTGAGTTTTAAACAACTACATTCTCGCCTGAAAAACAGTAATTTTTTTAAATAACAGTAACAGTACTGTACTCGATAACAGTAATATTTTGAAAATTGGGTTTTTGGGCAATGACGTTTCACAAGTCCACAAATGTGAAAATATAAAATCAGAAAATACACTGTTATATTTTTTTTGTGTTTGCGCACTCTGATGAAAATAAGCCCAACATGGACAGTAGAGCGGAACGAGTGAGCTTTATCCCCTTCAACCAATCAACTTCTGCAGTGAGTTTAGCTCCACTTTTTTGGTACCTTTCCATTGGGGTACCTAGCACAGCAAAGGGTGCCAAAAGGGTGGAGCTAAATGGAAACAGAAATAATTGCGTACCGTACCGTACTGAACCGTGCCGCTCAGTGGAAATGAGCCATTACCCTCTTTGCGGAGGGTGTCAATGATTGTCTTCTGGAACATTACCAAGTCAGCAGTCTTCCCCATTATTGTGGTTTCAAAGAACAAGAGATACCCAGAATTTATACTGTAGGGATAGCCATTTAATGAAACTCAAATGTAAATATTCTAATATTTTGAGATACTGGATTTTTGACTTTCATGAGCTGTGCGCTCAAAATTAAAACAAAAAAACTTTTAAAATGTTTTATTTTACATGAAATGAATCTAGAATATATGAACATTTCACTTTTTGAGAAGTTACTAAAAAAGGAACTTTTTCACGAGTCAAGTCCCACTTAAGCACTTATATCCCACTTATATTATTTCCGAAAAAGTATTCTTCTTAAAAGTATGTTAAAGTGTACTTATGTTTTCTCGAAGGCCTTTTGCTGTTTTTGGTTTGAATGTATCCCAGCGTTCTAAATTCAATTGCATCTAAATGGCAACTTTAAAATGCTGGAGCTTGTTTTTGTTTGTTAAGCTCAACTAAATGGATTGTCTTTCCTCAATTACAATAAAGCAATATGTGTGAAACCAAAAAGACACACACCTCACTGCAAATAAATACAAATAAAAGATTAAATCAGGATACTAACTCAGAACAGTCCCAACTTGTTAGTCAAGAGTCACAATGACAAATCAAGTGTATTCTGTAGGTTACGTGGCTGGAAGTCTGTTGTTTTCACATGCAAGGTCTAGTTATGACATTTTAATTGAAGGTTACAAGGTCAATAAAATTTTGCCAATCTGAGTTTAAAACACATTTAAATTTGTAATGTCAGTAGGTCGTTTTAACGTAAGTGGTATGGCAGGTGAGGATATGTTAGCTATAAAAATCTACAAAGATATGTGTATTTCCATTTGAAAAGGAAAGAAATTGCTAGCATCCAATGTTTACGAAACGCTGTACAGTTATGGCATATTGACGAATTTGTGCAAGACCTGTCATGTCAGTCACGTGAGTGTAAACCACCGTAATTAAAAGCTCTCGTTTGTCGGCTTTAGGTGTTGACGGGGAAACCCCAGATAACTTGAAAATCAAGTCTTCTGGACACCTCTCGTGCTCATTTTCCCGTGAATCGTGTGAATGGATACGTGCTGCAATGTAATGAAACTCCTGTCACGCAGACAAACGCTCATGTGACGCGACGTCAGAGTCACATTATAGGCTACACGTGCTTGAGTCTGCTTGAGTAATCCCTGCCTTTGAGGCTTGTTTCAATGTGCAACATAAATATCATTTAATTTACTGTATGCTGATATAAAAAGCGCTCATTAATCTTGTTATCAGGGTAACCACACCTTTTAACGAATTTAGATAATTTCTCATTAATGAATCACTATATATAAATATATAGGACGTTTAAAAATCTGTATAAAATAAAATATTTTCTGAGAATAATTAGGAAATTTTATTGAAAATGTAAGTTTGACGAGAAGCCATGTTTTCTCCATCCGTTTCATTTACATGTCCAGACTCTGAACTTTATCTAAACCGATTATCTCTTTAAATGCACTGACTGTCACAACTCCATAGATGGATCTTCAGGGGAACAGCTGCGGGACCGCGACCAGATTCGTCGGAAAGCGACACGTGACGGCTCACGCAGCGCATGATTGTGACGTCAAATACCGGAGCCCTCTCTCGCCTCTAAAATGAAGTGACCTTTCTTTTTCGCCCTGAAACGGAATAGGTCTGCCGACCGGCACGAACAGACTACCGCATCCCGCAAAATAAGGAGCTTCCTCACACAGCTTGAAAGGTAATAATATAAGTCCGACCGCGTTGATGATCACAGATGTGACATTTAAACAAAATAGAGGATTTTGAAGCGGTTCTGTGGAAGGGTTGCGTAAGCTTACCGGTAACGTTACTATTCAAGAACAATTGTAAGTCAAGGAAGGAATATATAGGGTTTAATAACAATCTCTGTATTTTTGTTATTGTAACAGGGGGAAGGCTCGTTTTTGGTAATTGAGCAGTAATAAACGTTCAGTAATTCACATGAGAAAGTGTGATTGATGAGAAGCTAGCCAGATGTGGCTAGCTGTTCGCTTCCGCAACGTGTATCTGACACCGGTTTACGACTTCTGCTGTGTTCTTCAGAAATATTTATCTTATCTGAGAGTCTTTTGATAAGTTAATTTGGGATTTTGTCACACAAACTCCGATCCAGCTTCTCATTAGTGGTAAGCTAGTTCTAATGAGCTATATCTCTGTGATTAAGGCTTCTTTTAATGAAGAGTATTTAAGGTCTTTATACTGAGATGTTTACACGATTTTGCACAGATTGGATGTCATGGGAAACATAATCCATCTACCTAGAAACCAGCAGCAGATGCTTTACTTCTCAATGGGTGGTTAACTGACCATTCAAGGTATTTTAGACCTTGATTTAGTCGATTTATGTCTTGAAGCTTATGGGTTAAGCTTGTAGATGCTCCATCCTTGAATGACCTTCTGATGATCTGTCCGCTGTGCTTTAAAACCGCTCACCCTTCAAATGCCTTTCTGCAGTGTTTTCACCTCTCCTTTACTTCTAGGTAAATATGGGTGACGTTGAAAAGGGAAAGAAGGTTTTCGTCCAGAAGTGCGCCCAGTGCCACACAGTTGAAAACGGAGGCAAGCACAAAGTGGGGCCAAATCTTTGGGGTCTTTTTGGACGCAAGACTGGTCAGGCAGCGGGGTTTTCCTACACAGATGCCAATAAGAGCAAAGGTGAGGCTTACTGAAGATGTTACAGTTTGTTTGCTTTCCACATAATGATATAATAATAATAATAATAATATATTTTTTATTATTATTTTTACAGGCATTGTCTGGGGTGAAGACACCTTGATGGAATATTTGGAGAATCCCAAGAAGTACATTCCAGGCACAAAGATGATCTTTGCTGGGATCAAGAAGAAGGGCGAGAGGGCAGACCTTATTGCATACTTAAAGTCATCCACATCATAATACAGCTGGAGAGCGAGGAGACTGCGATATTTAAATTAATTGTTTGTAGTTTGACTTTGAATGTCTTTAACGATATCTATTCAAAAGGTGTGACCGATCAAGTGGCCAGGATTATTCATTATAACATGGCATGCTTCTAATGCCAATCCATTTTAGCAGTGAAGATTTCCACTTCTTTGTTTGTTTAAGTAATGTAAAAATGAGTCGAGTTACTGCAGATCCCCAGTGTATCCGCTGAGGGAATGAAATCTGCGTCCCCTGGTTTCACAGGAGCGGTTGTACATTAAATGAGAGACTGAACAAGCAGCATGCTTATTGGTAACTAATTGTATCAGATGGATTTGATCTGTCAAATAAAACGGTGAAAACAATCCATTTTTGTCATGTTCATTCATGTTCTAATGCATTTGCCTGCTGATGTTTCTATTTGTGCACTTTAGTGATGGCTCACAATTTCTTCAGTTTTACCTTTGGAGTTTCAGTTCTCAATGTACCAAGCAGACCCTTTAGGAGGAGTCAGATGACAATGTACTTGAGACCTTTAAATTCAGTTTATAAAACGAGGTATGCTCGTCTTCCTCTGAGAAATTCTATCAATTTCCTGGTAAAAAGATGCAATAAGGATATTTTCAAGATGGTTTGCCAGGAGTTTTCTTAGAAAGTAGCTTTTCCTACTTAGGCAGGTTGTACTTTTTCTTTATTTTTTATTTTTTAAATCATTCCGTATAAATGGTGCTGTTGGCTGAAAGATAATGAAGCATTGGGCCTCCAACTGATATTGAAGCTTTCATGTTAGGAAATTGGCCATCTGTTGCACTGCCATAAGTGATTAATTATAACGTTATTACAACATTATTATGGCGCAAAATGATATTATTACAAATTTAATACCACTAAAGTGCACTCAGATTGCATTATGTGCTCTGTTTTTCAGATTCATAACATCCAAATGACTGATTTAGTTATAGAAGTAACTATCATTCATAGATGTGAGCACGGACACTTGATTTCATCTTTAGCTTGTAGTGGTTGGTTGTAATATGTGACCTGGGTAGTAGTAAGGTCAACATTGTAGCTTCATGAATACATAAAGTTACCAGGAAAGACGGGTTATCGGTAAAGTTTGGAAGATCTCATATAAAGTAATTGCGTAGCGTCTCTGGCCTAACAGACCTTATCAGCCTCAGCTTTGATTGAACTTAAACATTAGATACGTGCAGTCCACGTCAGAGAGCAAAGTACGAGCAGAGATCCCTCAGAAAGTGCACAGCTAGTCAAATCCAGTCTAAATATCGAACTAGTCTACAAACCTTTGTGTGAAGGTTCCTAATATATTTGGAAGATTACAGAAATGTAACAAACCTTTTATATGCAGATACACATCTACCCTGAGACGTTAAAACTGCAGTCATTTCAAGTGAAAATGCCGCCACCTACAGGACACCAAGAGTTACACAACGATATTTTGTAACACTTTTTTTAAATGGAATATAAAGGTTGCACAATCAACATGAATATTTGTTGAAACACGTAAGACATGATGTCTAAGATTTGTCTATATTCCTTATTATTGTTGTTTGAATAAACATTTGGGAACCCATGACTTTACATTATGCCAGTGAAATATATTAACATTTTTGTTTAAGGTAGATGTAATTTCGGGGCTGTGATATTTAAAATTAATATATTTGTTTCTGTTTATTTAAAGCTTTACGATTAGAATGTCTTGTTGATTTATGCCTTTGACATAAATAGAGCAAGTACACTAGGAACCCCTGCCAGATCTTGTATATCTAAGATGTAGCAAGTGTGTTAGGTCACAGTGTCAACGAATACAGCATCGTTTCACTTCTCTTGTTTGACCTACAATCTACGAGCAGCTTGTGGACACAGGGGTAGTCTAGTGAATGTGTGTGTAATAGTGCAACAAACATACAAAGCAAACTTTTTTTTGTCTCTTTTGTGTCAGTTACATCAAGATTCTCAAGGTGAAAGTGTATAACACAGGAACTGAGATAAGGAATATGAATAAGGCATGAGCTGGGAGGGATCAGAGGACGGCGCTGCCACAGAACTCCACTACAGGGCAGCAGTCAGCTATATTTCATTTTCTTTCCTTCTTTCTTTCTTATGTTAACCGCAATAAAAATGCAGGTGGAAAAATAGTTGCAGTTACAAAACTCGCATGCACATTGGCTAATAAAGACGTTATTATTCTTTAATTAAGAGACATTAAATATTTTTACTTTTTAACAATACATTAAAAATTAACTAGTGAAGGCAAAACTATTATTGAAAATAGTGCAAAATGTAAGAATTCCTATGCATTTAACCTACAATAACAAAATTATGTTAATGGTTGTTGCAGCCAAATATGACAATAATCAAATATGATTGCATTAAATGCAACATACGTAACAACTGCAACACTTTATTTCGCTTATGGGCTTCAAGGAAAACATTCAGAATAGTCAGAAGATTAGTCTCTCTGATGCAATACACTTAAAAACTGTGACAAGTTAGCCTCTTTAAATGCATTATGTGCTATGAATTCACCAGATGACAGTATATACTTGTGAGACTGACTGCCTGGCCTTTGCAAAATATAAATTTACGTAAACCATTTTAATTCCAGCAACACTCAGTAATATAAACCATTTTGTGTTGCAACAGAATATTACAAGCTAAGAAAACTAAATTGTATACTTTCACACTTGTGAAATATGCTTGACAGGGTAAATAAGAAAAACCAAACACTTTGTTCAAAACATAGAAGATTTAATAAGTTCCAAAATCTGCAAGCTGTTACCATGGCAGTAATAGGAATTATGATGATGTCATCATAAATACATATCATTCATTGTTGACAGCATGTGTTTTTTGTATAATGTTCTTCATGCTGTTAATATTTTTTATAAAATTCCTAAATGACAGATTTGAACAAATACTAGTAGGAAGGATTCAGTTAAAAAGTCAACATCTGAAATACTGACAAAATTATGTTAACAAAAAGCATATTCATCTATGTTAAAGTATACACTTAAACCAGTCATGAAACTTGTAAAACCAAGCCTTTATTTTCTCAGGGATTCATAGATATTTGACGGGTGGAGCTTCTAAAGCAAAGTTCTGTAATGCACTGACCACACACTCACACGGCCAGAGTGGACCACAGAACTTTCCCCGAGGAGCCACGGTTCAATGTGTGTGTTTCTCTGTATAAGTGTGTCCATATGTACAAACTAACTTGAGTGGGTATGCAACTTTGGAAGACAAAGCCTATAAGCCTTTTTAAATTCTAGATTTGTCTTCAAAATGTATCAGACATTTACTGCAATCATTTGGGCTTCAGTCAGTTCCCTGGCAGTTGCCTTGAGAAGGTTACCCACTGAGGACCAATCAGCTCCTGAGGTTCCTGGGAAGTAAAACACATGTTAGAATTTATGTCCACTCTCTAGAATGAGCTGACGTGTCTCCATGCATTAACAACTTCAAACTGTTGCAACAACATTAAGGAGAATGCTAATTTGACACAGCCTGTAATGGATGTCTTATTTTATACAACCCGCAAAGGTTTATTTTGGCATGTTGAAACAAGAAAAAAAAAAAAAAATTCAGCCAAGATATGCAATATATGGAAACATACCCACACACCTTTTCCTCCAAATGTAGGCTATAACATTTAAATTCATCAATTCAGTTTTCAGAAGCATATTTAAGAATCAACAATGTACATACTGGCCTACATCTGAATTTGTAAAGAGCTGTTGTGTAAAACAACAGTCATCCATGTTTTTGCACAGGTTCTCTGCTCAGGTTTTGTATCCAAAACTTCTCAAATTACTCTGTTAAATAGTTTAAGCTTGGCATCACTTTAAGAACTGCCTAAAGCAGTATAATTTAGTGCGCACGCTTTTCTGAGTTTAATGCATCACCTCCAAAAACATCAACTAGAGTCCAGAGCCACTAATGAAAGTTTAATTCTGGACTGTAAAGTGTCTGCTTACCTCACGGCTGACCGGTGGCTCTCCTGGCTGAAGCAGACTGAATGCATTGCTGGACCCTCTCTCTCTCTCTCTCCGTCGCTAAAGGAATGTCGACGTGGAGCTGCCAAACGTGAACGTGTAGGGTGCTCATGAACGCGCTCGTCGGAGATCTTCTCTGAGCTCGTACCCTTGGCATAGGTAGAGTGGGCATGGCGCTAATCACAGCTACCTGTCACATTTCGTGTCGTGTTGAAAACTGAGGGGGAAGACATTCTTGAAAGACGGACAATGCATGATTCATCTGAAGCTGTATGTGTTTAAATACATTATATGCATTTGATTTTTTTTGAACGTTTAACATTGTACACTGTGCATGTTGGGGAGCATTGCATCAAAACAAAATCCTCATAAGATTTTACTTAAACTTGCATTAAATTATATTTTTACGTAGCCTAGTTGTAGACTCTAAAAAGAACATCAGCGCAAGTAGCAGTTATTATGCCTTTATTTTACGTTTTAAGAAGTTCAACTTTGCTTTTTCGTTTGTGACTGTGAATATTCGAGGTAAAACTGTTTCATCAACAAGATTATTGATGAGGAAAGAAGGTTGTAAAGTGATGAAGGTGGGTCCATGTTAATATTTGTGTTCTACTCTTTGATTGGCTGATGGATGGTTCCTGAGTTTGTTACCTGCTCTTTGATTGGCTGATGAAGATTGTGGGAGAATCCTGTTACACACGCGTGTCGTTCAGGAATATTTGCTGACACTTGTATTAGACATCCATCAGACAAGTCCTTCAACATCAACTGAAAGACATGGACGACCCTTCAGCTCAGTTTAAACACGAGGTATGTTTAAAAACTGTATTTTAATACGAAACCAAATATGTTTTGTCAAACTTTACCCCTTGGACTGGGTTCATGTATAGCCTATACATCCATGAAATTTGGTGCAACTGATGGAAAAGGACTAATTTGTTTTTTGAAGTACCATTTTTGAAGTTGTTTTTGTGTAATTGTAACCTTATTGTAGAATTGCTGAGATGATCTTAAAAGTTACCTGTGAAATGTATGAAGGTAAAAATTTAAATAAAAAAGGACGGAACTAGCCTGTTAAGAATGATAAACTTACCAAAGCGTTGCAGTGTTTAAAAGAAATAAAAGAAAGCCATCAAACATTATTATTTTGTGGAATTTTACATAGCCTACATGCAGTTTGGTCTTTTTTGGTTACCTTTACTGTCATCATCATCAAGTAGTGTGTATATATACACTGCCGTTCAAAAGTTTGGAATCAGTATGTTTTTTAAAGAAGTTTCTTAAACTCATCAAGGCTGTATCTATTTGATCAAAAATACAGAAAAAAAATATTTTGTGAAATATTATTGATATTTTAAATTTTAATATACTTTCAAATATAATTTATTCCTGTGAAGCCAAGCTGAATTTTCAGCATCATTAGGCTACTCCAGTGTTCAGTGTCACATGATCCTTCAGAAATCATTCTAATATGCTGATTCATAATCAATGTTGGAAACAGTTGTGCTCCTTTGTTACTTTCTTCAGGATTCTTTGATAAATAAAAAGTTACATAAAAAGAACAGTGTTTATTAAAAATAGAAATTTTGTGTTACAATTTTGTGTTACAATATACACTACTATTCAAAAGTTTGGGGTCAGTACATTTGTTCTTTCTTTTTTTTAAAGAAATTAATACTTTTATTCAGCAAGCATGTGATAAATGGATAAAAAGTGATAGTAAAGACATAGAAAACATTTTTATTTTGAATAAATGCTGGTCTTTTTAACTTTTTATTCATCAAAGAATCAAAGAAAAAAGTATTGCAGGTTCCAAAAAAAAAATTAAGCAGCACAACAGTTTCAACACTGATAATAAATCAGCATATTAGAATGATCTCTGAAGGATCACAGAAGATTTGAGTAATGGCTGATGAAAATTCATCACTGCATCACAGAAGTCAATTTTACTGTTTTTTCTGTATTTTTGATCAAATATATACAGCCTTGATGAGCATAAGTGACTTCACATGGTTATCAATGGGTTTAGAGTGGTTACCTTCACTGTCACTATCATAAAGTCTCTCATCCTCTGTGTGTGTATACAGTGTATGTGTGTGTATATATATATATATATATATACCTTTTGTGTATTTGAATATTGGGGTGTAATGAGGAGTGGGGGACAGTGAGAAAAGCTTTGGGCCTGAGGTCTCTGGAACACTGGGGCAGGCCACTCACATAAAATTAGTCTCAGCTGTCATTAATTCAAGTAACTGGGTTGGTTAAATAAACATTTAATTTTGTGCACCTGATCTAGACACACCCAAGGCTGCACTACTGTTTCAGGGTGGGTAGCCATTTACCCCAATGAGAAGAGTTAATTCCTTAATCAGTTGTCTTTTATTCACACAAGGCTCTATCAGCCTGTCTACACTTTAACACAGTTGCATCATCACACACCCAGCTGTAGGCGTGTGTATTCACCTTTCACTCAGCTTACCTTTATACCTTCTTTCTCCCGGTTATTCTTGTTCTGGAGTTTTTTTATTATCTGATGAATTGTTTTCCCTAGGTTGCTCAGTGAACTAAATTCACAACCTCCTATGTAAGTTGGAGCATTTATTTACTTGCGTGACTACAGTGACAGGGCAACAAGTTCAAGGTCTTTATGACTGACTCCTTTACAAATGCTATGCCCACCGCTTAGAAGTTATGTTTGTGTACCAGCATATAAAGTGCGCTCACTCAGAGAACCGCGGTGTCATGGCCTTCAGGTAAACACACACGCTTTTTACACAGAAACAGCAAAGCTGGAATGGACATATGCTGATTATAGGGTCTGATAGTGGTAAAATGTGCTTGAAAATATTTTTAATCACAGACATCAGTGTACAATGTGCACAGCTCTTTATCTCACCTTGTAAACACCAATGGCATTATCTGTCACTGATAGTGAATTAAAATGACAGTAAAAAAATAGGTTGCAAATTAGGCTTTAAACTACAGTAAATGACAAGCTGACTCCTGTTGTTCCCTAATGAGAAGACCACAACCACAACCCCATATGACAAAAAAATCTATATATTTTCATTTTTTAAATTACATTTCAAAATAGCCAAAAGTATATTTGCTAAAATATGTTTAAATATATACATTTTTTTTGCAATATGGGATACTATAGTAAAACAGTGGGATATAAATGAACCTGAAATTAATTGATCTGAACTGAACTTAAAGGTCTGTTAGCATTCCCATTCAACTCAATAGCAGCTGTTCTGTTTTACTCCCATAAGTACACAGTTTAGATCCTGCCATTTCTGCTAATGGGCTCATTCAGGTTTTTTTTTTTTTTTTTTTGTGCCAATCACCTTAGCCATAACTGGATTCATGCCAACCAGTCAAACATTTACCCCTTGTTTGAATTGATCAAACCGATCTGAACTGAAATGAACTTGTCTGATGTGAACTGATCTAATCTGAACTGAATTGAACTTACCTGAACTGATCTGAACTGAAATGTTTCTATTTTCAGTTCCACATCTGTAGTGTGCACCGTAGATGTCACTGACATTTACTTTGAGTAGAAAACAAAGCAGAGACATACTAAAGCACTTTATTGGTCTAGTGTCGTATATCAGGCTCCCTCAGTGGCAGCACAACCTCTGACCATACAATCAGGGCTCACAAATGCATTGATTACCTTTTTATCATATCAAAAGAAGTAATTACAAGTGATCTTGCATCAATGATTCTCAACCTTTTTGACTCCGAGGCCCCACATTGTCCACAACGATATTCAAAGGCACCATAACTTTTCCAGTTGTACATAATTTACTGGATAAAAATGAAGATTTTTACCAATATGAAATGCAAGTTTTCTTGATTTTTTGTTATTTTTGCTTTTTTATCATTTTAGGTGGCCTTCTTTGAAGATTGCGCATAAGTTGCCTAATATGTTGTTCAGTTTAATTGGTTTTGTGCATTGGTTCTGATAAGGTGAAATTAAAGCATGTTTTACTGTATTCATAAAATCATCCGCCCTGAAAGTGTTTATTGTTATACCATGCTACATCAACCTGAAAAGCTTACAGGTGTGTTTGGTAAGAAGGCACCTGCCAAGCAAACGAATATGAATGCAAATCGCACACAAAAACATGACTGATATTGTGAGAGTTCACTGAAAGTTTATGCAAATATGCTCTTATTGTAATACCAGTGTGCACAGCCACATACAAACATGGTCAATTGTCTGTTTTACATGATGTCTTTCTGTTTAGGATTTGATTGATATTTTATGGAGGCAGGATGTCGATTTGGGGGTTGAGCGAGAGACCTTTGATGGATGTCTTCGGCAGAGAGAGATCACAAGAGCAAGAGAAAGAGATTTAAAAAGAGAGCGAGAGCTTGAAAGGATAATGCAAAGGTTACAGAAACTAGACAAGGAGACTGGAGAATTTTTGCCTAGTCCTTCATCTGTGAACTCCCAGGTGACCATTTTATTAACTACACATGTAAACAAATAAACAGTGTGCATCCCTAATATTAATAAATCTCTCAAAATAACGCCTGTGTGCACACCCACACTCTCTATTGTTTAGTGTTGCTTACAGAGCTATTTTCACCATGATTTAGGCTGTGCCCTTCTCAGAGACATTGCATTCTACAAAGTTTAGTCAGCATTCACCTGTTACCCAGAATCCCCTGCTGTCTGCACTGCTATTCTCTCAGAAGTCTCAGAAGCCTCCTTCTCAAGAGCAGGCTTTTAGTGAACTGCTGTCACTGCCGGACTTACAGGTAATTATGCACACAATGTAGAAAGATGTATAGAGACATGCCTGAACTGGTGCATGGTTGGCATTTCATTTTGGAATTTTCCTTCTTGCAAGTTTAGACAAAATTACATTAAATTTGGGTAACTTTAAATTGTAAGAGTCTCTATGGTAACTAATTAAAATCACAGCCACTGAATTTAATAAATCACAAATAAATCAGCACATTCTTAGTAGAGTTGCCTTTCTACCTTAGAAGAAAAATAATAGTGAGCATTTAATGATGGTTTAAATGAAGTGTAAAAAACATTAAAAGTTAACATTGACAGATGCCTAAACTGTTGCTGGTAGCTACCATACAAGATAAGATCTACATTTCAATATTTTCACTCATGTATTATTTCTAGGGCTGCCATTTATTTTAAGCATTAGTTGACTATTAGTCATATAAATCATAATAATGAGCCTTTAACTAACCTAATAAGCGCTCAAGCGCACGCAAAAAAAAGCTTGCCACAGTGCACCGGCAGATTTAATAATTATGAATGTGTCAGGGAAAAAAAGCAAGGAGACTGCATTAACGTTTTAATAATTTGTTGATCAACTAGTGTTTTCTTTGTGTTCGGCTTAAGAGATGAAGTCGGCGACACTGACTCGTCATCTCCGCAGTAGTGATGCGCATGTATGCATGTTTCAGCTGTATTACATAATCTGAGAATATTCGTTTCCTATTTCAATTTTTTCGGTTAAAAGTAGACATTTCCCTCTCTATATATTTTTCATGTCTGTGTAAGGCAAGTATACATGGAGTTTTGCACTCAAGTTCACGGAGACCGAGACGGCAGAAAGCGCATCCTGTTTGCTTTCATTATTTTACAAAAGCGCAATGTTTTGTTGGTATTGTGAGCGCACACAATTAAACGTAGAATCTTTACAGATTCGAAAGGTGTATTACTTTTATCTGTATGAGCAGAAATGACAGTGTTTTAAGAGTAAGTGAGTGCACCGGCGCCTCCTCCGCACAGACACTTTGAATAGTGAACATTTAGGTTAACATTAGATAGAGCGGCAATGTAAAGTTGCTACTACATACATATTTCAGATGAAAAGCCATATTTGAGGTCAATGAATGATAGGTGAGCATGTGGATGTCCTGCCCGATGTACTGTATTAACACAAAGACCAGCCGTTAACGATCTGTCTGTCATGGACTGTGCGACTTACTGTGGATTTTTTTTTCTGTGACTAATAAAATTTTTGTCGACCAAGCCTCTTCTCGTCTACTAACGACTATTTGGGGGCAGCCCTAATGATTTATTTTACTCTTTTTTTTGTTAACAACTGTTTATTGAGTCTTATTTTTTGGAATAGTAGTACAAAACCAAAAGCAACTGTACAAATTTAAAACCCACCCCAACCCATCCCACCCCTTGGTTAGACGTTAGATCCATGTATACGAGAAGTAGAGAGTTCCAATGAGATCATGTCCAACAAATACACAGTCCAGGTTCTTCTGTCCATTGTGTGAGGAGGATTCCAATGGTTGACTAGCAATTTTTTTCCTGCTGTGAGAGCAGCTAACAGTAAAGATCTTTGTTGGATGAACAAGGTGAAGTCCCAAAAGTCATTCATGAAAAAATGGCGTGGATTCAAACATATGGTTCAGATTGTTCATTTTAAATGTGCTCTATAAATTAAATAAAAAATAGGCTTTGTCTTGACTGTGAAGTGAGTGGTAATTATATTTGCACAAACACAATTTCATAAAAGTATCTAGTTGTCAAATCCTCTTAATTTACAATCTGTTAGGTATATTTAGGTAAAAAATTAATACCAGATAAGGGATTCGTATCTAATCAGTAATATTAAAACGTTAAAGCAATAGTAATTCATTTGAGGTGTGTGCTTATTTGAGATATGATGAGTTAATGTTTAGATTTTTCATGGAATAGCATGAAGGTAATGTCCCCACTATCATTAAAATGGCATTCTGACATATCACAGTTGTGTCTAGTACAGCATTGTCTCAGATGTCACCCACAGCTCATACAGTCCCCACTCCTCCAAGTCTAGCATGGGTTGTTGGGTAATAGACTGTAGTAGATCCTGCACCAGCAAAAGGGTCCATCGCTGCAGCTAGTGACTGCATCGAGGGTGTTTGTGACCACTGTCCTGTATCATAAAATTAGAGAGGAGGATGTAATTTTGAAGCGAGGGAGTGGTCTGATTCAATGACCAAGTCTGGCAAAAGTCAGCAAAACAGCTAATATTACTTAAAGCAACTTTAATACTGTTTTTTCCCCAAGTGATAAAATGGCCACAATCACTTCAGAACACATTTTGTGTTAAATTCTATATTTCTTTATTATATATCTTTTTCAATGTACTCTCCCAAATAGGCAAGGCTGCATTTATTTGCTCAAAGCTACAATTAAAACAGTAATATTGTGTAATATAATTACAATTTGAAATATCTGTTTTCAATTTTAACATGTACATTTATTCCTGGGATGGTAGCACTGAATTTTGGTAAATATTTTAGTCTCCAAAAATGTTGACTCCAAAAAGTTTAAAAAATATATATATAATGTGGAGGTTGCAAAATAATACCATACCTCTTTGTAAACTGCAGAATAAAATGATCAAATGTGTTCTTCACATAAATGTATTTAAAAATGACTAATATTTTGTTTCTCTCTTAGTATTATTTGGATGTCCTGGAGTCTGAGGGCTCCAGCTTGCCCCTAGAGGATATCACCGAAATCTGCAACCAGAACCTCCCCGAGCCACAGAGTGAAAACTCAACAGATGAGTTATGTGGCGTTACACAGACAATATCAGACTCTTTTGAGGTTGCTCAGCCTTTATCATGCATACCCTCTGATCCTGTAGAGATCCTGGAAACATGCATACAGACATTCTCAGATCCAGGAAATCCTACACTTTCACCTTCAAACACAATTTACAGCTGCAGTACCCCTGAGAATCAAGTGATTTTACCTAAATGCATCATAAACTCAAGCGATTCCACCCTCAGTGAGTTTTGCCCATATTCCATCAATACCAGTAAACCTGAACAATTAAATAGTGCACCTGGAAGGGACGCTCCACAAACGCTTTTACAATTTGAGGAGCACCACGTTCTGTTGGGTTTTGACGACTCTGCTTCTGTTGGCTCTGTGGATTTAGAGACATCCCTCTACGCTGCTGACACCTTAAGTAATGCCCAATCAGACAAGGATGAGCTGGAGAGCATCCAATCAGATTACACCGATCTGCTGCCTTTATCTGTACACTCTGATTCTGTGGAGGCAACGCTGAATGAAACTGTTACGTCTTCACAACACCAAACTCAAGATGAATCAGCACCTAAATATTCACCTCAAGCAAATCCCTTAACCACAAGCAGAGCTGCAGGTGTCCGGCGCACATGTCGTGATGAACAGCGGGCCCAAGCCATGAGTTTGCCGCTTAGTGTGCATGACATCATCAACCTGCCCGTGGAAGCATTTAACGAAGCCATCAGCTCTTGCAAACTCAACAACGCTCAGCATATCCTCATCAGAGACATTCGAAGACGTGGTAAAAACAAGATGGCAGCCCAGAGCTGTCGCAAACGAAAGCTGTATAGTCTCATTGATCTCGAAGAAGAGATTGAGGGGCTGAAGAGGGAGAAGGAGCAAACCAAGGAAGAAAATGAGAGGAACGCTAGAGAACTTTATGAGACGAAAGAAAAGCTCAGGAAACTTTACAATGAGGTGTTCAGACAGATGAGAGATGAACATGGAAACTCCTACAACCCTAGAGAATACAAACTACAGCACAGCACTGATGGCACGGTTTACCTGCTGCCACGTGGAACAGCCAACAAGACAAATACGCCAACAGAGGATTTACCTTTTGCTTTATAATAAACCTGAAGTACAGCAAAGCTCTTTTGGTGTTTATAACTTTACACACCAGGGACTTTAGTTTTGGGATGTTGTGGTCTTGAGGAATCACAATGTTTGTGTCTGGCATTCACATTCATCTCCTATTGATTTTGTCAAGGGAGGTTGGTTGAGTGACAATTTATCCAGTTACATTAGCGTCATCCCCCAGCCACTGTTTTCAGTCATGCAGTACAGCTACTGTCTACTTGAATAGGGAAAGAATGAAATCTCCAAAATTGTTGTCAATGTTACATTTAAATGACAATAAAATCAAACAACTATGGTATTATAAATTTTAGCTTGAATCATGAGGCTAATTCAGTTAATGCAAATACATACATATATACTGTATGTGTATATACATACATGAAATATTACAATTTAAAATAACTTTTCTATATTTTTATATATTTTAAAATGTATTTTTTTAGTAATGGCAACACAGCCATTACTCCAGTTTTCAGCATCACATGATCCTTCAGAAATCAATCTAATATGCTGATTTGGTGATTAAGAAACATGTGTAGTTATTATCAAGTTTGAAAAAAAGGTGTTGCTTAATATTTTTGTAGAAACAGTGATACTTTTTTCCCCCTCAGAATTCTTTGATGAATAGAAAGTTGAAATAGATTTCACTTTTGATCAGGTTAATTCATCCTTGCTGAATAATCCCAAATTTCTCTTTTACTGACTCAAAGCTTTCAAACAGTAGTTGTGAAGTCGTGGCCTAATGGTTAGAGTCGGACTCGTAATCCAAAGGTTGCGGGTTCGAGTCTTGGACCGGCAGGGATTGTAGGTGGGGGGAGTGAATGTCCAGCGCTCTCTCCACCCTCAATACCACGACTGAGGTGCCCTTGAGCAAGGCACCGAACCCCCAACTGCTCCCCGGGTGCTGCAGCATAAATGGCTGCCCACTGCTCCGGGTGTGTGTTCACGGTGTGTGTGTGTGTGTTCACTGCTGTGTGTGTGCGCACGTTGGATGGGTTAAATGCAGAGCACGAATTCCGAGTATGGGTCACCATATGTCACTTCACTTTCACTTTACAATATACTGTATAGAAACTATAGAAAATATTTCTGTGTTGACTGTGTATATGTGTAGATTATAATATATAGTATATATATATATAGTATATATTAGTAAATATATGTGTATAGATGTATATTCATTTGTCACACAAATTTGGAAATAGGCAGAGATTATTTATTGACAACTCCAGAATTTTACAGATTATATGACAAGATTCTGAATAAATTAAATATTCATGCTAAATGTTATTGGAAACTGTAAGATTTCTTGGAGGGCTGTCTAAAATACATATTTAGATGGAAAAAAAGATTTGATGCATGTACTGTGTATCTGCAATAGACAATCTGTTTTACGAGTACTTGTGTGTTCTAATTATTAAGCAAGTTTTAACCACATTATTTTGAATTCAAATACTCTAAGATTGTCATGTAGTTCCAATATACTTATATCCAATAAAAAACGTTTAAAAGTTAAATAATAGCTAAATACAATGACACTTAATTTATGTATTAACTGAATATTGAGTATAGGCTAGGACAATTTTATGCAGCATTAATACGCCCCCTGCTGGAGCAACAACAACAACAACAACAACATTATGCCAAGTATTTAGCTGCATCAAAGGACTGTCTCATCATTAAAATGTTTAAATTACATATATTACATATTATAACACGTTTGAATTAGCATGAACAGAATTCCTTGTTAACACAGAAACTTGAGTCTAAACTTGAAGTTTATTATACTTCATAGTGCAGGCACTTTCCATGTACACATCATTTTAGACAAAGGCACCACACAGTGGAAAAAAAAAGATTTACATCAACTACATTTTTATATATGAAATATAATTCTACTGTTGCGGCAGGCAGGTTCCTGTTATGGCATTATGAACAGGCAAAGACGTAGTTTGGAATTGTGTGGGGAACATTTTAAATATTCACAAACTTCTATTTAATGGCCCTTTCTCCCTCCTACTGATCTATATAGAACTAAGAATGTGATCTTTTAATGCACATAAGACATTAAAGATATCAATCATTTCAGCCAGATCAATCACTTCAGATCAGAGGAGTGAGAAATGTTGGGCAAAGTGTGGTGCTCAGGGTAGTGAGCCTTTGGAATGGCGCGTGGACCCTGACTGGCTCTCTCGGTCGTGCTCCTTAAAGTAAGTCTGTTCAATACGATGGCAGAAAGAAAGCAGGTTGGTGTAGGATTTAACCTTTTCGGCAAGCTCGTCATTGGACAGTTGTGTGGTGAGTATGGTGAAAAGATGACCAAACACCAGAGCATCTAGTTCAGTTGGCCTGTGACATTGAAAGTACAACGATTAGTAAAGACAGCATGTGATAACGGAGTTATGTTACACGTCTGTATGTGTACAGATGCTCAACTTCTGAATTGTAGTGTATGTGCACAAAACGTACTGTTTGTTGAAAAAGTAGGGCTGTGTTCCCAATCGCTGTGACAAGGCCTGACAGCACTGATTCACATCTTCATACACCTGAGATGAGGAAACCCACACAAAACTTTATGCACCGCACATTGATGAAAGAAAAACACACCTGACTTGGTCAGTGAATTATACTTAATTTATCTGCACACAAAAACAAACCTGCTCCAGGCTCTTTCCAGACCATCCAATCGCGTTCATCTTCCTCCGCACCTCCCACTGCTTCTGATAGGCCAGAACGTGATTGAGGGGCCAAGAATAGGGACTACTGTATCGTGGCCTAGAGATCTAAACACACACTACCATTAAATATGTACCATGATGTTATATATTTACATATGCGGACATTTAGTGCCACTGATGTCATCTTTGTTAATATGATATATGATTTGGGAACATCCTTATACATGACACATACCTCTGTAGCAGTGTAGTCATCAGACCACTGGATATACAACTAGAAAAAAAAAATGTTCACTAGTCAGCAGTTTATCACTTTTAAAATATTTATGTAAAGATAAAATACATATAATTATAGAAATCCACAAGCAAAGATACATAATGTGTTTTTTTTTACAAATGTATCAATCAGATTTTTTGTATATGGTGACCATTCAAAGGTTAGGGGTCAGTAAGATTTTTTTTTTCAATTAAATTAATACTTTCTTTGAGCATGGATGCATTATATTGATTAAAATTTAAAATTGTTACAAAAAAGTAACATTACATTTCAAATAAATGCTGTTCTTTTGAACTTTCTGCTCATCAAATAATCCTGAAAAATGGATCACATTTCGACAAAAATATTAAGCAGCACAACAACAAAAACAACAATATTAATAATAATAGTAATTTTATTTATTTTAGATTATATTAGTATATTAGATTAATATATTAATAGTACACTTGAATGATTTTTGAAGTTTAATGTGACACTGAAGACTGGAGTAATGGCTGCTAAAAGTTCAGCTTTACCAGGAATAAAATATATTTATATCAAATAAATTATATTTAAAAAAATATTAACATAGAAAATAGATATTTTCGTAAAACATACTTCATAATATTACCCTTTTACTGTATTTTAACCAACTAAAAGCAGCAGTGGTGAGAATAAAACACTTCAAAACAAAATTATACCGACCCCAAACTTTCGAAAGGTTTTGCATGCTGATGTGTGCAGGTCTGTACCTCTGCAGTCAGCAACATGTTATTGACCAACTCCATGTAAGCCTTCATCTCTGCCCTCTGGACATCATCCAACCCATCACTCAGAGAATGACCCTATGGACAGCAATGTCAGCCAACAGTCAAACATTGTAGGATTCATATGGAATTTGTTTTTAGAGTGAGAGTGATACCTTTGCCTTTGTAAACTGAACAATCGGCCCCAATTCTGACACAACTTGATTTCCAACGTGGATGAAAGGAACCTTCCCTAATAAACAGAGAGGAAGAGACATTTCAAGAGATATAATCAAACTCTGGCTGATACGTTCAACCTGACAAAGCCAAAGCTCTTTACCACCACCCTTCCAACATAAGATAAGACTAAGAAAAGCACTAAAAAAAAAAAAAAAATGCTGAAAACGAGTGACTGTTAAGTAAAGACTTTGGTTGCTCACCTGACGGTGACATGTATTCAGCATTGGCACGGCAGGACACCTGCAATCTGAGAGACGAAAGCCTCTGCAGCAAGAGACATGGCAGCGCAGAGCAAATCTACTTTACCCGAAGCACAATAACTGATGAAAAAACTGAAATGGCATTTATTTCCCACGCAAGGGCAAAGCAAGCTCCTGTCCCAGTCTAGTGACGTCACCCTGGAGTTTTTCCTGCTTTCCAGCCAATCACGTTCCTTCTTCTTCTTCTTATTATATTTTACGGTGTTTGACATCCAGTGTATTGGTGCATTACCGCCACCTTCTGCAATCACGGTCCTCCACTTCCGAGAAAGCGGCATTTCACTGCAGAAGCTACTTTTTGCAACATTATTCTTAGAAGCTTTTTTAAATTTTAGTTTGATAATATCTTTGATTCCGGCTCTGTATATTTTATAGTTATTTATGTGCTAATGTATTTTATAGTGGAGGAGCAGGTGTCTGCAAGCGGTCATTATGGTGCAGTTAACTGCGCGCGGACAGTAAATCATGTGTGTGTGTGTGTGTGTGTGTGAGCCGCATATCAATAAACCTAAAAAAATATGAATTTGTTTGGCTAATATTTGTATATGAGAATAGAGATAATTCTTGATGTTATTGTATTGCATTTATTTGGAAACAAAAATGACACATTTATACACTTTCTTTTTATTACAGCTCATTATACATTTAGAACACTGACACATATATTCAAGTCACATTTCAGCTTATCAGTAAACAAAAAGTGCATATGCACTTTATTGTAGTGCTGTATTTTTATTTTATTTATTTTTTCCCCAGGCTTGAGCGGAGGTCGGGGCATCTTAACCTGTTCTTTAAAAGGAAGGAAGAGATGAAAAGCAAGCTGAAGAAACAAAATTCAATACAAACACACATTAAAGACTTGGTAATATTCTAATTATTTAGGATAGGCCTATTATTAGATGTTAGACAAAATCACAATATATTAGTCTTTTAACCTAAGCGTAATAGCTAAATATTTGAAAGGCAAAAAACTAAAAAACTGCTTAAATAGCTATTTTAACCAGCACCGTTTGTTTTTGCATCTAGTGTGATTCAGGTACGAAACAGAATAAAAAAAATTTAATTAAAAGATTAAAAAACAGTGGTTCAGTCGTTGCATTCAGCAAATGCAGTGTGGTTTTCTATGGAAAGCAGACGTTTTTGTATCGTCCATATACTCCCCTAAAACCGAATCTGTGAATGTTGTGGAAACACACATTCGGTTCTACAGGGTATATATAGACGACCGAACAAAGATTCCATATGAATGTTCCGAAATGGAACGTCCTAAAAAATTAAGAGCACAAACGTTTCCATAAATAAATCAAATAAAATAAAAAATTTGGAAAAAAATAAAATAAAAATAAAGCGTTGCTAATGTTTAACACATGAAAATCGAAAACACCCTGTAAACAAGAAAATCTTTTTAAAAGCAAAGTCTATTGAAAGCCTAAAGTCTAGCAAAGTAAAAAAAAAAAAATGCTATTTTGAGGTATTTAATGAGTTGGCTATTTTTTCTGAGCATGAATTTGATGTTATTAATATTGTCTAATTCAAATAAAATAGGTGCCTTTTGTAATCATGTAATAAAAAAATAAATAAAACTATTTGAGAAATCTGCTATCTCAGGACATCAAGAAAATCAAATTTCTTTCCTGGTGTCTCTGTGTTTCTTTCTCTCCCTCTCTCTCTCTCTCTCTCTCTCTCTCTCTCTCTCTCGCCGCAATGCAGTAAGGTAGTAAATTAGGAGAACCCTCTCGCTTTCAAATTTAAATTGATTCGTTAACAAAGAAACCAGAATAAGTCAGATTTACTCATAGAACAGAAATGCACAACACATTTTGACTTATTTGACCTCATCTCAAGTTTGTCTTATTGTCTTAAATTGTTAGTTACAATTTCTCTTATTCAATAATGTAGGGTAAATTGCCGTCTGCATAAAAAGACACAGGATGGCCAGACTATAAGAATTTTCCTGTTAAAATTCACAATTGATAATTATTGATAAAGCTACTGATTGATCAGAAAAGTCAATAAAAATTGTTTTAAAAAGAAAAAAACATTAAGTTTTGCAGCTGCACTTACCATTTGATGCAAACACGACCTATTTAAAATACATTTCCCTGTATTAAAGTAAACAGTCGATATTTAAAAGAGACAGAAAAAGAAAAGAGTAAAATAAAAAGAAATACAAAAAAATACAAATAAAACATACTGCACAAATGATAAAACAGACAGAATTGCAGACAGATGTCCTCTTACTGAGCTTTCCTGTGCAACAGAGCGCGTGGGAAGGAAAGAGAGGGGCCAATATTACCGCGAGCCCTGAGCGCGTCTCATCTGTGATACCCAATGACGGACGCGCGAGGCTCGTAAAACCGTTTTACAACCTGAGCTGTAAATCAACTTTTGAGCTGGGAAGAGCTTAGAAACCGCATATTTTCTACCCCACAGTGGCGTTGCCAGCTAACCATTTACAATCTACAAAAACGAACAAATGAAGGAAACCGAAACGTCTGAAACAGCTCAAAATATAGGGCGCAGTCCGGTAATACGGGCAGCAAGTATCTGCACATGCATGACTGCTCGTTGTAAGATATGTTATGTCATTTTATGATTAAAAAGGTAAAATCCCTTATCCATTTAAAAATCAGAAATTCCCTTTTTTCAACACTGTTCACCTAAAACTGGTCTGTGCATGACTTGTGATCAAGGAAACAAAAGTTACAATTTTAATTAATATCACTGCCTTTCATTTATAGCATGGTATTACAAAAAAATAAAAATAAAAATAAAATCCGATAGTCTACAATACAATGACCCTGAAAGGCCTATGTCTGTCTCTCTCAGCGTGTGTGTGTGTGTGTGTGTGTGTGTGTTTGGTGGGAGTTGAGAGAGCCTTAATGTATTTGTGCATTGGTGTTAGAATACGAACATTTTATAATATTATACAATATTACATTTACCTAATATTAAAACTCAGTTTGATTGTGTGAGCGCGTGTGCATAGAAACACTGCATTGCTCTGTAGAACATTTTTTATGCAGCATTCGTCGTAACGTCCTGACAGTTGTAATATATTTTAAAAATCTTTCAATTATAATTTTAGGCCTACGTGTAATTGCATTTCCCCACAACTAATAAAATAAACATGGGATTATAATTGAGTGTCTATGTGTAGCCATGAAGCCTATTGGATACTGCAGATTCTTTCGATATTTAATGAACAATATAAATGAACGGAACCATCAAAATATCTCTTAAACGTCAGTTTATATAATATAATAATTATAGGTGAAAGGTAATGGGCTTTTTTTGTAATAGAAATAGAAAAAATAAATAAAAAATCTGCTCCTGGCAAATTTTATCATTTAACAGAGCTGTGTATGTATTTTAGGCACACTGTGACTGTGTGTATAAGCAATTTGCTATGTCAATTCAATAAATGCCGGTCACTGAATGAGCAGGATTAATAGCATATTTTATTCAGCCCCCTCAGTGTTTTGGCCTGCCAAAATTATTATTTAAAATTACTATATCTGGTAAAAAAAATAAAAAAAATAAAAAAATCCTAAAATATGTGCAGGGTACGTTTTATGCTGGTTGCATGATGTATATTGATAAAAAACAGTTTTCACAGCTAAAACATTCTGCTTTCGTTTATACATTTACATATTTTATATTTCCATGTAGGATACCACCTTTCTTTTTCATTTGTTTTTCGTAGTGTAATTTCTGATAATTATCGCACAAAGAAGGGCCATAAAAATGGGGTCATAATTTTATATAATTACGGGATTATTAGCTGAAATTTTTTAAATCCAGGTTTAATGCAGAATTAAATTTAAGCATTATTAGACGAGATAAATTGGTGCAAGGCTTTTAATCGTAAACTACAGGGCTTTTATTTTGAAGGTTCAAATTAACTTCCGAAACCCTCTGATTACGTCACCGTCACACGCTCCCCCTCCGACCCATCTCTAAAGGCAAGTTAACGAGTGAACTCATGCAAATTTGAATCGTATAATATGCTCCAGAGAATATTAACCTAATGAACATATGTTTAAAAAACTTACGGCTTTACATTAAGCGAATTTGATCCAGGACAGTTTTAGGGCTGGTGTTTTCTGCCTGTCCCTGTTACAGTAATATCCTCTGCAAAAATTACAGTTGCACTGTTGTGTTATTTCTCAGTTGAATATACTTAACGTTACTCTTTGTATTCGTTTGGTTGCAAGCGTGTTTCGTAATATTATGTACAAGCAATGTCTTCCAGACAGATGCATTTGAGGGTGTGGTGTGTTTTGAGGGTAATTAAAATGCTTGGTTTCTGTTTTTAAGGTGTGGATTTCGCGTTACTGACCATGGGAGCCATAATTTCACGGTGGAAGGTGAGAATATTTCTCCTTTTGCAATTTTTACCCCCAATCCAGTTCTTGCACTACTTTATCAAACCCATTCTATAAACAATAATGTAATTGTTATGTTCCAACAGACTAAACCTTCCACTGTGGAACTTCTAGAGGTACTGGATAAGGTATGTTCTCCACTGTTGTCCTGCCCTTTCAAACCCACAGACTACTTTCAGACATTGTGACCTTATCACACATCACAGAGCTGTATGTCATCATCTGAACCCTTGTACTGGCTGCAGTTCCTTGCTGTACTCATTCCTGGCTCGCCTCCTGAAGCCTCCATCTATCTGGAGACTGTATTGACAGGACCATCTGTCTGCTGGGCTGCTGCGGTTGACCTTAACTGTCCAGTAGTGGTCACTGCTTTGGTTTAGAGTGAGCTGTAGGAATACACTATGCAATTCCAGGGGGCTTTAAGTTTAATTTCTACTGTACATTCAAATGTAACTAACAGAGCTTATATCCGGCATTTAGTATTCATGTTCTGCATTAGCCAGGCCAATGCTGCTCAGATTTATGTTGGGCGTAGGTTTTAATGAAATGCTGTAACATGACACATGGTGACAAATCTGTTATTCATGCCACCATATAAACAAACATTATAATTTATTTTGAGTAGTTATTGCTATCCGACCTGACCTTAAAAATGACTTTTGCTAGTGTAAGCTAATGTAGTTAGATTCAGTCATGTTATTTCATAATTCAGATTTTTGAATAACGTGTTTATTTGCATATGTGTTTTATGATTTGTATTATTTTTGATACATCAGGATTTTACGGCCATATTGTGAGAACATGGAGCTCTCGCTCAACTTGTAAAAAAACATTAGTTTTATTCAGAGGCCCACATTGAGCAAAAATATGCAATTTGGTGCAGATGTTGTTATTTATATGGCCAAAACAAAAAAATAAGTTTTGCTTATAATGTAAATCAATGAGATTTTTTTTCCTGTAACATTATTGAAGGCTTACTTGCATAAAATCATGTTAATAATTGAGAGAGCCTAGAAATGTATGAATCATACATGATATAGTAGAGTAGACACATTGGTAATAATCTAACAGTATTGTGACATGAATCTACAGGACATAAAGGACCTTGATGAGTTTCGTGCAAAGAACCAGCGTTTGCTGAAGTTGTGGGTGGGCCGACTTCTCTTCTACTCATCTGCTCTGTATCTGATCACATGTCTGTGTGTGTATTACCTGTACTTCCCTGAGCAATGGAGCGCTCGGCTCATCACTGCCTTGCCTCTGCTGGCCTTTCCTGCACTGTGAGTTCTATGTTTTATTCATGGATAATGCCATTGTGTTAGGCTTGCTTATTGCATTACTTTTGATGTTATTACATTTGTATTACATATTATGTCACACACATATGTGTGTGTGTGTATGTATTGCATTGTGTTATACTCCTTTTTAAAGGCTCTTTGGCTTATAGGTTATTGTGTTGCATTATTAGTTTGTTAATGTGTTTTCTTGCCTAATTCTGTATTCTCTCGCTTCATAGAGTGTTGCTAGTAAGAAAACTGCTCATCTTCCTTTTCTCCAAACGTACAGAGAGAAACAGTAAGCATATGATATGTTGTTTTTCTTCATTCTTCAAAGTTTTATTCTTTTTTTTCACCGTATTGTTCATAAATATGTTTGAATACATCAAAGATCTTGACAGGGATCTGCTTGGGTTTTGATTGATGGACTCACTGGTCTGTTGAGTGAATATCTTTATATGTTGACTAATTTATGGTTTCTTCTGTTTCAGATGAAAAATTAGATGATTTAAAAGCCCAGAAACTGAAAATTGTAAGTGTGACCGCATACACATTAGAACTGATGTCTAAGGAATTTAGCTTGTTTGTGGCTACTAATATATCAGATTAATAAAATTGTTCATATGAACCATGAAACAAATTAACTATGTTTTTTGTCAGCTTGAGGAGGTGATGGAAACGGAGACCTACAAAAATGCTAAACTCATATTGGAGAGATTCGATCCAGAATCTAAAAAGAAAGCAGTAAGCACAGTCAGATGTATTATTAAAGCTTTACATGTATGTAGAGATTTATTTTTGGAGCTAGTGAGCTAGATGAATACATGGTTTGTCTTTACAGGAAGCAGAAGCCACTCCAGTCAGACCACATATGACGCCTAGACCAGGACAAGGTTATATTTTTGATTATGTGTTTATGTGTGTTTTCCTTATGCATCATGTACCCTGTACTCTCATTATATCCAGACCTTCGGCAGCGGCACGTTGCAATGGCTACTCCTGGTCCAGTATTCAGTCCCAGGTCCCCAGGAGGTACACCCCTTCGCGGTGCTCCAGGAGGGCCTCCAGGAGGGCCTCCAGAGAAAGGGCTAGCCGGGTCTGTAGGCAGCCCAACAGGAGCGAGCCAGGCAGAAACACCACAACAAATGATGAGAAGAAGCATGAGTCCTTATTCACCAGGACCTGGATCAGGTTCAGTACACTCATACTCGTATATAAATCCTTGCATTGATAAGGAAATGAAAAGCAGATAGCTGTAAATCTATGAAATTCTGATAAAATAGCAGATAATATATCCTGTGGCTGTAAATCAATTGAATTTATATTTAAGGGTGATATCATACTTTTTTATTATTTAGTACATGCGCCTGTTTATTGAACATTTGGGTCTTCGATCATACAGTATAAATGGCTGTGTGTTAGAGTGACTGTAAGGCACTAATAATTATTTTTATATTTTGATGATAAATGGCTAAAATATAGTGCTATTTTGTCTAAAATTAAATTAAAACATAAATTTTAAATACTAAAATAAATTTGTGCATTCCAACATTAGAACTATACAGTAAGAAAAATGAACATTTATTTCTAGGTATGCTAAAGAGTACATTTAACAATGTTATTATTAGTGTCATTAGTGGTTCTAAAGATCAACTTTGAGTAAATATATATAGAAATGTAAAAATAAGGGAAATGAGCATGCATAATAATTTTTTTTAGTATCGACTAACATTTAGCATTGTGCATTCCTAGTTTTAGATACACTGTTTTAATACAATTTCACATATAAAAGTATGGCTAAAATGCCCAATTTTATGTGCATTATAAAGGTGTCCTTTCTAACGTGATAGTTCACTTAAAATAATTCTGTCATCATGTACTCACCCTCATGTCATTCCAGACTTGTACGATGACCATTCTTCTGCAGAACACGAAAGATATTGTGAATAATGTTGGTGACTATTGACTTGCATTGTATGGACAAAACAACACTGAGACATTTCTCAAAATGCAGCAGAAGAAAGAAAGTCATACAGGTTTGGAATGACATTTTTAGGTGAACTATCCCTGGATAGTGTAGATCAAGGCATTTGCACAGTTTAAGCCTGTATAAAAAATCCTTGTTTGCTTCTTACTCAAGGATTAAAGCATTCCTCACTAAATCAATATTTTCTGGGGCTTAAACACAAGCTGAACTTTATAGGCTTCTTACTGCTTTGCCATATTTGATGTCATTTGCATTATTGTGAATCCTAGCGTGCCATTTTCTTGGGCTGTGCAGTGATGAAGTGTTGATTATGCTTTTGATCCTTTAGGTATGCGTCCTCTTGGTCCATCTCTTGCTCGACCCATCCTTCCACGAGAGCGCAGCGCTGTGGACAGAGTCATTGAGTATTTGGTGGGAGATGGACCTCAGAACAGGTATTGCACTGGTATAACATACAAATAGCTTGATGTACAAGTTAAGAGAAATACATTAAACATTGTACAGGCTAGAATCATGTCAGTACATGTGATAATAATTTGTTTCTTGCACTCCTCCCATTTATTCTTATGCTTTCAGATATGCACTGATTTGCCAGCAGTGTTTTTCCCACAATGGTATGGCTTTGAAAGAGGAATTTGAGTATGTAGGTAAGAACCTGTCAGAACACAGTACGGAACTGTGAAGATGCTTCTTTCCCTGAGGATTTTATTTTAATACTCATGTGTGATGTTTTATGTTACAGCGTTCCGTTGTGTTTATTGCTACTTCATGAACCCGGCGAGAAAGACGCGCCCCCAGGCACCCAGACTCCCAGAATTCAGTTTTGAGCGCAGACTTCGCTCTGAATCTCCTGAAACACAGTCTTCTGCCACAACCGAGACACCAGAGGACAGTGACGCGCCTGAAGGTATTTCATGTTGCTGACAGTCAGTGACCCTCATTATCAAGGCCTCATCAAATCATTTTGTCATCTTGTCATGCCATGTGTCAATCGTTCTTAAAACTGCAGCTGGAAAGCCTCCAAGAGGAGAGCAAACAACTTTGAAAGTCAAGACATGCAGTTTTGAAGAAATCATTCACATTTATTATTTGTATGAATGAATGTTGTATTTTATTTTATTTGTGTGTTTTTTAGACCGTATTGTCTCGGCTCGCTCCACTTGTGTTTCTCACTCTGGCACCCCCTGGAGTAAAGTTCATAGTTTCAAGAAATTTCCCTCAGGTCCCAGAACCCACACACAGACACACTTTACTTAAACATACACTACTATTCAAAAATTTGTGGGCCGGTATGATTTTATTTGTGTGTTTTTAAAAGGGTTTTATGCTCACCAAGGCTGCATTTATTTGATCAAAAATGCAATTTACAATTTAAAATAACTGTTTTCTACTTCAGTCTTCAGTTTTAGTTATAGGCTTTAGGTGGATGGTTTCTTTTTATCAATGTTGAAAATTTTGTGCTGCTTAATATTTTTGTGAAAACTCTTATACACATTTTTCAGGATCCTTTGATCAATAGAAAACTATTGATTATTGATTTTTGTAGCATTATAAATGTCTTTACTGTCACTTTTGATCAATTGAATGTGCTCTTGCTGAATAAAATTATAAATTTATTCCAAAATGTTACTGACCCCAAACCTTTGAATAGTAGTGTATGCACTGCATGATGCTTTGGTGCTAAAGTATTCTCTCCTCCTTTCAGTTACTGTGAGTAACATAATCATGATCACAATCATTTCCTATTCATAGACCACTCTACACAAAATCAAACAACACAATAATGACTGTCACCATTACAAAGCAGGAAGGTGTGTGTTTGTTAATGGCTGTTAATCTTATTTGAATATAGGGGGAAAAAAATCTAATATGTGATTTGAAATGTTTTGTCTGTTTTATATCTGTCTTACGGGAAATATCCTGCATTTTTGACATTCAACTTATTTTGTGCTCTTTATAGAAATAGAAACTGCCACCAAAAAGATGACTGGAGCAACTAATGTTAATATTGCAAAATATCTGCAAAATTACTATTAGTTTTAGCAAGATGGTCAGTTGCTTGGTTAGATACTGAATGTCTAAAATGTTGAATATCTCTCCTTAAAAAATCTGAACTGATCTTGTTTCCAAACCCTTAGGTGCATGGCTCATTGTCTTAAATGTTTTCCCTATAATTATTAATTGGCTTATTTACAGTCTTGATAATGCATGTTGTGCTTCTTTTAAACATGTATTATCATACTGAGTGAAGAATACCACAAATTATATTCTTAATTTTTAATGCAATAACAGGCCTAATACATACACAATTTCACACACACACAACATTGCCATGGCTTTTAGCAGTAGACTTTTATATGCTTCGTTATTTTATTTTTACAGATGACATAGAAAGAACTACCACTGTGGAGCCTCAGGAACCTACCGCTGAAGATCCACCTGCTGCACGTGAAACAGAGGAAGAAGAGGCACAGTCTCAGCAGAGCCCGTCCCCCTCAGAGGATGTCCAACAGGAAGAGGCTGGAGCGCAGGAGCAACAGCAGAAAGAGGAGGAATCAAACTAAACTGTGTTTGAATGCAGTTTAAACATTTTTGGGTTGTTTGGTTTTAAGTTTACTCTAAAGCATGTTCATTAAGTACATCTTAGTAATTCTGCTTTTAAAGAGTTTTTACTGCTAATTTATTTATATATGCACCACAGTGTTTAAATATAGGTTGATAAATATCATATCACATTACAGTTTGTAATACTAATGGTGTGGTGCGCCCCATAGTGGTAATATCACCCAGTACAATACCAGTGCGTGGTTTGTTTATGAGGGTGATTTCACAAACAAACTGCAATTGCTAAAGTCAGAATAGTATAAAATCTTACAGTGTTAGCATTCAGTTGCATAGTAAATAAGAATAAAACATGTAGCAGGAGTTTAGCTGTCTTTGTGTTTACAGAATTATTTGAAACTGCAAGCTGAACAAAAATACACTCTGGAAAAAAAAAGCATAGTCCTTGTAGGGGAGTGGTGCCTTTTTTTTTATATTCTTTTGTTTTGAATTGTTTTAATTGCTTGTGTTTTTCTGGCCAACAGTTTGTTTACTTGTTTGCGTATAATAATTCAACTGTCTTGTGCCTTTCTGGTTAGGAATATGTCTGGGACTTACTGCACAGTTTACAAAATTGCAAAATTTGTCAAAATAATTGGTTTTCATACATAGGACGTTTTCTGCATTGATGTTTATGCTTTACAAGTCAACTTGTGCCAGAAGTGACACTGGTATTTATTCATGGATTTAAGAAAAATTATGGTAATCATAATTTTGTAGTCAACTGTTCCTCTGGATTTTGTATTAGTTATTTAATTTCCATGTTCATTGTTAATTGACTCTTATCTCAATAAGCAACACAAAATTCATGTGCTTTGGAACTGGAATTATCCACTTGTTCGTGTTTGTTTGTCAGTACTTGCAAGTTGTGCACATGTCTGTTGCATTTACAGACTGGATTGTGCATGGTAAATCCAATAAAATGCTTTTTCTAAAGTGATTCTTTCAACATTATCATGAAAAGTGAGTTTTTGTCTGGTAGGAAACAAAGTGATTCTTTAAGAATTAAGAAGCACAATATAGAGAGGCTATTTGAAAGTTTCTGAAGCGCAAAAATTCATGCATGATATTAATGGGTAAATACTTATGCTAAGATAATATTCAGTTTAATATATAACCTTTTTTTGTCATATGTTGCCCATAGCAATTGAAGTAACTAAAAAATGTAACATTTAATTTTCATCTTGAGAAAGTTAATTTTTTTACTCTGGATTTTCAGTTGTTCCAACTCAAATACACCAGCAGTGCCTTAAAGGGATAGTTCACCCAAAAATAAAAATTCTGTCATCATTTACTCACCCTCAAGTAGTTCCAAACCTGTATGAATGTCTTTGTTCTGCTGAACACAAAGGAAGATATTTTGAAGAAAGTTTGTAATCAGGCTGTTTTGGGGCACCATTGACGTCCATAGTAGGACAGAAAAATACTATGGAAGTCAATGGAGCCCCAGAACTGCTCTGTTTCCCACATTCTTCAGAATATATTCCTTTGTGTTCAGCAGAACAAGACATCCATACAGGTTTGGAACTACGTGGGGGTTTTCATTTTTGGGTGAACTATCCCTTTAAGTTACAACAATCACGTGTTCTTTGATAGGATAAATAACATGTTATTTCTCGGAACCTAAAAATATCTTAGATGTGATCTTTGAGATATTTTCATTATGTCAAATCTAATACAACAGCAAACACATTATGATATGAAATATTTGTACAAAACTAGGAATTCTTTCATGGTCCCAGTAATGTTTTATATGCTTTTATAATTGCATTAGCTTATTAACAATTATGAAGACAATGTCCAGAACTAAAGTTCTAAATATTGTATTTGATCTTAGTTGTATGTGCTTCAGTAATCTATTTAACCTTATTTTATTAAACACTTGACCTGCTTGTTCAGACATTTTTCAAATATATAACCTTGCTGTCTGTTGAATGTGTAAAATAGAAGTAAATATGACTAATGTTTTCTTTGCCCTCAGCGCGGTTTTAAATAAAGCACCATTGAATGACCTTCAAGCGCGTCATACAAGCATACGGGAGCGTCATTAAATAGAAGGTCGGGCACGCGCAGTAGCTCCTCAGCGGTTCGACCTCTGCAGCCGGGTAAGTGAAGGAGAGCTAAACGGGTACCTTTCTTATACCATCATTACGCTTTAGATATATTTAATCAAACCATTTGATCCGTTTCATATTCTACAGATTATATAGCCCTTGCAGAAGGAGCTACTTAGTAGCGTTTTGAAAGCGCTGATATTGCATTGACCTTAAACTGTCTGCTTTTTCCATAGAGACAGACGCGGGTTTATTCCTCCCCTCAGCTAGCGAGCTCAATCAAACATGTACGCCTGTGCAAAGTTCGTGTCCACACCCGCACTGGTGAGTATTTCTTTACGGTTAGGATAGAATGGAAAATCTCAGAGAATTATGCTTCCTTAAAATGCAAGAGGCCTGGTGCACTTGACTTTTATTTCTTATGATGATACAGTGCGTTGTTTGCATCACGTATTGCAAAAAACACTGCTGCAGAATTGGTTCGTGTGTATGTCATTGTGGTTAAGATGTCAATGGGCTGCTTGTTGCTAATGCTATCTTCTGAACGGCGATTCCAGGGAAGTCAAGGTCATTATAGAAATCTGACAGAAAAATAATGTTTTGTAGTCAGCTGGAATGTCAAACAAAAACTGAGCTCTTTTAAATGTATTCCACTCGAGCTAAAGGATGAAATATAGTAGTGATGGTTGGTTCAAGACTGCGGGTGTTATCCTTTTGCACTGGACTAGCCACAGACCAATATTAATTTATGAATGTCATGATTTGTTCAGTTGACATTTGGAGTGTGATTGATAAATGTCCAGTATAATTTCTAATTGTAGCAAATATTACCTCCCACCTAATTTGAGTGTTGAAGCAACAGTTGGGCCTCGTCTTAGATCTGTCAGTCTCAGATCCAGCACTTATAATAAACGTTATTGTATGTCTTGGGTGCTAATGTGATTTCTGGTCTCCATCTCAGGTCCGCTCTGGCTCAAGGGCGCTGTACAGACCACTCTCTGCCTCTGTGCTCTCCAGGCCAGATGTCAGCTCTGCAGAGGTGAGTGCTTTATGTATATGCATATGCCATGTTTAAGATTTGTGGCATGCGCTTGCAGTTGTAAATAGATGTTTAATTTTTCTTTTAGCAAATATTTCCCTTGTAAAGCCTTTTCATAATCACCTTCAGATTCATTCCTATTATATGCACTTACTTGCATTATAAGCTTGTTACAATCTACAAAGTGATTTCTTTTTAAGTGATGGTAGATGCTGCTCATTTATTATTGATCATGTCTTTTTTCTTTTTTTCTAAAGGCCAGCCCAGCTTTTCTGCCACAGACAGCCGTTTCCCAGGTTGCAGTGCGGGGTTTTCAGACGAGCGCCGTAAGCCGTGACATCGACACAGCCGCCAAGTTCATCGGTGCTGGTGCCGCCACTGTGGGAGTGGCAGGATCAGGAGCTGGAATCGGAACAGTGTTCGGCAGCCTCATTATTGGATACGCCAGGTAGACTAGACCAACATGCACCACTGATATGATCTCTGAAAATAATCACCATCTTGTTGCCATTAGTTATTTTGCATTCAACAGAATGGCTGCTTCTAGATATGGCTTCTAAGAATGAATTCCTAGTGATTTGGTGTTTATTTATTTTATAGTTCTAAAATATTCAAATATATTTTAAAGTTAAGTTCAAGAACTGAGCTTGTTTATATGGCAGCAATGCAAATGTAAAATATTGAGTTTATATAGTTCAACTTGAGCAAATTTAACTTCTGTCATGAATCGCACTGTTGTTAGATGATGTCTTTTTTTCTGTGACAAAGCAATGTTCCTTACAGAGATCTGGTAATGAGTGACCTGTGACCTCTTTTTCTCTCACAGGAACCCATCTCTGAAGCAGCAGTTGTTCTCATATGCTATCTTGGGGTTTGCCCTGTCTGAGGCTATGGGTCTCTTCTGTTTGATGGTGGCTTTCCTTATTCTGTTTGCCATGTAAATAGTGCTCTGTCCGCCTCTTCCCACCGCTGTGACGACACGCGTTTTACACTGGCTACCAAAAGAGTTCTGTGTTGGTGTCATTAAAATTGTACATTTTCCAAGTTTTGTCGAAGGCTGATAAGGTAAAACATGTATTGTAAAAATGTATCCAAATACAGAATAAATACATGTATTTCACTATTTAAAATGTTTGAATTAGTTTTTTTTTGTGTTGGAAACTGGTGCCAATGAGGAGGGTTGTTAATTGCAGATTTCAGGCTATTTGAGGATTTAAAAGGGGATCACTTTTGTTGATTTTGTTTATTAGTCAAACAAAACAAAAATTTATATGGTGGACCAGTAATTTACAAAGAAGAGTGCTCGCTATTACAGAATGGCTCAGATGTTACACGTTACTTATTTTACCAGTAATCTAAATTATGTAGTCCTTAAACCTTTTTTTCTTTTTTCTTTTTTTGGAGTTGTCTCTTTCAGTGTGATAATTAGGTTTCTAAATATAAAGGATTATTCCAATTTAGAATATATGGAATCTTGCTTCTTCCAAGGAATTAAAAAGAATCAAAAGGTGATTGCAATGTTTTATCTCAAGTCTAAATTTATATTTCAAATTCTGATTATGTTCTGAAAGAAAGAAAAAAACGGGAGATATCAAAATTCTCACAATTCTGAAGTAAATAACAAATCTGAGTTTATATCGATAACACTTTATTTTAAGGTGTCCTTTTTACGTTACTTGTACTTTTATAATAACAAATTATGCATAATTACATGCAAATAACCCTAAGAAAAACCATAATCCTAACCATGCAGGAAGTATATGTAGTTAATTATTATTACCTAAATGTGTAATTACACTGTAACAAGGGCACGTTAAAATAGTGTAACCTTTACATCTAGCAGTTCTTTTTTCCCCCGCCACGGAATAAAAATACAAAAGTACAAATAAATGCTGTTTCTACGAGAGTTGATCGTTTAAGTTGATGCAACTGCAAGGGGGCGACATTAGAATGCATTTTTGATCATCCTGCAACTTTTTCAAAGAGAAACGTGTAACTATTAGGTGCACATATTTTAGCCGTTTTCTTAAAGATCACTGTGACAACTAACAGGTTTAGATCAGCTAAAAGGATTATTTAAGGCATAATTTGATAATTATGTGCATAGAGCTGTAAATTTAAACCCAGCATGCACGTGCAGCAATGTTAGTCTCGCGCTGACTGACAGCTGCCAGCTCGTGCAACATGCGGGTTTAACAAAAACAACACACACGCACACACACACACACACACACACACACACACACAGACAGACAGACAGAGACCGAGAGAGTTAGTTCAGCTACAGTCAGGACGAGGTGCTTCTTCAGTCGACAACACGGACTTTCTTACTCATAACAAGAAGATGAATAACTTAATAGTGATTTTACCAATTTTGGCGTTTCTATTTGGTGAGTAACCACATTGTTTTATTTTAGAATTTTTACAAAGGAAAACTGCCTTATATACATCAAACTCTTCAAGTTTACCATGACTTCAAATACACTGATAAAGGCTTCAGGCTATACTAAATCTAAACTGTTATGGAGAAGAACAGTGTACTTACCTAGAAATAACCTCCGTTGACAAGTGCAGAAAACAAATAATCGTTCTTTTGTTGGAAACCGATACAAGTTAATTTCCATAGTGATACATTGAAGTTATGTTTGAACGTTTAAGTTTTTAAACCCTTTTAAAAGATTTCTTTGCTACGTGTATAGTATGCATACTATGCGTCCTGTTTGATTGACAGGTGCAAGTGCTCGGCCTGCCGGCCTCATTCAAGTGGTTTGTGGCTGATGTGAGATCAGTGTTTCAGCGGTCAGTTTTGTGCTATTTGCTGACAAATATTCCCGTCTCGTCTCTCTCTTCATATTTTCTGTTTCTTTTTTGCCCTACCTCTCGGATGAGGCTCTATATGAATCCGATGTGTGGCCTAAACCAAAGTACAGCCTTTGCCTAAACTTAAAACTGAAATAGCTCTTCTTTTATTATTATTATTATTTAATCTAAAATACTGTAAATGTAAATGTGGACTCAAAGCTCACTCATTTACCTGTACACTCAACAGACTACTCAAACTGATGAAACAATAGTTCTGATGTTGAAAGCAAGCCAACATTCCAGTCAAATGGTCACATTCTGTCATGAACATATAGAAATATGGATTCTTTTTACTCAATTATTCTCAACAAAATGGTTCAGAAATGTAAAGAAACAAAATATCCTAATTTTGGCCTAGCACTGAAGCCTAGTTTCCTGAGTAGGTTGATTATTTACTTGCACAATGTCAGCACTTCTGTTAGTTCTGCTTATATAAAAAAAATAGAGACAGTACTCAGACATTGATTGTATTTCTTAGTGTTTCATCTGTGTGTGTGTGTGTGTGTGTGTTTGTGTGTGTGTGTGTTTCATATGCAGCTGCTTGACTCCATCAACGTTAATCCTCTTTGCCATTTAGGATGTATGTGTGTTTGTGTGTGAGTACGAGGAGTGGGGTGATAACTTTTTCTCACAGAGCAACTTAATAGTGTGTGTGTGTGTGCGTGTGTTTTGCAGGACCAGCACTGTGCGCAGAAGATGAGACAAGATTAGTAAAATCTCTGTTTACCGGATATAACAAGGTTGTTCGTCCTGTTAGCCATTTTAAGGATCCAGTGGTGGTTACTGTGGGACTACAACTCATTCAGCTGATCAGCGTGGTAAATTATATCTTTATTTATTTCTGGTTCTTGATTTCAGATTCATGTTTTGTCCATATGTTAAAAAGGTTTACATTGCACAAATAAACTTTTTGTTTTCTCTTGCCTTCCATTATCCTTCCTTTCTTTCTTATTGTACAGGATGAAGTTAATCAGATTGTCACCAGTAATGTACGGCTAAAGCAGGTGAGGGTTTCAGCTGCTGTTTCAGCTGCTCAGTAGATATCAAGGTGTTTGTTGTGGGAAGATTTTGGCAATGTTTACAACACATAGATTTGGTACTTTAACAAGAATTATTTTAATGTGCCACATGAAACCTGTCAAGAAATGTTGAGGTCACATTTCAACTTTAACTTATAAGGAAATCATATTTTGCATTAAAAATCACATTTTTATGTACATTTCATGCTTTAGTGGATCTGCCTTTCTTATTATGTTTTATGATGATTCTGATTACATTTTGCTGTGATTTTGTTTATTCATTTTCATGAATTAAAGGCAGTTCAAGAAATGCTGCCATAATGCATAAATCTTTCAAAATTCTAATTTTACATGACAGTACCTGCTTGGAGACAGGAGTCATTAATACACATATTTTTTTCTCCTTATGTGATGTTCAGCAATGGAAGGATGTGAATCTGCAGTGGAATCCTGATGACTATGGTGGCATCAGGAAGATCAGAATTCCCTCCACTGACATCTGGAAACCGGATTTAGTGCTTTATAACAAGTATGAGTCACTTTGTCCAGAACTTTCACTCTTTGCATCTGTAATAGTGTGAATCCATCATGTAATATTCATTTACTTAAAAATACATATACCTGTTCTGATATCTTTCACTATTTGTGTATGTGTTTGTGCAGTGCTGATGGAGACTTTGCCATTGTCCATGAGACAAAGGTCTTGTTGGAGCACACGGGTATGATAACATGGACTCCTCCAGCAATCTTTAAGAGCTACTGTGAGATCGTGGTCCTTCACTTTCCCTTCGACCTGCAAAACTGCAGCATGAAACTTGGAACGTGGACCTATGATGGCAACCTTGTCATTATCAACCCTGTAACTATATCACTACACATAATCATCAGGAGGCATGAATATTCGTACATTGCTTATTGTATATATCTGTACGAACCAGTTTATTCATACATTTTTTTGTGCTTGTGTAGGACAGCGATAGACCAGACCTAAGTAATTTCATGGAGAGCGGGGAGTGGGTGATGAAGGATTACAGGAACTGGAAACACTGGGTGTATTACGCTTGCTGTCCAGATACGCCCTACCTTGATATCACTTATCACTTCCTCCTGCTCCGCCTCCCACTTTATTTCATCGTGAACGTCATTATCCCCTGCATGCTGTTCTCCTTTCTCACTGGGCTTGTGTTCTACCTGCCCACAGACTCTGGTAACCCTGTATTTTATTGTATGGGTTTTATGTTTTATGCGTATGCAATATGACCCAAATCTTGTATCGTAGTGTACTTTTGTTTTATATCATGGTAACTGGTTCTGGTAGTATATTTAAATGGGCTAATGCCTATTTTTGTATTATATATTACAAATGAAAATACTTGATCACATTTTTTTTTTTTTTTTTTTTTTTTAAATGATGGACGTTTTAAACTTTACTTGATTCTGTCTAGGTGAGAAGATGACCCTCAGCATCTCTGTCCTGCTCTCTCTGACTGTGTTCTTGCTGGTGATTGTCGAGTTGATCCCCTCCACCTCCAGCGCTGTTCCACTCATCGGCAAATACATGCTCTTCACTATGATCTTTGTCATTGCTTCCATCATCATCACTGTGATTGTCATCAACACACACCACCGCTCCCCCAGCACACACACCATGCCTGCTTGGGTCCGCAAGGTATGTATGGAAAAGAGCAGCTTCTCCTTTTGTGTTCTGTGTTCAAGTATGTTTATGTTAGCATGCTTCTTTTAAACTGTAAATAAGAGAGTATACTTTCAGTCTACTTTTTATGTACTTAATAAAATTGTTTAAGCTATACATAAGATAGAAATATAATTAGATATATAGATGTAAATATAATTAAGTATGCTTGACTTGTAGTTGTGATAAAGTATCCTGGTAAATACTTTTTTTTCCACACATATTGGCTTCCAGAATATGTTTTACGCAATGTCTGATAAACTTACATATTCTAGTTTATAGTTACAAGTCAGCTTTGAAGTGGAATAGCTGAGTAAATAGTACATGAGTGGAACAGAACTATTAACCAAATTAAGCAAATAAACATTTGGTTGATTTTATTGACAATTCTTTCATGGTGTGAAAGTGTTGTAACAGACTTAATTCATACTGGCTTCTGTTAGCAGAATAAATTATTTTAAATCTCATCAAAAAACATCAAGTTAAATAGCAAAAGGAGCGAGACTCTTAAATCTTTGGCATTAATCCAAAGGTAGTGTACATAGGAATGAATGAAAATCTACTTAAAGTATAGTTAGACTGAGTATAAAAAAGCAGGAACCTAGTAGTACATATAAAGTAAAATATATATATATATATAAATAGTGAATATAATGAAAAAATAAAATATAATTTAATAATATAATATTATTTATTTATGAATATATAAATACATATATATATATATATATATATATATATATATATATAGTAAACACAATAAACAAATATATAAATAAAGTAAAAAGTATATTAAGATCCCTTGAAATCTTAAAGTATTTTTAGTATAGAAACTATTACACTAGTAGTTTACTAAAAAAGGAGGATGAAGTGTGTAACTAGTAATCTGTATATCAGCAGCATATCTATACTTTCACTTGTAGTATAGGTCACAGTGTATTTGGAATACAAAAGAAACACATGTTAACTATAGTTGTGTGCTCAGTTTACTACTGTTACACCTAAAGTACACTTAAAAGTGTAACTTTATAAACTAAAACAGGCCAGTTTACACCCAAACATTATTGAAATAGTAAACTTACAAGTATTCTACTTGTACATTTATTTTATTGTACTTGCTATCAATAAAAATTATCCCGCACACTATCAGTCCATGCTAAATATAGAAATTTATTACAAAAAACAGCGACGTTTCAGTCCACTGACCTTCATCAAGCTTATGTATACTATTACAGACAAGACATTTAAAAACAGTCACCACCAATGTATGTAATCGACACCACATGTGGACCAATCACCAATTCATACACCATGACTACAAGGACTCAGAAATATTAACAATAAACCATGTTCCCTTTTTCTTATAAACAAATCTCATCATGTTTGTAAAGTCACATTGTCAGACAATAAATATCTAAACAAAGTTGCAATATCATCTCTTCATAATCAAGCAGATTTAATACTTTATTTATTTATGAATTTAGGCTTTTTTAGGTTTTTACTTTGTTTGTAAACTTTACATATATTTGGGGATATTTTTTGTTTACTTTGAGCAATTGATAAACCTGTTGAGATTCTGATCAGAGATGTATGTTGACTTTCTCCGCTGTCCCACAGATCTTTATAGACACCATTCCAAACCTGATGTTTTTCTCCACTATGAAGCGGCCATCCCAGGAACGACAGGAAAAGCATCACTTTCCTGCAGATTTTGACATCTCTGACATTTCAGGGAAACCCATGCCCGCCTCTGTCACTTACCACTCTCCCATAACCAAAAATCCTGATGTACGTAGTGCCATTGAGGGTGTTAAATACATCGCAGACACCATGAAAAGCGACGAGGAGTCCAACAATGTGAGAACATTCACCTGCATAATTTTTTGTTATTTCTGAAACTTTTGCATTTCTTTGAAAATAAGTTTAGAAGTTTTGTCATTCCTTTTCTACCTTCATCTGACTACTTGAGTCTTTCCTTCTGTCTGTTCATCTAGGCCGCAGAGGAATGGAAATTTGTCGCTATGGTCCTGGATCACATTCTTCTATGTGTGTTTATGGCGGTGTGTATTATTGGCACATTAGGAGTGTTTGCCGGACGCCTGATTGAGCTCAGCATGCTGTGAGAGCCCAAAGGCCCAAATAAAGCCAGGGACTGGAATGTTAATTAAACAGTGAGATTATTCAACCGCTGGAAAATACACACAGTCTGTTTGTTTCTCTTCATTTAAAGTATTTCTGTTAATACAGTTGCTCGGTCCTAACCTCAGAATGTCTGTGTGCATATTCAGAACTTGACAGAATTAAGCACAGATGCAGAGAAATATGAGAATGGCATTTATTTTACATAGGGGAGTATATTATATTTAATTCAATTTGTTTGATTTGTTTTCATTTTTCTTGGTCTGTGTTTTCCATGATAACCAATGTACTTGAATTGTTTGATATTTAAAGAGAAAAGAATGAATAAAGTGTATTTGATTAACCGCACGTCAACTAAATAGCAGACAAATGGTTAAAGCTGATGATGTTGCTGTTTTTACATTTCTCTGATATATGCCACTGTGCATTTGGTCAAATATATTATACATATACATATTTAATGGTTAATTTAAGTTTTATTTTTAGCTTTTTGATGAAGCATATAGGCCTGACTGAAAAATGTAACATGTTTCTTGTAATACATAATAAACTACTGGTAATATCACAGTGTTTGGGCTCTCTCTCTCTTTCATAATTGCATTTATGCCTTAAAAATTAGTGTGGTTCAGCAAATGTTTTATGTTCCAGGCATATATTTTTCTCACTATGACCAGACATTTGTGAACTATAAGTGAATCTCTTTGAATATCTGTTACATTTTCCATACATTCACACAGCGTAGAGTTTGACAGATGTTTGAGTTTAGCTCGAGGCAGTCGCACACATCTGGAAACGTTGCATCACAGACGAATGTCCCGGATAAAGGGAACGAAGAGTGTTGTGTTGGTGGAGGAAGAAAAACTGGGTAAAGGAACGCATTAGGAGATATCACGACTTATTCAAAGCATTGAGCTGTACTTCCCTCATTTAAAGAGATGTGATACTGCTAAGACGTGCTGAATTATTGCATGCATTGTTAAAGCGATACGATTTGAATGTTATTCCTGTGAATGTGATGGGTTGTAGACAGCACGAGCTGGGCGGAAACAGTGGGGAGAAGTTATGTATGTGTGTGTGTTTTCTGCCATGAAGGAGTGGCTCAAAACTTGTGTTCCTCTGTGTTTGTGTAGATGCTTCATGATGATGATCGTTGCTGCATTTGGTTCGTAAGCGCAGGACGCAGAGTAAAAGACGAAGTGTTTTTCTAAAATGCCCGATTCAAGGATCTAATTTGTGATCAGATTTCCCGTGATTTATTTATTACCGCAAACTTGTAAGTATTAAGTGAGTTAATTGTTGTTTGGATAAAGTGTTCTGTTTAAAACTACTTTTTCATCCACAAAAGCGCAAACAGTGCCAACTTTCAGGGGAAGCAGAGGCTCCCCCACTTCCTGGGTTGCCAGTTTGAGCGTGAATATGTGGCAGGGTGAATAAATTAAAGTTTTTCTGTAGTTTAGAAACGCAACAAATCTTAAGTGTTTTTTTCCTGCCAACTAAATCAAACTAATTATTACCGTTGTCATGTCACAGTTATTTAAATCAGCTGTAGTAGTAAGCGATTTCTGATTAATGAATGAATCATTATTTGAGTCGGTTCTTTTCATTGAATCGGTTAAAATCGTACCGAGTGATTTGTTCACGAATAGAACTGAATCGAGTCAGTCAAATACAACGGCTCATCAAACCAATATATTATCAAAAGGAGATGATAATACGAACATTATTTGGAGTGAACCGAGTATATGTAAATTCATTTTAGGATTGTGCAATGCAAATTGCATTTATGTACTTTTGTGAGCTGAATCATGGCTGACATTCTTATTAAAAAAACATAATCGAAATTAGCAATAAAATATATACACAAAGAGCAATAAATGTGCCTTTCTAGAGTCCACCCGATGGCGCAATTAAGGAATTACATAAAAGAATTGATGAATCTGTTTTTAACAGCTTTTCTTTTTTTTTTTATGAACTGTTCAAAAGAACCGATTCGTGGAAATGATTCGGACTAGTAGGAGCATGTGGTTCTAATTGACAGGCCATGGGGTCTCCACAGTAATATACAATGCAAGTCATATGCTTTCCATTTACTTTTTTTCAGTTTTAATTTTTTTTTCTTGTGAATTGAAGACCACATTATTTAAGTTATTTCAAACACGGTATCATTTTTTTGCTCTGTTCATTCCTCTTAAATGGGTTTAAGCACATTGTGTGTTAGTTGGCTTGGGATTGTATGGATTTTTCACATGAAAACGTTTTGATCATTGATGGAAAATGCAAATCTGCTTTCTTGCATTAAAGAGTTTTATGAGACTGCTAATGTCAACGCCAAGCCCTCTTGATTTTTCATGTGGTTTTTACCAAGTGTGAAATGTGACACTATTAAACAACTGATTTTATAAAATCACAGTGAGGTGTTGAGACTGAATATAGTCGTGCAGTTTTTAGTGAGAACTTAAGAAGGAACAAGTAATTTTAGTCTGCATAAGTCATACAAATAGAGTTCTCTCTCTGCATTAACTTCCTCTCAGCGACAGAAGTACTGTCATAACTTCTACTTCTCTCTTGTCAGGTTTAGTGTTCTGTTTGACCAGAGATTCAAAGAGAGTCAGAAATCATGTGACGGGATCTGAGATCATCCATTAGATACAAGCTTGCATGTAGCTAGTGGTGTCAACATTATGCTGAGTTTCAGAAAGGAAGTGGACAGTAAAGACTGCCTACAAAGTGATGGAAATACAGTGAGTAAGAGACAGTGGGCACATTATTTGCTCAAGCATGCTCACATTATGCGAGCTGAGCATTTGTAAGCCACTTTTTTGCTTGTGATGTGGTATTATAAGCAAGCATTGCAAAGCACAATTGACAGAAATCCTGCTTTACATCTTGACATGGCACTTTTAAATAAACAAACATATGGTTCTTTGTGGGTGGCCCCTTCCTGCATGATTTTGCATGTATGATGTAGAAGGTTGTGGCTAATGGGCTCCACACATTTTTAATTTTTTGGGCTAACATTATTTAGTGAGCGCTGGATATATTTAACTTTTCATTGTTGACATTGGCCTTATATTTGGATTCCAGAAATTCTGGCTATTTGGTTGCATCTCAGTAGAGCGCAGTGGTGCCCGTCCACTTTTTCAGTGGCGTTGTTTTTTTCAGTGTCATGATTTCTTGCAAAATCAATGATAGTGTAGTTTCTCACCAGGATTTCCTCTGTTAGCTCAATTATGTTTATATAGGTTAAATATATGTGCTGACAGCTTTAACAAAACCATATACCATTGATTATGAGCCATGTAGCTCACAGTAGTTCTGTCTTTAAAGGTTTACAAGTTATTGTTCAACTGTGAGGCAGTCGTGGCCTAATGGATAGAGAGTCGGACTTGTAACCCGAAGGTCGCGGATTCGAGTCTCAGGTCCAGCAGGGATTGTAGGTGGGGGGAGTGAATAACCAGCGCTCTCTTCCACCTTCAATACCACGACTGAGGTGAGACCCTTGTAGGCACCGAATCCCCCAACTGCTCCCTGGGCGCCGCAGCATTGGCTGCCCACTGCTCCGGGTGTGTGTTCAGGGTGTGTGTGTGTGTGTGTGTATGTGTGTCCACTGCTGTGTGTGTGCACTTGGATGGGTTAAATGCAGAGCACACATTCTGAGTATGGGTCACCATACTTGGCCACATGTCACGTCACTTCAATGAATGAGATTTTTACTTCTGTAACCTGACTGTTGCACCAGTTGTTCAGTCATGGTGTAAATTGGAACTACCTGGAAGGCCTATTTGGCATGGGTTCCTTTGGGATTTTCAGATGGGTTTCTAGAATAGAATTTTCATGATTTGTTTTACAATATAAATTACACACATATGTCAAATGTGAAAGTTGCAAGTTTCACTTACTATTTAGAACACATAGGTCCGGTTTCATTGACAGGATTTAGCCTAAGCCAGGATTAAGCCATAGTTCAGTTAGGACATTTAAGTAATTTTTATAAATATGCCTTAGAAAAAAGCATTACTGGTGTTCATCTTAAGACAAAACAAAGGCACTGACATGTTTTAAGATCAGTCTGTGCAAGTTTCTTTCAGTTGAAACCGCTCAGATTTACATTTTAGTCTAGGCTTAAGCCTTGTCTGTGAAACCGGGGGATAGTATACAAATCGGGACGAAGGGTTGACTGTCTTGACAAAGGTGAAATGCATTATGTGCTTGTATAAGACACTGGCACACTTAAACACACACTTGGCATAGACTAATTCCAAAAAGAACACAATGTCCAGCCAAAGCCCCTGTTTTAGACATGATGACGTTTCAGACTGCTGGATGTAAAGCACCGTCTGGACAGGGCAGCTGTAGAGTGTATATCCAGCATCACATTCTCCATAGTCCATCTCCACTGTTCTCTCTCAAGACACTGGAATGTAAATATAGCCCATGTCCAGGAACTTTTACTGTGCACCTCTTCTCTCGTGTCTTCTTCAGTTTATGCTCCTTTCTTCTCCTCTCAGACCCGTTCTTCTTGTTTCTTCTCCACTTTTCTGTCATTTCCACTTTTTTGTGCTAACAATCACCTCTTGGAAATCATAAAAGTGAGGTCATTTTTGCACTACTAGCATCACCAGACAGAATTTTAAAAATTAATAGGCGTGTAGCACAGACTGCTCGGTATCTGTGCATTTTGTTTTGAACACCTCTGTCGTTGGTTCAGTGTTTGTTCGACAAAATAAGACTGTCGTTAATAACATAACCCACAGTTGTTGGAGTAATAGCTTCTGCTCATTAATGATCTGATAACGCAATACATGCCAGAATGTTACAGATCATTTAAACTTACAAACCAATCATTTTTATTATCACATTAACATAAAATAATGAATGCACTCTCACTTTAGATGCGGATCATGTCAGCACCAGCTTTCTCTGCAACATAATTTCTCTCAGATGCTGTTGCATCAAACATGGCAGTATTTTTGTTCCCAGTCTGTTTGCCTTTTGTGGATATTCACTGAAACTATGGTTTTGGGAAACGTCAAATCGTTGAACTATGTTGTAACGACAGAACTTGTGACCATTGTTGGCTAACAGTGCTTTTGGGAAATGCACCCCTGGTTGGGATGCTCAACACAGAGCAACATTTTCAAGTGCCACACAGTATTTACGCTAGTTTTCTAGATGTTAAATTGGAATAGGAGGACAAATTTTAACATCACTTCACCTTTAAAATACTTAATCAGCATGGCTCATGAATATTTAATAGGTGATGTAACATTCAACCCTGTCCTAATAGAATTTCTTAATGATAGTTAAATAAACTTTTACTGCCAATGGACCCAATTGGCAAAGGCTCCAGCTTGGTTGTTTTACATGGCCTTTTTTCTCTTCACACCAGAGCTATGCAAAATGAAGCTTTTAAAATGCAGTGATGATTTCCCCCCAAAAAAATATTGTGAATATTTCTAAAAATGGTTTATGAAGTTATTATTACCCCTGCACTTCTGGGATTTCAAAGCAGGCTGATTTTTGGTTTTTATCAGTAACAAAGATCCGTATCATTCAAGATTAGCACAACTTAAATACACAAAATGTTTTTTTATTTATTTTTGCACAGCATCAGGAACTTTGCACAGTGAGCAGAACGTTTGTCAAACTGACTGGATGTCTGCTTACCTCTGAATAAAAATACCTGAGAGAAGGAGAGAGAGAGGAAGTGAAAGAAAGAGCGAGGAATGTAGTGTGATGTGGCTGTCTGTAAGAGGCCCTTGAGAGATCCTGATGATGAAAGAGCAGACGTTTTAAAGAGCTTGTAAACTGTGTGTTTCCGTGTATTTGTGTGTTCACTTGTTCCCCTTTGAGTCTCATCTGTGTTCCCACTTCTGGTTTTGAACCTTTTGTTGTTTCTTTGTCACCTTTGTCTGAATGATATTAACGCATGTGGATGTGTGTTTATGAAAGAGAATGAGAAGTGAGAGGTATATTGCCATATCTCTTCCTGTTTATGATCTCTTCCGGATGTTAGCAGTGAGAGGCCTAAAGTTGAACTCAGAGAAAAATAAAGCTTGTAGTTGTTGGCATTGCTGTATTATGAGTGTGTGAGGGAATATTATGAAAACTAGTCTATTAAAGTAAGCTTTCTATATCTCAGAAATTATCTTCTTTTTTTGTCATGGCCTTTCCCACATGTCATTGCATGCACAATAAGGAATCTTGGTATATAGCACAATAGGATATTTCAAGACTCGCTACTTACTGTCAAACCCATTCAAAACTCTGCGGCTGTGTGAGACCACTTTAGTATGGTCATGTGGTGTGGTTAGATCAGTGATTTAGTGAATGCTTCAGGCCTGTTTTTTTAAACCTGAAAAGGGTGATGTTGTTTCAGATGGTGCTATTCATGCAACAGTTGGGTTTCCCGTTAGTGGTCTTCAAGCACCACTACTATTATTACGAGGTCAAAGATAATGGGCTCAGTGAAAAATAAATGATATGATTCATGATAACAAATAAGTCTTTTTAAGACTTATATATATATATATATATATATATATATATATATATATATATATATATAAGATATTTGTTTTATAATAATTTTCTTTTCTTTTTTTTTGCAAGTAACCATTCAGAACTCCCTAGCAACTGTGGAAACCACTCAGCGTTGCGGCAACAAGCAACACAATTTCTTTTGAAAATATGAAATGTATAAATTCTCTTTCTGTTTGTCAGGTCTCAGTGAGAGGAGGTGACAACAAGGAGAAAAAATGCCGGTACCTCCTCCGCCTCCCCCTCCCCCACCCCCCACCTTATCTCAGGTACACACACACACACACTAAATACACTACACAACTTTAGAGAGAAAATCTGGGCATCGTACAATAAATGATCACACATTACCATTTCTGCACACAGTAACCTCACACAGAAACAAGCATCTAGTTGCTATGAGAGGCGTGACAAATGAAAACAATATGTGACCTTAGACCACAAAACCAGTCTTAAGTCGCTGGGGTATATTTGTAGCAATAGCCAAAAATACATTGTATGGGTCAACATTATTGATTTTTCTTTTATGCCAAAAATCATTTGGACATTAAGTAAAGATCATGTTCCATGAAGATATTTTGTAAATTTCCTACTGTAAAAATTAAAAGCTTAATTTTTGATTAGTAATATGCATTGCTAAGAACTTAATTTGGACAACTTTAAAGGCGATTTTCTCAATATTTAGATTTTTTTTTGCACCCTCAGATTCCAGTTTTTCAAGTTGTATCTCAACCAAATATTGTCCGATCCTAACAAACCATACGTCAATTGAAAGCTTATATATTCAGCTTTCAGATGATTTATAAATCTCAATTTTGAAAAATTTACCCTTATGACTGGTTTTGTGGTCCAGGGTCACATATGTGTTCTAAAATTGGCTCAAAATATCATGCATGTTATATATGGATGGACTGGATGAAATAATAGTCTGAAGCTAAAAAAAAACCCTGAGTCTGGGCCCATCATACACTATGTGATATTCTGTCAAATCTGTTAAAAAAAGGTATTGAGATTTAACTCGACTGCTCAAAATCTGCAGACTGGCTTTGACTTTTGCCAAATGTTGTCGACTCTTCTAGACTGCAAAATAGGGAACAAATCTAGGCAAAAGTCACAGTGTATTCCAGTCTTAAGTGGTAAAGCAATGGGGCACCAGTGCTTTAATGATTTCTACAGAAAATATCTGTGCTTCTATTTCTCACAGGCAAACACTGAGAAGCCTGTCTTAAATAGATCGGAGCAGCATGGCAGGAATGCTCTGCTGTCGGACATCAGCAAAGGAGCAAAGCTAAAGAAGGCGGTTACTAATGACCGTAGCGCCCCCATACTTGACCGTAAGAACCAGCACCTTATGGAGTTATACTGGCTAAGTTTGTCTATGCACCAAAACAGTCACAATTGAATTATATGAGACACATATACTTAAACAGGTTTTCTTTTCTTTTTTGCTACTATATGTTCGAAACTCCTCTGTGTGTTTGTGATATTTGCATGTAAAATGAGTAGCAACACTTATTGGTTGCGGGTTTGCTTTCTAGTCCAAAATATTAAATACGTATTTGTTTTGCCAGAACCCAAAGGTGGCGGTGGAGGCGGAGGAGGAGGCGGGCCTGGAGGAGGAGGTGGAGGTGGAGGAGGGGGAGGGTTTGGAGGTGGAGCTCCAGCTGGTCTGGGTGGGCTCTTCCATGGAGGCATGCCAAAGCTGCGCTCCACTCGAGATGGTAAGAACATACACGTATGTCAAACATACAACTAAAGCTTGCTACATAAAACAGGGATTTATGAGTATAGAAATTTTGGCCAATCCCAATGATGGACCTTATATATTTAATAATAAAATATAATATTTCGTTTAGAAAACTGAGAAATTATTTAATTAAAGATCTTGCATTTGTTGGATTATCTCTTCTATCTCTTCTATATTAGATTATTTTCTCTCTTTCAGACTCTAGTAATGTCAGACCTCCAGTTCTGCCACCTGGTGCTCGTAGCTCTGGTCCACGGCCCTTCGGAGGAGGATCTGGCTCCGCCCCTCGTCCACCTTTGCAACGCAGTGAATCCGTTGACCCTCCTCGCCCACGAATGACCCCACCACGTCCTGAAACACCTGGAGGACCTCCTCCACCCCTTCCAAGTGCCCCACGGCCCTTTCAGAGTGGGGCACAGAGCAGGGGACCACCCTCACTTCCAGGGACTCCTCGTCTTGGATCCGCGCCAACCCCTCCACCTCCAAACCCTCCTGGACGACAGCCCGCACCTCCACCGGTGCCAGCTGCATTTGGTCGTCCTCCTTCCATTCCTTCTCCCTCAGCTGGTCATGCTGGGCGGCCTCCTCCTCCCCCTGCACCTGGTCGAGGTGATGACCGTCCTCCACCTGTTCCCCCTGCTAACCGTTCTTTGCCACTCACTCGGGATAGCCCACCCCCTCCACCTCCACCATCAACGAGCAGTAAACCAACTCCTCCTCCAGCTCCTGCTCCTGCCTGTCTGCGGCCACCTGTTAGTGCAGCACCTCCCCTGCCGCCCGGACGCCCAAGCCCGTCTACTCTTGAGGAGCATACGCCACGCCTTCCTGAACGGAACCTGTCACTTGGCTCACATCCTCCTGCCCCTCCACCTGGGCGACCCGGACCCCTTCCTCCACCTCCCTCTGAGAGACCGCCCGCACTGGGCCGGAATGCAGGTGGACGAACAGGTATAGGAGGAGTTACAGGTTCTTGCAGGATAATCTGAAATTCACCTGTTTGAACATTTATATCATGTCTTTGTCTTTTGTCCACAGGTCCTCTTCCACCTCCACCTCCTTCTGGCCGTCCAGGAGGAGGAAGTGTGAGGTCATCAACAGGCCCTCCTCCACCGAACAGACCAGGTGTGGAGCCTCACCGTGGTGGCAGTAGACCACCGCTCCCCCCAGACAGACCCTCCTCTGGACCTCTGCCCCCTCCTCCCCCACCTATGGGCAATGGATACCACAATCAGGGACATCATATAGGTATTGTGACATTCCTTTATGCTTGTTCAAGACTCTTGTAGAGTTTACGAAGAATAAATGTCATGCATTTTGTTGTTTTGCATTGGTGCAATTTACCAGAAGGTAAAGGTACACTATACCCATTTGCAGAGCTGGGTAGTAACTGATTACATGTAATCTGGATTCCGTTATCAGATTCCAAAAATTAAGTACTTCTAATAAGATTAAATTACATTTTAAAATACTCATAATCAGACTACAGTTGCTTTTTTATTGATTTCATGATTATATATTATTCACACAATGGCAATAAATTATTCACAAGTTATTGATTCTCCCTAGTCCCTCTTTATTATCTTTTAAAAGTTCCTTTCTAAAATAACCTACCGCTTATATACATTCAGAAAGTCTTCCAGTTTTGTGGACATTCACACAAAGAATGCAAAATTTTAAAATGCACAAATTCACATAATTTCTTATTAACATGTAATGCAGGCATTCCCAAACGTTTTTGTCATCTGAACATCTTTCACCTAATATAGTATTTACATGAAGATTTAAAAATAAATATTTAAAAAATTAAGTATCACATGTGCACGTTCACGGTTCCCTGTTGGTTAATGGTCACAAGACATGCAGGTAAACAAATAAAATATTTCATTTTTTTTAGGAAGTGTTTTAGTTTGAAAAAAAAACAACTAACACTAGCTAATCTTTCTAATCTGTTTTCTTTTTATTTATTATACAATTAACAAAAGCAAAAAAGGCCTCTAACACTAGCTTGCTCCATTCTTTTTCTATTCTATCTGTTTTCTTTAAAAAAATTGATGTAATTTAAAAAAGAAACTTGCTACGTATACTGCGTTAAGATAACTGAGACTTATTATAGCACTTGCATATATCATTGCGCTTTTTATGGTACAATCTTGTACCATAAAAATACAATGTCATATACGGTTTAGGCCAAAAGTAATCTAAGAGTAATCAAAAATTAGTATTTTTATATTGCCTAAAATGTGTAATGTAATGGATACTAACTACAATTTTTGTCATGTAATTTGGATTCGGACTATAATTTCTAATCTGGGTAATCCACCCATCTCTGCCCATTTGCTTGATGAACATTTAATCTCAAAACCATTGGCATTAATAAGGAATTGGTTGTGCCTTTGCTGCTATAACAGCCTCTACTCTTCAGGGATGAATGCCCGATAGATGTTGGTTCTAAGGATTTGCTCCCATTCAGACATTAGAGTATCAGGGATAGTGTTGGGCTTTGGAGTCTGGTTTGCAGGCCATGTTCCATTTCGTCTCAATGTTGTTGAGATCTGGACTTGTGTAGGCTAGTCTGATTCTTCCACACCAGATTCAGTAGACCATTTTACTGGTGGCATCTGAAGCCGGAGTCCGAAGACCGAATGACTGTGTTGGGATTTTATGTACCTTTTTAAGCAGTGTAGCAGTAAGTGTGGCTGAAATAGCTAAATCGTTTAATTATAAGGGTGCACATACTTTTGGCCATGTAACATCATAGGCAAATATTGTTACCTTGTGGTTGTGGATAAACTAATTGAGTAAATACAGAGTTACATTTAGTAAATCTAGCAATGCTGATGATGAAATTTGTCACAAGATACCAGAGTTGCTATTATCTCATAATCTCCTCCCTGTACATTTGCAGGATGCATGTCTGATGAAATTTAAGTCATGCGCACTGTATAGACATACACATTCTTGGTTAGTTCAGCCCTAAAATATACTTGTACGCATATTTTAGGGCTGAACTAACCCAAGAACATCAGTTTAGAACGGTAGTCTCACCATTAAACAGTTTTAACTACAGATCAAATAATAAAAATACTTGAATGCAAAAATAAATGAAAGGGCTTTTACATAAATAGTTCACATTACTACTTTGAAACTTCAGAATGCCTTCCCCTATATGCTTCTGTCCTTAGTGCATTACTGTAAATATGTTTTTCTTTGTTTTTACAAACTGAGGGATGAGTCAAATTTAGGGGGTAATTGATGGCATTTCAACAGAACATGTATTGACCCATGCATATTCCTTGTCATTTTATTTACTCGTATTTAGCTGTAAATAACACTCTAATTAGCTTAGATTTGTATGTAGATTGTGCTACAGATTAATGGTGTGTGCATATGATTTGTTTCTCCAAGATGAGTGGGAAGCACGCTTCACGTTCCGACCTATATCAGATCTTCCACCCCCAGAGCCCTACATTCCCTGTCAGAAGACCTATCCCAGCAAAATGGCCAGGAACGAAAGCCGAGGTAACCAATCGCAGCTGTTTTCTCTCATCATTTTTTTTTGCTATGCACATAGCCGAAACTGACCCGCAGCTGTCGCTTCCACATGCCAATGAATACTTTGAATAACATTCGGTGCTTTCAGCACAATCATGGTCTTACCCATTTGTTTATGTCTCTCTGTTTGCATGTTTGTCTGTTTCAGGTTCAGGAAAGAAAGAGCGAGGGGCACCTCCCCTGCCCCCCATACCTAGGTGAAAGAAACCGTTGTCTCAGGGCCTGGCAATCCTTCCCTTACCCAATTATCTTATTTTCTCTGGTACTGTCTGCTTTTGATATTTTTCTGCCAGAGTCATTCATTAAAAATGTATAAAAGAACTATAAAAATAACAACATATTACAGACAACATATCTTTTGTAATGTTTTGTTTTTGTCTGCTTTAGAGATTAAAACATAATGGCTATTATGACTATGTCAAGTGATGAGCTCTACAGTGATACTACAGATATTTGTGACTTTATTTTTGAGTGTTTTTCTGAGTATGATGAGTTAGTGCAGCAGTTCATTGGCCTTCAGGAGAGTGTGAATTTTATGGCTTTTTGGCAGTCCTTGATACATAATAGACAGATGTCCTTGTCTCATACAGAATATATCATTGCTTAATCAGGGTAGCCATTCCCTTAGATAATGGTGCAGCCATTTATAGAGCCACATAGGGCATCAGTGTTTGTTAGACAGTCCTTGATGTTATTATATTTTGAGAAGGAGTGCAACATTTTCATTAAAGCATTTTGGTGCGTTTGGCGCCCCCTACCGTCCTGTTTTCATACAACACGGTAGTTACATAGCATTGACATTTCAAGCCCTAAAATGTAAAATGTCAGGTAGATAGAATCATATCACACTGAAAAAGTCACTTAAAATATTAAAGGAGTATGTGTTTGCTTTAGTACCTGTATGTGTGTGTATATGTGGAGATAAGGGCCAGAATGATATACAGAATGCTAAAATCTCTCCAGTAAGCAGAGTTGCAGTTTGTCGGTATTCTATGTTGCAGATTGATTTGTTGACATATGCAGTACCTGAAGTGAAAATAGCAAGGACTGAGTTTATGGGAAAATGTAGATGTCATTTATTAAAGACTCTTTAGATCATCCCCCATTTAAGCAAGCCTGAGCGCAGACATTGTATAGGACTGATCTTTAAATGAAAGATGATTTGCCATAAAATCCTATGCAAGTGGGGTTCTGTGTATTATGAAATTGTATCTGTGTTGATGTAAGACAAAAAGACAAAAATGTGTTCAAGAAGTGTTATATTTTATATGTATGCAGTTGCTTGTTTTGTTGATGTTTGCCCAGTATTATGTTGCCTTATGGATATTTCTCAGATGTGTGCTGTTATATTTGCCTAAAGAGTATATTCAATAAGTGTATCATACCTTGAATTACATTGCATTTGCTTTCTTCATTTATATACTTTGAAAGAATCAAGAAGTCAAGCAATGGCTTGGTTTATGCTGCCTTATGTTTGTTTACATAAAGAGATGACGGCCTTTTAATGATACATTAAAAGGAAAATTACAGTGATATATGCAATGTAGCATAACATCTGAAGCATCTTGAAATTATTAGAGAGGAGAGAGTTGATTGCACAGCCAAAAAGTAACAATATTTGCCACCAACATTATTAGACATACTAAAGGCCTTTGATTTATGTTCTGTTCGCACACATCGCTGACAGTGTTGTATGACCAGATGCTTAATGTGGTACTTCAGATGTTTTCTTTGTGCATGTAGGTGCACATTTCATGTTGTTTCATTTGTGTATTTACTTTATAACAGTCTTTTGCTATTCTGGTGTGCCAAATATGTTGTTTTCTAAATAAATATGCAAGTGAAGCTGGATTTTACCTTTCATTAAAAAATAAAGCATTGCAGTACGCAGTTCTTTTTAAGCTCTTATACTTTCAGTAGACAATTTTTAAAAAATGTTTTTTGTAAGCATATTCTTTGTTATTTCAGTGTACTTTTACGTTATTTTTTAATAAATGAAAAGAAACCTGCCATTTTTAGAGAAAAAAAAGTATGTGGTCAACAAGGCCCTGTGGAAGTCTCCCAACAGATTGTCTATATTTTTGTTTATATTTTTGTCTATATATTTTTAGTGATCTATGTCTTTTTTTTTTTCTTTTTTTTTCTTTCCTGTTGTTATGTACTTACATTTTCATTTGGCATTTAAAAAAAAAGAAAAAAAAAAGATTGCTTCATTGCTAATATTAGAGGCAAAATGACGCCCATCCACTAGCGCGCATGACTCTGGCCAATCACTTGAAGGATATAGTCTACATTTTCACCAATCAGCGACATCACCAGACGAAATAAGGCGGGGTTTGCAGCGACACAGGCGGGCTCACGCGTCAGTCATTCAGTGACATTGAAAGTAACGGAGTCCTGAAGCGCTGGAGGTGCTGCTGTGAGCAAAGGTTAAAGCATGGATGTGTCGGCTGTGTTTTTATTTTACAACATGATATTCAATCCATGCATCGATCATCTCGACACGTGAACACATGATACGTCATCGACAACAGTCATATTTCTGTTATTTTCGCAAGGTAAGACTGAAACCTGTGTAGTACAGATGACAAATGTAGCTGATTTGACTGCATCCAATGGCCTTGTTTATCATAAGAAATAACATCTTTGTTAATTTATTTTAAGAATTCAAATAATATACCACTGTGTGTGTGTGTGTGTGATTTACTATTAGCTATTTTTTTATTTATTCATTTTATGTGATGCTTTATTTGAATTTGGTCAGAATTCTGTTTTATTGTAAAAACAAGTTACAGCAACACCACTTTGTTTATTATCATATATATTAATATAATGTATTTTTATCATTTATACCTGGAAATTACACAAGTCCTTAGCAGCTACAAATTAATAAACTTTTGCTAGAAAACAGTGGCATATAGGGCATCAGTTCTTTTGTTGTGCCCTGGCTTTGCATCTCTCAGAGTTTTTTTCCCCTCAATCTGTTTTTTTTATTCCTAGCTTTCTGATTTGCACCATTAGTTCATCTCTCAGTGGTCCCAGTCAACCTCATTATCATGGAGGGCCAGTATGTCACCATTCATGGCCTCAACATCACTCACAGCCCTCTTGGAGCACCAGCCATGTCTATCAACAAACTTTTCCCAGCTCTGCTGGAGTGCTTTGGCATCATCCTGTGCGGCTATGTGGCAGGCCGCAGTGACATCATCAGCGTGGGACAGGTCAAAGGCCTGGGAAATTTTGTGTCATGTTTCGCACTTCCTGCATTGCTCTTCAAGAACATGGTGCAGCTGCAGTTTCAGCATGTCGTCTGGTCTTTTCTATGGAGCGTTTTGATCGCAAAAGTGTGTGTGTTCTTACTTGTTTGTGTGCTGACGCTATTGGTGGCAAATCCTGAGAGCAAATACAGTAAAGCCGGGCTGTTTGCTATCTTTGCCACTCAGAGCAATGACTTTGCGCTGGGATATCCTATAGGTGAGGATCTCCTCACTTAGAAATACATCTAAAGTACACATGCACATACAGTTGTGTACAAAAAATTCATATTATGTCAATAATCATGAGATCATTTTCCTCATACAGTGGATGCGCTGTACAAAAGTTCGCACCCAGAGTACATGCAGTATATATATCTGGTGGCGCCTGTGTCCCTGATGCTTCTGAACCCTGTGGGCTTTGCTTTGTGTGAGATTCAGAGATGGAGACACACCAGTGACTGCAACGACAGCAAACTGCATGTGATCTTTACAGTCATCCTGCAGGTGCATGTGTTTATCTATATCCAGACGTTTCTATTGATATCATCCTTTTTCACATCTCTAACCTTTCTTTTTTTTTCAGGTTTTGAAGAACCCAATAGTCTTCATGGTTATTGTTGGAATTCTCTCTCATTTCCTGTTTGGTGGACATGTGCCTGTTTTACTAGGAGAGTTTGTTGATGGACTGGCAAACTCTTTTGGAGGGACAGCCCTCTTTTATCTGGGCCTGAACATGGTAGGACAGATGGGTAAACTCACACGTGCCACTGGGGTTTCCCTCATCCTGCTTATCACTGCCAAACTGTGAGTGAAAGAGTGTGGGGTGTTATGGCGTAGTGTTTAAAGATCAGTTTATTAGTACTTATAAAGCAAATATTATTTCCTTATTCTTCATGACCCTATTTTACATCCTCATCCTCATCCTGCCCATACCTAAACTTAACAACTACCTTACTAACTATTAATAAGCAGCAAATTAAGAGTTTATTGAGGCAAAATTCATAGTTAATAGTGAGAATTTGTCCCCAAAATAAAGTGATTAGTTTTATTTGATTTATTGTATATATAAACCTGGTTCTTGTGTATTTAAAACATATTTGGTTTATTAGTACTATTACATAAATCTCATTCTTGTTCCCTTTATGTATGACAAACATGCGTCACATTACGTTTATGATGTTTAATATGTTATATATTATATAGAAAATATAAACATAACATATTTTTCTTAAATATATTCATGCGTGTGTTTGTAATTAAATATACACAGTACACACATATATTATGTAAACAAAAACTTTTTATTTTGGATGCGATTAATTGCGATTAATCATTTGACAGCACTAATATATATATATATATGCTATTATAATGCATAAATCTTGAATATAACCCTAAATATTTTTGAGCACTGATCCATGCAATTTAGACAGATTTATGACTGTGTGTTTCTGTTTTCCAGACTTGTTATGCCATTGATGTGTAAGGACATGGTGGAGCTGTTGGATGCTGGTAATTCCAGCTCTGTAAATCACTCCAGCCTGTCTGATTATGCATTCCTTTACGGAGTCTTCCCTACCGCTCCCAGCGTGGTCATATATGCTGCCCAATACAACATGGAGCTGGAGGTGGTAAGCAGTGAATGAATTCCTGCAAATGTCTCACAGACTTATTGCTATTAAACATTTAGCCAACACAGATCAGTAAAAGTGTATTGTGTGTGGTAGGTGACCTCTGGTATGGTCATTAGCACATTCCTATCAGCACCCATCATATATGTGTCGGCATGGTTACTGACCATTCCATGGATGGAGGCCACATCCCTGGTGACGGAGCTGCAGGACGTCAGCTTCAACGTCAGCATTGTCTGCCTAATAGCCCTGGTGAGTGTGTGTGGGTTGATGTTTGTAAGAATGCATGATATTTGCTTACAGACTTCAAGAGAATAGATCTCTTCTCTTCTCTTCTCTTCTCTTCTCTTCTCTTCTCTTCTCTTCTCTTCTCTTCTCTTCTCTTCTCTTCTCTTCTCTTCTCTTCTCTTCTCTTCTCTTGTTCACTACATTTCCGGTTCACTACATTTCTATTCTATTTGGTTCTGTTCTGTTCACTTCTTTTATCTATTTTATTTTTTTCTATTCTTATTCTATTCTATTCTATTCTTTTCTCTTCTGTCTTTTCTGGTTTACTTCAGATTTAATTTTTTATTAATTTTTTTATATTCTTTTTTGTTCACTTCTGTCTATTCAGTTCATTCCTGCTTCTATTCTGTTCCATTCCCCTCTTCTGTCATTTCTATTCTATTTGGTTCTGTTCTGTTCACTTCTTTGATCTATTTTCTTTTTTCTATTTTATTCTGTTTAGGTTCTCTTCTCACCTCTTTTCTCGTCTGGTTCACTTCAGAATCTATTGTATTCTGTTATCATATGATCTATTATTACATATTATATTATTATTGTATATTCTGTCTGTTTTATTTTGTTCTATTTAATTTAAATAAATATTGTCCTATTTCTTCTGGTTAATTTATTATTCTATTCTATTCATGTGCTTTTCTATTCTTCTGTCTCTTCTGGTTTACTTCAGATTTAATTATATTCTTTTTTTGTTTACTTTTTTTCTATTCTGTTCTGCTCACTTCATTGTTTTCTATTCTATTCTATTATCTTCACTGCTTTTGTCTTTTCTAGAGAGAGCTGGCTTTGAAAGACCTGGATTTATATGCATGAGTAACCACAGAGAACATATATAAACATATTAAGAGGATTAGAAATCAAAGGTTCTACAGAGAAATATCTGAAATATGTGATCCTAGAAACAATGAGTTACAAAATCTGGATTACCAGAATGTTTGTGTGCACGTGTGTGTGTGTGTGCATTTGTGTGTGTGTGTGCGTGTTTGTATGTGTGTGTTGCAGGGTTGGACCCTTGCTGTCATGCTGCTGAGTAAGAAGTTCAGGAGGCTGCCGCATATGTTTGCCACAAATCTGTTCTTAGCACAGGTACAAAATCTTGCACAAAGACAGACATTCATTATTCAATAGACATATACTGAACGAGGGACCTAAATCACATCTCTTGTGGAGCGATATTTTGTCTAGCAACTACCCTAAATACCCTACCACTAAAAAACAATGAAAACTAAACTAAAAACACTAAAAGCAGAAAACCAGAAAATTGTTGTAACATATATTTCTTCAGTATGGTATGTTTTTTGTCTCTTATGCAGCTACTAGCATGCGTGTCAATGATCCTGTGGAAGTTTGTTCTGAAGCAGGGGAATGTGTTTGGCCAAATACTCACCTTTACTCTACTTTATGGATCTCTTTACAGTACCTACATGTGGACAGGTAACGAATCATCACACACTTACAGTAAACAATACTTTGGGCCATTTTCATTGTGTGATTTTAGCTTGCAATACATCTCCTTTGTGTTGTGCAGTTGTAGCGATGTTTAGCAGTTGTGTAGATATTGTGTTGTAGGTCTTCTGGCGTTCGCTCTTACTTTATTGGGCAGAAATGAAAACTTGAAAGTGAAACCTGTCTTTTTCATCATCTTTGGATGGGGGTGAGTATATATGTGTAAATGTGTGTGCGTGTGCATGCTTGTGTATGTATTATTCCAAAATAAATCCATTCAATTTCTTTTTTCAAATGAAATGAAATTAAATGACATTACATTAAATTATGCTTTGAAACTGACAGGAAATTATACAGCAGAACTGCAAATTCATTTAATTTTGTTATCTTAGAATTCCTTTTCTGATTGTGGGTGGGCTACTCATGATAGGACAAAGAATGAGTGACAACTTGGACTCCGCCTTCTTCTATGGCAAGGGGCAGGTAGGTTGGGATTTTTGACTGTGTTTATACAAAACATCACAAATGCATGTCACAATTTCTTTGTGTCTGCCTATTAACTTGTTTCTTCTCCACACCCCCCTTTCATTCTCTCTTTCTCTTCAGATTGTGTTTACTGTGGTAGTTCTGGGCTGCAGCATCATGCTGGGTGGTCTGTCTTTGATGAGTTTGAGCCGAGGGGCCCAGGAGGAGCAGAACTATCAAGCCCTAGATCAGAACTCCATGACAGGCACAACAGAAGATGTGAGACAACCCCAGACAGAGAACCAGCACTCATCTGAGCTAGAGCAAACCTACAGCAGCCTCAACACAGGTAAATGTATATTTCTGGTGTATGCATGTGCATATATTCAGTACTGGGGAGCTAAAAGTAGGAAAGCAACTAACTTAAAGGGATAGTTCACCCATAAATAAAAGTTCCTTTTTTGCTCACATTTATGCCATTCCAAACCTGACTGACATTCTTTCTTATTAGGAACATAAAAGATATTTTTAAGAATTTTTAAACTGTTTTTGTCTGTATAATGAAAGTCAGTGCGGTTCAAAACAACATTTGACCCAAATGACTTTCACTGTATGGACAAAAAAACCCTTTAAAGGAATAGTTCACCCAAAAAAATGAAAATTTGCTGAAAAAGTGTACACTCTAAAGCCATCCAAGATGTAGATGAGTTTGTTTTATCATCAGAATAAATTTGGAGAAATTTAGAATTACATCACTTCTCAGCAATAAATCCTGTGCAGTGAATGGGTGCCGTCAGAATGAGATTCCAAACAGCTGATCAAAACATCTCAATAATCCACAAGTAAACCAAACAACTCTAGTCCATCAATTAACATCTTGTGAAGTGAAAGGTTGCATGTTTGTAAGAAGCAAATCTATCATTAATTGATTATTGTGGATTATTGTGATCTTCTGGTTAGCTGTGTGAGCTCATTCTGATGCCACCCATTAACTGCAGAGGATCCATTTGTGAGCAAGTGATGTAATGGAAAATTTCTCCAAATCTGTTTCAGTAAAGAAACAAACTCATCTACATTGAACATGAATCTACCTGGATAGCTTGAGGGTGGTTTTCATTTTTGGGTGAACTATTCCTTTTAGTAAGGTGACAGTACTGCATATATTTCTAGAGTGTATGTGTAATATAAATTCTCCTTTGTTGTTGACAGATGGTTGTTGCAGTGAACCCATGCCAGATATGATAGTTGGGCATCTTAATGACTCACCAGTGCCTTCAGCAGGTTGACATTTTTTATTTCATTTTTGTCCTTTGTCAAATTATTAGATAAAGTTTCATCAGGGAAAATAAAAGCATGTTTCTCTTCTAGGGATTTTCCTGAGAGAGGCGTCAAGCTCTTCACGTGTGCAGGAGGAGAGACAGATAGCTCGACATGTGCTCCTTTGCCTGCTCCTCGTTGTCAGCATGCTGGCTGTATGTCCACTGTATGTCCACTCCACATACTGTATGAGAAAGTCCTAAAATCCTTTTTTATATTTGGGACTGTTTATTTGTATAATTCAGAACCTGTCCAGCTGTCTGTGGTGGTTGTTCAATGATGATCCAGGACGACTTTACCTTGAACTGCAGTTCTTTTGTGCTGTAGCCAATTATGGACAGGTGATCACAGTCACACATTTCTCACTGCAAACTTATATAGATGTACCTAGATACATATGAAGAGCTGCTGTTAATATTTACAATATCCTATTTCTCCATCAGGGTTTTATTTCCTTTGGAATTTTTGGGTTAGACGAGCATCTTATTATTCTTCCATTCAAAAAGAGGTGAATCAGCCATGTTTGTGTTCTTATTCTATACTCTTATGTGACAATTTTTGGATGTAGCCTCAGCAACAGCGTTCTGTGTTTGTAGGCTGGCTGCTCTGTGTGGTTTTGGTGAGGATGAAAGCCCTGAGTCTGCTGCTGTTCCTGAGGAAATACGACTGACCTGTACACAGTTTGTGAGATACCATAAAGATCAGTGCGTTCAGGATATTGTTCGCAATAGAGGGTGAGTATAATTTTTATACATTTTTATTTCAGGTTTAGTTTTAGTTATTTTAGTACTTCAAGTTAAGCTAAAAAGAGAGAAATTATTATATATTAAATATTAAATATATTTTTTAATTTTTTTATTTCATACTTTTTTCAATGACAAAGATGATTTTATGCTTGTATTTTTTCCTTTTAGTTTTAGTTAATGATAATAACCCTGGTGAATCTGTGTTTGAGATGTTTAATGTTAATTGATTTTATCATTGGTTAAACTGGAATCGTTTTTAATTTATAATTTGAAGCAGTATTGTTACACTGTACTATATACTATAGATGTTTTCTATTGCATTTTCATTTGTGCACTTGCTTTGCATTTTTCCACGTGCCACATTCTCCAGTTGTGGATCACAAACACACATCATTATTAGTTTATTTCTGAGCCATTTTTATAAATAGTACAGTGTGGACAACAAATTATGGGTAAAGAGATGGAAGCCCACCAAGCCATTTATTATTAAATTAATATAGCATAATACAGACCAGTCATATATTTGAGCAATTTGTAGATTTATATTTACTAGAAAACTAAATAGTGCCCCAGTCACAGGTTCACACTGTTGAGGGAATCAACAATAAATGTGAATCTACATTAAAAGGTGAAGTGTGAAAAAATTATCTTTAATCTTTTTCTCTCACTTTCTTCCTAGTGGGTCTTCTGAATCTCTCTCCGGACCCGTTGGTGAATCCTTTCTTTGATCGACAGGTGTAATCACTGGTATATGGGTATGGTTTGGTATACTGGCAGTGAGTTCATTGGCTCATGTGTGTGGGCGTGGCTAAGACAGAAAGGCGTGGCCTTGCTTTCAGGACACAGCTGCAGAAGAGCGGTGTCTTACTTCATGTGACCCATATATATGGCTTCCAAATCCCTGTGAGATTGCTTCAAAATGTACCTCCACTTTATAATGTGACAGAAGCCCAAGAAAGAACTAAATAGACTGAATTATGACTGAGCTATGAAACAAGTTGTTCTCTCATCAGTATTTGTTGTACTTCTTGAATTACTATGCATGGCATGCAAAGAGCACAGAGCTCTCCCTTTATTTCATTCAATAGCCCTCCAATTACACACACACACACTTGCTCTGTTCCAAATCCCAGTGAGCTGCCTATGGAGGCAGCATTTTAAGGCATGCTTCAACAAAAGGCTGTTATGAGGTGAGTAACGTGGTTATTCTGCCCAATTTTAAGGCAGCATAGCATGTAGAAAGGTGGAAAGGCAATCCCAGAAGACAATCTTCAGTGAAATATGAGTCCAAAATGGTGGATGAGGTGAATTAAAAGTGTTATTTTGTCCTGTATTTATGTGTGTTATGTATTTATGGGTATTATTCTTATATATGCTAATGTTAAACACTGTTTAAGTCTTGAAAGTTGACTATGCAGTACCCTATTCGTATGGTGCACAGAGTTGTGTTTCTAAATAGTCGACAAGGACGCTGCTTTAGAAGGTTTTGGAACAGAGCATGAATGTGAACTAATTATTATAATTACATTAATTATGATAAAATGGTCGCTGAAACACTTAAATATGCTGTCTACACAAGTGCTGTAAAAACACTTCTGACGGGGATTTTAATTGTATGCTTTGTGTTACTTGTCAGCCTTGTCTTAATGACAAGACTATACGGCCTTGTAGCAAAGCAATGCAAGACATGTTTACAAAATTAAAAAACTATCCTACACCGTTACGTTTTTAGAACTAACTAAGCAGAAATTCAGGACAATCTCTGGAATTTACAATGGGGTCACTCCGTTTTCAATCTACAGCATTACTTTATGTACCTTAATGTTGACTAAAGTGAAAATTCTCTTATTAAGCATCTTTTATGTATGTAACTTTGCTGGTGTTAATCTATATAATGGCATTTATGTATATCATAAATTTAAATCTAGATATGGGAAATGACATTAGAAAGCAGGAGGGCAGTCACTGATGAAAAGTTAAAAAATTGTTTATTTTCTGTAATATTATTTATACATTACAGTCAAAAACCGTGTTAAAAGCTGTACCTATTAAATTTCAGCTGCAGAGCAGCTTTTATATGTTTAAAGGGCAATGTTTCAAAAGGAAATTTGATAGTGATTTATTTATTTATATAAGAATTTGGCCCACTGCCTAACTGACAATCTCTCAAACAAGTTCTGTAACAGAAACTCAAAACTATTACATTTGGTCTGATCTTCAGTGTGTATCATGGCTACTCAAAATAACACTGTAGATATCTTCAGTGTATATTTTCACTATAGTCATAATTACTCAAAATTGTGGAATAGATATCTGGAATTCATATTCATATTCAAAACGAAATTGCGACTAGCAGAGCCAGGTATATTAAATGTTAAAATGGGTTGCCATATCCCTGTGGGCTTCAAATAGTAAATAGTGTCACTCCTCTTTGAGATGCTACTTAGTACTTACCTGGTGGGTGTATTATTCAAATGATCATTCAAAGGGATAAATATAAACTAGTAAAACAGGAGGCACAACCTCTCAAGGACTCAAGCATAGTAGAAATTTTTTATATTTCCAGATCATATATCTCCCTGTTAAAAAAAGCACATTTTTTGTGTGATTTTTAATATGGCACACCAGTGACAGGAAACATTGAGGACGTGATCCTCTGATGCAGCTGTGACAGAATCCTCTTGGACCAGAGCAGCTTTAGCAGCATCGTTGTGACTGGGTTGGTCATGTCAGGAACCTCTGGAAAGCTTTGCAACTGGAGCTGCCATGACACAGAGCTGTGGAACCGTAACTGGTTGCAGAAGCAGGAACCTTGGTTAAAAGTAATTGCAAGAATGCCTCAGGGAAGTGGATTTAGTTCTAAGAAAAACATTCCTGTTTACTTGTGTTCCAAATCATATATTTAATTCAGCTGGAGGTTTATGTTTTTTTCAACTTTGAGATCTCTAAAAAAAAAAAAAGGCTTTAATAAGTTGGTCACTTATATTGTCTAACAAAGTTGTTGAAGTCTCTATCAAAATTATCCATAATTGCTATCCGGTAAATTACAAACTTGCTAAATTTAACAATAGTATTTCCCCCAATTGCTCCTTTTGCCTTCAGTCTGAAGAAACAATCAATCTTTTATTTTGGGACTGTGCTTATTGTAAAGTGTTCTGGATTGACTTTTCCAATTTTGTTAAAAAATATTTATATCCAAACTTTTCTCTAACCTCCAAAATTTGTTACTCTTCGAATTTAGACCCATCTCACTGCAAATTTATTATTAACCTATTGCTATTTCTTGCTAAATTTTACATTCATAAATGTAAATTTTCAAAGAAAACTCCTTAGTTTTTTATTTTCAGGAAAGATTAAGAAACTAATAATTCTATTGCTTGTAAGACTCTTTCATGGTGTAAGTCTTATAAGATAACATAGTATGCTTTGGATTATTGTATGTAACCCTCATTGTCTTTTATTCTTATTTTGTCTCTGTAGTTGTATTTGTTGTTCTTTTATTGCATTAAAAAAAAAAACATTGCAAATGTGGCTGAACAATCAATTTGTCTCAAAACATTTAGTGAGATGCTTCATAACCAGTGAAACAAGACTCATTAGAATTCAAAATTTGTTTCCAAGTATCTTTAGAAGTGTGTGATCATATTTAAGGTTTGGATTTTTCTCTCGTTTGATTTCTCAGTGGCTCCTTGTGCGTTTACGTCATCTCGTATGCGTTTACCTTAACGTCATTACATCGTAAGTCGTTTCGACCAATCACAATGTGAGGATTCAGGGCTCTTCCGGTACGCACATTCTTTCCGTTTCATCGGCCGAAGTGTGGAGCAACGTGTGTTCATTTGAGCACGGCGAAATTCCCCATCTGCTGACAGACATAGTGTGATATCAAGGTGATATAAGCATAGGTTTGATCTTATTTATGTATGCATCGCTTAAACGTGCTATTTGTGTTTAAATGGTCTGATTTATTGCATATTGGCCCCTTGATATGACCGGCATGCTAACCAGCTATACACACTAATGAATTGGGGATGGGGGTATTGATGCTCTGGATGCACATGTGGGTCTCTGTTGGCTTCCTAGCGAGTAATGAAGCACCCCTACCTCTACTAACCCGGCTGTCAGTTGGCAGTAGTGCAGAGATTTATAAACAGCGATATGATACACGTATGCCTTCTCTTACTTGTCAGGGCGGGGCATATATTTAGTCTCTTGCAGTGAATAAGGCTGGTCAGTTTACACTCAACGCGGGGGCTATTTTGGGAACCTGGTGCTATTGCACAGTCCTGAAATGGCAACTAGTTACTGCAGTTAGCCAGGCGAAGAAGTTACACGTTGCCTGGCTTCTACCGCATTTTAATTATGCAGAATATACTCTGCAAAATATACTCCATTGGTAATATTGCAAGAGAGTACTGACAGCATTTAACCATGGCTCCTAAAAAGGTGTGGTAGTTGTATGAGTGGTTATTTGGCGTGATTGATTATGTAATGCATTAATGTGAAAGTAGGTATTATTGTTTTTTTCTCCACAGATGCCTCCAAAGAAGGGAGGAGATGGACCAAAACAACTCCCTCTGATTGGACGGTTCGGGACTTCCTTGAAAATTGGAATAGTTGGGTTACCAAATGTAGGGTATGTGTCAGTCCCAGCTGGCATTCTGGCTGTATGCGTGTGCGCTGGGTCAATTGGTTTGAAGTCGGCAGTGGAATAGTGTCAGAATGATAAAGTGTGAATACTTGACCTAGTTGCATTTTATTCATGCTTAACCCTTTAAGACCGGCTGTGTCGTCGCCGACACACTAAACCAAGCTGTATTCATGTTACCGTAACTCTTCAACCGTTTGCACCATCACAATAATTCAAATTGCTCCTGACAGAAAACTACATGCGCTTTTCGGCAATATATTGCTTATTACGGTAATTTCTTGCGCTCCGTCGACAAATGACGGCTGATTTCCGGGAGAGCGGGGAGGGAGAATTTGAATGGAGCGATAGGGAGCGCGGAGTTTTGGATTGCATAAAATAATAAACGAAACAAACAAAAACATGGTGAAGGAGGAGTAAACAGCATAAGAGTCGATTGGGATGATTTTTGATGAGACTTTGGGAGCAGTCTGAGTGAGACTTTTTCACATGTAGTGTGTGCATCGCTATAATGAGTCCGTGCATGTAAATGTATGGGTGTATGCATGTGCACGCATTTACATGCATGTATAAATGTATGCGTGTATGAACAAAAAAGCCTCCTGAATGAAAACTGTGCAACCCAGTGTCCCAAAACTACTTGTATATATGTAATATAGTTGAATTTTGAAGTAAGAAGTGTTGGATTATTTCGATCACGATTTTTCTCTTTTTTATAAATAAAAAACAGAAAATATTTTACTGTTGTTTTTTATTTTTGTCTATTTAAATTCTGTTTACAAACTCAACACACGACATTAATGGTCAAAAACTGTACTTTTTTGAAAGCCGTCTGTTTTCTGAAAAAAATGACACCTTGCACTTGAAAATAGCACATTCTGTTAGAATTTTACAGTCAAATAAACAAAATATGTAAAAATGACCTATTTTACCCTTAGGTTTTAAAGGGTTAATGGAAACCTATCCTGCTGTATTGTGTGAAATTATTAGAAGGATGATGACTCATGATCACGGTGGATTATGAGAATGACAAATCATTCTGCTACAGGATGGGGAGTAGTTTTTGAATTGCAACAAAGACAGGCTGTGTCCGGGTTTGTCTTTTTCCTTGCTATATAGTATGCATGCTCGCCAAAGAGTTTGCATCAGATTCATAGTATTCGCAAAACGGTTGGTAAAAATGCCTCCAATGCTGGAAGGTCATTTGTCAGTGACAACAGTATGGCAGTGATATGAATTTCATTCATACTATATGGAACATACTTTTTTTATGGAGGTGAAGTAAGGTACAGACCAAGCATCTAGTTTGTAATTTCGAATGTAGCTTCAGTCTACATATAAAAGATATTCATTTGTTTGTGCTTTCAGAAAGTCAACGTTCTTCAATGTTCTGACAAAGAGTCAGGCAGCGGCTGAGAATTTTCCCTTTTGTACCATTGACCCAAACGAGAGCCGTGTGCCCATTCCAGATGAGCGCTATGACTTCCTCTGCCAGTACCATAAACCAGTCAGGTACCCACTCCATGTCTGCATAATACAGTTATCAGCAGCTTCTAATTCTAGTCATCAGTGACATGATCTTAATTTCTCTTTTATATTTCACTACAGTAAGGTTCCAGCGTTTCTGAACGTGGTGGATATTGCTGGCTTGGTGAAAGGTGCTCATGCAGGCCAGGGTTTGGGTAACGCCTTCCTCTCCCACATCAGTGCCTGTGATGCCATCTTTCACATGACACGTAAGTAGATAGCTATTTCAAACCATTTCTGGAGACAATTTGTTTATTTTTATATTATTTTTTTAAATTTCTTAATATCTGCTGAGAACAATTGATCTACTAGTTACCATGCAGTTGGAAATAAATATAAGAGAGAATTTTTAAAAATGTCAGAAAAACACATAGGTAAACAATTACAAAAAGCCATGAAAATTTCAGTTGTGACAGTTATTTGAGATACATATGGAATTCTGAATCCTCTGTAAATGCCCAAGAATCCTGATGTTTTCTTCCATGTTTGTATTTTTAATAAAATAACCCTGATAATGTGTATATGCAACCGTTTGTGTGTAGGAGCTTTTGAGGATGAAGATATTATTCATGTTGAGGGCTGTGTTGACCCAGTAAGGGATATTGAGATCATCCATGAAGAGCTGAGGATGAAGGATGAAGAGATGATTGGGCCAATCATTGATAAGCTTGAGAAAACTTCTGTCAGGGGAGGAGACAAAAAACTCAAACCTGAATATGTGAGTGAACTATATATCCCAGTATGCATCTGATCTGACCAATGCAGAATTAAAACATTCTTCCTACTTTGTACATTAACAGAAAGCACTGATTTTTTCGGTTTCTCTGCTTGCAGGACATCATGTGTAAAATAAAGTCCTGGGTTGTTGATGAAAAGAAACATGTTCGTTATCATGAATGGAACGACAAAGAGGTTGAAATCTTTTTTCTTATCATTTTTAGTCCTGCAGAACCTATGTTTCTTTGCTCAGATTGAGGTTTTGATTATACACTAACTGATTTTTTCTTCTACTTATTCTCCAGATTGAGGTCTTGAATAAGTATCTGCTCCTGACGTCCAAGCCGATGATCTATTTGGTAAACCTCTCGGAGAAAGATTACATCAGGAAAAAGAATAAATGGTGAGATGACATGTTAGCTGTTCATCTGCTGTTGTGAGTCCTTCCTCAAGTGTTTATACCTAAATTCAGCCTGCAAATCGTTATCTTTATCTTTAATGTTATCCCAAAGTTCTCCTATTGTTCATTTAGGCATAAACACACAGTTGTAGCCCTGGGTATTGACAGCAACCTGTGTGCTCGTACAAAATCTCTCATTCACTATTCCCTATATAATAAATGCCACATTTCAGACGTATACAGGACAATGTGATTTGACAAATCTAGATTATTTTCAAATTTAAATGATGGAGCTGTTTAAACTCGGAATGCCCATTGTGGTGTTGTGCTTTTCAGTTACGTTTCTAGTTTTGACACTCTTTTGCTTGTCCAACTAAAATGAAACTGATTTTCAAATGCCATGTGTTAATTGAATGCTGTCTGTAACTTTGAATAACTAACTGTTATATCAAAGCTTGACAGATATGTTGTATGGCCTCTTAAAGGTATAGTTGACCCAAAAATTAAAAAGCCACCATTTACTCACCCTTTTGTCATTGTAAACCTGTATGACTTTTATTCTTTTGTGGAACACAGAAGATATTTTGAAGAACTAAACATTTTTGCTGCATATACATCTATGTCTTCCATTGTATGAACGAAAAAATACAATATTCTTCAAAATATCTTCTTTCGTGCTCAGCAAAAGAAAGAAATGCATATAGGTTTGTAACAGCATGAGAGTGAGTAAATGGTGACAGAGTTTAGATTTTTGGTGCAACTGTCCCTTTAACAAGACTGCTTCCTGATTGATTGTGAATTGTGATTGTAAAGAAATCAAGTCTTGGGTGTTATTACCCCAGTAAACATTCAAAACAGTATGGTAGGTATAATGGAGAAATGATTCACTCTAATTAACTGTGTATATAGTCCAAATTGATGGATGCTTGTGCTTTGTGGCTATCAGCCTCCAGGTAATCTGAGTTTAGGACCGCTGATGTAAATCTGTTTTTGTTTTATAGGTTAGTGAAGATCAAGGAGTGGGTTGACACTCATGATCCAGGTGCACTGGTCATCCCAATCAGTGGGGGATTTGAGAGCAAGTATCAGGATATGACTGATGAAGAGAAAACAAAATATTGTGAGGAGAACAAAACACAGAGGTCAGGATTTGCTCTCCTTCTATTTCCTCTTGGCTGATTACTTCATCCAAAAAATGAAAATTGCCAGCCAAGATGTAGACGAGTTTGTTTCTTCATTGGATCAGATTTGGAGAAAGGGGAAACTACATCACTTTCTCACCAGTGGCTTCTCTGCAGTGAATGGGTGCCGTCAGAATTAGAGTTCAAACAGCTGATAAAAGCATTGCAATAATGCACAAGTAATCAACATGACTCCACTCCTTTAATTAACGCTTTTGAACTCTCACTTTGACGGCAACCATTTACTGCAGTGGATCCATTGGTGAGCAAGTGATGTAATGCTACATTTCTCCAAATCAGTTCCAACGGAGAATGAAGAAATCAACTCGGGTACATCTTGGATACATTTACATTTAATCATTTAGCAGACACTTTTATCCAAAGCAGCTTACATAAAGATAACAAGTAGGTAGAATAGGACAATAATAGAGAGTTCTAGTGTCTAGACTGCAGGTGAGTAAATATTCATTTTGGGTGAACTGTACCTTTAAGAAATGGAATACTTTTTCACATGCAAAAAGTATTTTTTCAACAGTGCTAAAACAATGCTCTAAATGCTGTAGTCAGTCATACTTTAGGTCGTCATGCTTATTCTATAGTGATATAATTTTTCCCTTCTTGTTTTTCCCATTGTGAATTCTTAATTCCTTGTTTCAGTATTCTGACTAAGATCATCAAGAATGGGTATGCAACCCTGCAGCTGGAGTACTTCTTCACAGCAGGACCCGACGAAGTCCGTGCATGGACCATCAGGGTGAGCAAAGCACATGTTCAGAAAACATTTAATACCGATATATTCTGTTGCACCTCTAAAATATTTTGCATGTGTTTGAACACCTTACAGAAAGGCACCAAGGCCCCGCAAGCAGCTGGAAAGATCCACACAGACTTTGAGAAAGGCTTCATCATGGCCGAAGTCATGAAGTTTGTAGACTTTAAGGAGGAAGGCAGTGAAAACGCAGCTAAAGTAAGATCTTAATGGTGTGCTTGATGACATAAAATAGCGTGGCTTGTTAAAGGTTGAATACTGAACTGATAATGTTGTCAAATACTTGCAGGCTGCAGGAAAATACAGACAACAGGGGCGTAACTACACTGTAGAAGATGGTGACATCATCTTCTTCAAATTCAACACACCTAATCAGCCCAAAAAGAAGTGAAGCCAGTTGGATGGACAGTACTGTCTATGGCACATGCTCAGTCTCTTATGGCTTCGGAACATTTAAAACACAATCGCACCTTAGTGGTGTATTAAGTTCATTTTTTATTTTTATTATTTCAGCTAATGGCTGAAATAAATGTAATGGCTGGTCTGCTTACAAAAGCTGCTTGTCACACAGCAGTGTATTCTAATAAAACACTTCTTCAGACCAAAGTGTTTTCTGTTGAAGGTTCTTTCCCAATTGTCTCACACATTTCTAGATGTTTAGCCATTGAGTTATCAAACAGTATGAATGGGATTTATTATGGAAGCGGTTTATACCACAGGATAAAAAATAAAATGTAATTGCACCTTTTTCTCTCTCAATTCAGGTTTTTTTTAAAGCTTTTTTAAAAGTTCATATTTTACATTGAAAGCTATAAACTTGAATTCTGATTTGAAAAAGTCAGAATTGTGAGAGAAAATGTTTCCATTATTTTTTATTCCATGGCAGTAACATGAAGTAAAATGAATTGTGAGAAAAAGTCTGAATTGTAAGAAACTCTGAGATAAAATGTTGCAATCAATTTTTATTTTAAGTACAGGCTTCTGTACTTTATAGCTTCTGAAACAACAAAAACATTTATAGATGTGTAGTTAACAGTTTATAGTGATTGATTTAAGGTCCTTTTATCCAAAACTAAACTAATAAATTATACAATCTAACTGAAAGCATCCGGGAGAAAATTTTTTTTTTTGTAAAATTCAATTTTTAGCATTGATTTGCTGTTTGATTTCACTTACTATTATTACATGATGTAACAAGGTATGATTTGCACTTCACTGCGTCATGTAAGTACCTCCCCCAATACTCGTGAGAGGGCGTGGTCTTATATTTTGATTGACAGGCGGATTTTAATATGACCATTTAGAAGCACTGGTCGAAAATGTGCTTTAATATGGTTCCAAAAAAGCAGCATTTTCATTGCTTCCCTCACAGCGCTGAAAGAGCTAAACGCTGGCTATAGGTGTTGGACTGACCATCAACCACCGATACCACCGATGGATTTGGTAAGTTTTAACACAAGTGCCCCTGCTTGGCTTTTATGCCTTTACATTTTGCAATCAAACGTCGAATCAAAGCCAATATGTTTGCATCGGAATGCACAAATACATTGTTCTGTACACGGAATCCAGGTCAGTTGTCTCGGCAATTTAATGAATCAATAAACGAGCCAACCAATGTCTTTTAGTTGTTGAGAATGCGCTAATTTCCTCTAACGTTAGACTTGTCCACTCTATGGGGACGCAGGTTAATGACGTCATCGGACGAGCGCCAAAACAGTGTACAGTAGAGCTTTAGTTCAACAGTGCGGACCTGCGGGTGTCAACGCTGTAAGAAACATTAGACAGCTGCTCCTGAAATAGTATAATATCAGACACTAAAGCACTAAGATAGAAGACACTGATTGCATCCGTTATTTTTATTATATATGACACGGTGCGAGGCTTATTTCGTTTAAAACCAACATTATGTTCTGAATTATAATGGGTACGAAGGCATTTTCACGGAAGTACATCTTCATATGAGAGGTGGCGGCGGCCTTTTAGACATCGGCATTGTTGCACATGAATCGTAGATGTCCACAGTGCATTAATATATAGTTAACGTTACTTCCCCCGTGACCCTGTCAGAGCTAGACTTTGCCTGTTAAATGTCACGTATTGGAAATATCTGTGAATCTTATTGTAAATCTAGACGCACGCGGTGACAGCTTTTATCACAACAGTTCAGAGTTTTACCCAACCAACGGCTTCTGGTAAGTGTTTCTTCTTTTGGTGTGTGTTGTTGTCACGCTGTTATTTCCCACCGCGTACCCTCCCATCTTTCCACGCCCATGATCGAGCCTCCTCAAAGCTTTTGAAGCACTAGTGCTGAGTGAGGCGGGTCTCACGACCCTTACCTGAAATTAAGTTGCCAGGTACTCTCTTGTTTAGTTTATACGGTGCCCGGGAGGGGTCGTCTTCGGTTCACTTAGTTTTGTCGTGGCCTCGAGATGCTATGTTGAGGGAACGACATATTTTTCTCGTGGCCACGAGTTTAATGCATAAACCTACCTGACCATAACAACCCGGGATTATCCGAGATGAATAAAACATTTTTTATTAACATTAAACATTTCATTTAATATTTGTATATTATTATTAGGTTATATTAACTTGTTAGGGCTATATTTATTTCATATATAATATTTTATTATTTCCCCTTTCAATTCGTGTATCACTTTACCTAATTAACGTTCTGTATAATTATGCTATTTGCTACCATATATTTTGCAAATACTGCAAACGCCTGACAATTATGCCAATACTTTATGATTATAGGCTATTTATGCCAGTGATGAGTGTGTTGTGTTTTCATTTACAACTGAAACTACGTGAATGATTAATTCCTCAACAGTAGGCTATAATATGAATAATTATTAATTTGCAGAAAATTCAACCTTTAAACTGCATTTCCAATAGGCTATAAATGCCAGTCAGCATAATCAAAGCTTTATGTCGAGCATTTACAGTAGGCTTATTTACAAAACTGGTCAGAACGTTATGTAAAGAGATCGAAATTAAGGAAAAAAACGAATATAAAAAAATATAATAATAGGCTAATAATAATAATGTAATAATATAATAATAATATACAAATATTACGGAAAAAGACTAACAGTTAATGGACACAGCTAGCAAGACTGTGAGATAGATAAAAAATGTTTTCTTGTAGGTCTATTTTATTTTATGTACTGCATGTAACATTTAGCCTATTCACCATTAGCCTATAATCTCCACCTGTAGCTGGTGTGTGGTGAGCGCACTGGCGCCGTTGTACTATGGCTGCCGTCGCATCATCCAAGTGGATGCTGCACACTGGTGGTGGTTGAGGAGAGACCCCCACATGATTGTAAAGCGCTTTGGGTGTACGACAATACACAACAAATGCGCTATATAAATGCATCATTCATTCATTCATTCATTCACCATAAACTTGAATGCTGTGTAGGTCGCTTGCAATTGCCTACAGTCCGGTAGCCTATGGTCAATATAATAATTTAATTATGTAATAATTTCTATAATAATTACTTAATTCAAAATAAAATATTAGTGAATCCCTGATAATCCCGGGTTGCTATGGTCATGTAGGTTTGTTTATGCATTAAACTCGTGGCCACGAGAAATGGATGTCATTCCCTCAACATAGCATCTCGAGGCCACAACATAATATCACATTCCCATGACTTAATATGTTGTGGCCACGACAAAACTAAGTGAATTGAAGACGAGCCCTCCGGGGCACCCTAAGTTTACTTGTTTTGGTGGTTTGTTTTTTGACACATATTCGGTTTTGGTTTGGTGGAAATACTGGTCAAACTACATTTTTCCTTGAGATTTTGTGATTTTTCTGTCAATTTAGGACCATGAATGTGCATGCAAAGTCTCAACACATAGATGTGTTTTAGAAAGGCTGTACACATTTTTTTCCCCACAATGGTTTCCATGCAATTTGCCAAAACACAACACTGAAAAACATAGAGTTGGGTAAAACAACATCAACAAAACCCTTAATTGTAGCTTGCCAAAGTCCATAATGTAAAATATGAGAATTTACTAAATTGAAGGCAGACTACAGAATCCAAGGAGGATTCTCTGTTTCTTCATCTATTTGAGTTTAAAAGTCAGAAAATGTTTTTGGTTGTTAGTTTATTGAAATTCAATTAATAGTCTGTTGTAGCACTTAAAAGCTTATAACCTCACAAGTGTTTAAGAACCAGACATAACAAAATAGTTATGTACAAATAGCAATAAATACTATTTACACTAAGTATACACATTCTAGATACTATTTATAGTTTATAAATATATATATACTATTTTATAGTTTTCCTCGGTGTGTAAATAGTTACTAAAACGTAATCACAACCAAAAACATAAATGTTTTTATTTTGTGTCTATGCAGCTAATTCTGAACATAAAAATATACGTTGGTCACATTTACTTCTTTTTAACACAGTTTTTGTAATAATATCAATTTAAAAGCTGTTATAAAGATTTCTGTTTTTACATGATTCTTTAGTGTATTTCATAGTGTTCATTTTTGGTGAACTGCATGGAAATCAACTTAATTTTATGAACACAGCAGGAGAGCAAAGCTATAATAGTATTTTCCACACCACTTTTTGGTATTAAAATATGACCCATTTTAATTTTCTAATTTTGTGCATTAAATTGCAGATAAAGAACGAGCTGTCTACAAAACCCATTTGTAAGGGGTTTGGATACTATTTTAACTGAAGGTCTAACTCAAGTGTTCAACAAAATTACTTTTTGGCTGAAAGCTATTTTGCTTTAACATCTTATGTTAACTTTAACATCAGTGTGAATTGGCTTTTCTTTTTTCTTTAGGTAGCGCTTTAATTGGAAAAAGGATTACTCGAGCAACAAAACGATAGAGATGCCTCCAAGGATAGCAAGACGTTGTGCAGTGCCAAGCTGTGGGAAAACACAGTCTTTGCATTGCCTTCCTTGTGATCCTAATATTAGGAAAGAGTGGATGAATTTTATTTTGGATGCAGTTCCAGATCACGTCAATAAGACACTGTTTATTTGTTCACTTCATTTTGCTGCGGATTCATTTTTAAACAAGTCACAGTTTGATGCAGGCTTTTCAGAGAGACTGAAAATTAAAAATGATGCAGTGCCGACTATTTTGGATCCGACAGTAATGTCGCAACACATAAGTGTGAGTAACAATGTTTTTACCATTTATCATTATTGCTTTTTGTTTGATATATACTTATCATTTATAAGCTTTTAACCAAAATGATCTATAATGTTTTATATATTCACTCTAAACTGTTACCCAATCAGAGTAATGGGCACTTCCAAGTCTTGAGTGCAGCAGGCCTCTCAAAACAGTGTGTTTCAAAGAGTGGGTCAAAACAGGATAGAAAATGGCATATTACTTCTAAAATGTAGCGCGAGCTGTATGAAGCAGGCGCTTTGGGCAGCGCAAACCATGCGCTCGCACACACTCAAAAAATGGTCGCAGTTTAGAGTCCTGTTAAACAGACTTTTACAGAGGATAAGAAAGAAACAAATTAACATCTAAAAGTAGGGTGTCAATGATGGCAACATTTTTTTTTATAAGAAACTAATTTGAGATTACCAAAACAACCTGATTTATTTAGTTGAAACTTTTTTTTTTTTTTTGAAACAGGCTTTAATCAAAACAGTTTTTCTTTAAAACATTAAACAAATACAAATTTATGCCTGACTGGATGTAATTTAAATTCTACAAGGTCTAGGGCTGGCTATTGATGTTGATTTTCTGTTCACAAACTGTATTCGATTCTAATTTGATGTGGAATCATTTGGCCTGTTTAAGTTGCATACACACTTATTTTTAAGTGTGCAGTATTAGAAATGGAAAGACAATACGAGCATTGCTTTGCAGTATACAGTATTTGCAATATGATCTATTGTGTACTGCTTTTTATGGCAATTGTAGCTCATCCATGCATATTCCAAAATATTTTCATATAGGGTACATATGCATACTCCAAAAATAGTATTAGTATGGTTGAATGCTGTTGCGAACATGGGTTCTGTCATGTCCATATAACTAGTTTGAGACAATGTAAGATCATGCTGTTATAAATTAATTTGATGACCCATGAATTGCTTATTACATTGGTTTAAAGGGCAAATTGTGCCTATAATTGGCTACTTACTCTGTATATCATACTATTAAGATTGTTTGCCTTATACTTTCAATACTAAGTGTTAAAATAAATTATCTCTGTACTGTCAGCCCAAGACAAGTCGTGAAATGGGATGCCAGACGGAGGAGCCCAACACCAGAGATGGAGAATGCCAAACCTTCCAAGACTTGAAGCAGCGCGGCTGGAAAGTAGAACCAAAGATTGAAAGTGTGTTTTATTGTTTTCTACTTCATTAACTTTTAATTGCTTTTACATATACTGGCATTGTTGTGATGTGTTAGGTAGGTAGATTTGAGATCTGGATGCGACTGAAATACAGAGACTTGTGGTAGCAGTTTGCTTTTTTAACATAAATGCCCCAAACTAGTAACTTTTTTTAAAGTGGCTAGTATTAATGTTCTGTATATTATGTTATTGGTAAGAATAATTGTAACTTTACACAATTCTGTGTGGATCTGCTTGTTTCTGACTAGTAACTAGTGTTATTTTTTACTTTCAAATTGGCTTGTATATATTACATAGTTATGAGCCATAGAGGGTTTTAAAGTGAATTTATTTATTGTATATGAATTTAAATGTAGAAACTTGATTTAGGTTATTCTTGCTGGACAGAAGAGGTGGAAGAGGTTGAAAAAGACTTTAAGTTGTTAAAAACATTTTGAGAAAGAAATCTTTGAGGAAGAATAATATCGAATTGTTCAGAACAGCCATATAAAATGTAATTCTGAAGTTAATGCTTACAGGACAAGTGAGAGATGAGCTGTATGAGGCGATTTGATTATTATGATACAGTTGGTCCCTAAGGACATCCGGAGTCACAGCTGTTTCCTCAAAGCGCTGTTTACCCAGGTGCTTAAACCGATGCCTGACAGGGCTGCACTGTGGATCAAAACGGAACTAGTTAATTTAGATACATAGCAAACGTCTTAATCTAATCTTTCACATTGTGTGAAAAATAAAGTACATTTCGTGAAGCGTTCTAATTTGTACGTACAACAATGTTGTGACATTGTGCAGACTGTACTGAATGTTTCACAATACGTCTATTAGTGTAATGGCCACCGAAGTTGCAACTAACTTCCTGCCATACGTGAACAATTCCAGCTAGATTTCCAAAGACTCTCCGCATCTGCGAACAACAAACAGGAAACGCTCTTGCAGTGAAATTGACAGACGTACGGCTTTGACCACTCCGCGTCCAGGGAGTCGAATCTCCCAGCCAATCACGTCGTAGAAGAAAGGCGGGTCTTCCGTTTACGTGACGCAAATTTCACTGGTAATCTCCGAAGCCCCACCTTTTGTGTTTCCCGCACCGTCAATCAAAAATAAGAAAAAAAATCGACCCGAATCTCCGATCACAGCCCGCCTTTGATTAAAACAATCATGTTGGGAGTTTAAATGAACAGATAAACCTCCGATTTTTTACCTTTTCACGCTATGACTGGTACGTAACACTTAGCCCGATCGAAGCACAGCACCGCCGGTGAGTTTGGAGAGCCATTAGCAAAGCGAGCTAGCTCAGTGTTTAATCTTTCTCAGCAGCGACGCTAACCGTTAGCCAGCTAGCCTCACTTTAACAAAGTAAACATTCGAATAGACTGTTGCTCAGGCAACGCGAAAGCAGAAAGAACCGCCTGATTCGTTTAAATTCCAGGCGGTTTGGCGGCTAATCTCCGCCTTTTCGAGGTGGGAGTTCGTTGAGCATGAATTTGTTTTGAGTTTTTTCTCTCGCTGTGTCTCCGTAGCCCCAGAACAGCCAGCGAAACAGCAGGAAATGGCTGCCTTAGACGTGGACAGCAGTCAGAGCGACTTTCTGCAGCAGGCCAGCGGCGCCCAGGACCAGGTATGGAATCCCCCTGTTGGTTTGTCGCTGTCTTGCGGGGTGTTGTGGTGTTTTGGTGAAGTTCACACGTTTTAAAAATAGGGGAAAAGTCGAACACTTCCTGTGAGCCTTCTCTTTGTACGGCCACCCACTTTCTTACCCTTTTAAACCCGCCCATTGTGGGTCGGACAGACTCGCCACCGTCGCCTTGCCCGCTTTACCTGCGGTGATCCCGGGTAACCCCCACGATAGGGGAGGACCCCTCCACCGGGAAAAGCCTCCACCCCTGCCCCGGCTGTCACATATCCTCCACAGCTCCACCATTCCCCCTGGAGCGGTCGCGTGCACAGACCTGGCTAACAGAAGCTCTTTGTCACCTTTTGTCATTTGCTCTTGGCTTTTGAAGTAATGTAGATCATTTGATTTGCCTTTTCTGGCAGACGCACAGCTGTTGAAAGACGTTAATGTTCGTTATTAAAAAGACAACTGAACTGAAGTCCTGAGTGACACCTCTTAAGGTTAAAGTCGGCATGAAATGAAAATCCCCCCCATCTGTTTTTAAAATTCCTGTTATAGATCTTGTGAACAATTCATACGTGCACATGTTTAATTTAGAAATTACAAGTTTATTGTTTTGCAAAAGTTTAATGCTTTGACCTTGTTATTTCTAAAAAACTTGTCATAACTGAATATTCTGGTGAAAGCAACAGACTTCTCTGTGGTGTCCTATGCAGAACTTCCCCCAAAACCACCCCTGCAAGCTCTTCTTCATCTGTCTCTCTTTTTTTAGTGCAAAACCCAACTAAAAATTGATGGATAAAACCAAGTCCCTGTCCTTTCATTTCTTTTCTATTTTGATAATACATTACACTCAGATGTATTTTACAGTAAGGAAGAAAACATCTGTTGCTACTTCTGTTTCATTGTGACTTTAAGTACTGTGTTTAACATGCTATAATTATTAGTTAAAAGCTTTATCCTCATTGAGGTCTGATGCTTGGATGAATTTTCGGCGTTAATATTTTATAAAGACATTATGACATTAAAGGAACACTCCACTTTTTTTGGAAATAGGCTCATTTTTACAACTCTCTTAGAGTTAAACAGTTGAGTTTTACCGTTTTTGAATCCATTCAGCCGATTTCCGGGTCTGGCGGTAGCACTTTTATCTTAGCTTAGCATAGATCATTGAATCGGATTAGACCATTAGCATCTCGCTCAAAAATGACCAAAGAGTTTTGATAATTTTCCTATTTAAAGCTTGACTCTTCTGTAGTTACATCGTGTACTAAGACAGACGGAAAATTAAAAGTTGCGATTTTCTAGGCCGATATGGCTAGGAACTATACTCTCATTCTGGCGTAATAATCAAGGAACTTTGCTGCCGTACCATGCGTGCAGCAGGCGCAGTGATATTATGCAGCGCCTGAAAGTAGTCCCCAGCTAGGTAACTAGTTATGATATAGCCGGGGACTACTTTCAGGCGCTGCATAATATATTGTGCCTGCTGCACTCATGGTACAGCAGCAAAGACCCTTGATTATTACGTCCCCCCAAGGACAACAACTATTTCTGTAAAATTTCAAAAACAAAATCTGTGAGAATAGGGAAGTTCACACCACAGCTGTAACATTAGCGACACAGAGGAACAATATAATTTGAATCACTTTCAGAATGATTTTTTCCAGCTTAGGAACTATAAAGATATTGACAGCCAATCAGAATCCACTGGACTTGAAGGAGAAAAGCTAACTGCAGCACATTGCTAATAAACTGAATGTTATTGTCCATTGGTGTGAACCCTAATATAGTTACGTTATTGATGTGAACAGGCCTTTAGACTAATTGTTCTGTGTGTGTGTGTATGGTACAATTTGTCATGAAGCACTTGTGCTAATATAGTAGTAATATCTCCACCTCACAGCAGACCACAGACCTCACGGCCATCCAGTTGACGGGCTCATCTGATCGCTGGGAGGTTCTAACGCCTGTGAGCTCCGTGAAAGACGAGCCAGCAGTAGTGCAAGTACCCAGTGGAGGACTTCTGGGCAGCAACGGGCAATATGTGGTGCCACTACAGACTATGGCAGGGCAGACCCAGCCCATTTTTGTGACTGCGGGGGTAGATGGCACCGGTGCCAATGGGGTGCAGTATCAGGTCATCCCTCAGCTGCAAGGGACGGATGGGGCATCACTAAGCTATGCAGCACCCACTGCAGATGGAAGCACGCTGGGTACTGACATTACTATCCTTCCGGATGGGACACAGGGCATTGCTACAGCTACCAATGCTAATGACCTCCAGGGCCTGCTGAGTCAAAGTGGGCACGTGCAGCAGATTCCCACCGTCTCACTGGCTGGCTCGGGGTTTGGCGCACAGGGCCAGGTTGTTGCTAATGTGGGGCTGCCGGGCAACATCACATTAGTGCCGATAAATAGCTTGAGTAACGTGGATCTCGAGTCTTTGGGCTTGACTGGTGCTCAGACCATAGCGACAAGCATTACTGCAGATGGCCAGCTCATCATGACTGGTCCCACCACCTCAACAAGCGATATCCAGGGTGACAGCAAATGCACAGAGCCACTTAACGCCAATGACGCTAACGCCTTTGTGCCAACCACCACCTCTTCCACGACGACGTCGCTCCCTGAGACGATAGACGGGACTGGCGTTCTCACTCAAGCCACTGCTGTATCAGCCGGGCAGCAAGATCCATCTTACATCCAGCAGAACCACACGGTTGGCTGTGAATCGGTGGTGCAGCTCTTACCAGCGCAGACGGCGGATGGAGCGGCGCATACACTACAAAGCGTCCAGCTGTTGAATGCTGGTACGTTTCTGATCCAAGCCCAAACCGTCTCTCCCACTGGCCAGATCCAGTGGCAGACCTTCCAAGTTCAAGGGGTTCAGAACCTGCAGAATCTACAGCTGCCGGCTGCTAGTGGGGTCTCATCCCCACAAATTACCCTTGCCCCTGTGCAGACCCTTTCTCTTGGGCAAACTGGCACCACAGGTGCAGTGGGACAGATCCCGAACCTTCAGACAGTCACAGTCAATTCTGTTGGTCAGTACCAGCAAGACGAGACAGAAGGCCACTCAGGTATGCAGAAACATACTTAATATTTACAAAGATACTTCAAAATAACTGAGTTCATAGAAATCAAGATGAAATATGTCCAGAATAGCAGTTTTATTTTGGGGACTTTCTTGATTGTCTTGCAATCTGTTTTTAACGATTCTCCCCTTTCTGTTTGTGCAGATATTCAAATTAAAGAGGAGCCAGAGTCTGATGATTGGCCAAATTCCACCCTGAACACCAGTGATTTGTCGCATCTGCGTGTGCGGTTGGTTGAGGAGGATAAGGAGGGGACAGGCCTAGAGGGAAAGAGACTACGTAGAGTAGCCTGCACTTGTCCCAACTGCAAAGAGGCTGGAGGAAGGTAATGTACTTGTCGATGCAGAGGCACAAATCCATTTCTAATAGCTGAATATTTTTCTTTTTCTTGTCTTTTTTTTTTTTAACACTTTTGTATAATTTCAGAGGTTCAAGTATGGGAAAGAAGAAACAACACATTTGTCATATCCCAGGGTGCGGTAAGGTGTACGGTAAGACATCTCACCTCCGAGCTCACCTGCGCTGGCATTCAGGAGAGAGACCCTTCATTTGTTCGTGGAGTTACTGTGGCAAGAGATTCACCCGCAGCGACGAACTCCAGCGTCACCGCAGAACACACACAGGTATGGGCACACTGGAAGAGATCAGGATCTAGAATTACATCATATATTTCATTTGGACCCATTATACATGAGGATCTAACACTTTCTGTCAATTTTGTTTGCGTCTCTACTTCCAATAGTTTTATATTGAAGGTTGTTTTACACTTATTTTTGTTTTTCAGGAGAGAAGAAATTTGTGTGCCCAGAGTGCTCGAAACGTTTCATGCGCAGCGACCATTTGGCCAAACACATTAAAACTCACCAGAATAAAAAAGGGCTAAACTCCAACACTGGGGCAGGTCAGACAGAAGCTGCCACCCCCTCGGACACCATCATCACGGGGGGTGGAGCCACTCTCATCTTCACCAATCTGCAACAGGCTGGCACCCAGGAACTTCTTTCAAACACCGACCTCCCGCTCCAGTTGGTCACTGTGTCTGCCAGTGAGGTCATGGAGTGACCAAAATCATGCCCACTTTCACAGCTCGTCTGCTTTTCACTATCAATTTTTATATATATGATATTAAAAATATATATATATATTATAAATATATATATTTTAAAAATGACTTATCATTTATGTTCAATAGCAGTCTTTTGTACAAACAAGGCAAAAAATGACATTAAATGTGGTTCCAGTTTCTACTGAGAGACACACACGCATAAGCAACTACATGCTCATATGAACTTGCGCTCATACACAAGTACATACACGGAAATGCCTTATTTTGTATCATAATCTGTAGTATAAAATGCTGGAGTTGCATGTGTTTTTACTTTTACTCATGTATATGTTCAGGGGACGATCATTAGAGGGTGTGATTGTGTAATGGACGTTATGGTACATGGAAAGCCAGGATGTTGTGTGTGTGTGTGTGTGTGTGAGTGATTACAGTGAGACTGTTCTGTGAGAATGACAGCAGGAGAAGGACAGTCTGCTTTGAGGGAGACTTACTCATGATCTGTCCATTTTTATCCTCCTCCCTGTCAGCTGACCTTCGTCCAAATGTGTCTTCACTCTTGCTTTTATTTTTATTTGATGTCATGTTAGTGGTCTATGTGCTCTCGGTCACATGTCTTCTGGATGTTGATCGAGGATCTTCTGATTTCATTGTTCTGCTGCCCACATGCAACTCGAACAAGACATCAGGTGGCAGAGTAAAACAATCGTGTAATAAACTTTCTTTTTCTTGTATCATTGCTCTTATTGCTCTCCAGATTATCCCTGTAACATTCATAATGTATCTTCCATTTCTTTTTGTTTTCTTCAGCCCCAAGCTGTTTATAGCCACAATTTATGTAGTCTAATACTGATTCTGTTGTATCAAAGACAGCTCGTTTTGATTACTTTTTAAACATGTAAAATTTGATGTTACTTTTGTACAATTTTTTTTTTCCAAATGCAACAATTAAAGTCGGAAACCTTCCTATGACTCTTCATAACTAACAGTTTGTTTCTAAATGCTTCAAATTTCTGGTGTTAGTATGTATGTATGAACTGAATGAGAAAATTAAACTTGCGCCCAAATACCTCAAAATACTGGCTATTAAAAATAGCATACTGCCCTACAACTATTCCCATTGTTTATAGTATGTATTCTGTGCACAGTATGTGGATGACAGAATGCCTGGATGCCTTACTTTGCAGAAACTTCAATGCACACTGTGCTGGTTATATTCATTGTTTCCCCACAATGCAATGTGTTCAACTTAATCTTACATTTGAAATGAAGTTTTTGTTTGTTTGTTTTTTTACGTTTCTACACGGCTGGACACATTTTTATGAAATTAATGATTAAATGCAAAATAATTGTTTTTATTTCTGAGATACCTGGACCCCATTCACTGAATTAAACATTGATGAAGCATACGGTTTGAAGCATTTGTCATTGCGTGCATACTGTCTGTATACAGTATATACTGCGTGGTAATCTGTTTACCCTAGGCTGTTTGGAATGGAATACTACTAGCTTACTTTATGCTAAATACTGCCTACTGTATTTAGTAAGTGAAACAGCAGGCATTTTGGAACAATTTGGTTTGCTTTGTTCTTGTCATCTGACCTCACGTTGCATGTTTCAGTCAGCAAATCCAGTTATCTTTATGGAAATAAAATTACTTTCTTTTTGTGTAAAATATAGTATCTTTTCATTCGAATAAACATACACATGTTTATACAATTTGGCTATAACATCAGGTTCGTTCAAAACTGGAACTGGAAGGTCAAGTCATTTACATTGCATTATGAGATGTAGTGTAGTGCAGTGTTTTCTGTTGTATTGTGGACATTTTGAAAAATGTAAGAAAGTTAACGTGCACTCTATCCATACTTTATACTTAAGGAATAGTGAGAACTGGTAAAATAGAATGGAATGAGTAAAATTCCAAATATCCCCCTATTAACCCTATAAACCTGTTGTACACAATCTTCGATATGCCTTCTGTTGTCTAACTGAAAGTTTATACTTTTTGCATATGAAAATTCTAAATTCTAAAATAGTCCTCCTTCGGGTCGTGGTACACGTGCCTTTTTGCTGTGAGATTTTTACTATTTTTTGTGAATGTAAATAACTTACAAAGTAATATTTCACGACTTTTTGGACAGCAACTTGATTATCCATCAATGATATATATATATATAGAGAGAGAGAGAGAGCTTGTCTATTTACATTACAGGCTATCAAAATTTCATACTTTCTGGCCATATAAAAATTTACGGCAATTACATATTTTTGTTTAGGCTATTGTGGGCCTCTGAGGTGTTTTATTCCTCCTCGAGTGTTGGCTCCATCGGCTATTCTTCTATATCATGTTTAGCCATGATAATAGCCGGTTTTTAAAGATTTTTAAAAAATATTTTCGATAAATTATTCTATTAAAAGAAATCTTTCATATGTCAGGCTTCCCATGGTTTAGACTGAACATCTTCTATGATGTTATGAAGATGTGGGATTGTATGATTTCCTGCACCTATTGACTGGACGAAAGTTTCATTGTTCATTTAAAAACCACTACGGGCGTAAACTTTGCATCAATAGAGGGCAGTGTCCTTCTCTTAAAGATGTGAGTTTGAGGATAATAGTCTGCTGTAGTTTTAAGTTGCTATTATTTTAATTTTTCTCCTGAATGTGCTTCAGTTCTTTAAATTGATTTTAAAATACATGTGTATTACATAAAAGATGATTTTAAATGTGTGGGTATCAGGTTATACAGTGTCTATGTGCCTGATACTCTTGCTGGCTTTTCCAATGCACACTCAGGTTTCATTAGCACCAGGTGTGTTCCTCTCTCACACAACGTGGGTGCAGATACACAAAAGCCATTGACCCTGTTTCCATAGGGACCTGACTCTACAGGAGGAGTTCAGTTTCTCTCTGCCACTGGAGAAGGCAAAGAACGACCCAGCGGATGGGACCACATAAAGCCATTGCATCTTTTAATAATGGAAAGATAAAGATACTGATGAAAAAAATACAGTAGGCTCAGAAACCTGGTAGATGGTGAGATGTTTGATACCATAATATGTTTTGGTAAATGGACAATTTACCACTGGACTGGATGGCTTGAGTTGTTTTCCTCCTTTCTGTTTCTCAGCATGGCTGAGGCCGGTGTGCGAGTTCCTATGGAGCAGGTGAAGATGAGTGCCATCTCTGATGAGCGTGTGGACTTCCTCAGGGAACAGGCCTTCACCATTCTACGACTCAAAACTGACAAATGGAACCGTTTTATTGGATTGGAGGAGAACCAGAGGGCTTTGCTTGATTTCTTTGATCAGGGTTGGCGAGAGTATCTCATTTTGTTTGTGGGACCAGGAGGAACTCTTCATGCAGGAGATGAACAGGTGAGTATATCAAATACACTCATACGCACTCATCTTCAATGTTCTGACTAATAAAGTGTTCTCAGTGTGGCGTTAGGATGCCATTTCTTCTGCAAGTGTCTCTCATGTTCAATGCACTGATTGGCTTTTGGTTTTCGAAATAAGTCATCACTTGTTTCGAGTGCTTTCGCTTCTGAAAGCACTACGCCTGTCTTTTCCTCCCCTAAGAGCTCCTCTTCCTGGTGGACCAAGCTTCTGTGTGTCTTTAAAAAAAAGAAGGGCGTCATCTCCAAAACCACCTTTAGGACCCAGCTCTGGCTCGGAGAGGTTGCAGCACAACCCATGGACCACGCTCCTGTGATCATCTCTCAGGTAAACACAACTAAAAAGGTTAGCTGTTATCACAACTAGGCAGGTTAGCTTATACATTGTAAAATGATATTTTAATTTTAATGTCTGACTTATTTATAAGGCACACTAAGTGATACTAGCAGAATTGACATCTCTTTATCTATTTAAAAGTAGCCTATATAGACCAAATAAAGGATGAAATAATGTAGCGCTTTAGCATTAGACTTAGGGTTGGTTCAGGTTGGTCTTTTAGGAGCTTTTAGAGCAGAATGGGACATTGTTATATTATACTTATTAAATTAAATTTATAATGTCTAATTTATTACAAGGCACACCAAGTGATGCTTACAAAATAGAATTTAGAATTTATTTACCTATTTAAAAATTATAAATATGTTTAATGAAAGGTTAAATAAAGAAGTGTTAGGTTTGGTACAAGTTTAACTTCGTAGCTATAGAACTGTCTGTTAAATGTTTGATTAGTACTTACCAGTTACTGGTCTTTGGACAATATTACTTGGAGACAGTGCTAGTATTATTTATATTCTATTATGGTATATATACATTTTTCGAATTAGCTTTAATTTATATTTTCATTATTAAGTTTCAGTGTTCATCTTATTAGTTTTTTAGTAATTTTATGTGCTTTTGTCATTTTTTAAATTTTTTATTTATTTCTATTTAACTTAATTTTTATGTCAGTTTTAATTTGAGTAATTTTAGTACTTCATCTTAAAGGGGTCATCGGATGCGAAATGCACTTTTACATGTTGTTTGAACATAAATGTGTGTTGGCAGTGTGTGTACACAACCACCCTATAATGATAAAAATCCACCCAGTGGTTTTTTTATTAATCTCCTGAAATCATTACCCCTTTCTCAAATCTTTGTAAGTTCCCAAATAAATTAATCTAAAGTAAACAGTCTCATGAGAACGGCTCGTCACCCCACGGAAGAGATGGGGCAGGGTCAGCAGAGATAATTTGCATTTAAAGCGGCATGCAACAAAATGGCTTGCTCTGAAAAGAGCTGATTTTGACAGGGTAAAAAGGGTGTTGTTTTACACTACCATTGAGAAATTTTAACCAAAGTATGTTATAGACTTTTCATTAAGACCCTAAAGAATCATATTAACTTGTGGAAAATGGGCATCCGATAACCCCTTTAAACGTATTTTATTGCAGTTTCTAAGGTTCATTTTTCAATGTTTTTGCACTTAAGATTTTTCTATTATTTATATCAGCCTTATTTCAATTAACAAAAATGATTTTTAATAGCAACATTGAAGGTAGGGCACCCTATACATTTACATTTAGTCATTTAGCAGATGCTTTTATACAAAGCGACTTACAAACGAAGACAATGGAAGCAATCAAAATCAACAAAAGAGCAATGATATGCAAGTGCTATAACAAGTCTCAGTTAGCTTAACTCAGTACACTTAGCAAGGTTTTTATTTTTTATTATATAATAAATAAAAAGAAAACAAATAGATAGAATACAACATTATTAGAGATGCTAGTGTTATTTTTTTAAGAAAACAAGCAGTTAGTAAATGAGTAGTGTGCAAGTCTAAAAGGGGCAAGTTTTTTTTTAAAGAATAGAATTACAATAGAGAGTGCTAGAGTTAGAGGTTCAAATAAAGATGGAAGAGATGTGTTTTTAGCCGATTGTTGAAGATGGCTAAGGACTGAGTTGGGCAGGTCATTCCACCAGGAACATTTAATTTAAGTCTGTGAAAGTGATTTTGTGCCTCTTTGGGATGGCACAATAAAGTGACGTTCACTTGCAGAATGCAAGCTACTAGAGGGCACATATGAAGTAATATATATGAAGTAATGAATTTTATGTAAAGGGGTGCAAGAGATGACAAAATCAATTATTGATTATTATCAAAATCAATCTATACAAAATGGAAAAAACGCATGTTTATAGGTGTTGGTCGCAGTGCTGGGAAGTCCCCTGAATCAGTCCGCCTGGCCCCGTGTGGTCAGTCAGGACATTTGCAGACATCTTGAGCATCTTCTCAGTGAAGCAGTCACACTGAGAGGGCGAGCTCAGGGTCGAACGCTACTGCCCCTGCCACTGTGTGTGGAGAGAAAAGATGAGCATCAGCTCAGGTATGAACATGCACACTATGTGTCAATCACTCACTCAATCGATCAGTCATCATGTGATCAAACATTTACCAAGCTTTTGATATCATGTAACATTGGTGTGTGTGTGTGTAGCTCGGACACCTGTCTGATTGACAGGGCGTTATTGTACTCCATTGAGACCATGGTGATTCTGTGGTGTCGACTGATGGGCTCTGTGCTGCAGCGGGACTCATCTAAGCTCCTGCACCAGGGGAGCCACCCAGGCCCCACAGTGGAGCTTATTTTCTGGACTAAACAGAAAGAAAACTTATTAGGAATCCAGAAGCAGGTGGAAATTAAATAGTGTGCTTTTTTTTACATATATATATTTTAAATATACTGAAATCAGGGTTTATCAGATATCCAGGTTTTTTATATATATATATATATATGTATTTGTATATGTGACCCTGGACCACAAAACCAGTCTGAAGTCGCTGGGGTATATTTGTAACAATAGCCAAAAATACATTGTATGGGTCAAAATTATAGATTTTTATTTTATGCCAAAAATCATTAGGACATTGAGTAAACATCATGTTTCATGAAGATATTTAGTATATTTCCTACTGTAAATATATCAAAACTTAATTTTTGATTAGTAATATGGACTGCTAAAAACTTAATTTGGACAACTTTAAAGGTAATTTTTCTCAATATTAAATTTTTTTTTACACCCTCAGATTCCATAGTTGTATCTTGGCCAAATATTGTCATAGGTGATGAGCCAAAAAAACTCATCACCTAACACCAATGACTTACATAAGGGTACTGTCATTTTAGACATGTCCAAAACTGTTGCAACAGAGATGGAAACACAATTTTTAAATACATGAATTATGTTTTCATCTTTGTTGCCACAGTTTTGTTAGCGCTTTTTTTCTGTTCTAAAGAAGGGGGTGTCCCAACACTGTTGTCCTTATAGTGTCTATACAAGTCATTGGTGTTTGGTGATGAGGTTTTGGCTCAAGGTCTGCATTTAAAGTCACACCAGAGGTGTTCAGCTGAGATTAGGACTTGGCTTTCTGCAGACCAGTCAAGTTGTTCCACACTGACTCAATCAATCATTTCTTTTTGAACCGTGCCTTATACACAGAGGCACTGTCAGGTTAGAATAGAAAATGGTCCTGTCCAAACTGTTGCTATAAAATTAGAAGCACACAATTCCGTAGAATAACATTATATGCTTAAACATTAAACATTGTACTCATGGAAATGACTAAAGTAGTCAAATCTGTTCATTAGAAGGGGGTGAACCAATACTTTTGGCAATGTAGTGTATGTACATATATATTTTAATGTTTAAATTGAATTAATTGAAACTAAATCCAACTCTGGTTTATTTGTGCAGCTGGAGAACCCAAAAGTTGATAAGGTGCTGGAAATTTTGCAGAGGATCAAGAGCAGTTATTATGCTTCATTTTACGACATTATTCAAAAAGTAAACCACGGTAATCACATATGAAATGTTGACACTCTCATTCTAACATGATGTTGATGTAAACTGCATTATATTTTTATGATTATTATTTGTATTTTAGTGTGGCCTAGTAGTTAAAATCTAGGCGGTTAAGTGAAAGATTGTAGGTTCAAATGTCACATGCAAGAAATGTACTGTCGACTCATTGATTTCTAGCGGTGATGGAGGCAGAGGACATAGACCTGCACTTGAGGACCTTACGGCGACCCATAGCTGCATTTGAGGAGCGGAGCTTCACTGATCTGGAGCCTCTGATCCCAGCTCTCTTTCACACACTCGCTCTTATCTGGACACATTCTCACTTCTACTGCCGCCCACCGCGTATTGTCACACTTCTCACAGAGTTCTGCAACCTACTCATTGACAAGGTGTGCTTGCTCATTTATTTAAATGATCTAAATTAAATGATCAAACAGATTGTATAATGTTTGTATAATGTGTGTATGTGGTTCTACAGGCCTCTGTGTATCTAATTCCTGAGGAACTCTTCAAAATGGAATTAGAGGAGGGTATGGACCGGGTTCGGAAGGCCATCCAGGTGTTTTGGGCATTCAAGCACACTTTCCAGCAGCACTGGGACAAACTGACACCAACTGGGCCCTACAACCGACCAGGACTTACGGTCAAACCCTGGGACTTTCCCTCTAAGCTTGTGTTTCACCACATTGATTGCATCATGGAGAGACTGCGCATGATTGAGGTGTGTGCCCACAAATCTAACCCCACTGAAAACAGCCGAGTGTATCATTTAGTATTTTCTTTCTTTAACTTGGCTTTAGAGGCCTAGTCACAACAAATCCAAACGTTTGGCAAAAGGAACATGCATGACAAGATTGTAAAATGAAACAAATTTCTATGCACTCCACACAGAGTCTGAAATGTTGTTTTGTGGTGATCTGTTTTTAAGATATTTGGACAAAATGATTAGACTTGGCTTCGATCATTTCCTTTTTTTTTGTCCTTTTAAACCATTTTTAAAAAATGTTAACTAGTTAAGTTTATTAAGCATTTTGCTAATAATCTGCCCAATCTGTGTGTGCGTCCCTGTTTCAGGAGTTGTTTGCCTCAGCTCTGGACTTTCTAAAACTAGAACGGATTGAGCTGGGCGGCTCTCGAGGGAAGATTCTCAGTGATATGGTGTACAGCATGAATGATGAGTTCCTGGACAGCTGGAGAACTCTCAGAGAGAGCAAATACGACCCACTCGACTACAACAACAAGGTTCTACCATATCTGCACAAATATACACTACCAAGATTTTATTTACGCAAGATCTTTTGTTTTTGAAAGTACCTTATGCTCACCAAAATACAGTAAAAACAGTAGTACTGTGAAATATTTATACCATGTTAAATAACGTACCAGGTTACGTATGTAACCCAGGTTCCCTGAAGGGAACGAGAGCTACGTCCGAAGACGCTATGGGAACGCCATCAGCGTAACCGGCGCTCTGAATATTTTATACAACAGTCTAATGGATGGGCGAGGCGTCACGGGCGGGGTGACGTCACGACCAGGAAGTTATATAAGCACGTGCGGCGGAGCCGGCATCAGCTTCAAGTCATGAAGCAAGCGCTGGCAGGGATGCCGGAAGTGTGGCTCGGGACGTAGCTCTCGTTCCCTTCAGGGAACCTGGGTTACATACGTAACCTGGTACGTTCCCTTCCAGGAACTTCGAGCTACGTCCGAAGACGCTATGGGAACGCAATACCAACGCCGCCAGACTGACAAGTCCCTGCCTAGTGTCAGGCTGAAAGGACGGAGGAGCCTGGAGTGGCTCTGATGTCGAGGTTGTAAAACCTGGCGAATGTCAGGGGCGTGGACCACCCAGCAGCGTTGCAGATGTCTTGCATGGAGACACCTGCCCAGAAGGCCTTGGAGGCCGCCACACCTCGGGTCGAGTGTGCTCTGACTCCCAACGGCGGGGGAAGGTCAGAGGTCTCGTACGCCAGATTGATGGCATCCACTATCCACCTGCTAAGAGTGGGCTTCGAAGCTGGAAGACCCCTCTTAGGTGGACCAAAGCACACGAGCAATTGGTCCGTTTTTCTCCACAGGGCAGCTCTGTGGATGTATGCGTCCAGTGCTCGCACTGGACACACGCAGTTGTGCCTTTCCTGGTCGGGCTCCCTGAAGGGAGGAGGACAAAAGGCCTGGAGTACGACCGGCTGTGGTACGACCGTCAGAACCTTCGGAATGTACCCCGTACGGGGGTAGAGGAAGACTTTCGCCGAACCGGGCGCAAAGTCGATATGCGAAGGGGCCACAGATAGGGCCTGGAGGTCACTCACCCTCCTCAGAGAGGTGATAGCCAGCAGAAAGACGGTCTTAATCGTGAGGAGTCTATCAGTTATCTCCCCGAGAGGCTCGAAGGGTGCTCTGCCCAGAGCCTCTAGTACCACGGCCAGGTCCCACGTGGGGACACGGGGTCGTACAGGCGGCCTCAGCCTCAGCGCACCGCAGAGGAAACGTGTAACCAGGGGGTGTCTGCCCACTGACTGGCCACTGATAAGGGCGTGGTACGACGAGATAGCTGCCACGTAGACCTTAATAGTGGAGTGGGTTAACCCTGCGGAGAAGCGGGCCTGCAGGAACTCCAGAACTGCGCGGATCGGGCAGTTGACTGGGTCGAGCTGGCGGTCTCCGCACCATGAAGTGAAGAGTTTCCACTTCAAGGCGTACAGTTTCCTCGTAGAGGGAGCTCTGGATTGGAGGATGGTATCGACAACCTCGGTTGACAGACCGGAAGCTATGAGTTGTGCCCCCTCAGGGGCCACACCCACAGCCTCCAGCACTCCGGGCGGGGGTGCACAAGGGTGCCCCCGGCCTGTGAGAGGAGATCGCTCCTGATCGGTACCGGCCACGGGGTGCCGTCGAGGAGGGAAATCAGATCCGAGAACCATACTCAGCCCGGCCAGAACGGCGCTACTAACAGTAGGCTTACCGCGTCCCGGCGCACTCTCGCCAGAACTCCCGGGAGCAGAGCGATCGGGGGGAAGGCGTACAGACGAAGCCTCGGCCAGGTCTGTACCATAGCATCCAGTCCCAGAGGCGCTGGAGGAGCTAGAGAGAACCAAAGGGGACATTGCGCAGACTCTCGAGTCGCAAAGAGGTCCACCTGTGCTTGGCCAAAGACCTTCCAAATCTGCTTCACCACCTGGGGGTGAAGCATCCATTCCCCGGGCCTCGGCCCCTGTCTCGACAGGACGTCTGCTCCGACGTTGAGATACCCAGGAATGTGCACAGCTCTCAATGATAGGAGCTTGCCCTGGGACCACACAAGGATCTGGTGTGCCAGCTTGTACAAGGGGCGCGACCGCAGACCTCCTTGGTGGTTGATGTAAGAGACCACTGTCGTGCTGTCGGTGCGGACCAGCACGTGGCGATCTCTCAGGTCTGGGAGGAAGTGCTTGAGAGCACGGAACACAGCTAGGATCTCTAGCCAGTTGATATGCCACGTCAGGTGGCGACCACTCCACAGACCGCGGGCAGGGTGGCCACTCATGACCGCACCCCAACCGGTGAGGGAGGCGTCCATCGCTAGCGAGACGCGGCGACAAGGAGCTCCCAGCGCCGGGCCCTGGGACAAGAACCAGGGTTTCCTCCACATGTCTAAGGCACGGATACCGCGCCGTGATACCTTGACAGCGCGGAGCGAGTTTCCCCTCAGGGAGACCCCCCTGGTCTTGAGCCACCACTGTAGGGGCCTCATGTACAGCAGGCCAGAAGGAATCACGCTGGACGCAGCTGCCATGAGCCCAAGCAGCCTCTGAAACTGCTTGACAGTGAATGGCTGGCCTTCTCGCACTCTCCTGACTGCCGTGAGGATCGACTCGATCCGAACAGGGGTCAAACGAGCCTGCATCGTGGTCGAATCCCACACCACGCCTAGATAAGTGGTTCTCTGAGCTGGAGAAAGCACACTCTTCTTGGCGTTTAGTCTTAACCCCAAATCTTTCATGTGGGCAAGAACGACATCTCGATGCCGAACTGCCAACTGCTCTGATTGAGCAAGAATCAACCAATCGTCGATATAATTTAGTATGCGGATGCCTTGCAGTCGCAACGGGACCAGTGCCGCATCCACACACTTGGTGAAAGTGCGGGGTGAGAGTGCTAGGCCGAAGGGAAGAACCCGATACTGGTACGCTTTGCCCCCGAAAGCGAACCTCAGGAACTTCCTGTGAGAGGGAATGATGGACACATGGAAATAGGCGTCTTTGAGGTCTATCGTGACAAACCAGTCCTCGGACCTGATTTGGGACACGATCTGCTTGACCGTCAACATCTTGAACTTCAGCGGTCTGACTGAGAGGTTCAAGAGACGCAAGTCCAGTATGGGCCTGAGCCCTCCATCCCTCTTCGGAACAATGAAGTACCGGCTGTAGAAGCCGGTGTGCACTTCGTGAAGTGGAACCAACTCTATGGCTTCCTTTTTCAGCAAAGTGTTGACTTCCTGTTCCAGGACCAGAGCCTGCTCGGGGCGGACCGTAGTCACGCAGACCCCGTTGAACCGCGGGGGCGGCCCATCGAACTGGATGGAATAGCCAGCCTCTACCGTGCGCAGGACCCAGAGAGACACGTTCGGCAGCCGTTGCCAGGCCGCCAAACGATCTACTAAGGGAATCAGTCTCTCGAGACTGACCTCTGGTGTTAGAGAAGCGGCCAGACCGCTGTCTTGCTGGAGCGTACCGGCAGGGGACGCGTAGTCTGGCGGCTGGGGCGAGTCTCTCAGGCCCGCTGAGATCACAGGCGGTAGAACCTGAGGATAGTACTCGCTGGGACCTGCTGTGCCCTGGAACTGCAGGGTTGGCAGACAGATCCCCGGAGGGCACCGAGGGGAGACGGTCACCGTGAGCTGCGGTGTGAGTCGCTCCACCCCAGTAGGGGTCACCCTCCGAAGTCCTGGGACTTGCCCATCAGGACTTCCTTGCCGCGGACCTCTTGGCCGCCAAGACATCCCTCAGGTCTGTCTTGGGTTTTGAGGCCCCCGGCGCGGAGCGCCGCTGCCCTCGGCTCCGCCTCGGGGGAGCACGAGAGGCGACGCTCTCCTTCTGCGCAGCCCTGTGCGAGGAACTAGTATGCGGAGGAGGCTGCTCCCGCCCAGCAGCCTCCAGAGTTAGAGAGCGGCGGGGGAGGAACCGCCGAAACGCCTCCGCTTGCCTACGGGCCTCCTGAAACCTGTCGACGACGGTACCCACGGCGTCGCCGAACAGGCCAGAAGGCTGAAGCGGGGCGTCCAGGAGGCAGACCCTGTCCTTCTCCTTAATGTCGGACAGGGTCAGCCACAAATGCCTCTCCGTTGCCACCATAGCTGCCATGGAGCGGCCGATAGCACGGGCCGACTCCTTGGTGGCGCGGAGAGCCAAATCGGCGGTTCTCCTGAGCTCTGAGATATCCTCAGCTCTGACATCCCCCAGCTCATCTAAATCCTTCAGCAGTTCGGCCTGGTACGCCTGCAACACCGCCATCGTGTGCAGACACGCACCAGCCTGTCCTGCTGCCGCATACCCCTTGCCCACCAGGGATGATGTGGTGCGCAGAGGCCTGGTGGGCAGGGTAGGAGCCTTCAAGGACGATGCTGTGGAAGGAGACAGATAGCCCGCCAGCGTCTGCTCAATCCGGGGCATCGCCCTGTATCCACGCCCGTCCAATTCCCGTACATTACCGTAGTAATCTGACGCGGGAATGAAAGGGCGGGATGTATATGGTTTCACCCACGATCTCGACACCTCGGTGTGGAGATCGGGGAAAAACGGAAGGCTCCTGCGCAGAGGTGGCGGCCGCGAGCGCAGGAAACGCTCGTCCAGCAGGCTGGACCGTGGCACAGTTGTTCTCTCGGGGGGCCAACTGATGTCAAGCTTGGCCACTGCCCGAGTTGCCACCTCCAAAAGCTCCTCGTATTGGGGCGAGAGAGGCGGCGTAACCTCTTCAACGCTCGTCACATCAATCTCCTCGGAGGAAGATAGACGAAGCGCTGAGTCCTCATCTCGGGGGGAAGTAACCGCTTCCCCGAGAGACGGGACACCAGATCAGCCTGCGAGCCCCACGAGTGTAGCAGCCGCTCTGCCTCGGCAGCAGCGGGGCCAGCACCGCGTGGGAGGCTCGCGAAGGCTCCCTTCTCGAAGAGAGCCTTCAGGGTGCGGAGTGTGCGCAGCGGGAGCCGCTCACAGTGCAGGCAACCAGCTCCCTCGAGAGCTGATGCCGCATGCTCCGCACCCAAACAGACCACGCACAGGCTGTGTGTGTCTCCACTCGTGATGTAACGAGGGCAGGGACTGACACACAACCTGAAACGCGATCTGGGATCGCCCTTAGTCTTTGCCTTAGCTTTAGGCATTTTTCCCTGGCTTTCCAAGACAGACAACACCAAATAAGACTCACAAGACAAAGAATCAGACTGACAATACACAGAGCGCTTGCTGAATGACAGAAAGCTGATGCCGGCTCCGCCGCACGTGCTTATATAACTTCCTGGTCGTGACGTCACCCCGCCCGTGACGCCTCGCTCATCCATTAGACTGTTGTATAAAATATTCAGAGCGCCGGTTACGCTGATGGCGTTCCCATAGCGTCTTCGGACGTAGCTCGAAGTTCCTGGAAGGGAACTGTTATATATATATATATAAGATGTACACATGAATAACTTCAATTTTTGGGGGGAAAAAAGGAAAGAAAATCATATATTTGACCATAGTGTATGTGCTCACATTCACATACATTTAACATTCTCCCTGGTGTTTTCTAGGAGTTTGTGTGCGACTACAATCGATTCATGGAACAGAACAGAGACTTTGACCAGAGACTGGGGACAGTAATAAACTTGGCCTTCCAACACTCCCCGGGCCTAGAGTCTGCTTTTAAGGTATCACACACACACAGAGACACAGACACAGATGCTCAGTAATGAATGAACAGACATGCATATGGTCAGCAAAACACAAGGTTTATTATTGGCATTATTTAATTGAGTGTGTGTAAAAATCCTGTAAGCCTCTAACATTGAAAGCATGTGTTTGTAGCTCCTACAGATGTTTGGTACTTTGTTGGAGAGGCCAAGGGTTCACCATCTTTTTGCTCCAAACTACTCTCAGCTCCTGGTCATGTTCCAGGAAGAGGTCAATCTCTGTCAGCGCATCCTGGACACCCAGAGGGAGAAGGTTTGTGTGATAAACGACTGTCATGTCTTTTGAATTAGTCACTGAATTATTCATTCCAATTATCTGATTAATTCAAGAACAATACACCTACATTATGATGCTTGAAGATGTAATGGTTCTGTCTTGAATTTTTTTTAAAAGGTTTTCGTTGGCAGAAAAAAATAGCTACATAACTAGTAATATTGCGTCTTAATAAGTTACTCAAAAGTAAAATCATGTTTTCATCAGAATATGCCCTTTAGCAAGGCGCTTTGGATAAAAGCATACTTACAGACTTTTGTGCTGTTGTTTGTTTGTGTTTCGGTGCAGATGAGAAACGGCTATCCCATCCTCGGTAAAAACATGCCAGCCGTTGCTGGTAACCTAAAGTGGTCCCAAGAACTCAGAGAACGGATCCTGTCAAACCGTAGTAAACTAAGCCAGCTTACACATATGTAAACAAGCTCACCTCAAAACATTTATAAGACTCACACAAATACACCAAATTTTGCTTCTTATGCCATTTTTGACAATATATGCCATTTTCTGTCTGTACGTATTAGGCCGTTAGACAGTCCTGAGGCACAGCAGGTGTTGCAGGTGTGTGAGTGTGTATTGGAGGTTCTGGACCAGATGGATGAGGAGGTCTATGCTAATTGGAGTGTCGGATTGGATGAGTTGTGCCATACACATCTGAATGAACCACTGCTGCTATTGGATGAGGAGAGCAGCCTGTACAGCTTGAACTTTAACCCTGCTGTAAGACACATGCACAAACTTACATATTTATCTAACTAAATGGATTTCCCTTTTACTTATATTATTCTTAAATTTGGCTAAGTGAGCTAACTAGAGGCCAGAATGTCATAGAGATTTGGGGGTGATTAATTTAGACTTTTCGCCATTAAAGTCGGGATCGAGTAAAATTAATCAGTGCATGTCATCCATGTATATGTTTTTTTTTTAATCAACATTTCAAAACTAATCTTCAATCACTCACCCTCGTGTCGTTTTGTTCATTTTTGAAACACGAATGTAGATTTTATTTTTTATTTTATTTTTAGTTTTTGTCCATTCAGTAAAAGTAAGTTTCACCAAAATTTTGATGATTCAAAAACTTCATAAAGAAATCCTAAAAGTAACCCAAGTTTTCTGAAGAGACATGATCCCTTTTTTTATTTTTAAAAGATATGATCGCTTTTTCTTTATTTATATAGTTTTAATTTATGCTTTTCATTGTTAAAAATGAGTAAAAATTCTTGTGGGTTTTGAACTGAGTAACTGATGACAACATTGACATTTTTGGTTGAACTGACCCTTTAAGCAGTCACCCAGCAACTATCAAGAGCTTTGTTCAAACAATTTTTGTTGGTGGAGAAAAAATACACAAAATAAGTGCCAGTGTTACTCAGTATTAACTTTCAGTTTTTTTCCACTGTTGTATAAAAGCAATATCACACTCTGTCATGTTGTTATTATTAATTTAAAAAAGTCCCATAACAAACCTTTTTTCATTTTAAGATGTCCCTAATCTTTTTTTTTTTCTATCTGTCTTTCTTACTTTAATTAGTTAGCTAGTCAGTCAGTCAGTTACTTAGTTAAATTGTTTTGATTTGCTAACTTCTTTTGAAGTGAACATTTTGTCCCCCAAAGTACAGTTCAGAAACATACATGCACTCAAACACTTCTGTTATATGATGTTGATATTTTAGTTGACGTCTGTTTTGAGGGAAGTGAAGTATCTTGCAATTCTGAAGAACCACAGCATTCCCAAGGCTGCTATGATTCTGTACTCCAAACGGGAAATGCTTCACATGGTGAGACTACGTGTGGCCATCTGTGCCTTTGTTTGAGTAACAAGTTACACCGTGCCAAGCTCTTTTCAACCTTCTTTTGTTTCTCTGTCTCTCTCTGTGCGTGTTTAGTACACCAGTACTCTGTTCCAGATCACTCAGTGGTATAATAAACTACATAGCACAATTCTGGCTGTTGAGCTGCGTTTGGTAGAATCTGAGCTGGAGCAAGTGAGGTGTACCTTAAGGCCAGCTTTAAAGGAACTGCAGTGGAGTGATGAAAACCTTGCTGACTACATTAAGAGGTAACAGATATATAGTCTAATTTTGTAATCTTATTGGTCTATTATGTGAAGGTGCTTATGTTAACATACAGTATACTTTTTGTGTGCTTGTAGCACATGTGATCTGGTACGTGGTGTGTCGGAGCGTGTGCAGAAGAGCAAGGCTAACTTGGAGAAACTGCAGGGGCTGATGGGAGTTTTCAGTCACTCTGCCTGCATTACCCGTAGGACTAATCGGCGTGGCAATCTGCTCAACCTCACCGATGTAGAGGAGAACTTCAAGCGACAATATGCTCTCATCGCTCGCACAGGAGAGAAGATACATGAGCTTGTGCAGGTGTTGGTTTCCCTGCTTGATTTAACACATTGAGAGGGACAAACTTTAATTTTTGTCCAACACATTTAATTTCGATTCAGCACACTAAGATGGACAAACTTTAATACTCTGAAGCAGCGAAGTGCATGGGTGCCGTCAGAATGAGAGTCCAAACAATTGATAAAAACATCACAGTAATCCCCATGACTCCAGTCCTGTGAAGTGAAAATTAAATATGTGGTTGTAATAAACAAATCTATCATAAAGGTGTTTTTTACTTCAAACTGATGGTTCTGACTAAAATACGAGACCTCTATCTGTAATAATTGCTTTCTCCAGTGGAAAAGTCATCTCACCTGAAATATGCACAGAATAAGCACGGTTTATACATGAAAACAAATATGTCAGTGGATTTTGATGTGAAAGGACAACAGAGGACAGACTTTTTTACTGGAGGAAGCATTATTATGGATTATAGGCCGATATTTTGTGTGGAAATGACAGTTTAAAGTTAAAATGTCTTAATGATGGATTTTTGGATAGACTGGAGTGATATGAATTACTTGTGTCTATATGTACATATGATATTAATAAAATGGTAAAATCTCTATGAAAATCCCACTGGAACTGAACAAATGAAATTCACATTCATTCATTTTTTTTTCAGTTGTAGGTTATCTAGCAGATGTAGTTTATAGCGGATTCTTACTTGATTTCTTTCTTTGCTTTTCAGGAGAATGCTGAGCTGCTTGGTGCTGATTTGGACTCAGAGGCTTGGAAGTGCTACACAGAACATGTGGACAGAAGCATTCTTACTGGGTTCTGCAGTGCTGTTCGATGTTCCCTGCAGTACTTAGTTGAGAACACAGACCCAGCGCTCCACATTTCTCCCCTCTTTGAAGTTCAGTTGACCCTGACCTCTGACATGATCTTTCACCCCTCGCTCAGCTTCTCCAAGAAAGGAAACTTCTATGATATCATTGACCAGATGGTGTCAGATATTTTTAAAATGACTTCTTTCATAAAAAGAGTGGCTAAGAACAAACAGTCTGAGAATTACAAGGTAGGAACATTTTAGTGTAATGTTTATTTAGAACATGTATAGCAGTATTGTTGAAGTTCATCAGGGAATGATTGGGTTTGCCAGGAAAGCCTGTCATCTGATAAACCATTTGGTGATTTCTGTAAAGATTTAAACCTATTCTTTATGACATGACTTATGTCTGACCATGTCTGTTATTTCTTAGTCGGATATAGATCAGATACCTGAGCTAGTGGAGTTGGCTCAGCTGGTGCGATACCGTGCACGTGTGGCCATTACTAAGGTCAAAGAATTCCAACATTCCTTCGATTCCTATCGTTATCTCTGGACCGGAGACAGGGTGGAGTTCATGAGGCAGTTTCTTCTCTATGGACACGCCCTCTCTGCTGAGGAGGTGGAGCTTTATGCAGATTATGAGTTGGCCAAGAATCCGCCCAAACTACAGAACTTCAGAGAACAGGTATCTGCCAGTCATCGAGTTAGCATTAAAACATATATTTTGTTAGGATTTAAATACATGACAATTATAGAATCCTGTTGTCATCTCAGAATAAAAAATAGGTAATTGTGACTTTACGATTTAGTAAATATTTCTTATTAATGCGATTTTATGAAAATTTGACTTTATATATTTTATCTCTCAATAACCTTTTTTTTTTTTTTTTTAAATGTGAGACGAAAATGGGAAAATACCTAATTTTCTTATCATAACAAATTATACAAGTTTGCAAAGGCCACTGGATCTACTATAATTTCTCACTTTTCTTTTTCTCTCTCACTGATTTCTCATTAGATCAGTGAGTTTGAGGATCTTTATGAGAAGGTATGCATGTTAGAGGAGAAGAGAGTATTCTGTGGCTGGTTTCAGGTGGACATAAAACCTTTCAAAATATCTCTGATGAACATCATTAAGAAATGGAGCTGGATGTTTAAGGAACACTTACTGAACCATGTTATTGCCAGGTAATATTTATTCAGACATTGCCCTACAACTGACTGAAAATTTTTGATTATTGCTTTCCCCAAAAGATCCTCCCCAATAAATCATACTAGTGCAAGGCATTGAATATCATGCATGTTTCAAGTACAACATATATATTAATGTAGCGTGACTGACTAATCACATCTTTCTCTGTCTCAGTGTTAAAGAGCTGGGATCATTTATTGAGAATACAGAGATCGGGTTGGCAAGGACTGTAACTGATGGGGATTATGGCAAACTGGTGGACATCATGGGTCACCTGATGGCCATCAGAGACCGTCAGCTGAGCACAGAGCAGCATTTCAAACCCCTCAAAGCCACCTCGAACCTGCTCAAAACCTACAACCAACAGTTACCTGAGCATGTTTACATATTATTGGAGGTAAATTCACTTACATGCGTCTGATTCTGCTACAACCCGAATTCCAGAAATGTTGGGACGTTTTTTAAATTTGAATAAAATGAAAACTAAAAGAACTTCAAATCACATGAGCCAATATTTTATTCACAATAGAACATATATAACATAACAAATGTTTAAACTGAGAAATTGTACAATTTAATGCGCAAAATTAGCTAATTTCAAATTTGATGCTACAGGTCTCAAAATAGTTGGGACGGGGGCATGTTTACCATGCTGTAGCATCTCCTTTTCTTTTCAAAACAGTTTGAAGATGTCTGGGCATTGAGGTTATGAGTTTCTGGAGTTTTGGTGTTGGAATTTGGTCCCAGTCTTGCCTGATATTGGTTTCCAGCTGCTGAAGAGTTCTTGGTTGTCTTTGACGTATTTTTCATTTAATGATGCGCCAAATGTTCTCTAAAGGTGAAAGATCTGTACTGCAGGCAGGCCAATTCAGCACCCGGACTCTTCTACTATGAAGCCATGCTGTTGTAATAGCTGCAGTATGTGGTTTTGCATTGTCCTGCTGAAATACACAAGGCCTTCCCTGAAATAGACGTCATCTGGAGGGGAGCATATGTTGCTCTAAAACCTTTACCTTTCAGCATTCATAGTGACTTCCAAAACATGCAAGCTGTCCATATCGTATGCACTTATGCACCCCCATACCATCAGAGATGCTGGCTTTTGACCTGAACTCTGATAACATGCTGGAAGGTCTCCCTCCTACGGCGTCTGTGATTTCCAACAAGAATGTCAAATTTGGACTCGTCTGACCATAGAACACTTTTCCACTTTGAAACAGTCCATTTTAAATGAGCCTTGGCCCACAGGACACGATGGTGCTTCTGGACCATGTTCACATATGGCTTCGTTTTTGCATGATAGAGCTTTATTTGGCATCTGCAGATGGCACGGCGGATTGTGTTTACCGACAGTGGTTTCTGGAAGTATTCCTGGGCCCATTTAGTAATGTCAATTACAAAATCATGCCGATGAGTGATGCAGTGTCGTCTGAGGGCCCCAACAAAGTTATTCGGCCTTGTCCCTTACACACAGAGATTTCTCCAGTTTTTCTGAATCTTTTGATGATGTTATGCACTGTAGATGATGAGATTTGTAAAGCCTTTACAATTTGACGTTGAGGAACGTTGTTTTTAAAGTATTCCACAATCTTTTTACGTACTCTTTCACAGATTGGAGAGCCACTGCCGATCTTTTCTTCTGAGAGACTCTGCCTCTGCCCTTTTATAACTAATCATGTTACAGACCTGATGTCAATTAACTTAGTTGCTAGATGTTCTCCTAGCTGAATCTTTTTTAAATTTATTGCTTTTTCAGCCCTTTGTTCAGCCCTTAAAAATCTTTTAGTTTTCATTTTATTAAAAAAAAAAGTCCCAACATTTCCAGAATTTGGGTTGTACTTTTCTGTCCACGCTACCGCCTCACATACCCGTGTGGTTTCACAGTCCTTGCCAGAGAAATGGAAGAATCTCAAGAAGGTGGCATTTACAGTAAAACATGAGGTTGCTCCTCTCCAGGCCAATGAAGTTGCTGTCATCCGCAGGAAGTGTGTTCAGTTTGAGGTGAGGGGCTGAAATCAGTAAAAACTGGGAATAGAAAAGAACACAATCATCAGCATGATAAACTTTTTAAGCTTGCATCAATGAGCAATTCAGTTTTGAAATATTTATTGTTATCTAGCCGGCTAACATAGTCATGGTAAAAAATCAAGTGGAAAAAAATCCTATTGTTGAGATGTTGCTTGAGCATCTGTGGTTTGTTTCCTAGATTAAACAGCATGAATTCAGGGAACAGTTCCGCACTGAGTCCATATTCTCCATCAACCTGCAGGAGCCGTACAAACTCATTGACAAGGTGCTCTCACCATTCTTTTATGTCTGAGTGAGCATGTGTTTTAAATAGGTTTTATTCTTACATTCTTTGTTTAAATGTGCATGTATAAAAGTGTTTTATGTGTGTTTGTGTGTAGACGAATCGTGCAGTGGCTCATTTGGAGAATGAGATGTCTAAGCTTCAACAAACAGCCAATCTGTTCGAAGTCAGTTTCCCTGACTACAAACAACTTCGACAGTGTCGGTCAGACATCATCTTGGTTAAAGCAGTCTGGGATATGGTTATGTTTGTTAAGGTAATCTTTACTACACAAAAGATCTACAGTACAAAGTAATAACCTCATAATAACCAACTTACACACATACAGAAAAAGTAATTTAAAGTTAGTCTCGGTTTTTCTAAAATTTTGTCCCAATATTCTTCTCTGGTTTGCATCCTCTTGGGAATGATGGGGGATGTAGTCCAGCATCTCAGACTGGACTAAGACTCCATGGAAGGAGATCAATGTGGAACAGATGGATATGGAGCTCAGAAGGTTTGCTAAGGTACCGTTTAAATACTAAAATAATGTCTTTCTTCATTGTTCACCATATGCACAAAATGAAAATGGAATGCAGTCATTGGATGAGGTTTATGAGAAATATCAGTCAAAATAAATTAAATGGGGCCTTGTAAATGTATGTTTATTGTTGCTTTGTGACGAATTATCATAGAATTGGAGTGCCTGTATATTTGTAGGAGATGAAGACTCTGGACAAAGAGGTGCGTGCGTGGGACGTCTACAGCGGTCTGGAATCCATTGTTAAGAATTTGTTGACATCACTGAGAGCTGTTAACGAACTTCAAAACTCTGCTGTCAGAGAAAGACACTGGCAACAGCTCATGCGCACAACAAGGGTAAACACAAACCAGCACAGCATAACCTGACATTACCTGCAGTTTATAAAGAATGAAAAAACAATAATAAATATATCAGCTGAGTGATAAAGAAAAAAACATGTAGAGGATTCCCTCTTTCTGTCCTTGTAGGTAAGTTTTGTGATGGATGAGAACACCACACTAGGGGATCTCTTAGAGCTGCAGCTCCACCATGTGGAGGAGGAAGTGAAGAACATTGTGGACAAAGCAGTCAAAGAGATGGGAATTGAGAAGGTACAGGAAGGATTTAAATAATTTCTGAGAAACTCTGTGAGGCGTTTTAGGTCATAATAAAATGATGTGTGAGCAGATTCTGGGTGAGATCAAGCAGACATGGTCCATGATGTCTCTGTCATATGAAACACACACAAGTACTGGAACACCTTTGCTCAAAGCTGATGAAAACCTCATTGAAACCCTGGAGGACAACCAGGTAACTTCTTGTATCAGTGAGCTGGGTTTAGCAGAAATCAGTTCCAATCCGTTTGTTCAGGCCAGTTTCTGTTCAGATCAGATTTAGTTTGGTTATGATCAGTTTAAATCAACATAATTCTAATTCCAATTAGTTGGATTCAATACAGGTCAGTTCTGATCAGTTAATCTCAATTCAATTTAGTCTAGTTGAGTTTGAATCAGTTATGTTTGGCTATAAACTGATGGTTATGATCAGTTCAGATCAGTCTAGTTCCGATCAGTTCAGTTTGGCTCAATCAGTTCATTTAAGTAGTTCCGTTCAGGTAAATTCAGTTGTGTGTGTTTCTCAGGTTCAGTTGCAGAATATTCTCATGAGTAAGTATGTGGAGTATTTCATGGTGGAGGTGAGCGGCTGGCAGCGGAAGCTGGTGGTGGCTGATCTGGTTATTGGCACATGGTTGGCGGTTCAGCGCACCTGGGCTCACCTCCAGAGCATTTTCACCAACTCGGAGGACATCCGGAACCAGCTGGCCCACGATGCAGAACGGTTTCAGGGCATCCATCAGGACTTCCAGGTATTGTCACAGAGAACAGGGAGATAAGTAATTGCCAGGGAGATAAATGTTTTAACACAGAATGTTGTTTCAGAGTTTAATGACCACTGTCGTGGAGACTGATAATGTTATAAAAGTCACTAACCACCCAGGCTTCTTGGAGCAACTTGAGACTATTCAACAAAGGTAATGTGAATGTCAAACATTCATTTAAGATAAACTTTGCTACTGCAAATCAGTGTGAATGCCCTTTAAGACTCCACCATAAAGGATTATTGTAAAATATAAATACTTATATTTGCATGTGTCTGTGTATTGCAGATTGTCAGTGTGCGAGAAGGCTCTGGCTGAGTATTTGGAGACAAAGCGTTTGACATTTCCACGCTTTTACTTTGTCTCGGCTAGTGACTTGCTGGAAATAGTTTCTAAGGGAACTCAGCCTAGAGAGGTTGCTGTTATAATAATAATGCACTGATTTGCTACAAAAATAAAAGTCCTCTTTGTGTTTATGCTTAAAAGAATGTGTTTAATGTATGAATAATGCACAGGTGACTCGACACTTGCTGAAGCTCTTTGACAATCTGGCTGACCTCAGCTTTAAAGAAGAGGAAGATAATGGAGGATTGGATCCCAAAACACCTGTTGCCTTAGGAATGTACAGTAGAGAGGGAGAGTATGTGCCCTTCTCACATCCCTGTGTGTGTGAGGGACAGGTGAGGCACAATGACACACACACACAACATTTCATCATTAGATGCTGCGTTTGAGAAACATTCTGTCTGTCTGTCTGTCTATTGTGTAACAGGCCGAGTGTTGGCTGAGTGCTCTGGAGAAGGCCATGCGTTCCACTATTCTCCAGGAGATCTCTGAAGCTGTGGCAGCATATGAAGACAAGCCACGAGACCAGTGGCTGTTTGACTACCCGGCACAGGTGTGTTTGGTTTCATTTTAGTTAGTGTTTCACTGAGTGCTTTGAGGCAACGTTAAACAGTTTTGAACTCACCCTTTTCAGTGAAAGCTTCACTTAAACCTAATCATAGACTTGCTATCTAATGTAAAAAATTAGAAACACAAAAAGAATTATAGTAACTCAAGTGTATGAGCAATTAAATAATAGATGATTTATAAGGTTGAGGTGTTATTTGCAGTCATTGTGGTTTTAAAAATGGCAGAATGGCATGATTTCCACATATACTGTATGCATGTACAAGATGAAACATATTTCTGCATCAGTGTAGTGTAATTCCAAAGTGAATGACTTAAGAAATGGTTAATTTTAGTGAATAAAAAATGTGCAACCATTGTGGTTAGATTCCCAAATGATTGACTTTTACTGAGTAGTGGATCAAAACACTTATGGATGAATCGTTTATAAATGTATCTGACTTAAATGCAACTGTTTCTGTTACATTTATTGGATATCTGTTCTGTTTTTCTTGCTGAATTCTGCTGAGGAGAGTTAATGCATTAATTGAATTTCTGTCTTTCTGAAGTACTACCATTAACCATTAATTGAACCATTTAAAATCATTCATTAAAATATCAGTAAAATGAATCACACTTTACGATTCCTGTCACTAACATTGTTAACTTTGTCATATGAAAACAATCATATAAAGAAAATAGATTTTAGATCACTGATTAAAGGTTGGATAAGCAAAAAACACTCATGTTATAGCAGGGCAGTTTAAGATTAATTTCAAACAATTGTCCATTTGTATATGTTTGGTTTTCAGGTAGCACTGACTGGCAGTCAAATTTGGTGGGCGACAGATGTGGGCATTGCCTTTGAGAGAGTGGAGGAGGGTTTTGAGACTGCCTTGAAAGACTACAACCGAAAACAGGTAAATCAAATATAGAAACACTAACTCATATCTTTTACTTTATGTTGATATCTGAGAAAATAACTGTTGTTTGTGACTGACTGTAGATCGGTCAGCTAAATTCTCTGATAAACATGCTACTGGGTGACCTCACCCCTGGAGACCGACAGAAGATCATGACCATCTGCACTATTGATGTCCACGCTCGTGATGTAGTCGCTAAACTCATGTCTCAGAAGGTAATAAAACCAGTAACTCTGTGTTCTGTGGCCTTAAATAAGGGTTTGGATAGAAGAAATATGATAACATCGTAATGACCTGTGTCCTAGGTCACCAGTGGACAGGCGTTTGCGTGGCTTTCGCAGTTACGGCACCGATGGGATGAGAAGCAGAAGCACTGTTACATCAACATCTGTGATGCACAGTTTCAGTTCTCATACGAGTATCTAGGGAATACCAACAGGCTGGTCATAACACCACTCACTGACCGGTCAGTGTCACACAGTTACTTATCATATGTGCGCTGGTTACTGACATTAATTGACTATGCTGATTATTGTACCTGGCAGATGTTACATAACTCTGACTCAGTCTCTACACCTCACCATGAGTGGTGCTACATCTGGTCCTGCTGGAACTGGCAAGACAGAAACCACCAAAGACCTAGGCCGGTCACTCGGCATCATGGTCTATGTGTTCAACTGCTCAGAGCAAATGGACTACAAGGTTTGCAGAACAGAATGCATCGTTTGAGGAACACTATTTGCACACCTCTCTTTATTTAGTGCATTGTTTCTTTCTCTTTCTTCCTCTCTATTTCAGTCCATAGGTAATATCTACAAAGGGTTGGCCCAGACAGGAGTGTGGGGTTGTTTTGATGAGTTTAACAGGATTTCAGTGGAGGTTCTGTCTGTGGTCGCTGTGCAAGTGAAAACCATTCAAGATGCAGTCCGCAATAAGAAACAAAGGTCAGGTCCATCTCGCACCATCTCAACAATTTCCTGTTCCCGAATGTTCAGTTGTGTCTTGTTCATCATGTATTTACGCCATTCCACTCAATTCTTAATTCTCCATTCTTTATGCTTTCTGTATCCCTTCTGTTCCTTTCCATCTCCCCCATCATATTCCCATCATCTCAAATATTCTTCTGTTTCATACTTTTCCATCCTATACTGTGCCATCCCTTATCATATTCTATTCTGGTCAATCTCACATCATTTCATATCATCTAATCCTGTCCTTTCCTGTCTTGTTCCATAATGTTACATTTTATCACATCTCTTTCCCATCCGATCTAGTCCTGTCCCTTTCAAATTCTCCCCATCCTTTCAAATCTATTTTCCTTTCTATTGTTTTCCATAGTTTCATACAAATTCCATCTCACAGCATTCCAAACCATCCAGTTGTACCTGGTCTTGTTTTATAACGTTCTATTATTTACATTCCAATCTTTAAACTTTCTGTATCCCTTCTCTCCCATCCTGTTCCATCCCATAATTCCGTCTCACCCTGTTCTGTCAAATCTTACTGTCTCACATCTCACACTTTTCCATCCTGTTCCATGCCATCCCTTTCCATTCCATCTTATAACATCTCATTCTATACCATCTCATCTCATACCATTCCATTTATCAGGTTTCACTTCCTGGGGGAGGAGATTGAGTTGAGGCCAACAGTTGGGATCTTCATCACTTTGAACCCTGGATATGCAGGGAGAACTGAACTACCAGAAAACCTTAAAGCACTTTTCAGGTTCAGGCTCTGGTTTTGCATTGAACTGAATGAAAATAGACACAAATATTGGAATTTCGGATGTTTATGTGTGAAAAATAGATCTTTGTGAACATGAGCTCTGTCTCTGTGTGTCAGGCCATGTGCAATGGTGATTCCTGATTATGAGTTGATCTGTGAGATCATGTTGGTAGCTGAAGGTTTTTTAGAGGCACGTCTGCTCGCACGCAAGTTCATCAGCCTCTATACACTCTGCAAAGAGCTGCTTTCCAAACAGGTACCCACACTCACACACATTCATACATAAACACAACTAATGCTCTTGTGTATTGGGTGATCTTTCAAACTAGATCATTGTTTCTTGTAGGATCATTATGACTGGGGTTTGAGGGCCATAAAGTCAGTCTTGGTTGTTGCTGGGTCACTGAAGAGGGAGGAAAGGAGCCGACCTGAAGAGCAGGTGCTCATGGGAATTGTACTTTAAATGTGATGTATTTCCTTTGTCGCTTTATATTTAGAACATATTCATTTTATTCAGTAATGTAGTGTGGTGTATGTACGTTTTTCAGGTCTTAATGCGTGCTCTACGAGACTTTAATCTGCCGAAGGTTGTAACAAGTGATGTGCCGATATTCTTGGGCCTGATAAGTGATCTCTTTCCTCTTCTGGACATCCCACGCAAAAGAGACCAAGAGCTTGAACAGAATGTCCGCCGGTCGGTCGCTGAACTTCACCTGCAGCCAGAGGAGAACTTCATACTCAAGGTGTGTGTTGCATGAGAGAGATGTTCAAAAGTTTTGACATTTCATGTTTTTCGGATATTAATTACTTGCACAACTTTTTTTCCTCTGTTTCTTATCTCTTCTTTCTCTCTCAGGTGACCCAGCTGGAGGAGCTGTTGGCAGTGAGACACTCTGTTTTTGTAGTGGGCGGACCTGGAACAGGAAAAAGTCAGGTCAGTTCACTGAAGAAATAAAGAAAATAGTTTTTTATGGTTTTGTTGACCTCTTGAGTGTATAACTTGTTCTATGTATTTGCCTGGTTGTTGTTTTTTACGCAATGCATGATATTCAAAGAGACTGTGTTAGCCAGCTCAAATGTGTTGAGTGGATCATATTGCTGTTTCAGTAAACTAATTATTTATGATTTATTTGGTTGTTTGTGGACCAGATTCTAAAGACGCTGCATAAGACCTACTCTAACATGAAAATGAAGCCCATCTGGACTGACATCAACCCTAAAGCTGTCACCACTGATGAGCTGTTTGGCTTCCTGCACCCAGCTACACGGGAGTGGAAAGACGGTGCGTGTGTTTATGGGTTTATGCATGTGGTTTGGTTTGAGGTTCATCTCTGTAGACAGCTGTCAGCTGTGGTGTGTTTTTGTTTGTGTTTTTGTGTCTACTTTTGAGTGTGTGTTGTGTTTGTCTATTGCTATGAGAAATCATGTCTCATCAAGATCTAAAATAAACTACATGGTTGGGACCTTTGATTCATAAAGGCACAAAATATGATTTTAGTTTGAATTGAAAAACATTTTATATAAATGCTACTGTTTGGTAATAGGGTTACTGAACTACCGTTGACAGGTTTGGGGTCATTAAGACTTGTTAATTTTGAAAGAAATTAATACTTTTATTCAGCAACATGTCATTATATTGTTAAAAAGTGAAAAAGACATTTATAATGTTACAAAATATTTATTATTTCAATTACATGCTGTTCTTTTGAACTTTCTATTCATCAAAGAATCATGAAAAAATTTATAAGTTTTCACAAAAATATTAAGCAGAATAACTAAGATTTTAATAAGGTGTTTTATGAGCAGCAAATCAGCATATTAAAATGATTTCTTAAGATTAATGTGACACTGAAGTAATGATGCTGAAAATTCAACTTTGATATCACAGGAATAAATAGCATTTTAAAACATATTAAAATAGAAAAGTTGTAAATTATAATATTTCACAATATTAAATTTTTTTTTTAACAAAACACTTTTGAACTATAGTGTATGATTACAGCAGCTTAATTTGAGATCAGTAGGACATTGATATTTTGTTATCTAATGCAATGACATTGATACATCATGTGTGGATTAAGAGTTAACATTTTTGGGGGCCATTTTATGTGTATAAAATGTACAAGATGGTGTTTGTGTGACTACAGTTCCTTTGGTGTTTTAGGTCTGTTTTCTTCCACTATGAGAGAACTCTCTGCTATATCTCATGATGGGCCGAAGTGGATTGTTCTAGATGGCGACATTGACCCCATGTGGATTGAATCACTAAACACAGTCATGGATGATAATAAGGTTGGTCATCACGATATAAAACAATAATGTCATAAATGTGTGCACTGTGTAATTGTTTAAATTAATTGCGTTTGTATGTGATGTGTGTAAACGTTAGGTGCTTACCTTGGCCAGTAATGAGCGGGTATCACTGACCCCCTCGATGCGTTTACTGTTTGAGATCAGCCACCTGAAGGCTGCAACCCCGGCTACAGTATCTAGGGCTGGAATTCTTTACGTGAACCCTCAAGATCTGGGCTGGAGTTCGTAAGTGACTGTATTCACCTCACTGATATTATACTGAATACTGCAGTTTGTGTTTGAGACACTCAACCCCTACTTTTCATTGACAGGTATGTGACAAGCTGGATAGACACCCGTCAGGCCCAATCTGAGCGAGCAAATCTCACTATATTGTTTGATAAGTATGTTCCCTACTGTCTGGAGCAGGTCAGATGCAACCTTAAGACAATCACACCTATACCTGAGTCAAGCATGGTACAGGTAAGAGACACATAATCCAGTACACATTTTTGTATAGACAAACTTTTCTGAAACTTTAATGTATACCTGTTTTATTAGACACTGTGTTGTCTGCTGGATTGTTTGCTGACTGAAGAAAACACCCCTCCGGATTCTCCCCGTGAGCTCTATGAGCTCTACTTTGTGTTTGCATGTGTCTGGGCCTTTGGAGGGGCTCTATTCCAGGACCATGTTAGTACTGAAAATTCACATACCCTGTTTACCCTAATCCACATCTTCACTTTGTAATACTCTCTCTCTCTCTCTCTCTCTCTGTCTATTTTTTTGTTTAATTTTTTCTCGTCAGCTAATAGACTATCGTTCAGAGTTCAGCCGTTGGTGGTGTAAGGAGATGAGAGCCGTGAAGTTTCCCTCTCAGGGTTCAGTGTTTGATTACTACATCGACCCAAACACCAAACGGTTCACTCCGTGGAGTGAACGCACACCTCCCTTTGAGCTGGAACCTGACATTCCATTGCAGGTCAGTTTTGAACAAAGCACAAAATACAATGTCTGTCTGTATTATACATTGTTTTCATAAAACAAATGATCAGAGTTTGACTTATTGAAAAACCTTATAGTTAAACCAAAAATGTATAACTTTAATTTACCACTTTAAGGCCTATGGATGTTTATTGACACACTTTAATTATGTTCTATGAACAGAACTGCAGTATACAGGCTTTAGTAGGAAGGCTTTTGATTTTCTGTCAGTGTCTTATAATTGGATATTATTCCAGGGATATCATTCCTTTATCATTATCATTATAGTTATTATTTAGAGTTAAGATGATTTTTTTTAAATACTTTGTTCATAGTTATTTTTCTTGATGTGAACAGGCCTTTAAAGTGAGCTCAGATATATTGTTTTTAAATGTTTCTGCATCATTTTATTGATGCTAATGATATTTTTAAGGTAAACCTATAGAAATAATCAAAGAACTGTATACATTTGCTTCTTTCACTTAACTGTTACATAGGAAGCATTTTGTCATTCTAAAATTTTGTCCATGTGTACAGACGGTATTGGTGCACTCGGCAGAGACGATCTGCCTGACATACTTCCTTGAGTTACTTCTGCAGAAGGGGAAGCCGGTGATGTTGGTAGGAAATGCTGGTGTAGGGAAAACTATCCTGGTCTGGGACAAGATTGCCAAACTTAAAGAGGAATTCATGGTCACAAAAGTACCTTTCAATTACTACACGACCTCAGCTATGTTACAACGTGAGTGAGATAATGGAAGCTGTATATGGGCACACTGTATACTCTCACAAACACCAAAAGACGTGTGCACAGTGCACACAGACACATTTGCAACAAACAATATAATAAAATATCTGTACACATATGTAAGCTACCGTATGGACACATTTGCAAGGTATACAAAAAAAACATGTTTTTAGGTATGCAGGAGAACATCATCAAACAAGTAATAAGTCCATTCTGGTTGTTTAACTGTAGGTGTGCTGGAGAAGCCTCTGGAGAAGAGGGCAGGGCGGAACTTTGCTCCTCCTGGAACTAAAAAACTCATCTACTTTGTGGATGACATGAATATGCCTGAAGTAGATGCTTATGGCACTGTTCAGCCTCATACCCTTATCAGACAGCACTTGGACTACTCCCACTGGTATGAGAAAACATCTACATCAAAGCCTGTATGAAACAGTTGTATTTTAAAATGTTTTGATTCACTTAAATATTTGTATTTTGTAGGTATGACCGTCAGAGACTAGTACTCAAGGAGATTCATAACTGTCAGTACATCACCTGCATGAACCCAACAGCGGGAAGCTTCTCAGTTAACCCTCGACTACAGGTACCTTTGACCAGATGCAATTATAACAACCATTTCATATCCAGTTTAGTATCAAGTGTAGACATGAAAAGAGCCTAGTGAAAAAGATTTTTGATTAGGAGGGGTTTGATTTTCTTATGTGGTCTGTAAAGTTCAACTGGTTATCAAACAATACTTCCTGTTTTATGACTGACCTGAATGGTACTGTGATGAGCTATCTGTGTAGCAGTGGTAATAAAATGCTGTACCAGATGGTAGACCCAGTAATGCTGTGTATATTGCAAAAATGAGAGGGCCAAGCACTGAACCCTGAGGCACTCTGGTGGTTAGTTGATAAAGGAACATTTGAGTGTTAAAGGGTGCAGTCAAGTCCAGCATAATACAGAAAAGTAGATTATAGGTAACTATAAAAACCATCATGTCCGACCTGGAAGGAGAGTTAGCCTGCCTTACAATTTAATCAGTGTTTACCAAAAAAAGGAAAGTCCTGTTCAAATGCACACATGATTTTACATTCCACACTTCTTTCTCTCTTTATTTTTTCCACTGACAGAGGCATTTCTCAGTGTTTGCTGTACATTTCCCTGGTGCGGAAGCTCTGAGCACTATATATAGCAGCATTCTGAGTGGTCATTTCCAGCAGGGTGGCTACAGTTATGGTGTTAGTCGCATGACCAACACACTGGTCCAGGCTGCCATCTGCCTGCATCAGAAAATGAGCCAGAACTTCCTTCCCACAGCCATTCGGTTCCACTACATTTTCAACCTCAGAGACATTTCAAACATCTTCCAGGTGTGTGTCTATGGAACAGATTAAAGTGTGTGCTTCTGTGCAGTTACTGAGTACTATGGCCATATGTATAAATACAGTGGCCTAGTTATGCCACTGTATATTACACTGCTGGTAGTTTAGTTACTTTATACATATTAGCATTAACATGCTGTTTTCTGTGTTATGTTATGTGTGTGTTTAGGGAATTCTCTTCGCTCTACCAGAGCAAGTGCGGTACCCTATAGACCTAGTTCACCTATGGCTGCATGAGTCATCTCGTGTGTATTCAGACAAACTAATGGAGGAGAAAGACGTGGAGCTGTTCAACAAGATTCTGCTAGACACAGGCAAGAGATACTTTGAGGTGAGCATTACTTCTCAAAACCCTGGTGGGGCCTCCAGTGAACTGGAGCACCATTTATCAAAAATAATCGTTGCTTTCTCCTTGTAGGGTATAGATGAGTCTATTTTTATCAACCAGCCATTGATCTACTCCCATTTTGCTCACGGTGTTGGTGAGCCGCGTTACGCACAGGTGACTGACCTGGAGAAGCTTCAGAAGACCCTGATGGATGCTCTTGAGCACTACAATGAACTGTACTCTGACATGAACCTGGTGCTGTTTGAAGAAGCCATGCAACACATGTAAGCTGGCTAGAAAATAACAAAATCACATAATTTAGGGTTTTAAAACTGTACTTAACAGAATTTACATACATCATGTTAAATAAATAATGCATAAAACAGCTCATATAAAGTTTTGTTTGTTTTCCTGATGTTGACAATCAAAAAACATGAAATCTGAAGGTTAAGCACCTCCTTTGTTGAGAAATTTCATTTTTAAATTTGCTTTGGTTTGTGGAAAGTGCTGCAACTGCTGTATTAGTGTGTGTGTGTGTGTTGGTGTGTAGCTGTAGGATAAGTCGTATTCTTGAGTCTCCTGTGGGGAATGCCTTGCTGATTGGAGTAGGTGGTAGCGGGAAACAGAGTCTGTGTCGGTTGGCTGCTTTTCTCAGCGTCCTGGAAGTATTTCAGATCACACTGAGAAAGGGTTATGGCATCAGTGACCTGAGGGTAATACACCCACACGCACACTGCATTTCAATGATCTCTTTTTATTTGAAGCTTAATATGAAATATTGTCAAAAGTTTTCCCTTCTACTTCCAACCTTTTCTTTTTTCTTTGTAGAGTGATATCGCTGCACTGTACATAAAGGTGGGAGTGAAGAATATTGGCACCGTCTTTCTGCACACAGATGCCCAGATTCCTGATGAAAGATTCCTGGTGCTGATCAACGATATGCTAGCATCAGGTACACATTGCAAACTCCTCTCACATTTCCTTCTCATTCCTGTCAGTAGCTCTTATTTTTTATCTGTATATATGTGTGTGTAGGAGATATACCTGACCTATTCAGTGAGGAAGAGGTTGATATGATTGTCACCTCTATTCGAGTGGAGTTGAGGGCGCTTGGTCTGCTGGACACACGTGAAAACTGCTGGAATTTCTTCATTGATCGGATACGCAGACAGCTTAAGGTTGGTCTCCTTTTTTAGAAAACTGCATCCTAAGTATATTTTATGAATAAAAATGTAAATATCACTCTGAAGTTATACCCCTCCTGCACTGTAGGTGGTGCTGTGTTTCTCTCCGGTTGGCTTCACTCTTCGCACACGTGCACGGAAGTTTCCGGCTCTTGTGAACTGCACCTCCATTGACTGGTTTCATCCTTGGCCCCAGCATGCATTGCAGTCCGTCAGCAGCACTTTTATACAAAATATCTCTGGCCTGGAGGTAAAAGAGACTAGGGACAGTGAGGAGGAATTTTTTATTTAATACCTTTATTCTGTAAGGATGCATTGAATTTGATATAATTTCACTATAAATTTCTCTTTCACATAAATGCTGTTAATTTGAACTTTATTCATTAAAGAATCCTGAAAAAAACTATAATTTCTACCAAAATATTAAGCAGCACAACTTTAACATTGATAATAATAAGAAATGTTTCTAGAGCAGAATGATTTTTGAAAGATCATGTGACATTGAAGACTGAAGTAATGGTTGCTGAAAATTCAACCGTCATCACAGGAATAGATTAAACTATTTTAAAATATATTACAATAGAAAACAGTTAAGTAGTAATATTTAATAGTAATACTGTTTTTACTGTATTTTTGATCTAATGAATGCAGCCTTGTTGAGCAGAAGACTTCTTTCTTGAACATTAAAAAACATACGCACCCTAAACTTCGGAATGGTAGTGCAAATTCATTAACCCAGATATGTTTTCCTTTACTTTAGCCGGCGGTGAGAGTGTCCATCAGTGAGTTTATCTCTTTCGCTCACACTAGTGTGGATGAAGTCAGCATAAAGTATCAACAGAATGAAAAACGTTTCAACTACACAACACCCAAGAGCTTCCTGGAGTTCATGAAACTTTACGGCAACTTGCTGGGGACAAAAAGAAGAGAACTGAGCCAGAAGATGGAGCGTCTGGGGAACGGTCTGCAGAAACTACTGACCACTGCATCACAGGTCAACCTCACACAGGGTTCCATAAAAATCTACTTCCAAACTGTAGTAACTATAGAAACTGTGGAAGCTATAATAATGTAATCTACCCTTTCTGTGAAATGATTTCTCTGTTCTTTTGGCATAAACAAGGCTGCCTGCGCAGCGTGAATGTATCGCATTATGCAAACTGAAGAGCTGCAAAAATTTAAATTAACCTTAAAACTGTTAAATCTAATTTTAATTATTACATCATATTCTCATTCCTAGAGCTTACAGACACCTTCAGTTTTATATTTCAGGTTTTTAAATTTAAATAAAATTATTATGTGGACCACTTTCTCAGGTGGAGGATCTAAAGGCTAAATTGGCTACTCAGGAAGTGGAGCTGCAACTAAGAAACACTGATACTGAAGCTCTCATCGCTAAAATCGGCCAGCAGAGTGAGAAACTCAGTCAGGAGAGGAGTGTAGCAGATGCAGAGGAGCAAAGAGTGAGAAACACATGCAGATATCTCCACCCAAATGCACAAAATCATACACATGCTTATGAATTAGAATGAGATTCTAACTTTTTTTATATAACATTTGGTTTATAATTGCTATTTATGTGAATATATCTGTTAAAAGACATCATAAATGCATCATAATTATTGTATAATATGCAAAATAATGATTGCAATATCAGGTAGAAGCGATCCAAGCAGAAGTGACCAAGCAGCAGCAGGAGACTGAAGCAGACCTGGCAAAAGCAGAACCAGCTTTACAGGCAGCTAATGCAGCACTCAACACACTCAACAGGGTGTGTATTTGTGTGGGTGCTGTATTTATGTTTGGGCACTAAAATCGAGCATCGCGTTAGTTCTGGCAGGTCACGTTAGTCAAGCTCACATCAGCTGACTCCGCTGTTCCCCATCTACCTATAGGAATACGACACCTATCTAAGCATTCATATATAAGGTCCTCAGTATTATCAGTAGTTTTCGCATTGATCAACCATCCCCAACTCCTCCTCTTGTCAGTCAGGATCCAGCCCTCTGATTCTCTTTTGAATCAGACTAATTCGAAAATGTGTACATAAAATTACTGAACTTCTTAACAAATCTACAATACTTTTGTTGGTTCTGTTCTGTTTACCCTGGGGGGTTATCGCTGCTCTCCCTGTTCTCATCCATGCTAGGCTGCGTGGATGTGCAGGGAGTTCTTGCCCAGAACAGAACCATTCCCCCAATCCAAACTATATGCTAATCGTCAATCATCTTTGACTATAGTGGTCCTGACAGAACTGTGTGTTTTGTTCTCAAACTCAGAATCCAAGTGTTTTGTTTTTATGTGGAGAATTTTATATATATATTTTTTCCCCCCCAGAGTAATTGTGTATTTATTTATGTATAGTTGAATCTAACAGAGTTACGGACATTTCCGAATCCTCCTGCCATCGTATCTAATGTGTCTGCAGCTGTTTTGGTGCTGTTGTCTCCTAATGGCCGTATCCCAAAGGACCGCAGCTGGAAAGCATCTAAAGTTGTCATGAGTAAAGTGAGTGTGTGAAGAGCTGACATTTAAGATTTATTCTCAGGGTTTTCATGAGTCATATTTGGAAATGTTTCTATTTTGATTCTGCTGACATTTAACTTTAGTTCTGGAAATCTGGCTTTTACCTCGGATTCCCTCTATAAGCAAAAGCCTGAGTTTTCAAATGGAATACTGAGATATATTTGGCAGTAAAACTTTACTGCAGTGTGAGGTTAATTTGCTCCTTTGTGTTTATGTTTAGGTGGATGACTTCTTACAAGCACTGATTAATTTTGATAAAGAGCATATCCCTGAAGCCACAGTGCGTGTGGTCAAAGAGGAGTATTTGAGTGATCCTGAGTTTAATCCAGAGTTTGTGCGTCTGAAATCATCTGCAGCGGCTGGTCTCTGTGCCTGGGTCATTAACATCATCCGCTTCCACGAGGTTCTGCTCCCTTACACCATCATAATCATTCAGAACCAGTGCGGTCCAATAGAATTTAATAAGTATATACAGTATAACAAAAGTACTATTTACATGAAGTGCAAGATGCACACAAAATGCAAGATTTTACACACCTATATAAACTCTTTTGCAAAAAGTCAAAAGTTTAGCAGTGTGATATCAGTTTCTGAGAACAGTTAATAGGGAAATCTGTTATACTCAGAACTTCGGATTCACTGAAGTAATGTTTATTTGCCATTTTATTGTTGTGCGACTCCATTCTCATTGTGTTTGTGTTGTGATTATATTATTTACAGTGTATTTTTCTGCTTCTCTCCTCTATGCTGCTCTGTCCAGACATATGTGAGTAAACACTTGATAATCTATTTAGATCAATAAATGATACAATAACATTTCAGTGCAACCTAAAAGACCATATGTAATTATTTAAACCGTTTTGATTGTAATTATTATGTCTATTGTGATTTATACCCTACTGTTCAAAAGTTTTGATCAGTAAGATGATGTTTTAGATTTTTCAACGTTCCTCGAGCTAAATTGAAATCAAGAGGTGACCGAGCCTTTGCTGCTTACCGGTTTCTCTTAGAACGGCCTCTACATTGAATGAGTTTACAGCCAAACACAAAACCCATCTTTTCTCTTTGGCCTTTAATTGTAGTTAATTGTGCTGTGTCAGCTCTGTTTTGTGCTGTAATCTATGTTGTTCTGAGTGTTAATGTTGTTGATTTTTTTTTTATTGATTGTACTTTTTGAGTTGAGTTTTTAAAGAAATTAAAACTTTTATTCAGCAAAGATGCATTAAATTGAATTTAAAGTGAGATTTGCCATTAAAGGAATAAGTTGCATTTAAAATATATTTAAATAGAAAAAATTATTTCATGTAATACTATTGTAATAATATTTCACAATATTACTGTTTTTACTGTATTTTGGTTAAACAACTGCAGCCGTGGTTAAAAATCTCACTGACCCCAAACTTTTGAGCAGTATGTAGTCATCTGTGATGATTATTGCATCTTCAAATTAAGTGTTTTAATGGCTGCCGATATTATTATTATTATTATTTATATTGGTTGAAGAATCATCCATTTCTAATCCAGTACTTTGTAAACCACTCTACAGTCTGTCATTCCAGAGTCTGATGTTCTGATATTGTTTAAAAATGTGCTTGGGTTTAATCAGGTGTTCTGTGAGGTGGAGGTGAAAAGGATGTGTCTGGCTCAGGCAAACGCTGATCTAGCTGAGGCTGCAGAAAAATTAGAGATTATCAGAAAGAAGCTGGCTGTAAGTCTTTCACTAGCTGTCTCTCTCTCTCCACCACAATATCTCACCAATGTTTTACAAAGATGTACTGTATAATCTCAAATGTTTGTCTGAAATGTGAAGGAGTTGGATGGTAGTTTGGACACACTGAAAGCTGCATTTGAAAAAGCAACCTCGGAGAAACTCCGTTGTCAGGATGAGGTGAACCACACCAACACCACCATCCAACTGGCCAACCGCCTGGTCAAGGGTTTAGAGGTCAGATTTCACTGGTTTTGTCTTTTGGACCATACTTACATGTTTATGTTGTCATACTAATTTTAAATGTGAAATTCTACTCTGTATGCAAACTGCATGCGTACTTCAGTCAGAAAACGTACGCTGGGCTCACTCTGTGGCTCAGTACCGTGAGCAGGAATCCACACTGTGTGGAGACGTTCTCCTCACGGCAGCCTTCATCTCTTACGCTGGCTCCTTCTCAAAGAGATACAGACAAGAGTTGCTCCATAACCTCTGGATGCCTTACCTGCGTGCCCAGAAGGTGTGTTTATGTCTGGGATGGAAACTGTTTGCCTTGAGTACTGATATTGTCTGTTATTGTGCTAAAAAGGTGTATTGTTTCAAAGTTCAGAAACTTCAAAGAGTATAGATTGTAGGGAATTAAAACACATTGATTCTTTGGATTCAGTTCTGTTTCAGTTATAAAAACTAGTGCTGGGCAATGATTAATCGTGAGTAATCACATCCAAAGTTTTTCCAAAATGTTTTATTCCGGATGTGATTAATCGTTGCCCAGAACAAAAGAAAAGAATGTATTTACAACAGAAATGTCCAAACAGAGGTCTGGGTTTGTGTGGAAACTGTGGGAGATTCATGAACTTCTAATGAAATGGCAATGCTGGATGAAAATAAATTATATAATAATTTTATAAGGATAGAAATGTTAGTATACAAAATGAATCAGTTATTGTTTTTGTGTTTCTTAATGACTTTCAGGTGCCCATTCCAATGACTGAGGGCTTAGATCCCATCTCCATGTTAACAGATGGTGCTACCATTGCTCAGTGGAATAATGAGGGTTTGCCAGGTGATAAGATATCTACTCAGAATGCCACTATACTGACCAACTGTGAGCGCTGGCCTCTGCTCATTGACCCCCAGCTGCAGGGCATCAAGTGGCTCAAGAGTCGCTATGGCAACAGCCTGAAGGTCATTAACCTCAGCCAGAAGGGGTGAGAGCTTGATGAACATATTACATCACAAGAGATTTCACACAATGTATAAATAATGACCTTATAAATGTTCCATAATATTTTGGGGAATATTTCTAATTAATATTCTTATTTTTCTGGTTTTATCGTTCTAATTTTTATTGTTAAATCCTTATGGATCAAATTAAATCCTGTTCTGCATCTTTTTTACATAAATATATGTATTTGTCACTTAGAAATGGCAGTATTTGTATTGCCATTAATTGTAATGCCATTTTTTGTTTTTAGTGTTGTAATTTATTAACATTTATTCTGTCATTGTTGCTTCAGGTATGTGGATGTGATTGAACAGGCCGTAGTCTCAGGAGAGCCTGTATTGATTGAGAATCTGGAAGAGACAATTGAACCAGTTATTGATCCACTGCTAGGCCGACAAACCATCAAGAAGGGCAGGTAAACCACCACAACACCACATTCTGCACAATATACCACAAAGAATTGTATCAGTATAAATGTCAATATAACAAATAGTCCTCTCACTCTCATGATGCTGCTTTTTCTTCTCCTTTCTGCAGATGTATTAAGGTGGGGGATAAGGAATGTTATTTCCATCCAGACTTCCGGCTGATTCTGCACACTAAGCTGGCAAACCCACACTATAAACCTGAGATCCAGGCTCAGACCACTCTCATCAACTTCACTGTCACACGGGACGGGCTTGAGGACCAGCTGCTTGCAGAGGTGGTCAACCTGGAAAGGCCAGACCTCGAACATCTGAAGGTGTGTGTGTACTTGTTTAGTCAGATCTGAAAATCCTTTTGAGTGTTACTGATGGGTATTTGTGTGTATCTGCAGTCAGAGCTGACTAAACAGCAGAACACATTTAAAATCGAGCTAAAGCAGCTTGAGGATGAGTTACTAACGCGCCTCTTCGCGGCTGAGAGTAACTTCTTGGGAGACAACGTTCTGGTGGAGAAACTGGAGAGCACTAAACACACAGCTGCAGAGATTGAAATGAAGGTTTGTCTGTTTTTAACCATTTTTTGTTGAAAAAATAAATATGGTTGAACAATGCGGAGGTTAACGTTAGCTTGCCATTATCAATATGCAGGAATTGCTTTTGTCATGTGACAAGAACCAATAAATACAAAGTGATCTCACGGAGAGAACCACGGAAGAGCACCGTGGCTGTCACATCACCAACTTTGTGCTTTCATTTTATCTATCATTTTTTTCTCCAACAGTTTGGACATTCATATTTGTCACTGACCCACATAAGCTCTCTTCCAAACCTAGTGAGCTTCCTCTCTGTCTACTGTGGATCAGATGGATTATGCTTTTGTTTGACCATTTTCTGCGCTTTTGCAACAGAGCTATTATAGTAATGTTTTTGTTCCCTATAAAATTAGACAAGCCAGGCTCTGCCAGAGATTTAGTTTTCACACTCTTTTTAGTTGCTATTTGTTGTTTCTTCTGTCTGATTCAGCTTTTGTGTTGTGTAGGTGTTGGAGGCGAAGGTTAATGAGGTGAAGATTAACGAGGCTCGTGAACACTACCGGTCCGTGGCTGTCAGAGCGTCCCTCCTCTACTTCATCATCAATGACCTTAACAAGATCAACCCCATGTACCAGTTCTCCCTTAAGGTGCGGCCTTGTTTGTGGCTCTCTGTATGCATTCTGTAGGACAGTTGTTCAGCAAATATCCCTGCAAATATTTACAGCTGAGCTAATTTGTCACCAAATGGAAGTAATAGAAAAAACTAATCAGCGTTTCAAACAGGCCCCCTCCATCCGTTATAGTACACTCTGCACCCACCTCAACTTGAGAAATCACTTCATTTTGTTATTTCATTATAGTCTTACGTGTGCGTTCACTTGATATCTTCTCTCTGCAGGCATTTAACGTTGTGTTCCATAAGGCTGTGCAGAATGCAGATGCCTCATCTGATGTAAAAACCCGTGTGAACACGCTGATAGATTGTATCACCTTCTCTACATTTAATTACATCAACAGAGGTTTGTTTGAGAGAGACAAGCTCACCTTCGCAGCACAGCTTACTTTTCAGGTAATCTACTCACACATGAACACTTACACTTGCATTACACTGTCCGTTTAAAATACACTCTTTGAATGGGTGTGTATTGTATTTTTTGTGTGTATATTAGTTGCTGTTAATGAGTAAAGAGTTGGATCCTCGAGAACTGGACTTTCTGCTGCGCTTCAACATTGATCACAGTTATGTCAGTCCACTTGACTTCCTTTCCAACTCCACCTGGAGCGCTGTTAAAGTAAGCACAAATCTCAAAACACAGACACACACACACACACACACTTGCCTAAAGACCTGGGGCTGTATTACAGGAACACTTAGAATCCTGTCCTGTCTGTTTAGTAACAATGGTAATTTTTCTTCAGGAAATAGAAAATGTTCAAATCTTAAGTCAAGTTCTATAATACAGCCTCTTGAAGATTATCTCCTGAGATGCTCCTGGTGTCTTCCTGCAGACAATGAGCTTCACCGATGAGTTCCGTGGTCTGGACCGGGACATCGAGGGTTCTCCCAAACGCTGGAAGAAAGTGGTGGAGTCAGAGTGTCCAGAGAAAGAGAAACTCCCTCAGGAATGGAAAAACAAGAGCTCGCTCCAGAAACTCATCCTTATGAGGGCTCTCCGACCTGACCGGATGACATACGCTGTCCGGTAAGTCTATGATATGTAATATGTGTTCATTAAAGGGGTCATATGATGTTGCTAAAAAGAACATTATTTTGTGTATTTGGTGTAATGCAATGTGTTTACGTGGTTTGAGGTTCAAAAAACACATTATTTTCCACATATTATACATTATTGTTGCTCCTCTATGCTCCGCCTTTCTGAAAAAGATCGTTCTGAGAAGCAAGGTGTGCTCTGATTGGCCAGCTATCCAGTGCATTGTGATTGGCCGAATACCTCAAGCGTGTGACGGAAATGTTACCATGTTGTGATGCTGTGTTTTCCGGCACGACGAGACTAAAACAATAAAACCCACGATAAAAGAGACATTTGTTGTATTCAGCGAGGGCATAATTACTGATTATAATGACTCATACGGTATTTTTATGTGTTGCGCCACGCCCTGTAAACATATCACCATGTCTGCATTTGTGATCGTAGAAACGCTGAACAAGCACTAATCTACACTGCTCAAAACTCGCGTTTTAATAGTCAGTAGCAAATTCTTTAAATATCAAAACATACTTACAGGCTGTGAGTCAGAAGCACCGGACTGTCCTTGTGATGTTGGAATTGCCCCACTTTATAGTGTTCACATCACAGCCATTCATAGTGTTCACATTGTAGGCTACTCTCTCCCAGGTTCAGGAAACAGTCCTCCATAAAATGTGCTGCACACACTCAAATATTTGCGTTGTACTGTTCTGGAACAGTGTTGTAAATACAACTTAACCACTGATTTCTAGTTGTGTACTCTTTTGGAAGGCCAAACAAAGTACTTTTGCTTTCACAACAAAACACGTCTCCACGACATGGCGCTGGCGGCAGCAACAATAATACAGCGAGAATTAAAGTTACACCTTCTTTCATTGTGTAAACATTTGGGCGGTGTTATGCAAATCTTACCACACCGTGACGTAGACATGGGGGCGTGTTTGAATGAGCCGTTTTAGGGGGCGTGGCAGAGTCTAAACTTTTATAAAGAATATCTCTTTGGGTTTGAGATTTTAATCTTTGCAACTTTACAGATCTATTAAAAATATCTTCATTTGTGTTTCTATTAATAAAACAACCTATTGTTATATTAATAGGTTTCAACCTATTAATAAACACACTAAATAATGTAAAAATTTTATGAAAGTTAGCTTTAGGGGTGGAATTAGGATAGGCATAGTATAAAAACAAGCATCCCCACAAAGAAAACGATAACAAATGTGTCTGTTTGCTTGTGTAGGAACTTTGTTGAAGAGAAACTAGGTGTACAGTACACCGAGGGCAGGAAGATGGAGTTTGCACGCTCATTCAAAGAGTGCGGTCCTGCTTCCCCTGTGTTCTTCATCTTGTCCCCTGGAGTGGACCCACTAAAAGATGTTGAGTCCCTAGGTAAAAATTCATACAGATTTTCTTCCATCTCATGCAAGAATCTTTTTCGTTTTGTTTTTCATAGAGTGTGTCATGATTTTGACTACGGTACTGCATATTGACTCAGTCAAACCCTGGCCCACTGGTTCAGAAAAACTGGATTTGAATGGGATATGCCTGGACTGACATTGTGAACAAAGCCTTTGTGTATTTGTGTGTACATGTTTAGGTAAGAAGCTGGGTTTCACTATAGACCTGGGGAAGCTCCATAATGTGTCTCTAGGACAGGGACAAGAGTCTGTTGCTGAACTTGCCATGGAAAAAGCCTCTAAAGAGGGCCACTGGGTTATTTTACAGGTGTCTCTTTGTTATCTGTTATATTGTATATTTGTGTTATTTTATGCATGTACTTTATGCAAATGCTTGTGTTTCTTCTAGAACATTCACCTGGTGGCAAAGTGGCTGGGAAGTCTAGAGAAGCTTCTGGAATGTTGCTGTGTGAACAGTCACCAAGACTACCGAGTGTTCATGAGCGCAGAACCTTCTCCCACTCCACAGGAACACATCATTCCTCAAGGTATTCTGGAAAATTCCATCAAAATCACTAATGAGCCACCCACAGGCATGCTGGCCAACCTACATGCTGCCCTGGACAACTTTGATCAGGTAAACAGAATGAAAAAAAAAGTTGCATGTTGTGTTGGAGGCCCCACCCATAGTAAAATCCTATTGATCCAAAAAGCATGTGTTATTAGCTGTACATCAAATATGTTCTGATAGGCTGTAATTGAAAAGAAAACAATTTTGTAAGGCTTCAAATATGTCAAGAATGAGATGTAACACAAAAACCTTTGATTTTTATTTAAAATGAAAACAAATGAGAAAATTGAATTTCAGAAAAACTTGATACATGCAGATGTGTTTATGTAGGACATTCTGGACCAGTGTTCCCGCGAGCAGGAGTTTAAGACCATCCTGTTCTCGCTGTGTTATTTCCACGCTTGTGTGGCTGAAAGAAGGAAGTTTGGGCCACAGGGCTGGAACAGGAAGTACCCTTTTAACACAGGAGATCTCACCATATCAGTGAATGTGCTCTACAACTACCTAGAAGCCAACTCACAGGTGTGTAATTAACTGTGAGACAAAAACTCATCTTTCTGTGTTTGTGAGCCATGTAAACTAATGTGTGTTGCCCAGGTACCATGGGAAGACCTCCGTTACCTGTTTGGTGAGATCATGTACGGAGGTCACATTACTGATGACTGGGACAGGAGACTCTGCAGAACTTACCTGGAAGAGTATATGCAACCTAACCAGGTGTACACTCACACTCAAACACACACGCACAATGACTGGAAGACTGCCATAGCACAAACACTGAAGTCAAATTTAAGTCAGCATAGTAATATTTTATTTGGATTTATCTTATTTAATTTATATATATATATATATATATATTACAAAGGCTCATCCTTTTAAGATCACTGTCTTAAAAAACACTCTCCTTTAAGATGGCATGTTGGATTGTTTATTTATCTTTCATAACATGCATAATGTTGTGATGCCTCAATCCACTTTAAGCATTTAAAATGACTGGTTTTAGTTTTTAGTTGGTCATTTGATTATTGGCCATTATTCTTCTATTCTATTTTCATGTTAATTTGCCATATTTTTTTGCTGTTGTCTAACAGTTCATCTTAAGTAAATTTTTAAAAACTCTTCAAATTGAGTAACACTGTTGCTTGTAAATTTTAGCAAATTTCACAATTAAAATCAATTTTTCAGACTGTACATACAATGCTGTGATGCCTAAATACACTTTTAACATTTTTTTTTTTAGTTGCATTTTAAATTTATTTAAACAAAATAGTATTTTATTATCTGCTATTTATTGGCCAGAGCTCAGAATGAGTTTATTGGATTTTAAATACTCACGATATTTTCATGATTGGTTGATTTAGGTTCCTGATAAACATTTCATCAAACAAACACACAGACTAACACTTTTCTCCTTATTCTTACAGTTTGACAGGAAGTTGTCACTACCCCCAGGTTTTGTTGTGCCTTCTAACCTGGATTACCAGGGCTATCATGTGTACATAGATGAGATGCTGCCCCACGAAAGCCCAGTGCATTATGGGCTGCATCCAAACGCTGAGATTGAGTTTCTTACAGTCACATCAGACAGCCTTTTCCACACTCTTTTGGAGCTGCAGTCCAGAGACTCCAACATGGGTGAAGGAGCCTCACAGACCACTGAAGAGAAGGTCCGTTTCTGAGCTTTTGAAAGGGTGCAGGTCTGCAGATCATATATTGCCCTAATAAACTGCTTAAGCCACTGCTGTTTCAGGTGAAGACGATCTTGGATGACATCCTGGAAAAACTACCAGAAGAGTACAACATGTCTGACATCACGTCCAAAACAGCTGAACGCTCGCCCTACATTCTGGTGTGTTTCCAGGAGTGTGAGCGTATGAACATTCTCCTCAATGAAATAAGACGCTCACTCAAAGAGCTGGACCTGGGGCTAAAGGTGCGCTGTTATTCCTGTTTTTTCCCATGCTAGTCTGTTATCAGCTTCATTGTATCATTGATTTCAAATTTATGAATCATGCTTGGCCGCTTTTCATATCACAGTGTCTTCTTCCCTAAGACTTTAAAAGCCTGGCTTCACAAGTATGTATGTAAACCGGTCTTGTTTTCTCTGGCAGGGAGAGCTGGCTATTTCATCAGAGATGGAGCTGATACAGACAGCTCTGTTTTTTGATAATGTTCCAGATACCTGGGCCAGACTGGCCTACCCCTCTATATACAGCCTTGGACTGTGGTAAGCAGTGATCACTGATATACTATTGTAGTTCTTGTAAATTTTTTGAATTATATTTTATTTTGTATATTTTGTTTTCATTTTAATTTATTTAATTTTGTTGTGTTTTTGTCATTATTTTTTAAAAGGTCTATTTTTTTCTTCTATTTTTAAGTTTTAGTTTTCAGTTCAATTAGTTTATTTTAGTACTTCAACTTGCATTGCATTGCAACTAGCTGATTTTTCAGTTAATGTTTTATTTCAAGTGGTGAAAATGGACGTTTCAGTTAATGATAAGCCTGTTGGTTAGACAAAAACCCATACAAGTTTGCTCAATTGTATATTAGCTGTAAGGTCAAACTCTGTTCTGAAACCTAGTGCTGCTTTGTAAGGTGCAAGGTCTGGTGATATTATTAAGATATTATGAGGTATCTTGTTTAGGTCACATTTTCTGTGGATAAAATGATCCCAGAATGCATTGCAGTGAACTCCATGAAGATGGCATTGTTCATTATCATAGTTTCGCTGCCTTCTATATGTTGTCAACTCACTCTGAAACTATATAAAACCTGTACTGTTTTATGATAACAGTTTGTATATGTAATGTCTATGTGTATCCAATCAGGTATAATGACGTGTTACTCCGCTGTAGAGAGTTGGACAGCTGGACCCACGATCTCTCTCTGCCTAGTGTGGTCTGGATCTCTGGTTTATTTAACCCTCAGTCTTTTCTAACAGGTACAGTAACACATACTCACAGGCTTGTATATAAATAATACAGATATTTATATATGTACACTACCATTCAAATATTTGGTGTTGGATATTGTTTTTGAAATATTTTTGAGGAAATCAAGATTTCTTCATGATTTGTTGATTAATAGAAAGTTAAAAATAACATTTATTATATATATATATAACACATTATGTAAACAAACTTTTATTTGACAGCACTAGTATGTATATGTGTGTGTGTGTGTGTGTGTGTGTGTGTGTATATATATATATATATATATGATGATTTTTGTTTATATATGTGCATCACACACACTTTTTGTCTTTTGTAGCTGTGATGCAGAGTTTGGCACGAAAGAATGAATGGCCACTGGACAAGATGAATTTGACAGTGGATGTGACCAAGAAGTTCAAAGAGGAGTTTAACCAGCCAGCCAGAGAGGGAGCCTATATCTATGGCCTTTACATGGAAGGTCTGTATCATCCATCCAATCACAAAGCACTTCTGTGCTTGAATCAGAATGCTTTCTTGTATTATCTGAGCTGTTTGTGTGCATTTGAATCTAAAGTCAGTACTTGTGTCTGCAGGTGCACGCTGGGATATTCAAGGTGGGACAATCGCAGAAGCACGCCTGAAGGAACTAACCCCCAGCATGCCTGTTATAGCTGTCCGAGCCATCCCAAACGACCGACAGGAGACGCGCAATACCTACGAATGCCCCGTCTATAAAACCAAACTACGTGCAAACACCTATATCTGGACCTTCAGCCTGAAGACCAGAGAGAGGCCTGCAAAATGGGTTCTGGCAGGGGTCGCTCTGCTGCTTAGTGTGTGACACAGACAAACACACTCAGAATTGTTGGTAAAGACATACTGTACTCTATAATATGCATCGAAATAATAGTTTTTATCCTTATCTGAACTATAAAAGCAAATTTAGTGTATTTTACTTTCGGTATGAAGTGGGGTCCAAATGTCATGACACTGTAAATTTGGAAATAAAAGGTTTTAGGATTTTGAGAAAAGTTAGAGATGTAAAATGAGTAATTAGTTTAAAATTCTACACTTTTTTTTTTGCTCAATCGACTGAGGATTTTTTTTTTTTAAATAGTTTAATTATTAAATTAGAAAAGACATTCTAGACATTCAAACACATTCTAGTGGTTTCATTCTTTTGGACTCCACTGTACCCTATCTCAAAACCCTATCGATTTTAGTTTTCCCCATTTCCACCCATTCGATAGGATTTTGCATATGGAGGTGCATAAAAAGTCTATTTTTCCACAGGTTCTTATAAATATATAAAAGTGTGCTTTTTCAGGTTTTCTGCAGGTTTTAAATTAGAGCAGAAAGTAAATCTTAGATTCATAAAGTCATGGAATTAACTCTTACATGCATTGCAAAAAATGATTATCTTCCTCAGGATTTTTGTTTTCTAAAACAATATCTAAACATCAAAACATTACAAGATGATACATTTACTACAAATGTAAATTTAAACAAAATTAAATAAGCTTACATCAAGAACAAATATCTAAATAAAATTTGTGCAACATTGTAAATGAAGCATTCTGTCTTTTATTAATTCACACAGTTGTGCATTAACTCTTGTAATATTCACAATATACAGCATAAATATAATACATACCAATATATCCAAGGAAGAAAATATTCTAACCTGCTGTTATGCGTTGCATTGTATAAAATACAGTGTCAAACATTTAAAAAAATGCATAAAAACTATTTTGCGGACAGCACTAGTTTTAAAAAGTGACACTGTACAAGATGTTTCAAAGAGTTTGTGCAAAAGATCGCAATATCTTTCTCTTGCTCTCTTCCCTCACTGGCACGTGTCCTGGCCTTGTCCCATAATCCCCCATAAGGCAAACCCACTCCTGCCAGCTTCCTGAAACACCAGACACGACTTGGAGCGTCTCACAGGAAACTGTTAGGTCAACGCATGCCGTGATCACAGCGGTCACACGAGCCAGTCAGGACAGCCAACGACATATCTGTGTGATGAGCATACACTGATATATGTCACGATGCTCCGCCTCCAGATTTCAGCCTACCAATCAGATTCATTCGTTCACGAAGAAGCTCTAAATCTGGTGGCCCTATGCGTAAATTACTAAATTAAGACATGCATACATTTTTCTGCTTTTTTTTTTCTTTTTTGTTGTTTTAGCTGACACTAGGAAGACTGTGTGTTTCAATGCATCTCATTAAATGTGGTTAAGTGATTAATTCAACTAACTAACTTTGGTTAAACATGCAGTCCTCCTACACATGAACTCAATGACATGTTATACTGCAAGACTAAAAGTGTGCATTTTATGGGTTCTGTTAACGTAGATCTACCATCTGGAAGGCCAGGAATGACTGCTGCTACAAAAGCTAGAGCTTTCACCTGCAGATCACATTCTCCAGATAGATTTCTACAGATAAACACTGCTACAGCTTCAGAATGAAAGAACCTTCTCAAATGAACTTGTAAGTTGCATAAAGAAATGAGGACAAAAAGCGACATACAACACAAAAGGCATCTACCTTGCTTTAAGTGCTAGAATCCAAAGGTGAGCTGTTTAGCAACAGACAGCCAATCATAAACTGTCTCAATGGTTACCTCATTAAATATTCAATTATTTGTAGTAATACAGCTCAAACTCCAACATGAGTGTATAAACAGAGGGGGCCTATGTGGCAACATTTCCACAGATAGAAAATAAGTTATTAAAACATAAATTTGCCTCATAAATATGCAAATTATATCTAACCAGGGTTAAAAATTACCCCATAAGTGTTCAAATCCGCCAGGTGTTTGTTGAGTGGTCAAACGTTCATCTATGGTTTGAATTACCCACCACGAGGGCCAGAAAATGCGGACACGTTCTTAGACCATCAAAGTTTTGTCAAATTCAATACTGAGACATGATATTGCAATACTGACAATGCTGTTACAATGCTTAGCTGGCTCTGAAGGGACAGCGTGTTGTTTCTGAATGTAACTGTCCTGTGGAAATCTGATATGGGCAGAATAATGTGATATTTTGAGATGATGACAGTTTGATGATGAGGCTTTGCTTTGCAGAGTTCAATTCAAGTAAAAGATTCTTCCTGAATACCAGGAAATTTATAGTTAAGTAAATACATAAATCTCAAATAAGTGATATAAGGACAAACAACCAAGCTTATGTCACTTGATTACCAATGCAAGTGTTTTTTTTTAAGAAACATGCAAAAAAATAAACAAACACTGCATTTTTTCCCAGCATGCATCTTTCATTAACATGGTCTAGTATGTTGCTTCCTGACCATCGTTTCATTTATATATTTACAAAATGAACAACCTTTAGACTGATACTGCATTAATGTATCTCTTAACCAGTTTTTGTTTGACTCCTAGTCCTAACTATGAGGGACATAGAAGGTCATTTTCAGTTCTTTGCATATGACTCTTCGTTTTCTCTACCCTGAGTCTAGCTGTAGCTGCAGTTGTTTCGAAGGGAGGAGGTTGAGCTTACTGTAGATTTTGTTCTGTCTATGCATAGTTACATGAAAGCATACAGAAGTGCGACTCCTCTATGAGGCATTTTGATTTAAAAATTCTGAATATTACAACTCAAACCTCAAAATTAAACACTGCTCTTACTGTACTTCCCCTGGGAATTCTGTTGTTATTAGATTCTGTTTCGCGCCCATGAAAATGGTAACCTTTGACCTTATGTTACTCCCTTGGATGGCCAGGACCAGAGGAGGGACTGTGAAGACTCGCCTCCCACTCTGGCTCCGTCACCAATGGAGTCGCGTGCTGACGTCAGAGGTCATCTCCGTGGTAACTGCAGGCGTTTGAGTCTTTGGCTTTGCAGGCGTTCTCTAAATCAGGACTCTGCAAAGATGAAAACAGATTAAATATACTGCCATTTCTGCCATTTGAATGTACTATTGCAAAGTCACCCAAAACCGGCTCCAATCTGGCAACAATTTTTAATCAAATGATATGTTGCACAGCACAGTGGACAGATGCTGTGTCTTTAGATTACCTGTGTCTGCATGGCAGTGACGGGCTGCACGGGTTTGTGGTACTCTGGACTGACGGCCACAGTACTGTACGCTGGAGGTCCCAGAGTGCTCTGCCTCTGGAGCAACTGTAAAATAGCCTGAATGTCTGATGTCATCTGCTCTTCCAGCCTACACACACACACACACACACACACACACACACACACACACACACACACACACATAATGACGCAGAGATGCAACACAGTCTCTGACCAGCAGATGGCGACAGGCACCATTCGATCAACAGCACAAAATGTTCTGTATGCTAAAGTTGATGTTTTAACTCATATTCTATTAATTTACTCTTTCATGTGTCCTACTTTATCTCACTTTCTCTCTCTCTCTCTCTCTCTCTCTCACCTGTTTAGGTGTTCCTGCAGTAGATCAAGTCTTTGCTCCATTTCGCCGAATGTGATGTCACTTTCACATTCGTCTCCTCCTTCTCTGTCCTGAGATTTCGCTGAGTCATCTGCATTCCCACAAGGCCATTCTTCAACACACACATCTAGAGAAACACAAATTCCCAGTGTAATTAATCAGACACACACAAACATACAAACCCAATGATTCATAAACGTATGCAAGATGGATTAGGTTTGTATGTTGTCAGTTGTACTGCATACACACATTTATATATGCATACACACTATAACAAAACATATGGCACCATAAGACAAATGACACACACACATATATATATTTATATATATATATATATATATATATATATATATATATATATATATATAAATAATTTTACACACACACACACACGCCATTAATTCTCTCAACACTGCACCAGTGTCCCCTAATATAACAGCTGCAATACCCAGAAGCCCAAGACAAAAATGTTTACGTGTGTTTGCTTCAACGAGATATTACACCAAGCTCAATCTTATCATATGCTTTAGTGTCGTCTTGTAATATTTAGAGAAGGGACAAGAGGAAGAGAAGCTCCCTGGCTGTGTAATTATATCAGCAGTCATTGTACTGTAAAGAAGAAGTTTTGATTGTGTGAACAGAGTCACAAAATATTGCATCACATTTGTGACTCATTGCTTTCCTCTAGTTATTTATAGATTCACTTTATATACTCAATCTAATACTGTAATGTTTAGCAATACTTTCTACAAGGCCTTGTATACAATACATTTTACATATATGGTTCACAAAAAAGGTTACCGATATTAATAATGCCATCAAGTACACCTTAAGTGCACATTAGTGGAATATCGTGGTCAAAAAAGGTCCATTGTTTAGTCAATAGTGGAGAGATGTATGAAACACAGCTCGCACAGAAGTCACTTTCAAGCCAAGTAGCTTTCCGAGAAATAGTCTCTTTGCTTTTAGTACAGTTACAATATAAAATATAATTTAATTTTAAAAATGTTGACATTAAATAATTTTTTTTGACCTACTTAATTAAAATGTCATAACGTGATCTTCCACTCCACTGAAATTGCATAATGCATACTCTCTGGTCCAATCATTTCATCTGCTTCAATCCCGCCCCTTACAATTGGCTACAAGCTTGCAATCAGATCTGCCTCCATCCAATCAGCAAATCATGAATAACCAAGTCCCTGCCCTATTTTTTATTTTTTTTACTTTTCCAATATCTGTTTCACTCAGATGTACACCACAAAATGTAAAAAAAAAAAAAGATCACTATTAAGTAATGTATCGTAAAATGAACAATGAATTATAATTTGTATTTAAAGCATAAAATCTTGATCTGTTTCAAGTAAAGTGTTACTGTAGGGCACCCATGAGAATGAGTATGTTATACCTTTGTGAAACAGATTGTTTTCAACACAATCTTTAGAGTATGTGTCAGGGATGGTGTTCAGGTTGACAAGAATGGATTGATTCAAAGGCCTCGCCGTTTCTTCCTCACCCTCTTCTTCCTCCTCCTCCTCCTCTCCCGGTAACGTGCAAACCTCTCGATCTCTTCCCCTTTCCCTGTCTGTCCCGCTCGGTCTGCTCGGAGAACCTGAGGGAACACAAAGTCCTTGCAGAATTACACACACAGTTCTCACGGTCACTCTCCAGATTGCACCTTAAACAAAGAAAAAGATAGAAAGGAATGTGCCAACAAGAGAGTAAGAGATTTGGCTGGAATGAATAATCCAAACAGCAGGTTACACAGGGACGGGGGATAAAACGGCTCTTGGCCGTTCAGGTGAAATCTGGCTTGTTGCAACCACACAATAACAAACATCTGTCTATGGCCAACAATCACCATGGCAACAGCTTGAAACCCAGCGGGAGAGAAAAGAGACGGGTGGAAAGAGGAGGGGAGGTGACGAGGGAAGGGAAACAAAAGAGAGACCAAAAAAGGAGAGAACAGTGGAGAAGAGAACGGGAGAAGCTCCTGACCTATGGAGCGGTTCCTCTTAAAGCAGGGTTTGGTCCTGACGTCAGGGTCTTCTGTGTCTGAGTCACTCACGGCCGTGTAAAGGTTCGTCTGAGGATCTGTGGCTCCCTGCCACATATAAGACATCACATTAGGCAACGCACAAACTTTATTTACTGCAGCAACATTAGGAAAGAAAGAAAATATTGGCTTTCTTCTGTGGAATATACAAGCTGACTTTCTAAAGAATTTCCAGACCATTCTTTATATATAACGACTTCAAAATGACAGAAGAGCATCATCAAAAGAATTCATTCCGAGAGGAACAGACCAAAACAAAGAAAAAATTCACCCAAAAATGAAAATTATGTCATCATTTTCTTACTTGTGTTGAATATAATAGAATATATTTTGAAGAATGCTGGTAAGCAAATAGTTCCCCATTGACTTTCATAGTATTTCTTTCCCTACTATGGAAGTCAATGGAGACCAACAACTGTTTGGTTCTTCATAATTCTTCAAAATACCTTCTTTTGTGTTCAATATAAAAAAGAAACATAGGTTTGTAATGACATGATTAAGTAAATGATGACAAAACTTTAATTGTTGGGTGAACTATTCCTTGAAGTCATTCGCTGAAAATCTTGATATCCAATAAATCAATGGACAACAGCCCAACAGGAAGCAGAGACTATAACATCATAAATTTCAATCTCTTTGAAACCAAAAGGGTCAAGTGATCTTTATCCACTGTATCACAGTGCAACACATGTAAACAGACTGCATACATCTAACCTATTGATAGACAGAATTTAACCATACATTGACTTTACATATACTTTAATGTAATGGGTGTTGGTGGTGCAGTGGATAAGACACATGCCTTTGGTGTGAGAGACCCGGGTTCGAATCCACTGTGAGACATCAATGTATCCCTGAGCAAGACACTTAACCCCTAGTTGCTCCAGAGGCGTGCGACCTCTGACATATATAGCAATTGTAAGTCGCTTTGGATAAAAGCGTCAGCTAAATGAATAATGTAATGTAACTTTAAACATACACTTTTGGTTTATGTTTAATTGTATTGCTAATTTGAAGACTTGGAATATATAGTAGCACAGTGGCTCTCAACCTTTCTGACTCCAAGGCCCTCCAGTGTCCACAACAATATTCACTTTTCCCGTTGTTCGTTATTTACTTGATAATGATTTTTAAAATTACTTTTACTTTCAATTTCTACCTGATAAAATATTTTTGAACTTGGCATGAGTAGGAAATTGTAAAATCATAAAAGATATTAAAATAAAATACCCATGAGATTTATTAATGTACATTACATTACAGTCCAGGCCTAGAAATCACACATTGGTTGAAAACCACTTCTTTTATGTCGCCCTTTTTTAAAGATCTAATGGCTATTCTTTGTAACTGCAGTAAGACCAGTACCCGCTACTTTAAGACTTCTACATGTAAATGACTTCTATTATGAAGGACTATTTTTATGTGAAAACTACTGCCATAATTCACAACAACATTCATCAGATGATGCGAGTTGCTGTATATTACTTGAATATTGTTCAAATTAAAGGTGAGTTGCTATTATCAGCTGTTTCCTTCATAATCTATTTTTATCTACTGCAATCCTTGCACAGTATATTTATTTTTGTATTAATGTTTTAATAGTTAATGCCATGATTTTTGAGTTTGTTTTGCTTAGTTTTCATAAAGGGTCATGTTTGCATGGAACCGTTCTTTTTTTTTTTCTTTTTCAAAACACTAAGCAATTATAGCTTGCTGTTTTACCTCTGCGTTCTCATCACGCAGGTTAAACGTGAGCTCCAGATTGGACAGGAAGTAGTCTGAGAATTCAGGATACATGTCCAGAACCTCCAGAAGATCCTCTCTGTAGATGGTGTGGAGGTCACAGTAGCTCAGCGCTCGAACATCTGCGTTGGCTTTCCCCGGTTTGGCATATAGATGAATCATCTCTCCAAAAATATCATTCTTACCTGAGAGGTGGGCGTACAGTGATCAGAAGAGAAAAGAGGTAAGAGAAGATAAAGCAATGAAGGAAGAAATTGGACAAATAGTTAGATGGGAGAAAGTAAGTTCCCATATTAGTATTAGTATGTAAGTGAAATTTCACAGGCAAAAAAAGTAAGTTATAGTAGTGATGTATGAAGCATAGCACACACAGAAAACACTTTTAAACCAAGCTGATTTCTTAAAGCCATTGCAAAATCTGTGGGGAAATCTTTCACCCTCAAGTGAAATTCCTAATTGTTTGGATTTCTGTTGAAATTGCCGGATTGCAGTAAATGTAATCTCACCTTATGTGCGTCAGTGCTGTCAACAAAATAAGTTATGCAAGGTATTTGCTTATTGTTTAATTCAATGCAGTTAACTAAAAAGATTTTATTGAATGTATATTTTTTAAAGCTGAAGCATGTCCCTTATGTGGCAAAAATATTGGATGTTGGCAAATATGCTTCCAAAACTCCCTGTCTGCCATTGGTATTCAGCCAAAATATCTAAAAGTTCTTAAATCAAGAAGGATTTTCTAGACAAGTAAAAATTAGCCTTGTTTTCAGAAAAAACAAGTCAAAATTAAGTGAGTTTTTGCTTGAACCAGCAAAATAATCTGCCAATAGGGTAAACAAAATAATCTTATTTCAAACAAGATTATTTTGCTTACTCCATTGGCAGATTATTTTCATTTAGATTATTCAGATTTGTATAGAAAATCCTTCTTTATTTAAAATATTTTGGCTGGAAACAAGACAAAAAAATCTAAGAAAAGCATTTGTTTTTGCAGTGTGCATGATAAAAGCCCACCATTCTGGGAAAAAGTCTGAATTGTGAGATGCCAATTTAAAATTCTGAGAATAAACTTCAGAATTACAATACAAATTCTAAGAAAAAATATCAAAATTGTAAGATATAAACTCTGAAAAATAAAGTCTCAATTACTTTTTCCCCTCGTTGATTGCAAGCTCACAATTTGGGTAAAATATATCTTGATAAACACTGAGGATGTGCTATTTCTGAAAGCCCCTGCAAGCTTCGTGAGGACATGTGCCAAGAGAAAAGTCAAGGCCTGACAGCACATTTCTACGGTGATACATATCAAAGGTCAGACCTGACAAACAAATGACAGCCACCTGGGCAGCGGCCACCTGCCACCGGATCTAAATCCGGCTCAGGGTCATGGCTAAAGCCATTAGTGCTGTATATTATATATAAATTATTTGAGGTGAGTAGAGTCTGGGCCAGAGCCAAAATTAGTATACAGTGATGAAGTGTCCATCTGCAATACTTTCGTAAGACAACAGATTCTTGCTGAGGTAGTGATTTTTCATCTGAGACGTAAGAATACATATGAAGCAGGAGGTAGCTTCTCTTAGCAATTTCGTACAGCAAGTTTCTGCCGAGTTGCATGAGTGGGTAAGTGTGTGTCTCTTTCTTCCCCTGGTCTTATTCTGTTAAAGCCAGCTTGCGTAGGAAGAGAGATGGACAATTTAAATTCGGCTTACCCTGCTCCACCTGCCCGTGCATGGATGTGGCTGGAGATTCTCGAGCTTGTGTGTGCGCGTGAGTTTAATAAATGTGCCTGTAAATAATGAAACTAGCGCTGTCACTTGGGGCTCTCCGTCACACTAAGTGACACTTCGCAAATCTAATGAACAAGGGAAACATGCACCACACTGCCGTCACTCATTCCCGCATCTTCTTATTTAATTACAACCCTTCTCTCCCTTGTTCTCTCACTTTCCTCTATTTCAGTCTCTCTCATCTATAAAAAAACATGATGAGCTCATCACAGGAGATATATCCTTGAATGAAGGACAGCACTTCTTTCATTAAGTCTCTTATTACCTCTGAGCCTCTGAGATGTTTATATTAAATTTAGATGAGTGTGCACGTGCCACATTGTAAGACAACCCATTTTCCACAGCATTCCAGTAATCTGCTATTTGGACATTGATACTGTACTTATTATAGGATATATACATATAAACTACATTTGTCCTTCAGTCCTTTTGTCTCTTCCATCACTTCCCTTTTAGATGCCCAGCCTTTTAGATGTAAATCCAACAACATTTGTAAAACACTTCACAATGTCATATGGCAAAATGTTCAGCTTGAAATAATGTAGACAGGTCTTATTTTTTTATATTTTTTGGATTAGACTGGATGGTAAAATATGGTAGACGATGATGCTTTTCCCTTCTTGTGTGGCCTTGGTTATAAGGGAAAAAAAGTTATTTTGGAGAGGGTAATACATTTTGATGAAAGATTATGATTTTTTTAGAATAATATGCACCAGGGACATTTATTGTGTGGTGGAAAAGCCTAGTGGTTAAAGATTTGGCTCAGTAACCAAACTCTGTATCAAATATAGATTTTAATTTTGAATGTAATGTGTGATGTGTACTTTACATACATTATACATGAATGTGAGCGTGTTTATTTGCATCTCGTTATACAAACTGGTCAGTGGAGGTGACTGAAGATTATCAGGAAATAAAAGAATCAAGTATGGAGACTGTGAACCGCTCTGTAACGTTTAGGGATCATAAAAATCTTCAGAATCTGAAATCAAATTGGATTTATTCTGATTGATGAAAATTGGTGCATGTAACCATACCTAGCGAGATTTCATCGTAACAAAGTTGTGGTAGGCTTATTACAGGCTTACAGTGAAAGTTTGTTTAATTATTCATTGCTCACCCAGGATGGCCACCACTATGTCGTCTCGGAGGATCTCGATGGATCCCCTGGCCACAAAGTAGAGGGCCGTGAGAACGTCCCCGCAATGTACCAGCGTGTCACCAGGTGGGGCATGAGTGGTCTTAAAGCGCATCGCCAGTGCCCGTAGGCATCCTTTGGTTGCTCCGCGGAAAGCCTTGCAGCTCTGGAGCAAACTTTGATTCAGATGAAGACAGATATCAGCCTGCAGGCACTCTGGAAAGCCCTTCAGTACCTGCAGAGAGGGAAAAGAGAAAGAAAAAGAGAGAAAGAGTGTTCCCCATGGAGAAGAGAAGAAGAAGGGCAGAATGATTGCAGGTTTTAAGAGCTTTGCGTTAGAGCTCAGATTATACAGTGCTAATATAGCCTTGTCTCCCTCAACTACAAATACATAAAAGATGAAGCACAGTATGAATACGTCTGGGATCCTTTGTTTCTGCTGCATTGCATTGTGTTTGCCTTTGATTTGCTTTTGCTTCATATAATGATATACGGCACATCAAGCAGAGGAGAATGCAACTGCCACTTATGTTTTCCCCTAATTAGTTTGGTTCACCAAAAAAAAAAAAAAAAAATCTAAAAAAACATCATGTTTCTTGTTTAAAATTGCATTTGGGATGTCTGCCAAGGATAAAAGACTGGCAAGAAAAAACTATGTGCAATAACTATCTATCTGACTGACTAACTAAATCTAATGCCTAATAAAATGGGAAATGTCAAAACGACCTAGGTCCATCAAAGTGAAAATTTAATTGAAGGAAAATAACTGAAATGGAACTGGGCAAATGTCTATGTGCAGGATGAGCTAGAGCCATTAGCTTTGTAAATAGAGTTTTTGATTTAACATCAGTCTTCAGATGGACAAAACTTTAATTGCTTTAATTGGATATAACAGTTGGACTATGCTTACCTTATAAAACGGTACATATTTAAACCAAGACTGCTCACGGTTAGACATGCACAGTTTAAAAATCAACTGCATGCTTCAATAAAAATATACAGACATTATGGAAAACATTCAAAATAAAACAACTGCAGCTTTTTTGGTCAAAAGCAAACATTAATCTATACCTCCTGCTCACCAGGGTGTTGAAGTCAGTCCGGTTGAGTGCGTATAAGAAAGAGACAATGCATATCAGATCACTGCGTAGACACATGAACACATTTGACATTAATACTCTGTGACTGAGATACATATGTTTGAAACACTAGATAGCTAACACACTGGCACATACTGTATACACTGACTGATAAATGCATTTATTTATGCGATGACAGAAATTCATGTCAAAGGGGAAAAAAACTGACTCTTACCATGTTCATGTCGATGCCATTTGTGTATGTCCATGCGTGTTGGAAGTACTCCTCCAGTCTTTGTCTCAGCGGGTTAGGGATCTGGTGGAAGCGAATGAATTCTTTGACCCGAAGCATCTGCAGATGGTACCGAGCTGTTCCTGAGTACAGTCGCTGAATTATAGCAGACACATTCCCAAAGATACTAGCATACATCAGAGCTAAAACACAAAGAGAAGGCAATGGTCAGGATTTACGTTATATATATATATATATATATATATATATATATATATATATATACACATTTAAAATACTAGGATTTACCTGTAAATGTGTTGAAAAAGAAATGCATGACAAACTAGTTTAAGGAAACAGAACCTTTCACACCTCCGCCAGGTATGAGACATAATTTTTCATTTGTTTGTTTTTTTTCCAGTCATTATCAGCCTTTATACTGGCAATAAAACGTTTACCAAGCCACATCGCTTCAATCCCTGTACACATTTATTGACTATTATCAAAAGTATTTTAAATAAATACAACAAAACATTTTCTTGCGGCCTTACATGAAGTATTATGACAAAATGCATTATGAAGAAGAATTGGACCTGTTCTGCAGGTGCATTAGAGCTAACATTAGCATCATGCTACGTAAAACAATTTATTAGTACACTTTTACTCAGAACTCACTTTAAACCACCAACGAGTGTTTGTAATAACTTCCTTTTGCGATCACACGTATACAATCTGGGCGGCCGCGGTACATTATAAAAGTAGCCCAAAAAAACGCAACCCACGGCTCTGTCATTTTTCCCGCGACTGTATTTTCAAAATAGTCCAATTGTGCAGGAAAACCGCGACCCTGGCAACACTGGTTCTCTGCACCTGCATACTATACACCCTATCTGCCCTAAATAGTATTGAAAATTACTAATATCACATAGAATTTAGGATGGATAGCATGCATATTGGGACGCAGGCTTCCTCACTGCGATGACGGCAACAAGTTGTTGTCAGACCTTATCAAACGATTAATTTGCGTTAAAAAATATTAACGCGTTAAAATTTTTTTATTAATCGCGTGCGTTAACGCCCTAATATATATATATATATATATATATTTAAAAATATTAAAAACTACAAATATTTACAAATGATTACAATTTTTTTAATTATTAGAAGTATTAATTCCTTTAAAATATCATGTTAATATGCTCAATATGCTTAATAATATAAGATATAAGATTAAGCAGTCTTAAAAAGCATTCCTGTTTGCTACACTGGTGATTTTGATGGCACAAGTTTAATTATACTTTATTGATACCCACAGCCAATGAGCATGACGCAGATGGAGAAGATCTTCTCTGAGTTGGTATTTGGCGACACGTTTCCAAAGCCCACGCTGGTCAGACTGCTGAATGTGAAATACAGTGCTGTCACATACTTGTCCTTGATTGAGGGGCCTGAGGAGAGGTCGGTGCCGTTATACTGCTTGCCAATAGATATAGCTAGATTGTCCAGCCAGCCAATCGTGTGATCCAGATAGTGCTTCTCCACATTGCCGATCGCATACCATATGCAAGCCAACCAATGAGCAATCAGTGCAAAGATACACATGAGGAGCATTAGGACAGCCGCCCCATACTCTGAGTAACGATCCAGCTTCCGTGCCACACGGACCAATCGGAGCAGTCTGGCAGTCTTCAGCAGGCCAATCAGGGTTGTGGTCTAATCAAGAAGGTGAAGCGCAAACATACATTCATGTTAACATAACATTTAGATAAAAATGACACTATTGCACTAAAGCCTAAACAGCCAGTCATACTTAAAGCCATATTTAAGCATTAAAGGATTAGTTCACTTCAAGAATAAACATTTCCTGATAATTTACTCAGCCCCATGTCATCCAAGATGTTCATGTCTTTCTTTAGTCAAAAAGAAATTAAGGTTTTTGAGGAAAACATTTCTCCATATAATGGACTTCAATGGGGACCAAATTGCAGTTTCAACACAGCTTCAAAGGGCTCAACACGATCCCAGCTGAAGATCAAGGGTCTTATCTAGTGAAACAATAGGTCATTTTCTAAACAAAAAAACATTTGTGTACTTTTTAACCACAAATGCTCATCTTTCACCAGCTTGACTTCGTGCATTACTTAGTCACATTGAAAAGGTCACATGTGACGTAGGCGGAAGTGCCAACTGTGTTTACAAAGTGAACATGCAAAGACTAAATCAAAAGCTTTTACAAAAAAAAGAAAGAAAAAGGAAAACAAATATGTTGGACGATTTTGAAGTTAGAGTAGAAAATCAGATAGAGGTCGGTACTACTTCTGCCTATGTCACAAATGTTTCCAACGTGACAACGTAAGCAAAGTCATGGACGCACATCGCAGAGCTAGTGCAAGATGAGCATTTGTGGCAAAAAGTATTTTTATTTATTTTTTTAGAAAATGGCCAATTGTTTTGCTAGATAAGACCCTTATTCCTCAGCTGGGATCATGTAGAGCCCTTTGAAGCTGCTTTGAAACTGCAATTTGGACTTTCAACCAATTGATCTCTGTTGAAGTCCACTATATGGAGAAAAATTCTGGAATGTTTGACTCAAAACCTTTTTAACTGAAGAATGAAAGACATGAACATCTTGGATGACATAGGGGTGAGTAAATTATCAGGAAATTTTTATTCTGGATGTGAACTAATCTTTTAAACTGCATTTTATATTAATCCCCAGATTTTTGCATTTGGGTGAAAATGTACCCATGAGGGTGTTGGTTGCCAGGTTTTCAGGGTGTTTGCTATGATGTTCCATGTAGATTGACGCATACTAGTCAACATTTGAAGTGGATCAAAAACTTTTATCAAAGTTGTCCTAAAACCAAAATGTTTTCCTGTCTTAGGTCAACTTTGATGAACTTTTTTGATCCACTTCAAATGTTGCCTACTGTAGCTTTTTGTATTTGTTCAAATTACTAACTTAAAGTAAGAGCGACAGTACAAATAGCATGAAAAATATTTCATTGTAAATTACAGAACTAAACCAATCAAACCACACATATACATATGCTCACCTCTTCTGATCCTCCTTCAAATATGAGTAGGTCAAATGGTATGGCCGCCACCATGTCTATGAAGAACCATCCCTTGAAGTAATGCACTGCTATCTTAGCGGGATGACTAACCACCTCTTCGTTGGCATTAACGTACGTAGTCCGGAAATTTATAAGAATGTCTACAATAAACATGATGTCCACTATGAGGTCCACCACGTTGAGCGGGCTGCAGGAATAACCACATTCTCGTCTCTTCTGCTCCTCTACATCATTGAGCAGGAAGGCTGCGCTGTAGGGCGTGAAAACAGCTGTGTAGATGACCAGCAGCAGAATCAGCCAATCCCAGACTGCCTTGAAGGGGCTGTAGTGTAGGATGGTGAACTTGTTGATGCGTGACGTCTGAAGCTTATACTCTGGAAGCACGTCAGCGCCTAGAGACAACACCTGAAGCATGGAGACATAGGCGCCGATTTATGTTTCTGCCGGTGGGTGAATTACTCAGTAATTAACTATACTGGGTTTTGGTTTTTGTTGTAGAGTACACTCTGTTGGATGGTGCGTTTGATAAATTTACTACACAAAATTGCGAAGTGAAACGCACAGACTGCAAATACATTATTTAGTAACCAAATAATACAAACATTCTTTCTATGACGGCTGCACTTCACTAAATAAAATGATTTAATAAATACCTGTTTACAATAAGCAAACATTCTTTCTATGACGGCTGCACTTCACTAAATAAAATGATTTAATAAATACCTGTTTACAATAAGCACTTATTCGCGTGTACACAGGACAAAGTTTGAGGGCACACACGTAATATCTGAGGGACAGCAGAGCCATGATCACTATATGGGAGAGCAAGCCCACTGCAAGCGACCTCTCTTATTACAATAATGCACTCTCAACATTTGCCATTAAAATAACGCTAAAAACAGCCTCAAATTAACTATGAAAACGAGAATAAAGTCATACAAGCTGCAATCCATTTCCGTGGGTGCTCGAGCCCCTGAGCACCCACAGGATCGGCACCTATGCATGGAGATGCAGTTACTATGACAACAGTGATACTTTTATATTTTGTAACTATTAACATATCACAAGCTGCAAAATTAGAGACTGGAGACAACATAGTGACATGTACACATTATTAACTCGCATTCAGTGTAGAATGTGATTCAGATATTCATGATTCAGATATTCATGATTTTAAAGGGTTAGTTCAACCAAAACTGAAAAATTAGCCTGTGTTTTACGCATCCTCAAAGCATCCGGGGTGTATATAACTTTCTTCTTTCACAAAAATCCAACTGGAGTAATATTAAAAATTGTCCTGGCCCCTCCAAGCATTACAATGGGGGTAAGCGGGTGTTTTCTGTCAACAGTCCAGAAGACGTGAAATAAAGCGCGCACATCTGTAAAAAAACGTGCCTCGCACAGCTCCGGGGGGTGCATAAAGGCCTCCTGTAGTGAATCCATGCATTTTTCTAAGACAAAAATCCATATTTTAAATGTAATAAACACTTTTTTCTCAGTTCTGCTGACTGTCATACGTGCAATTTTTATACGTGAATTTTTAATACAACTCGATTGGATAAGTCATAAACACCAAGGATGCTTTGAGGGTGAGTAAAACACAGGCTAATTTTCATTTTTGGTTGAACTAACCCTTTAATAATCTCATAAATATTAAAAGTAGAAACTATATTATCAGCAATTTGTCATGTTCACGGATTTCAGAATGTTCTAAAATTTGGGTCACACTTTAGTTTTGGGGCAAATTCTCACTGTTAACTAACTGTTAACTACGACTTTTGCCTCAATAAACTCCTGATTTGCTGCTTATTATTTAGTAAGGGAGTTGTTAAGTTAATGTATGGGCTATGATTAAGGGATCTAAAATATGGTCATGTAGAATAAGACATTAATATGTACTTTATGAGTACTAATAAACAGCCAATATGCTAATAATATGCATGCTAATAAGCAACTAGTTAATAGTGAGAATTGGTCTCTGAATAAATCGATATGACATACTTTTACATGAGCTACACTATATGCAATTTATGCAAATACTGATGAGTATGTTAAAAAATAACGTTAAAATTATTAATGCATTCCAAGGTTTTTAACAAATCCAAGTGAGCCAATGATTCAGTGACCCATTTATGAAGACAGTCACTTGCCTTGTTTTTAAATGAATGAGCCATTAGAATGAATCAGTTGAATGAATGACTTGAATGACTCACTCATTAAGACATGACTTGTGGCTACCGACTGGCAGTTTTAGTTTCATATTGAGAGCACCATTTCATTTTTTTTTTTTAAATCATGTCATATCTCAATATTATTTTTTTAAAACAAAAAAACTTTAATTCCCATTTGTTATCATTATTTATCAAAATATTTATTCTAAAGCTACATTTTGTCATGTCTATTCAAGGATTTTCTCATTTTGCACAATAATGACTTTATATGACCTTTTGGGAGTAATTTTCTTAAAATTATTTTGTGAATAATTTGATTAATTGATCGACACGTCATGTAATTAATTATATAAAAAATCTGATATCAGGGTATCAGGGGATACTTCAAGTAAATATTTCAGGTCAAAGGGGTTCAGTTAATATAAAAAATGTTTGGGAATAACTGATTTAAGCAAAGGACAATGTTACAAATTTGCATATTTGATTACCGACATTGTTGATTTCAATCTTAATTTTGAATTTGGTTTTACATGACCATTTTCAACCCTCTCTGACCCTTAGAACTGAACACACTGTTTTTGCTACTGTACCTTTAAGACTTAAAGATGTAAATTAGCAAACTGTTCTGTACCAGTATAATTCACACTGTTGTTAACAATCAAATATCATGAAGATGTTTGTAGCTTTTTTCTAGAAATAATCTGTACTAATTGGCCAGGAAGCTTTGCAATGTGAATGTTAGAGTATGTCTATTTAGTACTTGGTCATTGAGCTCCTTAATTTTAATAGAGCATCACACTGTATGTCTACTTTATAGATATTTTGGGACACTAAAGAGAGGGAGCAATACATCATACTTTTTATGATCCAGCTCTCAGATGGTAATGTGAAAAGCGAGAGAAGGCCACATGGTGACGGGTCACGGTCGAGGCAGCCATGAGTTAATCACGGACCACAGCACACCATTCAGCCAGAGAAAAAATGACATACAGAAAGACTGTTATGTCCTTCCCATCAGGGAACCAGTCTGAATGGACAGAACCAGTCTGGGTGTTCAGTGAGCAAACGAATACACAACATCATATGTACACTGTGCCACATGATATAACAGCATACAGAAACACCCTGGATGCCCATGGGCAGGCCATGGCCAATGAAAGCTGCCATGGATTCCAGATCTTCAGCCATCAGTCTGAAGGTCTGGCTACACGAGACTACAAATGAGTCAACAGCTGCTTTGATCTGTATAGAAACGTATGACAGCATGTGTGTGGGACACACTATGGTCTCAGTGTCAGAGGCAATTCTCATACAGCCCCCCTCACCATTCCTCCACTGATACAGAGAGGAAGAGAGACAATTTCCTCTTGCTTTCAGTGACAGTAATTGCCAAGCCTTCAGCTAGCCTGTGCGTGTATTTGTGTGTCATGGAGGGTGTCTCTCACTTTTCACACACACACACACACACACACACACACACACACACACACACACACACACACACACACACACACACACACACACACACACACACACACACACACACACACACACACACACGCACGCACACACACACACACACAACTACACAAACGGGCTGAATAATGTAGGTATTTGTTGGGAGGCCCATGGGCTGCAGCCACTAAGAGGTCATATGTTATACTTTTCATAGTCAATGTCATTTGATGAAAACCATGAGAAGGACTGCAGAGAGTTAGAAAGAGGAAATGTTCCATTTATGCAAGCATTTTAAATGTTTCTGAAAAGAGCCTCTTATGCTCTGTATGCTGCATTTATTTTATTTATTTGATAACTGTTTTAAGGTATTTTAAAACATTATTTATTCCTTTGTTGGCAAAGCTGCATTTTCAACATCATTACTGCAGTCTTCAATGTGATATGATCCTTTAGAAATCTAATATGCAGATTTCCTACTAAAGAAACATTTCTATTTTAAGATTTATTTTTTGGCTTTTTATGCCTTTATTTCAATAGATCAGTATAGTTATACTCGGGATGACTGAAGCGCAATGATGGTACATGCTGGTGTGCTGCCCATGAGGCTATTGGTGCCAACAAAGAAACATTTCTTATTTTCATCACAGTTGAATACAGTTTTTCATGATGCTTTGATGAATTGAAAGTTCAAAAGAAAAGCAATTATTTGAAATATAATTTTATTAAAGATTTCTTTTTGCCTTCAATTAGATAGGGTATAGAGATCTGACAAAAAGCGAAGTGGACGAGAGAGGTTCTTTTTTTAAACAATTTCACAGTCTTTTAAAGTCTGTCTCTATCTTTTGATAAATGCATCCTTGCTGAACAAAAGTGCAGTATTGATATCTTAAAAAAAAAAAAAAAAATGTACTGACCCCAAAAACAAACAGTTTGGCTGTCCACACACTACACGCAACGCGACAGCACGACGCGACAGAATCAATAAAATATCACAGTCAATCAGAAACCAAATGACGTAATCTATGCAGTGAATTGGGGTTTAATTATTGATCAATAATGCAGTGCAGTAATCAAACTCTTGCTTTTAGTGACATTTGTTGGCTTACTTCAGATACAACTTTACAGTGTGTTCACAAGTTATGTTTATCTTTAAACTATAATTGTCGATAGCTTGGTTATTTTTAATCTAATATGGAAGTGTTAAAACACATGGTTGCACATGAATATAAGTGACTTCTCTGAGCTCATTAACTTTTCTGAGTTTAATAACTTGAGGATTTCATTATTATTAAGAAGAGTTTAAAGAGATATATTATAAAAAGAGATGTATAAAAAAAGGGGGTCAATCAGAAAGAGTGAAATCACGTTCAGCATAAAGGTTGCGGGTGCGTGGGAGGTTGAGTTTCAGGATTAGATGCCAAGACCCAGTTTAATTAGAGTCCAACTCTTCAACCAACATGACACAAAGAATGGAAAAGACAAAATAAGCCATCTGTGTGTGTAACTGGCCATCTGGATAGTTACAGGCAACAAGTCTATAATGTAGCAAACAAACAAAAACAGCACTACTGACAGAAATAGACAGAAGAGGAGGGAGAGAAAAATAAACTGAGCCAATATTTTGCATGTATGTGTTTAGTCATTGGTGGTGCATGTGTGAATGTACATGGCTAGTTTTATTACTTCATGTTTCATGATTAGTTCCTACTAATTATTCCAGACATGTGGTTACAATACATATATGTAGAATATACCTTTTATATGTTTCTCGGTCCTGCTCGTTGTGCAGCAAATTACAAATCTCAAGCAGAAGGACTTGAGTAGTTATGTAGAATCAACAGACTTTATATCTATTTTGTGCTTTTAATGGTGTGTTGTAAATGGTTGTTTCGTTTGAAGTTACCATCATTAGTGCTCTCTTTGGTCAACATGAAATGGCATTTGCAAGCCAGTTTATTTCTGTAATATGACATATTTCTGAGTGAAACATGATATTTGAAGAAAACAAAATATTCTAAGAACTTTCATCCATCAGGAATTGACTAACACCGTGTCCTAACTACACGCGTCACGACAGGATTCCAGCGAAATGCAGATTGGCTGTCCACACTACACGCGACGCGACAGCACGACGCGACAGAATCAATCAAATATCACAGCCAATCAGAAGCGTTTGTGGGCGGGCTCTCTCTGGAAGCGCTATGCACTCGCAACGAAATGTATACGTTTATAATCTAATTCATAAATATTAAACCTTTTTAACATCATTAAATGTACATACTGATAACATCTTTGTCATGGAATACACTCCTTGGTCCACAGTGAGTCCACAGTTTTAATGGTCATCTTTGCTATTTTCAAGATCTGAGGTAAACTATCTGTTGTTGGTTTCAGTATGGCTATAAGGTCATGCAATTTGATATATAAACTCATATTAGACACCTTTAACTTTGAATAAAGCACAAAATCATCTGTGATTATCTACTGTCATTTAGTTTGTATGTTGTTGTTCCAGCTGTGACATCGCGGAAATAGAAACACTTTCACGTGTCGCCGTCGCGGATAGTTAGGACAAAAACTCTAATTAACATGGAAAAGATACCTTTTATCGCGTGTCGCGACATCGCGTCGCGTCGCGTGTAGTTAGGACACGGTGTAAATAATAAAAAGGGGTGTTATATACCAGATCCAGATAGTAATTCAAAGTCAATACAATAGTTTTTTTTAAGTTTTGAAAACATTAAAATCTCTTCTGCTTACCAAGGCTTCATTTATTTAATCAAAAATACGGCAAAACCGTTATTACAACATAATATTTTACTGGCTATATTTTAGAAATTCTAAAATGCTGATTTGGTGTTCAAAAACATTTCTTATTAGTAACAATGCTTTATTATTTTTTGTGGAAACTGTTTCATTCATTTCAGGATTATTTGAACAGCATTTATTTGAAATGGATTTTTTATAATATTGTAAATATATTTTTACTGCCATTTTTGATCAATTCAATATGTCTTTGCAGAATAATAGAGTATTATGTATTATTATTATATTACTGACCACAAAATGTTAAATGGTAGTTTACATACAAATGAGGAAAACAACAAAGCGATGCATCTTAAGCAGGCAATAGCATGAACAATAAACATATAAAGTCTCAAACATTGAGGGATTTAACAAATACCGAAAACGCAGAGGATTTTTTTACGAGTCAGCAAGATTCTGTTAAGTGCACACAGAAGAGAAATGTTTTTAGCTGTTTCTTGAATATCGGGTTTGTAAAATCACTCCTCCAGAGAGCAACAGTGAATGTGAATGTTTGGAAACATATTTTTGTGCCTCTCTCTCATGGTACATTGACACAATGCTCACGCACTGACCTAAGACTTCTGGATGTAAATTGGTTAAGAGGGATTGGAGGTAAGATGATGCGGAGCATGTGGCTGTTTTCTACTCAAGCACCAATGTCTTGAACTTGATGCGAGCACTGACCGGTAGCCAATGAAGAGAGATAAAGAGAGGTGTAACGTGGGCTGTCTAGTCATTATTGATGCAAGCACACATGTTCACTAATTGATTACTTGAATGACTTGTTTTGCAAGGATTTGAGAAAGGTTGCATTACAAAAGAACCCTAAAGCAATTACTAAATAGTTATTTGGAAAATGGCATAATGTATTACTTTTTGTTTAAAGATTAGGAAGACAAACATTTGATTCGCTGGAATAATGTGCACTGATTAATACACACAACAGTATGAACTGAGGTTTAAGAAAGAATTACTTTGAGGCAAATTTTATTTACATTTTTCAGGTATACTCAGCTGGTTTACAGAAATGTTAATGAGTTGAATTAGTGTGTGTGTGTTAGTCTTGTCTAACTTTCATTTCTAGCTGAAGGTCTCTTCTCTATATAATTATTAAGACAACCCTTAATATGTATGACTTTTGCATAAGAGAGACACTATTGTGATATTTTGTAGTTATTAATGGCGTTTTGTGAGACCACTTTTGTTGGCTCCACTTTTTGATTGCTGCGTTTAGAATAGTAAATGAATATTTCCATGAAGCAATGTCCATCTCTCACCTGTGTCACCTTCTCTGTGACGTTGTGTGTTCGATCTTTGACCTTTGGTGCAATGATGGTTTTCTCTGAGGAATGCGGAGATGTTGCCCGCTTGTCATTGTTGGTCTCTGAGAAGTTGAGAGTGATGAGAGGGATCTTGTTGATGGTGCTGTACTTAGTGAGGTTTGAGTCAGACGTGGAACCCAGAATGCTGGACTTGATCTGATTAAATGGTCCTAAAGCAAATACACACACAAATTATGAGCAAGATACAACTCTCTCTCGCTATTAAAAAAATAGCATTCTAGCAGGAGTCACTTTAATAGTGACGTCAACACTGATCATTTTAAGAATCTGCATTTCCAGAACAACAATAAAACCAGCACCACTACCATCAACAACATTTGAGTAATTTGCAAACACAAGATACAAAGACAGTAAACGCACAGACGACAGAGACATGACAACGGTTAAAATCAAAGAAATTAAGCTCTAGCCATACCCCCAGCCATCCAAGAGCGGGACACTAGCCAATGAAAAGAAAGCGAGAGAGAGGGGGAAGGGGAGCAAAGAATGATTTCACTTTTGAAAAGAGGTCAAAGGTCAAGCGAATCTGGTACCATCTCAAGAACTTTACTGTCATAAACAGGTCACTGAACTGAAGTGATCCACACAGTCTTGTATATTGAAAAGATTTATGTCAAAAATGCTACAATAATCTAAACAATCCATTCTCCTGTGGAATACATTAACTTTAACCTGAGGGGCTGAAAACCCATGTAGGTTCAGAAAGAGAGATTTAGAAGAAAAGGGAGAGGAAGAAAAGAGACAGAAGAAGCTGCAAAAGCTCAAACTTAGTTCTTAAATATCAGCTCAAACAATACTGAAAGTGGTTTCTGTCCCATGCACTTTCACATCACGTAAGGCATTACGCATGCAAATCTCTCCTCTGTCCCTCTGGCACATTCACACTTATTTTTCAGGATTTTGTGATTGTCAATTTAGTGTGTTTCGGGAGCATTCAGTGTAAGCCTGAGCATGCTTTACACAGGCAGGCAGGCAAGCATGTGCTGAGTAACAGCTCTGTTACCTTTAATACTACGCCCATTATCTGAGAAAGCAATAGATCATGGATGGACATAGTGAAAGGAGAGAAAGACAGTGAAAAGCAGTCAAAAGCATCAGTGATAGGTGAGATCAATTAAACCGTGAGAGAGGACAGTATGTGTGGGTAAATAAAAAAAAATCCCCACCAGATTAGCAGAACCTAAAAGTTTCTCAGAAGAAAAGACAATTCATAAAGACAATAAAGCAATTAGGTGGGTAGGAAGTATAGGCATAAATTATTATTTTGGGTGGATTTATATTAGGTAATATTTTATATTAGATATAGATCATAACATTTTTACTTGTGCTTAATAATACTGTAAATTGTGAGATGGTTTGTTAGATATCTTCTTCCAAGTATAATAAATCACTTGGTCAATAAACAATCTTGAGAACACATTAGATCAAAATGTTGTTAAAGTTTCCTTGAACTCTACCTTACATTTAATATGATTTGCAAATGTGTGTATATTTAACAAGCTGACCTTTTGCATATTAAAAGTCACAATAAACAATACATTTCTTACCATACAATTTACTTCATGTACAAGCTATATACTGTATTTTATTGCTCATCATAATGAAAATCTATAATCTATGCTACAAATATGTATCTTTGCCTGTTTTATTAAACTAACAAGTCACATCACGTTCCTGTGGATTTCATTGCACTTTTATTAAACATGGTCAATAAAAAATGTAATTTAATGTGACATTGGCCAAACCTATAGTCATTCGTCCTTGTAAAGACATCTCTCTATATTCACAACAACATTTTTTAATTATCTTATAGCTATCGCTGGAGAATATGACTGGAGTGCAAACACGGTCAGTCCATTAACAACTATGTCCAAGTGCCAAAAAACTATTAAACCAACTGCAGTTGAATTTAATGCTTAGCAATTTCAGGTAACACATTTCAGGATACAGGTTACAGTTTAACTTCTGCTGTGTCCTAGAGCCTTACAAAGTCACGGCATTGAGAAAATTACTCATTTTAATGAGAAAATCTGCCCTGTCTCTTGATTTCATCAGTCAGTTTCAAGGGCTAAGAAAAATTACTTTTTACTTTTAAATATTTAAGCACAGTTAAATATAGAAACCTTATATTCACTCATGTATATTTTTGGCTAGATACCTTGACTTAATGTAAAAGTTTTGACCTTGCACCCATACTTAAGTATTATTTTTACACTAGGAAATAGCCTACCCTATTCATATGTAGTGCCTCATTCAATATTATAAAATGTCTAAATTAAAAGAAATTATTAATCATATTATAATGACATAAGTAAAGCAGTACATTTTACCAAATTAAGTCACTTTGAAGAAATAATTCACACAAAAGTGAAAATCTGGTAAAAAAATAAATAAAATGTATTTCATCTTCAGGCCATCCTATATGTTTGTTTCTTCTTTGGAACAGATTGGATAAATGTAGCATTACATCGCCTGCTCAAAAATGTATATTCTGCAGTGAATGAGTTCCAACAGCTGATAAAAACATCACAATAATCCACACTTCAGTCCATCAATTAACTTCTTGTGACTCGAAAAGCTGTGAGTTTGTAATAAAAAAATATATCTGTAAGATCATGCGTCCACGCCAGAAATATCAGATCCAGAGAAGACGCCAGATCCTGTCAGAAAATATCAATTTTGTCTGGTAACAGAACAACTAGTCAGCAAAGTTGTTTAATAGCTCTCATAGCTAAACCCATTAAGTCTTGTCTGGTACCCCAAACCAGTGTTTTGTCTGGTACCCAAACTATATTAACGGTCTTCTATCAGCTAAGAAGTTGAATGAGTAAAGCCAGTGAAGAACAGAAGCAGGAAATGAAGTCATGATGATACAAAAGGCAGTGATGGGCAGTAGCGTCGCTACAAGTAGTGACGCTACTAGTTTAACTACATTTCTCAGTAGCGTGGTGGTAGCGTCACTGTTTTCTGAATCAAATAGCTTTTCAGTAGCTAAGCTCTTTTTTTTGATCAAGTAGCGCAGTAGCGTCAACAAAAGCTAACGCTACATTTTCCAAAGAAAGCATTCTGAAACTCGAGCTCAAATCGGAAATATAACTGCTATGGATCACTGATCCTGGATCAGTAAAAGTGACACCACAGCCACTAAACCTCGTAACACCACTGGCTCCTCAAACTGTCAGTCAAACCTCATTATTCCTCCCGCCTCTCTCGTCAATGAAGTGCAGCGCGTATTTTAGAGCATCTCAGCTTGTTTGCTGTCTGAAGGTAACTAAAGAACTGTTGATTGAATAAGTACAGTGGTTTCTTTACTCAAAAACCACTATATTTATAAAGGCTAATGTTTTTTTTTGTATTTGATGAGCAGAGAAGAGTTTCTAAGTCTAGCATTTGTTGTCATGTCACAGCCAAATAGCTCGTGCGAAGCGCTGAATCTTTTATAATATGATACTTTGGCCAAATAACAGAAAAAAACTGAACTCCCACATAATGACAGAAAACTGGGGAAAACGGAACACGAGAAAAAAAAAAGAAAACATTCGCTGAGCTTCGTATTTGAACTTGATTTTGGTAAAATGTTTATATTAATATCTAATAACACATGCAATGATGCGAATAAACGTAGCCTATCTGTAGGCCTATACATCTATATGGTAACTGTCACGAGTCTGTTCTGTTTTGGTTTAGTTTTGTCTCTATCAGCCCTCCTAGTGTTGCCAATGATTATCAGTTAATTAGTCCCGCACCTGTTTCTGTTCCCCTGTGATTACATTGAACCTTTATAACCTGAGTTCTCCCTTGTTCCCATGTCCGCTATTGTTGTGTGTTACTCATTACGTTTTCTACAAGTAAGGTTCATTGTTTGATATATCTGCCTGCCTGCCTTGTCCTGCCTTGCCTTCGGAGGAGCACACACGTAACAGTAACACTATACAATACAATTTCATTAATGTTAGCTAATGCATTATCTAACATGAGCATGCAATGTATAAAATACATTTATTACAGTATTTATTCATCTTTGTTAATGTTAGTTAATGAAAATACAGTCGTTCATTGGTAATTCATGTTAGTTCACAGTGCATTGTGATTTTAATAATAATGCATTAGTAAATGTTGAAATTAACATTAATAAATGCTGCAGAAGTATTGTTCATTCTTAGTTCATGTTAACTACACTAGTTAACTAATGTTAACTACTGAACCTTATTGTGAAGTGTTACCATTTATATAAATGTATCTGTATACAATAAAGCCACAATACCAGCTACCAATAGGTTTCCGGCCGACAGCAAAAATTTATTTTGCCTATGTCACAATTTGAGGTAAATCCGGCCCTGTATTTAATACTGATTATGTTGCCAAATTGGTTTGGAACAGTTGTTGAATAAACAATTAAACTGAACATGCCTATCTATCTGCTTGACTGACAGTTTTATTGATCACTGAGAGAGCATTGACTTGGTATGATGTTGGTTCAATTTAATTATTTTTTTTTTTAAATAGCTTGGATATAGTAAACTACTTTTGCCATGTTGCTGTAGCTTAGCTTGCTACATTTCCCAGGGCTGTAGCTTTAGTGTACTGAAGCTTCATTTAAAGTAGAGTAACCGTTAGCTTAGCTCACTACATTTTCCAAGTAGCTTGCCCAACACTGAAAAAATGTTTAGTTTATTGAATAGTCTTAGTTGCGCTTGTTTCAATGCTCTGACTTCGTCTGACCAGCACAAATCCAACAAGTGTAATTATACCACAAGCAATATTAATGGAAAATTGCTGCTTCCCAACAATGTCCCGTTACTTTAAAAACCTTGAAATGGAGACATTCTCTTATCTCTAACTCATGGAGACAAATAGCCCTTTAAACCACTAATCCTAAGACAAAACAACACTGGAAAAATAAAAATACTAATAATGTAAATGACCAAACGATAGTAACACACAACACACATGTATGGTTGCATAGATCATGCACCATTTACAAACGAAAAAACAGTCCAAAACAGTGTGTAAATTATAATTTTTATTCAAATTTATTAAATGGATGCCACCTTATTGGGACAATAAAGCCCTCCCTACACCTACCCTAACCCTACCCGATACTTTATTTTCAACTTTTTGATTATTTCCTTCATTTTTATTGAAGATAAATGCCTTTCTGATGCGATATGAGATTTGAAAAGGGGGAAAAACTTTTGGCAAAAGGTGGGCTCGAACTCGGATCGATCGCGTCAAAAAGCATGCACCTTACCATCTACGCCACTGAAACTGATGTTGAACTAGCTGCTTTTTTTATTGTTGACTAACCCAATCACACGTTAGTGGGCGGAGTTAGTGTAAATAGCCTTTGCCAACAAGATGGGCTATTTGCATTTAGTGTAAATAGACACTCCGTTATTTATTTACTTGTGGATTACTGTGATGTTTTTTATCAGCTGTTTGGACTCTGACGGCACCCATTCACTGCAGAGGCTCCATCTGTGAGCAAGTTATGTAATGCTAAATTTCTCCAATTCTGTTCAGGTGAATGAAACAAACTCATCTACATCTTGGATGGCCTGAGGGAGTAAATTTTAAGCAAATTTCCATTTTTGGGTAGACTATTCCTTTCGACACAACCAATAGCAGTCATATGATTCTTCTTAAAAGCTTATTCTTATGTATTTAGATGTGTTTATATACCTTCACTTGCATGGCGATCACGGTACGTCCTCTGCGTCTGCGTGCTGAGTCCTTCTAAATCTTGTGTAGATGATACTCTCCTAAACGTGCACATACTGGCCTGTGATGCTCTCCTGGATGCAGTCGGCAAAGGCTCCTGGAGCTCCACTCGCTCCCAGGGGCCCCTTGGAGACGAGTGATCCTGTGGCCCTGAGATAGGTGAGCATGACCCCAGGTAATTCTGGTCAATCAGAGCCCAGGTGTCATTTCCATAGGAGGGGCTACAGCTCTCACCGGTGGGTGGATGGAGCTCACGTGGAGAAAGGGAAAGAGAGACAGATGACGAGCAGGAAGAGCGTTTCTCATTCTGATCAGCCGAATGGATGGTCACCTCATCCGGGTCTTCCTGAGGGAGGGATTGCTTACTCACTCCCAGCATGCTCAGTGGTGCAGGCAGACGAAAACGGAAGAATCGTCCTTTTTCTACAAAATAAAAAGGGACACAGTAGGGTTCAAAGGTGGTAACAGGAAAGAGGCATGATTTTATTACTGCATACTGTATAAAATGATAAATTTAACAGTCAAACATGCCTTCCCTGGAAATTGCCAGAGTAAAAATGTCACCAAAATGAACAAAAATGTCTGCCAAATTCAAGATAACAGAGGATAATTAAACTAATTATGACTGTAATAATGACTGTCGACTGCAGCATTAGGTTTAGATCTGCTCATGTTTTTATGCAAATTTTTGCAGTATTCCGCATTACCAATGTCACGTTTCTGTTAAGCGTATGAATGCAACTACCAATCAGAGCCTTTAGAATAGCAAACATTGATAGTTTTTTTGTGAATTCTGAATTCTGCACTCTTACGAATTTACTCATGAACAACAAAGAGCAGATACAATGCATGTAAGAGATTAATTTTGAAGTGTGGACAGCTTCAGTGATTATGCCTCGATATCTCTATTTTTTAGTGTGCAATAAACTAATTCATAAAGAGCTTTTAGATAGCTCTGTTTCTGTAGCCTGTAAGCCAATAAGAGTATGATATGGACCCAATAGCCTAAAGAATAAATATATGCCTGAATATATAGTACCACTGCACTTCGGGAGGGTTCAGTTCCCAAGCTTATGGTCTTTTCCCAGTTCTGTCCTCTCCGCATTTAGTGATGCAGATTTTATTGCACCTTTGCAGTGTATGATTTTTGTTGATAAAATTGTGTTGGTAACAGTATTATGATTCATTGAATGGTTTAGGTATTTGACAAAAGATAACACAGATAATTATAAAACAAAATCCTTACAAACTTAAAAAAATGCCCCTGGAAATCATTTCCAGTGAGTAGACATTGCCCCTTAATTGAAGAGGTCATTTCTGAACCTGTTCTCCTCCACCTTCTTAATTGGATGTGCTTATTTTGTGTGAACAGCTTCTCTTGCTGACTTGTTCAAATGCAGCTTCTGTCTTATCCAAAAAGCACCATAAATAGCGAAAACATGGTTCCTGAAGGTACTCCAGGAAGAAGATCTAAATATAAAGATTTATATTTTCAAGACATTTCTCACTTTTAAGTCATTTCAAATTTTCTAGCTATTTACCTGTTCTATAATCATTGTATTATGTAATAATATTAGATAATGTTCTTTATGGACTATGTTATGAAGTGTTACAAAGAAAATAATTATTTTCAAATAGGGCCACTGGATCTATAAAGGTTAATAACCTGTGTTGCAGAACACAACAAAAGTCTCTTTGGCCCTGTTGACACCTGGTTTTAAGATGCATTTTGGTCAATCGGATCACAATTAGATGAGGGAGACACATTCTGGATTTCTTTGAGCTGAGGGTCTATGGACGGGTGGTATGTGTGGAATTTTTCCTGATCTTTAGAATAGACATAAAAAGTAGAATAGACATGATTATTTCTAACACCAGAATAACCAAGGATACTTTGTAAAGGAGTTCATGTACGGTGCAAATCGCAGCATTACAGCAGCCGTCAAACAAGGTTACACTGATGGGGTCTCTGCAGCCACACTGTCCTACCCACATCGTGAATCTTTAACAAGAACTTTCTGAATGTTAAACAAGCAGAAATATCTCTGATGGAGGGAAAACTGGGACATCAGCATCAATGAAATTCAGTGAGAAGACGAGAGGAGGCATGGATCAAATGAGCTTTCTCTCTGTATCTTTCTCCTCTGGTGGGCAGGACAGCCACAGGACTTTACATGGATTTCATTACCTGAGCTTCATATCAACCACAGAGAAAATACGGCTAATTTATTTATGGACCAGTGAGATCAACTTAATCAAATATTATATTATTGGGCAATACCACAACATTGAGTGTAGGAGAGCTTCATGAACACTTGATGCCCTACAACAACATTACGGTGTCCTTGGAAAACTCATGACATCTGTTTCTATTGTATTTGTGTTGTTGACATAACATTTCAAGCAGTCTCAGCAGTGTTCTGCAGTCTGACATAATAAAATGATGACTTTTGATTTTTCTGTGAAGTAACGCTTTAACACTTTAGCAATGTATTTGTCCCATTGCAGGATTAAGTTAACTGAAAAAGCTAATGTTAATTAAAACGGTGAAAAACCTAAAGCAGTCATATCATTTATTATTATTATTTTTGCGAAAACTAGGTTTTCATGACTGTTTTACCCCCGTTTCTAACCCTTAGAATTAAAAAGGCCATTTTCGCTGCCACACCATTTTTGCTGCCACACCTATATAAATGCATTCTTCATACTTGAAATGAGATGCATGCTATACTGCACTCATTTGCAAGCTGCAGATTTGCTTTTGGCTGCAAGTTTTTTTTCCCTGCTCTCGACTTCAATAACAGCCTCTTTGCATCACATTTTTGTTAACCTGACACTTTACACTTGATGTGCAACACAAATAGTTGCAATCAGCCTGAAATGTTTAAAGCACCTCGATAAAAGTGTTTCTAACACATTTTTGACTTGGGTATTCCAGGATGTGCAGAGTGACAGGTGCTACACAAAGCTATATTTTACCCACACACTACTCTTGTCATTTGCTCTTCTGCTGTTAGGAATAATGGCATGTATTCTACTTTCTCATTACCTCAACGTAAAAGTTTCTTATTAGTGAATGAACATGCTGTTTAAAGTTATTAATCTGGCTGACATCAGAAAGAATCTTAAAACCATTATTACATATTTCATTTCAATTCATTTCTTCAGATCTTGTACTTCAGTTATCAGGCATGTGATCAGCTAGAGACAAAAAAGAAGGAAAATCTGACCACGCCCCAAGTCACACCCACAAGCCACGCCCCCAGCACTTATTAAAAATATATTAGCACATTAAAAGATATATCTTATACTGTAAGAATCAGTGTTAATTTTGGCAGGCATTTTTGATTTAGTCTTAGTCTTTATCTTGAGACGAAAATGCTTAATAGTCTTAGTCACATTTTAGTCATTTGAGTCTTTCTTAGTTTTAGTCTAGTTTTAGTCGACGAAAAGTCATTGCATTTTTGTCAACTTTTAGTCATTACTTTTAGTCAAACTGCAGTTACCAACATTTATTTTGGTAGCTATTTTATATGTAGTATTCAAACAAAAATAGTCATCAATACTTCTCTCTTTAGACCAAAACAATTAAGCTTAGTTATGAGAAATTTGAATCAAGGATTGAATTTGGAAAAACTGGAATAAATTTTCATTTTTTGGTAGAGTAGGTTTACTTAACAAGTATACATTTATTTAACATCTTTTGTTGGTTAACATTTATGACAGATAATTAGGAATGCTGTCCATTTAAGACGGAAGGTATGTATGTAATAGCCTACTGACATACATTCAGTTTTCACCCACCTGTTTAAGCTCACTTAAACCATAACGGACTGTATTTCCGTGAGATACTCTACATGAGAGACATTTAGACTGCTGTGTGTGTATTTGAGCACTGAGAACTGATCGCGCGCTGTATGAGAACTGAAGAAGTGGAGCGTGTGCGAGAGAGAGCACTTCTATCAGCGCGTTTCCGCCTATCGCACCTTCACTGATTTTAAGTTAATCGACAATGAATTGTGACTCCAAGGGAAAAACGGGACGTCTGGTCACCCACTCCCTAACCCTTCGGGTGCTGAGGCCATTGTTTCAGATCGCTAGTTCGCGTTTTGGTAGCCTATCCGTCCACTGCGGTATGCGCCATGCAAACGCACCTTATCCAATGACACAGACGCACATTTTGAAAGACAAGGCAGATAATTTAGCCTATAGGATGTATTTTGAATGTCCGGTAGTCCTCAAATAACATTTTAGTCCCGTCTCTTGTTAATGTCTTGTTAATGAAGACGCGCATAAATTTCGTCATAGTTTTTATCATCAGATATTAGTTTTAGCTCGTCAACGTCTCGTCTTAGTCACAGAAAAAAGGTTCGTTGACGAATATTTTTCGTCGTCGTCTTCGTCAACGAAATTAACACTGGTAAGAATACATACTATTGTCCTGTGAAAATTAAAAGCAGCACTTAATAATCATAACAATATAATATAATATATTATAATAAAGTACTATAATATATTATAGTAAAGTATATAGTATATAGAATTGTTATTATTATTAGAGTACCTGCTTTACAATTAATGATTCTGAAATAAATATCTTCTGCTCATCAAGGCTGAATTTATTTGATTAAATTAAAGTAAAAAAACTGCAATATTGTGAAATATAATTACGAATTAAAAAAAAGTTTTCAATTTTAATATATTATAAAACGTAATGTTATTCCTGTGATGCAAAGCAGAATTTTCTTCATCATTACTCCAGTTTTCAGAGTCACATGATCTTTTAGAAATCATTACAATTTATTTGACTCTCAAGAAACATTTCTGATTATTTTCAATGTTGAAAACATTGATGGCACCAAGATGGCGTCGCAGCCAGACAGGTTTGCTGGATCTCTTAAAAACTTTGCTCAGATCCCGGGTTTCTTTAAAACAGTTCATGCTCAGAACTAACTGGAAGATACAGTTTATATTATGAGTTAAGTATAGCCTCCTTTAATTATCTTTTTTTCCTTTGCATTTTTTTGTTATTTGAGCTCTACTGAAGACGCCAGCTAGTCGTTAATAATAATCCACCTGCTTTTGCTATAAATTGCTGTATTGACTTGTGAATATGGAGGAAAAAGAAGAAACTCTCCTTGCTATGCAAGGAGAACTCTAAACGCTGAATTGGATGCAGTTGTTGGACAGTCTGAGTTCACGATTTTACCCGATACACCTGAACTGAACCCTGCAAAAAAAAAATAAACAGAGCTCCGACAGTCCTTCATTGAGTGATGCCATGCTAATGAGATTCATGCGGAGAATGGAGGCCATGCACGAAGAAACTTTGCGCTGAATTCAAGGAGTTGACAAAACGGTACTTGAAAACTCAAACTATATTAAACAGATAATCAGCTCCCTCGAATTCCATGGTGAACAGGTGAAGCATTTGAATGAAAAAACTGAGGAACTGGAAAATAAAAATTGTAAGATTGGAGAAAGACAACGTTAAACTTAAGTATAATGATCTGGATGCTTACAAGAGAAGATGGAATCTTCGCGTCGCTGGTATGCTGGAGAAAGCAGGAGAGAACATAAAGCAGATGATCATCGACCTCTTTAGCCAGGTTTCCCCAAGCATCGCTGCAGATCTGCCCTGTGGAGTTGACATCGCTCATTGGCTGGGTCCTCGTTCTGCTGCGGAAAGATCCTCTCGCCGTATAATTGTCGTATTTTCGCCGCGGTCCCAGCGGGACAAAGTTTGGAGAGATGCCAAAACGTCCATCCTTCTCAGGGAAAAGAAGATCAAGATCTTCGAGGATCTTTCGCAGAAAGACAAGGATGCAAGATCTCTCCTGTGGCCAACGGTAAAGGCGAGACGGGAAGGAAAGAGAGCTGGCTTTCACGGTGCTTTTGCTGTGATTGAGGGTAAAAGAGTGACCACTAAAGATGTAGCCAACACTTAACATGCTGGCAATGCTTATTCAACAAACAACTGTTTCTTCTAAGTGATTAGCTTGATAAGTGTAAGAATTTTTTTTAATTTTTTTTTTATTTTTAATACTTTGCTTATTAGTTGTTTTTATCTATTTTAGTTATTTTTATAATATTTTTAAATTTTTTATTTTTATACATATTTTTTATTGTTTAGTCTCCTGGCTAAACTCCATGGCCTCCCGAGTCTCCTGACCCGCCATGGCCTCCCGAGTCCCCTGATCCGCCATGGCCTCCTGTGTCTCCCGTCCCATCATGGCTCCGGGAACTGCCCCCTGATCCCTGGAGGCCTCCAGAGCGCCCACCCCCCCTCCCCATTAGATGATGTTTGGCGTGAGGACACGCCTTCCGGAGGGGGGCGTTATGTCAGTCCTGTGTCTTGTTTTCCCCTCCTTTCGTGTCTCTATTTTGCCTCCCTGTTCCTGTCCTCGCTCCCTATGATCATTAGTTAATTAGTCCCAAGCCCCGTTTGATTTAGTCCGCACCTGTTCCTGTTCTTCTGACAGTTGCAACAATTTTTTTTCTCCACACACATATTGGTTTTACGCGGTCAATCCGTATTGCAGCTCTTGATACTGTTGTTTTCGCTTGCAAAACGCTGCGCACAGGCTTGCAATACTTTTGGCTGTATTTGGGCGAAACAACAGTGCCAAAAGTGTAAGCACGGAAAAATGGAAGTCAGAAGAATACAGATCATATTTATTTTGCCATAGCATGAAGTTGCAGTTTCACAATACATGAATTACGCTTACAAAAATCAGTCAAAGGCTGCAAATCTTTTTTTCTTACGCTTGGAACGCGATTTACACTTTTACAAATCTTTTCTTGCGCATGCAAAATTAATTTACGCTTGCTATCTTATGTACACTTTCACAAATATTCCTTGTGATATCTTTCCGAATCACATGGGTCGTCCCTCAGAGGTCGGAAAATACGGAAACCCGTATATGTGAAAAATCACATCCCTGAGTTGTCTGTTTTTGATTTAACATATTGAATCTTTTATTTTATTTTTTTAATCTTTGCAATGTGATTTTTCTCTATCTATCTGTCTGTCTCTTCCCTGGGGTTTCAATACCACGCCAGCATTAATTAAAAGTCTCTCCAAACTGGGCTATTTATATCACTCCTTCATCAAAACACAAGCTTTTTGGAGCGGGACGTCCTTCAATTTTTGATCAGAGTAAAGCCTAATAAATCATTGACAGAGTCAGGATGGAAAAGCTCGTAAATTTTACTAGCTAGTTTGTCTCTTCTTTACTGGTTCAATGAACTTCCTATCTACTTAGCCCTCAGCCATGCTCTCAGAGGAAGCAAGATCTAGGAAATCTAAATTCATCCCAGCTGGACGTTTTTTTTTTTTTTTAAAGCATCATGTTGTATGTCTCAGCATAACACTGACTGCACTGCCATAGCAAATCATTGGTTTATAGCAGCCCTGACTAAACAGTGCCTCGAACTCGCACACATACAGTACGAACACACACAGATGTCCTTTTCAAAACATTCCCTGTTGCTATGATACCACAGAGACGGTATTAGCATTGGACATTAATTGGATTTCATAGTTCAGATGTGACTTTCCAATACAGAGTTAGAGCAGGACATCAGGCAGGGTGTGTTTATGTGTGCGTGTGCATGTGTGTAAACTGATGCAGTAGCATATTTTGCAGAAAATGCAATGCAGCAGTTTTATTGCTTACAGGTCTCTATGAACATTTGTTATATTTATAGAATGTACACACGCACACACACACATGTTGGGTTTCCATGTTTTATGGGGACATCCCATAGGCGTAATGGTTTTTATACTGTACAATCTGTATGTGCTATTGCCCTACACCTACCCTACACCTAAACTTAGCCCTCACAGGAAACATGCTGCATTTTTAGATTTTCAAAAAACTTTATGCTGTATGATTTATAAGCTTGTTTCCTCATGGGGACCAAAAAATGTCCCCACAAGATTAAGATTTACTGGTATTACTATCCTTGTGGGGACATTTGGTCCCCAGGACGTGATGAATACCAGGTGCACACACACACACACACACACACACACACACACACACACACTCACTCACACTCTGTTTGTATTGGATGGTTTAGTGAGGGCCATTTTCCTGAACGGGATCCTATAAATGAAGCGCCGTTCAGCACCTGGCCTCAGGGATCCAAATAATTGTAACACTGTGTCACATAAATTATTTTTCCCCACTTCATTTCCTTTCTGGCTGACTGGGTTTGGTCTTGACAGTGTGTGCTGGTGAGCCAAAGCAACTGAAGCAAATAAAACCGTTCTCTCTTTTCCTCTGCCTTCTCCATATTTATTCCTGCACACCTCTCCCTCTATTCCTTCTCAGCCACCATGCTCCATTTGTTTGAAATTTTCTCTTCCTCTCTCCCATCTGGCAGACAGGTAGTAAGCAAATAAAGCAGATGCTGAGAATAGACTGCATTGATGGAAATGATAAAGAGAGGGAATAATAAAAACGAAAAGAAAATAGGAAAGGAAAAGCCTCACTTTGTTCTTGTCTGGCTGGCGAGGTGTGGTTGAGTCGCTCTAATGAATCCATGCTGCCCTCTTTCAGCACGTAATCGAAGCTCAAGATGAACATCATGACAACACCCTCTTGGTTCTTCACCGGAATGATGTGTGTCGCACACAAGAAGTCTGATCCTGTGGACAAAAACAATTTATTCATTATCTTTTGGTTTAGATAGCAAAACAAATCCAACCATTGACCTCTGATTAATTAAGGTTCTTCATATTAATTAGCTTAATTAGCATAGGTGTACTGATAAATACACAGAAGTTGTGGAGAGCAGGTTACATTTGCTACTTTACTACACAAACAAACATGCAGTTTTGAGTGTAGATGCTGACACTCATTCAGTTTGACAGGTTCAGGATTAATTTCTGACAGGCAAAGATGAGGGTCACCATGGCAACTATAGGGCAAGACGACCCTTGAGATAAAGAACAATGGAGCCGTGGCTCTGATTTGTCTTCACATTTGATAGAAACCTGTGGATTTGAGCTGATCATTACAAGAGTTATCAGACATACTAATTATCCATTGGCCACCATCTCTGAAGTCATAGCTATTATCATTATTCAGTTTTTCCAGTGCATTTATATGAGCAACTGACACACAGTAATGTGTCATTGGCATTGGAGTTATCAAACAAGATTACAAACACTGTCACTGAAACTTCAGATACTTAATAGAGTATTAAACTTCACAGTTACTGACACTTTCCCTGTATTTTCTCTTTTCTTCTTCTTTTTTTTTTTTTTTTTACAAACAAGCACATCCTTGTTCTTTAGAGAGAAACTAGATTATTTAGCATAAAACCTAGCATTAAAATAATGCCCAAGTAATGTATTTTTTTCAATTAAAATATTATTAATAATATAATTAAATGTTGTAAAACTATTTAACTTACTTAAAAAAGCTTACAAAAATAATTGTTGTTACCTACGACACTCCCATTTTCTGTAACTAATATATTATAGTTAGACTTTGCACCCTTATGACAATTTATTTAATGTTATTTTAATGTTAGTAAATAACAAATTAGCCTTCTAAACTGTATTCAGTCATGTCCCAAATTTTGGTAAAAGGGTTTTAGGTTTGCATATACCAGATAAAATGAATAGAAAACACATCATATTTTTATTTTTAATAATATAATATAATATAATTTGTTTTGACATCCTTAGTAAGCACCTCCTTTCATTGACTAATTTCAAGTTGAAATAGAGTTTTAAGTCCTATTTTGTACCCTATACACTATACATGAAAAGTTGATCTCTGTTCAACTTTGTCACATCACCAACAGTCCCTGTCACTCATGTAGATGGAAACTGCGACTTCAGGTCTCTGCAATTTGCTGTCAGTGTGATCGCCCTTTCAGGACGATGAGTTCATCTGCTTTGACGGATACTCTTGTCAGTTTATTGAGCATTATCTCAACAACAATTGGAGAGCAGTACAGAGTTTACTGTGACAAGAATTCCCTGTTCGATTATTCCGGCCTGCAGGAGCAGCCATTGTGTGTGAGCCTGTAGAATCAGCTCAATTTAGAAAAAACTTGTTTGAATGATCACATATCAATTAGCAGGGCACACAGAAGAAAGAAGTAGTGTTGGTTTGTCTGCTTTATTTGGCCATGTGATCTATAAATAAATCTGAGCTTTCGTCTAGTGTGCCCAGTTTTTCTCTGTCAATCTGTGATATTATTAGCAGCTGTGCACGCACGCACACACACACACACACACACACACACACATACCACAGAGCTTCTGCAATCACCACCTGCAGAACATCTATAATGCACAAACACTCACCACACCTGGAACTAACATCAGGAATCGGTGCTTAAAGAGCTCAGATAAACAATATCATCATTATGGCAGCTACAATGACACAGTTCAGAGAACATCAGCTTCATGGTTATATATCATCTCAGAGATTTTTTTTTTTTTTTACTTCTGTGCAAAGGTAATTCACAGTAACTACTGTATACATTTGTTAAAAAATTAATTAGGATTGACATCAAATCAGTCTATAATGTGTCCAGTGACACAATGTTTTTCCACCCCCCCCCCCCCCCAAAGGGTAGGTAGAAATATTTCAAAAGGAGTGTAAAAAAAAGAAAAGAATCACAAAATGAATATTGATATTGTTTCAGAAATTCATGAATTTGATCTTTTAAAAAAAAATAGAATTGTATTGTATTGTAATTGTATTGTATACTGTTAGCCTTTCAGTAGATTTAAGTTTCTCTTTAGATTTATATATCTAACAATATAGATTTATATATCAATATATTAGATTTATATATCTAACAATCCAAAATATCTGAGTTTCAGAGTTGGAATATAATGTGTTTAGCCTCTGTTTGGTATACTGTTGTTTGCCTTGGAGCCAATTGTTCAGCCTGGTCAACTAATTCAAAAGGAAACAGATCCATTCCAAAATCATACTCTAATTCTATCTACAAATTCATGAATGAAAAGTCTATGACAGAGTGTGTTTTCTATGGGTTCTGTGCAGTAATGTAGCATCTAGGTGAACAGGTATTTCATATCACAGTATTTTCACACAGCTGGAACACTGTATAGACTAATTATTATTATTACAAGGAATGTAAAGTTATAAAATGAATGATACGGATAAAGTGTACTAACAAATTTAATGTAATCTATCCCTCTCTTTCTGCAGTTGACGAATGGAATACGAGAGGCAGGTATGCCCAGAGTAAGCAGGATATGACCCTTCACTACATCACTGTCAATATTACCACATAATGCACTACATCCTGAGACAGGGAGAGAGATGCAGCACGAGCACTCTAGGCCATGAGGAAAAATCTGCAAGAAAAACATTTTAAGCTCCAGTAGTTTGTTTTTTAGATTTTACCATGTCAGAAACTTGGTGACGGACAGATGTTTCACGCTCTATAACAGACTTTCCACCTCCGCACCTTGAATCCACTTTCTCTTTAGAAAACTGAAAACTGTCTGTCTTGTTCACACATCTTTATTTAATAAAATCTAAGAGTGACAGAAAAAAGTACTATAAAATAATAAAGACTAACATCACTAAGATTCTACAAGCTCATCCTAAAAGGTATGTAATTTTTGGCATCTAAAAATATCTTCAAAAAGTATAGTACAATGAAGTAAATGTTAAATAAAGTAGCCTGGAGTGGTATTTTCCAGAGCTTATGATGCCATTTGGATTCTTTGGATATTGGCTTAGGTCTGTGTGGAATAGAATTTATTGCATGACTGAGCATAAATATCCGTTTTACAGCAGAAAATATTTGCGGAGTGCAACAACCTGTCAGTTTTAATCTCAAACAGTCCTGGTTGGTTATGTTCGGCATTAACCTAGGTGAGAGGCAAATTGAGGAAACCATCAGGGAAATTCTTGTTTGCGTGTGTGTGTGTGTGTGTGTGTGTGTAGACTGAAAGGACAAGAGAAGCTTAAGAGATTAGCCCTATGGAACTGAATAAGTGCTTTTAACGCTTGAATTTCATGCTGCTGTGGTGCCGCTTTAGATGAATTAAGTAGTCTAGTGGGGCAGATGAAAAACCTCCAGCAAACTTGTGTGTGTTTGTGTATATATATATATATATATATATATATACTGTATATGTATGTATATATATTAGGGGTGTAACGATATCACAAACCGAACCGAAAGATCGCGATACACCACCCACGATACAAATCGCGGAACTCTCATCGCGTACCGCGGTACTCTCACGCCCCCTGCTGCCCATTGTTGAGGTTAATGGCACTTATCTCTAACTATTCATTTAAACAATTTTTTCTTTGCTTACATTTGATTAAATTGTATTAGTTTCGACTAATAAGAGCTTTTTAAATTTTGTTCTAAATATTATATTCTAAAGTTACTGATTTCCAAGTGCATGTCATTTCACGTGACTTGGGAGTGAGCGTCACACTCGGTTGCTAGTATATGCAGGAGGCTGCTTCACATAGTACTGAAATTGCAGATCCCCCGGACACATTTAAGTCTCCTGTGAGGGAACACTTTGGTTTTCCAGTGGAGTACAGGAAGGGAATTTGTGTCGTAGACAAAGCGCACACAATCTGTCGTAACTGTTTCACAAAACTCACTTATACGACAGGAAACACATCTCATGGTGCGTTCACACCAGACGCGAATGAAGCGTTAAACACAGGATCATTTTTTCTAGTGCAACAGTAATGTCAGTCTAAAGCTGCGTTCATACTACAAGCAACAGGCAACGACAAAGCAACATGATTCCATTCATTTCAATGGAAAGCTGGTGACACGAGCGACAGCAGCTGTTGGCGACGGATGGGGCGTGTCCAGAGACGTGACAAAGTTCAGAATCCTTCAACTTTATGCAAATGAAGAGCGACTTTCGGGAGCGACAGCCAACAGGAAAGAAGACAGAGCATTTTTGTTTTTATGTACGAATTCAATTTATATTTATATTATATTTAGTCTTTTGCCTCTAAAATATTTGTATTTAGCACCAAGAAAACTGATTCGCTGTCAATGTGAGAACGCCCACTAGCGACCTCATCGCCAGCCTCTGGTGACATGCAGACAAAAGTCGCTGCTAGTGTGAATGCAGCTTAATGGTTTGAGAAAGTTTGATGGTAAGAGTGTATGTTCTGTGCATATGGTTGAAAATGTACACACATAAACAAACATACACTTTTGTGCAATATCGACTTACAGACGTAATTTAAAATCTGTCCATTACCATGACCTCCATAAATAAAGAATGAATCTGTTGACCCAATGACGTCTTAAAGGGAATGTGATCTGATGCTTGTCTTGGGTGTGTAAAGCAGGAGAAACCACAGTCAAACTAGCAAGATACACTGACAGAGGTTAACAGGGCACACTGAGCTCTCAGCATTAATGAGTTTAAACTATTAAAAAGTTAAGCCATATTAAGCCTGCCATTGTCAACTGGTATAAAACTAACAGACCTGAATTTACCTGGATACTGGATTTATTGACGATCAATATTTTTTTCTTCACCAGCATCTCCACTGTAAACATCCTTGTTTTCAGGTAGCCTAAAAATGTGATTTTATTAGTCAAAAATGTTATTTAAATCAACCTGACAAATTAGGTTACATCATCAAATGTAATTTTATGGATTAAATCAAGTAAGAAGCAATGCTTGCATTGATTCTTTGTTATCAAGATACTGTGAGCTATTTCTACCTGATCTGACCTTGTCTTGTGATAACAGTCAGATTTGTTGCTGATTGTAACCCAATATTATCAGATATAATCAGTCATATTAGATAAGAAATTTGACTTGAATAATACTAGTATATTAACACTTTAGTCTTCTACTACATAAAGTGTTACCACATAAAATGCACAAATTTGTGTGTGATATCTGCAAACAAACATTTTCATGAACCAGTCATGATTAATGAATAAAAATTACTAATAATTAAAAAATCTAAATTATGGTAACACTTTACAATAAGGTGTCATTTGTTAACATTAGTTAATGTATTAATTAACATAAGTGAACAATGAACAACACTACATTTATTACACTCTTTATTAATCTTTGTTAATGTTAGTTAATAAAAATACAGTCCTTCATTGTTTATTCATGTTAGTTCACAGTGCATTAACTAATGTTAACAAACAAAACTTGTGATTTTAATAATGCATTAGTAAATGCTGAAATTAACATTAAGATTAATAAATGCTGTAGAAATATTGTTCATTCTTAGGTCATGTTAACTAATGTTAACTAATGAACCTTATTGTAAAGTGTTATCAACATTAATTTAATTTTGAAATGAACAATAAACATTATGAACAACTGAAACAACTCATGGCCTTCTAAATGGGTTTGCTGAGGGTGAAAGGCTGTGGGGAAAACCCTTTTTTATTTTGGGTGTGTTTAATGCAAATTATGGTAGCTCATTTAGAATACTCTAAATTCATTAGCATTACAGTGAGGTTAAGAACAAATATGTGTGCATGTGTTGTGAAATAGGCAGAATGTTTTAGTGAAAAGTTCTCTTTGTGAATAAATATGAATAACGCAATTATTAGTGAATGAGACCAACTGACTCACTGGTGCATCGTATTTGCCTGAACATGTATTCGTATTTGTGTACGGTTGTTGCCATGTTGGTGTAATGTCATACACCTGCAAGGTGTTTTTTACAAAGTTTTGTAAGAAAGTTGGACATGTTTACTTTTTCCAAGTTGAACAATCACACTTTTGTTTAGCCGGAGAATAAATGTTTCTCAAAGGAAATTACTTTGTCTTTGATGAAACAGTACTGTCATGTGGAACCAGCACTCTTACTGTAGTACAATTTTAGCAGCATTTTATGGGTTTGATCATGCTGTTTTCTTTCAAACTCTGACAAGTTTCCAAAGCAGCAGCTGCATCGATCAGGTGACCATCACACCATGAGAGTAAAAGAAATTCAGATAGGGTACAGCTCAAGTTGCAGTTTTCATTTCCCACATATAAATTGCATAAGTGTCCTGGTGAACTATGTAATGTGTAGGAGAAGAGCTGCTAAAGAATTTTGCAGCTCTGCCATATTGCTTGTCCCCTTCACTTACAGGAGACACAAGCCACAGTTTCACTGTCTGTGTGTTAATTTCCACTGCTACTTGAGATGCCAAGTATGCACCCACTTAAAGATTGAGCTCTCCTAAGACAGAACTTTGACCAAAATAATGCATTTACAGTTACACTACTAAAGAAAAAAAGCAGAAAAAGAAAATAAAAAGTAGTGTTATTCTAATAAATAATGGCAGACAGATCACATGATTCCCATTTATTCCCAAGACAATATTCCTGTGTCCTATCTTAAGGTCACGTGCTTTCTAATCTGAAGGGGGCTATCATTGTTTTCTATAGAATGAGGTTACTGAAAATATCTGAAGGAGAGTGTGTGTGTGTGTGTGTGTGTGTGTGTATATGTTCAATTTCTTCTATATATGAACATACAGAAAGTATTACGCTCTTATTTCAAGACGATGGAAATTTCATTAGATTAAATTTCCACTATCAATAATTAAACCTACAGAGCCTGTGGAGACTTCTTTAAACAGAGTAATCCATACGCACCTACACACCAGCACACACACATATACGTTTGTACTTGTTTCTACTACATTGTGGGGACCAAATGTCCCCAAAAGGATAATAAAACCTGATTTAAAAAAAAAAAAAAAGATTAAAAATAGTAAATGATGTTTATTTGAAAGTGTAACAATGCAAACAGGTTTTCTGTAAGGGGTGGGTTTAGGGGATAGAAAATATTGTTTGGTCAGTATAAAAGTAATAGAAGTCTATGGAAAGTCCCCACAATTCACAGAAACAAACACACACACACACACACACACACACACACGCATTCACATTCACCCATCATGCCTTTTCAAAACAATACAGAAATTAAGCATTCATACACTCCATTTGGTCTATCTTTCCTTATGGAACCGGTGAAATTTTTCTTGGATGATGCTTTTTTTCGATCCATTCAGCGATGTTCACCATTACCATGCGTGTACGTGCCGATGTGCTTGTTTGCCTTTATGTGAAAAGGTATAGATTACGTTTATGAGTATATCCTGAATGTATAAGGTGAGGAAACTGTCTGGCTGAATTATTGATTGTCTGCAATCTCAATTTCCCAGCGCAACCATCCAATGCAAACACACACACACACACACACACAGAGGTTAAAGCACTATGACTGATTGGTCTTTGAGGGGCGTGTGAAAAGTTGGTTGTTACTGCGCTACAGGATAGACAGAAAACACTGTAACACACTCGCACAACTGATGATCAACATATCAGACAGCCCATTATGAGCTTCTTCTGCCTACTTTTCCCAAAAATGATCAGACTTATGAGTTGAGTTGTTTTACTTGTTTGTCTGTGTTAGAGTGAATTTCCAGGACTACCAAGCTATTCACCCCCCCCCCCCCCAAAAAAAATATTGAAAAAATTGCTTCATTTTTTTTTCCCGTTAAAAATTTACCTAATATAATATGCACCTACCCCACACCCAAGTCAACCATTGCGTATCATATACACGCCAAAGTCAATTTCTGCGTATAAATAGTGCACCAAATAGAAATATAAACTTGGTAAACGTGGTATTTATACACACTTTCATGAGATCGGGTTGGGTAATTTATGTTATTATTTTACAAATTGTTATCTTAACTCTTTTTAAAAATATTTTATGTTAGTTAGTATTTGTTTTTTGCCATAGTATCGAAACTGTGAAATTCCACTAGTATCTAAAATGCTTGTGCCAACCTTAAAGGTGCAGTAGGAGATTTGCTAACTTTAGCCTGATAGCACTGAAAGCGAATGTCCCACCCTCCCTGCAAATCGCCATCCAAAGCCACGCCCCCTGAACGCAAACAGATCAGACGATCAGAGACAACATTACTACAGTACATCATGTGTCATTAACTGGTGAGAAAACTTCATAGTACAGTTAGTAAAAGTACTACAATACCAGGAAGGAAGATCAGGTTTTTGATGTTTGCCTGACATACTTGTGCTGTCTGCATAGCGTTCGTGAATGCGCTGATGATGTATCCTGCCTGCGTGAACCGAGTGCGCAGAGGTATGCAAATACAAATGTTGACAGGCAGGTAGGAAAGTCAATCAAAACACTCAGACCGAGCATTTTGATTGGACGGACATTTCTTGGTCCTACACCTTCCACAAAATATATAATATATATGAATACATTTAGACCACTTAACTTAATGACTGCTATTGGATGTGAAGAGACTTTCAACCAGCATAACAAAAAAAAATTCTGCACCATTAAGTATTGGAATACAAGATTACATGAGTCAAAAACAAAGAAAACATTTCCTATTTTATTTATATTCTTTGGTGTAGCCAGTGAAAACCCCTAGCATTGAGCCCTGTTACAGTCAAATTATTATTTTCCATCACTCAATACATTAGTTTATACCAACAAAACAGAATTCAAGGGTTAGATCAGATTGAAACAGCTCCTTAAGCTAAGAAGTTACATCTTTTTACAATGTAACACGAAACATGCACCCAAACTATAATTTCGCCCTCTCTATGATGGTCAGTAGGCATGTTGTTAGAGGCATGTTGTCATTGCCAGAGGCTGACTGTTGCCAGTCATGTTAACACAATCCCAATCTGACTGTTGAGCTCATGGGTTCAGAATGACTATCTGTATCTCTTTACAGAGCTCTAACACTCATCTGCTCAGTGCTTCTCTAATTCTACTCATAGAGATGAGACAAGGTTTGCAGTCTGCCAGGACGTGCATATGTGTGTTTATGGTCTGGTAGGAATAAAACATGTCAGTATTTCCTCAAACAAACCTGTCATATTCTTGTTCCTTTTGCAGAGTGTTAAAAGCATTCACAATCAGACAAAGCATTTTACATTCTTGGTAAAAATAATAATGACTAGTGCTTATATGGTTAGTTTCTGCTATATTGCTTTGGGTTAACAGCACAGCAGTGCAGTCTGTGTCTCTGTTCCCCTGAACAGAGACTCCAAACATCATACCTACCAAATGCACAAGAGCTATAAATACCTCTTTCTCTGTGTGTGTCGTCCTCTCTCTTCTGTCTCTGCCAAAGTGAAACTGTAACATTTAATCTGCTCATAATATAAAGAGGATCTGTATCAACAGATTTCATTTTCACAGAATTACGATACAAGATACAGAGGCACAAGTGTGAATAATTCCAATTTCATTACAAAATAAATCCAGATGATTATGTCTTTGAAAAGAAGGGAATAATAAATGAACCAGATGTTAAAGCGAGTGAATTTTGAATGCATGTACAGACCGTCATTATTTGCTATTCATCACCTGTTTTCTGTACTAACAGCATTTATACAGCCTTTGACACGGTTGTGTTCAGTCTTTAAAATGACTGGTACACGGAGCTGCGTGCTGATTGGTGGAGCCGTGTGTTAATAAACACAGCTCATTAATCATACAGAGAGGCCTGCAGGGCAACATGACAGCATATGTTCATTAGCGAAGCAAAGCACAAAGAATAAAAGACATAGAGAATCATGGGTCACTTTTCCAAACACTTCCTCATCTGACTGACAATGTGCTCAGTTATTCACCTTCAAACAAAACCTAAAACGTCATCTAAAAATCATATTTAATCACACATCATAACTTCAATATGGCAGTAACAAAAAATACCATGCTTAGCGGATTGATGTTTCATGTACAATACATGGGACAATGTTGATAAGTTAAACTTTTTTCAACTTGAAAAGATGCTGTTTTAAAAAGCGCTCAGGATTTTTTTAAAAACATGGTTTAGTCCATAGGATTAAAATGTAAAACAGACGCCGGCAGCTTCAAAAAAGACGCAAAGTGTGAACATAGCCTAACGTGTTTCACAGAAATATATATTTCAGAAATTTTAAGCAGCACCCAGACTGTTTTATTTAGCTGTGCGCGTAGTTAAATCTGTATGGTAAAGCTGCGCTACAGTGCAAATCGGATGAGAAGCAAGATAAAAATAAAATAAAAAAATAATAATAAAAAAATAGACATGGGGGGGTCCCCCAAATTTTTTTTGGTAAATATTAAATTAAGCTAAAATGAAATTAAATGAAATATTGATTAAGCTCATGCAGTTAGGATACGGTACATTTCGTTAATTATTTACTGTCATTCATGTGACAGAAGTCTGTCTTAGGCTGTCAAAATGTAAATGCCTCTATCAGGGTCGGCGCCAGAGTGCACAAAATGAGGGGGCAGGCACTTTTTTTGGGGGGGGGCGGGGGTTTACTTTGAAAAGAAAATAATACAATACAATACAATTTAATAACATAGCCTAGTATTATATATGAATAGGATGTTCGTCAACAGGCGGTCGGATCAGTGTTGACAGCTCCGTAAAATAACCTACTGGAAGCTCTCTAGTTTTGGTGTATATATCTAAAAATATTAAAAATACAAACACACAATAACACTTAAAGTTCAATTTCTGAAAAAAAAAAAAAAAGAATGTAGTAATTTTTTTTAAATATATAAATAAATAAAAATAATTTCATTTAAGACTGAAAAAACAACGCCAGAATGAAGCCATGAAGTGGCGAATGTAAGGCAGATTTGGCCCAGACCTTTTAAGCCAAGCATAAAAATACTAATGTAAATTTGTTCACACACAGTAACATTTTTAACCGATTAATCGCCTATTTTAGTTTTATGCATATTTTTTTTAAAAACACGCAAAAATTAATTAGAAGTTTTTGAGAGGAAAATAAAAAAAGATAAGTCATGTATAAGTGGATAAATACACTATATCACTATATCAGTGGCGGCTGCTGGTCTTTCAAAGAGGGGAAGCTCATTTTCGGCCTACATCATAAAAATTGTCCATTTATTTATACGTAAATTCTGCCATCGTGTGCAGTTTGCTAGCTGGCTAGTTCACCGCCTGGCCTACTGTATGAATGAATGAATGAACAAACGGTCTAAAAAAACATTAAACTCGACGGAGGAAATGTGGGAATTAGGTTAAACTGAAACAAGGAATGTGGTGTATAATTGTGTGAAACGTATAATGAAAATTGGCCAGCAATTTCGCCAAGCAAATATCAAGAAATAGGTTGCAGCAGTTTGTCTTTTGACTACACTTACAAAGTCCACTATGGGACTGAGCTCGAATCAGCGTTGCCAACTTCTTTCGATGGAAAGTAGCTAAAGCCAGTTTGAAAAGTCGCTAAATGTCGCCCGATGACGTCATGTGCTAATTAGCATATTAATCATCGCGTCATATTGCCTTTTACATTTGTTTGTCTCTCTGTGCTCATACTGTATTTTAATGCAGCCAAATTCTCAATAAAACTGTTGTCCTTTATATATTTTACTGTTTATGTTGTCAGTCAACGGGATAAATATGAAATAGTGACTGAAACGCAGCCCTTTAAGAATACATAACCAGCTCTCCCTCCCAAGTTAGTATGCACAAAAATCCTAATTTATAATCGAGCCGTCGTCTGATGAAATCAAATAATACACACAAGATAAGACAAGACAATTCCTGTGCTGTGATTTCGGCTATATTTGCATGTAAAATTAGAGAAGCAACATAATATCTATTTGAACTGAACGCGCTGCTCCTCTCAGCCGCTCACTGAACAGAGAAAGAGGTGCGTGCGCGCTGACCTCGCGCCGTTGCGGCAGTACCAGCGATCACAGAGACTCGCTAAGGTTTGTCAAAGAAGTCGCTAGATTTGTCGCTAGTCACTTTTGGGGAAAAAGGTCGCTAGGGTGGTCTTAAAAGCCACTAGGGTGGTCTGAAAAGTCGCTAAATTGGCAACACTGGCTCGAATGGCTTCACCATCCGCGACTTCTTATAGGACACAATCGCTGTCAATCAAAAGGAGATGCAGTCTTTCGACAAACCCTCCAATCATCACGCAGAAGCCCGGAGTCCGGCCCCGCCCACTCCTCCATTCACCCCCAGAGACGCTGAGCGTCCGGGGGCGGGACATAATCGCAGCATTTATCCAATGACCGTCTAGTTTTGAAGCACTGAAAAAAACTGTTCAAAGCAGCCCCATAGAAGTCAATGGACGCTGGGCTTCAACAGGCAAATACACTGATGCTACGGGAATATATGAGAAGGAAATCAAGTCACCTGCTATATGTAGCTGATTCTGAACTAACTCGTCTCTGAGATGAACGTGTTCTAACGCATTTTTAATCAATAAAATGTTAACACAATAGTACATGTTTGACCATTAATTTTTTGACATTATAGGGGAAGCTGAGCTTCCCTTGCAGTCTTAAAGAAATCGCCACTGCACTATATAAGTATTGGGTCCCTTCTTTCTAATGAACATGTTTGACTACTTTAGTCATTTCTATGAGTACAAATCTTAATGTTTAAGCATTTAATGATATTCTAGGGAATTGTGTGCTTCTAATTTTATAGCAACAGTTTGGACAGGACCCTTTTCTATTCTATATGACAGTGCCTCTGTGTATAAGGCACGGTTCAAAAAGATGTATTCAGCCAGTGTGGAAGAACTTGACTGGTCTGCATAAAGCCAAGTCCTAATCCCAGCCGAACACCTCTGGTGTGACTTTATATGCAGACCTTGAGCCAAAATATCAGACAAGAGATTTACATGCTGGCTTTTATTTCCAGGTATTTACATCTGGATCTGACACACAACTTAGAAGATATCACCTTTTGTTTGAACCCACCTATCTCTTGTCTGATATTCATGTTTTGATGTCAAACCCAAATGTTTTCAGTCTACAGCAAAAATAAAGGAATTGGCCTCACTGTCCCAATACTTTTGGAGGGAGTGTAGGTAGTGTGCGCGTGAGGCGCTGGTGCGATCAAACAGCGGAAACATACAGTAAAGGCATCATTAGAAACTGCACAGTGTTAGCAGTTTGAAGAGTCAAGAATATAAGAAAAGTTTATTAGAATTCTTTGTAAATGCTCTTCTGTTCTTATTTCGTTCTGGAACCTGAACGAAAAAATATTTTTGCCAAGAACAAACCGAAATGAAAACATTTCGCTTTTAATCCGTGTATTTAACCGCCTGGGAGATCTCTTAGGTTACACAGAAGAAAGCGCGATCTAGGACCTGCCCCGTACAGCAGCAGAGGACTATTATTTTGCTGAACAAACGGAGGATGACGTCACAGGCTCAGATTTGGTTGACCAATCGGCTGAAAGGGGCATGTCATGACCATCCACAAAGGGAAAACAAATTTTTAAGTAGTTTATCCGTTTCCTACCCGTGAAACAAATAAAAAACGAAAGCCAAAATCTATTTTTTTTTCGTTTTTTTGAACAAATGAAAAAAAAAAACGGAAAAACAACCCGACCATTTTCTCATTTCTAATTTCATATTACATTTCAAACTATCAGAAAGTATACGGACCCTTACTCAAGGTTCAACAGCTTAAAAAGGGCTTGAGATGAAACCACAATTTACAAAATGTTTTAAATATAGAAGAGAGAAGGATTGTGGGTAATGCATCGCAGCATGAAATCATACAAAGTTGAATGCAAAAGCATTGTAAGAAATGGCTTTAGCTGAACTATATTATTTATTTTATTCCTATTAAATGAATGAAATCCTTTTCAGCAAGGAATGTGCCAAGCCAGCAGTGTAGGATAACAGTGCCCTCTCAGACAGGAAGTCTCAGAAGAATTATGCAGGGCTATCACATTCTACTGCAATATAAATGCTAAATAAGGCATGACCCATACTCATGAGGACCTAGCTTTGTATGGCACAATTCAGTGTGTGTGTGTGTGTGTGTGTGGGTGTGCGACTAATGTAACTGAATAAGCTCTAATATGATCACACACTGTTAAAGGTTATTCAGTGGTTCTTTGCAGCAACCCTCTTCAGCAAAGAACCTTCTTCGAATCAAAAACACTTTGTGTTGAGTAGGACGCTTGATTTTGCTATATGTGACCCTCTCTGTGAAAACCCAGCTAAAGTAATTTTTTTGTGATTCACTGTTTTCTACATAAAATCATCCAACATAATGTAAAGAACATTCTGTGAAAATATTACATTGATATCTTTAATATTCACTGAGTTAGGCCATGTCAAAGATTTGCGTGTTTTTGAGAAATTGCAATGTAAAGAAAAGCTTATATTTAAAACTACAACACATTTGAACCATAATTATCCTGACTATGTGGCATATACCACATTAAAGCTGAGATTCTCCCATTTTCAGTGATATATGACACATTTATGGGAAAATTCTTAAAGTTTTGTAAAACAGGTCTATTTATTATGATGTGCATGTCCAAAAAGAAAAACACTGAAACGAATGGGGGAAACCACAAGAGCTTGAGTGTAGAAACAATTAAAAGTCAATTCACTGAAATGATTTGTATAAGGTTATTAGTAAAATGAAATAAAAGTAGGAAATGTCAATAATATATAGATTAAATATAAAATTTAAGTAAATAATCTAATTCATATCTTTGGACTATTGTGCAACATTTGGAATAGGCCTAAATCTGGCAATACACACAAAAGAAACCCCGAAAGAAAAACGAATAATCAAATGTAAAAATAATCACTGCATAGTCTTTATTGTATGTATTAAATACAAATAAACTGATTATTGTTAGAGCTACTAAAATTATTCACTCGAGCGGTGAGTGATTTCCTTCATTTTCTATTGTTTGATTAATATTAATGACAGACAGTAGCATAATGCACGGATCTACTTATTACACTTCAGATGCTTTGCCCCAACTGTTCCCTAAATGTTTAAACATAAAACAGATACTTTGAATATGAAATTAAAACCGCCAGCAGGTGGCAACAAGTGACTGTTAATAAGTGAGTAATCGTGATTGAACCAAATCATTTGAACGGTTGATTCATTCAGGAACGAAACACCGTGATGTTGCTCAGAGACACAAAACAGTGCTGTTGTCAGGATCCTGGACTGGTTTGATTGTGTTAATTTGCTCCAGGTGTGTCTCGTCTTCCCCAATTATCCTATGTTTAAAAGCCCCAGTCCTTCTGTGAGTGTTTGTCGGTTCTGAACATCTCTCCATGTGTTCCTGTGTCTCCTACGTTCCCTGTGTACCCTGTTGGATGATTAAAGACTCTCGTTTTGAAGTACTCCTCGCGCCCTCGTTCCTTGCTCCGTGCTCCCTAGTGAACTGTGACAGCTGTGGCTGTGTTTGGAATGATTTTTGGTTGGCGAAATGGAGCACTACAGGCAATATGTTGTCTAAAACGTATGTATCTTAATATTAACTTCTTGTTTATTGAACTGTTGTAAAAAAAAAAAAAAATCAATATCACATTTGTAATCATGGTAATATTTGGAGAAAAACGGCACTCTTCGTGTGCAATAAAACAGTAATAATATAGGCCTTTTTAAAAATATATTTAAAACATCTAGACTTTGTTTTTGGATTGACGCAGACTTCACAGCATCGCGCTTCATGTCAGCTTCATTCATCAACCTGGCAGCATCAGCATCATGATCAGCATCCAAAGATCGAATTATTTAAACATGTATCAGACATAAAACATCCTTAAAATAAGCTGACTATCTCACCAGAATGTCGAGTAACAAAACAAATTGGCTGTTCTTGAAATGTTGGTGATACCACAAATAAATCCACACAGATATTGGAACCCGGCTAAAGTCGCAGTTTTCTTGACTTTCACGGCACTGACCTGATTTTCGCTCTTGTGAATTCATATTAAGGTCTGTTTTCAGTTTCTAATGACAGAAAAGAAGTTTCTGAATCGAATGATATGAGATTCAGCAGCTGTTTCTGCACCTAAAGTAAACTCAGACATGATTGAAATCAATATTTAAGAAAGCAAACCTAAAAGTAGTGTCAATAAAATGATTAATTTCAGCATTTATCATGTTATAAATGAAAACTAGAGAACTGTATCTCGAACACATTGATATAATCTATCATTTACAGCAATACATTTTTCACAGAAGAGGGTCACATATGATTAAAAACATTCTTTATGTTGCATTATAGATTCTTCAGATCAGTGTAATAAACATAAATAGATAAGGCAAATAAAATAAAGTAATAAAAAGGATAGGATTTTTTCAGACGTTTGATTAGTCAAACTATATTGAAATATGAATTAGGATAAATTGAATTTGAAATGGAATATGCAAAATTACATTTGAGTATTTGAATTTACATTCACCCATATGTGCAATATTTTATGCAAAATAAAAATGCAAATTCAAATTCTATAACAGAATTTCCATTTGCCATAAGTATTTAATTTAAATATTAAACTGAATAAGTGTTAATTATTAAAACAGAAATATACTAGCTGATATTTTTAAAGTGTTAATGCAATAAGAGTAGCAAAATGTCATTTACACTCACAATTTGAAATTTAAAACTGAATTTCCATTAAAACCTTGTGATGAATATAGCAAGTTCAGCAGGCTTCATGCTTCCATGAATAAGTGAAGGTGTCATTTTTAAATGGAAATGAAGTGACTTTGTGAGTCTGTTTTTATACACTGGTTGTATTTAGTGGCTAAAAAGTAAATAACTTTGAATGTTAAATGTCATCCAGTTTATAAAAGAACACATTTATGGTTTGGTTTTGATGGAGTAATTGAGCCTTGACAATAGGTCTATGGAGATTAATAAAATATCATAGATGATATTCTAAAAAAACAGAAAAGAAACTGTGCAGCTTAATGTTCTACAATGAAATAAAGATACAAAGCTCTTTTGTTCTAATTTTATTTGTTATTTTTATACAGAGAGAGAAAGACACAGAGGCTTTCTAAAAATGCTACACGCACCTGCTCATCATTCAGAGTTTAATGCATTCACAGTAGAAGACACTACAATCACTATAAAGAGCAGGTCCAGAATGTGCTGTGCTTATGGCTCAATGAGAGGAGAGCAGCCTCAGAGAGAGAGAACTGAATTTATATGAGGTCTCTGGGGTGGAAACCAACGTAATGACGTCCATTAGTTCATATATTCATATGATGTCTAAGAGACATACAGAACAGTCCACAGATTTAATCTGACAATAAAGTAGGATCTAGAAACAGTAGCTCAAAGTTCCCCCTGGGACATAATAACTACGAAGAGAAGTCAAGGAGTTTAATGAAGAAGGGATGTCAGATAAATTCCGGCTGTTTTTTATACTCAGAGCAGCATGACTGACAGAATTATATGAATGTTCACCACAAGTAGGAACTCTATTTAAAAGGATCTTAAACTGCTACTGAACTTTTAAAGGGCATGAATGATCTGTGATGGCTCTAATGCATTATATCCTTTTGGATAATGCACAATTACGAGTTTACACTTTCAAATAAGAGGGAATGTAATAGTTGTGGTTATGACTTCCGTGCTGAAGAAATTAGGTTTTTGCCCTGACAGATCTAAGCAGATAGAGTCTCCCATTATATTTCTCCAGAGAATCATCTTGAGAGATGAAAACTAAGGACGGAAATATGATGAGGAGAATACAAGAAATGTCTTTGCATGCACTGTGGTAACCAGATAACAAACATAAGGGCAGAATATTTATATTATTGAATGAAAGAATTCTCAGCACGTGGACAGGGGCCTGGTTGGTGATGCTGTAAAGAAGTCTGACAATGTATTAATGTATTAAATGTATTAATTCATTTAAATATGTATTAATTCATATAACCTCCTGGGACTAAGCAAATATTTTTTGTCCTTTATAGAGGTTATTTGTATTGTCTTTCAGAGCATATATGCCACATATTTCCTGATGAACACTCTCTCTTTTGTTTTGTTTTTTAAACTAGCTGACGTCACAGTTTAAAAATTATATAGGAAAAGAGTAACAATTTGTATATTATTTTGCAATTACAATTGTGTTTTGCTGATTTGCCATTTTCTTGTAAATTAAAGGGTTGGTTAACCCAAGAATGAAAATTCTGTAATTTAAAAAATATTCTTTGTTAAAGCATTAAAATCCATGAACCAAGCCAACCAGCTATGAGGTGAATCACAACATTACAGACAGTACTTAAGGGAAATAACTACAATGCCAGGAAGCACTGCGAATGACATAATCAAATTAAAAACCATGGAGAAATATAAAAGCCGTTTATTATATCTATTGAAAAAATATATTTTACATTTAATTAAAACGGTAAAAATACTGTTAAGACTTTAGATAAAGGAAGTATATTACCATCAGGTTACTCTCATGATGCTATGTGTGAACAAAATGTTTAAGTTTATGCTTGGTATATGAGCGCATACAAGGTCAGGATGCACGGATGTAAGAAGTCTTAAAAGCATAATATGATTACTATGCAATGTTTACAGGAAGCTACATCTCAAAACCCTGCCTTCATTTCCATTCAACAGCACAGCACCTCTGCAGTTTGATACTATTGTGCAGCATCTTGTGTTTAAACCTACTGCAAAAAAATGTTCTGTGTGATCGGACCTTTACGCCTGTGACTGAGAAGTCAAATAAAGGTTGTTAAATTGCACAGACAGTGAAACTAAATAGCTTTTCCTCATCCAGGCGGATGAAGACAACAACAGTGTTTAAAGGTCATTTACAACGACTGGCATCACAGAGTTTACTAGTATTTTGGAGCTCATGTTTGAATGGTCCCTTAACAGAAAAAAGCCAGAACACCACCGCTTGTGTGAATAGAATGTTTTTGTATTTAAGGGAAAGCCAATCTGGTAATTTTACGGTACTTTACAGGATTTAATGTGTGTAAGGGGCTTATAATGATTCTTGTACAAGAAAGAAAAAAATCTATGCCCTCTGTTGAGGACAAGTAGTCTTTCACTACATAGCCGAACAGGATAAAAAACGATCTAGGCTCTCAGCAGTTTCCCTGTGATCTGAAGAAAAATTGTCAAAGACAATAGGAGCTGTCATTTCAGTGCTGACTTTAACTTCCTCTGCAATAATTCAAAGACACTCTCTGCCTTTTACTCTTTCTCTCTCTCAGTTTATATTCTATATCCAAAGTATTGGTTTATTCCTAGAAACCCATTTAAAGGGAAATAAAGGTACTATTCAATAATAAAATAGTGACATAGCCCAAAAGACATAGACAAAAAGAAATATACATTGGAAAGTGTTTTCCTCTGATGTAAAGAACAGAAATTTGACTCACAAATCAAAGTCCATCATTAATGTGGGATTTAAAGCTGAAGAGGGTAATTTCTATGCCACTGCCACCACCAAATGGAAGTGTAAAAATAATAAATGCTTCAAACAGGTTTAACTCTCCCTGTCTGCCATTGGTCAGTCAACACATGGCCCCGCCCCAACCTCAATCTATTGGCTAGTTGGGAATATTAAACAAATAGTGTCACCAAGCAAAAGTGTGAATCAACTTAATAGCATACATATAATTGTTTAATGGCATATTTTTTGCAGCCCTCTGTATAAAACATTATTTTGCTTTAAGCAAAGGGCTTTTTTCCTTTTACTGAGGTTTCAAATGGAGATTATGATAAGCAAAACATTAACCAACACCACAACATTCAGTAAACATAACTCACAGCCATTCTCAGGTTCATTGAACTACTATTAACACATAAAGGTCACACACTCACCGTCCTTGCGGTGGTAGGTGATCTCCACTTTGCGTTCCTCCGAGCCCAGGAGAGCCTGTGCTACCTGCGCAATAGCATGCCGCTTGGTCAGCTGTCCGTGCAGGAAGTCGCAGGTGCACGGCTTCTGCATGACGTCCGGCCGGGAAAACCCTGTCATCTCACAGAAGCCATCATTGCAGTAGATGATGGCACAGTTCTGGACACGTGCATTGGCTATGACAAATCTCTTGTCTGTAGAAACAGGCAGAAAAGAGAATTTTTGCTATAAAGAAAAGTGTGTACAAGTAGTGGAGGTGAAAAGATATAGTAAATCGTTTTCAAATCTTTTATAAAAATGTTAGATTTTCCTGCCATATGAGCACTTGTGCTTTTGGCAGAGTGTACCTTTAGATTAGCAAATGTAAGGTTGTAAATTTAAGCCATAAGGCCAGAAAGCCTTGCCAAATTTTATGACGTTACACTGGCTATGTTTACATGGATGCTTTTGGTTTAAATGGGAATGAAATCCTTCTGATTGATGAATCTGAACGTAGTATTTACATGAACGCTATATAAAGTGATCAGGTTGATGTGCACGTTTTACATGTCACAAGTTTCAATATTGGATTTGATTTTTTGACATCCACACACTGCATGAATAAACAGAGTTTCTAGATGTTTGCACATACTATTCTCCTACCATTGCTTCTTTTCTTAGTTTTTAAATAGCAGACTTAAAATTTATCTATTTTGGGACCTAATTAGGAGACAAAGAGCACAAGAAGCTTTGCGCCGTGCTGCTTTTATCAAGCAGTGAAATGGCCCAAACAAGCCGTCTGTGAATGAGAGTATGAAGTGAGGACTGATGGGACTTTGTTCTGCGCTACTTCACAGACGATGAGTGGAAGGAGAATTTTAGAATAACATGACACTCATTTATGACACTTGATTCTACAATGACAACAGCTCCTTCCATGCTCATTACTAAATTTATGTGCCATTGCACATACACAGTACTTTTCAGTTTTGGTTTTCAATCCAATCAAGGATTTACATGTCCTCTCAATCAGATTAGAAAGGATCTACACCACTCCTTCCAATCCGATCGAAATTTCATTTGTATCAAACTCAATAGAATCAATTAAGGTATTTACATGAAGGCTTTTCAGTCTGATTGAGCCATCACTCTGATTACTAATTGATTATTTGGTACTATTCACACCAATAAGCATAAGCAAATAAGCACAAAAAAAAAAACCTTTTTGCGTTTGTATAATACTCAATCAAGCATTAGTGGCATAATGTTGATTACCACTTGTCTCTCCTTTTCTTTAAAAAAGCAAAAATCCAGGAGGCACTTACAATGGCAGTGAATTGGGCTAATTTGTACACTTCAGTACTGCAAAATTACAGCCACAAGACACAAGCAATATATGCTAACATGATTTTACTTTGAAAACACATTTAGTAACCTTTTTCCTGTAAAAACGATTTGAACAGCTTCACAGCTCATATTTGAACAGAAGAACTGATGTAGCCTACAGTACTGTATAGTACTTTTACAAAATATGCTTCCCTTTTTTTTAATTCTCCAAAATTGTCCCAGTTTATTTCCATTTTAAGAACCTCACCTCTTCCTCTATTTAAAGGAATAAAGCCTAAATTATTTTTTGTGGTAACCAACCCTGAGCACAACTGAACCTGGAACGTTCCTTTAAAACACATTTACGCAAGTGGACTTGTCACCAAATGCTCTTAATGTTTTGTCAACCAAAAACTGTCCTTAACAGTTATATTTGAGAGAAAACAGCAGAGACAGTAAGGCATGGAAGAGTGATATTTTGGCAGTGGACACTTGGCCCCTCAGGTAGTGTGAGTAAACACATTAACACTCAAACACAACACAAACGGTGACATTTTCAGATGCTGACATGATGTTAGCTGAACACTGGGTGACAGAAACGGACAGTTCCCTCCCTAAGGACTAATGGAGAAAGAGTCCAAACACTATCCAAAATCTATTGCGCTGTTAACCACTTAACTAATCAATGTTTATATCAATGAGAAACGGTAATAGTACAGCGCTAATAAATCAAAGTATCTATTTCTAAGTTTGGACACAGAAGGAAGGCTAAAATAAGTTACACGGTCAATGTGTGGAGGTAAATTATCCCTATTTGGAGGTCACACTAAACAATAAACCGCAATTGAATCGCACCACATGCAGCTCTTATTGTTGCAATGAAATACACAAACAAACGCTGCTGCAACATCTGGAAGACGACACTCACTTTGACCCTCGAATTTGCGGATGATAATCCCGAGAAACGTGTTCTGTGGCGCGACGTGACCTCGTCTCACCGGCATGACTGACGGCTGGTTGTGCGCCTTTGAATCCGTTGGATGAGCTTCACGAGCGCAGCGCGAGGAAACGTGTTTCTTTGTGGGGGGTCATTCCGGCGACGTCTTCTCTTTCTTTCCACTGTTAGATTGTCGCTTTCCGTGATTCATTCCCGTTTTTGTCTTCATCGGTAGTCGCTGTTTGAAACGAAAGACGAGAAAACGAGGCGTTTCAATCGAACTGAAACCCACAGATGTGACAAACGGCCACAAACTGACAGCAGTGACGTCTGTCTCTCTCTCTGCGAGGGGCCCTCGCGCACTGCGCGCGACGCTGTGCAAGGAGACGCGCGAGGAAACGGTATCTGTGTTGCGCGAGAGAACCCCAGGAGGAGGGCACAGTTCACACAACACGTGGGGGTTTCTTTTACCACCTTTAAGATATCCATGACAGTGAACTTACTAAATTAGACAGGTCAATTTACAGTGTTATCTGGATCTATAAATTAAAGAGCGTTTATGCAAAAAATGCGACAGCAAATGTAAATTTTAGCGTGTCAAAACATGAAAAGTAAATAAATTCGACATTTGCAAAGTGTTATTCGCATGTGTGGTAAATCTGGGACTGTCCATGGTGCTGGAAATACTCCGGAACGACAGCGTTCCTCCAATAATAATAAAAAAAGGATAATTTGACTGAAGAAGAGAAATTGTACACATTAATAATTTAGAATACAGAAAAGCTTTTTATCAAAAGAACAGCCTTTACTATAAAAATCGGTTTTCAATAAAACACAATCAGCATGCAAAAAATCCAAATGGCGAGTAAGGGAGGAAGGAAAGTGTTCAAACGTGTTTATTTTTTAAATAAAAATAAAAAACAATTTGGAAAACGGATAACATAGCCTTTGTGTTACTAGAAAGAACCAAACGTTTGCGTCTATCCACCAAAACACGCTCTTTATAAATAAATATTTAATGTAAGGCCTTGTAGAAAACGACCGCGTGCGTGCGTGCGGCGTCCTACAACTGCAAGACAAAGAAATGACGCCAGCACTTTCCACTGCTTGAACGCTGACTGGTTTACTGCAATTAAATGTTTGTTAGGAGATCATTATAGCCTCTTCGTGACCTCTGATGTCACGGAAATATGAGGAAAACCCCCGCTGAGGAAAGGATAAAAGAAGAAAAAACAGTGCTGGCATCTAGTGGTGAAAGCAAGAGAATGCATTATAAAAGGCAGGCTATTTACTTACCAGCTTGCAATAAAATTAGTCAAAAAGTGTACAGTAAACAGAATTGAATTGTTCAAAAGTTTAGAAATGGCAAGTTCTTTCAAATATTTTTGGCATTATTTTTTGCTCACCAAGGCATTTATTTGATTAAAAATAAACAGTGACATTGTAAATAATGACAATTTAAAACAACTGTTTAAAATATTCATGTGATGGTAAAGCTGAATTTCCAGCATCATTACTGCAGTCTTCAGTATCACATGCTCCTTCAGAAATCATTCTAATATGCTGGTTTACTGCGTAAGAAATCTTTCTTATAATTATTAATATTTTAGTATTATTAAATTAAAAACAGTTGTGCTGCTTATTATTTTTGTGGAATATGTTACCTTTTTGTGATAAATAGAAAGCATTTATAACAGCATTTATTCAAACTAAAAATCTTATGTAACATAAATGTCTTTACTGTCACTTTTGACCAAACGAATGCGTCCTTACTGAATAAAAGTATCCATTTCTCGCTCTTAAAATCTTACTGACCCCAAAAAATAGATTACTGTGCAGTGTGTGAGAGAGAGAAAATGAAAGTATCAGGCATGCTTTGGAACTGAATGTAAATCAATAAAGTGATACAACTGAAGCACTTACAGTAAATCATCTCCTCATTAATTATCAGTGCGACTCATCAATATTCAACTGTATGCAATATTCACAAGAATGAAACTTAGAAAGTGACACAGACCCCTTTGGTAATGTCTGCTCCTCTGTAATGGAGAGGTTTAGGCACATAAGACGACACGTGTGTATGTGTGTGCGTACCAATCTGCATGTGTATATTTGAGTCACTGTGGGAAACTAATTTGTATTTTCTCACTTCCCTGCAATCCAATTTGATCTCCGTCCATTATTAAAACAACTAGAAAGGGAAGGACACAGGAGAGAGATTTTACTTGTTTTTATAGGTTTGAGATCTATAAAGTCTGATCATGTTTGTGGAAGTGATTCATGGCATGAACAAAGGAGATCTCTGAGGACCTCAGAAAAAGAGTTGTTGTTGCTTATCAGGCTGGAAAATGTTACAAAATCATCTCTAAAGAGTTTGGACTCCACAAATCCACAGTTGGACAGATTGTGTCCAAATGGAACACAAGTCGTTCTACCAAAGAATGGTTAAAGAAGAACAAAGTTAATGTTTTGGAATTGCCGACTCAAAGTCTGGACTTAATCCAACTGAAATGTTGTGGAAGAAGCAAGCAGTTCATGGGGGAAACCCACCAACATCACAGATGTTGACATGGCTCTGTACTGAGAAATGGGCTAAAATTCCTATAAGCTGTTGTGCAGGACTGATCAGCAGTTACAAGAAACGTTAAGCTGCAGTTATTGCTGCAAACCAAATACTGAAAGAAAAGATTCACATAGTTTTGCCACTGACATATATAAAACTGGATTGTTTTTCTCAATAAATAAATGACAGTGTATATATTTTTGTCTCATTTGTTTCATTCTCTTTGTCAAATTTCAGGACTTCTAATGAAAATCTAATGATATTTTAGGTCATATATAGGAAGTTCTAAAGGGTTCACAAACTTTCAAGCAGCACAGTATATTTTCACTAATTAACTAACTCACAAACTAAAAGTAATTCATAAAAAAAAAATAATAATAATAATTTTTGCCAAGATAATCCATCCACCTCACAGGCGTGGCATATCAAGATGCTGATCAGACAGCATGATCATTGCACAGGTGTGCCTTAGGCTGGCCACAATAAAAGGCCACTCTAAAATGTGCAGTTTTACTGTATTGGGGGGTTCCTGGGGGGTCCGAAAACCAGTCAGTATCTGGTGTGACCACCATTTTCCTCATGCAGTGCAACACATCTCCTTCGCATAGAGTTGATCAGGTTGTTGATTGTGGAATGTTGGTCCACTCCTCTTCAATGGCTGTGCGAAGCTGGATATTGGCAGGAACTGGAACACGCTGTTGTATAAGGCGATACAGAGCATCCCAAACATGCTCAATGGGTGATATGTCCAGTGAGTATGCTGGCCATGCAAGAACTGGGATGTTTTCAGCTTCCAGGAATTGTGTACAGATCCTTGCAAAATGGGGCCGTGCATTATCATGCTGCAACATGAGGCGATGGTCGTGGATGAATGGCACAATAATGGGCCTCGGGATCTCGTCATGCTATCTCTGTGCATTCAAAATGCCATCAATAAAATGCACCTCTGTTCGTTGTCCATAACATACGCCTGCCCATACCATAACCCCACCGCCACCATGGGCCACTCAATCCACAACGTTGACATCAGCAAACTTCTCGCCCACTCGACACCATACACGCTGTCTGCCATCTGCCCTGTACAGTGAAAACTGGGATTCATCCGTGAAGAGAACACCTCTCCAAAGTGCCAGACGCCATCAAATGTAAGCATTTGCCCACTCAAGTCGGTTACGACGACGAACTGCAGTCAGGTCGAGACCCCAATGAGAACGACGAGCATGCAGATGAGCTTCCAATGGCCAATTGCACGCTCCCTCAAAACTTGCGACATCTGTGGTACTGCTGTGTGATAAAACAGCACATTTTAGAGTGGCCTTTTATTGTGGCCAGCCTAAGGCACACCTATGCAATAATCATGCTGTCTTCTCAGCATCTTGATATGCCACACCTGTGAGGTGGATGGATTGACTTGGCAAAGGAAAAGTGCTCACTAACACAGATTTAGAAAGATTTGTGAACAATATTTGAGAGAAATAGGCGTTTTGTGTACATAGAAAAAGTCTTAGACCTTTGAGTTCAGCTCATGAAAAATGGGGGCAAAAACAAAAATGTTGCGTTTATAATTTTGTTCAGTATATATATATATATATATATATATATATATATATATATATTAGTGCTGTCAAACGATTAATCGTGATTAATCGCATCCAAAATAAAAGTTTTTGTTTACATAAAATTTGTGTGTGCTGTGTATATTTATTATGTGTATATAAAGACACACATATATATTTTTGAAAATATTTACATGTAGTTTCGTATATATATTTTCATATAAATTATATCATATATAAAGATATTTAATATATAAACATAACACATTTAATTTTCCCTAAATATATACATGCATGTGTTTGTATTTATATATATATATATATATATATATATAAACAAAAACTTTTATTTTGGATGCGATTAATTGCGAGTAATCGTTTGACGGCAGTATATATATATATATATATATATATATATATATATATATATATATATATATATATATATAAAATAGTAGTTTTTATAAAATTTTTAAAATTAATTTCCAAATTAATGTAAAATGAATTACAAATCTAATCTGTGAAAATTAATTTTCTCACATTGATTAAAATGAATAAAAATTTAATGAATCCAACATCTAAATTCACATACAGTGCACCTAAATTCACATACGGTCATGCTATAAGTTAATGTAGCATACCTTCATGTAACTTTTCTCTGTCTGAAGAAACGCTGACATCTTTGATTTCATATGCGTGAAATTTCCTTTGCACTTAGGATTTAGCCATGGTGGTGTGTCTTGCTACTTGATTGAGTTTGCAACTTTGTGCACAATATTTATTTCTTTTGCATGTAAATCTGTATCTTCAGATAGAGAGATGTTAATTTACAACATTTACAGTACGTTTACATTCACATTCATCCAAAGCCTCGTGAATAAGTGAGGAATACAATAATGCAATTCATCCACGAGAAGCACATGAGTGCTAAATTGCTTAAAAAAATCCAAAGTTTTAAACATAAAAGTTCTTGATCATTTTTAAATGGTCATTTGTTAATTCACTCAGTGCTGAGTTTGCCAGACTTTACCCTACTGGCTTTCGTTTCTTACTTTCAAATATTTACAGAGTGGATATTTAAAGAGCTCTAAAGAAACCTTACACAGCCTCTAAGATTTCGTCAGTCAAACCATTATCAATTAAACACAGGCTCAGTCCCACAGTTTGCAATTTAAGCACTGTTTTGATTGTATGTCTGTATCACTGAAACATGGTCTGACATCTAACCTCTGCCCTCGTGATGATGGCAATCAGCTGTCTGACCGTAACAGTGTTGAATGCAGATAGCTGTACAGTTTGTACAATTGGGAGAAAACAGTTAAAGGGATACTCCAGGCATAAAGGATAATTATTTCATCATTTACTCACTCTCATACCATCCCATATTTATTTCTTTCCTCAGATAAACACAAAGATTTTTTAGACAAATAATCCATCACTGTGAGTCCATATAATGTACAGGATGCTCAAAGATGATGCTTCAAAAACTAAAAAGTGAATAGAAAGTGTACAAAAAGTGAACATTACAGAATACGATGGTAATCCAGCTGATGTTTTTTGAAGCTTCCGGCCAACTCATACATGCTTTGCATAAACATCAGAAATTACAAGTAAAGTTAATTATGATTAAATTAAATTAAATATAAATATTTGAAGAAATTATAAATGACAGAAAAATACATATTAAATCTAGACAGTAATGTTTATATATAAAAAAACCAATAAAAATGATAAAGGTGGGTAATAGAATTACTAAAAAGGAAGAATGAAATTTTAAAAAACAAAAGCGAATTCAAAATATTAATTAAACTATAATAGTGTATAATACTAAAATAACACTGTCAGAATGTGTGATCGAGAAATCTGAACATAACAAGAAGATTTTCATTTACTGTAAGATTAAAGATTACTATTTACATTGGAATGCAGTTCTAATGTTGTACAGAATCTCCTCCAACAGCAGATGGCAGCACATTTACATCTATTATACCTACTCAACATTTTTAACTCAAGTTAAATAGCAGGAGTGAAAGCTGTTGTATTTGAATTACTGCATGTATCAGGTATCAATTTGTTTTATTATATAAATACATGCTGCATGATTTAGATACTGCATTATAATTACAGTAATTATACATTTCTGTACATTGACATTCTCCTCTGTGTGAAGCAATACACTGCCCTATTTTTATTTCCAAAAAGTATAATTTCTTATCTAATGAAATTGATAATTGAAGACTCTTTAAGTAATTAAGATGACGGCGTCATCTGTTTGGGTTGCGCTGTAGGTAGAGGCACAGCCACGGGTAGAAATCGAAGAGATCTAAATTATTCAGGATTTAGGTGTTTGCTTATGCTCCCTTCATTCACATCGTTTCAAACAAACAGGCACAAACACCCACACATAAGACCTCCGCTCCAATTTGCAACTCATTGTTAAATGAAAATGTTTAATTATAATATAATGGATTTAATCTCGTCCCCCCGTCTAGCTGAAAACAAAGATAAAAGAATAATTATATAAATAATTCCCCACATTTACAAAGTCTGTTTAAAGCGAACTTTTGATTGAAAACAGTTTGATTGATTTTTTCCTTTTGAGAAAGAACGTAATTAAGAGCCCTCTTCAACAGTTAAAGACATGACAGTCCAACCTTAATTTTCTTTCATTAACATGAGTAAAATCATCATTTGTCCCCCAATTGCAGTTTGTCTCTATTGGCAACTCAACGATTTCCAAATGATCATGTCTTATTTTCATTCTTTTGATTATGCTACCCACGCTAGATCTGCATTTTAGGATATTAATGTGAACTCGAGAAGTGTTAAGATGCTCATGGGTAGCTCACACGAAGTAGGTTGGGAGGTTAACATCTATACAACATCTTGCTATTTTTTTTTTTTATTATTGTTACAATTGGAGATTTTATGACCATATTATGCAACAGACTACATGAAATGTAAAAAATTGTAAAAAAAAAAAGAAACAAGAAAAAAGAGAGATATGATTGCTGGCCTTTTATAAATTTAAATTTAAATCTAAAATTTAAATCTTTAAAACATTTTTATGCATCAACTATCCATATATTCTGCACAGTTCACCCAAAAATGAAAATTCGATCATAACACACTCACCCTCAGGTTTCTTCTGTTGAACACAAAAGAAGATATTTTGAAGAATGCTTGTAACCAAACAGTTGCTGGTCCCAACTGACTTACATAACATGGAAACAAATACTATGGAAGTCGATGGGGACAGCGATTGGTTACCCACACTTTTCAAAATGTCATCGTTTGTGTTCAGAAGACAGAAATGCATAAATATTTGGAACAGTGAGGACATTTTCAGGATTTTCATTTTTGGATGACCTATCCCTTAAATTCTTTTATTGACTGAATGACACTCTAAAAAAATGCTGAGTTAAATACAACACAGTGCTGCGTAAATATTGGATAGAACACATGCTGGGTTGTTTTCAGTCAACAGTTGGGTTAAATATTTAACCCAATCTTCTGGGCAGTAACCCAAGCGCTGGGTATACAACCCAATCGCTGGGTTCCCTTCCATGAACTCGAGCTGCATCGGAAACGCTAGGGGAACGCCTTCAGCGTGACCGCGCTCTGAATACATGTGTAATCTGTCCAATGGAAGGGCGAGACGTCACGGGCGGGTGACGTAATCGACCAGGAAGCATAAAAGCACATGCGGTGGAAGCGGCATAAGCTCCACAATGTGTGCAAGCACTTGGGCGAGAGCAGATCGCATTACAGGCTGTATGTTCCTCCCTGCAAACGTTACATCACTGCTGGGGATACACAGTCCGTGTGTGGTCTGCTTGAGAGCAGAGCACGCAGAGTCCGTTCTCGAGGGAGCTGACTGTCCGCTTTGTGAGCGTTTGTCACTGCGTCTGCTTGCTCTCGGATGGCTCTCTTTGAGGAGTGAGCTTTCACTAGCGTTTCTCACGGTGCTGGTCCCGCTTCTGCCGAAGAAAAAGAAAAAAAAGCGGAGCGGCGGCTGCGCTCGTGGGAATCGCACATGGATCAGGTGGAGGGAATGAAGATGGGCGAGCCCCTATCTTCTTCCTTTCCCATCAGATCCAGCGCCCGCTCTCTGGGATCGGAAGCCCGCCCCGCGGTTCTTCCCCCCAGAGAAAGGGCTCGACGCTCCGCCTGTCTTCCTCTGAGGAGGTGGACGTGAAGGACGTCGATGAGCTTTGTAAAGCTGCAGTGTTTGCAAATGCATATTATGAATGACGATATCATTATATTCGTGCCGTCAGCTCTAAGTAATGGGGCTGATTGTGCTTCTCCCCGCCGTACATCAGAGGCCAGTCTCTCGAGACTGGTTCCCTTAGTAGACCATCTGGCAGCGTGGAAACTACTGCCAATGTGTCTCAGCGGGTCCTGTGTACTGTAGAGAACGGCAATCGTATTTAGTTCGGCGCTCCGCCGCTGCCTTTCAACGGGGTGATTCCCACGTTGGTGGGCCCCGAGCAGGGTCTGGTCATGGAACAGGAAATAGACACTCTCTTGAGGAAGGAGGCCATCGAGGTAGTCCCTCCTCACGAAAGAGAGTCCGGGTTCCCAAGAAGGATGGAGGGTTGCGTCCCATTTTAGATCTGCATCAGTTGAACCGCTCAGTCAGCAGACTGAAGTTCAAGATGCTCAAAACTCAAACAGGTAAGTATCTCAGATCAAGTCCGAGGACTGGTTTGTCACGATCGATCTAAAGGACGCACACTTCCACGCCTCCATCCTTCCCACTCTCAGGAAGTCCCTGAGGTTTGCTTTTGGGGGCAAAGCTTACCAATATCAGGTTCTTCCCTTTGGCCTTGAAACTCTCACCCCGCACTTTTACATCAACGATTGGTTGATTCTAGCTCAATCGGAGCAGCTGGCGATTCGACATCTAGATGTCGTTCTCGTGCACTTTAAAGAGCTGGGGTTGAGACTGAACGTCAAGAAAAGTGTGCTTTCTCCAGTACAGAGAACCACTTATCTAGGCGTGGTGTGGGATCTGACCACGATGCAGGCACGCATGTCCCCTGCTCAGTTTGAGTTGATCCTCACGTCAGTCAAGAGAGTGAGAGAAGGCCAGTCACTCACTGTCAAGCAGTTTCAAAAACTGCTGGGTCTGATTGCAGCTGCGTCCAACGTGATATCTATTGGCCTGCTGTACATGAGACCCCTACAGTGGTGACTCAGAACCAAGGGGTTCTCCCCGAGGGGAAACCCACTTCGCATTCAAGGTCACGAGGCGATGCCTACGTGCCTTAGACATGTGGAGACGTTCTTGGTTCTCGTCTCAGGGCCCGGTGCTCGGAGCTCCTGTTCGCCGCATAATGCTAGCGACGGACGCATCCCTCGTTGGGGAGCGGTCATGAGTGGCCACCCTGCCCGTGGTCTGTGGAGTGGTCGCCATCTCACATGGCACATCAACTGCCTGGAGATGCTGGCCATGCTTCAAGCACTCAGACACTTTCTCCCAGACCTAAGAGATCGCCATGTGTTGGTGCACACCGACAACACAGCGGTGGTCTCTTACATCAACCACCAGGGAGGTCTGCGTTCGTGCCCCTTGTACAAGCTGGCGCACCAGATCCTTGTGTGGTCCCAGGGCAGACTTTGCTCGCTGAGAGCTGTCTACATCCCTGGGTATCTCAATATGGGAGCAGACATCCTGTCGAGGCAGGGGCCGAGGCCCGGGGTCATCCAGCTCCTCTGGGACTGGATGCTATGGTACAGAATTGGCCAAGGCTTCGTCTGTACGCCTTTCCCCCGATCGCTCTGCTCCCGGGAGTTCTGGCAAGAGTGCGCCGGGACGAGGTTCGTCTACTACTGATAGCACTGTTCTGGCCGGGCCGAGTATAGTTCTCTGACCTGATTTCTCTCCTCGACGGCTTTCCATGGGAGATTCCTGTCAGGAGAGATCTCCTCTCACAGGCGGGGGCCACTATTGTCCACCCTCGCCCGGAGCTGTGGAAGCTGTGGGTGTGGCCTCTGAGGAGGCACAGCTCATAGCTTCCGATCTCTCAACCGAGGTTGCTGAGACCATCCTCCAATCCAGAGCTCCCTCTACAAGGAAACTTGTCACTTCATGGTGTGGAGACCGCCACCTTGACCCAGTTAACTGCCCGATTGTTACAGTGCTGGAGTTCCTGCAGGCCCGTTTCTCTGCAGGGGTAACCTACGTGACGGCTTTATCGGCCTACAGCACCCTTCTCGGTGGCCTCTCAATGGGTAGGCACCCCCTAGTACATGTTTCCAGAGGATGTAACCCTGGTTCCCTGAAGGGAACGAGACGCTGCGTCTCTAGGCCATACTTCCAGCATCCCTGCCGGCGGTTGCTTCATTCCTAGAAGCTGATGCCGGTTCCACCGCACGTGCTTTTATGCTTTCTGGTCGGTTACGTCACCCGCCCGTGACGTCTCGCCCTTCCATTGGACAGATTACACATGTATTCAGAGCACGGTCATGCTGAAGGCGTTCCCCCTAGCGTTTTCGACACTGTGTCTCGTTCCCTTCAGGGAACGAGGGTTACATACGTAACCTGAGACGTTCGTCCATATTTCACCCAGCGCTGGATTGTATTTAACCCAGCATTTTTTAGAGTGTAGTTGTTTATATCAGTACAGATAGAAGTCTGGTATGTGTTCAGAATTAAATATGGTTAAACAAAGAAACAGCTGTACTGAGACTAAGCAAGTACGGAGAGAATAAAAAAAAGAGAAAAAAGTAAATGAATGCTATATCAAGATACTGAATCAATCTGATTCGCTCTCACAGTAAGATGGATGGCAAGACATGTTTTCTTGTTTTATCTTTGTCTCATCTGTTCTTGCCGTTTGTAGAACATCAGTCAAAATGACTGAGTCATAAAGACATATGTCAATCATCTTCTTGTTTATAACCTCTCGATGGAACGACTCAACTCCTGCTTGAACTCAGAGCGGTTCTCAAACATCACGAGTCAATCAGCTCCACTCCAGAGGTGGGCTGGGGGAAGGGTTGAAGAGTTGTTTAGTCATAATGGTGGGCTCGCTCATGACACATGCATTTACAGCTGTGGTTATTAACTACTTTGTCCAACACTAAAACTTTGAGGCTCTGTGTTTTAAAGGTAGTCCATCCTTAATACATTTCCTGTTCCACCCGCATGATCAGCCAATCGGAACAGAGCTTAATGAATCCCCTGCAAGGTTAATTTGCTCAGTAATGGCATTAAACAGATATATGGAAACAGTTTCTCCTCTAAATACCAATTCATTACATCTACGCTTATTAAGAGCGAGGACTATGAAATTATGGCCAGCATTGCCACATTAAGAGTCATTAGCTCCACACTCTCGTGTTTGCCTCGGCGAGGCTTGTCAGCGAAAGCGAAAAGGGGCTGGAGCTCCTTCCACCGAACACCCGTAATTACTTCTCACAGTAACCTTCTATACAAACCTCATATTTTCATAATTTTGCCCCACATTTGCATCTTTCCATCCCTCCATTGCATACTTAGTCAAGGTCTGCGAGTGGGCCGACCCATTTGAGCGGGAAAATGAAGTGATTAACGGAAAGAGCTCTTCCTGACTGAGGGGTTTGAAGAAATGGATTTGTGGCATAAAAAAGAGATTTAATACAGAAAAAAACTCATTATTCCAACCCACTCATTTTTTGTTAGCGTTCTTTATACGAGGTTGTAACATTTCTCTCTCTCTCCGAGAATTTGCCACTTCAAACTGTGTCTCAAGGTTATGTGTGTCTAATGTTAAGCTTTAATTTTAATTTTCAGCCCTCATCCTCAATTAGATTTCTCTACCTGAGAAGGTACGTGTGTGTGTGTGTGTCTGTGTGTGTGTGTATGCTGGGGCTCCATACAGGCTTGATTAGAATGGTGCTGTTGTGGTTTGAAGGGCGGTAATTACATAGTTTCTCTCCTCTTTCTCTCAACCCTCTTTGGTCACCCTCAACCGCTGATTATAATGGATCATAGATTTTTCTTTATTGGCTTTTGTTTTATAGAGCCGATTAAACAATAATAACAATAAAAGATGCAATTAATTGCAAAGGTAATTAATGGTAGTTGTGATGGCCATCAGTGTGTATGCCTGTGTGTGTTTTCAGCTATGCAATTTCATAATTACCCACCACACACACGCACGCATGTTCGGAGAGCTAGAAAGCTTTGATAGATGTGTAATGCTGAAGCACTAAAACGGAGGCGAATTAAACTCATAATGTAATTAAACAAAACTGCTATGCATAATTATTTGCGAAAAGCTGATTGCAAAAGCTGGGGGTGTAATGATGTCAAACTTGGTGCTGGCTGAGGACATTAAGCATGTGAAGATATTAACAGTCTTTTGGAAAAGCATTAAATTGACATCCTTATCGACACAAGTTATTAAAGTGGTTCGGATTAGCTGCCTCTCAAAGATTCAAAGATACATCTGTGTGTGTGTGTGTGTGTGTGTGTGTGTGTGTGGCGTTTCTGTCCTAGACTGAAACGCGCAAAGAAGGATTTGTGATTATTCGCTAGGGTTAGTCTGAGATTGGCTTTCCAAAGCGTAGGAAACAGAATCGTCCATTCTGAACACAGAAGCAGAGAGACTGTTCAGCCGTCAACCCCACTTGACTTTCTTGGAGAGAGCCCTTTCTGTCTCCCTCCCTCTTTCTCACACGCGCACACGCCGCTGACATGCATATTGACCCCAAAGTTGCATGTGCTCACTGAATTCAGATGGTATGCTAATTTACAGAGCACAGAGAGCACGCGTGTAGCGGCTGTGCCATCTCGCCTCGTGACTGTTCGCTGTATGGCAAGCCGTTTTGACTTTTATTCCTTCTCAGGATATGAATTCTTGATATCAACAATTCAAGTGAAGTGAAGTGAAGTGACATTCAGCCAAGTATGGTGACCCATACTCGGAATTCATGCTCTGCATTTAACCCATCCAAAGTGCACACACACAGCAGTGAACACACACACACACCGTGAACACACACCCGGAGCAGTGGGCAGCCATTTTATGCTGCAGGGCACCTCAGTCGTGGTATTGAGGGTGGAGAGAGCGCTGGACATTCACTCCCCCCACCTACAATTCCTGCCGGCCCGAGACTCGAACCCGCAACCTTTGGATTACGAGTCCGACTCTCTAACCATTAGGCCACGACTTCCCCTGTTGATTTCACTAGTTAAATGTCATTCAAAATCAATTGTTGATATCAAGAATTAGTGTCTGTTCTTGATATCAACAATTTTATTGTTGATATCAACAATTGAATTCTTGATATCAACAATTTAGTTCTTGATATCAACAATTTAATTATCACTAGTGACAATGTTAATTTCTGATATCTAGAATTAAATTGTTGATATCAGAAATGACCCTCCCAATTGTTGATATCAGAAATACATTTTCAGATATCAGAAATGAACATTGTCACTAGTGACAATTAAATTGTTGATATCAAGAACTAAATTGTTGATATCAAGAATAGACATTTTTACTAGTAAGAATTGTATTTCTGATATCTGATATTGGAATTTAAACTAGTAAGAATTTCAACTTGATATCAACAATTGATTTTGAATGGCACACTGTAAAAAAAAAATCCATAAAATTTACGGTAAAAACTGGCAGCTGTGGTTGCCAGAATTCTACCGTAAAAAATACGGTAGCAACGTTTTAGGTTTTACGTTTTTAACTTAAATTTACAGTTAACCCTCTAAGCGCCAAAGTCGCAAAATTGCGACAAGACGTCATACTTCATGAAATGGGCTGTAGTTCCTAATCTGGTGTAATGGCTCATTTGTATTCCCTTCCACTAGATGGCAGACATGTAGTACTTCGATTCTAGACCAAAATTGTTCGAGGAAATAGCATAGTAAGTGAGCTATCGTGTCATTAATGCGGAAGCAATTCAGTTCATAGCGTCTGAGTAAATTGTGAGATTTGTGAGAGAAAATCGCCAAACGGCTAATAAAAAGTTGTACTGTGAGGATGTGTTGCAAATGTTATTGGCCGATTCTGACTCTGAAGGGGAATATTTGCCTTTTGGAAATGACGATCGGCCGTCTAATGATCGCGCTTCTCCCGGTACACCTTTTCCGCGCAATTGTGCCGCTGCGCAAGGCGCGATCGTTCACAAAGCACAAACAAGTGATCATTTCAACACTTTGCCCAACGGGGATGGGGGGTGGCAGGGGTGGACGTGGTCTTAGTGTCCATAGGAGAGCTGTTTCTCTCTGATGATCGGCCAGATTGCGCTGTTTGTTCTGATCGCGCGCGCTCTAAGTGCCGCCGGCAGACAGTACAGGTGCGGTGTGTGGGGTCGGTCTGTGCGCTGTGCCATGCAATGAGAGGTACCATACTCTCAAGAACTATAAACTGTCACATAGATACCTGATTGGACAGATAGCTGGTCAACTGATCAAAAAATAGGCACATGTATTTTACTATGGCACAGTAATATAGTAATAATTTACTACTTTCTCCTGTTTTACTGTTGATTTCCTCTTTTCCTGATCATTTGGAATGAGGATAAAAAGACAAAAAAACAACAACAACATGCAAATAAGTTCAACCATCCATTCAATATCTATTATTTCCTGAATATTACTGATGAACTGATCAAAAAGTAGGCTACTGCTCACATGCGTTTTACTACTATATAGTAATAGGCACATGTATTTTACTATGGCACAGTAATATAGTAATAATTTACTACTTTCTCCTGTTTTATTGTTGGTTTCCTCTTTTCTGGTCATTTGGAATGAGGAGAAAAAGACAAAAAAAACAAAAAAAAAAATCAAACATCAATTCAATATCTACTATTTCCTAAATATTATGAAATTCAAGCCCTGATGACGTCATAATATGCAAATTAGATGAGTATATTTACACCCCACATAAACTTTCGGTAATGCCCAACATTTTTTTAATTTACAGTAGATCTCTATCTTTAAGCCCTTTCAAGCCACAAGCTTTTGAAATCTTGATGTCAAAATCCAGCATTTTTTCCAAAAAACCCTGGCGCCTAAAGGGTTAAATACAGTCATTTCTTTAACTGATATAATCTTAATATACCAACCTATTAAAGTACTGAAATCTGTTTTGTTCCTTTGAAATACACTGATAACCACCAAATGCAGGTGATGATGAGAAAGTCACATGATGAGCCAAAGCCCATCACAAGCAACTTTTAAACAATAGCATATACAGAAGGTGCACAGTGTCATTCACACAAGCACTATCAAGCACATCATGGTGAGACTCATTAAACTGAAATATGCTATAAACATTAATTTAACAACATTAGATGTAACATACAACCCTAATAAACATAACTGATAAGAAAAAACTAAGAAGAAACATAAAAAAAAACGTCAAATTCAAACAGAATTTGAAATGGAACGCAGGAAATTCTGGGAACGTCAGTTTACGGTTTTTCCCTGTAAATTTTACAGGAACTTTCCGTTAACCATGTAACAGGTTTTTACCGTAGCATTTTCACAGTTTTTTACCATTAAAATCACGATAATTTTTTACAGTGCAGCCTATGGTGACATTTAACTAGTGAAAATACAGTTACAGATATCAACAATTTAATTCTTGATATCAAGAATTAACATTTTAACTAGTAAAAACTGAATTGTTGATATCAAGAATTCATATCCTGAGAAGGAATAAAAGTCAAAACGGCATGCCATATTCGCTGGTCACTGTGTAAGAGTCCACACAATGCAATTATGAAAGAGAAACAAAGCCTTTCCTTTGTCTGCGCAACTCAAGTATGGAGATACTTAGGATGCCAGATACGGCTGAGACATGCTGTGTTTACTATGCTGAGACTGAAATGAGGAGACTTGAGGCTGTGTGGTTAATTATACCTTCATGCGCACTGCACAGATGAGGATGTACAGATATTCAGTACGGTTGCATCAGTGTCTGAGACTATAAGTAATCACAGTAGACACAGTAATTTCAGAGAAGGCCACTTACATTAGCTAAAGCTCCGATGGAGCGCTTGATGGCTAAGAAAGTGTGAGATCCATTTTGAGGGCGTGGAAAGAGTCAGTTTGAAATCAAGTGGGAATATTGTGTGTTTAAGTGACAGTCCTGGCTGATGAAAGAATTTCAGTTTTTTTGCTATAGTGTACTGCCCTAATACACTGATACATACATGATAAATAGCCTACATGCATATTTTCTAGTGAAATAGAACATATTCTTTCTAGAGTTTTTTTGCTTTATTATTATAGTGGACAGGAAGTGAAGTTTGAGAGAAATGAGGAAAAGAAGAAAGAAGAGCCGGGGTTCAAACTTCGGTTGCCTATGGAGCACAACTGTGTTCTACATAATATTAGAAAAAATTGGAATTGCAATATGAAACAAATACAAGAATTTACTGTAGACTACTTGAATAGATACATATGGAAAAAAATAATCATTTTAGAATTACTGGGTGATTTTGTTGGGGAGTGGAACATAAAAAATCATTTTAAAAAGCTAACAATGACTTATTATTTTATAACTTTTAGGCCTGAATGAATTCGTTCACGATTAAATATCGTCATATCGCACACCCCTACTTTAAAACGATATAAACAGTTTTGTGTAACTTCCGCTAACTGTCATATACGTGCATTCACGAAAGACAGACTTTCCGGTGGATGCTGCCAGACCATAAATGATGGGAGATGGAAATGTGCTGTATTACAGGAATTACAGTTGACAGCTCTGGAGATTTGGCTCTTTGCTCATTTCCTGAATCTGCATGATAATATCTGCCCTCAGGCCTGATGGAGATGACCAGCAGGTCTGACTTTGCTCAGGCTCAGTGTGACGTACAGCAAGGACATGTGTGTCAAAACACATTATAACCTTTTCCTTTCCTTTCCTTTCCTTTCCTTTCCTTTCCTTTCCTTTCCTTTCCTTTCCTTTCCTTTCCTTTCCTTTCCTTTCCTTTCCTTTCCTTTCCTTTCCTTTCCTTTCCTTTCCTTTCCTTTCCTTTGAGTCTCGCAAAAACCAACATTTGTTTACAGGAGCAAAGGAAGCAAAGTTTCCTTACTTTACCGAAGAAAAACCAGTCTCCTCTTGGCTTATATCGAAATCCTCCAACATTTTTCTTTACAAATTCTAGTTTTGTACTTCTAATTCGTGACCGGCATTTGGTTTTGTTCTCTCTCTGTTGCACATCCACGTTCGTCACTAATCACCAGCACGTGCGCTACACCTACGTCGTACGTCATCCGCTAGAACGGCTTCCGCCTACGACAGTTAGCAGAATTGAAAGAAAGGTGTTTAAAAGGATATTTTTCTTATAAAAACGCATCGATTCGCTACAGGAGGCCTTTATTCACCCCCTGGAGCCATGTGAGGCACATTTTAATATAGATGGATGTACTTTATTTGACTACTTTTGGACTGTTGAACAAAAACACCCGCCCTTGCCATTATAAAGCTTGGAAGAGCAAGGAAAATGTTTAATATAACTCCGATTGCATTCGTCTGAATGAAGAAAGTCATATACACCTAGGATGCCTTGAGGGTGAGTAAAACATGGACTGATTTTCATTTTTGGGTGAACTAACCCTTTAAAGCTTGCAAATCAAACTGTGAGTCTGTGAAGTGAACAGTGGCGCTAAGTTCATTTACACATGCGCTCATGATGCAGTGTTTCAGGGTCTCAGAGAGACTTTAATGTGAACCAAGATGCAAAAAAACTGTATCACAAGTTGCACACATACATCTTGCAGCCCAAGTTGAATGCAATCACCTCTGAAATATTCATTGAGAAAATTGCGGGACATGATGTTATTTTTTACATCAAGAATTGACTGGTTCATGAAAAGTGGGCATTCTATACCAGAATGAAGCCATAGTTTTTTTTTTTTTTTTGTAATGCTACTTTTTTCTTTTGTACATATATGGGGCTGATTTACAACTAAAATTGTTCTGAAAGACAGAATGCACACAAATAGATAGGTATATGATTGACTGGTGTTTATGAGTCATAGTGAACAGACAGATACATGGATCTGTTTTACAGGCCCATATAAAAGCAATCTGTTTCATACTGTAAGTACCTGTTGAGTTATGGGCGCTGACTCAAGGTCAGTCTGTCAGAATGTTCTCTTCTCAGATGGCATTTACAGAGAGGAAGAAAGGAGAGAGAGGGAGAGATAAAAAGGTGGCAGTAGCAGGGTTCGTCTGCTGAAGGGTGGCTTTAGAAATGTGTAGCGACAGCGAGCCTTTACAGAGAGAGAGGCATCTAAAGTGCTTTATTTACAAATCTATGATATTTGCATGTATGTTTCCACAAAAAAATTCAATAAATAAAAATAGAGAGAGAGAGAGAGAGAGAGAAGCAAAATTAGTGATCGAGAAAAAAAGAGAACAAATGTGTCAATGATATAAAAAGGGTGTATGTGTGTGTGTGTTTTGAAATGATCTCACTATGTTGGATTAAAGCAGTAATGAAGCACGCTCAGGCCATTAGCCGTGTAATGTGTCTCCAGAGAGACCATGCATCACATCCATAGACACACAGCTGGCATTATAGAATAAGAGGCCGGTACATTAAAGCTATTTGTATTTCAGTGGGTTAAAATTCACTCTTTACCTCATTCTCAGCCAATAAGATGCAATGCCAAGGAGGAAAAAGGCTAAAGTGCAGGAAGTAACAGACACAGTGGGGCCTAAATTTATAAAGCTAAGGCATTTATTCCTCGTTGGACACCCATTCTGCTCTTTTGGACAAAAGCTGTGTAGCTCAGACTGAATGTGGACAACTGAGGCAGGTAGCGACCTAGAGAAGACTGAACAATAGGCTAATGAATATTATGAAAATGAATATTAATTAGCTAATTAGTATTGCTGATAGATTTTTTCCTGTCCTGTCACGTTACTTAATCAATAGTCGTCAGCCACAATATGAATCTTGTCGCCAGTTTTAAGTTTGATCATTGCAGCTATTCTTTGTTATTTAATTAATTCATTTGCACACTAAAAACTTCAACTTCAAACTTCAAAATGTCCAAATGCATATGACATCCGTTCTTTCGTACGAGATATCTTGAAGACCGTTTCCTGCGCCTTCACGAGAGAAGCAGCAAAAGATTTGTGAACGATTCATTCTCAATATCTTTTATATTTTAGATATTGAGTCGTAAACTGCAATGAATCGGTTGTTCACAAAACCGGTCTGAATGAGACATTCAAAACATGACCCTTTTGATAGATAAAGATAAAAATGGTTCACTGATCTGGTTCTTGAGGTCAACCGATCCATTCACAGCAGCTAACAGGTAAGGTTGAGTGGATGATGACAGGATATTTTTAATATTTGGCTAATCATTTTCTTTAATAGCAATTTCATCCAGCTTCAGCATTTAAGTTAAATGCGTGCAGATGACTGTTTCTTTCTGTAGATGTGGATAGATGATCAGATGACATGTTTGCCATTTCCTCTTAATGCAGGGTCATAAAGACACTTTTACCTGTTTTCAAATATCAAGGTCTATTAATATAATGAATTATGGGTTATATCTGAAATGTGCTTTCGCTGCAAACTAACAGAGGAAGGACGTATTTCAACATCAGACAATGGGAATGTGGGCTAAAAGGGCCCTAAAAGGGCTGGCAGGCTTATCTTGAAAGATAAACTTGCTTTTCACGGGTAAAATTCACGCCTGTCATTGTATCAGATCAATGGTGTAAACAGTGTGCCATCAAAAGTAGCGACCGTGAAAGCAGAGACAGAGAAAAATAGCTCAAAACCGGAGATAAAAACAGGATAAAGCACACCTATCTATCTTTGAAAGACATCTCTATGAAATAAAGCTCAAAATCTTAATAGTATATTTGTAATGGTTCAGTGTTGAACTCTCAGTTGTGAACAAGGGGTCTCGGTGCCTGCCAAGGCAGCACTATGATTATTCAAATGAGTACTCTACCTTACATTTTAATGACTTGTGTTGGGGGTAATTAAGGTGTCTATTAAAATAGAGAATCGTGACGATGAATACATCTTCATTCTAGCTTAACCACAATAACATGTAGATAATTGTCTGAGATTAGAAGACATCATCACTGTTATCAGCCCTCATCTAGAACGAAATGTTCCCGCAACTCAGGCACATTAAAAAGAGGATCAAATGCCAGGGCAGCTGATTGGACCGAATGATGAGCCGTAGGGCTGTCTTTTTTTGCTTTGAGCTCAGCATGTAAATCGATGATGGACAGGCCTTTTTTCTGTGCTTTTTTTTAGCTTTAAGAGAACTGCGAAAAATAAACTAGATTTTACGTTTTCTAGAGAAAATTAAAGGTGTTTGCTAAGATGCTCTGAATGGTTTAATGCAGCGCTATGTGGTCGAGGGTGTTTTGAGTTTCTCTCGAAAGCCAAAACAGTATGACAATTATGCTCCAACATGCACCAATTGACTAAGTGTTCTTCAAGAAAAAGATAAAAATATTGTCCATCATGAAGACTGCTATTTATATAGTAATAGTGACTGTTGCCTTAGCAAACACCATTAAAAAAGAAGCACAGAGGGCCAGCACATAAATATGTTTAATCTAATTATGGGAATTTTTCAGAAAAATATAGTTGGATAATGGGTGGATGATTGTTCTGTTATAGTGCATTTGTTGGGGTCATCCAGTGTTAAGACTGAAGGAATGAAACCTGCTTTTTTTCACCACGACGTAAGCTGTAGTAGCTTTTGTGCGTGCACACACACACACACACACACACACACACACACTTACTTAGATATCTAAATCTGGATCCCTACTGTATCTAAATCTCTCACCTCTATTGTTTTTCTAATCAGCTAGTTATAAATACTGTAACCTAACCCTATCAGAAAACTTTATGCAATTAAAAAAAACTTCTTTAAAATAGTTTGTAATGAGGATGTCCTCAAAACTAGATTTGAGAGATTTTGTCAGATTTAGCTCATTTCAGGGTACAAATTTGTTGCCAAAATATGGTTAATTAGATACACATACATACTAAACAACTCAACTAAACAACTAAATTCATTCAAATGAATGTGTACGAAAGAAAGAAAGAATTATCAAATTAATAACTCCAATTAAATAGAAAGGTTAAACATGTTGCTTAGCTGTTAAAGTAAGAGAAAATACAAACAGACACACACAAATGGACACATAATTTGAACTTCATTCCAATACTATGCATAATTACCCCGCAAATGTACCGTCATCCAGAAAGCCTGAGCGCACACACAGACATGCACACTGGCATTTAGTGCCGTTTGCGTTCATTCACCCCATGTCAAATCCATCACACACACACACACACACACACACTGGAGCACTGTCATTTCATAACATCATGGTAAAATAAAAAATGAAACACTGCGCTTATTACTGGAAATTTAGGCTTTCAAATGGTCAAGTCCTTTTGTTATTTGCATAATTTATTCATGTTTTTCTTTCTCTTTTCTGCCTTTGCACAATTTCCCCTAATTTGCATAGACTGTACATTTAAGGGTCCTTAAATGGAATTATGCCCTGCATACTTTAATTGTTGAAAATTACATTTAACTTCAAATAAAAAAACAAAGCTATTAAAACATAAGTCACTGTGTGAGAATGTAATAGGAAAAAAGCGCAAAAAACATTGAGAATAAAAAGCTCACTGTAACATATCTTCCTGAACACACTGGTAGGAAACTGGTGAAAAAATATTGCAGGAATCTCATTTTTCATGGTATCGTCTTCAAATTTGAAATATAAACTCATGAGACACGTGGCTTTCAACCCATTACTTTTCTGGATTGCTCCAGGACTTATTTCATGTATTTGTATATGAAATAAAAAAACATTCAGTGTGGAAAAACATTTTTCAAGGCACGTCAGTGTCTATAACTTTTTATCTTTTTGAGCATTATCAACTCTGGATGATGGTTAGTAAAGCCTAGAGTGTCTTCTTTCCAAAGATACCTAATTTGTTTGTGTAGCACACTTTGTCAGAAACTGTTACCATTTTAATTTAGGTAGGTTATTTTCACCTGTGAGGCCCCACATGGGGGGGGGGGGGTGTTAACACCAACAAACACCTGAAAAATACAAAAGAACAAAATGATCTCATTTACCTGAATAACACGTATAGTCCACATAAACATATCAACTGTGTGTATAATATTACAATTAGTTATCCACCCATTTTCCTAACTTGTATGTGATGCTGGAGCAAATTCCAGAATCTCGGGCTGTATGCAGAGAAACACCCTCAACGGATGGCCAGTCAATCAAGGGGCTAACACACATTCACACTCACACCTAGTGGCTCCAATTTGATCACAATTATATCCCTCTATAAACTGCATTATTGAACAAGTGCTAAAAAAGTGCTAAAAAAATTGGATTGGATGTAAAAAAATAAGTGCTAAAAAAATTGGATAAACATCACAGAAAGTGAAAAGAAAACAAAATGAAGTACCAAAAAATGTTAAGCTCTGTGAGATGCTTTAAAAGTGGGCTAAATAACACAACCATCCTTCACTACACACACACACACACACACACACACGTTGGTTTTTGTGGTTTATGGGGACTCTCCATAGGCGTAATGTTTTTTATACTGAACAAACTGTGTGTGCTATTGCCCTACACCAACCCTACACCTAACTTAGCCCTCACAGGAGACTTTGTGCATTTTTAGATTTTCAAAAAAACACCATTTAGTATGTTTTTTAAGCCTTTTGAATTACGGGGACATAGGCAGTGTCCTCATAAACCACCTTCATATTGTAATACCTCTGTCATACCCATGTCATTATACAAATTTGTGTCCTCATAAACCACATAAACATGCACACACACACACACACACACACACACACACACACACACAGAGAGAGAGAGAAGTTTAGCTATCTCAGTGAAGAAATAGACTACATGGTCATTTTTGAAGCTAATTAGTACCGATTAACCATAACCCAAAAACTACTTCTAAAAGAATTTGATTCACGCTTATATTTGTGCATTTGTAGCATAAATGTTTACTTGAATGGTTTTTTAACAGTAACTTTGCACCCTAAAAAGTGGTTTTATCAAATTTAGCTGATTTCTGGGTTTGTCCAAAAAGTAAAACCCACAAGTAGTGTTTCCCATCCATTGAACACAGCAAACAAGGCCTTAAGATAAACATATTTAATTAGCAAATTGTTTACAATACTCAAAGTCATGAAAACAAACACAATAGAGTCGATTGAGAATATGGCAACACACTCTCTCTTTTTGACTGCAATAACTCACAACTCAGTTCTAAATGCAACTGTATTTTAGATATTGAGAACATATGCAATAAAATGCTGTATTTTGATGCATATGATGTACAGTTTTCAATATCTCTCATTTGATGGCACTCATTCACGCCTCTGCTGTATGCAAGGATTATTTGAGGACCCATTACTTCAGTTTGGTTACATCACATTTTGTAGAGATACTCTTTCCCTAGTTCAAACAAACAAACAAAAATATACAGAATAAGAGGTGTTTGGGTACATCTTAGAAGGATACTTACAACATTTTTCTAAGTTGAATCTTTTGTTGGAAAGTTGCCAAAATGGACAATATCTCTGTTCCAAAACCTAGTGAGCAGCTTGGCTGCCTATAGGCAACATCCTAATAATTATGGAACCTCAAATGACCCATCAGATATACTCAGACTCGGTATGTAAATAGACACAGTTACTGATGTTAGCATGTTGCTAACCTAACCACTTCCACAACTTCATAACCACAAAAAATACATAGCACAAAATATTAAGTGAAGAAAATTGATTTTTAATGCACAATGTTGCGGTCTACTGTTTGGAACAGCCATCATGTCAAGAGTGTGCTCACTAGGTTTAGGAACAGAGTTTTGCATAGAATGCTACAGACGATTGAATTTAGAACTATCTACTGAAACTATGTGAACAAAAAGGCAATCAACATTCTTAGTGCCTTACTACTAAAGTTTTAATACCAAACAACCCTTTTAATAAGACGACAGATCAGGAACTGATGTGATATCATTTAATAATTCTCCTAATTTTCAAAATGATCAAGACAAAAACAGAAAAGCTGCAGACAGAATAAAACAAAAACAACTTCAAATGACCACAATATAAAAACGTGATGTGGAAGAAAACATTTCTCTTTAAAAATAAAGAAATGGTACTTTTGGCAAACAGCTGAAAAAACAAAAACAAAAAATAATGCCTGTGTTTTCATCTAGACAATGATAAATGTGTGTAGTTGTGTAAGGAAAAGTGTACTGGTGTATGTCCTAATCATTCGAAAACTGTACAATAAATCAAATAACTCTCACATTTTAGTTGTAAAGTTTGCGGTCAACAGGAAAGTTATGAACAGACTGAGCATGTGATAACAGTAATACCACAGAAACAATGCAGTGATGCGCTCCATTGCAGAGCATGATTCATCATCATGATTGAGGTTTGTTCAGTTCAGTTCAGCCGATTTGGTTCAATTCACAATTCAATTTTGACCTGATGGATCTTTAAGCAGCCTTTTCAAGGAATTCCTTTCATTCGTCTCTTGGAATGAAGCCAATTCACCCTCCTGCATTGAAACTGGAAAATAAAATAAAACCGACAAAAAAGTATTCACACAGAGGGAGTGATTTTAGCTGAACATTTCTTTGTGATTTGGCTCCCACACTGCTGCTTTGGTGATTGACTTTCATAAATAAGTATAATATCTTAATTCCCTTTGGCGGGGTTCACAAAGAAGGGAAAGGAAGTAAACAGAAAGATTTGTAGTGAGGTCAGCCAAACCTATTTCCAGTGCTTGGGATAAAGTAAACTCAACACTATTTTTAAAAATGCACAAAACCTTAAGTGAAGACAAACATGCAAAGTCATGTGCTCTCCTTCTCGCTGAGCATTTTCACACTTGGCCCTTAAGGCAATGTTTTATTTTTGGTGGCCAAGCAGGACAAGACCGTCTCAGGAAGCATTTTGTTTTAATGTCTGCAGTAATGTTTCACTCAATATACTTATTTTTCAAGATAGTCTACAACATTTTTGAGATAACAGCAGAAATTGGTGAAAAAGAGAGAACAGCACTGATAATTACTGTTATCTACTACACATTTTGAATCGAACAGCAAATTTTAAAGCTGCAGTTTGTAATTTTGTTTGGAATTATAAAAAATAAAGATTTTTAATTCAAACATTCTCCTCCACTTGACATTGGTCAGACAAATGAAAGTCCCACCGTCAAATTCACACCAATCGTTAAGCCAGTGTTGATCAGTTGGGACCACAATGTTTACATTTTTTCAGGAGGTAAACATACAAATAACTGAATGTTATTTCTGCATATTAACCTATGAAAGGAGAATGTAATTTCTCAAAGGAATAAAAACTACACACAGCAGCTTTTAGAACTTAAAGAACTGCAAAACCTTTTTGCATAATGTTTCATAGAATGATCTTGTATCTTCTCTCAAAATGCAGCAAAAGTGCATACAAACCTATCAACAGACAAAAAACATTTTGCTTTGGACCACCTGGTTCAAGTCAATTGAATTGGGTTTTTCCTAAGGACAGTATGCAAAAACGCCCTCTTCTTCTCTGTTAGACACGCAGGCATATGCCATTTATCTGACAGACACTTTCCTGAGGTTTTATCTCTCTCTCTCTCACACTCACACACATGGATTATTTAAACAATCAAGATTTGTCAATTCTCCTGTGGAAAAAGGGAGAACAGGATTTACAATTAAAGCTCACTACATAAATAACCATTACAAGGCCACAAACACACACTCAGAATGTACACCATGGCAATATGGTCAACCAAAGCTAGTGTCCACCACCACATCTGTTACCGTGACTCCTTGTCCCCAATGCAGCCACAACACATCCATTAGACATATAAATTCCTATGATGTACTCTCCTATCTCTTGGAATGAAGTAGCAAACTATTTCCATCCCTCTCAGATATACATGTCTGTCATAGAGGATAAACTGGTCTGTCCATTCCTATCAGAGTGAGGAGGTCAGTGTCTAACAATGACCTGTTAAGCTCAGCTAGGAGGGGCATAAACATCATTGTCCTCTTTCCAGAATGGAGAATCTAATCTCCTCCTGTCCAATGTAGAGACCTCCTGGGCAGAATTCCCCTGCTGCATCTGTATCTTGAGGCCCTTCCATTGAACCCCAACTCTATGGCTTTGAGCAAGTCCCTCTACCTTCGATCCACAAGGGGGAGCACTCACACTTCATCAGCTCAAGCACTTCTGGTTGAGTGTGAGCACAACCGCTCAAGGTGTGTTTGTGTCAAGGCAGAGATGTTGATGAGAAGTGACAACAGAAGTTGAGGTAGATGGGAAGTGTTGTCTGGATGGACCATTGGTCTGTCCGCTCATGGCTACCGTGAGAGTCTCCAAGCTTCTTAAAGAGTCTCCGTGATTAGCTGGCTTGAAGGATGAAGATGTTACATCAGCAGATCGGTTGAACCCATTTTGCTTGTCCACCGTTTCGTCTCCTGAAGGTCTGTATAGGGGGCTGCTTTCAGACCTAGAGTCTGAATTAGAGTTGCCGCCAAAATCATACTCTTCAAACACCCCAATCTCGCTCTGAGTTGATGGGTAATATGACTTTGAAAGGCTGCTAGCATTTGGGGCATCACTTTCAGAGACACTGGTGGCTGGGTATGAGTATCCCACAGCTGGAAGAGGGTTCGGAGGAGTTATACCTGCAGGTAGGTACGCCGAGGGAGGAGGGGGAGGACTGTAGCCAGCAGGAAGAATGGCCTGTGAAGGGTAACGGGTGTTAGGGTAACTGTATGCAGCTAGGTTTGGTGAGGTGTTAGCAGTGTAGGTTGATACCAGACTGGCATGGGAAGGGGTAGGGTGGAAAAGAGAGCCACCGTAAGTGCCTACAGGCTGCAGGAAGGGAGTGCTGTAGGGAGTGCTGCTGTACTCCTGATTCCCAGTCTGACCGTTACAACTGTTGCTGGAGAAACAAGGCTCCGGAAGACTCCCACTGCCTATAACCGGTGAGTTACACGCACTGATAGACACATCCGTCACACTGAGTGGTGCTTTGGGAAGAAGCTCGGGGACGCAACCTAACGGAGTGTAGACACTCTCCAGCCAAGGCTCTGCCTCCACCTTCCGTCCATTAAGAAGGGGCGGCCCGTTATTCACAACACCAGGTCCCCTTACGCTAACGGAGATGGCTGTGTCTGGATATCCCATGAGTCCACTCTCGCAGGGTAGATCCAGAATGGCAGAATATCTCTCTGCATACCTCTTGAGCAGGTTAGAAGCGGTCAGAGCTGAAATGTCATCGTTTGCCCACGAATGTTGATACGCTGCAGCTGAGGTTGAACCTGTTAGCCTTGGATCCCTAAATGCTTCGATCTTATGCCTTGGTGAACGAGTGGTGGAGGTGATGTCATAGTGTTGCTCCGCCCACTGGGACTGCTCAGGGCTCCACTGCATGGTCACGCCTGCCAATGAAAAAAATATATATTTGTCAATTCAAACTCATGGAACTTTATAAAAATCAGAAATATAAATAACATCATAAACGAAAAGCCTCTGAATGTGACGCCCACATGCATTTGCTACTCAGTATGCAAACATGCTATAATATATTTCTGTAAAAAAAACATTAATTATACTTATTATTCTACCTTATTTCCATCGCAATATAAATTAAGTGTGCTACAAAAACACCACTGAGAGAAAATGTGAGCAATTTAGGTTAATTAACGTTAGCAGAAAATTACCACAGTTCCAGATAATGACCAATTCTGAATAATCATAATCATCTGAATAAACATAAGCACAAAAATGAATAATAATATAAAATATTCAAATGAAAGACAATTGAAAATGGCTTTCACAATTCTTTTTTGAGGCATACACTAGCAGCTCTCTGAGCTGTTTTATGGTCTTTAGATTGACAGTGAAGTTTAAATTCAGCTGTGTACTTGAATCATCCCCCCCCCCCCCCCCACACACACACACACACACATCAAGAATACTGCTGATGATATCATTAAGGTCTGATACTTAAATACAGCAGAAGGCTTCTTCTCAAGTGAATGAAATAAAAGCTCTTTAATGTAATCAAGGAACCTCATATTACACTCTCTCTGTCTCTTTCTCAGTTTCATTGACTCATGCACACCACGCGGGAACATAATATTTCAGCATACTGTAATAACGACTGATCAATATTGTAGCTCTCGGCATTAGCAACTGAACCCGACAACAGATGTTACCCCTAAAAATACTGTATCTCTGTCATTTCAGCTTCACACATACAGTACTGCACCAAAATTTTAGTTTGCGAAACAAAGAGCTTTTCTTCTGCATCGAACATATGGCTGTACAGAGGGAGAGAGATGGGGGAGAAGGGAAAAAGAACAGAGAGATAATGTCCTTAAGCCATAAAATATAACACATAAAATACTTCTAAGATGAAGAATCATTGGATTTTTTTCTGACTTTGAAAGTACTCTGGATAAGCAAAACCTTGAGCATCAGAAACAATCCAATGTTTTGTCGAAACGAAATAAAGAAAGAGGGATATACTCCATATTATAGCAGATGGATATTGATTTTGGGCTGATGGAGCAACATTTACATGTTCTATCTATCTCAATTAAAAACTGCCCAATTACATTCAATTCTATCAAGCAGCAAATCCTCCTGATCGATATGCAACTTGAGGTCATTCAGTGTTCTCTCATGGGAAAAGACTGGACTTACTGCAAACACACACACACACACACACAAGAGGTGGAGCAACTGGCACCGTTTCCCTGGAAAGACTTGAACTGACATAAATTATGACTTTGAAAGTCACTCATCACACTCGCAATAGCTTTAACTGTTAAAAACTTGTATAGTTTAGCACACACTTAACCAAAGTGACTTACAATACTGGGTACAAATCACACTAATGGCAATTAGCAGGACAGGAGGCTGAGAAATGGTAGGATATAAGAAGAACTATACAATAAAATGACAAATGATTAAAATCAATATCAATAACACATATGAAAGAGCTAAAGATGTCTTTTAACAGCTTCCTAATTGCTTTTTTTCTCTTTTAACGGTTGAGGTTATAGTGAGACATAATAGTAGTCATTAATTCAGCATTAATTCTTAAATGCTTGCCTATAAAAAAATGGTAAATTCAGAAAACTAGATCGGTGAAAAAGATGTGAAAAACAGAACAGAAAATGTTTTGTTTTACAGATATTTGTCAGTAAGTCTATGTAATTTTTTTAGATATAAATTTTTATGCATTTGGTAGATGGGTTTAGCCACATTACATTAGAAATACATTTGATTAGTGTATGCATTCCCAAGCAATCGAATCCATGACACTGACATTGCTCTCGCCATAATATGCTGTATGAGCTACAGGATGTCCAGTTGCTTGTAAAAGTGATGACACACCTGTCCTCCACAAGCTACATGATTTGGCGTAGCTATCATTCATGTCAATAGCAGAAACGGTTTATGTGCCAAAGTGGGTTTGTTAAAATGCCTAACACTGAGAATGAACAATTGCAAGAACTACTGTGACTATAAAACAACCTTAAAGGATGAACGTCGTCTAAAATAAAACCTCAGTTAGAAACAACATCAGTCAAACTTCTTGAGATGAGAGCAGAAATTCCCAAAACAGTGCATGAAGGGTTCTTCAAAAGAATTACACTCTAACTTCAACTCCTCTACAATACAAAGTACTATGCATCATGGAGTGGGCTATTTATTTAAATCTGGAAAAAAAAAAAAATATATATATATATTCTCTAGCTGTTTTTTCCTACATTACATCCTCACCAGAGTCTAAAGCCAAAAGCGATGTGTTGTTATGTCCAATATTAGCTGCAGTTTGCTGGAATGTTCTCTCAAATGCTGTCTTTTTGTTGTATTCTACAGAACTACCTGGACAATCCCATTAGCCGCAAAGCTGCTGATCTAGTGTATGTGTACTTTTGTGTGTGTAAAAGAGTGTGTGCTGGTGCTTTAGAGAATGACTTTCTGTTGTTCCAACATACCCCTTGGCTACAAATCCTCCAGAGAAGACCCATCACACACACACACACACACACACACACACAGACAGACACACAGACACACACACACACACACACACAGACAGACAGACAGACAGACTCACTTCTCCTAAGTGAAATCTCAGGTTTCTTCGGCAGTAAAATCAATACATCACACAGGCTTACACACACACACACACACACACACGCACACGCTGCATCCATAAAACGCTTTTATTGAGTAATTAAACAGCCATTACTGTTGCCGACAGCAAAATAGTAAAACGGATAAAGTCCTTCAAACAGTATCTAGACAAAATGTGTACACACTCATACACACAATCTAATCCAGACCATTGACTTCAGTAAGTACCTGCTGAAGTACAGATTCCTATGGGTTCCTTATTTCAAATCTTTCACAAACACAAAACAAAGAGTCACAAAAATACCCAATTCTGTCTTCAGGAAAAATGGGCACTAGTTTACAGAATTTAATGATTATATTAAAGGTGTATTTCACTCAAAAATGAACCTTATGTTGTTCCAGACCTATATGATTTTCTTTGCTCCATCAAACACAAAAGGAGACATCAGGCAGGATGATTACAGTGGCCTTTTCCATACAATGAAAGTGAATGGTGACCAGAGACTGTCAAGCTCTAAAAATGGTTAAAAAAAAGCTCCATAAGTGTAATAACAGTATATAGTATATAGTGTATATAATCTTCCTGTCTGTTAGAGCTTTCAAATGTAATTTGCATCATTTAAATAAGTATATTCACATTGGCATATTGTGATCAGGTGTAATCAGAGACACATGAGAACAAATTTTTGTCATTACTGATATCACACTGGTTTGACATTATATTAATATAGTATATACAAATGCGAATGAGATTTGAGAGTTGTGTCAGTCAATAATGACTTAAATTTGTCATTTCAATACACAAAGCCATCGTTTGGCTTCCTAAGACATAGAATATAGCCATATGGACTAATTATGGCTATAATTAGTTAATTATAGCAGTAGTGGCCTAATGGATAGAGAGTCGGACTTATAACCCAAAGATCACTCAGGTCCGGCAGGGATTGTAGATGGGGGGGAGTGAATGTCCAGCGCTCTCTCCACCCTCAATACCATGACTAAGGTGAGACCCTTGAGCAAGGCACTGAACCTCCAACCGCTCCCCGGGCACCGCAGCATTGGCTGCCCACTGCTCCGGGTGTGTGTGTGTTTGTGTTTGTTCACTACTCACTGCTGTGTGTGTGCACTTGGATGGGTTAAATGTAGAGCACAAATTCTGAGTATGGGTCACCATACTTGGCCACACGTCACATCCTTTCTTTTCCTTTCCTTTATCATTCTTTATAGTGCTAATTTTTGGAGTTTAAAAACCCATGGTCACTATTCCCTTTCATTTTATGGACAAGAGCAGCATGAACATTCTGCTTAGCTTCTTCTTATGCATTCCAAAGAAGAAAGAAAGTCATATGGGTTTGGAACAATGTGAGTGAGTAAATGATGACCAAATTTGAATTTTCGAGTGAGTAATCCCTATACAGTGTAACATTCTTCTATTTATGCTGTTTACTCCTCAAGACATCAGCCAAATATTGCATGACACGAGCCACAGTACTGCATAGACCATATTATCCATCTAAAAATAAAACAGAAAATACATTTGATACAAAACCATGCTCTCTTTTACTTGACACAAAGGGCATGCTTTTCAGTGTGTGTGTGTGTGTTAGCTGGTGTGAACAGTTCTCCTGTTGTGCCAAGCTGTTTGACCATTGTAAGAGTGGCAGGGTGGAAGCCCTCTAATTCTTCTTTAATGTGAATGAGCTATTCACTCTCAACGTCCCCTCTTCAAAACGCCTGACTTTCAGCCCTGGCCTGCTGAGTGCTGCAATAGAGAGAAAGAGGGAGAAAGAAAGAGAGGGAGGTGCAGAGAAGTATGACAGAACGTAGCCTCAGCAGTGGAAGGTCTATGAACGTTTAAGCTCAGAGATTGAAACCTTTGTTTTGTAAAGTCACTGTAAAATGACGCAGAAACCATTCAATTAAAACTTTAAGGTGAAACCAGCCACAACATACAGCTCCTTGATAAACTCCTGTCTGCAAGTGTGTGCATATTTCAATGTTAAAGTCAAAATTCTTAAGACTCCAATGGACTTTAAGTGAAAACAAAGAATGAATAGGTGTGACAATATGTCAAAATATTTCAACCTCGAACACAAGTAAAAACAGGAATACACTCAAATGCCAAATTGCAAAGCTGGTACAAACATATTCACATCTCTATGATTTCTTGCATGCATCGTAAAAAAAATGACTGTGATTTTAACGGTAAAAAACAGTGAAAATGCTACAGTAAAAACCTGTTAAATGGTTAACGGTAAGTTCCTGTAAAATTTACAGAGAAAACCGTAAACTGACTTTCCCAGAATTCCCTGCGTTGCATTTCAAATTGTTTGAAATTGATGTTTATTCTTTGAAATAACTATGTTTCTTCTTAAGTTTTTTCTTATCAGTTATGTTTATTAGGGTTGTATGTTACATCTAATGTTGTTAAATTAATGTTTATTGCGTATTTCAGTTTAATGAGTCTCACCATGATGGTGTTTAGTGCTTGTGTGAATGACACTGTGCACCTTCTGTATATGCTATTATTTAAAAGCTGCTTATGGTGGGCTTTGGTTCATCATGTGACTTTCTCATCACCACCTGCATTTGGTGGTTATCAGTGTGTTTCAAAGGTACAAAAGAGATTTCAGTACTTCAATAGATTGGTATATTAACATTATATCAGTTAATGAAATTACAGTATTTAACTGTAAATTTAAGTTAAAATGGTAAAACCTAAAATGTTGTTACCGTATTGTTTATGGTAGAATTCCGGCAACCACAGCTGCAAGTTTTTTACCATAAATTTTACAGAATGTTTTTTAAAAGTGTATATATATATATATATACTTTTCACCTTCAAATCAGTTTCCAATGGATAAAATCAAGACGCATCCTACATTTGTTCCTGTTAATTATCCTGTTTCTCTTGGAAATACAAAATTATGGGTTAAATGGATTGCAATTTGCACACACATTTTCCTTGGAAAGTATAAACACTAGGTTTGAAGCACTTTCAAAACACTTTATTTGCATGAGCATCCCTGGCTCAACTAATGGAGTGACTTTGGGACAGGACTATTGTGTTGAAAGTGTTCTGGAAACCTGTTTCAAAACAGTCATTATTTTGCCATTCTCTTTGGTGACAGTAGTGGCATAGAAATCTGACACTTTGACTCAAATGAATCAGTCTGAATCAAATATTTCAGAGAGACATACATGGCAAAAATAAAAAAAAAGATAAATTTAATCGAAGACAGACAAGGCAAATCTTTTCTTTCACGTCCTCCCTCTTCTCTTCTTCTCTTTTCTGCAGATAGATTATTTTAAAACCTCCATAAAAGACATAGCAAGGGCTTAAATCACTTTCATATCTCTCTAAACGAGAGACGAACGCCTCGCATGTCAATGACCAATTCAATTCCACACGCCATTTTCCTCTGCTAATTAACACAGTACCGTGTTCATTTAGAGACACAATGCAGAGCACTGGGCCGGGGCAGGCTGGGCGGCCGCATGCCGTCTGCTGCTGACATCGGCCTTTAATAGGGCTTTAGCATATTAAACAGCTCAATCATCTCTCATATGCACACACACACACACAAACTGGATGGATGCACTAGTCTCTGTATCATAGGGACAGATGAGTGAAATGAGAAAGTATGTGAGAAAGTATTCATTAGTCACTCAAAGACACTTTCCTCTTGTCGCTAAATATCTTTAGATGTGTGAAAGGAGGGATTGAGCTGGAGGGATGGAGAGGTGAATGAAGAAAAAAAGGGATGTTAGATGTAAAGGATAGAGGGATCATTTCATCACAAACACTGTCAACACTAAACTTTTACCATAATCTGACTGTCAAAAAAAAGGAGGGGCCGACAGACAGGAGCGGAAGATGAGATATGTGTTCATTTTATATATATAAAACTATATATATCTATATTTTTTGTTGCTGTTTTATCCCTATTATGTAGCCATCATATGGGCAAACACACTTAAGGGTCCAAATTTTTGCACAAAAAAAGGGTATTTACCTACTGTCTGAGTAAATGAAAATTAAAATATGTTTTTGCAAATGTGCAAGTGTGTCAGCTCAGATTTATCAGGCAACACACTTTGACAAACAACATTTGCTTATAGAACAAGCTGTTCACACAAGCCAGTGATTTGGATATACAACATATTGACTTCTAAAGCATATTTTTGTAATGTGTACTCAATGTAATGTAATAATGTAATGGCATAAATTACATTTTTATATAAATACATTTTTTAAATTGACAACACTAGGCTTAATTATACTGGATAATTATCTAAAAACAGCAATTATATTAATTAGTTTTCTAATTAATCACAATTGATCAATTAATTATAAAAGATTTCACTTAGAAATATTCAAGATGTTTCTTCATTTTTTTCTCATTGAAAACAAAACATTTTCTGTAGAATATTAGTTTATAGATTATAAAATGTCCTCAATATCACTTTCCATCCTGTTAGTTTATTGCTTTATCCGTTTAGTTAACAAAAGCCAGTTCCTTAACTACATCATCCTAGGGAAAACAACAGCACAAAAAAGCAGTATCAGCAATGGACTTCATATTGACAGTCACGCTCAATTCCTCACAGAACACAAACATATTCATTTTTTAAAAAGCAGAATTCAATGTATGACCTAGTCTTCTACCTTTAGCTGAGTAAGTCTCAAAAAAGCCTTTTGCTTAACAATAATTAAGGCTTCTGACACACAAACACACACTTCTGGAACTATTCTGCCGTGCAAAGGCAAAAGACCGTAACTTCGATTTTAGTCGAAAATGAGTTATTGATATTTTTGGAACATTCAAGACATACTTTATCATGTACATAAGTATCTTGAGTCCATTTCATTGTTTTTCCGAGAAAATAATGGGTCGTCTCATGGGTCGTCTTTCTGCTTTTGTTTACCTGTGCATCAATATGAAGTTACGGTGCCAGCTTGGAGTTATACGGTGTTCTTCCTTTTTTTTACTGTCCATTAAAGTCTGCCGCATTTTGGTGTAGACAAACGAATTAGATTGCGATCTACCAAACAGCTCCATATAACAAAGCACTGTAAAGACTAGACACCTTGGCAGCAATACATAATCCTAAATAACCTTTAAAAAGTTTTTTTTTTTCTTTCTATTTGTAATCATTCACCAAGGCTGTCACTTCTAGTTGGATGCGTGTGGACTCGAATGCCGTGGCATGTAGCATGATCAATCATAAAATCAGAATTAGCCACCTCGTAAAATATGTACGAATTGCTGTGAGATCGGGCTGGTTGGCCTAACAGTTCACACTTAAATCCATATCCTACCTTTTCTTGTAACCCGATAAAATCATTCCATGGCGCTGAATGTCGTTGATGTTTAATCCACACGCATTTCTGAGCATGCCTGCTTGCTGCCGTTCACATAAATCCACAAGTCGTTCTTTTAGGTTTGGCTATTTCATCCAAGTCAATATAAGCAATAATGCTATGTCTAGCATTGTTTTACGTTACTGAGCATAGCAAATAAATTGGTTGCAAAACTTGCAAAACGATATCCACTCACATGTTTAAAATTTAGTCTGCTTATTACCACACTGCTGGTGCCACAAGGGGACAGTGTGTCTGTAATTCTAAAATTAATACAGTCACATTACTATATGCAATAGCCTATATGAGATGATATAGCCCATGATAACTAGACTTTATACAGGTGTTACTATAACGATTTTGTAAATGGTGATCAGCGACAAAATAGTGATAATGTGGAAGTTACTGCCTTTTGCCTTGGTGTGACTTCTTACTTTTTTCAGACAATGCAAAGGCAGAGTACATTAACTTTAAAATAGTGGTAAAAATCAAGTTTGAGATCAGAATTTTTTAATGTAGATAATTTTCATTACTAAAACATCTAATTGCCAAATTTCCATTGTCCTACCTATAATTAATTTGGCTGGACAACTAAAAAACTTTAAAGTTTAACTTAAAACTTTAAAGTCATTTTTCTCAGTTTCACACTCTAGCGAGTTAAGGTCTTTTGCCTTTGTATGGGCAGTATATTGAGCAGCATGTTTCATAAAGATGGATACTTATACACTACCACGGCTGTAACTGAGTCTTGAACAATTTGAAAACAATTAAAGGATTCAAGGGTATAAATTAGAAAAGAAAGAACATACAAGAACCAGAATTTATTTGAAAGTAATGCATTTGAAATTGAAGTAGCTTGCATCACATGATATTACTATTTGATTCATTTAAAAATAATAATAATAATAAAATAAGATAAATATCTCATTATTGGGGGGACATGTCCCCCAAAATGTCCGTGGTTGTTAAAGTCTGAAACACTAAACCTGTTGACTACACACTAAACCTGCTAAACCTGTAGGCTACCCACAAGAAGAACAATAAAAGACTGTCACTCAATGATTGATGTTACCCAGTTGGCCATTTGAAAGTATAGTAAGAAACACACGCACATGGTAGTTTAACTGTCCATTTCTAATTCACGAATGCCCATCAAACTTGTGATTTATTGTGTGACTTGCTCAGTGACACCACATTCAGACAGATAAACAACCCCTCATACAGACAAGTCGACAGCTCTGACTGAGAGGCAGACAGACAAAGAGAGACAAGGGGAACACTGGAATATTGGAAAATGAAGTGTTGTCATTTCGCAATACATCTGAGTCCAAATTATGCACATCTAACTACCCGCGCCACTGTGCGCTCACGGCTGATTTCCCGACAGAATCCCATCACAGCGCGAGCATTTATTACGCGCTCGTGCAGCAGTCGCTTTGCCCGCGCGCCCGACTGGAGATACAGCGCTACATGATTGCGGTCTGTAACCTCCAATCTCAACTCTCCATCCCCTGACGCGAACCAGGAAAACGCTATCATAGCACTGAAAATCAATCGCGACCAGTATGAATGTAATATCCGAATGAGAAAACGTTCAAGTAGGAAAATATAGGCTATAAAAAGTGAGGAGAAGAGATAAGATTTAGGATGTTCTAACACTTTTATTTAAGAGCGCTTTTATTTAATTCGAATCCATCCTGGGCCATGATCCCATTACCCTCTTTCCTGGAACCGTACTTTCTTGTCATTTCTGCCAGGCAATAATTAAAATAACTAATGCATGCATGCATATGATTGGGATTTGACGGTAATAGAGCATTCAAATAATTCATACAGAAAATATAGGCTAATCGAAATACTGCATTTACAAACAAAACAGAGATATGACCTACCATATAAACCGCTGATCATATTGCTTGACATCAGCAAGGTAATTGAGAGTGACAAAAAGGAGTGCAAGGTTCACTTCAATGATTTCCACAAAGCGTAGAGAAAGACTTTCCAGTAAGTTGAAGGACACGCACCACATGCAAATAAATAGTGTTTTGAGCGGACAGGAACCCCAAACTGTGGAGAAAGAAAGAAGTAGAGATTAATATAATGCAGCAGGAAAATGTTCCCATTAAACGTATATGAAAATTCTTAGTAATTATCATTGGTTAGGCTAGGCATATTTATTTGTTTAACGCCCCCCCCCCCCCCCATTTTTTTTTAAATACATTTTAAAGCTATAAACATTTTAATTAGTGCGCTCAAAAAGTCAGGTAAATCCAGAAAATGTATTTATATTTAGCTATTTAAAATAAAAATAAACGTAGCCTATTAATTACGATTTTGTAGGCGATTTTTCTGTTTAGTTAATTATTGCAGATAAGTAGGCTATATTCAATCTGATTAAAATGTCATTTAAATAATATTTTGTATTTGTCACTCTGGATTGTTTTGGCAATGCTATAGCCTATTTGAATAGCCTAGTCTTGCAAAGGAAACATCACTGATATAATAGCTAAATTGAGATTTATAAATGAAATCAGAGATCATATTGAATTGTGCTGATTGGTGAGAATGTCTCTGTCATTCTCGCCTGGACACACAACACACACACGGATCAATGCTGCCTTATGATAGAACTCTGCTACCATAATAAAACTTCTTGCCTAGTGCTCACATTATCATAATTTCACGCTATTTAGAGTCACGCCGAACAAAAACTGCGCGCTATGTTTTGCTCGGGCCTGTGTCCGAGTGTCCGAGCGCGCTGTCCGTGCTGTGGCATGGCCCCTCTCTCTCCGGTACAAACGGACAGCTGGTGGACACAAACAAAGTGAAAGATTTACCTGCTCGGCGCCGGAGAACGGCGACAGGGTCCAGCTGTGCTGCTGAGAGCGGAGGATGAGGGTTACTCCGAGTCGGTGATGTTCTGGAATGCTTCCAAGTCAGGGCTGGAGAGACTGACCACCATAGAAATACTGACCACATCTACTGCCATGTTGGAATTCCAGAACCTCACGCCAGCTGCCGAAAAGAAAGCGGAGAAGCTTCATCTCCGACTGCGCATGCGCCCTACCGGACTCCAACCGAGAGTCCAGTTTCTCTCTCTCTCTCACGCACACGTAGTATATCATGTTAAACACTGTCAAAGCTAGCGGGTTTAAACATCCTTTGGGAATTCACTTAAATATACAAATATACTTCCAATCATTTATTTGTGGAAAAGGACAACGCTGATGTTGTACACAGAGTGTGACAAAGGACGGGAAGTCATTGAAAACAACTGTGAGAAAATATTTTTATGTTGTTGTAACAGTATGAAGGGCCATTAAAAGGTCGTGTAAATTTGATTATAGGACTCTATATTATAATTAATTCCTATATGTGACCCTCGACCACAAAACCAGTCATAAGGGTCAATAATAAAAAAAAAAAAAAAATGTATTCCTCATCTGAAAGCTGAATGGTCTAAATAAGCTTTCTATGGTTTGTTAGTATAGGAAATATTTGGCTGAGATTTGAAAATCTGTAATCTGAGGGTGCAAAAAAATCTAAATATTGAGAACATCGCCTTTAAAACTGTCCAAATGTTCTTAACAATGCATATTACTAAACAAAAATTAAGTTTTGATATATTTACAGTAGGAAATTTACAAAATATCTTCATGGAACATGATCTTTCCTTTTGGCATAAAAGACAAAATTATCATTTTGACCCGTACAATCTATTGTTGGCTATTGCTGTAAATATACTCGTGCTACTCATGACTGGTTTTGTTATCCAGGATCACATATGGTGCTATGTAATTTGATAAACAATGAAATAAACTGCAAAGTACTTTTTCTGTACCTGAGATTTACAAAGCCTCAATGCATAATATACAAAGGGGCCTTTGTTCTTTTTCCACCTTCACCTTAATTTTTATTTATTTTATTTATTTTTACTCTCTACTGTTAAAATGCCTCTTAAAATGAAATGATGTTCATTATAATTGGAGTGCACATTTATTTTTGTACTACACTGTAAATGTGTGCATATATGCATTTAAATGAGTATATTAGGGTGTGTAATGCACCAGTCACTGTATATTAAATAAACTTCAAGCATATATAATGTGCATGATAATTCATATTAAGACATCCCAGACAAATTCACCATGCATTCAGTGTGCGGAAAAAAGTCAAGCCTCCATTCACCAACCTCAACATCATCTCATTCTAATCCACATTTCTTATGTTTGCTAATTACAGAGCCACTCATGTCCCTGTCTCCGATTATCATTTCACATAAAAGGCACAAGTTTAGCATAAATTACGAATATTTCTGCATATTAGCCAGTGAAGCCATGACATGTTAATGACCCTGGTGTCAAATGGCAGAGAAAATGAAAGAGAGATAATCTGACAGAATGAAAAATAGAAAGAATAAACACTGAAAGAGACTGAGAAAAGAAAGAGCACCTTGACATTTAGAATTGTTTTAATTACTTTTCATCAAACAAGAAAAAAGAGCCAGTTTTCATATTAAATACACAGACGCATCTAAAAGCAGTGTGAGCAAAATGCAAAGAATTCAAGATAGAGAGCACTGACAACCAGCAATATTTTGCATATAGTTAAAGAAAACAGGACTAAAAGTGAAGAAGCTGAGGTTGAAAAACTATGCATGTTGTGATTTTCTTGATTCTATTGTCCACTTCTAGACTAAATATAGTGTCTGTCTGTTTGTCTTTTCTCTCTGTCTTTCTGGGTAAGGGCAGGGAGGAGAGGCCATCCACACAGCATTGTGGGGGTTAGAATGTGGTGACATCAGAGGAAATGTCAGAGATTGTGGGAGGCAACGTTAAAGAGAAACTCAGCTCCGTGCCTGAAAGCCGAACTGACATTTTTGGACAGTCGGAAAGGTCAGGCATACCTTCAGATGAAAACTTATTACTCCTTCCACAGTACACACAGCTGGCTAAAATAATATCATGTTTTTACCGTATTTGCTTGAGTTTCATGCTCATGTGTTTTGCTACATAACCATGAATGACAATTTATATATCATAAAGTATTGCATAAATATATGCACCATGAAAATAAATGATTTTGTATATATAATATGTATGCACCACCAGCTGATTTATATAAATTATTATTATATTAGTTTCATTTATTATTTGTGGCGTCCTCCTTGAAGCAATACACATGAGCATGAAACTCAAATATACAGTAAAAATTACTTGTATCTAATATATAAATATCATATTTACTCATCTTTTTTTTAGGATTTTATGCTCATGCTCAAGATTTAATGCTCATGTGTGAAGCTCCCAGGAGAATAATTCATTAATTCTCTCACACACACACACACACACACACACACACACACACACACACACACACACACACACACACACACACACACACACACACACACACATTTAATATGTGCATAATGTATATATATATTTATTTTAATGGGTAAACATAAGTATTTTTTCATTCATTTTCATGAAGAGAAGATATAATATGACCCATAATACATACACATTATTAATACCACAGTCCTGAATTGTTACTGTTAGGCTCTACAACCCATCATAGTCTAACGGATTTCAAACAAAATCTTTTTTTAACATACGTTTCATGCTTGTGTGTTGATCCCAAGATGACACCATGAAAATGAATTTCAAATGGATTTAAATTACTTATATATGCATGGTAATTCATATGTGTGTGTGAAAGAGAATATATTCAGTCTACATATACCTTGTATAATGTTAAACTACAGGCCAAAACTGTTACCTTTGGCTGCTGTGCCATTGAACTCAGCGACCCATCATAGTCTAATAGATTTCAGTGAATTTTTAAGTGCAGATATCTGTCTGACAGCTTCATCTGAGGCCTGTTCCATCTGAGACAGACTTTATGTAAATAAGTTTGGCTCTGATTGTTAATTAGGGCTTTAGGTGATCAGTATTCATGAGTGTGCGTGGCGCGCTGCTCTCGCCGGGTGTGTCTGTGCTGCACGGGGGTTGGGGGAGCGCTGATCTGGCTTCAGTGACCAGTAGGAAGTATGCGCGCCACAAACTTGCCGGAATACTGATGAGGGAGGTGAGAAAGGCACCAGTTCACCAGGGAGAACTAGACGCTTCCTCCATCTCATGCACCACCAGTGGACTTTACACAAGGTGCATATTTTAACGTGAGAGCGGTTCGATCAGTTCCTTGGCATACTTACACACGCGTAAACCAAACTAGCTTTATAAAATAGAAAACATGCATGGGTCAGATGACCAATAAAGCCCACCTAACCCCCAATCGGCTATGGCAAACATATACCCGCAGTGTTTACGGCCACACATGGGTTTCAATAGGCCAATTTGATGAAAAGCCCCTCATTGTGCTTAGCGGGATCCTATTCAATCAGCCGTGCCTGTTGGAAAACCATTCCTACACACCACAGAGAGGTGTCTCAGAGGGCAGGAAAACGCCTTGAAAATGAGAGGAGGAAAATCTGAAATGGCTGAAGGTCTAAAAGGTGGAGATGCAACCACTCTGCAGGCTGTTGCGGCCTTGAGAGAGTCCTCTTCAAACAAAAAGCCAGGTAGATAAATAAACTTCATCCTTTTTAATGTCTTTGACTGCCCAGAGAATAAAGCAACACCGAAAGCTTTTTCCTCTCAGTTTTATTAAGTCTATAAAACTTGTCTTGACAGACAGAAAAGATGTTGCTAGCAGAAAGCGGTAGGTATTTAAAAACACACAAAACGCTGTGTCGCTGGTTAAAAAGCTCTCCTCTGTGATTTAACCTTTGGGTTTATCGTTAAGAAAGTGACAGTTGAATGGATCCGCAAAGTACGTGAGGTACATCAGGATGAGCGAGGGAAAAAGTGTTTGACTTGTCTGTGACAAAAACACACGCACAATACACCGTTCTCAAACACTTTCAGCACTCTTGGTATATACTGCCCCCTGGTGATCCTTACAGTTACATTAAACAACTCCATACAAATTTTACTTAGATATCACAACAGTAAAAAAACATTAGTATGTCATAGATTCTGGAGCTATGATGGACAGCAATATATTCAGTAAATGATTACATGAATCACTTTATGGTGCTTTTTGGAGCTTTTGTGAATTATTACAATGTTTTAATCAGCTGTTTGGACTCTAATTCTGATGGCACCCATTCACTGCAGAGGATCCATTGGTGAGCAAGTGATGTAATAAATTTCACAAAAATCAGTCATGACCAAGAATGAAACTCATCTTTATCTTGAATGGCCCAACAGGACTATTTTTTAAAGCAAATGATCAATTTTGGGTGAACTATTCCTTTAACACAGCACCACCCACTCGGTCTTTGCTATTATATTTTTCTCTAAATCTGAAAGATTACAAACTTTGCTTGAAGTTTACGAACAAATGTTATTTATTAAAGCTCAAAAATACAAAAGACAACATGTAGAAAATAGTATCCTGGCAAGTTTCTCAGGACTAATTTCTTTGAGGAAAAAAAAAAAAAAAAAAAAAAAAACTTTAACCCTGCAATACAAGCTTTCATTTAAAAAAAAAAAAAAAAAAAAAAAAATTACACATGAATTCCGTTGAGGCAAAGTTTACTCTTGGCATAATATTGTTCATGTGAGAGTCAGTTAAAAGGCTGGAAAAATCCTCCTTCCTGAAAGCATCACTGAAATCAGTCAACAAAACAGGAAAATGCAGGTAAAGCTTTCAAAATGTTTATCATCATTCATCCAAAATACTTGTAATGCTAAAAACACATAATCAGATAATCTTATGATAAGAAACAGGAGTCGTTTAAATATAGCGTGTCCCGTTCATTCTGGTGAAGAGCCCCTCTTCCTCATTTATGAACACTCCCATATTCAGACTGGCCATCAATTACCTGGAAAAAAAAAAAAAACAAGACACCATAGTAAGTCCCATCGTTCTGCAAGACTCTCACCGGTAGCTCTATATTTTCTGGAGCCAGGTTTGAAAGCCAGAGCCAGGTCCATTTTTAGCACACGTCAGTCATTCAGGAAGCCACATGCAGTACATTGTATGGTTGTACACTGAACATACACTTACTCCATAATCGGTGATGGAAGTTACACATTTTGTTGAGGTGTCATTAGATTGAGTCATTTCAAAAAAGTAATTTTCAAAACACTCACACCATGACTGCTGGAATTCTTTAAAGTTCAAGTCAAAATCTATAAATGTGCAATGCACACAAAAACATGCTTAGAGGAAGGAAGATGCCCATTAAATAAACAAGAGACTATTATGAGTATCAGACATCATTTACATTACAAACTACACATACATAACTCATCCCTGACCCAGACACACCTTGCTCTTGCGACAATGAAGTAACCAACACATCTGGAAGACGCCTATACGTTCTTTTCATCCTGTTATGTTTCCGGTCAGGCAACAAAAGAAACTACGTACGGTCCCAAATGCTCACTGGCTGCCTTTATTTGATCAAAAATACAGTAAAAACACAAATATTGTGAAATACTTTATTACATATTGAAAATATCTTTTCTATTTTTATTTACTTTAAAATGTCATTGGCAAAGCTGAATTTTCAACATCATTGCTCTAGTCTTCAGAGTCACATGATCCTCAGAAATTATTTTCATATGCTGATTTGCTGCTCCAAAAAAAGTGTCTTATTATCAATGTTGAAAACATTTTGTGGAAGCCAAAATTTTTTGTTGAATTGAAAGTTTGGAATGGTAGTGTACGTTTCAGCCCAATAAGTGGTCAACAAGTTGGTTAACAATGCAAAGCAAGGGCTTTCAATGTAATTTGGCAATTACTCCCTGTAATTGACAAAAATGTTGACCCACTCATTAATATTAATATTTCACTGATGTCTATCAGTTTACTCACGGTGTGTGTGTTCATGGGCAGCTCCCGTCTCCTGGAGCAGTTGGGATCCAACCCTGGTTTGGAGCGTTTAGCCTTCTGAAATACAGCCAAGGCGAAAAGAGACACTGTTGCAGGAGGGCAGGGGTCAAAGCTTGAATGCGATTTAGATAAAAAGGAGGTTCTATGAGGTCCTGGATTAGAGCTGCAGATGTTTTCAGCACTAGAGACGTTTGGATCAGTTTGGGTAGAGTAGGATTTCGGATTGGAGTAGTGAAGATAACATGCATATTTGGGCTTTGAGTTCAAGTTTGCACATTGGTCAAGGTCTTCATCATAAGTCTGCATTTCCTGCTTACTCCCGTTTTCTTCGTCCTCTTTATTTTCACTATTATTGTTATCACAGTAGACAGGTGGTGGAGGTGACGGGAAGTCCATTTTTTGCATTGTTGTCTCTTCTTGATTGTTTGTAAATTCTCTTTGAATCCTTCCCCAAACATTTAATTTTTTCAAACCACCATTATAGCCACCACCAGCTAGAAACTTCCTTCTCCTCTCTTTGTATTCTTCTACCCAATCCTTTTCTTCTCCAGTTTCCACCAAAGCATGCTCTTCCAACTCCTCTTGCTCAGGGCCTGACTTTGGATCGATTGGTGACCTGTCAGCAAGTTTATCAGCTAGTTCTGAAGGATAAACCCAATTGCCTTTTAGTTCTAGATTATTCATTGTACTGCCTAAATGTTCTAGATTACCAAGGCCTCTTAGGGGTGATTCTGAACTCTCTAGCTCCATGTGTTCTGGATAAATACATTGGTCCTCTTCATTTTCAAGTTCCAAATTCTCACTCTCTTCATCTGTCCAAGTTTGATTCTCTTGCTCCACAGGCTGTAGATGTAGAACCTCTGGTAAGTGCTTGCTTTTATCTGAACCCTTGCACCCATTTCTAAAAGGTTCAGTTGGGACTGCTTCCAAAAGCTCTGTGGTGGAGATCTCAAGTGCATCTGGGTCTCCAGGGCACAGCTCTTGTTCGGCTTTAGCAGTGTCGGGTGTCTGTAAGGTTAGTGGCACCTCAAAACATTGCCTGCTCTGCTGACGTCTCTGGGGAACAACGGTGAAGGTGGTCAAACCTTCTCTCTCAGAGGGGTTTGTCAGCAGCTCACAGCCAGAAAGAGCCTTAAGCTCAGCCTCAGGGGTGTGATGCTCAGAAAACAAACCTGTAGAAGAATCTTCTGCTAGCTGATTCTGGGATATACAAGAACTACGGAGGAAAATGAGAAGAAATCATCAGTAACCAGTTAAGTCAAGAACACAAGCAGTGAACAGTGAAAAACCAAATATCTAGAAGGTCAATTTCTATATTTCTAAAGGAAGTTCAACTCAAGAAGTGAATTCAGCAAAATGAACATACTTAGCAGATAGCGTTCTCTGTTGCCGTGCCTGCAGAGATTCTGCAAGTTCACTCATAACTTTAGCGATTGCAGGGCAGTGGTCAGCAATGCGAGCTCTGTATGTGTCTGAACTCTTGTCACCCCCTTGAGCATCCTCTACTGAAGCGAAACAGTGTTATGACAAAGATGCTGTAGTGTTTTTACTTGTGTATAAAACCATCTCATTTGCAACCTCTCACTAATATTACACCTTAAGCAAAACAAACAGCACAGTATGTATTTTCATTTAATTTATTCAAATATGAATAAACTTCATCTCAAGTTAATTTGGCAAAAAAAAATAATGAAATATTAAATATATTGAATAATTAATGAAATTCTGTCTGAAGAAAAAGAACACAAGACAAATCACACAGAATGTTAATACAAATTTAACATTAAAATGGTTCTAACAATAAGCAAAGTTACAAAACTAAACTAAAATTCAAAATGTTGGATATAGCTGATTAATTTGTTTGGAATTTCTGAAGTTTTAATAATTTTAGACAAATTCTTAAAAGCATCCCTAATCACCCTAACATATTAAAAAAAGTCATTGACATTTAATAAAGCTGAACTGCAATTATGTAGACTGATTACAACCATCTTTGGAGCTGTGCCTCAAGATTAAGGCACAAATATTGTGATAAAGTGCTACAGATTTGCCTGACAAACACTGAAATGACTTTACAATAATAATAATAAAAACTAAAACATACAAACACTACAATGAAACCCATTTGTCTTATTGACCTGAGTGTGTTACTTCATCCTCTAGAATTCTACATTGTTTATACAAGGTGATTTAACAAGGTGAAAGAGACATCACATTACAGTGTAAAGCAACAGTGACATTAAACAAGGAAGCCAATTAAATAACAGAACAAGACACAGAGTTCAGTGCAATGTGCATAAGACATGAAGGCTATGTAAAGACACAGAGGACAAATAGCCCATCACCGATGAAAGCAGGAACAGAGAAGCATGCATGGAGGAGAGGAGGAGGAGGAAAGGAGACTGTGCTGGCTGTTAGGCTCCTCCTCCTGGCAGTACAGTGTAAGACAAGAGCAAATAATTAATATAACAATTTGGAAACAAAAACATAGTATTCATTCTCACAGTTCAAGCATGATTCTATGCTGAAATTGCACGTACTTGGCATCTAGGAAACCAGCACTAGCATGCAAACAAGTGTTCACAAATGCTTAAACATAGAAAACTAAAAGAACACTTATGAACAAAAATAAATGCATACCTTTGTTTGAATCGGATGGGGTGGGGCCATCACACGGAGGGGGCGGAGCTCTCCGTTTAGTCCTTTTAAGGGAGGACTCGGTGGATGAGATACGACTGAGTTGACCCTGAGCAAGGCACAGAGAGGTTATGTTTGGTCTAAAATACTAACATGCTGCTTAATGCATATTGCACAGTAAATACTTTTTGCACAGTAAATAAAATTATGCTGTAGTTGTCGCATAACCTCATTACATTGCTTATTAAATTGAGCAAATTGTCAGTCGTTTAATTTATTGTTAAGAAAATGTAATTGTTTGAAAATGTATTAACTTTTGGCAATCAAATAATGAGTAAAATATAAGGCGTTAAAAATTGCAGCTGTTATTACAAGCTCATTCGTCACAGTGGACATCCAGGGTCAAACTGAGCGCATTGCACAAGAAAAAAAACATTATATGGAAATATAAAAGGCTAATTCAAAATATCAATAAATACTATAATAGTATATAAATAATACTAAAACAACACTGATGCATGTGATATGAATATTGGATGGCCAAGGGTACAGGTGTGTTTGGACTTGTATGGAGAGGCCCACAGCAATCCCACCTGTTTTCTAGCAGAGTCACTCTCTAATAGGTCGTAAACGTCTCTGGTGTGATGCCCACAGGTGACACTCAGGGATGCCATCATAGGAGGCCGTGGAGCGCGTCTCTTCTTTGGCATGTCGGCAGGGACCATGGGTAAGGCTGAGTGAACGTTAACACCATTCACCCTGTCCGCACATTGGCCGTTCCGTTCAGGAGAGTTTGGAGCACTGCCAATCACAGCCTGTAGAAGAGGGGGAAAAAAAACAATTCCCTGAATATGTTTAGAGATAATGAGGCATAAACATGAGGCAAGATAAACAGGTGCAAAGGAAAGCCGAAAGATAAACGGATGCAGAGACAGGTGGGTGGACCGGTACAAGTTTTTACAATGTTACAGTTCAGTTATGATATTTACCCTCATCATTTCCTAAATATGACAACCAGCAGGTTGCACAGATTGCAAAACCAGACAGACTGACAGGTGTACAAACCTGCTCATGTGTTTTTTTGCTTTTCTTGAATAAACTAAAGAAACCATTGTTTCCCTTCTCTCTGTGGTTTTTTTCTTTAACTGAAGATTTCTGTTCTTCCTCACCACCTGGTCAAACACAAAAGAGCCTCTTAGATCAAACAAACTTTTGTGGACAAACATCAGCTGTGTGGAAATTGCTGGTGCAGTATAAAAAAAATTATTTATGTTACAAAATGTGGTTGTTTGGAGTTTGATACCTTTATTGGTTAATACAGGATCAGCAGGATTGTTTAGTACCACTTTAAAAAGAAAAAGAAAAATTCAACTTAACTTCAAAAGATTAATATTACTCCATTTATATGATTAAAAATAGGTCAGACAGATGCCTCGTTCAAAAATCAAACATAGGTCTCATTCACTAACTGTGTGAATTATGAATTTGTGTGTGAAATCTACATATGAACATTTTCATAAATATCATACAGTTAATTACAATTAAAAATTATAAACAACAACAAATAATAGCAACTGCATGGTTCCTCTGCATAAAAACCTAAAAGGTTGTGTAGTAAGCAGAATATGGAGACGGTTTAGGTGTGTTTCATGCAAATGAGAATTACAGTCACTCATTTATGATATTCCAAATTCATTAACATGAGGTAAAAATTCACATGCTTACGCACATGAAAATGTGCAAATTAGGTGTAAATTTATCATAGATTGTGAATTTATTGAATAATTCAAGCAATTATTAGTGAATGAGACCTATACTGTGTATTAAACACATAGTATGTACTGCACATTGTATGCTGCTTTTAAATTAATTTGATACAGTATGCAAACGTTGCTACAATGTCACTACAGTGACTTTAATTTCCTAACCTTTAATTTCTTTGGCATACAGCTCCCTGATTCCATAGTCGTTGAGTGTTTTGGTGAGATCCAGAGGTTCCTCTGATTGATGTGTCCTCAGTAAGATAGTGGTATCAGGGTCGAACTCGCACTTCTCACACACTGTGGGAATCAGCTCAGCCAGTGGCACTGTAGGATTGACCCGTGCTACTGCCTTATGGGACTTCTTGTAGTTTACCAGAAGGCGAACTGTTGCCTGGGAAATTAAATTTTGAGTGTTCAATCTTTTAATGCCAGATATAGTGACTTTAGACAGACCTTGTGTCCAACCTGGGTGACCTACTATAAAAGTATGACAATTCAGACTCAGCAATATACACTTGTTTTATTACCAAAAGGGTCCAAAACTCAAGATTAACTGCTTGATATTTGACAAAACCCACTAAATATTTAATTGAGATGATATGGTAATCAAGGTAAAATTATAAGATATGGATATAATTAAGCTTTCAATTAGACTTACCACAGGAACATGAGGTTTCTTCTTGTTGTTATCACATCCTTTAGTTTGCAGGACAACTCTTTCAAACTCAAGAGAGCCAATCATGGAGTTGGGTTTGAAATTGATGTGGTTTTGATTTGTGGAAATAAGCTTAATGGCATGATCCGATGGAACGAGATGGTGTTGAGCACACAGTGTAACCAAAACATCCATAACTGGTTTACTGCAAGTGCACAGACATACGTCATTTAAAATATGACCAGATGGTCATTTCAGTGCAAAAATTGGTGAAAATGTGGAATATCACTCTTATTTTTCCCCTCTCTCTGACCTGCCATGCACTGCGGCTGTGGTCTCCTGTCCTCCTGGGAGCAGTACAGTCAGAGTGATGTCCCTGTCTATGAGATCTTCTTGGGGATCCATAGGTGCGTGTTATAGGTAGTATGAAGGACAGATGACACTCTAGATTTGGGTTGTCCTATTGATGAAGCAGAAAAATAAATCGAGGGGTCATTCAAAGAACACACTATATATATAAATATATCAAATTCATCCGAGTCGGAATGATATTAGAACCCATCCAGATACGGTCACTCATGGATTTGCTTGTAGCTCTTTGGAACAGAGGCAATTGCGGCATCCATTGTTATGCACTCATGGCAGAATGCTTTGTGATGAATCACATCACCAACCTGTGTGAAAATCCTCTCTGAGTCTCAGCTATGGCTGTGCAGGGGAGATTTCCAGATATGTTTCATTGACTGTACTTTCTGCTATGGTCCCTGTTAGACATGGAATCACAATTTACATTTGCTTTACTTTAAGCTGTAAAAGCACAAATCCCATGTTCTTTGGAGCAATAACTCTGTGATATCTCATCATAGTATCAGCTTAAACTAACTTTAAACTAACTACTTTTCATGTTATGTTAATCTTCAACAAATCGATTGCCTCTAAGCTCCCCTCCAAACGACAGTTAATTGTAGAAATTAATAATTATTTTTGTTTTTGATTTTATTCAAAATGCATATAACTCTGTCCCACAATTTTTTCCCACAACTTCCAACACAGCAGGCAAGAAAATAATTCCTTATTATGCATTACCGCTCAAAAGCTTGGGGATTTTTCGGTAATCAGTTCACAGAAATTAAAACTTTTATTTAGCAAGGATTCATTAAATCAAATTGAAGTAACATTAAAGACTGGCTGCAAAATAAAATAAAAAATAAATAAAAATCAGCTTTTCCATCACGAAGTTACATTTTAAAAATATTTTAAAACATAAATTTTTACATTTTAATATTTCATAATTAATATTTTACTTTATTTTAGATCAAATAAATGGAGCCTTAAAACAAATTGTGGTGTATTTAACTAATGTATATTTTCACATATATTGTGTTAATTCAACACTTTAACAAGAAATGGGAACAAGCTTGCCCAGCTTGAAATGTGAAACCTTGTTACTAATCCTGGAGTATTTTTTTTATTTTATTTTATCCAAATCTTTAACTTAATTTATATTAATATTAGGTAATATGTTAATTTAATGCTAAATTTCGGTAATAGTGTTGGTAAGGCCGTTTTACCCTATTCGTTGATACATACCCAAACAAAATCACGTCCAAATCACAACAGACCGTAAACTCCAAATTTGAGTAAAATAAAATGACTTAAAATGGACTGTAAATAATAAAAAGCTATTCTGAAAGTGATTAATTTTTTTTTTTTAAAGTTGGAGAGCCAACGCCTTTGGGTGTGTATGGTGCTCGTTTGCTGGAGCGTCACGTTTATCATATCTGGGCGTGAGCTCTACTTCACGCCTCCCCGCCGCTGATCATCGGTGCAAAGCGGAGAAATGCATATCAACCCACGCGTATTTCCCACGAGAATGAACTCGAAAAAACCGTAATAAAACGCCAAACGCACGTGCACCTAGTGCGCATTTAGCGACCATGGCCATCCAATCCTCAGTAAGGGCACTCAGAAATCCACATTTGGTTCTTAAACAGACATTTAAACCACGCTAATTAAATTTTTCTTTCGTTCACAAATTGCAATAGTAAGCCTCACCATACATTCACAACAACCTTAAAAGGTCTGTTACATCGCAGCAGGATTAACTTAAGTACTATCAGCTCACCGATGCGCACGCAAAGTTTTGGACACAAACACGCAATGTGTGGCACCTGTATCTTATTCAAATCCTTATCTTACCTATCTTCAGTCCTCTATAAGGGGGTTCTTCCAACAACTGCCGTTTAAAAACAAAAGAAGGACTAAATGAGCAAAGAACCAAGTGGATGCAAAGACAAGCTTTTGTAATCCTCTAGTGTTGTCAGCAGCCTACCTTATGGACATGCCCAGTGCTGTGACATCAACAAATCTGTTTCCTGTGTGTGAGAAAGAAACAGAGACGGTGATATATAACATTGTTTTAAGGCTAATGAGTTGACATGATTAAGATTTTACTCAAAGCTACATATGAAAAAAAATCATTTTTGTTGAGGAGAAATATATGAAAGATACCTTTTGTTTGTTAATAAGTGAATGTGGTTAGTGCTGTTTGTCAGTAAATAATGCCTTAAATGTTTGAGGGAAGCTGTGTGAGAGAAAGATGGTGTGTGGGCATGAATGAATCAAGCTACTTGTGTTTAATGCACCACTAGAAATCTTCAAGAACTGGTGGCCAATCACATAACGGATGAGTAATCAGCTTATTGTGTTTGCCTGTTGTCTCAGAGTGTGCAAAAGAGTCAGCTGCGGCCGTTGATTCATTTCAACACATTTTGCTTGCTCAGTAGGGCCACACAGAAGTGCAGTAATTCATCACTTTCTTACAACAGGAAAATGTTTAGATATTTCTGTAAGCACTAGAGAGGTTTCTATTCTCCACAGCCCTGAAGAACACGCTCAAGGACTCATCAGTAATTATGTAACATGTATGCTACAAAAATGCTTCAGTCATTTAAAGGACTGTGAGTTCATTGTATCAAAGGAGCACACACACACACACACACACACACAAAGAAAGATGCTCAAATATAGCCTTGTGTGTACATGTGTTTACATTTCAGGTTGATAACATGACCTCATTCCACTCACGTCGGGTCACGATGCCATCTCTCAGTAGACTGTTTATTTCACACATCCTCTGACCAGTGGCCAGCTCCACAAAGAAAAGCCAGACCTTGAATCCTTTCTCATGTGTCTGTTTGCGTTTCTGGTCATGTGCTTATTCTGGCATCTGAAGAGATATTCATGAACTTGTGTGTGTTTAGTGTCAGTGGGTGAGTAGAGATATTCAGCAGAGCCATTCTAATGAAGGCATGTCCTGCCACACTTTAGTGCTAATGCAACTGTGCTGTGTGTGTACTTTTGGACTAGGCTATTTATATTTTAGGGTATTTCATGTATTAGCAGATATAGACCATTTTAATCTAATGAAAAAGTATGATGCTGTATTTTTCTTTGAAGAAAATACGAATTTGAAGAATCTCAAGTCGATTTGCATTTGCAGCACTTCATTTTTAGGTCGTTTAAGGGTGGTTCTTTAAAGTAGAGCGATTTTACATCCCAGTACTGTAAAAAAAATGTTAGAATTACTGTAAAAGCATGGCAGCTGTGATTGCCAGAAATTCACTATAAAATACTGTGGTGAAACTTCCAGTATTATGGAAAGCCTCTATATTTCACATATCTTATTATAACATTATCTTAAAATATACAGACAGCCACCATAATAAAGGCAAAATAGAAAGTCACATGATAATTCAGTTCATCGTAAGTGGACTGTCTGTAAAAATGGCCAATACTTGTGTATTTACAGTGCACAGGACCACAGAGAAAAAATGCTATCAGGGTAACACATATGGCAATGATGAAATAAACATTAACTAAATAACAGAAAATGTAACACAAACACCCTAATGTATATTACAGATAACAAAAACAAGAAGAAATCAAAATTATTTGATACTGTAAAGCTGCTTAGACACAATCTGTATTGTTAAAAGCGCTATATAAATAAAGGTGACTTGACTATTAAAAATATGCTCTGTTACAGTTTTCCCACTACAAATCAAGTAATTCATAGTTTTTACTTGTAAAAACAGTTTACTGTATTTTACAGTAAAATTACATTTTAATGGGATGTTAAACCATTTACATGATATATGGTACGGTAACTTACAGAGAAGGGTTAATGTTATATATGTCTTTTTCTATATGAAGGTCACATTAAAATGTTATGATTTTGTGATTTTTCATTTTCAAGATTTTAACAAGATTCAAGATCTAACATTACATATTCTTCATTGTTTTAACCTAGTGTAAATGGCTTAATTCTTTAACTAAAACTTAAATATTATAATACAAAATACTACATATCATATAATTAACATCAAAATTACTGTATGTTTAAAACTGATGATTTAAATAAAGGGTGAAATACAAAAACTTTTGAATACTTTTTGAAAATGTCTATATTATTGTAGTCTATTCCTCATAAGTTATTTTGGATAAAAAGTATCCCCTAAATGAATACAAATAAATGTAAAAACAAATGATTACAGTTCCTGAAGAGTTGTGTCCTTTCCATCCTGACCACAACAATTAATAAAGTTTTTTCAAAGGCTAGTGTACTTGTTTACCAAGCCTGATTGGTAGAGCATACTTGAGAAGAAACAGGAAGCGTATGATATGTAACACTGAAATATACAAGGTAAATATCAGTTGTAAACAATATTAAAATATATATGGCAGGGAGTCTCTGTCACCAGTTCAGTCACGACACTCACCTGATCACAGTCTCCTCGTTATAGATCACCAGCACCTGTCAGAACTCATCAGCTCCACTATATCTGCACACTCTCCACGCTCCCTCCTCGCCTGGTCTACGGTTCACTACCCTGAACTGTACCAGACTCCCTTGTGTCATTAACATGTTTATACTTCCCTTCCAGTTTGTTTTTGGACTCCTAAGCTCCAGCTATCCAGCAAAGAAAGAGACTGTCAGTTATCAGCAAGGCACTCTAAGGACTGGTTTCAGTATATTCACTCACCTGCCATTGCTCTCCACGATCATCCATCTCCCATTGTTCAATGAACCTGCTTGTCATTCCCTTACTTATTTGTGACAATAGGTCATTTCTAATTAAGCTAGTTGTGAATTTATGCAAAGGTGTGAACATATTGTGTGACTATGTGTATTTTGAGTAAATAGCCTACTATATAGCCAAGGCTATTATAAAATGTGCTGTATAAGCCTTAGTATTACTATATATATACATAAAACTGTTGGCCAAATGTATTTGACTTAAAATATATATTTTCATCACATAATTTTCAAAAAGTCCACAGGGCCACAAAAGCCCATGTGGAAGAATAACAGAAATACAAAATATTGTTACTGTTATTTTATATGGGTAGAGTGGGGAAAACGCCCCCCCCCCCTTAAGGATAGTAATTTTTTCTCTTCAGTGAAACAAAAGTTAAATGTGCTCAGAAAAGTTACCATAGTTTTAGTGACAATGACATAAATTATAAACCAAGTTTGAAAAATGTCCACAGTTTTCATGTTATTAGATTTTTAACAAAAAATGTATTTGTGCCATGGGGGTCTGACAAAACAATTTGCTTTAAACATTTACAGCTAAATCAGAATACAGACAGTTTTAGCTTAAAACTTAAAAAGAATATAATCAATAATTATGAATGACAAAAGTATAATAGTCTATTTGAAGAAAAAAGTTAGCTGATGATAACTGGCTAGCTAACTGATACCTGATGCTAACTTGAGGTAATTTTAAATACAAAGCCAAATATTTTTATTCAACCAACTAGTTAGAGTACATTTGATGTAAAAACAAAAGATGTGATGTTCATAGCAGAATAACTACAGTAATTGCCCATTGGCCCCTGGGGGCGTTTTACCCCACACACTATGTTTGAGAAAAAAATGATGTCATTCTGAAAATATAATTACATTTGTATTAAATAACACATACTCTCTATCTACAGGCACTACTGTTCTCATATCATATATAACTGTGATGTTCTACAAAACAAGCTTTAAAATATTTTTTTTCTTATTGCTGAAAATGAGATAATTTACTGTGAAATCCGTTTTCTCTTCGGTACATCACCAGTGCAAGCTTCATGGTGAAAACTTTTACATCACTCTCGCTAACGTAGTCCATAGTTACAATAAAAATGTATCTTTCCCCCCACTCTACCCTACCCTACCCTACCCTTTTTTAATCTTAATGTCTATTTCTAAATGCTTTCATCGTTTGTCCAGGCGACAGCGGCTGAGGAATGCAGGACCCTTTCACTGGACGTATTTATCGGGTTATTCATCCGTTCTGCAGGGTAAACATTTCTGTCATAGCCAGCTGCTCCATTGAGAGAGTTCACCCGTATTCTGTCCGGTCGGCGGGCTGGTGATCCTTCAGTACGGCCTATGCCTCGATGACAACCCGCGGGCGAGAGCTCTTAATGAGGGAAGCTCAGTGAATGTCAAAACCAGCGCGATGCGTCATGCATCACCACGAGCCCTGCGGAGGCGCGACGCGCTGGCACTACAGCCGCTGTAACGCAGTAAATCACTGATCTTTTCTGAGTGTGTATTTTTAAGACTGAGACCGTACAAATTTACAAGTGCATTCACCCAAACTAAACATGTAATCAACAATCGAAGAGAACGCGCGAAGTTTCTGAGCAATTAATTAAGCCAGCTCCATGTGATAATGAAGCTGTCGTGAGAAACGCCACCATCTCTCCTTGTCGCCAGCAGAGGGTGCGCGCGCACTGTTTGGAGCAGCGCGCCTCTCCCATGCCTCGGGCGCAGTGTTAGCCAGCAGCCTCTCAAGCATGGATAAGGATTATTCATTTTGACCGTGTCTGGGTAATTTAGGGATTTGAGAATCTAACTGCCTCAATCCCTATACAATATAACACAATAGTATTTACGGAACCTGTACAGTCCTAGATTTTTGAAAGTAAAATACATTCCTGGATGGGCAAAGAAACAGGCTAGAAATCATTTTAATCTCATTTAATCTTATTTGAAACTTTTTGTCCCCAGAGAGAACACAAATAGACTTTCCTTCTATGGTCCATAGTATATTTAGGGTAATATATTCTATACTTTATTCTTCACAGTTCTTCCCTTTATTACTAATTTGCATGAAAACATTGGACACAATATTATTCTGAGTGTGTAGGCTTACTTACAAAATAAAGTCTAAAGCAGTAACAGAAGATACAGCTTTAGATATAGAAGGTAAAAGTAAATGCTAAATAAGCTATATCTGCATATAAAATTAAAACTATTTGTTAGTTATCATTGTGTTGGTCTTCAAAGGCATGTGTTATCAACACAATTTTAATATCAACAACAACATTTTAACTTGAGCAATAACATCTAAAAAAAATAACATCTGAAAATCTTTATATCTTTAAAAAAAAAAAGTACTGTAAATTAAAGTATTGGACATTTTTGTTGACATTTCATGCAAAGAAACACAGGAAAGACCAGAGCTAGTTATCACAGTTTTAATGCAGAGAATACTTCTGTTTAAGTCAATTTTAAGTAAGCCCATTTTTGCATAGGCACATTAAAGTCTACAAAAAACTGTTGAGCATTTCCACTCAACACACCTTAATCTTTTGTGAAAACATGCCCCACCTTGCAATTTAAATGCCCTATTATACCCTTTCAAAATGTAAATAGTAAAACAAATGTGAAACATAAAGTAATTTCTGGAGCAACAATAATGTCAAAGGTAATATGTAAAAATGCTATGTACATTTTTTACATAAAAATAATAATTGTTAGAGTAATAGCCTAATTTCCTCTAATTAGAATTATTTTTTCTCAATAAAAAGTGAATTAACCATTGATGCCACAAATACTAGCCTGTGAAATGCCTATGACGTAACCAATAATAAATAATAATAAAAAAAGAAGCTTGACATAGGTAGACATTTCTTCTCGGTCTAACCACTGTGTTTTCGTAACGGTGGTCGGCCGGGGCCTCACGTGCGGGTCTGGAGTCGAGTCGTGAGGCACGCGCACGCGTCACTCCCACCACCCAAGACACCGATAACCGGAAGCGACTATCATCCGTGATATTTGGGGAGACGAACGACAGCTGAGAGCGCTTTTCAATGGATAACAACGTCGCCGCGTCCTCTCGATCTGTTTGACACCAACAGCGTTTGAGAGGGAGAAAAACACAATAGACGGAAGTAACGGTAAAAACGAAGTGATTGGAAATCCAGGTTCGAGCCTGACAGGCATTGCTATGGTGAGTAAAAGATCAATTCAGAAACGTCTAGAAAGGCCTGGAAAAAGAAGGTGGCTTATAACCCATCATATCGAATTACGACCGTGAAAATACTGTTGTAAAACTAATATAAATAGGCTTATATATTTATCTCAAAATAGGTATTTGTTTGACAGGTGGGTGATTAGGACTTTGTGTCCTTTAGGCAAATGAAGAATATGGTGATGCATTCATTTAAAGGTCATCCTCTGACTGCTCAGCATCAAACAGAATGGGATTATGATCAATTGACGTAAAATAAAATAATGAATAGCATCCATATAAAGATCACGGAGTCTGAGGCATATGTTTGCGCAGATCATCCTGCCATTTATAACGAGTTTAAACAGGATTTGAATCGCTGGCATTATCGCTTTTAGCCATATCAGGGATTTTATGAAGGATTTGTGAATGTAAAAACCCGGACAGATGTTTGGGTTTCTCTCTGCTGGTTGCCTGTGGAGATGATGATGGTGGTGCTGAATTTGGCTGATCTATCAAAATTAGGGAGATGCTGTTTGAACGAAGGACTGGTCGACTGTTTTAAGCTTAACAGAACCACAACGTCCTAAGATTTCCACATAGCACGTTAATTATATTGATAAAGATTGTCATTGAAAAGAGGAGCAATCGCGACCCCCTCCTTCCCTCACATTTCCACACCCACCCACCGTCGCTACACGAGAAGGGGTTGAAAAACACAATCCAAACGTGCCAGTTTGCTTTAATGCGAACCTTTATGTCTCTAAAACTCGTTTACGTTGGAGATATTTTTGGTCAGTGAAAAAAGGCACGCCCAGAGACGTTTTTTCTGTCGCCTAGACACCGTTTAACCCTTTGGGTGGGTTTCTCTTTACGTGGAATTACATCAATCTCGGTTCTTCAGTCGGTGTCATCAGGGGTGGAAATGCAGAGCTGTTATAGCCCCGGGGGATGTTTTTTTATATAAAGCTCTAGAAATGGCCGTGTAAATGGTGTCATGTACGGAGTTGGTTGCGGTTTGGGTGGAAATAACCGGAGACGTCAACATGGCGACAGCTGCTTCGCCCCTGCTCGAGATGAATCCTCATCTATAAAGGTAGGGCCTTCAAGCTCACCTTGGGCTTCTGTCGCCACTCAATGCCTAAAATAACAATCGTGCTAAACATCATCCGTCGACTGGAACCTTGTATTTGTTGAATGTGGATCTTGAGAGGTCCCCAAATGTTTGACTTGTTGAAACAGTACTTATAAGAAAACGCCAAAATGAAAATTAGTCCATTTCGGACGTTGTCTTGGGTAGTTGTTTGCACTCTTTAGAAATGTTGTTATTATAAATAATAATATAAATCAATAAGTGAAATCCTAAGGAACAACCTGTACCGACTGAAAACTCATTTTATGAATGATGCATTTCTGTATATATGTTAAAAGCCTTTAACATTGCTGTTATTTAATTTACTGAATCAGATGTGTTAAACACGTCAGCGTCAGTGTGTGTGAAAAACTGGCATTAAGAATAACGCGCGAATGTGACGCGCTGGAGGACGCGCGTGGCGGATGACCTGAGCTGAGCCCAGGCGCACCTGTGTTTCAGCACCATGGAGAGCAGCTGTCGCGAATCCCTATTATCCACGACGGAGCAAAACGATTCTAACGCACAATTGAGGAAAATGTGTAAATTCTTGATTAGAAAACAGCAACAGCCTTGTTAGGAATTGTCAAGTGATGAGTTTAGAGCTGTGTGAGTGTGAAGGGTCACTTCCTCCACATCTGTCAGAAAGCATCTTTTAAACACGTACAGTGTCTGACTATGGATGCATGACTGTTTGGCATTTCGAATGCCTAGAGTTGGCTTGGAATATTTTAATCCACCTTCTCATTGACATAGTGTCAGGATCTTTTAATATCCTAGTAACATGAAGTAGCATGCAGGATCCACTAAGGTGACATGTTTTATACTGATGGTCTATGCTAATTTAGATTTATTTGATCATGTCTGGATGTTGCACTTTTTTCATGGTAATGGCAGTATAATCCGAATTTAACAAGCTTTATCATGGTACTGATAAATCACTTTATCATGTAGAGCTTGCAGAATTTCTCAGCGTTTGTCTGATTTTTGACAGCTCATCAAAATGAGTAGTAGCACCCTTGATTTTACCCAGGCGTACCTACTATATATTTAAATTGTGCCAGTGCCGCCCACCTCCTCTCTGAGGTTTGGTTTGACCCTGGAGACAGGTGTGCATTAGGGCAGGGCTGGGAGTAATGGCACCCCAGAGGATTGGCTCATTTTTGGAGGGGGTTGAATTAGTGGATCCTTGGATGAGTGTGTGGATGGGTGGATGCATGGATGAGGGAGTTGTTTTTTACCTCTGTCCTCAGAGGGAACAGGCTGAACTGGCTGGGTGATGGCAGGGAGAGAGAGAGAGAGAGAGAGACAGCTCACATTGCTCACTCACAGACCCACATACACACAAACAATTGCTTGCCGAATATTAGTCACAGTTGCACACAGAAATCTAGCCCAGAGCAGACCAGGGCACCCAGGAAGATTTTGTTTAGAAGACCTTGTTAGCAGGAGTTCTGCATAGAAAAACTGCACTTTTCAGTTTAATGCAACTCAAACTTGGTCATTGCACACTGAGTCTTAAAGGAATACTGTAGTTCACCTGAAAAGTCTGGTGAAAAAAAAAATGTATTCACCCTCAGGCCATCCAAGGTGTATTTGAGTTCATTTTTCATCAGAATAGATTTGGCGAAATGTAAAATTGCATCACTTGTTCACCAGTGGATCCTCTGCAGTGAATGGGTGCCGTCAGAGTGAGAGTCTGGACAGCTGATAAAAACATAACAGTAATAAACCAGTAAAATCTACATGACTCAGTTTATCCATGACCATCAGTTTACTTCTTGTGACTCAAAAAGCTTTGAGTTTATAGTTAAATAAATTGGTCATAGAGTCCTCAAGCCGTAATAATGCTTTCTTCAGTGAAAAAGTTATTTTTTCTGAATCAGGAGAGAAATATGCACATCAAGCAGTAAAAACAGTTCTAAAGAAATATGTCAGTGATGTGAGAAGACAACAGGGGATGAACTTTTTCACAACAGACGATGGAACTGTTATTATCCATGGAGGAAGCATTCTTAAGGATTATGGATGTTATTAGAAAACGTTATAATAATGGATTTCTTTCTCTTTTTTTAACAAACACACAGATTTTCACTTTACAAGATGTTAATTGATGGACTGGAGTCATGGTGAGATTATTTGTGAATTATTGTGATGTTTTTATCTGTTGTTTGGACTCTCATTCTGACGGCACCCATTCACTGCAGAGGATCCAATAGTAAATAAGCGATGATAAATTTATCCAAATCTGTTCTGATTAAGAAACAAATTCATCTTTAGCACAAATTCATCAAATGATGAATGATGAATTTGATGAATTTTTAACTAATTCATCAAATTCATCATTATTTTAGGATGGCAAAGTAAATTTTCAGCAAGCTTTTGAGTGAATTGCTCCTTTCAAATTATTATATCAGTATATCCTATAAATATAAAATGTTGATTTATTTGAGGTATGATTCATTATTTGGGCATGTAATTTTCATGAGATTTGTATAAGGATGTTAGTAAAACAAGCTTTCCAAAATATGCAACAGTTTTTTCACCTCTGCTTTTCAGTGTGGTAGTTATTTGTGAAAAAGGAAAGAGTGAATAGCAGATTTTATTTGGTCACACACTCACAGTTATACAAATGTTTTCATCTTCATTCATTAAAGGCAGACATGATCTATGCAGGATCCAGTGAATTAAAAAGATACTACTGATTACAGTGAGTTAAAAAAAGAGACTACTGATTTTTCAGTTTGCTTGGTGAAATGTTTATTGCAACTATTACTATGCTTTTCCACTTGGATGAGGACTAAGGTTTTGCATGGTGGGTGGTTTGGAGCAGTGTCAACTGTTGTTTATGTAAAAAGAAATCCTAGTTCTTGAAAATTCTAGAAACAAAAACAATTACTGTTTTTGTCATTTTTTTTTCTCTTTTCACAGCTGTCAACCGTATTGATTCAGTTTGATTCAGGTCAGTTTTATTTGAACTTTTAAAAAAGGATTATATAAAAAAAGGTAGAATTGAGATTTTAAAAGGCATACGTTAGCTGGAGATGAGTTGTAATTATAGCATCTTTAACATGGTTTAGAAAACAAGAATGAGGTTTTTTTTTTTTTTGTCTTGAATCCACCAGTTTGAATTGCAAGGTTGTTTTGTTTAAGATGTATGAATCTGCATGTTTTGTGGGGGATGGGGGGATTGAATTTCAAAATCAGCCAGATGCATGCTCAGGTGCCACTTGTGTATGTGATCATGAATGTAATAATATACCAAAACTGGGTTTTGGATTCAAGTGTGTGTACACAGTGTGTGTTACACAGCAAATAAATGAATGGACATCAAATATTGATATGACTTGAAATCATATGAGAAAACAAACAAAGCAATATAGGAAATCCTGACTTTTTACTCCATTACTCCAGTCTTCAGTGTCACATGATCCTTCAGATATCAGTCTAATATGCAAATTTTGTGCCATAATAACCTTTTTATCAGCATTAAAAACAGTTGTGCTGCCCAATAAATTTAAACATTTTTGAACAACATTTATTGTATGTATGTATATTTACTGTCATACTTGCTGAATAAAGATAATTTGTTTAAAAAATATGTATATATATTATATAGACAGATAGATAGATATATAGATATATACAGTATATTGACCCCAAACTACAAATTATGAGCATTTCAATATTCACACTCATCTCTTTCCCTCCCTCATGCTTTCTTTATCTCTATATATCTTTCTTCGTTCCCCCTCATGTCTTACATATACGTCTATTCTTTAAGACTTTGAATCTTGAGGGAGATGGTGGATTCATAGGGGTCATGAGCCCCTGGGAATGTAACTGATTCGCTCTGAGTACACGACCAGTTTGGTGCTCACAGCTCTGGCCACAGCACTCAGGGCAGCACGCCAGACTGGCTATTTATGCCTGGTGACCCGCAGGCACTGCTGCTCTACTGTAACATACAGAGCTGGTACAACCACACACACACACACACACACACACACACACACACACACACATGTTGGTTTTTGTGGTTTATGGGGACTCTCCATAGGCGTAATGGTTTTTATACTGAACAAACTGTGTGTGCTATTGCCCTACACCAACCCTACACCTAAACTTAGCCCTCACAGGAGACTTTGTTCATTTTTAGATTTTCAAAAAAACACCATTTAGTATGTTTTTTAAGCCTTTTGAATTACGGGGACATAGGCAGTGTCTTCATAAACCACCTTCATATTGTAATACCTCTGTCATACCCATGTCATTATACAAATTTGTGTCCTCGTAAACCACATAAACATGCACACACACACACACACACACACACACAAGCTGCATCTAATGGCACTGCATGAATATTAACATCCTTTTTATTGGTAATAATTAGAATATGAAATCTTCTCCCGGGTCTCCAGTGTGATGCTGATCATCATGTAAATAAATTGACAGTGATTATTTCATGTTTTAAATTGCCACAGATTGACTCAATTCATAAAAATGAATGACTTCCACTTTAATGATCAATCTCCTCTTGCAGCCACTGTGCACTGAACGTGTGATTTCCTTCCTTCAGCTCCCAGAGTGACCGGAGATTAGCTGGTGCAGCTACCAGAGCAGGATGTCAATATGGCTGCTCATCTGCTCGTTCCACCCGGACCTGACAGCTTCCGGCCCTTCTTGCCTGAGTCTCTCGCTGCTATCGAGTGCCGCATCGCAGAGGAGGCGGCCCAACGGCCCAAAGGCGAGAGACGGCCTGATGATGATGATGAAAACGGGCCCAAACCCAACAGCGATTTGGAGGCGGGAAAATCCCTGCCCTTTATCTATGGAGACCTTCCGTCTGAATTTGTATCCGTCCCCCTGGAGGACCTGGACACCTACTACAGCAACCAAAAAGTATGTGTGAGAAGATTTTAAAATGGAAGCTTGTTATTTGCGTTTAGACAGCCAGCGGGACTTCAGTCTGGTGTTATAATGTGTATCGTTCTCTGTAGTTACATATCTCCTTGTTAAACAGATTTGAAAAGAGATTGTCGCAGAACTAAAATCATTTTTTCTCTGCTTCAGACCTTTATAGTATTGAATCGTGGGAAGACTATATTCCGCTTTAATGCTACGCCAGCTTTGTATATTTTGAGCCCCTTCAATCCATTGAGGAGAATCTCCATCAAGGTCCTGGTGCATTCATATCCTTTTTCAGCTGAATGGATGTATCTAAGCATCTAAACAAGGTATACATTAGTCTCCAGACTTTTCACTTGCGGCATACATTCTTGTCTTATTTTGATAGAACACTTAGACAGGAACCAACATCTGACAATCTGACCAACATACATACTTTATAACATTCAAAGGTTTGGACTCCACAATTTTTTTTTATGTTGATGAAAGATGTCTCTTAAGGCTGCATTTATGTGATCAAATATACATTGAAATAGTAGTATTGTAAAATGCCATTATGATTTAAAATAACTGTTTCTGTTTTTAACTTAATTTATTCCTGTGATGGCAAAGCTGAATTTTTAGAAGCCGTTACTCCAGTAACGTGACATAATCTTTCAGAAATCATTCTAATATGCTGATTTGGTGCTCAAGAAATATTTCTTATTATTATTGATGTTAAATACACAAATACATACATTAATATTTTTTTAGATACTGATACGTTTTTTCTGGATTCCTTAATGAATAGAAAGTTCAAAAGAACAGCATTTGTGTGAACTGTCACTTTACTATTACTTTAACCAATTCCGCTTCTGTAAGTTTAACTGTTTGCTACCAAGCGCCTCAAAAATAACTTTTAATATCTTTCAGATATTTCAGGCGACAAACCTGGCAAAAGTTTGGCAAATCCATAAATTATTTCTTCCTCATAAGCATTGATAATATCAAGACAGTTACCCTAGGCGTGCTGTCTGAGGCTGCGCTTGACATTAGGTGTAGTTGGGAGAGTATATATGCAATATTTGTGTGTGTCTGTGACTTTCTTGTGTATATTCCTTGACTGCTGCTCACAATGTTCAGTTTTGTGATCATGTGCACGATCTTGACCAACTGCGCCTTCATGACCCTCAGCAATCCCCCGGAATGGGCTAAGAATGTGGAGTAAGTCACATTATTAACACAGTTCTGCATAGAAATTTTACAGCTCAATCTTTTGACAAAATTGTCAGTCTTTGTCTTCTGGGACAATGAACTAAACATATTGATGATCTTGTAAACACTTGTATGGACATCCTTTTGTCAAAAAAAATCATCTGTAGATTGTGTCCTCTCCCCCTCATTTATAAACTGTATTTATATAATATAACAGCTTATTTATATAACAGCTGTTACTGACTAACAACACCTAGTAGCAAAGTTTTTGGGGACTTTAAAAATTAAAAAATGATAAGTTATAAAATAATTATAAAATAATTTATCCCAAAATGAAAATTCTTCCACTTTTTATTCTGTGAAACAAAAATGCATAGTTTTTATTTTATAGTGACCAATCATGTCTGTTCTTTAAAAAAAAAAAGTAAACACCAAAAAAGCATCATATATTTAGTTTATACTATACAGTTCAATCTTATATTCCATGTATTTAAAGCCATACAGTATTTTTGTGTGAGGAAATGACTGAATTTATGTTTTTGAGACTTTTGAGAATAAGTACATCCTTTTTTAACCTCAGCCCATCAGCATTCCTTGGTCCGACTTTTTTTTTCCAATAGGAAGTTTGTCAGCATAGCAAAATAATAGCATCATTACATGGGGTCTTTAACACTCGATTGTTTCAATTTCATACAACTTAATCGTTCTTAGTGAAGTTTGTTTGTGTGCATTCAGGTACACATTCACAGGGATCTACACCTTTGAGTCCCTGATTAAGATCCTGGCACGGGGCTTCTGCTTGGGGAAGTTCACTTTCCTGCGAGACCCCTGGAACTGGCTGGACTTCAGTGTCATTCTGATGGCGTGAGTATCTCTGAAGACAGATGCTCCTCATGCTTATTACTTTGTATTAAAAACATAAGACAAATGAGACCGTACACTGTTTTTCCTGAACTGTTAATGAGAGTTTGCTCAGATAGTTTTGGACACATTGATGAAGGAAAGCTGCTGAATCCATGTCGGTTGCGGTTGTGTGCGTTTGAGCAAGTGTGTGCGTGCGCTTGTGGTAACTCTCTATTTGATTCTACAGGTATGTAACTGAGTTTGTAAACCTAGGCAATGTGTCAGCTCTCCGCACTTTCAGAGTGCTCAGAGCTTTGAAAACTATCTCAGTCATCCCAGGTAAGGGATGTGTGTGCGCGCGTGTGTGTATAGACGTGCGCATGCGTGTGCGCGTAAACACAGGTGTCAGTCAGGTGTGTGTCTCTGTGTGACGTTTCCCTCTGCTACCCTGTCCTGTCCTAACATGTGTGCGTGTGTGTGTTTGCGCGTGTGTGTGTGACCCCTCCCCCTCCCCCCCTCCCTACAGATATGTAACAGAATTTGTGGATCTGGGCAATGTCTCAGCACTGAGAACCTTCAGGGTTTTACGAGCACTCAAAACTATATCAGTGATTCCAGGTGAGGGCTAGCTCACAGGCTGCCTCTCTCTCCATCTGAGCTCTCGCTCACTCCATCCCCTCCTCCGCTGGCCTCTCTTTCTCATTCTGTCGCTCCCAGCGGTCAGAGAAAGCAGGAATCCGCTCGGGCGTAAAAAACGGGATTCCAGGCTTTTAAAAACACATTCTGTAGTTTCCCTTCTGCCGGGCTCTGCTCTGTTATTTCCCAAAGACCATCACGCCTTGGGAAAGGTCTCCCATCATGCCTTGGGAAATAGACAACTGGGCATTTTTGAGTTGTGTTGTTTTTTTTTTGCATGAGACATTGCTGAAGCCTATAGCCTGAGATAGAGAACTTGAGACCCTCTACTCTTCTCTTCTCCTCTGTCTGCTGTTTGAGTTCTATGTGCATGCGCACCGTCGGCCATGCCCGTTGTATGCCTGCTGCGTGTGTGTGTGTGTGTGAAGAACACACACACACACACACACACACAGGCAACACTCGCACTCACTCTCACTGTCTTACACTGCATGCGTTAATGTTGTTTATATGCAATTTCACAAACATTTATTCAACTAACGTGTACTAATATTTAACCTTGTTTTAATCACCAAAAGCTTCTAATTGCTTTTTTTTATATCTAAAGCAGAATGTTTTCTAAATTTGTAGTGTTATCCTAGATTTTTTTTTTTTAATGGATTGAACTATATTCTTAAAATTATAATTACAGTAATTTTGTCAGATTTTATGGAATAGTTCAGCCAAAAATGAACATTCTGCCATTTTTTTCCTTATTCATCCTCATTATTCCAAACTAAACCTGTATGCTGTTTTTCTAAGATAGCTTTGTGTAAAGAACAGATCAGAAATTGAGTCTTAATTTAAATATACACTACACAAGATTTTCAAGATGACACCAAATCTAAATAAATGTTCTTTTTCTGTTATCACACAAAGCTGTCATCTGACCTCAGAAGGTTTGAAATATAGCACACCAGTTGTACAGGACACTTTTATGGTGCTTTCAGGGTGTTTTTATTTATTTTTATTTTTTTGGAGCTTGACAGCTGTGCTTGCTATGAACTGTCACTGTGTAGAATAGAGCTGTGTCAATTTCCTTTTTGTGTTTAACAGAAACAAATAACAACATACAGGTTTGGAATGACATGAGGGTGAATTAATAATGAGTTTCTGGGTGAACCATTCCTGCAATTTAAAAAAAAAATCATCAGGAAGACAGAAAGAGGAACACTTTAATAATAAGGTGCAATTTGGTAACATCAGTTAGTGAATGACATATTATGGACTAACAATGAACAGTATTTAGGATTTATAAATACACTATTGTTCATTGTTATTCATGTTTGTGATAAATAATGTACATTTTTGTAATGTAAACACGAAGTAACTAACTTTATCATTAAACTTTTGGATTTATATTAACCTAAATGTTGTAAAAGTTAATATAGCTATCATTCCACATAATGTTAACGTATTAGACCTTATTCTAAAGTGTTACCATAAGAGCCTGTCCATATCTATGTAGCTGTAATCACATTGTGGTTGAGTTGTATTGGGAGTATTTTTGACCACCGTTGCATGTTCCTCAGGGCTGAAGACTATCGTTGGTGCTCTGATCCAGTCGGTGAAGAAGCTGTCAGATGTGATGATCCTGACTGTGTTCTGTCTGAGTGTGTTTGCTCTGATTGGACTGCAGCTCTTCATGGGAAACCTGCGGCATAAGTGTGTAAAGATTCTAGAGGTCAATGTCACTGAAAACCTGACCGCCACTCTGAATTATAGCGCCCGTTTAGAGCTGCGCAGCACCTTTAACTGGACAGAGTACATTAATGATGAGAGTAAGTGAAGAATGTGTTTGCTTCTCTCTCTATGTGTGTGTGTGTTATTGAGATGCTCGTTGACACTACATGCCCTTGTACATGTCCCAGCTCCACTGCCCCAAGAAAAATGAGTCATCTAGTGCTCAAAGCAGTCTTATGATTGTGTGTGTGGATGTGTGTTGCCTCACAGTGAGTGTGGTTTAAAGGCTTGCCTTTTTTTAGACAATTTAGACAATTGCACTTCCTTCAAGCTATAGGATTCAGGGCTAGTAACATATACTGTACATCTTTGTGCGTGTATATTCAGCTTCTTATCATATTATTTATTGACATTTATCTTGTGCCTTTCCCCTTTTTAGGCAATTATTATTTCCTCCCAGGCCGCAGAGATCCTTTGCTATGTGGAAATTCAAGCGATGCAGGGTGAATATGTTCTTTTAGATTTCACATGCTAGTGAACAGAACATAGAGAATATAGATAGATTAGATGTAATGTAAAGAATGTTTTTTTTTCATTTGAAATTGTGCAGGTTTACTTGATATAACATCTTCATTTTTAATTGGTTAAGTGGATATAATGCTTTGGTTCTCAGGCTTTCTGATTCTAAGATGTATGCAACTATAACTTAATTTTAAGACTTATTGTGACCCCCCTGAAAGTTTGCTGAGGCCCCATAGTGGGCCCTGGCATCCTGGTTGAGAACCACTGATATGATGTCCCTTGTTGGGCTAAATTGATAAAAAAAAATTCACTGAATATACTGAAAATATGTTTTCATATTCCTTGGAACAACAGGCAGTGTCCAGAGGGCTTCACGTGTATAAAAGCAGGTCGTAATCCTGACTACGGCTACACAAGTTTTGACACATTCAGCTGGGCCTTCCTCTCACTCTTCCGACTAATGACACAAGACTTCTGGGAAAACCTCTACCAGCAGGTACAGCGCTGACATCAGCTTACCATCCATCTGGTCTCAATATCCTCCTGTAGACATAAAAAGAGACCCTATATCCTTCTACAATGTCTGGACCATGGCTATTTATTTCTTATAAACATTATACCACACCATTGTTTCTTGAAGATCCAGCGCAATAGCAAAACAAATTAAATTTTGTGAGCTAAGTTGTGAGCTAATTGAATGCAATGAGATAAAAGGAAGTTTGACACAAAATAATGACAAAATGAATCCACATGAGCTGAAATAACAGCATGGTGAGTATGGTCAAAAAGTTTCATGTCATACACAAACAAATAGGAATTGACTCTTCCCTGGAGTTTGATTGAAAGGTGATCTGACAAATTATATCGCCGAATCTGCTAATTTGTCCAACAAACAAATCAGACAGAAATTAGTTTTACATCAGTGGACTTGAACTTGAAAAATGGTGTGTACTGACATCTCTCTGCAGTTAAAACAAGATACCTTCTGATGTTCATTCATGTTTATTTTGTGATACAACTAGGGCTGGGCGATAATTCGGTAACGATAATTATCGCGATATAACTTTCTTCGATAAAACGATATGAAGAGGTCGATAAATGTTCGATATAATGTTTATGCACCAAAAGCGTAACGAAACAGCGCACCACACGGAGCGTTTATCCACTCGGATCAAAGTTCAAACTGCCGCGCTTAATTCAGTTTCTTTACTGGACCAACCAAAGCTGCATCTGATATCACATACTGTCAGAGTAGGTACAATGTTTGGTGAAGAACTTTTTATGGCCATGAAAAAGGAATGTTCTATATGTAGTATGAAAAATGTGTAGTTTGAATGAAATGTTGGCGGTGTCATTTGACCTGCAATGCATGTTGCGTTGCTTCACAACAATTCATAACTATTAAAATATTAAAATGATATTAAAATGTCCAACTGACAGATCAACTGGGTACTTTGCACCTACGGATACTATGAATACCATGAATTTGCATATACTCTTACCACATACTGTTTTTGCCTGCTATATTGTAGGGAACTAAGCGTATTCTGACACAAGGCCATTTTTAAAATGATAGGTGTAATTAAAAAATAATAAAGAAAACATTATGAAGTTTAACCCATTCTCCTGTATGCATTAGAAAACATCAGCATCTCTCCATTAACTAATCAATAAATCAATATCCTTTCACTTGTTTTTTATTCTCTTTTTTCGAAAAAAGCATTTTTGTAACATTTTGTTCGTGTATGTCTCTCACAGACCCTGCGTGCAGCTGGAAAGCCCTATATGATCTTCTTTGTTCTTGTGATCTTCCTGGGCTCCTTCTATCTGGTGAATCTCATCCTGGCTGTGGTGGCCATGGCATATGATGAGCAGAACCAGGCCACCATAGAGGAGGCTCAACAGAAAGAGGAAGAGTTTCAAGCCATGCTAGAACAGCTAAAGAGACAGCAGGAAGAGGCACAGGTAGCAAACACACACACACACACACACACACACACACAAGCACGCTCATACTGTGCTGGGTAGTAACTGATTACATGTAATCTCGATTAAGTAATCAGATTCCAAAAATGAAGTACTTGTAATTAGATTACAGTTACTTTTTTATTGATGATTACATGTTTATATATTATTCACACAATAGCAATAATTTATTCATATTTGTGACCCGTGTTGGCAAAACGAGTTGGAGTGTGCACAGGCTTATTTTGAGCTACATGCAAAAATGAACTCAAAAATGAGTTCACAAAGTCCTCGTCTAGCAATCCCAATGCTCCAGATAGTAATTAAACATCTAAAATGATCTTTATTTGTATGTTTTATGAGAGGAATACTTTTTCCCTTTCTTGCTTCTCGCACTGACTCTCATCTGAAGCGTGTACATAAAGCCGCTTCCGCAGCATGCGATCCTGATAAATATACACATATACACAGAATTACAAGTATTCACGCAAACATAATCTGTTATGTCTTAAGTAAACATTTGGGGAAAAACTTCTGATGTGTAACATAACAATAGATCTTAATATATAGACCATCTCTCTCATTAATGTTAATCTAGCAATAAATGAAAAGAGGGTGTCACTTGCTAATCTTGGGTCCATGTACCTTCGGATAATTCATTTTTTGATTTAATCTTAAAATCTAAAAAAAAAAAAAAAACGGCTCATTTTTCGCTTTTCATTTGTTTAAACAAAACGAAAAATCAAGAATTCGGCTTCATTTTTCTTTTTTACGTTCAGGGTCAGAAAACGGATAAACTACTTGAATATTCTATCTTTACAAGTGGGCGGAGTAAAATGCCCCTCTCCGCTGATTGGTCAACCAAACATTATAACATAATAATAGTCCTTAAAAATAATAAGAATAATAATAGTCCTCCTCTTTCTCTTCATCATACAGCCAGATTAACCAATGGCTTGACACAAACGGTACCTAGGCAGAGCCTTTTAGTCCTCTGGCACACCGCCTATTTTATTATAATTTGCGTGGCAAAGCTGCGCGACGCACTGCAGCGCAGGGAAAATGTATTGTAGTGAAGCACAGACCAGCATGAATGCATGTGAACGTACACAGGAGTCATAACTTTTGTTTTAGACAATACGCTGCGTTTTGGACAATGGAGGAACCTAAATAATATGACAGATATGAAAAGAAATGACTTTGTGTACTTTATCTTCACAGCATATCTATTAGCTATTTTTCTATTTTGAGTTTTATTCATAGAGCACTTTATAGGAAATAATATGTTGTTATCCCACTGGCTTGGGACTATTTGTTCTTCAGAGTGCTGTTTTAGTGAAATGTGAATTTGACGTCATGATTTGAAGGTGAAATCGTTTGAGTTATAATAACATATCCAAACTAGAGGGTGACACAGGAATCCTGTCCCAATCCCAGAATAATGACTCCCACTCCCTTGTTGTTGTTTTTTTTTTTGCCGGACTCTGTCAGTTGATGCACAGTGGGATTGCGATTCATTTATTTAATTCTGCTGTTTAAAATGTCAAAATTAAAATTAGATCCTTGTTGCTCGTTGCTCCCTCTGGTCTGGAACTAACATTAATTTATAAATAATCGGAAATTAAAGGGTTTTGTCCGAGAAGACACTAGCAGTTCTAGGATATACAGCGCACATTTCCATTCAGGTAAGGACAAGTTCTAGTTTTTTTCCATTTCATTCTTTGTATTTCTTTTACGTTAACTCTTCAAGTATGATGCAGCATTGTGTTTTCGTCATTGTTTACATATGCGCCTGGCATTTTGATTCTTGTTTAGTGAAAAAGGCCAAGCTTTTATTTCCGTTTTATTGCAAGCGTTATGTGGGCTATAATTAAATATGAGTTCTCATTAGTTGTCTAGCTGTCTTGTCAGCAGATAAATGCAGTGAGTAACACATTATAGAAATACAAAAGCTAACGGTAAACATTTTTCATCACTTATGCTTGTCTAATGTTAATTCCAACATGTACTGATGTATTAAACAATAATAGTATTATTTGTAAGATTCAAGATTCAAGATTCAAGATTTTTATTAGTCACACACACAATTATACAGAGTATAACCAGCAGTGAAATGTAGGTCAGGTCCGCTCCAAGGACAGTGCAATTATATAGAATACAAATATTAAGAAAAATAAAAGTAGAAAAAATAAAAGAATAAAATAAAATAAAATAAAAGATAAAAAATATAAATATAAATGTGCAGGTCAGTATGTTGTTGACTTAAATAGTAATAAAGAGGAATGTGCAAAAAAGTTGTTTATTATTGGTCATCCAATCTTTTACTTTTTTTTCTTTAAGTGAAAGTGACATACAGCCAAGTATGGTGACCCATACTCTGAATTCGTGCTCTGCATTTAACCCATCCAACGTGCACACACACACACACACACACACACAGTGAACACACACCCAGAGCAGTGGGCAGCCATTTATGCTGCGGCGCCCGGGGAGCAGTTGGGGGTTCGGTGCCTTGCTCAAGGGCACCTCAGTCGTGGTACTGAGGGTGGAGAGAGCACTGGACATTAACTCCCCCCACCTACAATCCCTGCCGGCCCGAGACTCGAACCCGCAACCTTTGGATTACGAGTCTGACTCTCTAACCATTAGGCCACGACTTACCCAAAAAAGTTGTACAGGGTATTTAAATAGCAGCAATATGAGGTAGAGAAAAATTATGAATAGCTTATTGATATGGTGATATTTACATGGAGTCAAGTGATGTTATGACACCGAGTTAGAGTTTAGGAGCCTGATGGCCTGGGGGAAGAAGCTCCTCCTAAGTCTCTCAGTTTTTGCCATCAGGCTACGGAAGCGCTTACCAGATGGAAGCAAAGTGAATGGTCAGTTACCAGGGTGATTAGAGTAAATGTTGTGCATTAAATAAAATAATTGTTTAGGAAAGCCATCATCTGTAATGTAAGACACCTAAGACAGTGAGTACTACAGGGAGACAGGACAGTGCCAAATCACATGAGACCATATGAACACCCAGATGTGTTTGAGAACTTGAGGATGAAATGCAATGTAGTACTCAAAGCTGCTCATGGTCAGTCTGCTGCTTTTGATATTGATCAAGTTAATACATTTTCTGGAAACAGTCTCTGTCTTTTGTTTATATGCAGTACCTCCATTTATTTGATAAAAAATACAGACAAAATCAGTAATATTGTGAAATATTACAATATAAAATAACCGTTTTCTGTTTTAATATTCTTTATATTTATTTCTGTGATGCAAAGCTGGATTTTGATCAGCCATTACTCCAGTCTTAAGTGTCACATGATCCTTCAGAAATCATTCTAATATGCTAATTTGATATTAGGTTATTGTCAGTGTTGGAAACAATTGTGCTGCTTAATATTTTTTTCTGGATCCTGGCAGGGATTTTCAAAATATAGAAATCTTTCCTAACAGTATGTCTTTATGATGACTTAAAAAAAAACAAAATTACATCCTTGCTGAATAAATGTCTCCATAGTCTTTAAAAAAATAAAATAAAAAAAATACTGACCCCAAATTTTTGAACAGTAGTGCATGTTGTTACAAAACATTTATATTATAAATAAAATAAATGCTGTTCTTTTATTCAAAGAATACTAAAATTATCTCAGTTTATAAAGAAATATTAAGCAGCACAACTGCTTTCCAATACTGATAGTAAATCAGCATATTAGAATGATTTCTGAAGGATCATGTGACACTAAAGACTGGAGTAATTATGTTGAAAATCCAGATTTGATCACAGAAATAAATGATATTTTAAAGCATATTAAAATATTATTATATTATATTATATTATATTATATTATTTTATTATATTATATTATTTTAAATTGTAATATTTCAAAATATTACTGTTTTTGTCTATATTTTTGATCAATTAAATTCAGGCTTGATGAGCATTGGACTTATTTAAAAAACATAAAAAAATAGTAATAGTGCCCACACTTTTTACCTGTGTGTGTTTACAGTAAATGTGCATAAAAACATATATACCCACATATATACCCTGTAGTGTGTGTGCATTTATTAATCTGCATGTAGGCTATACTTTTATTTTTTTAAAAAAAACTAATAAAGGTTAATGCAAAACACGGTAAGCAGCATTGAATTTCATTCATCTTGTTTATTTGTGACCACATGATGGCTCAGATAGAGCATTCAAATGCTTTCTAGCACTGTTCCAAAGCAACAAACTTGACCAAACTAAGCACACAATTATAAAACGAATGAAATCAGTAATAATGGCATGAAGTGATTAGCTTACTAGCATTCATTTAGCATTGTAATAAACATGCATGTTCTGTAAAGCTGCAGTGAAACGATATGTATTGTGAAAAGAGCTGTACAAATAAAAATGAATGCGTAGACATACAGACTGACCCAGCAATGCAAGTGAAATGTCCACTAAAAACCTCCCCGGACATCTTAGCACAAACCATGATAAGTTCGTAAGTAACACTGTTTGTCTTGTTTCAGTTTAACCAAACATAAGACTGATGTCATCCATTTTACAAACAAATGATCCCAACTTTTCCACTGTGGAGTTAATTGTAAGCATCCCGACTGCGATACGCGTTTACCGCCATCTCTCATGTACACGCACGCATCATCAATCAGAGCCGTCCGGAAGACTACTTTTAATGTTCTTTGTAAGTTTGCACCTCAGTCATATTTAAAGAGTATTTTTTTTTAAAAAAACCTAACTTGCGTTTTCGCTAGACTTAAAAAGTATGTGCTGTAGGTTTTGATAGATCTGAGATTTAAAAATTGCGCTACCAGAAATGCTTCAGGACCAGACATGCGCAGTAGTGTTCCAACGCCTTTGTAATTGTCTACGTCCTTGAAATGGTCTATACAGCTGTGCAAAGATGATAGAATGGGATAGAATAGAAGGAGATTCAGGGATGTACAAGGATGGAGGTGGTAGCAAATAAATATAAGGTTGTTGCACATTGTTATTGCATAATGGGGGGGGGGGGGGGGGGCATTTAACTGTTCATAAATTGGATTGCCTGGGGGAAGAAACTGTTCTTGTGCCTGGCTGTCCTGGTAATTGGTAATACAGTTTAAACATATGTACATACAGCTATACAGATATACAAATGAGGACATTGTAGAAAAATAAAGAAAGAGATAGATAAAGTGGCATAAGGCACATGGCAGATAGAGTGCAAACCAGTTAAATAAAATAAAACTGTGCAGATATATGTGTATATGTATAGAGTGTATACTGTATATATAGTGCAAGAGGAGCTTATCAGTCTGAGGACATTGTAGAAAAATAAAAAAAGAGATAAATAAAGTGGCATAAGGCACATGGCAGAATAGATAGAGTGCAAACCAGTTAAATAAAACAAAACTGTGCAGATATATGTGTAGTGCAAGAAGAGCTTATCAGTCTGTTGAAGTGACAAGAGAACAGTCTTTTTATCAGACTATCCGAAGAGGTAGTTTGCAGTCAATGCTGGATGAGGTAGTGATCAGTCCAATGCTGCACAAGTGACAGGTGCTGGTCACAGTTTTTAAGTGGGTGGGGGGGTGGAAGGTCCTGGGGATGTGGGGGAGCTGGGGGGGGCGGTCGTAGTATCAGAGTTCAGTGTTGCATGGGGTAAAAGAGGGGAGGGGAGGGAGTTCAGCTTCCTGACAGCCTGATGTATGAAGCTGTCCTTCAGTCTGCTGGTCCTCGCCTGGAGACTCCGCAGTCTCCTCCCTGATGGCAGCAGACTGAAGAAGTTGTGTGTCGGGTGGGTGGGATCCCCTGCAATGCGGAGGGCTTTGCGGGTGAGACCGGTGCTGTAGATGTCCTGGAGGGAGCGGAGAGAGACACCAACGATCTTCTCAGCTGCTCTCACTATGCGTTGAAGTGACTTGCTGCAGGATGCGTTGCAAGCGCCATACCACACAGTGATGCAGCTAGTTAGGATGCTCTCGATGGTGCCTCTGTAGAAGGTGCACATGATGGGGGCCAGGGCTCTGGCTCTTCTAAGTTTGCGGAGGAAGTAGAGACGCTGCTGTGCTTTCTTGGCCAGTGCTACAGCGTTGTTAGTCCAGGAGAGGTCCTCTGTGATGTGCACACCCAGGAACGTGGTGCTGCTCACTCTCTCCACAGTCGCACCATTGATGGTCAGATGAGCATGCTGAGTGTGTACTCTCCTGAAGTCAACAACAATCTTCTTCGTCTTCTCCACATTCAGAGAGAGATTGTTGTCACTGCACCACCCGGCCAGGTGGCTCACCTCGCTACTGTAGTTTGTCTCATCTCTGTTGCTAATGAGACCCACCACAGTCGTGTCATCCGCAAACTTAATGAAAAGGTTGGAGTTGTGTGATGGTGTGCAGTCGTGGGTCAGCAGAGTGAAGAGGAGGGGGCTCAGCACACATCCTTGGGGGGCCCCAGTGTTCAGTGTGATGGTGCTGGATGTGTTAATGCCGACCCGTACTGCCTGAGGTCTCCCGGTCAGGAAGTACAACAGCCAGTTGAACAGATGTTGAGCCCCAGCTGGACCAGTTTGTGAGTGAGCTGTTGAGGGATGATTGTGTTGAATGCTGAACTGAAGTCTATGAATAGCATCCTGACATATGAGTCTTTTTTGTCCAGATCTGTGAGGGCTGGGTGGAGGGCAGAGCCGGTTGGACATATATGCAAACTGGAAGGGGTCCAGGGAGGGGGGAGGGGGGGGGGGGGGGGGGGGGGGACAGACTTAATGTGGTGCATGACTAGCCGTTCAAAGCACTTCATGAGAATAGGAGTGAGTGCTACTGGACGGTAGTCATTGAAGCAGGATGGAGATGACTTCTTCGGGACTGGAATGATGGTGGTAGCTTTGAAGCATGTGGGGACAACGGCCTGATTTAAAGGTTGGCCCTAGCTGTCTTCAGGCCCTCCTCACCTCCAACTCTAAAGGCAGCGTTCCGAGCCTTCAGAAGTCTGTAGACCTCCCCTGTCATCTACGGCTTCTGGTTGGCCCTGACAGTGATGGACTTTGTGACCGTTACATCATCAATGCACTTGGTGATGTAGGCAGTGACAGTCTCTGAGTACTCTTGGAGGTCTGTAGTGTTGTTGTATGTGGCAGCCTGTTTAAAACTCCTGTATAAAACTCATTCAGATCTTCAGCAAGTTGTTGATTCACCTCAGTGCTGGGGGATGGTGTCCTGTACTTGTTGATGGCTTTCAGGCCTTTCCACACTGAAGCGGAGTCATTGGAATTGAACTGATCTTCCAGGTTTTTAGCGTAGGTCCTTTTAGCCACTCTAATCTCCTTATTTAGTGTGTTCCTGGCCTGATTGTACAAGACTCTGTCCCCATTTCTGTAGGCGTCCTCTTTGGCTTGACGAAGGTGTCAGAATTTTGCTGTAAACCATGGCTTATCATTGTTGAATGTTACATAAGTCCTGGTGGGAATGCATATATCCTCGCAGTAACTGATATATGAAGTTACAGTCTCTGTGAGCTTGTCCAGATTGGTGGCAGCAGCTTCAAAAACACTCCAATCAGTAAGGTCGAGACAGGCTTGTAAAACCTGCTTTGTCTCGTTGGTCCATCTCTTTACAGTCTTTACTACAGGTTTAGCAGATTTAAGTTTTTGCCTGTAGGTTGGTATAAGATGAACCAGGCAGTGATCAGAGAGCCCCAAAGCTGCTTGTGGAACAGAGTGATATGCATTCTTTATTGTGGTGTAGCAGTGATCCAATATATTACATTATCTGGTGGGACATGTAACATGCTGTCTGTATTTTGGCAGTTCATGTGAGAGATTTGCTTGGTTAAAGTCCCCAAGAATGATTAAAACAGAGTCTGGGTGTTGTTGTTCTGTGTCTGTGATCAGATCAGCGAGTTTCTGTAGAGCTGAGCTCACGTGCGCTTGCGGAGGAATGTAAATACTCACGAGAATGAACGCGCAAATCTCCCGCAGCGAATAGAAAGGCTTACAGTTAATGAAGAGCGTTTCTAGATCTGAACAGCACATCATCTTTAACACTGTTATATCTGTACACCACCTTTCACTGATGTAAAAGCACGTCCTGCCGCCGCGCGATTTCCCCGTTGATTCTGCGTCACGATCTGCTCTGAACAGCTGAAAGTTCGGAAGATGTAACGCACTGGACGGTGTAATGAAAGTTCGGAAGATGTAACGTCTGGAATGGTGTCGTTCAGCCAGGTTTCCGTGAAACACAGAGCAGCAGAGTTTGAAAAATCCTTATTTGTCTGGGAGAGCAGAAGGAGTTCATCCGTTTTGTTGGGTAGAGAGCGGAGATTCTCCAGATGGATGCTTGAAGATGGATAGCGAAGCACCATGGCTGCCGTGCGCGGCGCCATCTTAGATCCCATACAAACGTACATACGTTTCTCGCTCAAGTTCACAGAAACCTAGACAGCAGAAAGCGCATCCTGTTTGCTTTAATTATTTTACAGATACACCACTACTGCGAGTCAGTTGCACAATGGTTCTGCGGTTTAGTTGGCAGAGAAAATAACAATTTTGTAAGCCATCAGTTAGCTGGCCAATACTCAATATTAATGAAATAAATTCAGCTTATTGTCTAAAACTACATATGTTCACATAAATTTATAGTGGTCTGCGCTAATACAATCTCCCGCGCTGCAGTGCCTTGCACAGTTTTGCCACACAGATTTTAATAGGTGGTTAGCTATAATAAATCAGGCCATGGCAAAGATTGCTAGTAGGTAGTTGTGAGTGCAGGTACGAAGTAAACTAATATTTCACGGGTAGGTTTCAGAATTTAAGCCTACACAAAAGAAAGGTCTGTCTAGGCTCTGCCTCGGTACGGTTTGTGTCAAGCCATTCCTTAATCTGGCTGCTTGATGAAGATAAAGAGATAAAATGTAGTAGAAATAAACACGTTAAGAATCCATAGTAGCGGATGACTCTTATGTTTTTAGGACTATTATTATGTTGTAATGTTTGGTTGACCAATCAGCGGAGAGGGACATTTTACTCTGCACACTTGTAGAGATTGAATATAAGTTTTTTATTTGTTTTCAGACCCTGAACATAAAAATGAAAAATGAAGCCGAATTCTTGATTTTTCGTTTTGTTTGAACAAATGAAAAACGAAAAATTGTTTTTTTCAATTTTTCTGATTTCAATATTAAATCAAAAAACGAATTATCTGAAGGTAATAATCAATTTACTTCCAATGAACATACTAAATGGATTTTTACATTTGATTATTTGTTTTTCTTACTTGAATGCTTTTGTTTATATGTAAGATGTATGTTTTTTTTGGCATCTGTTCTTATTCATAATAACAAAGATCAAATAAAAATAGGTATATTGTGATTACTAATATAGTAATTTTTACATTCAGAAAGTCTTCAGAAAGACATTCATACAGAGATCAGTCATTAGTCAGATAGCTACACAGCATTTGACCACAAGATTATCCTATTTAAATCAACGTGATAAACGAGTTAGGGCAAAAGTAATCAAAAAGTAGCCTAACATGTGTAATGGATTACACATGTACAACATGTGTAATCCATTACACAACAACTACAATTTTTGTAATGTAATTTGGAACCAGTAACAAACTGCAATTTGTAAGTAATCTACCCAGCTTGGTACACAAACTTATGTTCACTTGCACAGACAGTTTTTAAATTTTTTTCACTTTGATTTACAGTTATTATGCGTTCTCATTATTTTTGTTTTGATCATTATGTTGTTCTCGTTTCCTGATCTTTGATCTCTTCCTCTGCCTTCGTCATCTCTGAAGTTTCTCAGCTCCACACTTGCTGTGGATAACATTGTCCTGTCGCCATGGAAACCGACAGATAATGAGAGCGAGTGAGGGAGTGTCCTTTCTCCTAGTAAACATGAAAAAGAGAGAAACAAGAGGAAGACAGAGTGAGAGAATCAGAGAAAAAGATGAAAAGAGCAAGATGTAGATTAACTCCAAGATGGCAACTATGCATTTTGAATGGTGGCAGATAGATAGATAGATAGATAGATAGATAGATAGATAGATAGATAGATAGATAGATAGATAGATAGATAGATAGATAGATAGATAGATAGATAGATAGATAGATAGATAGATAGATAGATAGATAGAGCTGTTTACTAGTAATTGGGCTTATTATGTTATTACGTGTGATTCCAAAAGTTAGACAAAAATACATTATTAGAAAAAAGAAAGTTATTAGTGAGAATGGAATAAAGTGGCAAAGGTCAACAATTCGATCAATACATGTAATTTAGTCTGATCACATAAAGCAATCGTCCCTGCTTCATTGCCCACTGTTTATCCGTCTCTTGTCTCTGCTTTCGGTATGCCAGCTTGAACTAAGTCTACCCCTGGTTGCCCCTGACAACGGAGCTTGTGCTGTGATTGGTTGGCAGGTTGCGGCGGCAGCAGCAACAGAGAGTGGGGAGTACAGCGGGAGGGGGGGCTTGTCAGAGGAAAGCTCCTCCGGGGGGTCCAGACTCAGCTCCAAGAGCGCTAAAGAACGAAGGAACAGGAGGAAGAAAAGAAAACAAAGGGAAGAAGAAGAGAAAGCCGATCAGGAAAAGTTCCACAAGTCCGCCTCAGAGGACAGCATTAGACGGCCTGGATTTCGGTTCTCCATCGATGCCAACCGACTCTCGTATGAAAAGAAGTGTTCCACTCCCAATCAGGTGACTACTTCTTTTTTGTGGAATTATGGGAAATGTAGTTTGATAAGCCTTTCTGTGTTCAAAATATAATTCTTAGCTTCTCAACTATATTGTTACTCAGGTTAGGTGTGCGTAGTGCTAATCGACTCAAGAAGTGTGATAAGGAGACAGAAAATATTAGCTCATTAAAATGTTCAGTTATGCACTTATACACAGGAGGATTACAGTGCTAAAGGTGGCACAGATGCATTACACAGATGCCTCAGAAGTAATCCAAATGTAAATGTGGTTGAGATGTGGTTTCATTTAATTGTAACAAATCTGAATTCACTAGAAACAGATTGTGGTGTGTGGGTTATGGCATTAAGAGTTATGGCATGTGTATGCACATTAATCTTCAACAGCATTATTCACAAATCACATATGCAGTGGAAGTTTAAATTATTTCTATTTCATTTTGAACATGTCAAAGGAGAAAGCAAGTTTAATTCTGAAACAAACAATATCAACATGTTTTTTAAACAAAACAAAAAATAGTTTTCATCAACAAAATTCAGTCTCTTAGTCAATCAGTGTGTTACTGAAACTCTTCTAGCCCCCCTGCTGCATGTGTGGCACAACTAAAAATGATTGATATTCAAACTATATTCATTAAGATGTGAATGAATTTTTAAAACTATATGGCTACTTTTAAGGCATCGTTTTGATTGTTTACTTTCTGCATTGTTTTCTTAGGATCTCCTCCTTCTGGTGGATCCCTGTTAATTTTCTCTATATATTTCAGTGCCCTCTCTCTTCCACTAATTTCTCTCGCTCAATTCTTTCTGTCTCAAAAACAAAGTATCACATTTTATGCTTATTTTCATGACACTTTATAACAATACAAGTTTTCTGTAAAAACATCAGAAAATAGTTTAATTAATGTAATTATTGCATTTAAGAACACTGAAAATGATAAAAAAAGAATAAACAGGATATAAACAAATCTTATTTAATTATTAAATGCTTCTTAAAGAGACCTGTCGTCTAGTGTGACATCTTTGTGTGACAGTACAGGTGTCACACCGTAGGACATTTTGTACTAGTTCCAAAAAAGTCAAATATTTGAATAATTCTGAGACAAAAATGTACCATGTGCTCATGTCATGGGCTTGACAGGGGCTTCAGTAACACGTCCATGAATGGGGTCCTTCATCTAATTAAAGTTTTCTCTGGAATTGGCCGCTTTATAATCTGGATATGGTGTCACACCATAGGACATGGTTTTCAGAGACAAAAGTTCCTGTGCGTTCAGAAATATATGGATGAATAAAATGATTGCCATTTACTAAAATATACACCTGTACAATTATGCCGGAAGTATTTATTAACATTTTTATGCTTTTGTTTTTAATTTATAAAAGTTGTAATTTACTGAACCATGTTTTGGACAGTCACACCATTGGACAATTTTGAGATTTGAAAAAATCGAATAACACCGCAGCTTTTATAACAACAGGTCCATGTAGAAAACGACAATATTAATTCATTTTTATCTTGTGGGATAAATATATATGTACATACATACACACATACAGATTTAAATTAGATTCATATATGGCTATACTTTTCAGTGCAGTACTAATGTCGTAAAGCCAGTTATTCAGTTTAGTGATAAATTATTTAATTATTAATCCAGGAATATTAGGACTGGAATAACAAATACAAATTGGTTCCTTATCTGTCAGTCACTACGAGTTATGTCGTGACGACATAGGGGATTTACTTGGAAGCCCCAAACATCTCTGACTTAAGAGAAAACGCCAATGAAAATCGGCTAGTGGATTTTTGCATACCTGAGCCACTCCCCGTACATACGGATATAAAAGGGCGACAGGTGCATCCATCAGATTTTTGCTTCGGAGCCAAGTGGATGAAGACTGTGCTCTCCACAAAGCCTCATCTTTGTTTTGTTCCCGGTTGGCATCACGGTGCAGACAGCGGAGTCCCTTTCACCAGCGATTCCCCTGGGCACTTCAACTGAAAGAGCAAATCTAAAAGCAAATCACGGACGATCGTATCCGTGTCCTCTTGGTTGCGGTCGCCCTTCTCCGGAAGGCTCGCTTCCCCGTCGTTACTGCCAAGCTGTAACAACAAATAGGAAAGACTTGAAGCGGTCTTTCATAGAAGGTCGAAATCCCTTCTGATTTCTTGGGGAAAGGAACAGCGGCTTGGCTATCTCCAGCAGCGATGTACTCAGTGGTCTCTGCGGGCACCAAGGTTAGCGAATTTGCGCTGGGGCGATGGGAAGGTTGCGACCTTCGCCAGCTTGTCAACATCTGCATGCACAAGGTCGTGACGGGGTTCAGGTTGTGGCGCTTTCCATATGACCCCTATGTCGTCACGACATAACTCGTAGTGACCGACAGATAGGGAACATCTCGGTTACGTACGTAACCCTCGTTCCCTGATGGAGGGAACGGAGACGTTATGTCCCCATGCCACAATCTTGAACCATCGCTGGTTGCCGAGGACTCGTTTTTGGCTCCTCAGCGGGTAAAACCTGATGAGTGGATGCACCTGTTACCTTTTTATATCCTTATGTACGGGGAGTGGCTCAGGTATGCAAAATCCACTAACCAATTTTCATTGGCGTTTTCTCTTAAGTCAGAGATGTTTGGGGCTTCCAAGTAAATCCCCTATGTCGTCACAACATAACGTCTCCGTTCCCTCCATCAGGGAACGAGGGTTATGTCCGTAACCGAGACGTTCTGTGTACTGGTTAATCAATATCGTGCTTTACAGTTTCTCTTTGTTTTTTTTGTTTTTATCTCTTTTTCAGTCTCTTCTCAGCATTCGTGGATCTCTCTTCTCCCCAAGGAGGAACAGTCGCGCGAGTCTGTTCAGTTTTCGTGGTAAAGTGCGAGACTTCGGCTCAGAGAATGATTTTGCAGACGATGAGCACAGCACATTTGAGGATAGCGAAAGTCGCCGCGGATCGCTCTTTGTACCTGGTTGTATAGAGAGACGAAGTTCCACTGTCAGTCACTGCAGCCTTGCTCCCAGAATTATGCTCCCAGCCAACGGGAAAATGCATTGCACAGTTGATTGCAATGGAGTGGTCTCCCTGGTGGGCGGGACATCTGTGCCAACATCACCAATCGGACGTTTGTTACCTGAGGTAGAGTAATTGAAATACATTAGGAAATTACACCTTATTATGTTAACAATAATATGCTCAATCCTCAAGATGTGTTTTTTAAAATTATTTCTAGGGCACGACCACTGAGTCTGAGGCACGTAAAAAACGTTCGGGATCACACCAGCCGTCTGATTATCTGGATGAGACAGTAGCCAGAAAAAGAGCTCTCAGTGTGGCTAGCATTCTGACAAATACTATGGAAGGTCTGAAACACACTGACCTCACAGATGCACACAAATTTGTTAAAATCACATACAATAACACTTTTTGACAATTTTCCATAATGATTTCATTCTGCTCTCTGTGATTTCTAAGAGAATAAAGAAAATAAAGTAATATTCTTTAATTTTTAGCCCCATTTGAATTTCATTTATAAATAAATTTGGCTTTCTCTGGGAAAGTTTCTGTCATTTACTGATAAAAGTTAATTTGTTTAATTGTGTCTTGAGTATTTAATGAGTTACATATATTTAAAAGGGATTGTTTTAGATGCTGTCAGTAGGTTCATATTATATGTTGAAGATCACCCTCACACACACGCTCACACTCATCTACTGACCTTTAAACACTGACTTTGTCACATAGTTGCTGACGCTGCTGACATGCAAGTGCAATTAATTATTTCTGAACGCCTCACATGCACTGTCAACGGACTTTTCAGTCATCATCACAAACACACAATCTTCCATCAGACAATCCAGACGTGGACCTTTTTTGCAATTCAACCTTAATTTGAAAGCTATTTGAACATTTAACAGATCTAAACTGCAAAGGATTTCTGTTCACAGAACTTGAGGAATCACGGCAGAAGTGTCCTCCATGTTGGTACAAGTTTGCCAACAGCTTTCTGATCTGGGACTGCTGTCCAGCCTGGCTGAAGGTGAAGGAGATTGTGAACATGGTGGTGATGGATCCATTTGTAGACCTGGCCATAACCATCTGCATTGTTCTCAACACCCTCTTCATGGCCATGGAGCACTACCCTATGACACCACGGTTCAGCCATGTGCTGTCAGTTGGGAACCTGGTGAGCTTTCAATGCCAGATTCTCATTAGTGTAATACAGTATTTTTTAGATTGATTTAAATCAGCATAAAACAGTACAACAAATACAAAACTGTTAGTAGTAATTACACTACTAAGTTCAAGCAAACTCTTATGATGCATTAAAATTCTTTGTTTAAACATTGAGAATGCAGGTTTGACACGTATTAGTGCACCTTGTAATTTTCGGTTTTGTGTTGAGATTTTTAGTTCTGTTGGTAGTTGTAGGATTGTTTAGGTGCTGATTTGTTCCTGTTGCGCTCTGTGCAGGTATTCACAGGAATCTTCACAGCAGAGATGTGTCTGAAGGTAATTGCTCTAGACCCATATTACTACTTCCAAGAAGGCTGGAATATCTTTGATGGCATCATCGTGAGCCTGAGTCTCATGGAACTGGGCCTGTCCAATGTTGAGGGACTTTCTGTATTGCGGTCGTTTAGATTGGTGAGCAAATCTCTTCTCTTGTACAGTGGGGTTTGAAGGTTTAAGACCACTAGTGAAAATGCTTCTGTTTGACTTTTTTCTAGTTTAATGCTGTTATTTTCATTATAAATTGTCATGAACATAACAAGTTGAGTAAATTACATGACAACAACACTTAAGCTTAATGTATTCTACATGCTTGTGCAAGTTTTGAACTGAATAGCTGATACCATTTCAGAAACCCAAATTTTCATACATCAAAACATCTCTTTTCTAACATTTCCTGTCTCATTCTCTCTCTTAGTTAAGAGTCTTTAAGCTGGCAAAGTCTTGGCCAACCCTGAACATGCTGATAAAGATCATTGGTAACTCAGTTGGTGCTCTGGGAAATCTAACCCTCGTCCTGGCCATCATCGTCTTCATCTTCGCTGTGGTAGGAATGCAGTTGTTTGGAAAGAGCTACCGTGACTGTGTCTGCAAGATCTCAGATGACTGTGAGTTGCCACGGTGGCACATGTACGATTTCTTCCACTCCTTCCTGATTGTGTTCCGAGTGCTCTGCGGCGAATGGATCGAAACCATGTGGGACTGCATGGAAGTGGCGGGGCAGTCAATGTGTCTCATCGTCTTCATGATGGTCATGGTCATTGGGAATCTGGTGGTAAGATCAATCATGCCACACAGAGACACCTGGAAGATAGGCTTTCCCTCTTTCCCTTTCTTCTTCCTGTCTTCTTTTTTATTCCTCTCATGTACATTTACTTTTGCAATTTTATAGTTTCCACATTGATTGATGGGATTCTGCCAAGTAGGACATGCTACTTGATTAACATCATTAATTGTCCTGCAACAACATTCATCTACTGTAAACTGATCAGATTTTGAGTGTAAAGTAAGGGTAATGCTTTGAGTTCAGCAACGTCCTGTCCATCTGATTTTAGGTATGTAATGGTTAAGGTTTGGGGTTAGGACTATGTTTGTTTGACAGGATGTTGATCCAGGAACATTTTCCTACTTTGCAACTTTAGTCATTTGATGTACTTGTTTAGATAGTTTAGACGCTTTAGATATTTCAGACAATTATGGAATATTTTAACCATTATCTCTAGTGAACAAGTGAATGTGGTGTTCTACAGTGGCATCAGTAAGCAAAAATATTTTCTTTTCACCATAAAGCCCAAGACCACTGTTGTAGCATGAATTAGAGTCAGCAAAGTCATTTTTAATTGTTCAGTCGAATCAAAACAAAACTAATTCACCCTGTTGTAAGAGTGAATCTCATGGGCATTTACTATTTTCTTCCAACAAAGAAAAATATTATTAGAAGAATATTAGAAATTATAATTTTGATAGTCATTATTCATAATGTTCAGTCTATGTTTGTATTACTGTAATATTGTATTTGTACTGACATTAATAACATAAATACATTTAAATTAAAACAGCAAAACATTATTTTCATCTTAGCACAGCAGTGAGAATGAGTCCTGAAATAGTTTTTTTCTTTCTTTTTTTGCTTTTTATTTATTTATTTATATAATTTTTTTTGATGTACACTACCATTCAGTTTTTGGTCAGTAAGATTTTTTATGCTTTTGAGAGAAGTCTCTTATGTTCACCGATGCTGCATTTATTTGATCAAAATTAGGGATGCATCGATCCGATACTCAGGATCGGTATCGGCTCCGATACGGGAATTTCTGCCAGATGGGGTATCGGTCAGACGAGACCGATCCAAATCCGATCTTGTGCGTATACTATTCTGTGTTTTTGTTAAGCCCCACGAAAGCACAAAAACATTAGAAAGCACCATAAAGTCAAAGTCCAAGTGTTCTGAAGCCGTTCCATAGTTTAATGTGAGGTACAGATGAATATTTAAGTCATTAAATTCAAGTTCGAGTAAATTCTTCTCTTCGCTGCTTCTGTCTGTCATCCTCCGTTCAGCATTCAAACTGTGTCACGTTCGGTTAAGACAGTCAATCATTCTGCACACGGGAAGCCATAAGCGCTTTGTGCCACTCTCTATTGGAGCTTTTCGTATTATAATGCTTTTGCACAATGAAAGATTATTTAAAGCATTTCTTGTTCTGTCCTATCAAGGCTATTAATAATCTAATGTATAGCACAGTAATGGAGGCAGCAACATATATGATAGATAGGACTGCTCTATCATATGTCGCTGCCTTCATTGTGCTATAGATTTAAAAGAAATGTCTTTTAATTTTGTAGTTTATATTTATAAATAAATAAATTTACTTGTTTTCATTAATGCATTTTACAACAATACAAAGAGCAATTTGTAACATTTTACCAGATATAGTCGTTCGCATATTTACTTTTATTTGTTCCCCACTAAATAATGTTATCACTAAATGTTTAGATTTTTAAAAATTTAGATTTTTTAACTCATGATTTTTCTAGAATAAATTTTGCTGCTAAATTATCCACTAACCTAATTTATAATAATATTTTTGTCATAGATTATGAATGGGCCTGTTTACACCTGGTCATTTCATGCGTTTTCGCTGATCGGATATCTATCGGATTTGTTAAAACGTTTCGTTTTACACATGGCCACAAAGTCGCAAAATGGATATAAATCCGATCTTCAATTGCTGCGCTATATTTAAATGTAACGAAGTTCACGTCAACGAAATCAAAATAAGCGCTGCATTTTATTCATTATCAGCTCATTTCAAGATCAAAGTCCGCAATAGGAGAGCACGTGGCATCAGCACTGGAAAGATAAGTTTGTCTTATACTTTTAATGAAGAGTATTGTGCTGATCGTCTGCGTCTTATTACAGTTTCATTCGCCGCATTTTGCGTGTCTGCTTGCTGAAGAGATACTCAGCTACTCGTCCGCGGCGATGTGTGTTGCATTAGCGCAGTCGTATCTGACTATAATGTCATATAGCCCATAACACGGTCTCACACGTTTATTTTTATTTTTTACATTTTGGGACAGTATGTAAAATTTACATATGTGGTTTCAACAACCAGATGCATTTACACATGTCCAGTTTAGTTTAGAATGCGGCCCAGACCACCTCCTGAAGTGGTTTGAGCGATAGGATTTATATTACAAAACGCATGAAGTGACCAGGTGTAAACAGCCCCTATATATTTTTTCATGTTATTTTTCATTAAAATTAAGTTGTCTAATAGATTGTGTTTAACACACAAAAGAGTGACACAGAAGTATAGAAATTCTACATTGATTAAAAAAACAAAAAAAAAACTGTGCTGGTATCGGATCGGATCGGATCGGAATTGGCCGATACTCAGAATTTTATGGATCGGATCGGATCTGAAAAAATGGTATCATTGCATCCCTAATCAAAATATTGTAAAAACAGTAATACTTCTTAATATTATTGCAATTTAATAACTGTTTTCTGGGAAAAAAAGTCACTGTGATGCAAAGCTAAATTTTGAACAGCCATTGTTCTGGTCTTCAGTGTCACAAGATCCTTCAGAAATCCTTCTAATATACTGATTTGATGTGCAAGTGACATTTCTTTATTATCAGTGTTGAAAATAGTTAAAATAGCAGCATGTATTTGAAATATAATTAGTTTTTGTAACAATGTAAAAGTTTTTACTGTCACTGTTGATCAATGTAATGCAAGCTGGTTAAATTAAAATATGTATTTCTTTTTAAAAAAAGTCTTCCTAAGCCATAACCTTTGACCCAGACATGTTCTTAACATGTTTCAAGATATTTACCCATACGCATCATGATCATTTCTGAGTCAAATCTGTTCATCTTATTGCCATTTGGTCACACTGATTCTGAAAGTGTGTGTCATTGTGTGGCAGGTGTTGAACCTGTTCCTGGCCTTGCTGCTGAGCTCTTTCAGTGCCGATAACCTGGCCGCCACAGATGACGACAGCGAAATGAACAACCTGCAGATCGCTTTGGGCAGAATACATAAAGGTATCGCTGTGGTCAAGTCCACTTTACGCCAGTTCCTCCAAAGCCTCTGCCTGGCCAGCTCCAAACCTCGCGCTCTAGATGAAGAGAAACCCCTTGATGACCTCCACAGCGACGGCAAGGAGAACTGCTTGTCCAATCACGCTCCGGTGGCCGTCGACCTCACTAAAGACTATCTGAAGGAGGGCTGTGTCTCCCCTGGTAATGGGGTGGAAGGTCACGTAAAGTATGGAATAGAGGAAGGCGACTACATGTCGTTCATACACAATCCCAGCCTTACTGTTACAGTACCGATTGCGGTGGGAGAGTCGGACTTTGAAAATCTGAACACGGAAGATTTCAGTAGTGACTCGTCTGATGTCGAGGGCAGTAAAGAGGTAAGCCGGATTTCTATGGCTAAACAGAAATTTCACTTTTAATATGCATGAAACACAGCTCTGAATTTTTGTGTTTCAGTGTCGGAGAGAGTTGCTATGTAACATAATGTAAAAAAAAGTCATTTTTAATGGTTTAATTTATTGTTTTAGGTTTGTTTGTAATTCATCAGGAGTCAATGTCTCTTTCCCTGTAGGGGACAAACAGTTGTGTTGAGTCATATTACCATTGCATCATTCTCTGCTCAGAGCCGCAGTCCATTGTGTGTGTGTGTGTGTGTGTGTGTTTTTACTGTTCCATGGGCTTCAGGGCAGTTTGACCCTGTTCATCTTCAGCTAATTAAGACAAACCTCTGGGCACTGTAGCAGGTAGACTTATACACATTTATATCAGTACAATATTCTCATAAACACGCACAGCCTTGCATACACACAACCTCTCACACACTCTAATGTGTATTATTTACAACCAACTGAGCAGGCATGGCATTATGCATCACAGACTATGAATGAGGCTGTTGAGGAAATTGTTAAATTCAGCATCCTTGCCCAGGGTGAAATTGAGTATGCTTAACTGTGTGTGTGTGTTTGTGTGTGTGTTTGTATTCCAGCACATTTCCATGCTTTTCCAGCAGTACTGTCACTGTGCTTAATCTTTTCTCTCTCCCCTCTTCTAACTATTTCTATATCTAATTTAAGTGGTTCAGTGTTGAAGTTGCAGACGTTATTATCCATGTTATGTGAAGTGTGTATCTCCTCTCTGTGTGTGACCTGTTATTGCAGCGTTATGACAGACGAACCCCAGGTTTTCTCTGAGAGAGCCCTGTAAGAGACTCACCTTCCTCCTCACCCACACTAACCATGGAGACTGCCTTTGTCATCTAAATCAGACCAAACTCTCGTCTCTCTCTCTCATTTTATCTCTCTTTTTGGATCGGATTGCCCTTTTGTTTTTCGTTTCTCAATGCCTGTGCCCTTCCCTCCCTCTTAAACAACACTATTTTGCACCGAAGAGAGACAGCTGTCAGCCTTTTTGTTTTGGTTTGTTGTTTTCTACATGACTTTGTGTTTCTGTTGTAGCACTGGGCTTCTTTGCAGTACCTTCAGTCATATGGAATGAGCAAGATCATCATTTTACATCAATAGCCCATCGAACATCTTTCTGTTACATTAGCTTGTATATTTTATTTTTTTGTACAAGCCATCAGTGAGCATTCAGAGCTAAATTACCTGAAAACAGGAAGCGGTTGAGTGTGCATGTGTGTGTGTATGTGTGTGAGGAGAGCTTTGAAAAACAGGAAACTTTAATTATTGCAGTCAATTTAGAATTAGTCCATCTCTAAATGACCCAGAAAGTTAGACTGTTCAGCTACAAGCTTGGTATAAATAGAGTTTTATGATAAACAACTGCTTTTGAGTTGCGAATAATTCTTTTTGAATATTTATATTTTTGCGTTTATACATCTGCAAATATTCAGTCATACAGCATATTGCACTGTAAACTGCTGCAATAGTGAGAATCTGTCTTCATAGCAGTCGACCATAAGAAGGCATTTCGCAATCTCCTGAAGTGTGTAATTGCATTTATGACACTTGTTTGTGCATATGCAATCATTAGGCTCTGCTCTGGTTGGAACCGAGCCAACAGTTAATTTAGAAAGATATTTCATGACTTTACAACTTCTGTGCCTCGTGCCACCTCATATTTCTGTGCCAATGATATATGTTCCTAATAAGATTTGAAGATATGAACTGGAAGTTAGGGAGTACCAGAGAGTAACAAGGGATTAGGAAGCAAATAAGAACGTTTCAATCTTTAGACTTTAATCCATCCATTAGACTTGCTAAAAATTATTTCAGCTTAATGAGAGGCTTATTTAAAGATTAGAGCCTCTCCAGTGAATCCATTCAGTCTGGGTCAGGGCAGCTTGTTCAGGTTTGCTCAGCCTCTTATATTCCTACTGTGATTAAAATGTTAGAGACATTCTGGAAGATTCTGAAATTGCACACAGCATGCTTACATCATTCCCCTGCGCCGCATTAGCTGGGTGCCACGTCAACCAGCGCTCCAGCTCAGTTTTAGACAGCATCCTCCTCTATGTATCTTTTAGCCTCTAACTGACTGTTTTATCAATTCAGCAGCAGCAAACCCGTCAGAAGGGTCAGTAGCTTTAAGAAACACACTGTGGTCAGGAAATGAGTTCTTACCCAGTACTTTAGATCTACAGTAACAGCAGACAATATAATTAGAGTCCTGCATCAACAAATTTATTTCTGCGAGAAGCTTTTGTATGCTACTGTTCTGCACAATAGTCTTTAACCACTGATGAACAAGCGTCCCAAGGGTTAATAACATTAAAAAATGATGCCGTCCAATATAAAATCTCATAGACGAGTTTATATGGTTTCCTAAGAGCTTGCTATTTGCGTTTTACGATCCAGTCAAAGTCGTTTTTCCCCAATCAAAGCTAATGAAATGCTGTCTCAGACTTAGCGTGTGGCTCTGGTGTTAGTTAACGCTAATGCGGCTCCCCTCCTCTTCAAACTGACTGGCGGACCGAAGCTTGACCACTGCTTAACGGAATGGACTTCCAGCCTGTGTTTTCATGTCAATCAAGGGATTGCACTCAATGGGGTGGGGTCATGTGATAATCTGAATCATGCCAATCCAAATGCATTGGGATTATCCAATAGAAACCATTTGTTTTTGGAAGGGGCGGGGAAAGGTAAGGGGTTGACATTTGCACTGGACATGAAAATACTCAACATCTGATGACAAGATCACAAGCTTGGATGAGAAAAATAATGCACCTTGAGAAACAAAAAAAACATGCATGAGGAAGGAATGAAGGCACATCAAATGTACCCACAGCTGACTGTGAGATTATACAGTGAAGCCAGAGACGCTTGTCTTCACGCTTGGCTGCTAATTAGAAAATTAATTCAATGAATCAAATCAATCTCTAAATCCACGGGCTTGTAGGTACTTTTGAATGATCTGAAACTGCATGAGACTGAGAATAACTGCAAAAGCAATCTGGATGAGATGGTGTGCTTCAATCAAGCCTAATCTTGTGCCTGTATATGTGTGTGTCTGCTTTTTTGTGTCTGGCTGTGTGGCTGCATGGATGCCTGGGTAGAAGCTGCCTGTTGATGCGGTTCTCAGTTCCTCAGAAGGGAGCACAGTGGATATCCGACCCCCTGGAGAGGGGGCGGAATCTGTGGAGCTGGAGCCGGAAGAGTCCCTGGACCCAGTAGCCTGCTTCACAGAAGGTGTGTGTGTGCGTGTGTTTACCTGGCATTCCCTATGCTATGGGGACCAAATGTCCCCACAAGGGTGGTAATACCAGTAAATTTTTACCTCATGGGGACATTTTTTGGTCCCCATGAGGAAAACAGTTTAAACATCATACATCTAAAAATGCAGACAGTTTTGTGTGAGGGTTAGGGTAAGGAGATAGAAATACAGTTGGTACAGTATAAAAACTATTAAATTAATGAACTGTCCCCATAAATCATGGAAACCAGGGTGTGTGTGCATTTGTGTACAAACAGGAAATCAAAATGTATCTTAGTTACCTTATTAATCCAGATTCCTGGCTTTATTCACCAGTGCATGTTATTTCAAACATGATAACTTGCTCCGCAATTGAAATGATTTTTCTCCAGCTGACAGTGGGCTGTGCCAGATACTGGTTAATGTTAACCTACAACCAGTATTGGTTAATGTTGATCATTAGCCTAAAACCTATTTAGGCTTTATTGTAGGCTATTGTTGTAGGTAATACAGTCTTTATAAATTATTTTCCTTAGTTAACGCACCGATTCCATGCCAGTTAATGTTAATTAGAGAAAACAGCAATTATAGCAGTAGATCTGAGCATTATTGTTGTCATATGTCAAGATGGTCTCGTGGGTGAATTGAGGTCAAGAGGGCACTAGTGCTTCACAATTAGCTGAAAACTCTTCTTGACTCCATTGTGGTTATGGAATGGCTGTTTATTGGGATAAATTTCTAATTTGTCTAATTTTCTCTTTGAATATCCTGTTTCACTCTCAAATACAATGTTACAGAAGCTAAACGAGTTGTGAATACTGCATTGAACTTTAAGGGGAGCACAGCTTGGGAAACCAGATTTATTTGATGTTCTTCTGAAAAAGATTTAAATGTATGTAAAGACTAATATATTCAAAAATGAATATACTTATTTGAAATAAGTTGACTATGTTTTAAATAAGAAATTAGATATTTTATTCATCAAAGATGCAAGTGATTTCAAATAAATGCTCTTCTTTTGAACTTTATCCCCCAGTTTCACAGACAAGGCTTAAAACTAATCCTAGACTAAATTGTAAGTCTGAGCTGTTTCAACTGAAAGAAACTTGCACTGACTGATCAGTGCTTTTGCTTTGTCTCAAGATGCACCCTAGTAATGTTTTTTTTCTAAGTACGTTTATAAAAGTTACTTAAATGTCCTAATTGAACTATGGCCTAATCCTGGTTTAGGCTAAGCCCTGTCTGTGAAACCGGGCCTAATTTTTATCAAAGAATCCTAATAATAAATAATGAAAAAAAAATATATATATATATTATGCAGCATGACTGTTCACCATTAATAATAAAAAAATGTTTTTTGGGGGGCACCAGATCAGCATATTACAATAATTTCTGAAGGATTTTGTGACAGTGAAGACTAGAGTAATGACTGCTGAAAATTCTTTTAAAATACATTTTTTTATAATACAAAGTATATAAAAATATAAAACATGACTTATTTATTATTATATATTACATTGTAAACATGATAAAAAATTATATATTAAGCAATATTCTAAAATGTAATAATATCTCTGTTTTTACTGTATATTTGATCAAATAAATGTAGCTTTAGTGAGCATAGGAAACAGTTTAAAAGAAACTGATCGGCCTCAAACTTTTTAACAATAGACTAAGACAGTCAAGTTCACATATCACCTTTTAGTATTCAACAATATTACAAATCTTAAAGGGTACATAAAATAGAGTAATAAAGGGTTGAAGACATGGATCTAAATGAAAGCATGAACCGTGAAAAAAATGCTACAGCTAAAGCTAGTTTGACCCCTTTATATCATATATAGTCCCAAAGCAAGACTTTTAGTATTGAATATTTGGGACGTTTTAGGAGTGTTAAGTTTTTCACTGAGCTCAATTGTTCTGCTGTCCACTCACATTGTTACTTTTCCCTGTCTTTTACTCAGGCTGTGTGATAAGGTTTCAGTGCTGTCAGGTCGATGTGGAGAATGGAAAAGGGAAGAGTTGGTGGATTCTCAGGAAAACCTGCTTCATCATTGTAGAGCACAACTGGTTTGAGTCCTTTATCATCTTTATGATATTACTCAGCAGTGGAGCATTGGTGAGCACCCACACACAAACACAATATACTCACCCACTCAATCATTTTTTATTAGACAAACATTCAACAAATAAATTTGTTGATGTGTGTTCAGGCTTTTGAGGACATCTACATCGAGCAACGCAAGACGATAAAGACAGTGTTGGAATATGCAGATAAAGTCTTCACATACATTTTTATTTTGGAGATGCTTCTAAAGTGGGTTGCTTATGGCTTCGTGAAATACTTCACCAATGCCTGGTGTTGGCTTGACTTCCTGATTGTTGATGTATGTATGGAGCTTATATACTGCTTTGCAACTGTACAGTGTGTAAGTGGATAGTGTGTATTCTCTGGGTCTAAACACAGTCCCTTCATGATTGGCTGCATGTTTTTATTTTACAGGTGTCGTTAGTGAGTCTGGTAGCAAATGCTCTTGGTTACTCTGAACTAACTGCCATTAAGTCACTGAGAACACTGCGTGCTCTTAGACCTTTGAGAGCATTGTCACGCTTTGAGGGAATGAGGGTAAGACACACACACACACACATGTGTGGCGTGATTGAACCAATTAGGACCTGTTCCTGGATGCCTAACCTTATTTCTAACCAAACCTTAACATTACAGAGTGGCTGGTAAGATTATTGATGTAACAATTGACATTAAAGTTATGCTTCAGTGGTTGCAAATCCATATATAATTGGTAAAAAAAGAAAATTTGTGACGATTTACTCACTCTGGGGCCATCCAAGATGTAGATGTGCTTGTTTTTTCTTTGGAACCGATTTGGAGAAATGTAGCATTACATCACATGCTCACCAATGGATCCTATGCAGTGAATGGGTGCCGTCAGAATGAGAGTCCAAACAGCTGATTAAAACATCACAATAATCCACAAGTAATTCACATGGATACAATCCATCAATTAAGTGTTATTAAGTGTCAGTCTTGTGAAGCAAAAAAGCTGCATGTTTTTAATAAACAAATTCATCATTTACACATTTTTAACTTCAAACCATTGCTTCCCGTGAAAATACTAGTCTTCCATCTATTATGCTTTTTCCAGTGAAAAAGTAATCTCATCTGAATCAAGAGAGGAATATGCACAGATCAAGCACCATTTACAAGAGAACACAGTTCTAACCAAATATTTCTGTGGATTTTGATGTAAGAGAATAACAGGGGATGAACTTTTTCATTGGAGGAAGCGTTATTATAGATTATCGATACATTGAGCAAAAGCAAGGTTTAAGGTTTAAATGCCTTAATGATGGATGTATTTATTACAAGCATGCAGCTTTTCACTTCATAAGATGTTACTTGATGGACTGGAGATGTGTGGATTTCTTGTGGATTATTGTGATGTTTTTATCAGTTGTTTAGACTCTCATTCTGATGGCACCCATTCACTGGATCCATTGATGAGCAAGTTATGTAATGCAACATTTCTGATCTCATCTACTCATCTATATCTTGGATGGTCTGGGGGTGAATACATTTTCAGCAAGTTTTTATTTTTGGGTGAACTATTTCTTTAACATCAGCCTGAACCCTAAAATCTGATCAGTTCATCCCCAGTGCTGTCCCAGAACCAAGGAAGTTGATCCTAGAACATGTCCTACTTGAGGAAAACAACACACGCTCACACAAAAATACTGTTTAATTTTTTAAATGTTGGAAAGCTGTAATCCTCTTGCATGCTGCTGGTGAATATTAATGAGAACATCCTAATCACATGAATAAATGAATATTGTATGTAGACTGTTGTATTTTTAGACCTTTCTCTTTAGTGTGCATGCCTCTCTGCATGCGCTGTGGTGAGAGCTCTCTGATCTATTCTGATGATTCTGTGGTGGTTTTGTGGTGTTTGTGACTTGACCTTACATTTCTTTCTCTGTTATGTGTCTCTTTTCATTTGCAGTAAACAAATGTTGTGACGTCATCGTGTCTCCACAAGGTTTTTTTCTGTTTAAATTTTTGTTTTTTTCCACATTTTGGTAGCTCAAAGATATGTGTGATATGTCCCTGCAAGATGTTTATATGTTAAAGTCCTATGCTCTATGAACAAAATTGCAGTCGGTTAATAATTAAAGATATTTAGCAATTGATTATGGAGTAAATTAGGAAGATTACTCCATTTTTAGCTACTCGGTCTCAATGAAGGATAAAATAGACTTAGCTTTGCTATTCTTAAACCCGTGTTAACCTTCTGAAAATCATCTTGTCATTGTCTAGAATTGCATTATCTTAAATCTATGGAAAGAATTTAGTTTTTACCTGCAAGTAAGCCATCCACTGTTGAAACTCAGGAAGTTCATTGCAGTTTCGCAGCTCTTGTGTCCTTAGCAAGAGTATGAAGTGAATACATATGGATGTATTTGTGTGTGACATGATGTATTTCTTTTCTTCTAGGTTGTAGTAAATGCCCTGCTGGGAGCCATACCTTCCATCATGAATGTGCTACTAGTGTGTTTGATCTTCTGGCTGATCTTCAGCATCATGGGGGTGAACCTTTTTGCGGGGAAATACTACCATTGTGTGAATATCACCAATGATGAGATGTTTCCCATCCATGTGGTCAATAACATGTCTGATTGCTTTGCCCTGATTGGAAACAATGGCTCGGCACGCTGGAAAAATGTGAAAATTAATTTTGATAATGTGGGAGCTGGATACCTGGCGCTACTGCAAGTGGTGAGTAAGCTGAATGCATAGCCCGACTAAGATTTGTTTTGCTTAGTAAGAGGTCTTGTATTTGTAGCATATTCACATGATATATTTATTATTGAAAGTGATTTTGTTCTTTTTCACAAGGCCACATTTAAAGGATGGATGGACATCATGTACGCAGCTGTGGATTCTCGTGATGTAAGTGTTTCTCTTCAGTGCAGTTAACAGATCTTTTTTTTTTTATCATTCAGACTGCATTGTGACATTCAAAGACCCTTTTCCATGATTCTCTGTTACTGTCTGCTTAGTATATTATTGTATTTGTTTTAGTTATGACTACACAATTAAAAAATGGCATTTGAGGATCTACCTTTATTCGACTTTACCTTTATTCCAGAAATGTCAAAAATATTTAAACTAAGGATAATTTTATTTAGGTTATTTAGATTTACAGTATATTTGTCGTGGTTTACTCCAACTGAAAATACTCCATACAAAGGGTATATCTGTTAATTTGGGCATTTCAGTGTTTTTAATTTAGTTTTACTGTGACTATTTACAAAACTATTTAAAAAAATAATCTAACTTTCACATTAGAATTGCTTAGTAAATAGATTAATTATCTAATTATATAAATCAATACTATGCATAATTATATGACTTAATGAACATCATAGTTGCATATTTTAAATCACTTACTAATAATTATAGATACACAAAAAGGCAATTTACTGTATTCTTGTTTTGAAGTAAACAAATGAATAATTAATAAAAAATAAGATTTGTGATTTAATAATTGAATTTAAATGAAATCTAAATAATTGAATAATAACTGTGATTTAAAATAATCAAATGGCTAAAAAATAATTTTGCATTGAAAATCTCACATATCCTCTGGTATTGCTGCATGCATGGACAATGTAATGCATAGACAATTGTGAGCAGTTTTTTATGTTTAAGCAAGAGTGTGCTTATGATGAGTAAGTTGTGATGCACATTAGGAATGCAAATGTGTAATAACACACAACATTTTCTTGTACCCGCAGTTGGAACAACAGCCTGATTATGAATCAAACCTTTACATGTACCTTTACTTCGTAATTTTCATTATCTTCGGCTCCTTCTTTACTCTTAACCTCTTCATTGGTGTCATCATTGATAACTTCAATCAGCAGAAGAAAAAGATAAGTATTTAAACTGAGGAAGGTGAATTTAGTGATAAGGATTATAGTGCATATTACAGTGTGCAGTCTCAATCAACCACTGTGTGTTTGTTCAGGTTATTTTCAAAGAGATGTAATGTGATATGTACACAGTCTGTGGCTTTGTTTATTGAGCACACAATGATAACTTATTGAACTGGTTTTGTTTGTAAAGCGCACACAGTGCTAATGTATTGAGAGATCAATAGGAACTGGTTTGGACTGAACTGTCTCTTTGACATTTCCTGAAGTTCAGAGGTGAAAAACAGGCCTGGTTGCATTATGTTTGTGTTGTGACATATAATGAAACCGTGGTTGTAACCAGCCTTCTGCATTTGCTCTTTACCTAGGGGGTCAGGATATCTTCATGACAGAAGAACAAAAGAAATATTACAACGCCATGAAGAAACTGGGATCTAAGAAGCCTCAGAAGCCAATTCCCAGGCCTACGGTATGACACACAGCTCTCTCCCCCTAACCGCTAAGAAGTTCCAATATATTTCATACAACATGCCAAATGCCAATTTCTCTGTACTTCACTCTAGAACAAGTTTCAAGGCCTCATCTTTGACTTTATCACCAAACAAGCCTTCGACATTGTGATTATGATCCTGATCTGCTTGAACATGGTGACCATGATGGTGGAAACCGATGACCAGACACCTTACATGGATGGTATTCTGTACTGGATAAACCTGGTTTTCATCATCCTCTTCACTGGAGAATGTGTGCTCAAGATGATCTCCCTGCGGCACTACTACTTCACCATTGGCTGGAATGTGTTTGACTTTGTAGTGGTGATTCTCTCAATTGTTGGTAAGAAAGTCTTGGAGGTTCCACAGACTATTACTATCATTAAACTATCATTAAAGATTTACTTAAACATTCCATACATATTTGAGCCGAGTATGCTTTGACCATAAATCACATTTAAAGGGATAGTTCATACAAAAATGAAATTCACCCAATGGTTTACTCCCCCTCAAGCCATCCTAAATGTATATGACTTTCTTCTTTCAGATGACTACAATTGAAATTATATAAAAAAATGTCCTGGTTCTTCCAAGCTTTATACTGGCAGTGAATGGTGGTCAAGATTTTGAAGCCCAAAAAACTGCATCCATACATCATAAAAAGTGCTCCATGTGGCTCCAGGGGGTTAATAAAGGCCTTCTGAAATAAGTTGATGCATTTGTGTAAAAACAAATCCCTATTTAAAGCTTTATATAATGTAATCTCTAGCTTCCGCTGTGGTATGCGGGTTCACAAGAGAGTGGCGTTCCAGCGGATGACGTAGGTGTAGCATAAGCTTCGTTGAGGATATGCTAGTCTAGCAAGTTTTGTTTACAGCAAAGGAAAACCAGTCTCCTCTTGGCTTTGATCGAAATCCTCCAACATTTTTCTTTACAAATCCTTGTTTTATACTTCTAATTCAAGACCGGTGTTTTGTTTTGCTCTCTCCACTGCAATTCCGCATTCGTCATTTCCACATTCATCATCACGTTCGCCTACGTCATCCGCTGAAACGCCACTCTCTCATGAACACGAGTACAACAGTTAGCGGAAACTAGAGATTATTCGGTTATTACAGTTTATAAAGTTTTAAATATGAATATTTTTTTAAATATAGATTATTATTCTTATACAAACACATCAGTTCAGAAGGCCTTTATTAACCCCACGGGAGCAGTGTGGAGCACTTTTAATGATGAATGGATGCACTTTTTGGGCTTCAAAATCTGGACTCCCATTCACAACCATTATAAAGCTTGGAAGAACCAGGACATTTTTTTAAATAACTCCGATTGTATTCATCTGAAAGAAGAAAGCCATTTACATCTAGGATGGCTTGAGGGTGAGTAAATTAAGGGGGTAATTTAGATTTTTGGGTGAACTATCCTTTTAAGCTCAAATAGTGTGGAAAATTCATGAACTTCTGAGATCACTTATTGGACTGTTTTGTTTTTGTCAGGTATGTTCCTCTCTGAGATCATAGAGAAATATTTTGTATCGCCAACGTTATTCCGAGTCATCCGCCTTGCTAGAATCGGCCGCATTCTTCGTCTCATCAAAGGAGCCAAAGGCATTCGTACACTCCTGTTTGCCTTGATGATGTCACTTCCTGCCTTGTTCAATATTGGCCTCCTCCTGTTCCTGGTCATGTTTATCTATGCCATCTTCGGAATGTCCAACTTTGCCTACGTGAAGCACGAGGCGGGGATCGATGACATGTTTAACTTTGAGACATTCGGGAACTCAATGCTTTGCTTGTTCCAGATTACGACTTCAGCAGGATGGGACGGCCTCCTGGCACCCATCCTGAACAAACAAGATCCGGATTGCAACAGCGAATTGGAGCACCCGGGCAGCATGTACCGCGGCGACTGCGGAAACCCCTCGGTCGGCATCTTCTTCTTCGTGAGCTACATCATCATCTGCTTCCTGATTGTGGTGAACATGTACATCGCCGTGATCTTGGAGAACTTCAGCGTAGCCACAGAGGAGAGCGCCGAACCGCTGAGCGAGGACGACTTTGAAATGTTCTATGAAGTCTGGGAGCGATTCGACCCCAACGCCACACAGTTCGTGGAGTACAACAAGCTTTCTGACTTTGCAGACGCTCTGGATCCTCCGTTACGCATCCCTAAGCCAAACAAGATCCAGCTCATAGCCATGGACCTGCCCATGGTCAGTGGTGACCGCATCCACTGCCTGGACATCCTGTTCGCCTTTACCCTGAGGGTACTGGGAGAGGAGGGCGAGATGGATGCCCTGAGGGGACAGATGGAGGATCGTTTCATGGCCTCTAATCCCTCCAAAGTCTCCTACGAGCCAATCACGACAACCCTCCGCAGAAAACAGGAGGAGATGTCGGCTGTCGTCATCCAGAGGGCCTTCCGACGGTACCGTATAAGGAAAACAGTAAAGAAGGCCTCCGAAGCCTACCGACAGCAGCTGCAAGACGGGACCATGCGCATCCCTGAGAAGGAGGTGCTCGTCATTGGAAAGTTTCAAGAGAACTCTGCGTCAGACAAAACGGATATGACTCCCTCCTCTGCGTCTCCGCCATCTTATAACAGCGTGGCCAAGTCAGAGAAAGACAAATACGAAAAGGAGAGGAGAGAAAAGGAGGACAAAGCAAAAGATGCAAGAGACAGAAAAAAATGAACGAGGGACTGAAACAGAGACTTCGTTTCAACTGAGACACTGTTTACAGAGTGGAGCGCGAGCACCGGGGTGCAATTCACCTCAAGCGGTTTTGGAACTAATGCCAAACTGAGTGTGTGTGAGGCGGAGTGTGTGTATGTGCGTGTGTCTAGACTATTGAGTGCATGCGCACCGAGCTAGCCTTAGGGTGCATTTATGGTGTTGACGGAAAGCGTTGATTCGAGGACAGTGCCAGTGTCGACACGACGAACACACGCACACGCACACACGCTTGAGTATGACTGTTGAATCCCTAAGGACGCTGGTGTGAAACAAAATGGCAAGCGTAGAGTGGTGTGTGAGTTTGTCTTTTAGTTTTGAGTGTTGTTACACAATCCTGAGGACTGAAAGAAACTGTTATAGTCATCAGTAGCTAGTGCTAACACTACCGCTGGTGTCTTTCTTATTGAATGGCGTATTATATACCTGCACATTTTTGTTAGCCCATTTTTTTATTCATGTTGAACTTTTCTACTCATGGGTTTGATTGTCTGAAATACTTCATTTAAGGGCACGTCTGTGGAAGGGGCTGGGGAATGTTGATCATATCCAGTAGTGATTTATATGAACGGGACCTCATTTACTTTAGCGTTAGCGTATACAGAACAAACCACACACACACACACACTAGTAGGCTCTAAGTGCTACAAAATCAATCGCTCAATAAGCTGAGAGCAGAATGCTACTTTACTAATCAGGACTTTCACACATAGGATGTTTTTTATTATTTATGGATGAAGATGTAGACCATGTCTCCACTGCCTTACTGAACACAAACATTAAAATGGATTAATTGAACACACTCTTTCACAGTTGATAGCAGAATGAGCCAAACTCAGTCAAACCCGTTTATGAATGTTCTGGGTTCAGTGTATGTTCACCTCAATTGACAACATTTTTGTGTTGCTATAAGGCACTTATAAAGGAAGTAAAAGAGGCCAAGCAATTCATCATTAAATGTAACACTGTTTACAGCCACGTGTATAGTAGAACCACAAAACTTTAACATTATATGATATATTATAGATTATTATAGACATATTATAGACATGTGTTAACGTGAGAATAGTGTGATATAATCACTTATCTAATCTTGTCTTTTATCTTTCAAATCTGTTGTCATGACAACGCCTGTTAAAGCCTGTAAACCCAATAACTTTCACACAATATCTGCACAAAGACACCAAAAAGAGGTGATGTGATTTCCTTGGGCGTGTACCACATGACTACAGTTTTCATTTATTTATGTCTTAAAGGGGCCACGTTCTATATTTAGATTTTTTTTTTTTCACGCTAGGTCTATGTCTAAAACTGATTGATTGTAGATATGTTTTTTTACTTAAGATCATTATATTAACAGACATAAGTGGTCTAATCAGAAGTGTTGTCTATGTTTTTACCTGACACAAGGTGCATAACAACACAGTTCTGGAATGGCAACAACCACAGGAATAATATCCAAAACATAGTGCAGTTTCCTTTTACAGAAGATTAAATGCTAGTGTTTTATCAAAAAACATAAGCTGTAAATCTTGGCCTGTAAACCCTCCAAATGCTGGCACAGTTCACTTTGTTTGTAAGTGCCTCATTCGAACCTTGATTTTAGCTTATTTAAGGTGCATATTGCAATTATTTCCAGTGGTAATCAATATTACGCAGCAAAAGCTGTTCGTTGAACCCTAAACGTTCTAAACCTCAAGAGGCACATACGCGACGAGATGTCCACCCCTCCGTGAAACTACTGTAACGGTAACAGACTTCGGGAAGCCTGAATGTACACTCACTGGTGAACATGATAAGAAATGGCAATGTAACCCTACTGAATGTCTCTGTACCAGACAGCCACATGTCTCACCTCCTCGTTTTATTTTGAACAAAAAGAAAGAACGAAAAAAAAAAACGCATATATATATATATATATATATATATATATATATATATATATATATATATATCTTCCAAATCTAAACCATTCCGTGCATAGGTGCAGGTCAACCTGTCAGTGGATCTCTACTGAAAACAATGTTCCTCGTTTTGAAGTTCAATGTCTGTCGCCGAGTAACGGCAACACCCTGAGTTCTGCTGAATAATGCGATTATGACATGAGCTCTTCTGTAGTGGTGGTGATTTTGTATATATATAATGGTACGCTGTATCACACCTCTGTACTCAACTCTGTAGAGGAGCACTTTTACACGCCACTTAAACTGTCATTTGGATGCATGTGTGAGAGGTGCGAGTGTGAAAGAGAAAGAGCTTATTTATGTGAGAGAGATCTATATGTGTGTGTTTTGACTGTATGTACTGGGGCCACCATCGATGTGCTTTATTCTCATTCTCTTTATTGTTTATATTGTAAATAGTAGTTTCAAGCTCATGTTATTGGTTTTGTTTTGTTTTTTTATTTTGAATTAACTTATTTTGTTTACATTTCTTTTTGCACAGTGCTACATGTGAAGGCCAGGTCCTGGTTTTAAATGTACATAAAAATTTATGAAGCAATCAGTGGTCGTCATATTTCATTCGTAGTGTGGTAGTAAACTGCATGCACTATATTAACCAACTACATGGTGACGTTATTTAAAAGCCAAAATAATAAAGATCATATTTTTTGTACCAAAGTTAAACTTATTATATTCGTTATTACACACATCGAAAATATCATTTCGTGAGAGATTCGCAGCAGAGAAATGCTTTTTTTTTTTTGTTGTTGAGTTACTTGAAAATGTTTATGATTTGCAAACGTGTACTACCTTTTGTTTTGGATGTGCAATATGAATTGATTTCCTCTGAAGCGGAGTAGAGTTTGCAGACATTCACTGTAGTTTTCCAAAATAAAGCACATTTTGGGAAGCCAGTAACTGAAAAGCCTAAGACATTTATTTTGAAAATGATTTTTTTTTTTTTCTTCAAATATGCAGCATTTGCCTTTGGTCTGTATTGGTATATCTGTGCCATTCAATAATTAATAAATAATACAAATATATAACAAATAGATATTGTTCAATATAATCTTAATCTTTTGAACATTTACGGCTGTAGACATCAAAAACAGATCTCTGCTTGAAAAAGGGGAAGAAAAGTGGAAGGAGGTGTAGAAGAGAGGTAAGAACCGCCCAAACAGGAGAAGGCCTAAATTTAGTCTCATCGGTGAGATTAACTGCTGCAATCATCCTTCTAGTACTGCTGCTAGACCCTCTTTCAACAGACCCAAGATTGTGTGTGTGTGTGTGTGTGTGTGTGTGTGTGTGCGTGTGTGTGTGTGTGTGTGTGTGTGTGTGTGTGTGTGTGTGTGTGTGTGTGTGTGTGTGTGCATGAGAAACACTCTAATCAGGAGTGACCCTGCTGGAGTGCTTTTCTTCCTGTTGCCTGGCAACCTGACACCGTACACCCTTCAGTGATTGATCACACAGAGTCTGCCCATAGTGCTCTGGGGTTTTCAGCAGGCTTTCCCCCACCAGCACCCCTCATTCTCGAGTCTCTCATCCCCTCTCTCTCACACTCATTCATTCATGCTTTCTGTTCAGTCATTGAGAGAGACAGGCACGCGTTTGTTCCTGTGGGATTACCTTTTGAGAGTCTTTTATGGCGAGGTCTGGTGCGGGAGATAAGTGTGCGTGTTTATGAACTGATAAGGTTAAGGATAAGGCGTCAACATCATTGTTGTCTAAATCAAATTATTCATAATAACAGCTAAATAAAAAATTATACCGTCACACATGCACAGATTAAAATCTCGACCAATTCAAACTGAGAAAACACAGGGTGGGGCTGGTGAGTTGATGCTGGTTCCAGAGCCATTTCTATAAAGTCTTTTTCTAATCGAAATAGTCCAAGGAGCCCTCTTGCGGTTGAATGAGTGGTACACATGATGGACGTTTGCCCTTCATCAGCAGCGGGCGTTACACCACGTGACCAGGAACAGAGATTTTAATTATTTCTTCTTAAAGGATCCATAGCCTACCCCTTTACCATGTTGAGTTTACTAAAGTAACTAATAAAATTCTGTTTTTGTCAGGATTGATGTGTTTAAAACAAATGTTATTAGTATGTAATTATATGTTAGATAATGTCTAGTGTCTTTAATATTAAACCTTTAAATCTTTTGCATTTATTTTATTTTATTTTTTTTAAACCCAAAGCTCTAAATAATTAACAAACAAGCTATAGTATTCTACACACATTTCTAAATCTTAGCTTTTATGTGCATTAACAATTCAAATAAAGTCTGTATTTAGTAGAACTTCAATCACTGTATATTACCTTCATGTTATGGTTCACATCAAAAAATGGCAACATGACTGTTATGTAACGATACTTTAGATTAGGGAACATATTCACAGAGTTTTCCCTCAATAAACTCCTAATTTGCTGCTTATTGATAGTAAGGTAGTTGTATATGTTTAGGTTTTGGGTAGGGTTATGGATCTAGAATATGATCATGCAGCATAAGGCATATACCCTCACCAGCCACTTTATTAGGTACACCTGTTCAATTGCTTGGTAACACAAATTGCTAATCAGCCAATCACATGGCAGCAACTCAATGCATTTAGGCATCTAGATGAGGTGAAGATGACTTGTTGAAGTTCAAACTGAGCATCAGAATGGGGAAGAAAGGGGATTTAAGTGACTTTGAACATGGAGTGGTTGTTGGTGCCAGACGGGCTGGTCTGAGTATTTCAAAAACTGCTGATCTACTGGGATTTTCACGCACAACCATCTCTAGGGTTTACAGAGAATGGTCTGAAAAAGAGAAAATATCCAGTGAGCGGCAGTTGTGTGGACGAAAATGCCTTGTTGATATCAGAGGTCAGAGGAGAATGGGCAGACTGGTTAGAGATGATAGAAAGGCAACAGTAACTCAAATAACCTCTCATTACAACCAAGGTACCATCTCTGAACGCACAACACGTCGAACCCTGAAGCAGATGGGCTACAGCAGCAGAAGACCACACCGGGTGCCACTCCTGTCAGCTAAGAACAGGAAATGGAGGCTACAATTCACACAGGCTCACCAAAATTGGACAACAGAAGATTGGAAAAACGTTGCCTGGTCTGATGAGTCTCGATTTCTGCTGCGACATTCAGATGGTAGGGTCAGAATTTGGTGTAAAGTACATGAAAGCATGGATCCATCCTGCCTTGCCTCAATGGTTCAGGCTGGTGGTGGGGGTGTAATGGTGTGGGGGATATTTTCTTGGCACACTTTGGGCCCCTTAGTACCAATTTAGCATCGTTTAAACGCCACAGCCTACCTCAGTATTGTTGCTGACCATGTCCATCCCTTTATGCCTACAGTGTACCCATCTTCTGATGGCTACTTCCAGCAAGATAATGCACCATGTCACAAAGCTCAAATCATGTCAGACTGGTTTCTTGAACATGACAATGAGTTCACTTTACTCAAATGGCATCCACAGTCATCAGATCTCAATCGAACAGAGCACCTTTGGGATGTGGTGGGACGTAAGATTCGCATCATGGATGTGCAGCCGACAAATCTGCAACAACTGCGTGATGCTATCATTTCAATTTGGACCAAAATCTCTGAGGAATGTTTCTAACACCTTGTTGAATCTATGCCACGAAGAATTAAGGCAGTTCTGAAGGCAAAAGGGGGTCCAACGAGTGTATATGTGCTCTATAAATACTAATTAACAGCCAATATGCTAGTAATATGTATGTTAATAAGCAACTAGTTAATAGTGAATAGTGTTCCTTGTGTAAACGTGTTTGTGTGTACATGTGTTTTTGAGTGTGTGTGGCACTTTAAATACTGTGAGTATCTGCTTCTGAATGTGACCAGCTCACTTTTTCCACTAAAGTAAAATGTGGGAAAATAAAAAGCATGATGATGTTAATAAAAAAAAAAAAACAGTGGGAAAATAACCATCTCACCATCTGCATTTGTGTTAAAAGGAAATCACAGGCATTTTACCAAGTTCAACAAGCTGCAAAAGAGTGTAGAAATTTTCTACTTTGTAAAACAGATAAATGTGCTCCTAAAAGTTCAAGCCCACTGTTTAGCAAGTCCCTTGAGAGAGAGAGAGAGAGAGAGAGAGAGAGAGCGAGAGAGAGAGAAAAAATACATGTGTGGCATTAAAAGAACCATGCATTTAACACACACATTGCCAGAAGTAGAGGCTAAGTAGGTCAAGTGAGGAGAGAGAGTGAACGAGAGAGAGAAACAGAGAAACACAACCTAATTCCACAAACACTGCTCTTTACCGGTGAGGAGCAATCTCATCTCGACTCTGGAAATGCCTTGACTGTGAAGAACTGAGATGACATAGATTCAACACATTGTTCAACACAATTTCAGAGTTAGTGTGTTGCATGACAATGTCTGACACCAGTAAATATTTTCATGAAATTGAAAATGCTTTTGAACACAAGAGTACAGTACAATTAAGTATGATTTAAAGAATGCGCATTACAAGAACCAAGCACATAATTTTTTTGGAGGGTTGAGTTTTTCCCATCATAAACAAAAACTTCACAGGGCCTTCCAGAATTGTATGCACATTCAGTCTCAGTTAGTTGTGACGTGCTGATGACAATTCATCAAATTCATTCAACTGAATGATAATTTGTAATGGTAATTCATGGTGTACCTCTAGGATATGTGTAAGGCCCTCTGTTGTTTCTTTTTTTTTTTTTTTTTGCAATATTTGTGTAATATTAAATGAGTGTCAGTTAATGCTAAATAAAATGTAGGTTCTGTTAACAAACTTTGTTTTTTAAACTTGTTTAAAATATTAATCTTTTAATTAAATTATTATTATTATTAACATTTTATCTTATATTTTAACTACAATTAAATCTTAAATAATTTGAAAAACATTTTTTTTTTTTTTTGGAATTAAAGGGACTGTTTGATAATTCTATCATTATTTATTCACCCTCATGTCATTCTAAACATTCTTTATCTGTGGTACACAAAAGAGACAAAGCACATTACTGTATGTGAGGCTTTTGCAAAAAAATAAAGAAAATACAAAATAAAACATTCTGGCCCTTGTGCAAGATGTCAGAGTTTTAATGTCATCAGTTTGTGTGCCATTAAAGCATGAATGGCTAACCTTTAGCTGGATGTTTCTGTCTCTGTATTTTGGTGTGTATGTAGTATGTAAGATGAGTGGACAGGCCTGTAAGTGAGCTGTGTTGCTGAGGGTTGAATAATGCATTTCTGTGACGTTCTCATCCTCTCTCTCCTTTCAGCCACGTCTTAATTCTCTTAACATTAGTTTGCATTAACTTGACCCCATCATTCTCCCTCTTCCATTATCTCTCCAGTCTCCTTCTTTTTGCCTCACTAACCATTCCTACAGTCTCCTTTGTGAACAACAAGCATCCACTATAGCAGAAGGTAAGAGCGTGTGAATCTAGGTCATATGTTTTCACCTGTCTCTGATCCATGACTCAACTGTCTGAATGTGTCCTGCTTGGAATTCATTTACTTAAGTAATGCTGGTCACAGAATCCCCCCCCCCCCCCCCCCCCCAGTTTATATATAACGGTTTCCTCCATTCACAAGTCCGTCTACAGCCATTTCCTGTCAGATTATTCAGTCACATACAAATAAAAAGGAGTTTACAGTGCAGCAGGAGGCTATTTTTGCTGCTTACAAGTTAAACTCTATCAGCAGCATCTATGGTATGCTGTTGATTGCCACAGGAAATTATTTCAGCTGTACGTAAAAACAAACTGAAATATGACAGTAACACAATGTCATAAACAGGCGCAACATGATTTAATGTCAAGGGATAAAAGCTCTCGCTTCCATGTAAAAACTCTTTTGCTGTGACCATGACAGGACACTTTGACCTTTGTCCATTTGTCCATGTCCATTATATAGTGCTGTCCACTGTGAAGTCTAATTTGTTTAAAATCCAGCTTATAATTAATATAATTACAATTTAACTGCTTTCTTTTAAAAATATATTTTAAATGTAATTTATTCCTGTGTTGGCAGCCATTACTCCTGTCTTCAGTGTCACATGATCCTTAAGAAATCATTCTAATATGTAGTTTCTTAATAATAATAAAAAAAAACTGTATTATCACTGTTGAAAACAGTTGTGCTCCTTAATCGTTTTGTGGAAACAGATTTTTTTTCAGAATTCTTTGATGAATAAAGCATTTATTTGAAATCCACAAATTTCTTAAAAAAAAAAAAATTAATCTTACTGACCCAAAGCCTTTGAATTGAAGTAACCATAAGCTATAGTGTAACAATTATTGTCATAATTGATCATAACACACTACAATGGTTGCCTCTAGACATCAATTATTTTATTTATTTATTTAAATTTTTATAAATTTTTATTTTTGTAACAATTTTTGTCAAAATATTGTGGTTATTGTGGACAGACACTGTTAATTATCACTATGATTGTAATTTACAGTTGTTGTTTTTTTCAACTGCTTACACACAAAATCTTTACTTGTCACACAATTTCTGAACCCAGACACTCAAATACCAGAACTACACACCAAATCTGCAAAACCATAAACTAATTCTCAGCCTTTGACTCAGTTTTCAATTTCATAACAAAGCACAACACACAATGCTCTGTGTAACACACACAAATCTAACAGGAATTAATATAATGGCAAAGGTGTTTGAAAATGTTTGCTTTTGAGCTGTGTAATAGATGTTTGTAGTATTTTGAAAGCAGAGATGTGAGGCATTTTGCTTTTTGTGTGTGCAATTCTTGGATTTCTGTCTAAAGTTTGGAAAAAAAAGAGGCAAAGTTTTGAAAATGTTTGTAAACAGTTGAAAACAGGATACTGCAGAACTACATCTCAATTTTATAAGCTGCTAAATGAGCCCAAGTTGCATAATAGAAAGTTTGAAGTTTTACCAAAATGTGTAATTTGGAGATATAAAGTTGTAATTCTAAGATAATATCTGTTAATGTTATGGCTTTGTAAGTTGCAATTGTGAAATGTAATGTCTTATTTTTTGACAAAAAAAAAAAAAACGCGTTTCCCCTAGATTCCCCGTGGCCTTAATCTGTGCTTGTTTAAGTATATGGCTTTTTTTTTTAGATTTTTGGAACTTTATGGATACAGGATACAGGGTGGGTTTTCTTTTTAGGAAATGTGTGTATGTTTAAAGGAAAGGGTGTTGGTGTCAAAGCCGTGAGGAGGGCTGTGGTCAAATTTCCATGATTTGTTCAGGAGTGATGTTCATTTCCTGTTGGCAGGAGTGTGTGCGATTATGTTTTACTCAACTGCAGCGCTTTTGAAACCCTTAACTTTGGCATTCTGAGTGTGCATGTGACAATTGTGTTTACTGGAAGGAAACTCATAGCATGAGTTCACAGAGACCTTTTTTTCTTTTCTTTCTTTTTCTCCTCCTTCAAGGCCGTCCTCGGTTTGTCCGTCTGGTTCGGCCTCCTAGACACCACAACTGTGCCACGCACTTCTTCCTCCACATCCCTCTCTCGCTCTCTTTTTCTCTCTCTCTCACCGTGTCTCTCTTCCTCTGTCCAGTCTCTCAGTAGTGGTCCTCTCTGCTGTCGTGGGGGAGACTGGAATATCTGGTTTCCTGAACAATGGAAATTCAATCAGGAAATGGACCCGAGCTGTCGAAAGAAGAAGAGTACGCTCGTTCGTCTCCTCTCACCCTGCGGCCTGCGGACGCTAAAGAGGACCTGGAGGAGAACAGGCGCATTGAGAAGTTTGACATCCCACTCAGCAGCCTGAAGCAATTGTTTGAGAAACCGCCGGCGCAACATGTGGTGAGTCTTAGAGAGAAAGAGAGAGAATGAGAGAATGAGAATGGAAAAGACAAATTGAGCTCTTGAGTCTGTTTGTTGATGCAGAGCGATAATGTGTGCATGAAGATGTCATTTTACAAATATTTTGCTGGTGGCTGCAACACGACTAAAGAAAGAGAGCAGATGGAGAAAGAGGAGAGAGAGAGGAAGAGAAAAAAAACTATAAAAACAGCTGTTGCTGCATGTTTAAAAAGAGTCAGTCATCTATTCCCAAGACTTTCACGTCTGATTTTCCAAGCATTCCAAATATCATTTGAAGATTCATATCACTGATATTTGTTGAGGGTCTGTTTGATTTCCCCTTACCATTCTTTGGTATTTAAATTGTCTTTTTTTGTACGTTTTATTTTAAGTGCCCACATGCAGATAATGAATTGAAAGACTTGGTTAGGCAGATAACTTATGGATGTTTTACAATAAACTCAGGATTGTGAGTTCTTTGAAGCATCAGCTTAGAGAGCTACATTAATGTTAAAAAGTTTGGGGCCAGCAAGATTTATTTACACTTTTGAGAAAAAGTCTCTTTTTTTCCACCAAGGCTGCATTTATTTGATCACAAATAAAGTGAAAACAGTAATATTGTGAAATATTATGTTTTAATATATGGCAAAGTTGAATTTTCAGCTTCATTATTGTAGCCTTCAGTGCCACATGATCCTTCAGAAATCATTCTACTATGCTGATTTGGTGCTGAAATAAGGTTTCTTTATTACTATCAATGTTAAAAACAGTTGCACTGCTTAATATCTTTGTGGAAACTGTGGTATCCTTCTCAAACTTTTAAACGGTAGTATAATTCCATGAATTTCCAACAATCTGGCATCCTGTCCAGTCTGACAAATGTCTGCAGAAGAAATCTGGAGATCATATCAATGACTTTTGTTAGCTTCAGTTTGTTTCCCTCATCAGTCTTTGGTATATATAGTAACTGTACTATGCATTAATTTAAAGCATTGCTGCTTTCTAGTTTTCAGATATACAGTATATGTGAGGTCCTTTTTGAAAGTGAAGTGCTAACGTGCTAATATAAGAGATTATGAATAGAAAGGAAAAGTAATGTGACCCAAATCCTGTTCTTTGTCTAACTTGGTTAGCTAGACAGGGTTTGGTTCAACTTGCTATAAACTTGGGACTTTGTTTTTCGAAACATTCTTACACATTAGTCAGCTTTGTTATCAGAGCAGCATAACCAGTTTCTCAAACCTGATCTTTGGCAGTGTAGCCTGCTCAGAAGACCAGCTTAAGCCTCTATGCTGGTCTGCTCTAGTTTGGAATTTAGCCAAGCTATTTACCAGCACAACATAGTTTATAAACTCTTCAACCAGCATAATCTTTATACTGATACTAGGTAATCACCAGCACATCTGCATCCAATGATGGTGACCAGCATTAAAAACTTCTGTTGGTCTTTTCAGGGGGGTGAACTGTTCAAGGGGATCCTAGGTTTGTGCTACTGTAATTCACCATACTTCAAAGAACGGGTTTGAAAGTTTAGTGTTCAACAGTCACGGTTCAGTGAAGTGGCACTGATGGGATGGCTGAGAATGAAAAATTCATGAGACAGGGATGAGAAATAAGTGATACAAGAATGAGAATTGAAAGAGCAGACATGAAAGGAGTAAGATATGATTGAGAGAGACAGTAGATTAAGAGAGAATGTTTAAATGATGTGTTTCATAGTTTTCATAGTTTGACAAACTGCTCTGTGCTGGAAAGCTCGTTTTGCTGGCCTTTTGCATAGGAACATTTAATCCATTCAATTAAATTGTTGTGAGCTCACAGAGAAAAAGAGACAGAGAGAAAGGTCACAATCTGGAAATGGAGAGAACGTGCATCAGTGCACACGCACACACACACACACACACACACACACACACACATGCGCACATACACACACAAACACACACACACATACACAACAAAGCTACTGAAGCAGCTACTGGCAATAAACTTGTGGGAAGCAGAGCAACTGTGTGCTGACATGCTCACACACACACACACACACACACATTTCACTATGTTATTTAAAACTTATTTTTGGGGTTCTTTCCGCAACACTGGCTTTCGTATAAATAACCCTATAATTTGCATGTGGGTAATGTGTGTGGGGGGGCAGAGTTAAGCCAACAGAAGAAAATGAGAGAGATATAGAGATAGACATATAAAGAAAGAAGAATGAACTAATTATTTTAGCATGGTTTGGTTTTCCTCATACTTGCAAGAACACACACACACACACATAAACAAACAAACAAAAGCTTCGAGTCAAAAAAGAAGTTGTTGAATGTTATGTTAAGTTGTGGACAGTTATGTTTTGTTGTATTGTTGTAAAGTCTCATTGTGTATTATCTGTAATGAGCAGAGTCACATGGAATATGCAGTGGTAGAATTACCATTATTAGCTGCAACAGCAAGAGGACAAAATCGAGCTCAAGTTTCAAATGAAATTCGGGCAACAATTATTGACCATGTCATCAATCATGGCTTGTCCTTTAGAGAGGCTGGACAAAGGGTCCAGCCCATTCAGAGTCGGAGCACTGTGGCATCTATTGTCAGGCTTTTTCGGAATGAGAACAGGTAATTCACAGTGTTACTGTAATGTATACCACTGTGTATTTCAGCTTTACTGCATTGCCCTGTTAGCAGAACAAACTGTGTCTACAGTAATGCAGATGTTTTATCAATCCCATTTATGTGACTGTCATACAGTAATGTCAATTTTGACATGCTTTTTGCTTTTACTTTATAGAATCCACACATTACCACACACTCGTGGCAGAGGAAAGATATTTGGTATTGAACAGGAGTCTGCCATTGTAGATATGGTAGTGGCAAACAATGCAATAAGACTGTGTGAAATCCAGGCAGCAGTAATTGAAGATCAAGAAGCATTTAGAAATATAAACAGTGTGAGTTTGGCAACTATAGATCGAGACCTTAAACGAAACCATGTCAGAATGAAGCAGCTGTACAGAGTTCCATTTCAAAGAAACTCTGACATCGTAAAGGAGGCACGATTCCAGTATGTGCAGGTACAGATTTTTTATTGTAATACCTTGTTTACCATAGTTACATGCGACTGGAATAATTTGCTTTATGAATTTGCTCTTTTTCTTAGAGAATAATGGAGTTTGAAGCTGAAGGGGCACATCACAAATTCATTTTTGTGGATGAAGCTGGCTTCAACCTCTGTAAAGTGAGGAGACGCGGGAGGAACATCATTGTGCAGAGGGCCACTGTCACAGTGCCAGGTCAGAGGGATGCCAATATCACCATGTGTGCTGCCATCTCCAATGATGGGGTCCTTTGCCACATACCAACTATTGGCCCATACAATACAGAACGCCTCATCACATTTCTTGATGCATTGAAAGAAATACTGATTCCACCCGAAGAGAGAGGGCTGTTGACATAATTTGGGACAATGCGGCTTTCCACCACTCTCGCCTTGTGAATGAATGGTTTTCAGCACAGCCTCGTATTATGATGCAATTCCTCCCTGCATACTCACCTTTTCTGAACCCAATCGAGGAGGTCTTCTCTGCTTGGAGGTGGAAGGTGTATGATCACCGGCCATATGAGCAGATGCCCCTCCTGGAGGCAATGAATGCTGGTTGCCTGGCAATAGGTGCAGAGGACTGCCAGGGATGGATACGCCATGCAAGGAGGTATTTCCCTCAGTGCATTGCAAGGGAAAACATTCAATGCGATGTTGATGAGAACCTGTGGCATAATCGTCAAGAACGAATGGACTAAATGTGAAAGATAAAATATATATATATCTTTTTTTTTTAAATGTATTTCCACCCATACGTTTCCTTTGGTAGCTTTTTTTTTCCAGTATCCATTTGAGTTGGTAAAGTATCATATTTCATATTGATGGCTGTATTTTGTTGTCCATTGTGTAATGATTGATTGAAAGAATAAAATAATTTGACCACAAGTTGTGATGTTTGATGGAAATATTTGCTTATGTTGCATGTTTTTAATGTTTTGTGAGTGTTAGAGCATTTTGCTAACAAAATTAGTCATTTTGGCCATTGAGCTTCAGTTTTATCCTGTGTGTTAACTGTTTTGAAAATGTGATGTCAGAGTGGGCAAATATGTTTAAGCAATCGAGGAAAAACTGTAAACATGCTAGTTTGATATCAGCTACCACTAGAAGTGTAGTACTCCAAGCTCAGTTTAGAGTTTAAACACATCTCACCCTGTGTAGTCCCATCCTGTTAAACATTAAGGTTCTAAAAGGAGGTTTTCAAGGTGATGCCATATAAAAAAACATTTATGGTTGAAGAACCTTTCAGTAAACAGTTCTTAAAAGAAACAATTTTTTTTTTCTTTGTGTGAAAAACACCGTAATATCTAGCTATAAAGAACCTTCTGTGCATTGTAAAGCTTCCATTAGTTAAAGATTCTTCATATATTAACTTGGATGTGTCAACTATTCTTCATTCGTCAACTATAAGAACATATTCTTCTATTTTTCAACTATAAGGTTCTTTATGGAACCATGGATGCCAATGAAAAATCTTTTCCACAGATCTCACCTAAAAATGCTCTTCAGTATTGATCATCATCACGCCAGGACTGATTTTTTCCTATTAGTTAGTAAACAATTACATAATGGCAAAATATATTGCAATGCAGTTTCACAAGGGATATACAGTTTCTTCAGTATTGTGACATACATCAGTGTGAAACGGATTGTCAAAAAGAATGGACATGGTTGCTTGCATAGGTTGTTGATTGGATGGAGGCAGATCTGAATGCAAGCAGATAGTCATTTGTAAGAATTTGTGAAAAAATGAAACATGCGTTGATTAATCATTTACAGTATCTACAGTATCTGTTTCCATTGTAACATGCATTTAGAAAATAGATAGATTAGTTTTTTGGAACATGGTAGGCTAATGTACGGTGGCCGAGAGAGCTGCAAATGAAAAAACACATGCAAATTAAGACAACATCTTTGTCAATTTGACAAAGATGAAACGTTATAAGCTGGCTAACTTACTTTAAAAACGTTCCTTACAAAAATTAACCATACTATTAAAATGAATTAAATTTATCATATAAAAATTTAATTAAAAAGAAAATGGTTACTATGGTTAAACCATGCACAAATTAACCATGGATTTACTACACTAACCATAGTTTAACCATGGTATTTGTACAACTGTGGTTGCAAATGGTTAATATTTTATCTATTACAAATCAACTAATTTTGTTGGGGTAATTTGTTGTGGTCTGTGCTACTGCGCATTTGGCTGTGTTGTTGGTTTTTCTATTTGCATGTGTGTTCTGAAGTTGCAGCATGTTGATCTCTCTCGGCCACCATACTAAGCAGATAATGTTCAAAGCTTAAACTAAGTTATATTGTCCAGCAGAGCTGAAAGTTACTATACTGTACAAATTTACATACACTGTGCATGTATTGTAGATGTTGTCCTTGGGCTATTGTTACATATAGTTTGCATTAGCAAATTCGTATAACCTTAAAAGGCAGCATTTGGCTACTTACTTTTTTTCAAACCTCTGCAGTGGTTTGGTCTGGCATTTCAACTTTCAATAAGTCAAAAATCAGTAGTAACTAGGGTTGTTATCATTATTTATGATTAAACATGTTTTTACAAAAAAACATATCTAGATAGATAGATAGATAGATAGATAGATAGATAGATAGATAGATAGATAGATAGATAGATAGATAGATAGATAGATAGATAGATAGATAGATAGATAGATAGATATTCTGGTATTGTTGTATCAATAAAACAGTATGCATTTGGTGTTAGTCATCATGGTTACCTCAGTAAAGACATTACATAAGTAATTTCTGGGTACCATTAACTATGGTATTTTGATATTGTACATTTTTGTAAAGGTTTTTGTGATAGTCCCTGCATGAAGATTGTGCTTGACAGAAAACAGAAGTAATCTAGAATACTTGGAATGTGAGTAAGTTGTAGATTTCTTCATCTTGGTTGTGAAACACTGGCCTGGCCATCTGATCAGATGCTTGAGTCTTGATTCTGAGGGTTTTTTTGGACAAGAGCGGAACGAGTGACTGGTGTTCCTGATTGAGTGGCTAATTGTTGGCTAGATAAACACAGGAAGAGGAGAGAGATTGCTAGAGATCCATCTATCGTTTCTATCTGAAACATGACCTCTCCACCCCACTGGGGTTATTAATATTTCATGATCCCTTTGCAAAGACACACACACACACACACACATACACACACACACACTCTTTCTCTCTGTCTCTCTCATTCATTATTACTCAGTTAAGGTATACAGAGAGGCTGCCATGATTAACGGCTGTCAGAAAGAGACTGAGAAACTTTCATTCCAGAAATGAAATCCTCCTGCTGTTATTCATAAGCCACTTTAGAACTGAAAGCTTTACAAATCCTCACATCCTGTTCTAGTTGGATTTTAATTTAGGTTCATCCAAGGTTTACATAACAAGAACTTTTAAACTCTTCAGCAGGCCGAGAACTGTTGTTGCGCATTCTGTCCAGGAGATGTCACTATTAGCAAATGCAAGGGTGGAAACATCTCTCATAATGAACTGATACCTAATCAATATTTTCCCACAGTCTAATTATTCTCTTGGAATTCCATTAATCTGCCTAAAACCTCAGCGAGGCAAAGAATGCTTCTTGGCAACAGAGCAAAGGAAATCATTGTTTGACTAAGTTTGGATATGTGGTCTGTATAAACAAATTTATTTTTTGTTTGAACAATATTTGAGACCTTTCACTGTTTGTTTCTTTCAAGCAAATATGTTCAGTATCCAAGGAATAGTGAAAAGCACTTAATACACTCTGCTGAAAATGCCAGAAGTGTTCTTACAATGACAGTCTATGGCCATTTCACCAGGATAATGGTCAAAATATACACTGTTTCACAAGAATACCCTTGAGTGCACTTAAGTGTATTGAACATGCACATGTAGTGTTCTTCAAACCTTAAAAGTATGTAAAAAAAAACAAAAAACACCTGTGCTTTCTGATAATAGGCTATAGCCTAATAAATTAACGAAATAACAGTTTACTTAAGTGTACTTAAAGAAAGTTCCATTTATTATGAACTCAAATTCAAATTCATTTTAATTTAATTTAATTGCAGTTGACATGCAGAACTTAAGCATATTATGTACGTAAGTGCTACTTCCTTTTCACAAGGGTAGCCATTTCAACATTATAGATGTTAACGAGATTAATGTGATAAAACTGCTTACTGACCTTGTCTATGCAACGTTCTATCCAATTTTTCCTGTCATGGCCATTTAAAGCTGGTACATGTAATTATCACATGATACGTGCACCATGTAGGGACTATAACAATAAAAAAAATCCTTCCACAGGAATCGGTTGGTAAAACACAATTACACGTTCATTTGCTAGCAGTCCCACTAAAAGAGTGATTCATTACAAATTGCACATCCATTGCAAATGTATTATTGCAGTTTTGTTTGATTTTATAAACCAAGCTCAGAGTCAGAAGGATTTTCTGTAGAAATCAACTGCATTGACAAACCTCAAAACAGCTTCAATTGTTTTGAACCCGCAACATTCCTTTACATTTAGTTTTAAATAGAGATGAACTCATGCTAAAGGCTAAAGCTAGCTGACAGTTAATCACTGCCCTGCTACTGCTAAATATACCCTACAAACACAGTAACTATACTGCTAAAAGTGTAGAAAGTATTAGGTGCTGTCATCTCACTCTTTTATAGTTATCCCTGTGCTATGTGTAGCGCTCAGGCTAAAAGCAGCTCCTTGTGACTGTTTCTGGCTGCCTTTTGTGTTAAAAAAAAGAAAACAGAACTGTTGGTCAAGGCCTGGGGACAATAAACGTATTTAGACGTTTGGATGTTCACGCACTGTCACAGGATGTTCGGTATGTGTTTTTGTGTAATCTCATGTGTGCATGGTAATCATACCGTGTCTTCACGTTATGTAGATTAACCTGCGGCCTTGTTCAAAAATAAAGGTGTTTCAAAAGGTTCTTCAAGCGATGCCATAGAAGAACCATTTTTGGTTCCACAAAGAACCATTCAGTCAAAGGTTCTTTAAAGAACCATCTCTTCCATACCTTTTTATAATCTGAAGAACCTTTTTTCACCACAAATAACCTTTTGTGAAACAGAAAGGTTCTTCAGATTTTAAAGGTTCTTTATGGAACCATTTAGACAAAAAGGTTCTTCTATGGCATCGTGAAGCACCTTTATTTTTAAGAGTGAGACTACAAACCCTGTCATCCTCCATCATCCTTTCTTTCCTCCTGTTTGTGCATAAAAGCCTCTGAGTTTGTTTTAAAATTGTTGGTGGAAATATTGTTTATGCTAGAAAGAAGATGGCTATATATCTGTTTGTGTATGTGTGTAAGAGATCTGCCCCGCTGGTTTGTTTTTCTAACTCCAGGTCAGTGACTCATGTTTAAATATGTCCACTTATCACAGAGACAGGAGAGTAATGGGAGACTCTCAGTGGTGCTTACAAAAACAGGAAATCCCCTTACGCACACAAACACACGAGGATGACCAGATTTCTGAAATGAAAACCAAGGACGTTTCGGGTTTAACGGTTCATCATATTGAATTTTTATGTCGTACCGTCATGTTTTACAGTGATGAGTAGCTTGTCATACTACTAAAAATTACATTTAGTCACACTTAAAGACTGTTATAGACTGTTCGTAGTTACTTACAATGAACTAAGGTTCATTCGTGGTTTGACTATAGTAAACATGTTTTTTTATTTTAATTGTAGTAAAACCATGGTTAATTTTCGTAAGAGATTATAATAATCCTGTTTGTGACATCTTTGTTTCTCTCCAACTGAGGTTCATTTTCTTAATGTATGTTCAATAAGCTTATTAGACATTATTTCACTTTGCAGGCCACCAAAAAATGGTAACATCTAGTTACCCAAAAACACGTGGTTAATACCATGATGTTGCCGTTTTGGACAATTTGGTGGTATCAGGTTTTTTTTAACACTACCATGATGGTAGTGCCATGGTATTCTCTAAAGTGCTTTGAAATACCATTGGTATGTGAATTTAGTATTATTTAGGCTAGTACCATTATATACATGCAAATACCATGGTATGTATAATCTGATACCATGTCACAGTACTTTTTGTAAAGACAAACATATAAACATAATATTGTCAAGATTTAATTTGTAAATCACTTTGGTTTTTGTAAGCTTTGATTCATTGAGATGATCTACATGCTCCAGACTCTTTATCTCTTCATTATCTGATGTTTGTTGAGGTGAATTAACTCATAGCTCTTTTAATCTTTATCCAGGTAAAATTTTAACAGCTTTAACGCTTTAACAGGATCAGCTTTTAGCTAAAGTAAGTTCTGCCAAAATATCAGTGCATTTGAAAGCATCAGCAGTGTTTGAAAGCACTTTGACAGTAATGACAACATGAGAAAGCGACAAGGCTGTTTATTAGAATTCATTTACAGTAGTTAGCCTTTAATTTACTTGAAGTGTAACTGATAAAGTGAAACTCGGCCTTTCTGTGTGTGTAAATGAAACCACCTGTTCTCTCTGTCCAGGGTTAACTTTGACCTCCTGGCTCAGTGTTGCACAGTCTCTGCGTGTGTGTCTTACACCAGATGAGCTGAATAGTGAAATATGACTCCACAGGACACAATCAATATGTGTGTGCATTAGCATGTGTGGGATAGTGTTGATTTTCCCTTCATGATGTTTTGAACTGTTTTTCACAGCTGCATGAGTACTTCATGGATCACCTGATAGGGGAAGATTTGATTTGCAAATTTTTTTGTGAAGCAAAACAGACAGAGGGGTTAAGAGAAAGAGAGTGCTTGAGGGTGAATATGGCATATACTGATGTGTTCCTGGTCCCCATCCACTTGATTAAAAGCAGTATGAATAAAAGCAGCTCAGACATTCTGATAAATTTCTCCTTTTGTGTTCCATAGAAGAAAGAAAATCATACAGGTTTGGAACAACATGAGGGTTAGTAAATAATTACAGAATTTTTTATTTTATGATGAACCAACCCTTTAAAATATTGCTGTCTTATTTCCTCAAAACGTTTTTAAAAAACTCGGATATCAAAACATTACCTGACGTAGCAACATAAACTCAACAACTGAGCTCTTCCTATCCTAAAAATTCAAACATTTTTTCTTGAAGTTCTGGGTTTATATCTCACAATTCTGACTTTTCTTTTCTGAATTTTAAGTTTAAATCTCGCAGTTCTGTGACATAATTACCTTTTTTATGAACCAGTTAGGACTCTTATTCATGTGAAAGTCGGACACCTTTACAAATGTATTTTTTTTATAATTATTTGTCACGATTTTTCAAAAGCATAGCCGATGATTATTAGACATGCTGAGCAATTTTTGCATGCAGGGACTATGCAAATTTAGCAGCTTTTAACCGTTATGATACTTGCAACGAAAACAAAACATTCAAATAATGTATTCGTCCATTCTTTCAAGATTTTTTCCACAAATGTTTTACTGAATTATGCATTGAATTGTGTTGTGTTTCAGGTTAACTTAGACGTAAACTTACCATAAAATGTGCTGTTAATTTTCTCCCAGGACATTATCTGTTTATCTATGGATTTTTTTTTCTTACAGTGTAACTCTTCAAAGCTTAAACTTAGTTTAAGACAGTTTTAACACAGTTTAGACCTGTGTTATGGCAGAATATGTTTTCTTTTGTCGCGTGTCTAATGCCAGTGCTATTCAAAGTACACACTGAAAATACATTTAAACTAATTTTATAAATACATTTCCTTTTGTTTGTAAATATGTTTCACTGTTGGCAGTTTATTGCAGCCTCCTTCCCCATTTATGTTCCTGTTTCAAGGGCATTACTATTGACTTGGTGACAGCTTTCAAGCTTCAGGTGAACTCTAGCTTATACAACACTGAGTCTTGTTGATATACTGTTAATAATAAATAGACAAAACAAACACACACGTGTGCTTCATGTAACACAGTTTCTCTGTTCGTAACTCTCTTCTGAACTTTTGTTGGAGGTCTCGTGGAACTGCCGAATGCAAATGAAACACGGAGTAGAAAGTGTTCTCTAACCACACCTGCCTCTCTCTTTTTCTCTCTCTCTCTAGGACGTGAGTGGTTCATATTCATCTAGTGGGAGAGTAGCAGACAAATATAGTGGTGTAGGAGAAAAAATGTCGAATCAGGACTCAAACTTTGGTGGATGTGAGTATCTTTTGGCTTTTATAATACAGTTTCTTTTAAATTGAACACCAGAATTTTTTAATTCACCCTAAATATGTCTATGTTTGGCTATTTAAAGGCTGATTCAGGATATTTTAAACTGTACTGTTTGCAACCTCTTCATTTTTTTATGTGCTTTATATGTTTGTGGAAATTCAGTTTGTGTGTGTGTGAAGGTGACATGATTAAAGACTTCACACATTGCTGTCTAGCATGATGACAACTGTGATGACAGATGAGCTTTAGTGCTCATGCATGTATGTGTATGTATGTACATGTGTTTGGATTTCTGCTGCAATCTTGTTCTTAAGGCACTTATTTCGTTTACTTTGCGTTTTCAGTGTTTTCATAGGATATAGTCTTAAAAGTAGCGCTATCATACCCAAACTTTACTTTATAATGCTTGAGTGTACATGTTTTAAATATATTCAGTGACAATATGCTAGTGGGAGGCCTGTGTAATTTAATAGGTTTGTTTGACGGGTGAGTTGATTTGTGTATGGTCAGTGTCTGTCTTTGGTTATCCCTCTTTCATTCTTTAAATGGGGCTATCAGCTCGTCTTTTAAATAGACAGTGTTGTTTACGACTGGTCTACACACGTACGCTGACATTCACACATGCATATCCTCCTGCATATCCTGATATATTGTTCATCACTCAAGTGTGCTGCATTCTCTTGAGTGTTGGTGTCTGACATCATGTGATGCATGGCTTTAATGCTGTCCAGGAGAATCAGAAGACATTTTTTATTTGGTGTGAATGTATGTTTTCTCCGCAGTCTTTTAAGGGCCAAAGTTGGCTACCTAGATTTTTCAATTTTATAAGAGGATTTTTTTCACACACACACACACACACACACAAACTGAATTTCCACAAAAAAATAAATAAAAATTGCCCCTTTAAGACTTGCACTTTAGTCTCAAGTGTACTGCGTTAAGCTAACTGAGACTTGTTATAGCACTTGCATATAATTGCTCTTTTGTTGATTTTGATTGCTTCCATTTTCCTCATTTGTAAGTCGCTTTGGACAAAATCGTCTGCTAAATGACTAACTGTAAATGTAACATAAAAAGCACACAGCCATAAATGTCCAATCAACACAATTATGGCTGTTAAAACTAAAGAGACATCAAATCAGGTTTATTATAGTTTACTAAAACTAAAAATTAAACTATAAAAAATGAAATTATATAATAAATAATAAAAAATGAACTGAAATGATAAACATGCTGTTGTTACCTACATTTCACTGCTGGTTATACTCTGTATAATTGTGTATGTGACAAATAAAAACTCTTGAATCTTGAATCTTGCTTATAATAATGTTAATTGTGTTACTTTTTAAAAAATTAACATAACAAAATTAAATAAAATGTAAAAATGTTGTTTAACTTGACATACTAAATAACTAAAACTAATAAATGAAACTGCTATTTTGAGTGACCGAAGTCCTGACTTTTGTCTAACTCTCATGCCAACACATACAAACAAATGTAAGACCTTTCTGGAAGTGCTTTATAATAATTAGAGCTTTGTAGTAGCTGTCACCTCCTCTTTAAATGGAGAAAGTTCTGTTGAAAATTGTGTTTATCCTTATTTATTCACCCTCGTATTGTTCCAGGATCGTATGTTGTTTTTTCCATGGAACACAAAAGGAAATTTTTTTGAAGAATTTTCCAGACAACAAGTTTCCATGTCTGTTAAGTTCCAAAAACATAATAGGCACCACAGAGGTAGACGTGTGTGCTACAAGCCATACCATAGCTTTCTAAGGAACAGATTTATATTATTTATTTATAAATCATTATTTATTGAGATTATCAGTCAATTTTTAGGGCTGTTCTAGGAAGTTCAGAAGGCTTGGAATATAGCTAACATGTTGTATGGACTACACCAAACGTGTTTGGTAAACTATTTAAATTTAATTTAAACATGTGAAATGTGCATTTTGAAAGGATGAATGACTCTAAAATCTCTCAGACAGCAGGGTGCCTCTCCCCCTCAGTGTGTGTGTCTGTCTGTCTGTCTGTCTGTCTGTCTCTCTGTGACTTCAGGTTAAGGGCATGTTGAGTAGCTTATCTAAAAAAAGGCCTAGCAGACTGGCAATCTTTTAAAGAGGAGGAGGGTAACGGTAGGGGCCTCTGAAATACAGCCAGCTGTCCCTGCCCTCCATCACTCTGAGGTGAGCCGGACAGTAGACTGGAGCTGGTCTCCAAACATACCCTCATACTTTCACACACGGACACGGGGTGTCTATAGGGGTCTCCAGGTGGGATCTGGATTGTCCAGGTGACACTACTGTAACTTTGAGGAACATAGAGGAAACGTCAGATCTCTGTAGGTGAGTGTGATTCAACGGAAGTGGCTACTGATATCGATGTCTGAGAGGACTAGAGAGGAAGTTTCATTTGGAAGATGCAAGGTCTTTGATGAAATAATCAGCACTACTGATTAACTCACAATTTGACAATAATCTAATAAAAGTATTGCTTTTGAGCCTTTTTTAAATGAAAAGGGTAAATTGGAAGAGTTGAAATTAATAAGTACATATTTCCAGGTTTAAGGCCAATAGCGCTCATTAAGATTGCATGAAGAGGACACATGGCATATTGTTCCATCATAATGGAGTTGAGAGAAATTAATATTGATGAGTATTTTTTATATAAACAAAGTTACAAAAGGGTTCTTTTGCTAACCAAAGGCTTTCAGATTTTCCGAGACCTGTTATACGCTTTATTTATAAAAGAAAATAAAGGTGCTTCAAAAGGTTCTTCAAGCGATGCCATAGAAGAACCATTTTTCATTCCATTCAGTCAAAGGTTCTTTAAAGAACCATCTTGCTTACCTTTTTATAATCTGAAGAACCTTCTTTCACCACAAAGAAGTTTTTGTGAAACAGAAAGGTTCTTTATGGAACCATTTAGACAAAACGGTTCTTCCATGGCATCGTGAAGCACCTTTATTTTTAAGAGTGTACTTGTTAGCTATTTCAGCAAGACAAGAACTTTAAGGTTTTAGCAGTTCAAAACGCATTATGCTTCTCATTTAACATTAACAGTTCACTACATTTTAACTGAGTAGTGGCAGTTGGCTTCAAAAATGAAGTTATATGAACAATTATATGGACAATGTGAAGAAAAGTGTAAAATTAGATGACTGATACATGTCTTTTTTCTAATGTGCATTGTAGTTGCTGTGAGGCTGTGAGTGTCATATATGTCAGAGTGTCTTAGAATAGAGTCCTAAAGACCGGGCTTTCTGAATTTAGCCCATAAGCTACTGCTGCATTCCATGGACTAGAGTCTAGAATATTACAGGCCTGCTGATATACTGCTTACACAGATTAATCACACAATTAGCAGATATCTAATACTGCTAGTTCTGACAAAGTGAACCAAAACCAGAGAAGTAATTTATCAAAACAATCAAAAAAGCAATCAATCTACACTACTTCCTTTTTCTGTTAATCATGAAAAGTCAGAACTGTGGCAGATAATCTTATTAGAGAAGTAGAAATCTGGATGATAGACAAGTGACCGATATAAAGATTGCTATGGCTTTGCAAGGAAGTTACTCTTCCTGGGCGCCTCACACACTCTCTCTATCGCTCTCTTTCTGAAATATGAAACTAACGGGCCTTGGTTTAAAATAAGTCTTCTTTAATTGCTCTCGGTATTGTGGATACTTCACATCATGGTAATGCGTGATAGCCTAGAAAGCCGCCAACCCCTGCGGTTCTAGATACTTGGGAGGTGTTCTGGAATGTTCATCGTCCATCTTCCTCGCTGATGTCTTTCTCTATCATGACAAACGAGTGCGTGATCCCTCTGTCTCCCCTCGTCTCTGTGTTTGAAAAGTGTCAGATACTCTCAGGTATAGAGTTTCTGTTCAACAGCTACTAAAGCTTGCTTATTCTGGACCTGAATCATCTCTATCCCTCTGCTGGGCTAGTTTTAAACTGGCATGCTCTGAATAACTGCTCTGCTAAAATTAACGGTTCAGGGAACATGTCTTGGTCACATGGTGATACGGTCATGCTTTACTGATGCAAGAAAAGCAGTGTGGGTGTATGACAGCACAAAGATCTGGCTTGAAATCGTCAGCGAATAGCACTGCAGGACATCCTCCATGGGCTCTTATCTTTAGCGGTGATGGAGAGAATTCAAATATTCAATCAATGAAGAACTTAAAATATGCAGCTATTCAAAGAGCTATCATGCGTCTGCCAATAATGTTTTGATATTTCATTCGTAAATCATCTTAATCGTACCTTTTCACAGTAATCTCTTATGTGCTTTAATTTAAGATTTAAATATTTTTTAAAGCTATTTTACAAAATTTTTATATGGTATATATTGTATGGGAGCTTGTTTTAAAAAATGAAAGTGACTGCAGCTTTCTCGCAAATCTCACAATTCAGAATTTTTCTCACAATTGCGAGTTTATATCTCACAGCTTTTCTCAGATTCCTGAATCTTGCAATATTGACTTTAAAAAAAAAAAAAAAAAATCTGAGTTTACAATTCTGTTTTTGTTTCCGCCACTGAATGATAAATAGAAAAGGTAACTGTGACTTTTTTCTGACAGTTCTGATTTTTTTCTCGCAGTTGCAAGTTTAGATCTTTTTTTCTCAGAAATGCAAATTTGCGTCTCACAATTTTGAATTTATATTTTGCAATTCTGAATCGTGAGATAAACTCAGAACTGCTAAATGTCAGAATTGTGAGAAAAAGTTTCAAAAAATAAATTTTATTCCATGATGGAAATACATTTCCATACTATAGTATTACAATAGATAATTACTACAGTATTAATCAGAACAAAATAATTAAATTTTCATTATAAAGCAACCTTGTACATCAACCGCTACATTTCTGGCTAATACGGATAAGCCAATAATTATTTTCATGTCATGTCTGATAATCCACAAAAAACCAGTAAGAGAATTCTATACCATGATGTTAAAAAAATTAAATGCTTCTTGTAAATATTTTAAGTTTTAATTACTGCTATAATTATATTTAACAGTGCTATTATTAAATTCTTGGTATTATTATAATGGTAAAATTATATTGTGCATCCTCATAACCTCCCATGTATGTAAATTACCTTTTATGAGTACAAGCCTTACCAGAGCTGATATGGTGATGGCTTGGTGATCCAACTTTGAAAACCATGATTGATGAGAACGACGCGCATGCTTTATGACATCATTTCTCATCTTGTCATTGGAGCCATCTATAGACTGGGAGACAGAGAGAGAGTCAGCATTAGCTGTCACAATACATCCTTGTTGTCAGTTTGACTTTGTATGGCTAAATTTACTCTTGAAAATATGACAGATGATGTGATCTCTAATCTAACATTAGTTTCCCATGAACCAATCATGAGACCTGAGTCAGGGTGAAGAAATGCATTTATTTATGTTAAAGGTTCAGGTTTAATAGCGAATGATGCAGACCCTGCAATCTGAGTGTGTCTCTGTGTGTATTTCAGCTGCGGGCAGCGCAGGTGTTTCACCATCAAGAGAGGGACACGCCGACGGTGAGGCTGATACTGTGCCTCTCAAGCAGAGACTGGCCTTATACCAAGCTGCTGCTACCAAGGAGGAGAGAAACCCATCTGTGGTATTTACCAGCATGAACACACACACAAATACATATGCTCGTTCACACACTCTTATCATATTACCTGTAGCGAAAGAAAAATAGGCACAGATTTCCTACTTCTTGTCTAAGGCCTTTCACTTCCTATTTAATATTTACAATTCAGAAAAAAATCCTTTCAGCCCATATAAGCATGCTGTACTTAATGACTGTGCAATACATAATAGATGCATAAAATACACATTAAATGGATTTGCACTTCATTGATCCCATGTGGGAATTTGGCCTGCATTAAATAAAGTGAGATGGCAGTTACTGGATGAGGTGGAGTATTATTACACAGTGTCCTAAACAATTTGTGCTTGTATCCTAACCAACTACAACCATGAATATATATAGCCTTTTCGTTGATTGTTTTCTATTTTTGGTTATAGTTTATTAACTAATGATAATAATCCTTCTGGAAGTACAGAATTATTTTCTATTTTCTTATGGGTAATTTAACATATATTTACATTTAGAATACATTAGTTTAGAACTATGTTTATTTCTGGTGTGCTGTGGTGTGGACTGCTGCCCATTGTGAAATCCCATTGGTTCAAAATCCTGATCTCCATTGCTGTATATTAAATATCGAACATGTTCTGATTGTTTGTCATTGTGTTGAATTCTGCATAATGTTTACTGTCTGTGTGGAGAGAAAAAATTCTTGTCACTATAATTCCGGTTAGCTCTATTGGTAAACTAGCTCTCTGTCTTTAAGATCTGTACAATAATAAATAGTGTAATACTAAAGGATTAACAACAACGAATACTGATGCAACTTGTCAATGTATAATGTAGTATGTTTGTATAATGTGTGCTTGGTTCTAAGTAAAAGAGGAAATTAAAAACTTTGTTTTCAACCTTGTAGCTCCCCCTAGAGGAGAATCATATGTCTCAACTCTACTCTATGTTTATTCTGTATATAAGCTCATTCTGTATGCATATTTATGAATGTGTCTTACCCTTTTATTTTGTGTTTCAAGGTCATGGACAGCTCTGAGCCATGCTCTCTGCCAGGCGGACTGGCCAGCGTCAAGAAACAGTTTGAAAGCCAAGAGTTCAGTTCCTCTTCTGCATCCCAAAGCACTGTAACACAATACCACTACCAACAGAAACAGGTAATGCAGATAAATACACAAGGGATCCACAACACTAACTCAATTCCACCAAAAAAAGACTAAAACAAGACTTGATGAAAAAGTACAGTTTGCATTTCAATGCTACTGAATCCCTTATTTGGCAGTTGTTCATGCAATAAACATGACTAATTTTCATATCAAGGCATGATCAGCACAACACTGCTGATTATTTCATACTAACAGCAGTGAGTTGCATATTGTGTATGTTTGTTTAACAACAGGTGTTCTCTGTCTTTTGATAGCAGGTGGTGAGCTCATCAGAGGTGACGGTACGAAGCAGTGTTAAAGAAAGCAGTACCTCAAATGCTCAGGTATACCCACACAAGATGAAAAACCCATTTTTATGATAGGAGCAATGCCCAATAAAAAAATCTGCTATGATTTACTCGCTTTTATGCTTTTCCAAACTCAATAGTTTAAAAGAAAACCTATATTTTGTTGCCAGATGTTCTTTTTTTGAGGTATTATTTACACTCTTAAAAAAATGGTGCTATATAGCACCAAAAGTGGTTCTTGGCTCGTAATCATAAGGGAACCACTTTTGGTGCTATTATAGCATCATATCTTTAAAGGTGCTGTACAGCACCTTTGTCAAATGGTGCTATGTAGAACCATAAGAGGTGCCATATTACATTGTATTTCCTCAACAAAAATAGTGCTAAACAGCACCATTTTTTTAATATAGCACCTTAATCACCCCCAAAGAACCACTGAAGAACCGCTGAAGAACCATACAGGAGCTTAACAGGTTCTGTATATGGTAGCGGTGCTATATAGCCCCTCAGTCATGCCAAAGAACCGGTGAAGAACCACCGCATATACAGCACTATACAGCACCAAAAGTGGTTCCTCTATGATTACGAGCCAAATAACCACTTTTAGTGCTATAGTAATAGCACCTTTTTTTTTTTTTTTTTTTTTTTTTGAGTGTAGTTGCACTGCTCACTGTTTTCATGTTAGGTTTCCCTTGACCAGAATGTTCATCAGAGTGTGGCTTCAAGTTTTGGGGATCATTATGATGAGAAAGGTAGTGTTCAAATGTAGATTACTACAGTTTAATAACAAATTGTAAGTTACCTCATAACTTTTTTGTAATTTCCTCTTTCTCATTTCGTTTTTTAACCTGTTAAAGTGATGGTAATTGGAGGAGAGGATTTGCCAAAAATTTCTACTCAAGTGCTGAAACAGCAGCATGAAAAAAGTATTGAGGAGTCCACTCCACCCAAACATATCAAGGTAAAAATTACGTATACCGACGAAGACAGTAAATTGTTTTACCTGCAGTGGTTAAAGAAATCATCACTTAAAATATATGGGTGTTTCTTTAAATTTAGGCACTTTTTTGTTCTAAGGGTTGATTTTTATTCAAAGAGACTTCCCCATTTCTTTCATGTATGTCATACAACTGTCTTTTACATAGAGTATAGTTGTTACTGGTTTATCTTGGTCAGAAATCCAGGAGCTTTGAAAATTATTATGAGAAGTATAAGTATTGATAGGCCTATATTTCATATCAATCATAATGTGGAAAATTAAGCTAAAATCATGTAAAAAAAAATGCACAAGACATCATGCAAGACATGAAATTAGCTTTAGCAATTATTATGCTAAATAATTTATAACACAATAAATCATTTGAGATGTGGTGGAATTGACACTTTGGTGTAAAAAATAACAGAACTCTTCTGTGATGCATATCTCCACTGTTGACAAATGAATAATAAAACTAGTAAAGGGGGTCGCACACCGAACGAGAAGCGCAGCGCCGCGCAGCGCCGCGTCTAGGACAACTCGAGGTATCGCACACCAGACGCGTACATTCTATAATTCGCAACATGTTCTGAGCTGCAAGATGGGTGAGTTTTAACGTCATTTGTTATTATTATTATTTTAAACATATTATTTTAATTGATAATAGCTGAGTTTTCAAACGTTAATCAATGAAAAGTATCTGTGTTATGAAAATCTGTTATTCTTTTGTTGTATCTGTTGACTAGGCAATTTCAACATTTCTTATGCTGTAGCTACTAATATGATTTTTTTTCTCCATAAAAACAAAGATGATACATTTTTGTGTGTAAGGTATGCTTATTTCTTTGTTAACTTCAATTATAATCATATTCCTGTTGAGGTAACGTTAGATTGTCATAATTCAACACGATTGTTTACTTAAAATAACAATTGTCAGTTTGTGGTCAACATTATTGTTATTTTTAAGGACATTATGAAGTTAAGACAATGTCTGTACTGTACGTTATTTTATGATTGTACTGTACAATTACATGCAGTTGTTGCTAGACTGTCACTGAACATTTTACCTCAGATCGTAAATTAAACATTCTTACCTGAAAACCCGATGACATCGGCAATCTTCCTCCACGCTGATGACTTCCTTATGTTGTCTTTGAAGAATCTGTGGTTTGTGGCATATAATTCTGGGTATTTCCCTACTTCGTTGATTAGTTTTTCGTCGTCCATTGCGGTCCGCTACTCCGCTATTTAAATGACCTGAAGTGTGTTGTAACGGTTGTGTCCTGATAAATCCAGTAGGTGGCAGCCGACGACAGTGAATGTAATATTTTGCGTATATAAAAATGTCTCAAGAGAAATATAAAAGATTAAAAGGATTACGTTTATTATACATTTAATTAATATGTTTTCATTTTATTCAAGCTGTAAAACTAATGTAAGCTGTACAGTATTTAGCAGCAGTGGTATCTTGGTATAGAGGCTAATGTATTAACAACGATTTGAGACAAATATGATGTTATTTAATATAAAACAATGCAGATGGCGCGCTGTGGCGCGGCAGGAATTTGAACAGTGTCCTGAGTCGTTGCTGGGCGCCGCGGACAGACGCCGAATGACGCCGCCGGTGTGCGTACACACATAGAATACAATGTGTTCGAATTTTAAAGACATGGCGCGACGCGACGCGGCGCTGCGCTTCTCGTTCGGTGTGCGACCCCCTTAAGAGTGTAAAAAATGTGTTTTAAGCCCACAGGGCCAAAAGTGTGCATATTTAAAGGAACGCCCGTATGTTAATTGTACATAAATCTACGTAATTCTATACTGACTATTCTATTCAAGCATATTTCTTTCTATTGCTCCTTTCTCTGCTTATGCATAAAAATAAAAGTAGAATATATTTTATACACAAGATTATGTATTCATAAAATATCATGCTTGTCTTTTCCTTCTCTGCCAACAAAGATTGATCTTGATTACAAACAGTTTCCTTGGGCCCCAGTAAATGTTTCTTCAAAGACTACCGCCACAGGTAGCTATGAGACCATGTCTATCACTAAAACAATGCAAGAGGCCTCTACCTCCTCTGTAGCTTCCTCACAATATGAGGCTGTGGAGCAGTTTTCACAACCAGTATCTGCCACACAACAGTTTCAAGTCGCTTCCCAAGTCCCAGAACGTTGTCCTTCCCCTAAGCCAACAGATGCACCTACTTCAGCCAAATACGCTGTCAATAAAGAGCAGTACTCTAAGCAGAGGAACCTCTATGAACTTAAGCGCCTCTACAAGCACATTCACCCAGAAGTGCGTAAGAACCTGGAGCGTGACTTCTTCAATGAAGTGGCAGACACAGAGCAAACCTATGTGGACAGTGATGAGGAGGTGAGCAGAGACATTCAGCAAGCACGCTATGTTTTTGAGAACAGCGGAAGTACCAGTCCTGGCAAGTGCATAAGTCCAGAGAGAGAGTATTTGGAGTGGGATGAGATCCTGAAAGGTGAGGTGCAGTCAATGCGCTGGATGTTTGAGAACAAGCCCCTAGATTCCATTAAAGATGGCACACCAGATGAAGATGAGGGAAAGAACATAGCCCAACAAGAAATCATCGCTGGAAAAGATGTGAAGTATACTACATGGATGTTTGAAACACAGCCCATCGATGCTCTAGGTACAGAAAAAACAGATTCAGCAGAGCACAGTGGAAAACTAGATCTAGCAAGGGGAGATGTTCAGACTGCCACATGGCTGTTTGAGACACAACCACTGGATACACTCAACAGAATTTACCAAGAGGATGAGCAAGAGACACAAGTGATGTATACTAAAGACATTGCAGGGGGTGATGTGAAAACTGCTAGGTACTTGTTTGAAACACAGCACCTGGACACACTTGGACACACTGAGACCATTGATGAAAGTCACTTCCTGCAGCTGAAATCAGAGCTTGAAGAAGTCAAGGGTGAAGTAAAGAAAACAACCAAGATGTTTGAGACACAACCCATGTGTGTCATCCGTGGTGACTCGGGTGAGATGCTGGAGATTACCAAGGTGCGACGTGAAGAAACCGAGAAAGGTGATGTCAGGACATCACGCTGGCTCTTTGAAACTCAGCCTCTTGACCTGATCAGCAAAGATCCGAGCAAAGTCAAATTAATCTGTGGGGTCTCCATAGAGGAAAATTATCAGGGTGGGGTAAACAAGGGAAGATGGCTGTTTGAGACACGGACACTCGATCAAATCAGAGATGAGGAATGGGAAAGCACAAAGATTCAGAAGGAGGACATCTTAGGAGCAGATGTTAGGAGACACTGCATGATCTTTGAAACACAGCCGATGGATATACTTAAAGATCATACCAATGCAAGACCAATGGAGCCAGAAGACATTTTAGGTGGTGATGTTACTTCTGCTAGGCATTTGTTTGAAACAGTGCCAATGGAGGATCTTAAAGAGTTACCAGAAGTTGGAAAGCTACAAAAGGTGGTAGCTTCAGAAGAAGAGAAAGGTGACGTGAGACACCAGAGGTGGTTGTTTGAAAGCAAACCTCTTGAGCAGATCAGAGAGGAGAAGAAAGAGGTCACACGGACTATCAATCTAGAGGATCTTGAAAAGGGTGATGTCACGAATTACAAGGAAATATTTGAGACCATGGACCTGAGCAAATGTACAGATGCACAAAAAATACAAGTGGAGGGTGTCACCAGTGGCTCAGTGAAATCAAATAAAGTATTATTTGAGTCAACACCATTGTATGCCGTACAGGACAGCTCAGGACACTACCATGAAGTTAAAACCGTGCGCAGAGAGGAAGTTGTAAAAGGAGATGTGAGAAGCTGCAAGTGGATGTTTGAAACTCGTCCCATTGATCAGTTTGATGAGAGCATCACTAAGTTCCAGATAATCAAAGGAATATCTAAAGAAGAAATCCAATCAGGTGATGTCAAAACTGCCAAATGGCTTTTCGAAACCCAGCCACTTGACGGCATTAAATACTTCAACTTAGAGGAAGAGGACAACAGGAAAAATGAGAGCATTGAGATCCAAAGAGGTGATGTTAAAACATGCAGATGGTTGTTTGAAACCCAACCAATGGATGTCTTGTATGAGAAAGTAGAGACAAAGACTGAGGACACCACAGACGTACAGAAAGGAGATGTTAAAACCTGTACGTGGCTTTTTGAGACTCAGACTCTTGACAGCATCAAGGATGACTCTGAGACAATCCTGAAAACTTGCACAGTAAAGCAAGATGATGTAAAAGGTAAGGATGTACGTCTAGTGCGTTTCCTATTTGAGACTGAAAACCTAGAAAATATCACTGACAACGAGGATCATAGTGGCTTTAAGCGAATCACTGAGATTGACATTCACTCTGGAGATGTCTCACGAATGAAATACATCTTTGAGAATCAGTCATCTGATATCATGACTTCTACATCTGAGGAGACCATGCAGAAACTCAAATGCCGTCAAGCAGAGGACATTCAGAAAGGAAATGTGGTGAACTGTACCTGGATGTTTGAAAACCAATCAATTGATTCCATCAGGGCAAATTCTGAAGAACGCAAGGAGTCATGCACAGTAACAGATATTCAGGGAGGTAATGTTGATAAAGGTCGCTTCATTTTTGAGACATACTCATTAGATAAGATTCAGGAGGAGGCATCTGACACTGAGATCAGCAAACTCCAAAGCATCATACACAAGGAGATAGAGAAAGGGGATGTAAAAAACTACACCATGATGTTTGAGACTCAACCACTGTATGCTATCAGGGACAAAGAAGGGCACTATCATGAGGTTACTACAGTTACAAAAGAAGAGATTCTGCGAGGAGATGTGGTTGGGGCAAGATGGTTATTTGAGACAAAGCCCCTAGACTCAATTAGAGACACAGATGAGGTTTATGTCATCAAAGCTGTTACTGAAGAAGACATCCAAAAGGGAGATGTCAGCACAGCCAGGTGGAGGTTTGAAACTCAGCCTCTAGATGAAATTGCAGAGGATATGAAAGTTGCTGTTAAAACAGTAGCAGACATCCAAGGGGGGGATGTGAAAACAAACAAACAGCGTTTTGAAATGGATGACCTATCAAAGAAATATGTGAAAACCGTTAGTGTCAGTGAGATTCAGAGAGGTAACGTGAGAAGCTCCACATGGATGTTTGAAACACGTACTATTGACAAGATCCGGGGTGAAGGTTCGGAGTATGATGAGATGGAGAAGGTGACACATGAAGAAGTGGTAAAAGGTGATGTTAAGCAGTCTGTGTGGCTCTTTGAAAAGGAACCACTTGATCGCATCAAGGAAGTTGATGAAACAGACACTGTCATTTCTCGTGAAGAAATCCCAAAAGCTGATGTGAAAACAACAACATGGTTGTTTGAAACCACCCCCCTTACCGAGTTCAATGAGAGCAGTGTAGAGAGAAAAGAGATTGTTGGTAAGAGCATCAAGGCAACCCTAGAAGAGCTGTATACTCAGAAAATGGTTGAATCACAAGGTATTCTAATTGAGGCAGATGAGATTGGAGATGTCAGAATGGCTAAATACAAACTTCTAAGCCAGGACACTCCAGAGATCCAGAGAGAAGAGGTAATACATGGAGACCTGAACAATATTATGATGAACCTTCTCAACAGACGTGAGACAACAGAGAAGGCAATCACCATAGACAAGGAGGAAAGAGGAAATATCAACTCAACTGTCCAACAGCTCTTTAATCAGAATAAGAGTGATAATGTTGAGAAAGAGCTAATTATCAGAGGAGATATCCAAGAGGCAATTAATAACTTGCTCAAGCAAGATGGATCTTCCAAACGTGGCATTCTGATTCAAGAAGATGAGAAAGGAGATGTGAAGATGACCATCTACTCACTCCTCAATAAAGAAAGTGAAAGCATTGTTGAGAAAGAGGATATAGTTAGTGGAAATATTCGTGGAACACTGCATAGGCTGCTGGGTAGTGCTGATGCAAAGGACCTGTCCTCTAAGATAACTGTGGGAGAAGCAGAGAGAGGAAATGTCAGTTTTTATTCTACATGTATTGAGTCAGGAGCACTGGACTACCTTAGGCAATTTCAGATAGGGACTGATGAAATTGTTGAGGAAAAAGTTAAAGAAAAGATTATTGGAGGTGACGTAGAGCAAACAAAACAGATTTTAAGAAAAAGCCAGCAAACAATAGGACGAACGGTTGCTGAAGATGATATTGTACCTGGTGATGTAATTAGCACAGTACAGGTGTTTATGATGGAACCTGTAGTATCCCTGCATAACATGCAGAAAGTAGAGATAGTAAAGGGAGACTTGAGAGCAGCTCTTGACTCTCTCACACAAGCTGTAAACCAAAGTGTTGTCATAGAAAAAGAAGAGATAGTCAAAGGAGATATCTGCACAACACTTATGTCTCTTGAGGAGGCTCAAAACCAACTGAAAGAAATAGAAAAGCCAGATATTGTCCCTGGTGACATCAAGGGTGCATTAGAATCTCTTGAAAAATCATCATCTGCAAAGACTGAGGTAATTATTGAAGACGTGGTCCCAGGGGATATTAGAGGTACCTTGAAATCCCTGGAGGAGGCAAAGCAGGCAGTGAAAGAGGTTGAGAAGGAGGAGATTGTTAAAGGTGACATTCAGACTGCCCTCCTTAATCTTCAAGAGGCTTCAACTGAAAAGAGGGTGTTCCAGCACCAAGTAAGTGAACAGGGTGATGTAAAAGGTACAATTCATCTCTTACTGGAGCCAACCTCATCCCCATGTATGCAGAGGAGGCCAAGCACAGAGGGTGACATAAAATCTTCCATCAAATCACTTTATGAGCAGGAGCAAGTACAAATTGAGAAAGAAGAGGTGATTAAGGGAGATGTTCAGGGCACCATTAAATCCCTGATGAAGAAGAAAGAGCAATCAGGCCACAAATCAAAAATGAATCCTCACAAGAAAGCTAAAGTTCCCATTAAGAATCCAGTTCCCCCTCAACAAGCAGCCCGTGAATGCCCCACTGGACCTAAAACTGAGGAAAAGCCAACAAATCCACCTCCAGTGAGAAACATGCAGCAGAGCAGCACACAAAAGACGACTGAGATCAAATCTTCAGAAAATCAGACGACTTCTGAGGATTATCGTTCTGCTACTAAACAGATGACAACAGCTGTTCATGCACAAGAGTCCTCTCAGAGCTCTCAAAAGGTAAATGTCAAGGAGCAACATATCAAACAAAAACAGAACACTCCTAGTCCAGTGCTAATAAAGAAGAATAACTTTGGAGGTCAGATGAGTGAGAAGAAATCTGAAATTGCGGCTGTGTCTTCAGCAACGAGTGCATCAGTGGAGGCATCACAAAGTAATATTAGCATGAAGCAAACCGAGGAGACAAAGAAAGTCACAAAGGTTCAGACGACTGTGACAACAGAACAAACCACCGTAACCCAGAAGCAGAAAATCAAGAATTTAAAATCAGAAAAAAATGTTAAGAGCCTGAACCGCAATCTCAGTCCCAAAGGAATGATAAAAAAAGTGAAACCACAGCCAGAGATTCACTTTCCACCACCTCCGAGTTCTCCTCCACCTCCCTCTGAATCAGAGCTATCTTTGCCTCCTCCTCCCTCACCAGTGGCAGAAAGTGATGTCCAGCCAGCCCTTTTACCACGCCCTTCTCTAGTCATGAGACAGGACAGTGACCTTCCTCCTCCACCACCTCCACCCCCTGTAATGGAGTCAGACACAGAATTCTTTCCATCACCTCCTCCACCCCAAGACCTCCCTCCTCCTCCATCTCAGCAGGAACTCAGCTCTGTTGCCCAACCTGAAAAGCCAAAAGGACGAACTTTATTCAAGGTGCCAAAACCTGAGCCTCCCAAGCAACCACAGCCCAAATCATTTAAATGGCAGAAAAAACAACCTGCACCTACTCCACCACCTCCACCACCTCCATCAGTGGCAGAGCAGAGTGAAACAGTTGTATCAAACATAACCACAGTCACCGAAACTACAGAGAACATCACTAAACAAAAGGAATTGGTTAAAAAAATTGAACCTCTGGCTCCACATATTACTAAAGTTTCATCAGCAATACCAGTGCTACAACCAGCAGCTGAGGAACCACCACACCCTAAAAAGGTATTTGCACCAGTAAAACTCCCACCTCCCCCCGACACTTCTGCTCAAAAAAACAGACCTGCAAGTAAATTCAAAACACCACTCATGCTTGCAGAGGAAAGATATCGCAAACAAAGAGAGGAGGCTGAAAAGAACAAGGGAGAAACTACTCTCACCTCACCCCCACCCACTAAAACATTTAATGTCAGCGAAATGAAGGCTGAAGCAGAGTCAAGCACACAGAAAACTGAACAGACTCAAATGACTCTTCAGACACAGCAAGAAACACCTAAAGAAACAGAGGCTAAACAGAAGGCAGCCATGCTTCCCAAAGAAACAGCAGAAAAACTTGCACCTCCAAAAAGTCCAAAGACTCCACCAAAGCAAAAGCCACCTGAAAATTTTCAGATAAGCAAACCTTCATTTCCAAAAGTCGGTAAGAAAACAACCACAGAATCCTCTAGCACTGCATTAGATAAAAAGCAGGCATCTACCACTGCTGCCTTAGAAATTAAAAGCCATCCAGCCCCTGCAGTTCATGCACTCTCTGTTGCAGAACAAGTTGACAGCACAAAAGCTTACTCTGTAAAACAAGAGAGCATCCAGGCCACAAAAAACATTCAAAGTCAGATCACTGCTTCTGCTCAAGCAGAAGAGATCAAGAGCATAGAGACTTGTGTTGCTCAAGACGTCAAGAAGGTTCCTTCTCAGACCACAAAGATCCCAAAAGTGACCCCTAACTTCAAGGTGAAAACATTTAAGGTGCCTAAGGTAGAGAAGCCAGAGAAACAAGAAGATAGAAAGGACACAGTTCAAACAATCAGCACAGAGCAAACAGTCACAGAAACCGAAAAAAATGTCTCTCAAGTGTACATGAGTCAGGAGTGCCTCCAAAAATCCACCAGTGCTGAAGTGAAAATTGAGAAAAAGGAGGAAATGAGACAAACCAAGCAAGACACCAAAATGGAGGTCCAGTTGAAGAAGCAAAGACAAACATCAGTTAAGCAGCCACCACCTGTGGCACCAAGACCATCAGTTGAGATACATCAAATACAACCAGCAATATCAACAGAGGTACATCAAGGACAAGGGCAGACATCTGTCATTCAGTCACATCAAACAGTGAGAGAGGAACACGTCAAGATTCATGAGGAGAGGATGGTCACTCAGACCACAGTTCAACAACAGAGCACTCAACAGAAAAGTAAATTCCAGATCAAGAAGCAGGTAAAGCCTCCACTGCGGCCTCCAAGCAGAGAGGAGGCCATAAAACAGTCAATGCAGAGAGAGGAGCAAAACAAAACAGGTATTACAAAAACAGCAGAATATGAAATGAGTGTATCAACGACATCCGAAAGTTCTTATGCACAAAAATGTGAAGAAATTCAAAAATTGTTGTGCTATATCAAAGAGTTTGAAGGAGCTCCTGCAAAACTGAACCCAAAGTCATTACAGACAATGCTGAGTATCATTCCTGATTGGCTAGTTGGTTCTGAAGAAAAGGCTGATATAAGCCGTACTCAGTACAACAAGCAAAAAATGAGCGAGGTCATAATCTATGTGCAGAACCTTGCCCTGGCTAAACTACATTTTTTAGAGGGAAATTTGTCTGTTTCAGAGACGGCAAAAAGTGAGTCATCACAGGAAAAGAAAATAGTTGGTGGAGCCACACAGAAAATATCTAAGATTACTATTGGTTCAGCAAAAATAGAGACTCAGAAGAAAGTAGTGGAGGAGAAGAAGACAGAGTGCCAGAGTGAATCAAAGATATCAGAGCTCAAAATGCCACCTGAGCTAAGAATGCGGACACCGTCACCTACGTTCATCTGTATTGAATCCGCCAAGAGGACAGACTCTCCCTTGCGAGTGACTCCATCACCCCCTTCCTCTTACAGGTCGGGCACTACACCAACACCTCCACCTCGCTGGTCTGAAACACCAACACATCTGAACCAATCCACACCCTCCCCTACAATGAGTCGCTCTGAGAAGCTAGCTAAACTAAGAGATACCACAGCCAAACTCTCGCAAGGCATGACTCCACCACCAATGCCTTTGCCAGAGTACATAATAAAGGCCCAAACAGATTTGGAAGGGTCTCGCTCATCCAGCTGTTCAGAGATTACTTTGATGGAATCAGAGACTCACATGATGGAATCATCCTTGACAGATGTCACAGATATCCATGGAGACTCCATGATGACTGTAAAAGACAAGCGTGAGTTCTTTGAAGAGGCTCAGAAAGCAGAGGTCTGTCGTGCATATGTACGCAAAGACCCTATTGACATCCCAGAGCGTCTTGGACCAGATACAGAAGATAATGAGCCAGAGATCCCGAAATCCATTGACGCCCATGAGAGAATATTAGAGGACTTGCCCAGGGTTGACCTGTCCAGACTTGTTAACAAATTCGAGTCTCCCCAGCCTAAAGTTTATGTGCGGAAGGAGCCCATTGTAATTACTGAGAGACTTGGAAGTGACACAGAAGATGTTGAATCTGAGAAGAAGTCAACTTTGGTGGAGGACATACCAAGCTTTGATATTAAAGCCCTCAAGAATGTCTTTGAAACGGGTGAGCAAGCCCACCAGCACCTAAGGGAAGAGCGAAAGAATCTTGAGAAACAAGAGGAAGCACCTGAAGGATGCTCTAAAACTAAATCTGTAACTGAGCACTTCTCCACTGTAGATGAGTTTGGAAACACTGTAACAGGCTCAAAGATGGAAACAACCTCCCACTCTCAGAGTGTGACAACCCGTGGTGATCCACCAACTTACGCAGATGTAGTAAGAGGAAATGTTCCTGTCCTGGATGTTCCACCAGAAGCCTCTGCAGAAGAGTTACTAAAGAACTTCCAGCAGACTTGGGCGGAGAGTGAAAATGTCTTCAAAAACCTGGGCTTCACTGTATCTGAACAGCACAGATCACAGACTTTTTCACACCAGCACCAGACTGTTGTCACCGGTAAATCTATGTGACGAGCATGGAAAGGTTAACAAGAGTGCAGAGTGATGACTAAAACAGCGATGGTGTGTTTGCATTTGACAAATAGTGATGCTTTAGGCATTCCTGTCTGTACTTTATTTTGATCTTTTAGTTTGTGTTCATAACAGAGTGCTGCTAAACTAGATAGTCAAAGTGAATATGATTATTATTTCGTTACTATTGATTTGTATATTTGTAGTATTGCCCATTATATGTAATGAGACTGTGTTGAGGTTCTGATGTGATATTTGCCTCCCTAAATGCAAGTTGTATTTAAATGTTTTCATTCTAACAACTATACTAACAGCTTCAGCTTCTTGTTTCTTTTTAATATCTCTTAACTAACCAAACTCTGCTCATAAAAGTATAATGAAACTGTCTACTGTCTGTCCATGTGAGTCTGCGTATGAATGTGTGCTGACTGATTTAAAAGCCTTTTCTGATGCTAGTCTCTCTCTCTGACAGAAAATACGGGTGCCAGAGTCCGAACTGTGTCGGGTATGTCGGAAGAGGGTGTATCCCATGGAGTCTCTCATAGCAGACAATCAAAACTTCCATAAAAGCTGTTTTAGATGTACCCACTGCAGCAGCCAGCTAAGGTAGAGGCTTCTTTTTACAAAAATCCTAGATGTTTTTAACATTTGAATGTATTACAGCGTGGAACAAGAAAGGAAAAAAAGTTGAAAAGTTTATATGCATCATAATTCCATACAGGTTTATTTGATTTGGAAGTTATGAGCATGTGAGCTGTTCTTGTTGTAATGAGAGAACACACTATACCGCCATCTAGTTTATATCAGATTCAAATCTGATATTTGTTTATGGCTGATACTGTATCTCATATTTGTGCTTCTCTCTCTCTACATTAGTCTTGGAAATTATGCTTCTCTCCATGGACGAATGTACTGCAAGCCACACTACAAACAACTTTTCAAGTCTAAAGGCAACTATGATGAAGGGTTTGGAGAAAGGCCCCACAAAGAACTTTGGAGTACAAAGAATCAGAGCAACTCCTCAGAGACAAATAACATGAAAAACAGCCCTCCTGTCAATTTTAATGTCAAAGAAACTCACAGCCCGCAAGAAAATGACTCCAACACCACAGAGAGGATTCCTCCAGAAAAGATTAATGATGACATTAAGAAGTCAGCAAACAAAATGGCAGTTGTGTGGCCGCCCCTCACCGATTCCCCAAAAAAGTCATTTAATTTGGAGGATGAAATAAAGGTAGTCAAACCTGTCTGGCCCCCTCAAGTTGAATCAGAACTCTCGGGTAAAGAGAATAATGAACCAGCAGTAAATAAGAGGCAAACTGTAATTACTAGTGGAAACTCTGCAGAAAATGTCCCTAAAGAAAATGGTGGAGGGCTTGAGCCATCCATAAATATGCCAGAAAAATCATCTACAGATGCTAAAATAACTCAAGAGACAGTGGAGCCAAAACCTGAAACTGCTGAAGGGGGAGAGGATGCCAGTGAAACAGGCAAAGCCATTGAGCCCTCAAACGAAAGCCAGCAGACCACAGATCAGAGAAATAATGAGACAACTCAAGCAACTGAGACAAAAGAAGGAAGTGAGACGAATGGTCAAAAAGTTGAGGAGGAGATGGAGAATGGAGTCGCCGAAGGATCTAAGAATGAAGAAGAAAGTGACAATGCAAATATCACAGATGAAAATGGTACTAAGGAAAGTGAAAAGAAAGTGCAAAGTGAAGTAAATGAGGGAGAAGAGGTAAAAGTGACGGCGATAGATGGTGAAATACCAAATGGCCAAACAGCCAATGGCAATGCAAACAACAACAATAATAACAACAGCCAGCTAATATTGGACAACAAGGCCAGTTTGGCAGGAATTGATGAAATTAACAAAGAACCAGTGCTGCTGGACTTCTCCACAGGGCCACTTCCTGCTCATGAACCATTTAAAGAAGAGATCAACAGTGAGATGAGGGCTTCTGACATATTCCAACAGCTCCAAGAAGACAGCTCTGTCTCATCACGTGCCAAATACTCGCATGACATAAAAGTGGCAGAACAAGAACAGCCAAAAACCAAAACATTGGTTTGCGCTGAGACAGATGACAACCCAAAATTTAGTCCCACACGTTTCTTAGATGACATATTTGCAGGTTTTGATGACAGTTCTAGTTTGTTTCCTGAGTTTAAGGATGATATTTGTAGCAAAGATTCAGCTTCATCTCAGCTGGATGACCTTCTGGATTTTGGAATAGAATCAAAAGGGGAGACGGGCCAACACTCTGAGGCGGAAATGAGGAAGAATCCGCTCGATAAATATGACACCAAAGATGCTGGGCTGCTGAGTGAAGCCAGCAGCCTCTGGCAGGATGAAAATGACTTCTTGTCTGTAGAGGATCAAATTAAACAGAACCGATATTATGATGATGACTGATGAAAAAGTAATAATTAACACTGTTTAATCTGCCATACACTCATTTATACACAATAGTATCAAAGCTCTGTTCATGGAGAGATGAATGTTAGCATGCTCGTATTGAATTTTATACTCAGCTCGCAGCAGACAGCACATTTAACCACAATCTGAACCTTTTAAAAAGCTTTATTTAAAGCACCTGGTGTGCAAGATAAATTGGGAAAATATGATAATAGTGTTTTTTTTTTTGCTGTAAACATTTAATTCAGAATTCATGTATCTTTGTCTGTGTCTGTTTTCCATGCCTGCAACTCTTTTGCTTTCTTTCTAGAACATTCATAAGGTGTTATTTCTGCTTTTGTTTGATAGAATTCTCGACAGACTGTCTGTCTTAAGGTGGTTAGAATGAATTGTTTCTATTATACTGCTACTGCATTGACAATGAATAAAAAACATGTTTCTGGAATAATCAGTATTATCTTTTGTGTTTCATCAGCATCATGTTCTGTATTTTTCGAATGAAACATGATCCATGTATAGCCAAAAAAACAGAAGTTCATTTGTAAATGAATTCAACACCTACCCATAATTCAGTAGTCAATAGAATTAAATGCTGTTAAGATAACACTTTTTAATTAACCCTCATTAGTTAGGCTATTGTTTTGCGAGCTTTCAGTGGTATAAAGTATTTGAGTAAATGTAATTAGTTATTTTACTTAATACGTTGCTTTTTGGCTATTTGTAGTTTTACTGAGTATCAAAGATGTCACTTTACTCTCTACTTTTTACAACATGTTTGAATAAGTATACTGTATACTCTTTACTCCAATACAATGCAATTACTCCTTCCCACTTATGTTTTAGAAACTGCAGAGAATTCAATTCAGAATCATGGCAAATATCACCAATTGACAAAATAAATAAACAAATAAATAATAATAATATAAAAAATAAAATAAAATGGTGGTATTGTGTATGTAGTATCATTACAACTATCGACACGACTACATTGACCTTAATGCTGCGTTCCAGGCAACCCGTAACCCGTGTTTTTCCAACCTTCAACCCGTGAAAGTGCACTGGAACGTCAGTCAAACCCGTGACTTCCCATCCGTGAACTCATACTAGATCGATATAGCCCGCGAAACAACAATGGCAGCCCCTACGGATGCGGTGTTTCTGCAAGTGGTACACGGTGAGAAATAGATCAATAAATCAAAAAAGATAAATAAATTAGAAATAAATCAGTTTGGCGTGACTTGCCTGGAATGCTACAAAGTCGTGAGTCGTTGTTTGAAGTCGTGACTTATGAGCTCAAAAACCTGCCTGGAACGCAGCATAAGGATATAATAGTAAAATGTGAAGTTAAATTTGAAAACATCCTAGTGAAGCAAACATAAATCAGATAAATTCTTTAAAAAGTAAAAGTCTCAGCAATAGCTACATCTGGGCCGTCTACAAATGAAACCGGCCAGACCACCTGACTGAGGTAATGCTTTACAATAAACTTCCTTTAGTTAACGTTAATTAATGCATTAACAGATAACTTTTAATTTTAATTATGTCCTACTAGTAAATTTTGAAATGAACATTATAACAAATTACTAATGTTAATGCATGCTTTAGAAGAACCTTGGTGCTGTATTTTTTGTTGGCAATTTGACATGCAGTTTTCATATGCTACACACCTGGCCCACCCAGTGTTATGTAGGCCCACCCACTTAAACATTTCTGGCTACGCTAGTGCCAATATGTAGACTAAATGAGTTATTTACCTGTACGTTGTGGTCATTTGGGAATGTTGGAGACATAGGCTATAGTTTAATCCACAGTATTATTTTTTTTAGTAGACAAAAATACAGCTTCTCTCTAGGGATACAAAAGCATCCAGCTAAAAACTTTCTGGAAAAAATGGCGGGCTGCATCAGTTGCTAACACAGAATTAGTCAGAATGGTTTTTAAAGAGGCCTTATGGTTACAAACAATATCACTGCAGCCTACTTTATATAGATATAAAGAAATTTTCTTATTTTTTACAAATAAATACATTTACATAAACTACAGTTAAACTTGTTAAACTTACATAGGCTATGCATTTTCTTTTTTTTTCTTTTTTTTGATATTTTTATGTGAAGGTATTTTACAGTGAAATGAATTCAGTTATCAACCTTGCCTTATCAAAAGCAGTCGTAATCTTGGCCTGTGCTTTGTAGAGCGAGGTTGCAGTATGAAGTGGAGTAGGTTGGTCAAGTGAGCAGTCGGGTAGGCTGGCACTGATTCGCCTTCTGCGGGCGGGCTGCTGATTGGACAGCGCTCCATAACCCGCCGCAGCGCACCACCTCACAACCATTCGACCGCTCGTGCGTTCGCATTGTGCTCTGAAGAAAACTGGCAGGATTTCACCAATGCAGAGAATCTGACCGAAAAGGTAGGTTCGCAATGCATTCCCTCGTTGAAGTTCACTTAGTGTGTCGAGCGTCTGCGTTTGTAGAGCGTCCTATTCTTTAAGGTGACAGGAGCAGCGCTACAGAGTCATGTGATGATATGATCAGGTTTAAAGGAGCTATGCATAAAGCATTCTTTGCGTATATTTTGGACCTATTACCAGGAGACCAGCATTTCATCTGTAAATATTATAAAACGCTGTGATATAATATAGCCTATAAATGTTATAATATAAAGTTCAACTATGGCAATTTTAGCATTTGTTCTGAATTATAACGTAATTGTTGTGTAAATCAATGGCATGCAATTCAAGAGGCTAGTAGCTATTCATTAGTACTAATTATTTAAATACTGTCCCTATAGCGAAAAGAGTCTATTCTATTGTCACTGGTAACAACTGGCAAGTGTTGCCTTTGAGATCAACTATCCACGTCCTACTAGTAACTAATGCAGTTCTTGCTGCCACTTATTTAAGTTACTAGTAATTATTTATCAGTTAATATTTCTACTTAAACTTTAGGTTGGTTCTTTTTTTAACTTGTTAAATGGTAATGGTCACTATAGGTTGTGTATGACTTAAGTGTTTAAATCTTATGATATATCACATATCTTTTCATGTTCTCTTAACATTGTTTTTTTTACCACTTCCTCCCTAAAAATTTTAAATAATGTGCATTAACATTGTCTTCCTTCTTCCCATCAACATGAACATATATGGTTTAACCTTGTAAAAAAAAAGTTTTTTCATGACCCTTTTTTCACCCAAAATTTGAAAGTCTTTCATCATTTACTCACCTTTCCAAATCGTAAGAATGTTTCAGCTGTTTTGACAACAAAATTAGACCCCATTGGCAACAAATTGTCAGTAGTATGATCGATATTGTGAAGACAGTTCACAGCCCTGATTGGTGAGTTTTTTGATTGACGCTAATACTTGATTTGAAGCTTCGTGATATGAGCTCTGCTATGCATCATGGTTTGGAGTTTGAAAAAAGGCTCTCCTATGGATCTGACCTCTGTCAGTCTGTTACTTTTTGTTTAGTGGAGAGAGATTATTTTTTCATGAGGCTGCTGGCAACCTCTTAATACTGTCAGCTTTATTTTTTGCCATGATTTGGATGATTGACATGCTTTTGATTATGTTCTTTTGGGAATTAATTCTGCTGAGCTAGCAATCACACCCTCCTGTATAATCAGGAAACTTTTGAGGATACTTTAAAGTTGTACTGTAGCTATTTTAGGAATGTGAGAGCATGTTTTAACGTTGACCTTTACTTTAAATAGTTTTGACCTTTAATAGCGCATGGCCCTCAGCCTGAGGCCCTGATATTGTACATCTGTTGCAGCTCCTAAGATCTTGTATGATTGCACATGCATAGCACAATGATGTAATGCATGCATTATTGAGATTGTTACTTCAAATGGACTTTGTCCATGTTGACCGCAACACATCTGCTTATTGACTTATATGTACAGTATAGATAGTTCATCAGTGTTCTCATATAGTGATATTTCATAGTTACTGTGAAGTGAGAGGTATACATTCCAATTCATATTACTTTGCCCTGAATTTTTCATTCTGAGAAATGAGAAACCACAGCGCTGGTATGTCATTGTATTATTGTGTGTGTGTGTGTGTGTGTGTGTGTGTGTGTGTGTGATTTCTGTGTAAGTAGAGCAGCTTCTCACAGAGCTGAGGGAAAACAAACCCACTTGCATACCAATCACATTTCCTTGTTTAAGCATCTCTTTTTTTTTTTTTTTTTCTTGGCCTGTCAGTAACACAGATAACACATGACAGTACGTATGTGTAGTTATGCTATCATCATTCACAGCCTTTTTTTTTTTTTAATCTTTTTAAAAAAAAATTTAAATCTAATCATATCAAATTACAAATACCACCAAGTGTGGCAGATTTTCTTAATCTCAAAACCCCCAAATTAATGTCTAAAATATACAGGACACTTTCCAAAATAGATGAATCAGTATCACTTCCTATTGCAAAATGGGAGGCAGATCTAGCAGTAAACTGGGACCATAATTTCTGGTCTCAGATATGTTTAAAAACCTTTGAACTGATTAGAAATCCTGGTTTACAATTAATACAATACAAAATCCTGCATAGAGTGCACTACACAGGTCATCGGATGTTCAGGATGGGTCTTACAGCTTCTAACAACTGCTCACACTGTCAAGGCAATACACCTGACAATTACATCCACGCTCTATGGTTCTGTCCACCTGTTCAGAGGTACTGGTACAGGATTTGTGAAGATTTATCAAAGTGTCTTAAATGCTCTATTCCAGCCTCTCCTTCAGTCTGCTTGTTGGGCGACCTAGATGGTGTCACTACAGAAGGTAACACAATCCACATGGCTTTCACTGCCCTATGCATTGCTAAGAAGACTGTCCTCATGAACTGGAAAAATAAAAATAATCTTAATATCAACCAATATAGAAATTATTTGTGGGATTATATTAGTCTTGACACAGCTTCTGCTGCCACATTAGATCAATCTCTCTGGACTCCTTTGATCAGCTCCATCACCTAGTGTGAGTGGGGGTCCTGATTCTGTCCGGCTGTGGTTTTTGCTGTTGGGGTGGCCATATGGGCTTGGGGCATCTGGGAGTTCCCTGGGGGTGGGTTTCTTGGGGGGTTCGGCGCTGGGGCTGCGATCTTGGTCTGGATGGGGTATTGGTGACTCTTGGGTGCTGTTTTTCTGGCGGCTGCATGCGGCGCTACTGGGGATGCCTGTGCCGGCGGACGTAGGTTGCCGGCCTGGCGGCTGCACTATTCCAGGGTTGGTCCGGGGGGGGCTTGGGGTTCTGGGGGCGCTCTGCCTCCCGGTTGGGGTTACGGCTGGGCCTGGGGGGCTTGGGTCCTCGTTGGTGTGCCGCCGGGAGCATGGGTTGGTGCATGCGCTTGGGCCCGGCCCTGGTGTGGGGGTCTTCGATGCATCGGTGCCTCCGCGGGGGGGATCCAATAGAGGCAGGGAAAACGGGCCTAACCTGGGTGTCTTATTGTCTTATGTAGTCTGGGAGTTGAATGAGTGATGGGGTGGGGTAGTTTTTCCTCTGCTGTGGGGTCTGGTGGGCCGCCCCGGGCTGCCATGGGCCCTGGTCTGGATGGGCCTGGGCCCCCCGCCCTGGGCAGATTTGGGGTAACGGGGGTGCCTATGGGGGTCAGCGGGGGAGCTGGCTCCGAAGGGGGGGGTATTTTGCCCCCTCTGATGCTTTCCTCCCCATCCCTAAGGCTTCACTTCTCCCGCTCCATCACACCAACACATAGGTAGGGTTTTGAGGTGCGGGTGTGTCGCTGGGATGCGGGGGAGGTGGTACTCCTCTGTCTCCTCGTGGCCACCTGCATCTCAATCACACATTACAGCTTAGACATTCTCATTACTTACTGTCACATGACACATACATATAGGGCCTTGGGGGTGGGCACACTGAATGGCATCCGGAGGGCGGTCTGTTCATTCAGCCTTCCCTCTGGTGCCAGTGCCCACTTCTCAATTTTAAGTTGCACATAGACATTGAGGGCTCTAGGGAGGGGACGAGCTGACACAAGCTTGTGGAGGGTGCCCCTCCCCTGTTTTAAAGCACCCCTGTTTTAAAGCACCTTAGAACAACACACACCAACACTACATTTGAGCGGGTGAGGTGAAGCATGGGGTCTCTTTTTTTTTTTTTTTTTTTTTATCTCACACCCCTGTTCTCTGTTCTCTGTCCGGGGCCGGGGGCTGCGAGGATGAGCTGGCCGCCCGGTCGGGGTCTGGGCTGGTGGTCTTCTCTGCTGCTGCGGGGACCGGGGTGGTCTTCCTGTCCCCACGCCAGAGCGAAGGGGGTTCAGCTCCGGGATCGGGCGCTGATTACCCCTCTGGGGGTGGTGGTGCCTGGATCTAGGAGTATAGAGTGCATATAGGGAGTGTGAGTGTGGGTACCATGTCCATTTTTGTGTGTCTACATGTGGGGCGAGGGTGAGAATATTCGTTGCGTGCATGAGGGTGGGAACGTATGCTTGTGTATATGTGTGCTTGTTCGTCTACGTCTATGTGTCAGGTCGGGCCTTAGACTCCACCTCACTCATCATCTCAGTCGACCCCCACCCCACCACCATGCCCTGCCGGTGGAGGATGCCGCCGGTGCTTTGGTGGTTTCTCGCGCCGGGGCAGGATGCTCGGGTGAGCGCTGGCCCACTCTCGGCGGTCGCTTGGCGGGGCCTGGCCCTACTGGCCTTGCTGGGCCCCGGTTGGGGGGTGGGGGGCCCTTGGATCTCCGGGCCCAGGGCTCGGTCTGCCCTGGTGTGGTCGGCTGCCGGCGGAGCCTGCGGGCTTGCCGCCACGGCACCCTGGGGTGTCTACACTGTGGCTGTCGGATGTCCCACCTTCGGGCTCTCCTCTGCCCTTTTCTGGGTGGGGGCCGCAGTTGTCCCTGCGGTGGTTCCCCTGGGGGTCCCGTGCCCTGGGGGGCCTCCGGATGTTTGGGGCCTGGGTCTCTTCCATGCCTGCTTCATGCCTTGCGGGATGGGGCTGTTGTTCCCCACACACACACTATTAAACATTTACATGGAGGAACCTTATGAACACAAGCGCGCTCACACACACAGGTGTACACTCAAGCATTCACATTGGTGTAAGAACGGGTGCTCACAGACACACATTGTTCTGATCTGCTGTTGCTTCAAAACTTATTTTGTAATATTAGTTATGCGTGTTGCTCAATAACATTTAACATTTAGAATTTATTGTGATTCATACAGATGTTGGTTGTTGCTGCAGTTTCTCTGATGTTGTGTCTTCTGTTGTGTCTTCTGTTGTTTTCTCTTTTTGTCAGCAGGTATCGAAGCAAATTGTCTGTTTTCTTTTTTGTTTTGTTTTTTTCCTCTCTCTCTCTATCCCCCATTCTCTTTTTTTTTCCTCTCTCTCTCTCCCCCCCTTCTCTGTTGACTTTATCCACAATTTTTTTTTTTTTTTTATTATTATTTTTATTTTTATTATTATCATTATAATTATAATTATTATTTTTTTATTATTATTATTATTATTATTATTATTATTATTTTTTTTTTTATTTTTTTTCTCTCTCTTGTTTTCTCTGTCCCCTGGTCTTGTCGGTCATAGTATGGTTAAATAAAAGGGTATATAAAATTTAATTAATTAATTAATAAAAAAAAAAAATTATATTGAAAAAAAAAAAAAAAAAGGCTGTTTAAGCATCTCTTATCCACATAAATATTTAAATAGTGGAGAGTGTCTTATTTCTGAAGTGCAGTTGAAACTGTTATTTTTTTTATATCAAAGCAGTTATTAGATAGAACCCAACAGGCTACCACACATGTAAAACACATTAATCAGCACTGAGACAGAATGAAACAGTTTCTGACCATGAAAGGTTTGTCTGTTTCTGTTTCATCACTTATCACTGTTTTAAATCTTTAAACTTTGGGGAAATGTAAGTGTAAATGTGGGATTCAAACTAAACTGACTGCTAATGTGTTGTGCCATCGTAAATAGGTAGCACCATTCATATAACTATAACATTTAATGAATTGAGGATACTTTTTAAATGTCAGTTATTTTCCATGAATTTAAGTTGAATTTGCAGTGATGTGAAAAACGTGATGCAGAATTGTAATTCAATTTTTAAGGAAGTAAAATTAAAAATTTTATTCATGTATCTTCTGTAAGTGTAGTTACTACAATTCATTTTTCATTATGAATTATCCAAAAATATGTTGTCATACAGATATAATTATTTCCTGACAAACATTGAATGATATTAATAATCAATTTTGTTTGCAATACCACATATGAATGTGATATTTGGTATTTGCACACAATTCATTACACTTATAATTTATTTATTTTTTCAAATGGAGGCACACAATTTAAAGGAGGCTTAAAAGTTTATGACGCTTATGAAGCAGTCCTTATATAGCAGTTTATTAGCTGCATCTAAGTTCACTTTTTAGGGAGGACTGTGTGTAGTTTATGGTGTTGAACAAAAAGTCTCATGGTAACCACAAGCCTGATTTAATTTGTACTGTAAATGGACAACAGCCATTCTAAAATCCCACTGGAAATTCCTGTGGGAATCTATGGCAAATTAGACTTCCAGGTTTGGCCCTACAAATTGATGGCATGACTGTACAGCCTTATTACAATTAAATATCCTGTGGTGCTTCAATTCAAATTCCAACTCATCAACAGAAATGAATAATACTGGAAAGAACATCTTGTCGATTTGAAACAGCAGCATATTTTAAAAGGGTTTATAGTTTTAGGGTATCATTTCTATAATTATGTAATATATATATAACTATATATATATATAACATGGCAGTCATTGCAGATGAAGCCAGTGCTAGGAAAGATCATACATACACACACTGCCTCAAGATTTATCATTAGTGAGAGAAGCAGTGCCAGCCGTCTGTTTATTGATCAGTAAATCACAGAAAGCTTACGTTAGCAAACACAATTATACATATGACAAATATGCAGCCATTGAACCGACAAAGATGGTTTAGACTCTGGCAGACATTATTTACTTTTATTCATTACAGATTGAGTCAGTCAAAAACAGAGAAGAGAGCTAGACAACATTGACCATGATTGCGTTGTTTTAATGTTCATTTCACTCAAATAGCAAATTTTAATTTCCTTTTATATCATTAAAAAAAACAATAAACGAAATTTTGAAGGAAGAAAAATAAACGTATATGAAAACAATTCATATGTGATTTTGCTTCTCAGGTATTTTTTTTTAGATCATAATATGATTAGATATACAATATATTTACTGGAAAACAAAACAAAAATACTGATGGAAACATTTTTGCAGTGCATTTACTACAACTAAATTAAGCTATAGTAGCAGTAATGGTCAGTGAAAGAGCCATGATAGTATTTCTCTCTCTGACCGACTGAATGTGTTGTGAATCAAATTATATTACATCTGCCAGAGCCTAAAACATAATACCCATCCATCAGTATTCAGCTGCCTGTCCCGTTATTTGCCGATAACATGAAGTATCTGAATGCAAAAGTCCAGTTAGTATAGTTAGTATTAGATAGTTATATGAAAGTGCATCTACCAACCCAGAAAACGTTAAAAAAAAAACATCCAAAAAAATAAGCCTTTATGTGTAAGCTTGTGAAGAAAAAAGCCACTTAGATTCCTCTCCCCCTGTGACATAGATATAAGGAAACTTAAATATAAGGAGCTCTAAAAGATTTTTAGATTTTTTACAGCTCTTTTGCTTTAGACCATCTAATAATGTTAGACCATCGCAAATAAAATGTTACGGTTTCAACTGCATCTGCCAAAAACACAGCAGAGATTGATTTTATTACAGTTATTTTCAAGGCTTTCAATGTACTCTCAAGATGTTTTTGTTCAAATCAAACCAAAATTAAAAATTATTTGTTTATAACTTCCTCACAGGAGAGACTTGGTGTTGTTTCAAAACAAAGGGAAAAATATATCGGGATATCGGCTATCGACCAAAATTATTTGAAAAATATCGGCATATCGGATATCAGCAAAAATCTAATATCATGCATCCCTAGTCTCCCTTAATGAAAAAAAATGGGATTTGGGCAGTTGTGCTCTGAAATGACAAAAAAGTTACATAAATGTGTCATAAAAGTAGACAATTTATTTATATACTAATTCATGAGAAAATAGAAAAGGTATTTGGAGAAGCCGTTAAACTAAATAGTTGATTAAGTGAAGTTATTAACAAACTGGACAGCAAGGCAGCCAGGAAGTCATACTGAATGGGTTTGGGATGACATTGGGGTGAGTAAATGATGACAGAATTTTCATTTTTGGCTGAACTATCCCTTTAAGGGTAAAGGAGAGAGTAATGAACAGTAAATAAGGATATATTGTGCTCTTAGAAGACATAAAACAATCCTGGATAGATTTTTTTAGGCTAATGACCCAGAAATTATTTAATGCATATGCAAATTTACTATTAGAGAGAGAGAGAGAGAGACACACACATTCATAAAAGTGATGCTCCACTTTGTTTTGTCCAAGTACAATGCTGAAGGTTAATCACTGCACTCAGAACTGTTTAACTGGACGCCCCATGGCAACAGCAGAGTATCCTACAGCGGCCGAAGACAGATGCTGTAATCGGAAAAGGAAATGCCAGCACTTGGATACATAATAACTACCAAATGAAAGACCGAGCAACAAGATGGTGCTTATGACTGTGACTGACAAAACTCAAAAGAGTGAAAGTGTGTATGTGTGTGTGTGTGATCATGCATAAAACACACACACTGTTATTCCAGAAAAAAAGTATAGGCTAGCTAAATCAATGTGTGCGACTGCAGAGGTTGTTCTTTAGCTTCCATACTGTGGCATTTGCAGTATTTGCATGTATCTGACCTTTCTAAAGGAAAGGAAAGGGAGGCTGGTGTTGATCTGAAGCAAAGAAGGGGGGATCAAGATAAAGAATAGATTGTGTTTGTATGGTGGAGACTCTTGCTTACCCATCTTGTTTTTAGGACCAAAACCCATCATTCTCTATTAATCTCTCTCTGTCCCATCTTTTCCCCAGGGTCCTCTGCCAGTTCTACCTACATTTGATGCACCTATTAATAAACATGTTGTAAGAACAATACTATTGTGAAATATTACTACATATTGAAATATGTTTTCTTTTTAAAATACTTTAAAATAAAATGTATTCTTATGGTGACAAAGCTGAATTTCCAGCAGCCATTACTCCAGTGTTCAGTGTCACATGATCCTTCAGAAATCATTCTAATATGCTTATTTATTATCAATGTTGGAAACAGTTGTGCTGCGTAATATTTTTGAAATGTGATACTTTTTTCAAATTTCTTTGGTAGGAAAACGGTTAGAAAGAACAGCATAATTTAAAAGTACTAATCTTTTGTAACAATATAGATACTGTTCTAAAATGTGGGGTCAGTGTGTTTTTCTTTTCTTTTCCCTTGAAAGACGTTACCTTTATTCAGCAAGGATTTGTTAAATTGATTAAAAAAAAAAGTGATAGTAAAGACTTATGTTGTGAGAGAAGATTTCTGTTTTGAATGCTGTTATTATACAGTACAAATGTTGTAACAGTACAAGAAGTCTCTTCACCAAGGCTTCATGTATTTGAAAAAAAAAACAGAATTTTTTTTTAAACATTGTAACAATTTAAAATCACTTTTCTATTTTAATATATATATATATATATATATATATATATATATATATATATATATATATATACTGTATATATATATATATATTAGTATACTGTGCCATTGCTTAGGAAGTCATTTTCACATTAAAGAGGGAAAAGGTCTGATATGATTTATATATATATATAAAACATTTGCATTACTTGAAATGTAATAAACATCATCTTAAATAAGTAAATAAATAAATTCATACTTATTTCAGCTAGTTGCCAAGGTACAGTTGTATTTCTCATTTTTGTTTAGTTTATTATGAAGTACTAAAATATCTAAAGCTTAACAAAAACTAAATAGGCATATTTTAAATGGCTAAAGTTTGAACTAAAATTAGAAATATGAAAATATAATATATATATATATATATATATAGTATAAAAATTATATGAAAATAACAGTGGTGTGGCAATTTATGCCTGGTCTGTTATGTGTTGAATATGCTTTATACTGACTTAGACAGAAAACACGGCAGTGCCCGAGTCACTCTTGGATCTAATCAAGGTTAATAGAGGTTCATAGAAACAATACCAACAGGCCAGAAAAAAGGGATGAGTCACTTTTCCCTCCCAAGAGAGGTTCTGAGGGAGCTGAGGGGCCCACAGATCGCCTCTAGCTCTGCTGTTGGAATCCTTCCCAGACAATTGCTGCTGATGTTTGTTTGTCGTCTTTTGTGTCTTCAGATGCAAAAATTCTGCTGAAGTGCTATTTTATAATCAAGACTGATGTGACTGATCTTTTTACCAGGTCTGCCTTTAGTTTACAGTCCCACATGTAATACTACCACCTTCTGTTTGCAACAGTTCTTCTGGATTTAGTCTGTCTCAATTTGTTCTGTTTCTTCATGTCATTCTAGACAGACTCTGACAGACAGACAGAGAAAATAAATCACTGGATTATTACAATTAATGGCAAAATGAATGTTTGTAAATGTAAACTGATATTTCCTACTGACACACTACAGCAAAAGACAGAAATAACAGATTTAAAACCATTTTTAGCTGGCGAAAATACCAGTGTTCAAATCATTTTGGCCACCACTGTGTATATATTATCTGTCATCATGTGATATCAGTACAGCGTGTGTGTGTGTGTGTGTGTGTGTGCACCTGGTATTCATCACGTCCTGGGGACCAAATGTCCCCACAAGGATAGTAATACCAGTAAATCTTAATCTTGTGGGGACATTTTTTGGTCCCCATGAGGAAACAAGCTTATAAATCATACAGCATAAAGTTTTTTGAAAATCTAAAAATGCAGCATGTTTCCTGTGAGGGCTAAGTTTAGGTGTAGGGTTGGTGTAGGGCAATAGCACATACAGATTGTACAGTATAAAAACCATTACGCCTATGGGATGTCCCCATAAAACATGGAAACCCAACGTGTGTGTGTGTGTGTGTGTGTGTGTGTGTGTGTGTGTGTGTGTGTGTGTGTGTGTGTGTGTGTGTGTGTGTGTGAGAGACAATGCATACAACATTTGCATCTATATTTTTCTGTTTTAGGTTCACATACAGCCTAAAAGTGGGATCTGGAAAGAAAACAAACACCCTCATATGCAAAGAGCATATCTCGGCTTTCTGTGACCTACAGACAAAGAGACATCCTGCAGCACCTGAACTGAGAAGCATCTCTGTCCACTCCACCCTATATGCTTTATTAATGATGTCAGAACAGGCGCAATGCAGTGATGACCCACAATGATAGAAGGTCAATCACTGGAAAGTGGATGCAAATCTCAGCACAACTGGAAGAGCATAGAACCTTCTAGAAACAGAACAGTGGTTCTCAACTATTTTGACTCAAAAGCTTCTCATTGTCCAACACAAGATTTTTATAAACATAAATTGGGAAACAAGCAGAAATTGTAAATGAGGGGGAAAAAGAAATATGATTTCTTTATGTATTTTAAGCATTTTATTAAAGTTTTAATTTATTAATAATAGTATTAATATCAGTTGAATTAAATAATCATATATTCAACTGAATAATTTTAAGTCATACTGTGGCACCCCCTATTAAGTTTTCTGAGGGCCCTTGTGGCTCTCGGCCCCTAGTTGAGAACCATTGATCTAGAATGTGAATATGAGTAAAGAGAACGCCTTAGTCCTTTTTTTATAACTGCATATGAAATAATATTGATATCCTTTTAAATAACAAAAGATGATTGGTGGCAATTGGTCCTTAGGGAAAATATTAAGTATTGTCTGTGTTTCTAGAAAAAAAATGCTTCTGAACTAAACTAAACCAGCACTGACATCAAAAGATGGATGGTTTGTGCTCAGTTGAGTGATGCTTTCCTAATAACTACACGTGATTGGCCCCGTGGGCTGAACGCGTGTGATTGACAGGTGATCCAGCCACTGACAGGATGCCATCAAAGGTGTCATGCCTGTATTTTCTGACTGTGGTCTGCTGGGCCAGTGCGCTGTGGTATCTCAGTGGCTCTCGGCCCTCAACCACCTACGTGGGTCAGATGACCTTCACCCCCCGCAAACTGCTGCCGAGGCTCTCGAAGAACGACACGTTCAACAATATCCGAACGCGTGCTCTAAACCCGCACAATTTCAAGTTCCTTATCAACGAGCCCAACAAATGTGAAAGCACAACGCCCTTTCTTGTTCTCCTCATAAGCACCAACCACAAGGAGTTTGACGCCCGCCAGGCGATCCGCGAGACGTGGGGAGATGAAAACACATTTGGCGACGTTCGCATTTTGACGCTGTTCCTTCTTGGGTACAGCACTGAACCTGTCCTTAACCAGATGGTGGAACAAGAGAGCCAGATCTTCCATGACATCCTAGTCGAGGACTTTGTGGATTCCTACCACAATTTGACCCTGAAGACTCTTATGGGCATGCGATGGGTGTCCTCGTTCTGCCCCAACGCACAGTACGTCATGAAAACAGACAGTGATATATTTGTTAACATGGACAATTTAGTGTTTAACCTTCTGAGACCCAACTCCAAACCAAGGCGACGCTTTTTCACAGGTCATGTGATAAACGGAGGACCCATACGTGACGTCCACAGCAAGTGGTTCATGCCCAGAGAGCTGTACCCTGATAGCAGGTATCCACCCTTTTGCTCTGGTACTGGATACGTCTTCTCTGGAGACATTGCAGAGCTGGTTTATAAGACCTCCCTTCATACAAGACTCCTACATCTGGAGGATGTGTATGTGGGACTGTGCCTGCGGAAACTGGGCATTCAGCCTTTCCAGAATAGTGGATTCAATCACTGGAAAATTACTTACAGTCTCTGCCGCTACCGAAAAGTCTTAACTGTGCATCAGATCTCACCAGAGGAGATACTGAGAATGTGGAACGATATGTCCAACAAGAAATATCTCAAATGCTAGCGTTTTTGCTGATATGTGATAATGAAAATATGGTGATGTGTTGGGGTCCCACTTTATATTAGGTGGCCTTAACTACTATGTACTTACTTTAAATTAATAATTTGGTACAATGCACTTATTGTGTACCTACATGTTTTTACATTGTACTCATATTTTTAAAAACATTTAATTACATCTGTAATTAATTTATGTAGTTACATTTATAAATGTAAATGTAGAGTGTAAAATATAAATGTAAAGTGTGACCCGTGTTGGTATTAACAGGACTGTTTGTGACCCTCCTGGTCTGATACAGTAGTACAGTCTGTATACTTAAAAAGGCCACAATCATGAAACTGATGTCAGTCTGTAGAGCAATATGTGCAGGGTCAAATTGGATTCACAAGGTATTTGCAATGGTTATTGGTTTTAAACAGGTGTTTTTGGCCTTACATACTTACAAACATTATTCATATACCAGGCTGCTGTGAAATGCTTTATATTAATAATACCAGCTTTCAAATGAACACAGTATTGTGAGAAGTAACAGTGCAGTATTTACTATCCCAAATGTCTGCTATAAACTACATTTATTCTGTATATCACTTAAAATGAATGATAACTAGAATAACCCATGAGAATGCATATTTATGTGTAGTTCAAGCCTTTGCAAAGCAGTAGAGCTCAGTTTTGTAACTGGGGCTAGGAAAATTATTTAGCTTTTTTTGGTTACAATTAAATAATAGATGCAAAAATAGATGGCGCACACACTTTAATTTTGCATGCAATAGTCACTTTTTTTGTAAAGGGGTTGTATCATTTTTTTATTATTATTTAAATTGTATATTTTATTATATAATTATTTTTAATCAATTCTGTAAATATTTACTTCATTTGCTTTTTTTTCCGTAGAGGTTTTTCACCTAAATTTAATTTGTGACTATTTTCCAATCTCTCTTTTTGCCTTAATTAAATAGTTCTGAAAGTTACAGTACATTTTCATAGTAAAATAATGAATATTTAATTGCTCACGATGACCTCTTTAACATAAGGAGCTATGCAAAATACTCCAAGCAATCTGGCTGAATTTAAATCACCCAAGCATACTGTAACCTCATAATATTACTGCAACAAAAATATTAACTTTTCACTTTTACAAATAGTAGGTACTTTGTATTTTTGATGACCATCTTGAGTGATTGTGTGCTGCATTACTGTATATTTAGCCATTTGATTGTACTGCTGATGGGATTACATCGGTCTTATATTGTAATGATGTAACACAAATTACATATAGCACATGACAAGGCCATGCTGGAACCATGCACTTTATTTTGTATCTGAAAACTCATGGACAGGCTCGTTTTACACTGCTAACTGTATATTTAATAAACATGTCCACTTTTTCTAAAATAAAAGTGTCACTGTAAAGGTGCCTGTACATTTATTTTGACATGTCTTTTATGCTTAAATGTAATCTGGAATCAAACTGTCAGATAATTGTATGAATCTACTGTTGGACCAAAGTCAAATCAATTATTTTCTACAAACCTTACTTATCAAACTGTTTAACCAGTGGCGTTCCATACAATTCAGCCATATCCTTTCCATCTGTAAACTTTAACATTACTGCCACCTGTTGGCCAAGAAATGCCAAATCAACCTTGTACTGGACAAAGAGACCCATCCATCCATCCATTCATTCTCCAAACCACAAGAGACCAATGTCAAATAATGATTCAGTTATACTATTCTATTATCTATCAATAATTAAAGGCTTACTACATTCATTATTGGGCACTGATTCTTCTAGATTCTACCATTAGGAAAAAAGAGTAAGGTTCTCTTAAAGAAACAAGCATTAAGTACATTGTCATGATACTTTTATTACCAGTTTTCCATTTATGATTATCATGTACATTGCCATCCTCCAATACAATAACCAAAGAAAGGGTAAAAAGGGTTTAAAGGGTTAAATTTGTGTTAGCAAAAATCACAGTGAATCAACATGACCTCCTTCTTGAATCTGTGTCAGAAAATATTTCACCATCATGATCATGCAAAATTCTTGATAAAATCTATCATTGTAAAATTATATAAAAATTGAACACTTATAAAACTGGCGTCGTTCCATGATAAAATATTTCCAGTCAGCTGTCATCAAGTCTGCTCATGGCTAGTTGCTTACACAATGTTCCTTCCTGAGGTGCTGTATGGTTGTTTTGTGGAGGGGTGGGAGGAGTTTGATTTCAGGGAGGAGGAGCCTGAGCCTGAATGGCTCCGCCTGTGTCTGTCCAAGCTCCGGCGGAATGAGAGAGGGCTACAGCGACGGTTTTCCAGACCTACATGGGTGCTGACCTGAGATGAACTCAGACTGAGCCTATGATTCTGAGCTCTGGACTCATACTCTTCTGCTGACGTCTTCTTGTAGCTAAGAGAGAGATGGAAAGATATTTACAGTGTCTAAGCATCATGGGAAGGTGAATAAGAAAAATGAAGAGCTCTGTTTCAAAACATGGGCAGCTATCCTCCAAGACAGTATCCTTGTGTCATGATTTACAGTATTTGAATTAGTGTTCATCATGTGAAGTTTCCAGTCCACTTATTTTTTCAATGCAGAAGTAACCTATTTCCAGTGAATGTGCGAAAATTCTGACTCATTAATCACTTTTACCTAGAGGAATTAAGTGAAGTAAATGGTAAAAGTGTTTCCACTACAACCCAGTGCATTCATGAATACTAAATTTAAATAAGATAATGAATACCAGTTTGCAAAATCAACCAGCATAACAAACTGAACTTGTGCAACTGATTGCAAGTGGCTGATTTTTTAGCACACTTAGGTTGAAAATGGCCACACTCCCTTTTACATTAAAATAAGGTGGAATAAAGTCTGGTGTTAGCTTGTTGTTAATCTACCAACTCATGTAATCCATCTTGAGTGTTTGTGTGCTGCATTACTGTACATTTAGCCACTGGAACGTGTGCTGCAGATGGACAAGGATGAAAACTGTCTTTTATTATAATCATTTAACATTCAAGTTCAAAATATCTGTGCTCACTTTTGTGTTAAAAACAAGGTGGAAAATAGGCTGGTGTTAGCATGCTGTTATGCTAACAACTGATGCAAAAAAACATATATAATCATTTTAAATCAGATGTTACCACATTATGCACATTTTAGGTTATCTACGAAAACATATTATTCAGTGCAGCTTATATGGCAGTATCATTTCCTGCCAGCTGTTTAAAACAGGCATTGTGTCAGGACTCCTATGATGCCTAAATAGGCAATACTCTTGGCTTTGGAACAGGGCTATAAAGTGTTCAGTGATGTGTGCAGGTAGAACATGAAGACTTCATCCCAGTGTAGTGTATGTGCACTCACAGTCGCAGCAGTAGAGAGGAGAGCACAACTGAGACAGATGAAGCTGCCATCGCAGCAGAGCCCATCCACGGCTGCAGAACGAGCCCAAGCGGCATGAACACACCTGAAAAATCAGACTCAAACCAGTAAACCACATCCACATATTACAGAATGCTCACAGTACTCGCTCATGCCAGAAAACACTGGTAACAATTATGGTTGGTTCTGTTTACCTGCTGCAATAGGGATGCCAAGCAAGTTGTAAATGAGAGCAAACACAAAGTTTATCCGGATTCTCTGCACTGTCTTTTTAGACAACTCAATACTGGCCACCACATCCAGCAAATCATTCTACATCAACAAAAACACATAATGAAGGGCTGGACTTTTTATTTTGTGGTTATTTTATAGAATCTCACCTTTGTTTCCTGATAAACAAACTGACTCACCCGTATAAGGACAATATCTGCTGCTTCAATGGCTACATCTGTACCCGTTCCTATGGCAATGCCCAGATCAGCATGGGCAAGAGCAGGTGAATCATTGACTCCATCGCCCACCATTGCAACTTTCAGACCTCGTTCCTGCAATTCCTGGACTTTTGCCACTTTATGGGAGGGTAAGACTTCCGCAAACACCTTTCTTATGCCCACCTGTATAACGAAACGGTGCACAAAAGCACAAATGCAAACTTGATATCAAAACTGGGTGGCTTTTCCATTAGTAACTTTTTGGTTAAATTTTGCTGGCAAAAAAGAGCCATTGTCAACAGTGTAGTGATTTATGAAGCATAGTTTACCAAAAAAAAAGGTCACTTTCAAACCAAGCAGATTTTAATTGGTCAACACAGCAAATTAACATGACCAACTTTTGTGAAATCTCCCTAGAAAAATCTTTGGCCTTCATGTGAAATTCTTGGAATATTGAAATAACAGGATTTCGTCTTTGTCAAACAACAGTAAATGTATGTCCATATTAGTCAAATTGTGCATGCAAAAAATGCTTCACTGCTCATAGAAAAGTTAATTTCAAACTAAGCAGCTTTCTGTTGGTCATTGTGATGAATTTACAGGACCAACTTGAACATAAGCGAAATCTGTTTTGGGAACTTTTTCAGCTTCATGTGAAACTTCCCAAACGCACAGATTTGTACTACGACTGGATTTCACCCATGAACAAAACCTTTAATATGACTGTACCTTTATTAACATATTTCAATATTTACATTATTTTGAGTTGTTATATGATACGATTTTATATGGTACTAGGCTAAATGCAAATGTACATGCACCTGTGTGGCGATGGCCCGGGCTGTGCGTCTGTTGTCTCCAGTGATCATGAAGACCTCTATTCCCATACTGCTCAGGGTGTGAACAGCTAGAGCTGACTCTGCCTTCACTGTGTCTGCCACAGCTAACATAGCACACAGCACACCTGAGAAACAGAGACAGAAAGACAGAAAACTGGGGGATAAATGATGATCTTGATGTTTTGAAATAAAAAGCTTGACATAATTAATAGTTTGACAAATAATAACAAAACTAAAATATAACTTTATGTTGTATGTGGGCTTCAGGGGGGGGGAGTATGATACTACCTTTATAAAATTAGATACACTAGCAAGTTCTTTTGATATTTAAAAAAAAAACTTTTTATTTGCGTTTTACACAAAACATAACGTACCATCGATGGCCACAAGTATGGCCGTCTGTCCTTTAGTCTCATGGCTGCTCATGGCATCATCCACATCAGCTGTGACCTCCAAACCGTTCCTCATCATCCACTGTCTGTTCCCGATCAAAACAGAGTATGAAGGGCTCTCTGGAAAAACACAAATACATAAATCTGTACTGTTTCTCTGTCTTCATACATTAAGATTTTAATTAATTCAAGGAAATCTGAGCCACAATAACTGGGAAAAAAAATAAGTAAAGGGGACATATTACGGAAAACACCCATTTCCTTGCTCTTTTGGAATGAGAAATAACAAAAGTTTAAAAATTGGTATTGGTATATAGACCTTCTCTAACATTCACAACAAAGCTTTTATGCTTTAAAACTATAAGCTAATGTAATTTATTCCTGTGATGGCAAAGCTGAATTTTCATGACCCTTCAGAGATCATTCTAATATGCTAATCTGGTATTCAGTTATTAATGATGGTTATTATTATCAATAGTGAAAACAGTTTTTGCTGCTTAATATTTTTGTGCAATGTTTCTTAAGCACCTAATCAGAATATTACAATGATTTCTGTAGGTTCCTGTAACACTGAAAACTGGAGTAATAGCTGCTGAAAATTCATCTTTGCAATCACAGGAATAAATTACAATTTAAAATATATTAAAAAATAAATCAGTTCTTGTAACTATAATATTTCACAATATTACTGTTTTTACTATATTTGTAATGAAATAAATACAGTCTTGGTAGTGTACAAAGCACTGTTAAGTTATTGAATTATTCATTTAAATAAAATAGTACTATATGTGGAAATAAATAAATGCTTCAAAAGATTAGAAAATGCCCTTTTAAAGGAAAAAAGCTCTAATAATACACAGAGTAATACACAAAACTCACACTAGGAGGCAACGAAAACCCACGTTTACCTTACCTGACCCTGAATATGTGTCTGCGTCTGCCACCAGGCTGCTCTCATCTGTGGTGGCTCCTTGGAGGGTGACAAGAAGTGGTGTTTGCTTTGCATGGGATGTGTTTGTTTCTTGTGTCTTTGGGCTGTTCTGCAGCAGATCCTCAATGTTGGAGACTTTACAGCTGATTCCACAGCCAGGAACAGCCTGGAAGTCATGGCAGTAGCCCAGCGTTTCTGTTCCCAACTCCTACAGAGAGGCAGATTTAGAAGCAGACAAACCCATTTAGAAACCTCCTTCAACACCTAAGAGCAGTTTTATTTATTTAAACAGATGGTTTAATTAGTATTAGAAACAGGCTTTCCTGGATTTCTGAAAGTTTTGTATGTATGGCACATAATGCCCAGAGGCTGCATCATATGAAACTGTACTGAAGTTTCAAAGTTTTTCCAAACCTCTTTACAATGCTTGGCCACAGCCATGCCCAGCGGGTGTTCACTGCTGGCCTCAGCGGTGCCTATCACAGCCAGAACCTTCCGAAGAGGAAGCTTTGCTCGGTCCCACAGGACCAGTACTCTGGTCACCTTCGGCACACCATTAGTGATGGTGCCTGTCTTATCAAACATAACAGCCCCAACCTGCAGGAACAGCAGGGAAGAGAGTTCAATTACAACAGACTATCCAGTAAATCCTGAAAGAATCTGAACAGTTTTGTCTCAGCTATATTCATAACAGCATCCTATCACTCTGTATACTTAAAATAAAATAAATGTTCACTGAAATAAAATATGATGTACTAAAATAACTAAAATGAAAATGAAAATGAATAAAAAAGATATATGAAACTAATAAAAATGACAAAACATGCAACATAATTACAAAAACTTTAACTACAATTGAAATGAAAACAAAATATAAAAACGGATTCAAAATATTAATAAAATAAATATTAATAAAATATTGCATCTCAATGATGCTAACACTGGACACTACCATTTAAAATTTTGTGGTCAGTTGGATTTTTAATGTTAATGTTTATAAAAAATAAAAATTAGTAAATAAAGTTTTTGAAAGAAGAAAATAAGTTGTCTCTTATGGTCACAAATGCTGCATTTATATAATCAAAACACTAAAACACAGTAATCTTTTAAATATGACATTGAAATAACTCTTTTCTATTTTAATATATTTTAAAATGTAATTTATTTCTGCGATGGCAAAGCTGAATTTTCCAGTCATTTCTCTAGCCTTCAATGTCAAAAAAGCTGCTTAATTCTTTATGGAATCCATGATACAAGAGGATTTTTTTTATTAATAGAAGGTTTGAAAGCACTTTATTTGTTTATTTAGCTAGTTAGTTATTTAGTTAGTTAGTAACAATGTAAAAATGTTTACTACGATCACTTTAATGCATACAAGTATCTTGAATACAAGTATCAATTTCTACAAAAAGCCTTACTGGCCCCAAACACTGTACATAAATATCCAGCAACATTTCTACAGATACCACTACAGCTGGGATGTCAGCCTAATAAATACAGACTTAAAAGAAGGACTAATGGTTAAGCATTGCCTTGTGGGCCATCTCCAGAGGTTCTCCTCCCTTTATGAGAATGCCATTCTGAGCGCCCACCCCTGTGCCCACCATAACAGCAGTGGGGGTCGCCAGACCCAGAGAGCAGGGGCACGCGATGGACAGAACTGTGATGGAGGCCTGGAACGCAAAGCGAATGATCACCTCTGTTCGGGGGATGTTTTGGTTGTAACCCTGTGAAGATCACACACTTAGTTTAAAGACGTTTCCTGTTTTGTTTTTTTTACACAGATCTGTTTGTAATAAAGGCTGCGTTCACACATAGTTCATGAATTAAAGTAACTCACAGGGAAATATTTTGCCACAACTTCAAAGTCCAGAAAACCAATGATGAGCCATGCGACCACTGTCAGTACGGAGATCACCACTATGAACGGAACGAAATAGCCACTCAGTTTGTCAGCTAACTGTTGAATCGGTGCCTGCCAAGAGAAGAGGACAGTTACATCACAATTCTAACGCTGCATAATCATAGCTTTTAATCAAAAACTAGAGGAGAAACATGAATATGTACTGGCAATTTTAACATGTGACTGGATGTTATTAAGTAAATGTTGTTGATTTTTCTGTTCTCACAAATTTTTGAAACAAATAATTATACAAAAGTTGTTTATTTATTTTATTTTATTTTTAATTTAGTGCACAGTAACTACAAAAGCTTGTTTAGATTAATTATGAATATGAATTATCAACCGTAGTAAAAATTAAACTGAAAAGTACATACAGTAAACTTGCTTTTGTATGCATGTGCATGTATATTAAAAAAGAAAATTGCTGAGAAAATGAGAGTTCAAATAGCTGATAGAAACAGCACAATAATCCTCAAGTAATCTACATGACTCCATTAATTAATGTTTATGTTAATGTTTTAAATAATGTTTGTATGGACTGTATTGTTTAAAGTTAAAATGCCTTGATGATAGATTTATTTATTACAAACTGAAGCTTTTCTGCTTCATAAGATGGTGGATTACTTGTGGTTTATGAAGTTTTTATCAGCTGTTTGCTCTCTCGTTCTGACGGCACCCATTCACCGCAGAGGATCTATTGGTGAGCAAGTGATGTAGGGTTACCACCTTCAGCAATTCAACATAAGGGACACCCGTTCACCCCCCCCCCCCCCCCCCCCCAAAAAAAAACAAGGACACAAATAATCAGTGAGGAAGTCATAGCTCAACAATACACCATGAGAAAACATGCTCATGTATGTAAATTATTAATTATTAGTAATAGTCTTTTTTGACAGTTCTACAGCTGTTACCTGGATGAGATTAATGATTCTTTTTTATTTTTCTATTCATTTGCTTAAATTAGGACTACATTAAATCTAAATAATTTAGCATTTTTGAAACTCTTTAAAATGTCAAATTGTATATGACATATATGCTTATTTATTATGGATATATTTATGATTAATATAAATGATAAATTAATAAATAGGGTCTAACATTAATTATAATCTATTAATTCCCCTGTCTAATAATGTCTAAAAATATAATAATTATGTCTATCAAGCTCGAACAGACTTTCCAAATTTTTATAAAACAATAGGGTTATGCCTTTAGAAGCTCAGATGTGTCTGTCACTTTAAAGGTATGGTTCACCTAAAAATTTTAATTCTGTCATAATCTACCCAGGTTGTTCTAAACCTTCAAGTTTTTTCTTCTGTTGAGCACAAAAGAAGATACATTGACGAATGTGGGTAACTAAACAGCTGCTGGTCCTCAGTAACTTCCATAGTAGAGAAAAAAATACTATCAGAGCATTGGGATCCCTTTAAGTCAGACAGTCCACTGTGAGCAGCTGAAATGCTTCTCTGTAAACTGCGTGCGTTCATCATTAGTTACTGGACAGACCCGCTGATAACTTTCCCATTCAGCTCTACATCTGGAGAGTGTTGAGTTCAAAGGACAGATGTGAGCTCATTGATGTTTTAAACCGAGCAGGTTTAGCGCATTCAAAGGGCTTTAACAGCGTGCGTTCTGGAGACTCCATCATCACCATGGAAACAATAATGCCAAGATGAGCTTCTCTAACTTCTTATGAAATTGATTTCATTATAATTGCTATTAGCATTATAGACGTGCAAAATACTTATTTGTTGATTCAGCTTGTTGGCCTTTGTAAAATAAGGGACAAATCGCGTCCAGTATTGATTTGATACGGGACGCATCATTTTACCTTTAAATATGAGACGACTCCATATTTTAAGGGACGGGCGGCGACCCTAAAGTGACCCCAAAATTTCTCCAAATCTGTTCCGAAAAATAATCAAACTCACCTATATCTTGGATGTTCATGAATGTTAATTTTTCTAAGTGAACTGTTTCTTTAAGGGTGTTCACACTTGGGTTCATTCTTTGCAAAACTCTAAAAGTTACAATACAGATATTTATCTATTAAGTTCATCACTTTCAAACATTCAAACCCTCAAAATTTTAACTTATAAAATCTTTGTCCACAATAAAGTAGAGATGCTCTTCAATCTAAAACACTCAACTGACTATATACTTCTTTAATTAAATCTCAACCTTTTTTAATGTTGCATTCGATTTAATTGTTACCTTTCCATCAACTCATGAACCCCCTGTAGTTCCCGCACAACCCTTGCTCTAAAAGGTATGTTTGTGCACATGAGTTACCTTTGATGTCTGGGCCTCATCCACCAGTTTGACTATCTGGCTGAGCGTGGTCTCTGCCCCAACATGTGTGGCTTCCACTAGCAGACCTCCATGAGCGTTGATAGAGCCTGCAATCACACAACTGCCTGGTTTCTTAATGACCGGCATCGGCTCTCCTGGAATGACAAATAGACTTTCAGTTAGGATGTCAGATTCGAATCCATCAGGCAGCTTTGGACCTTTGGGCCAATATAATGCCAGTGTAACTAATGAACATGATAGATCTCTAGGAAAAAGCAGAACAAGGTAAAGAGGAGGTGAAGCCAGAAACCAAAAATCATACTTTGAAACAAAGGAGGAACAACACTCACTCTATATTAAAAATGTATTTTTCAACAAAGATGATTTGTGTAATTTTTTCCATCTTTCCTATCCAAGCTAAACATGCACACTGTGCCTTTAAATGAAAACCAACATGATGTTTTGTAGCTTCTCCTTTTCACAGTAAATCACAGGGGAAACCCAAAGTATGTACTATGACACTGTTTACAAATGTAGACAGATTTAACATCCTAAACCACACAAACCCCCACTGACAAGTCAAAGTCTTACCAGTGATAAGGGACTCATCTGCCATAGACGTGCCTTCAATGACCTTCCCGTCAACAGGGAACTTTCCCCCTGGTGCCACCTTTACAACGTCGCCTCTCTGCACCAGCTCCACAGAAACCTGCTCTTCTCTGACACATGACAGAAAATCGACAGTTAAGTCTTATAAGCCTTGAGCAACACAGCACACATCAATCAACACCATTCAGAAATCTGTGGTTCTACTAGATCTAATGGAATTCATTTATGCCAAGGGTGCTCAATCCTGCTCCTTTGAGAGCCGAACTCTATAGCAGAGGTCAACAACTGAAGTACCATCTATTCGTACTGACTGCTATTCAATTGAACCACTATCTTGCTCGCACTCACAGCATGCAGAGCTGTTGCACTGCTGCAGTTTATTCTGTATTTTTGTTGCTCTTTGCACTCTTAACAATTATTTGTATATGAGGAAGTAAATTTATATATTCTATTATAATGCATATTCTGAAGTCAGTTTTATTTACGCAGCTTTACAAAATATACTGCAGTAAAAATGTCTCAAATTGCCTGTAAATTCTGTAATTTATTTAAAATTAATAATTAATAATTTCAATCAAATATTTGGATTCAGTAAGATTTTTTGAATGATTATCATTAAATTAATCAAAAGTGACAGTAAAGAACATTGGTAATAATTCATTAAAATGATAGTTTCTTGAGCGCAAAATCAGCACATTAATCTGAGTTAGGGGCAGCGAGTTGGACTTGTAATCCAAAGGTCGCTGGTTCGAGTCTCAAGTCCGGCAGTAATTGTCAGTGGGGGGAGTGAGTAACCAGTGCTCTCTCCATCTTCAATACCATGACTGAGGTGAGAACCTTGAGCAAGGCACCAAACCCCCAACAGCTCCCCGGGTGCCGCTCTGTGTGTGTGTGTGTGTGCGTGTGTGTGTGTGTGTGCACTTGGATGTGTTAAATGCACAGCACAAATCCCGAGTATGGGTCGCCACACTTCACTTTCTTTCCTTTCTTTTTGGTATTATTTGCAATATTTCACAATGTTACTGTTTTCACTGTATTTTTATCAAATAAATGCAGCCTTGGTGAAAAGATACTTCTTCCACTTAACTTCTTAACTTTGTGTTAAATAATCATTTTTGCTTGTGTTCATTTTATTTATAAAAAAAATGTCAATGTTTATATTACAAATAAAATACCTTTTAAAATGCAATGCTTAAATCTTGTTTTTATAATAATTAAAAGTGGATTTAAAAAAAAAATATTGCACATACAATGTCCCTAAAACCTGGCAGATGTCATTGAAACAAGTGTCCTGGGAAATCATAGCTGTCTCTGTGACAGCCCTCTGTAAACAGAAAAAAAGGAGTCAGAGAAGCAGTGCTTATTTTTGTCAGAAATGCTCTCTGCCTGTCAATCATATTGTGTGTGGAGGATGTGGTTTTGGTGAGAGAAACTTATCACAGGAGATAAGGTGTTCATTTCGATAAGATTTGATACATATATATAAGAAGGCTGACATCAAAATGGAACATCATGTCAAAAAGCATCTAATTATTAGTTCATAATGAGCTTATTGAGCACCCCTGAAAAATGGCTAGTTTCTAACTAAAAGCTCATATAATGACTTCTGTATAGAGTGAAGTGAACCTGATGATGGTGTTGTCTCTGCTCAGGGACACTATAGTGGCATCTGTGGCCTGAAGTGACATCAGTTTAGCCAGAGCCTCAGATGTTTTACTCTGCAAGGACAAAATAAAAGCAAAAAATCATGTTTTTCTCATCCAGGCAAGACTTATGCTCAAATGGCAAGCCCACAGACACAGTCCGGGCTTATGACCACCTGTTTTTTGTTCACTGAGACTGCTGCATCTTTAATTGAATTCATTGTTTGTTGCCAGTTTGTTGGCATAATGGCATACAGAATATACTTTATATATTTTAGCTACTAATATGCACCTTATTTTAGCTTTTTTTTTTACTACAAAGCTGTTATACATACTGAAACTATAAAAAACTTGTGTATTAAGTTGCTGGATATTTTGTGGCTGCTCTTGTTACTGATTAAACCAAAGACAGTTCAGACCAGCTTGAGGAAACTCCTCAGACCTGCAAAGAGCAATTCATTATTTCAGTATTTTTATAACATAATGATTGCTCTGTCACATGAAGCACGTCAGTGAATGCATGACAGAGCGATTACAGCACCAGGCATACAGTATTAAACACATGGTCATAAACCACAGCTTCTGCTGTATTAAATAAGCATTTTCTGGTATAATGAGTTTATTGGCAGCCAAAATTGCATTTAAAAGGTACAAACTAGTGCTGTGATATATTGCCTTATCAGCTAGCTATTAAATTAGACTGTATGGGAAATATCAAGACAAGTGGATATTAAAATATGGAAATGTTTCATTCGTATGGTAATATCTAAATTAACTGTCTTTTTCAAGTAAAAGCTGCACCTTTTGAGAGTTCAAAATGCATATTTACTGTACCATTAACATATTAGGCTAATACACCATGATGTTTCCTACTTTTATGTAAACTAATGTTAAAAAATTCAACTTAATAACGTTTCAAGATGTGCTTCCTCTCTCAGTTATTATAATATATTAACTATTGACAAAAACATTATATTGTCACTGTCTTGATAAGATAATAATGGAGAGTGACTGATCATTTGACTGCCCTCTGAGCCATATGTACGGTATATTTAAGTGTTTTTTGATGTTCTTTTACCTTAGCAACGTGCTCCAGCCAGCGTCCCAGAGCGATGAACACAAAAAGCATCGGAGGAGTGTCAAAAAACGTCAGGGGACTCTGTTTGGCTCCTTCAATCATGGCTACGATCAGCACTATGAATGAATACACGTATGCAATGGTGGTCGCCAAGACTATGAGCACATCCATGTTGGCTACACCATGTCTTAGCGAACGGTATGCTTGTATGTAGAAGTAACGACCACCTAGAAACTGAATGAGAATAAAGGAGAACCAGAAAAAGAGAGAAATACTATATTATCAGTTATGCATTGGTTGTCTTTCAAACTATTATGTATGACCTTGATGTGATAATTATTACACAGTAAAACATTACTAATATAAAATAGCATCAGTAATGGACATCTAAATCACTAAATATCTAATCAATTGCAGATACATTCTGGAATGAAACTAATGAGTCATTAAATCATTTACTCAACCAATTTGTTCCAAAGCTTTGTGTGGAATCATTTTCACTGGCAAACTGCTATATTAGAGGACATTTATAATTACAATTTAATTAAATGCTATTCTTTTGAACTTTCTATTCATCAAAGCTTCCTGAATAATACTATCATGGTTTCCAAAAATATATGTTGCTTGAGCAGCAAATCATGTAACACTTTACCATGACAGGAATAAACTACATATTATATTCTTATATACTTATATTCTTCTTAATCATTATTTTTTTTTTTTAGAAATTACATAACTACTATAACATAAACTACCTGCATAAAACACATGAAAAAACACATAATAAGGCACACTGTAGTCTTGAAGAAATTCTGTTGAAATTTTGCATGAGAAACTTCTATGTCCACATAAAATAGGCAATTATTAATGAATGAGACTCAACGTTCTTCTATAACCTGCAGTTGAAATACCTGAACAGGAGTGCAGAGCAGGAAGAAGGCCAAGTTAATGATGGAGAGACCAGGTAGGATGTTCTGGTCCACAGGCATGGAACCACCATGTTCCTTGTGTTGACTGTCCATCACCATCATGTAGATCATCAGACCCATCACTGGGATCCCAAACACCAGGCTGAACAGAAATGAATGCTTCCATCTGTAGGTATAGACCAGTTTACACTATAACTTATAACAATACAAAAACTTACTCACTCTCTGGCACACACGTCACACACACATGTTTGTTTTTGTGAAAAGTGGGGACATCCCATAGGCGTAATGTTTTTATACTGAACAAACTGTGTGTGCTATTGCCCTACACCAACCCTACACCTAAACTTAGCCCTCACAGGAGACTGTGCATTTCAACTTTCCCCCCCCCCAAAAAAAATCTCACTCTGTATGATTTATAAGCATTTTGAAAACTGGGGATATGGGTCAATGTCCTGAAAAGTCACCTTCACCTTGTAATACCTGTGTCATACCTGTGTCATTATACAAATTTATGTTCACATTTGTCACAACAACGTGCGCACACACACAAACACACACACACACACACGTGTGTGTACAAATGTCCCCACAAGGATAGTAAAACCTGAGATTTTTGACAGGCCGGTCCCCACGAGGTAAAAAAAATGATTAAAAATAGTAAATGATGTTTATCTGAAAGTGTAACAATGCAAACAGGTTTTCTGTAAGGGATAAGGGGTATGTTTAGGGTTTGGTTAGGGGATAAAAATATCATTTGGAAGATTAGGGAAGGTTAGGGGATAAAAAATATTGTTTGGTCAGTTTAAAAATAATAGAAGTCTACACACACACACACACAGACACACACAGAAGTGAGTCTTTTTAAATTTGAAAAAGATACTTGCTGCCGAATTTCCTCTTGGTGGTCCAGTGTGTTGTTAAATCCCTCATTTTTTATTAAAGACACACCAAAACCCAAACCCTAGAGAACAGAGAAAGAACAGACAAATCAAATGAATGAATAAGAAAATAACAGTGAAAAAGCATTCTAATTCAAACCTAATTAAACCTCATCCTTCTTAAACATATAAATATAATTTTACCTCAATAATTCGGACAATATCTCTAGAGCCAATCAAATCCGGGTCAAACTTCACATGAGCTTTGTTTGTCGCCAGAGCAACAGAGGCTTCCAATATTCCTTTTGTCCTCAGAAGTTTGCTTTCGATGTTATGGACACAGGAAGCACATGTCATACCAGTGACCTGATGAAATATCTGTGTCAAGACTGAAATCCACAAGACTGAAACAAGCTCATCAAACCATTCTTTTGTTGAATTCTACATTAGACCTTCATAAGGATTTCCATTACATCTCTTTTCCCACTGGGGAAGAGGGCAGAAAAAGAGGACAAAGTAACGTTTTTCTTTTTTTACTTGGGTTTTTCATTCCGATATATAAAAATGCATTGTCTTATGAAGAGATCATGCATCTTCTAAATACAAGCAGTTTTCAATCCAAGCAGTGATTTTATTTATCTTTTGGCTTCTTAAAAATAGCAAATTGTTGAACAGAGGTACTGGGGAAAGAGAATCAGTCATGCAATTTGGCGGATATATAAGGGAGAACAAACCCATAGACTCCCACATACTTTAGGATTCATTTCTGGATCATCGTTTAATTAGATTATTATAAATATTGTTAACATGTTATGATGTTATTATTTATTGTCTAAATTTATATCATTATCGCAACATCATTACTGACACAAAGTGTCATTACAACCACAATGTAAAAAAAAGGATAAAAAGATGTATAAAAATATATTTTATGGGAAATCTCTTCTTTCAGGTAATAAAAAACATTTTTTTAAATAAATACAATACATATAATAAATTACTAATAATGTGGTAGTAAAGACATTTTTGAGAAAACATTAAACAAAATATGACAAATATCGGTCACAAATACCAAAAAAATAAATATATAAATAAAAAATAAGAAGAACATATCACCCAAATAAAATGCCTAAAGAGAAGAGGAACATGTTACCTAATAAAATACCTAAAGACGAGAAGAACATATTATTTTTTAGTTGTAGTTACAGAAACACCAACAAATGCACCCAGACACTCACAGAAAGATCTAAGACACCGTCCTGGACTGCATTCTCTTCCATCACTGAGGCACCAAACCCTAAGCGAGAGATGAGCTGGACGATCTGTGCTGAGTCCAAAAGTCCTGGATCATATTTCACCTCTGCCTTACCCGCCATCAGAGCGACGAATACTGATTTAATACCTAGACATACATCAACACATAAAAATCAAACCACTGCTCTGCTTATATATATATATATATATATATATACATATATATATATATATGACATTCCATTAAAAACTGCTTGCTAGCTACTTTAAAAAGTATTTAATCCTGAATGCCCTTTTTACCTTTGTGTTTCAACAGATTTTTCTCAATGTTGGCCACACAGGATGCACAGGTCATCCCTGTCACATGAATGAAACATTTGCGTGTCTCTCTGTCCTCTGAGCCACAGGGGTTGTCTTTGGTGATTTCGATTGCTGAAGATTTGGATGTGTGGCTTTGTTTCAGATCACTTGACATTTTCGATGAAACATCATAAACTCCAGAATCTTTGAATGAGATAAAAAAATTAGTAGAGATTTAGTGCTTATACTGAACATAACTGATGAATGTACAGTTATTTTAAATATGTGATTATTCTTTTACTATTTCTACAGTATATGTATTTTTGGCTTTGTGTTTAGTTAGGATCACAGTTTAGAATTCATGAACATTTCAATGAGAGAGAGAAGAGCAGTCTGCCTAAAGCCTCTTTAATCCGATTAACTCTCCCACTTTCCCTTTTGAAGGTTGCCATGTCTGGATTTTGAGTCATTCAAGAACACTTCATGTTATTCTAGAATGGCAATCTGTGTGGTAACCAAGGAAACCATTGTTCTGGATAGATTTTGCTGGCAGAGGAGAAGCCACTGTCTAGACAAGATAAAGATTTTGCCAATTTTGTGATATCTACTTGGTTTTACAGTCAGAGAAAGATTAAAGCCCTATAGTTTAAAGTAGGACATCTGTACACATTACACATTTAGTAAAATAAAAATACATATAAGGCAATGTTTCAAAAAGTTTCATTATAGCTAGTTGCTATTAAGTAAACAGTAAGGTTTATGTGTTCACTTATCAGCTAGATATGTAGAGTATCAGTTTCATGCGGTCTCTGCAAGAAAAATGATCTTCACTTTGTGAGGTATGTATTTTGATATGCATTCACAACCTTGATCCAGCCACGCTTCAAATCCCATGTCCTCAATTGCCGCCCGCAGTTCTTCTGGACTAGTCAAGCTGGAGTCAAATGTTACAATTCCCTTCTTTTCCTGTAAGTTAACCTTTATGGCACGTACTCCGTCTCTCTGGGACACCATTCCCTCTATGGCTTGAACACACGAGTTGCATGTGATTCCTTCAATTCCGATGGTGACAGTCTGGGTTGGAATACTGGCAGAATTCAATGTAGAATTCCAACCAGGAATGGAAACCATAAAATTCCCTGGTGGAATCTCCTCTAAGAGCCCTTTAATTGTCTCTAGGGTAAGCAGCGATGGGTCGAATCTAAGGTCCACACTTCCTTTTTCCAGTGAAACGAATACGGAGTTGACACCTACCACTCCCGACAAGGTTTCTGTTATGTTCTTCACACATGACCCGCAATGCATCCCTTCTACGCCTAACGTTACCTCAGACCAGTCAGCCACCGAAGGATGCAGTTGACTCTGCAAGGCCAGAAGTGAAGCATCAAACCCCATATCCTCGATATGTTTTCTCAAAACCTCTGGTGTTACCATTACAGGGTTAAACTTCAAAGAGGCTTCTTTATCACTCAAAGACACCTGGACACCAACAACACCTTCAAGACTTCCAATCCGCTCTTCAATAGATTGGACACATGACTGACAGGTCATTCCCTGCACCCGGATCTTCACCTCGCTCTCCTTGACTGCTAATTGGTGGCCCAAATTGCGCTTCAGTCCATGGTGGCCATCTGGTTCATAGGCAAGATTATCAAAAGCATGTTTTTCAGAGTGGACTTCCAGTGGACTTCCATTTGCCTAAACAAATAGAAAAAATGAGCATAAACTGATGAGCATACAAGTTGTTAATTATAATGTAGCTTAACATATGCTACTACCTTCAATGCATTTTAAACATTTATTGTTAGTGGAAACACATATATGCACTCCAGGGAACCCAATAAATTTGCTCTGAATCTGAGGCACTACAAAGCATTTGCTAATCACGCAGGAGTATTAGCACAAAATTTTCCCATTACACAGCATCAAAGAGCAGATTAGTAAAAGTTGTTCCACTGGAACAATCACAAGACGTGCGATTTACTCCTGCTACTTTACTACTATGACTTTAGCACTATTATACTTTGAAGAGGTATTTTTATTTAACTTTACATTAGTGTTTAGACCAATTACTATCTCATATATTTAATCAAAAGAGTTTCACTGTGGCCAGAATATCACAAAGTTTTACATTGGCAATCATTGTTGTCATTCATTTTTACTTGCTATTTTGATTTTGAATTTGACATTTAATCTTCTAAAATATACAGATTTAAAAGTCAGAAATTTAATGCTCATTCAAATAGGTAGAGATGGTTATATATAATAGATTATCCAAACCCTGGCATTATACATAAAGAAGAAAAATGGCATATATTTATACACTGCTGTTCAAAAATGTGAGATTTTAATGTTTTTAAAGAAGTTGCTTATACTTATCAAGGCTGCATTTATTTGATCAAAAATACAGAAACAAAATAGTAATATTGTGAAATATTATTACATAATTTTAAATAAAGGTTTTCTATTTTAATATACTTTAAATATAATTTATTCCTGATGCAAAGCTGAATTTTTCTTCAATGTCACATGATCCTTCAGAAATCATATAATATACTGATTTATTAGCAAAATTGGAACAGTTGTACTGCTTAATATTTTTTGAGAATATCTAATGAAATGATATGAAATGATAATTCATTTTATATCTAATGAAATTCATGAAATGTATTGCTTAAGTGTCCATAATTCCTGGAAACTGTATGTATAAAGCATACAGTAATGCAGATTATTATAGAAAAGCAACACAAACAAAACAATTAGCCTAAAAAATTTTTAAACTTTTTAAATATCTTAATGTGAAGACAATTTCTTTCTTTACGAAACTTGTCGTGTGTTCAGATTGTTTTGAATGAAACTAACCTGATGTTCCTTGGTTCCATCTTTAGTATTTGGTGAGAACGGACAAACGCACGGGTCCGGCCCGCAGCGGCACGGAGGTCTGCAGTCTTCCATGCAGAGCTGCTCCCCACTGACTGCCCCATTATCAGGCGACTTTGAGATAAATTTGGCAAGATTACTGAAAGGACTGAGTTTGCTCATTGTACCGGTGTCCCACTAGACCCAACTCTGGAGTTTCGATGACCCTTCCTTAACCAACAGTCGAAGACTAAAAGTGAAAGGGCTGTCCCGTGGCGTGACGGTCCGCGCGCATTTAAATCTCCTCAGGTTTTGCGCTCCGCGTGTCGTCCCTCATCTGCCTCTCAGGATTTTGCACTCGTCACCGCCTGGCAAACTTTTAGGCGTCACATTTTCTGTCAATGATTAAACTGAATGATGTTACCGAGCGCAAAACTTAAACAAATAAAGGTTATAAATCAGTTCCGAGCAAAGCACATGGATATATGACTCTTCTCTGAGTTTCCAGTGTTAATTAATCTCATTCAGGCTTCGAAAAAAAAACTTCATGCACTGTAGGGACCTCCCAATGGGCCAAACGAGGACAACCACTTGAAACTAAATAGACTTAAATTAAAATCTAAACATTTTGTGTAGGGGTAGGATCAGATTTAGGCCTACCTTATTATAAAAATAACACGAAAAGTCTACTTTCTTTCTTTCTTTCTTTCTTTCTTTCTTTCTTTCTTTCTCAACAAATCCCCTGGGGCACAACCCAGACAGTATATTGATATATTGAAGGTAATAGTGATAATCTGTATCAATATGAAAATATGCTACTTTTGAAATATCATACAGGCTTTGAGTAACGTTAAAGTGAATACAAAATAAAATTAATTCATTTATTCAAACCATTTTGGATCTGCAAACAGTACAGACATATTTCACAAATGAATCTGCATTGTGATTGGATCAGTTAGTGTGTTATATAGCCTAGTATCATTCCCAACAAATCTATTCCCTACAAATTATAGGAATAGATTAGATGGACATGTATTTTGGAGGTTTTTCATTTGTCAACCTAACAATGTTTTGGGCCTTAGTCTTGGCTTTTCTATAACAACAAAATGGGCTTTTACCCCAAATACTATCCATTCACTATAGTGAATTATAATTGTCACAGTTATAACAGTTGATGGTAAACTGAGAATCATAATTTTTTTGAGTCCAAATAAATGACTCAATAGGCCTATCTGAGTGATTCTCATTTGTTACACAAATCTGCATACATCCTAAATTTGTTAAAAGTTAGATAAAATCACCTCAAAATGATCCTTTAGACATAATTTATGTGCCAGACAGCAACATAGTGTTGGTCCAGATCCAGCCCACATCTGGCCCGTGTGAAATCCATGCAGGCCAGATGTGGGCCGGATCTGGGCCGACACTGCTTGCTGTCTGGGAATCTACAGTGTTGTAGGCTATTAAGTACCATGGTATTATAATCTGATACCATGGTGATAAACATGACATAAGTGTTCTCAGTGTATCTGTTATGGTTAAACAAGAATTTAACAGTAACTCTGACACAAAGAAACACATTTGTGAAGCCTACAGTATTTTCAGTTTTAAAGAAGAGGTTGTCATTTTTAAATCTAGAATTTCAGTTGACTAATCTTTGCCAAATCTTACCTTACCCATCAGGAGAATCTTCATATGTATTGACTTCAGAGAAGTTGTTTTGTTTCAAGATAGTCTGACCGACTCACATCACAGTCACATGACTGTCATGAACTTTCAATTGTCTTCAATTACCAATGACATCCGCATCCTCAGAAAACACTTACAAAAATGCAATCAACAAATGCAGCTGGTGCACAAACACTGGTTTTTACCTATCTATGGAAAGGAATTTAATTATGCAGTCATTTGAAAAAATCTGGTACTGAATTTAAGCGTCCAAGGTCAATGACACAAGTCATTCACCCCTAGAACCGCCTTGCTATGTCCTAGAAAAACTGCTGAGAACAAAATGTTTTGCATGTCTGGCAGGACTAAAAGTCAAACAGTGTTTAGACACTTTCATTTAACACTCCTCAGTGTCCCAAGTTGGTCTGTTAATGGCCACCCATGTCTGTATTTGTTTTTCATTCAGATGGCATGTAATGATTCAGAGTGAATTGTTTGCGAGTTCATTTGCCAAGTCCCATCCATTTGAACAGACCATAAATCCGTCTGTATAAAGAAAGCAACAAAATCTTCCTTGTAAGGTTTATTTAATCTACCCACATTTTATACACTGGTCTTCACAATATAATCTATAATATTAATAAATTAATGAAACTATTTCTCTCCAGGTGCAAGACAAATTGCAAAAGGATAATCTTCTGTCATCATTTAGTCACCATACATCATAGCATTCCAGATGTATGACTTTCTTTAGTCAGATGAACTCAAACAGATTTTTAGCAAACAAACAAACATCTCTGTGAGACCATATGCAAGAGGACAGGACCCTCAGCGGTAATCAGTGGATGAATCAATGGTCTTATGAAAAGAAACAATAGGTGTGTGTGAGAAAAATGCTAATATGTTAAACTTCTTAAACTATAAACCATCGCTTCTAGCAAATATGTGTTCACACCTTATGTAAGCATTGTGTAAGTGAGTTGCGAAACTCATGCAAAAAGTGTTGTGGAAGCACTGAGGACTGTCACTTCTGTGCGAGTTTCACAACATGCTCATTTATTTTTCAAAAAATCTCTGTTTGTGTTCCACAGAAGAGAGAAAGTTGTATACATTTGGGATAGCATGAGGGTGAAGTAAATGATAAGAGATTTCTCATTTTTGTGTGGAGTATCCCTCTAATTCATACAGTGGTTCTTCCTATTTTTCATGAGATATTAGTGTAAAGTAATCATCTACAGCATGTATTTGACAAATCTTGTACAAAATAAACATAAAGTTGGGATTTGAGTCCCACAAAGAGAGTTGTAAAACACTATTGCTGTTTGCCCAATTTAAAGCATCTGTCTCCTCTTTTGGCTGTGAGCCGTAGGTGGTATGATCTGCTGACTGTGTTGTGCTGCACAGGTGGACACATATTAAAATAAAAGACTTAATTTTTCAAGCTTTTACGCCTACAAAGAGACGCCTCTAAGGTCTGTTGATGTGAACCATAATTAAAAACCCTCTGGAGTCTCACAAATGGCTCACTACCTCTTCCCTTTCCTGCTTGTTTTGTGTGTTTCCAGAGTTTGACCTGTCTGTGTTGGAGAAGCTCCCAGACCAGCTGCCCTCTGCCCTCCTCTTTAATGAGTTCTCCACCTTCAGGGGAAGCCCAGAGGAGCTGTACGCGAGAGGAGGGATGGTGTTGACCAGTATCAGCTGCAGAGACCTCCTCTCCTCACGGTAGCGGCAACGCATATACCGGGCGAAAGCGGCACGGTAAGTCTTATTGAAAAGCGTGTAGATAAAAGGGTTGACTGCTGAAGATAGATAACCCACCCAAACAAACACATTCATCAGTCCCCCCACCAAATCTTCGTCACACGCCGAACCACACACCACTGCCATCACATTAGTCACGAAAAATGGACACCACATGATCACAAAGAGAAGGAAGACCACGCCAAGCACTTTAGATGCCTTCTGCTCGTTGCTGATGGACTGCATGGAGCGACGGCCAGATCCTCTGGAAGCCCCGTCGCGGCAGAGAGACGAACGCGAGAAGAGACGCTCAGAGGACAGCGAGCCTCGTGGGAGGAGTCCAATAGTGGATGACCATTTTGGCCGCACGATGAGTTGGTCCAGACACAAAGTCGCTTCACTTTGAAGAGTACTGATGGTGAGAATGTAGGTGACTACCATAATGATGAGCGGAATGAAGAACGCCACAAAAGAGCCAATCAGAACGAAATTGTTGTCCGTCAGTTGGCAGCTTTCATTCCGGAAGACTTTGGTGTGATCGTGCAGGCCGAGGACCGGGACAGGCATGGAGATAACTTGGGACAGATGGAGACAAAACGAGAGTGAGAAGATAGCTTGGAGCTAGTTTGGCATACCAGTGCTAATAGATGCCGTCTCAGTTGTTTAGCATTTCAGAATTGAGCTGGAAAGCAATTTCCTCTTGCTTCTAGAACTTACCCACAGAGATGGTCCAAGCTGCTATAATTTTGACACGGGCTCTGGTTAGAGAGTTGGAGCGGCTGTGGTGGATGGGGTTACGGATGGCGATGTATCGGTCCAGAGAGATGGTGCACAGGTGCATGATGGAGGCGGTGGAGAAGAGAACATCCAGGTAGATCCAGATTGGACATAGGGCCCAGGGAAGTGGCCAGGTGTAACCTGAACAAAGATCAAAGAGACAAAAAATTTCACTTTCTGGACAAGCATGTACTTGTATGTTGTTGGTTACAGTCAGAGAATGTTTTAAATATTTATATTTATATATATAGGCTACATTTTAAATACAGTTCTATAATATTAAATATTTCTGGGGAGTCCATGGAGCAATGTAAGCAAGAAAATTGAGTTCACACTGTCAAAACCACATATAAAAAACAGCAATTTTGTAACATTTTTACAGTTTCAAATATATGTTAATACAGTATATTTTTATTTTATTTTATTTATTTGGTTCATTTTAGGTCAAACAGAAAAGTTAAGGCAAATATTGAAATATAATACAAAGAATATAGATTATATACATATCTACATATTAATTCAGATTAGAAAAAAAAGAAAACACCAGTAATGCATAGTTATACATTCAAATACAATATATATAAAGAAAGAAAGAAAGAAAGAAAGATGAAAAACAAAAAAAAATGAAAGAAAAGATACATACATATACATACACATACATACACACATATACACACATGTTATTTAAAAAAAGGGGAAAGTTTAATAAAAATAAACAAAAAAATTAAATTAAGATACAGTTGTCTCCTTAAAATATTCCAGAAATGGGCTCCAGACTTTCAAAAAAAAGTATTGGCATTCATTTTAATTTTTTCCATCTTTAGAGCATATAAAAAGTCAAAACCCCATTGGCGATAAGGAGGAGGAGCTGCTGACTTCCCATTCATAAGAATAAGTCGCCTAGCCAGTAGAGTTGCAAAGGCTACACTGTCAGCCTGTAATGTGTTCAAATTGATAGATTCTGGAAGAATGCCAAACAACACTGTTAAGGGATTGGGGTCTAATTGTAAAGAAAAAATAACAGAAAAGCATCTAAAGACCTTCCTCCAGAAACCAGACAGTTTCGGACAGGACCAGAAAGAATGCAATAACGTGGCTGGTTCAGTTGCACAGTGAGGGCACGTTGGGTCAAAATCAGGGAATATTTTGTTTAATTTAGCTCTAGACCAATGGACTCTAGCACTACCTTAAATTGAATGAGAATGTGTCTAGCATTTATGGATGATGAGTGTATTCGGGCAAGAATTAGATCCCACGCATTCTCCTCAAGCATCAAATTCAATTCCTCTTCCCAGAGCGCCTTCAGTGGGCTCATTGAGGGGGATTGTTTTGTGTCAATTATAGTATAAACTTTAGAAATAACCCCTTTCAAATATGTATGTATATAGGTCTAAAATCTCATCAAGTATATTTTTATTTGGCAAAAAGGGAAAGTTAGAAAACTGCTTACGAATAAAGTTCCGTATCTGAAAGTATCTAAATAAATGGGAGCTGCATGGGTAAGTCAAATTTCTCTCGAAGTTGTGTAAAGGATGCAAAATTGTTAGCTACATATAGCTGACTAACTGTAGCTAAACCATGTTCCCTCCAGATGTTAAAAGCCCCGTCCATCAGAGAGGGTGGAAAAGAAACATTACAAAAAAAACACGGCGCGGTAATACAAGGGTCTTTAAGGTCTAATGCTAAACGGAATTGAGACCAAATCCTTAATGAATGTTTAACTACTGTTTTTTTTTTTATTAAAGTAGTATATTTAAAAGAAACTGGTACACTTTGTAAGGATGTTAAAGCTGTCCAAGAGGCAGCTTCCACCAGTACCCACTGAGACTCCTTGATTATGGAGAGGACTAATGTTGGCACTGAACAGGTCAGAATATTTACGGGTCACCTGAATCCCTAAGTATTTAAAACGATTCCTGATAACCTTGAATTGAAAATCTGAATATGATATCTGAAGCGAAGGGGAGTTCAGTGGGAACAGTTCACTTTTACAGAAATGTAGTTTGTATCCTGAGAAACTACTGTAGATAATGTTAATACGGTATATTTTCAAATGTAATTTATTCCTCTGATGGCAAAGCTGAATTTTCAAGAGCCATTACTCCAGTTTTCAGTGTCACATGATCTTTCAGAAATTATTCCAATAAGTTGATTTGGTGCTCCTATTTTTATCAGTGCTGAAAACAGTGCCGCTTAATATTTTTGAGGAAATCATGATACATTATTGGAGAAAGCTCAAAAGAAAAGTAGCATTCAGTTATTTTAAATTATGTTATTATTATATTAAGTAGTATTAGTAAAAGGAACAGCAGCAAAAACTGTTCTCCACCCTTAAAAACAAAGATTCTTTGTTCATGGTTCCATGCAGAACCTTTAACATCCATGGAACCTTTCCATTGCACAAAAGGTTCTTTAGATAATTGAAATGTTTTTCAGCCCCAAAACAAAAAAAGAAGGTTCTTTTTGGAACTGTTTACTGATTGGTTCTTTGGGGAACCCAAAATTGTTTTATATGGCCATTCATCTCTTTTTGGAGTGTAATACATAATTGTTATTCTGAACTTTCAAATCTTTTCCGTTTTCATTATAATCAATAATAATTATCTTGAATAAAGTGGGTACTAGTAGTCACAGGCAAAACAAATTGTTGTATTTCACAAGCTTCAGCCTTTTATTTTGCTGACTCACAAAGAACAGATATGTTTTCGAAGGCGCCATGTCTCAGTATTTGATTCCTTTCTGAACCCAAGGAATGTGAGATGAGAGAGTAGAAGACTCTCGGGTGCAGATTCAGACAGTAATCATCAGCAGTACCCTCACACTCATTGGTGTGCTTCGAACTGTAAAGTCATACAGTCTCCCAGAATTCTCACAACAGGTTCAGCTAAAATAGAGCGCTGTTTCTTAGTGCCTGGAGCGTTCTAGAACACAACCCTGTTTCACGTAGGCTACATAACTTACTCTTACTCGGTTATATAATAACACTACATCATAGATGTGGGAATAACACGTTTCAGGGAGCAAAAGGTGATACCAGCTGTGGATTAGTTGTGGTCACTCAAAATGAGTTCTGTGTTGCGTGTTTGCATGTTTGATTTAAAAAACAATGCGTTATGCTTTAGGCAGACTTTGTTTCGTCTAGGTTTTCATGGACAGTTCTGATCTCAAAATGACAAACTCCACCAATAAAAGAAGAAGAAAGAAGGAGAATAAATAATTTAGTTCTGCGTTATCGTAAATCTGTCTGTACATCATTTAGTGAAGGCCAGCTGTCATAACACCAACACCACATACATCTGATAGAACCAGGAAGTGGCATGTTTTATTCTCCTTGGTCAAACTATTCAGGACATCAAATAGGAAACATAACAATTTTTGCTGCACAAACACACCAAAGCACAGCATCGTTAATGCATAATTAATTCCTCATCAAAGCGCTGGAAGGAGTAGGAAGAGGGATTTCTCTCCCCATGCGTGAATACAAGCAGGCTAATTTAGAACACACCAGACGGCCCAACACACACTCATTATGAACTGAAATAAATCACCTTCCAGCAAAATGTATGGAGGCCTAATTATTGTTCTAAAGAGAAATGCATCATTTTCCAGAGATACAAATGTTACAACACAAGAAAGTTTGCAGTTTACACCTCTGATCGGGAAGAAATTCACTGGAGGCGTCTGATGAGTGCTGATTCAGTAAAAGAGCTCAAATAAAAATCCTGTGCATGACCCCTGACACAAATTCGTGTCTGGGGTCATGCATCCGTGGCTCGTTGTTAACAACCTCATACAATAACTCAAGAATTATTATCTGTTGTAGTAAACGGCAGGTTCTGATTATGGCAGAAAAAAATTATGACTTGTCCCTCAGTTTGTAAAAACAAAGAAAAATTGTATTTACAGTAAAACACTTACGATGGAAGGCAATGGTTCAAGGCACATGTGCAGGTTTAATCTTCTGTACCAAAAAAAAAAAAAAGTACTATTTGAAATAAAGTTATTGAAATCAGGGGTTTTAAACTTTTTGATGCCAAGAACCCCAAATAAAATTTGTGTAAATTATAAAAAATATATAAAGGCAGTTGTATATATTTTAATATATAAAGACTCATTTACAACATGCGAGAAAAACAGTGTGATATCCTAAATGACAAAATTTTGTTTGAAAAATTAAATAAAAATGTTCTACTTAATTTGACTGCATCTTTTTTACTCACTATTATTATTTATTCATAAAACTATATGGTTTTTGTTTGGTTAAAATAGCCCTGATTAATGTCAACGCAAAATAGGAGTTATAATATGAAGAGTTTATTTGCAAAAACAGATAACTTAATTTTCAAAAATCATGTTTTTTAAGTTATCATGTTTTTATTGTGTTAGTTCGTTGTATTTTTAGTTATTTTTTAACCTAATCAAAATAACCCAACTGCAGTTTGATTGAGATTTATTGGAATGCACAATGAAAAAACATGATTTTTGAGAATTGTTAAAAACGGAGTTATCTGTTTTTGCAAATGAACTCTTCATCATATCAAAACAATATTGTGTTAAATATTTAACTAAAAAAGGTCACACAGAACGTTGACAGCCCTAAAAAACATTCCCCCCTTAGCACCACCTTGGGGGTCACAGGACCCCAGTTTCCTGTTGATGGTTCTCATTGTAAACAATCCTGGTATCCTTGTTTATATCATGCATATGTTACATGGCTTACTGGCTTAACACTGCATATAGTATCACTATATAAAGACTGCATATTAGTATCACTATAGAGGCTTTCGTTTTGCGTAGTTCTAGGAACTCGATTCTAGGAACTAGCCAGTAGGGTCATTCCTCCAAGGGATATGGCCAGAAGCTAACAATAAATTCAATTTTCTACCTATTAGATTGTGTTTTATTGACATTTACACTTACCCAACCCTAAATGTACCCCTTACAAAAATGCAAAAACAGTAATTATTGTTGTACAGTGTGACAAAACATTACACTATATTAATGTGCGCATGCCCAGTTGCTGCAGCTGTATCCCTTCTAGCCTTAACCCCCGACAGCAACGTCTTTATTCACGGCATTTACAAACATCAGCAACCGGTGAAAGGAGGATGCCGTGATCAGAGCTGGTTTTGTTGTGTGTCGTGGGTTTCATGATAACGGAGATGGAATGTAAACGCACAATTTACGTGATTAAAAGAGCATGAAAATCTGACTAAATCTCCGATTTGTACAGTAGTGTTATCATCAAGGCTGAGAAAAGTACACAACCCTGCAGACAACAGGAAAATGCCGTTATCGCGGTTTTCCATGTTCGTGGAGAAAATAATTTTACATGGCTTTTTAAAAATGGTGAGTAGCTGGTGTTCCTAATGCGTTTGGCCAATCAGCACACACTTACGTCACAGATAGTTCCTATAGAACTGTTTTAGACCCTACTCTGAAGTAGGAGCTAATTTAGTTCCCCGAAATAGAGTTCCTAGAGCTGAAACCGTTCCTAAATCCTGCAATGCGAACACAGCAAAAATCGTGAACTTCTGCCAATAGTTCTAGGAACTATGAAAAGGTTCCTTCGGTGCAAAAGCCCCTATTATCAACTATAATGTTCATGTCTTGAGGCTATAAATTCAAAACTATGTGTTTAAACAGCTATTTTGGTGAAATGCCTCACCCCATAGACTTCCATTGTGTATTACTGTAAATTTAATGCATGTATGATGAATACATATGTAAACATAAACAAACTCACCGTAGAGGATTGTCACCATGGCTACTGGCATTACAAGGATACCCAGAAGCATGTCTGTAATTGCTAAAGACCTCAAGAAGTAATTAGTGGCATTCTGTAACTTCCTCTCCAAGCTCACCGCCATGATGACCAGGATGTTACCTGTCACCGTGATGATTATGACCAGAGAGATCAAAAGTGCCACCCAGTTCTTCTGGACATGCTCAGAGATCAAAGGGTCTGACCTGTTTCTGTCTTCACTACCATTGCAATCCATAGAATTATTCAGAGCTGCATTACCCAGAGACACCTTCTGCTCCATGAGCCAGTGTTCGCTGCTTTTGTCTTTTGAAATCTCAGCTGATATCCCGAAGGACCTGAGTTCAGAAGTCGTCCCATTCAGGGCCATTAACAGACAGTTTTTTCAAGTGCAACATCAATTAATTTGTGGAACCCATAGTCCATATGAAGCATTGCACTCCAATTCTGCACAACCCAATACGTTCCAGTTTGAGATTGACAACATGTTCACAGTCACCTTCAAAAGCCTCCTGTTTTCCCAGATCCTGTTGTACACGGATGTTTAGAGCTCCTTGAGCAGATGGATTGTGTTTCAGAATAGAGGAGGCAACTTTACAGCTGCATTTACAATGAGAGAGGAAGAAAGAAAGAGAGCATATGAGAGACTGGAACGCACTGATGTTTCATCGTTGCATCCTCACAGCTGTCCTAGTTTAAACAAAACATCACATAAACACAAAAAACATGCAATCTTATCCATTGCTTCATTCCCCTATCAACGCATATTGCATGCAACTCAAATTTTAAGTCTAGTGGCTTCAGCAGCAAGACTCATTCAACAGTGTAGAACATCAAACTCTGTTTATGTTGTGTTTATATACATTACCGCTTAATCTGGAAGAGTTTTCCTGTTTCCAGTCACTCCGAACACCAGAGCTGGAGAATGAGCCACTGATGATGTATGCCTCTTACATCAACCCAACATGTGGTCCTATTCCATTCATCCTTTCTCTTCTCCTTTCAGCACTTCGTCTCTTATCTCCCTCCCTCGCTCCCTCTCTCCACCGCTCTCCTACTCTCTCTCTCTCTCTCTTTGCAGATAGTTCTCTCCAGCTGTAACTAAAACTAGACACTGTTTGAGCTCCCTCCAGAAAGACTTGCCTCTGAGTGGTCCCTTTGGTGCTTGTCAGCTGCAACAAAGACATATGAACCTTTTTATTCCCACATACATTTACACAGATATTCAAATAAGCACTTCAGGCAGGAAACTGAAGGGGGGTCTGATGGAATGCCCCATTTAACCTTTTAAACTTTTAGTGTAATTCCAGGAAAAACAGGAACTATTACAAATGTAGAAGAATATTTAGAATAAATCAGGTGTTTATGGCTGTGCTAGCCAGGTGGTGTTTTTCACAAGGGGCTATTGAAACAACAGATACAACTGTTTTACAACCATGCAGATGGCAGGTAGACCGTCAAAGGGGTAGTTCACACAAAAATGAAATCATTTACTTTATTTACCCTCATGTTGTGCTAGACTTGTATTTGTCTTTCATAGGTGTAAAAAAAGATGAAAAGGGTTTATGTGAAATTCCATGTTGTTTGGACCTCAGAATTCTTCAAAACACCTACTTCTCTGTGTGTAAATACTGTAAGTAAATACTGACAGAATTATTATTTTTGGGTGAAGTATTTCTTTAAGAGAAATAGTTCCAGAAACATCATTTGTGTTGAAGTAATGATTATACATTTGAATACCGTACATTTAGATTAGCAACTGCCAACTAGCAACAGGATTTGCATTGGATTAAAACTGCACTGATAAAATTTGGCCCTGTTGATTATAATTTAAATAGGTTGATTGATTTATTTTATTGATAATATCAATATTATATTTTAGTAGATGTTTGACCAGTGCCCATTGGTTTTAGAAGGTTCTTAAAGGACTTTTATATTTTTATTTGCTGCCTTTCACATCACACATATGTGACCCTGAACCACAAAACCAGTCTTAAGTGTCAGTTTTTCGAAATTGAGATTTATCTCAATTTATATTTATTAAGCTGAATGATTAAGCTTTCCATGAATGTATGGTTTGTTGGGATCAGACAATATTTGGCTGAGATACAACTATTTCAAAATCTGGAATCTGAGGGTGCAAAAAAATCAGAAGAAAATCGGCTTTAAAGTTGTCCAAATGAAGTTCTTCGCTATGCATATTACTAATCAAAAATGAAGTTATGATATATTTACGCTAAGAAATTTACAAAATATCTTAATGGAACATGATCTTTACTTAATGTCCTAATGATTTTTGGCATAAAAGAAAAATTTATAATTTTGACCCATACAATGTATTTTTGGCTATTGCTACAAATATACCCCAGCAACTTAAGACTGGTTTTGGTGGTCCAGGGTCACATATTTGGGACTGTGCGATGTTGTGGTGCTGTCAGCCAATTAGCACAGTCTAATTTTCCTACAGATGCTTATTGACATGTCATTATGGCTTCGGTGATTGGCTCTAAACTGTAGCTCCTGTGATTAAAGATAGCAGATATTAAATTGTGTACTTCCAGTAAAGTTGCTCCAGTCAACCAACTGCCATTGAGAAAGTTCTGAATATGAAATATATTAAAGACCTGCTTGTGGGGTGAATTTAAGAATAAACTATAATGTGAGACCCTTGAAATAGAGCATTGCAGAAATTCTCATTCCTTTTCTTTCCTATTACATTTTACTCTTGAACCTGCCATTTCAGTTAATAAGGCTAAAAACCATTAAAATCTCATTATTTTCTTTGTCCCATTTACCCTTTTTACCTTTAATAGGAGATTGTGTCATCAATTAAGGAAATATTTATAAAAAGAACACAATGTATGTCATCCTGCGAAAGGTGTTCCACTGATCCTCCTTTCTTCAGGATATGACCTAAAATAATCCAGGTAAATTGATAAATTTCCACAGAAGACCTCTGCCATCACAGGATATTAATAATGCATTATTAATACACATCATGAATGAATATTTAATATTTTCCAAGAATACATCCTCACTTTTATTAAAAATGGGAATAAAATGATATACCTCTTCCTCTAGGCAAAATTGGGTGAGATAGATAGAGGTAGAAATTGGAGAGAGGGTAGAAATAGATACAGAAGGAAAGAAGACTAAAAAGGCAGGAGTGAGAAAAAGGCTGGGTAAACACGGTGTGAGAAAGAAAAGTAACAAAGAGAGACAAACTGAGAGTGAAAAGAGGGAAAGCAGAAAATCCAGACAACATCAGTCCTGCTAATTCTCCAAGGTTTGTGATGAAAAAAGGCAAAGTGAAGGACGGGCCAGAGAGGGTGGCGGGGAGAGCAAACAGATGTACAGTAGCAGAAGGGAAGAGCTCAAACTGTAGAGGACAGAACTCCACCTCGCCTGTCTCCATCCATATAAATGATGGATCGCTCGGCTAGCAGACAGACTGATAGAGCATTCTCTTTCACTCACTCCTCGGTAATGGAAGGAGTGTGTGTGAGCATAAGAAGAAGCTGGATCAAGAATGTGTGTGTGTGTGTGTGTGTGTCAAGAGGCTCCCGGCTGTCCTGTAATTGCTCACCTGGGAGCAGTAGGAGACAAGGAGAGCGAGATGCGGTTCAGTGTCAGACTCTGTTCTGCACACACTGCTGGGATTATGAACCTCATCAGCGTTCCAAAACTCACCAGGCCTGGAGAACATGATACGTTTAACTGTGAGAGGTATGGAAGAAGCACGAAACCAAAGTTGTACTTTACTGTTCAGTGCCCAAACGAAAAAAGTAACAAATTCACAAAAAAACTATTTCCTTTTGAATGTGATCCATTTGAAGCAGAATCATAGACATGTAAAACTGGTGCTTATGTGACTATGGCAAATAAAGGACAAAGCACAAATCATCAGACAAAGGAGAGAGTTTGAAATGATGAGATTATCTGGTAACACTTTACAATAAGGTTTATTAACAAGCCTGGCATATTAAATAATAGTCCAAAACATCTAATTGTTGCCTGGCATATGAAATAATAGTCAGAAAAATCTAATTGTTTGAAATAGAGCAGTTTATTAAATCTTTTTTTAAATGTTCAAAAAGTCCAAACGTTTGCATACTGTCTGTGTGTTTTATGTATCATAACTGACACATCAGGCTTTTATGGCTCATGTAGTTTATGATATTGTGATAATTTGGAGCTCAAACACCTCAATTTTCAGTTTATTAAATATTTTTTAAATATTCAAAGTGTTAAATTTTGCATACTGTATCCGTTTGTGATGTATCATAATTTATACATCAGGCTTTTATGGCTCATACATGATATTGTGAGAATATGGACATCAATACCTCATAAACACCTCAATTTTTTTCAGAGGCCCAAACTGAGTTTAGAATTTAGTGCAGTTGCTTATAGTTACATGGCCAAAAAGTACGATTCCGGTAGCTTTTCATACTTTCTAACAGTATAACAGACTACGTACATAAAATGCAGAAGAACATCAGTTGTCACTTTATATTTTCCAATAATGTCTTTATAAGGTTCCTAAATTCCTCAAAAGTCTGATGTATCATATTTGATATTTACATTTTAACATGATTTTTCGAAATAATTATGTTCAGATAATCAAGTAAACCTAAGTTACGTCAGTCCAGTCAGTGTTCAACATGAAACATTACTAACAATATAAAACATATTCATATATTTTCTTTATAGAAATCAGGACGTTTTTAGAACTACTACTTGATAAAAAAAAAAAAGAAGCTATCGGTCAGATGACAGAATGCATGTAGTATTAATACACATCATGAATGAATATTTAATATTTTCCAAGAATACATCCTTACTTTTATTAAAAATGGGAATAAAATCATTAGAAATTTGCATATTAAATATGAATAATGAACTTTTTTTGACTTACTGACCATTAAAAAAAGTAAAAGGTCATTAGATAAGAAAACGGTGGGGAAAAAGAATGTCCTTTTTTGAAAACCACAATATGATCACAACATTACAGCAGTGAGGACTGTGGCTTTACATACATATTAATGTACACATATTCTGCAGGTGTAACAACATTAAGTATGTTCTAATTCCAAACATTGCTACTACTCATGAATCTCTGCTAACTCCTTTAGTTCCCACAAACAGTGCAATCTAACAAACACATATTTCTCAGGCGATCCCACAGTCGACAAGCCTGCACCAGCTGGGGAGGCTGTTGGCTCTCATTTATCTGATAAATACTTCATTGCAACAATTAGCACACCCCATGTGTACTCAGATACAAGCCCTCAATCACATTAAAATCTGTTTGAATTATATTAGCGGCTTGCGCAGTTATAACGAAGATGTTTTGTACTACATGTGGTAATGGTACGTCTCAAAATGGAATCATAAATATACACATACACAAACAAAATTATGGCAATGCATAATTATGGCAATTATGTCAAAACATTTATGCATTTAGCAGATGCTATTATCCAAAGCAACTTTAGAAAGAACACTGCAGGAATACAGCAATTTGTCAAAGAGACAATAATATTGGTAATATACAATGCCAGGTTTGTAAGACACCAAGTCTAAAATCTAAATCTAAAAATGTAGAAATGCTGAAAGTTTTCTGTTGGGGTAGGTTTAAGGGTTGGGTTTGGGTAAGGGGAAAGAAAATACAGTTTGTACAGTATAAAAACCATTATGCCTATATAATGTCTCCACAAAAATGGAAACCCACCATGTGTGTGTGTAAGTGCATTGGTTTAGAGTTGTGGAGTGGTTAAGTGAGCGTATACTTGTAGAAGTGACTTAAGGTAGGGAGGTGCTGCTCCAGTAGCAGTCCTGCAAATCCAGCATCACAACCTTAAATTTGATTCTGGCCTTAAATGGGAGCCAGTGGAGTGAGATCAGGATGAATGTGATGTGGGTTCTCTTTGGCCGATTGAAGACCAGATGTGCTGCTGCATTCTGGATCATCTGCTGAGTCTTAGTGGCGCTGGCTGGAAGGCCTGCCAGTAGAATATTGCAATACTCCTGTCTGGAAATGACAAAAGCTTAGACGAGGAGCTGCACCGCATACTCTAACAGAAAGAGTCTGATTTTCTTGATGTTGTAAAGTGTGAATCTACACAACCGGGTAATTTAAATGTGGGTGGAAATGCTCAGATGGTCGTCAAACATTACCCCCAGGTTCCTTGCTGTCGTGGTTGTCTCCGTCTGCAAAGTTGAGCTGTAGATGATGCTTCTTCATATAAACCAGTGCATCCCAACCCTTTTCCTAGGAGGCACACCAATACTACAGATTTTCAAACTCTTCGTAATCAAACACACGAGATTCAACTAATCTGGGGTGTGTTTCCCAAAAGCATCGTTAGCCAACTGTGGTTGCAAGTTCAGTTGAACTCTGTTGGTAATGACAGAACTTTTGACTAGTTGCTTTTGGGAAACGCACTCCAGCTTGTTAGTAGAGACTCTAAAACCTGAAATAGATGGGTCACGTAAGGGAGACATCCGAAATGTGTACTGTTGAAGTGCCTACAGGAACAGGGTTGGGAAACATTGATCTAAGCATAGATGTTTGAAAGGCTGGCAGAGATATGGGTTCATACAGTTGCCCCTGTTGAAAAAAAAACAGCATCTGCTGGTTAGTTATGTTTTGAAGCATGGCAGCTGGATTGAGCTGGTTTAAGCTGGTCCTCAGCTGGTTATGAGCTGGTTTAAGATGGCTCATGACCAACTAAGGACCTGCTTAAACCAGTTCAAACCAGCTGCCATGCTTCAAATGCCTAACCAGCATATGCTGTTTTTTTTTCAAACAGGACTATCATCAGGTTGAGATGAAAGAGCTGCAAATCATCTGCACAGAAGTAGTAGGAGAAGCCATGTGCCTTTGATTGTGTGCCCAGTGAAGTTCTTTAAGTGAAGAACAGTAGAGGACTGAGCACTGAACCTTGAGGCACCCCACCTTAGAGCACAGCACAAGAGCCTATCTGCAATATCTGCTGACTCCTACCAACTTTCTAAAGTTATTAAATGAGCAGAAAAGATTTGGATTTAAAATTAAATTAAAAAATTCAGAATCATACCTAAAAGGGAAATCTTTATTAGGGGCTTAAACAGGACTTATATGTATGGAATATTATCATCAAAAAAGGATAACTTGAAGGCTGTGTCTGTAATGCCTTTTATCACATTTACTCACTCTCATGACATTTAACATTTCATTTTGGGATAAAAGGGTTCTTTAGGGTTCTCTATTGTATTATGAATTGAACAGTTATTTAAAAATGCTTCTTTATTATACTGTATTGTTTATCTTTTTGCATATATGGAGAGATATAAACACCATATACATACAGTATGTTGTATCACAATGTGTGAAAGATGGGCTGCCCTTTTTAAAATGCACCATATGGTGAATCAGATGGAGTTATTAGGAAAGTCAAAAGAGGAGAAAACGAAATACAGATAAAAATAATTGACACCCCTGGTTGAATAATGTGTGAGAGTGTTGGGTTGGAAAGGGGGCTGAAATCTACAGTTACCAAGGCAACGGAGTGTCAGTTCTGTTGCCACAAACTGATGAATGAGTTTGTTGAAGACTCATGTCACCCTGTTTGATTCTTTTACACCCATATCAGTAGCATCTCTCTATCGCAACCTTGGAAAATTGATAATTGAGCACCACCTTTAAAGCACAATGTACAACCAGCTGTCATCTGAGCGTATAACAAAAGCAGACATTTTTAAACAACAACATTCTCTACAAACGATTCCACCCCTGTGTGTTTTCAAAGATGGGACTTTCACAAGACAGTCTTTTAGCATTAAATCCCTCAGGCAACAGCGGCTCCATGCTAACAGTTACACATTGTATCTTTAATAGCGTGAAAGCAGCATGACTGATGTGGCATGTCTCATTTAGCAACTGACAAACTCAGAGCACAGAGAGAAAAACACACGGCACATGTGTGGTGGGTGAGTCTCCAGGGACCACCTGACACATCGCTCCATAACAGCAGGTGAGGTGGGAGGGGTGCGGAGACATCCTCAACTTCACCCCTCTCACCTCTCTCAGCAAAAGATTTATGAACCCCTGTCAGAGCCGCACAACTAATGAGAGAGAAGATGGGCGAGAGAGGGAGGGAGGGATAGAGGAATGAATGGATTGAGAAAGGCTATAGGGAATATGATGAGAATAACTAATAAAGGGATATAACTTCGGAGAGAGTTCTACTCTAAAGGCTCAATTTGAGGCTTTTGGTCAGGGTGATTTTTAAGGATTGGGGTGCAAGTGAAGTGAGAGATCTACATTCATCTGTTCCTCCATTTTTAAACCATTCAATACCCTTTGTAGGGCCCTGTTTTTTTTTTTTTTTTTTCATTTTTCCCAAAATCCATTTTTTATATTTTGCCAGCTTCTGTGTTGACTTTTGTTCAGAATTTGGTTTTAATGGTTTAATTAAAATTTAATCAAATTAATTAATAAAACTTAAAAATTCATAAAAAATTCATAGTCTGTTTAAATGTATCTAGATTCTGTTTTCTGTTTTAATATATTTTTACATCAAAAACAGTCAATCAAATGAATGCATAAAACTTTAATCTTTTAAAATGTAATCAAATGAAATTTGAACAATTCCTTTCATTTGTTTCGTAAACCAATTTCGTGCTAATTTTTGCTTTTTGAATTAAAGCATTGACAAACAATTGTGATATTCCTTAAAATAATATTTTAATGAACTCTATAATTATCATTATTCTTACTATTACTTTGAGAAGTACATTCTCGTTTACAATAGTGAGCTAACGCACCACATACTAGTTAGGCCTGCATAATTTCCATCATAATTTCTTAAAGGTAAACCAAAGACTTTTGAGTTTTGTGTGTGAATTTTAACAATAGTTAGTTTTCTGAAATGAAATGATGATATGCTGGTGAAGTGAGTCTCAGAGCAGCTCTTGACATGAAGTTCATGATGAGCATTGTCCTCATATAGTGAGAAGGCAGAGACTGAAAACACCAAGAGCGCATGTATGTGTAGACAAAACTCCACTGCTATTTCACAAAGAAGACTTCATATTCCAAGCAGTCAAATACTTAGTCCATATCACAGTTTGATTAAGTGTACATCAAAACCATACTTTTGATTAATTTATCCAAATTTTGCCCAATTCCATTAGACAGTAAATTCTAATTTAATTAATGGGTTCCGCAATTCAGTCTGTGCTTTCCGTATCGTGTGAATCATAGGGCCCTATTTTTATCACTGAAATTCACAGGGCAATGGCATGAATGATACATTCTGATATTATAAGAATTGTTGAAATCCACAAATTGCTTTCTGAAAAGTTCTCACAGACAAATGCAAATCTCCAATATAAAATGTTCCAGGATGTCATTTCTACTTAGTTCCAGTGAGTTCACAGGCAAAGCCCTGAAGAAGTTCTACTCCAAAAGCTGAGCATAATTTCAGCCTCAGGGGCGCATCAACCTCAGCGCTGTGAGAAAAAATTCAGAAGCCCCACTCCACCAAAAATAAACAGGTAAATATGAACAAGCCTGGGGCATGGTGGGAAATTATGCAAATTTCATTTCCACTGAGGTGAATCTTGACTTGAGCTTTACCGATCGTGGAAGTAAAAATAACACAGTAGCGACTGGCTGTCAACAGAGATATATATCTCCAAACAGCTGAGAAGTGTATTTTAGTCAAGTACTGACTAAAATTTGGTGATGGAAATGGTTTGGTAATGGGAGTTACAACTGGTGAGGAGCTACATACTTTTGGCAACCATTTGCTGCAAATTTGCCAAAAAACAACCACAAGTTTTCCACAAATGAACAGGCATATTTGGCATATTTTGCACATTTGAAGTGAGCTTCTAAAGTATTTTCAAAAAGAGCAGCTGTGTATGCTGAAACATCACCAATTAAATCATTTTCTTAACAACTAGTGAATGTGTGAAACAGTCAGATGACCAGACAGCTCTGTTGATCCTTATTACATTACTTAGATTTACTTGAAACATCTCAAATTTAAATGGTAATTGTAAGATTTTATATATTTATCCAAAAGAATCAACTTTAAAATAGTATAATTTTAGTCTAATAATGAATGTCAGTAAAAAATATCTTTAAAATCCTTAAACAAGACATTAAGACTTATATTCAGAGAATATATCTTGTTTGTTTTAAATATTTATTTGTCAGTGGAATATGTAAAAAAAAGAAAAAATAAACTTCCAAGATACATTTGAGATGTTTTTTGCTTTAAGATGTTTATTGCTTAAGTAAAATTAAAGTAGATTTAACTGCATTAAATCTAATGCAGTTTAATGAGGTTTATGCTTTTAAATATTTACCACTGTAAGGTTAGATGCTTCCTCATTTACAAAGACAAAATGTTAACTGTAGGATTGGTAGGATCTAAACAACCCAACTCCTGGAAGACCAAGTCCTGCAGTTTAGCTCCAACTCTGCCCCAACGCATAAAGTTTGCAAACAGGCCTAAAAGCCTTCATTAGCTGAAACTAAACTCTGCAGGGCTGTAGCCCACCAGGAACTATTTTGCACCCTTGATCTAAACCAGTGGTTTTCAAACCAGCCCTGTGAGCAACCCAACACTGCACATTTTCTGTGTCTCCCTCATCTATCACACCTGATTCAACTTTAGTAGAGACAGCAAGACCTGAAATGGGTGTCAGATATGAGAGACCTATGTGCAGTGTTGAGGGTGCTCGCAGGACTGGTTTGAAAACCACTGATCTAAACCATCTTAATGCCTGTTCCTGAATACCAATGTTATTCTGTATTCTATCTAACATTATATCATGATCTATGATGTCAAACACTGCACTAAAATCGATCTAACCACTGAAATGCAACCTTAGTCAGGTGCTAGAAGCAAGTCATTTGTAATTTTATCAAGTGCAGTATTGGACATTTTAGACACGAATCTAATATTTGAAACATAAATCATATATCACATACCTTCAGGAGGTCCTGCACCAGCTGGGCATCTGCCATTGAGATGAACAGGAACACTACTGGATGGTTGAGGTATTACAGACCTCAAACTGTGAGCTGCCACATTCAGAGCACTTTCCTTTATAGAAAAGTTGAATTCTCACTACAGGACCCACTCTAACATGAAAGACGATTCAAGGGAGTTACTTTGCCAAAGTAGTACACGTTCTACATTTCAAAAATAGACAGTGACAGAGCCTTTGAGCGGAATCAAACATCATCCTCTGAGACGCTTCAGTATTTTTATTGTTTTCTGCAGCCGCTGCACCGGTGGCTCCATGTCAGACTGAGAGAGAACACCAATAACACACATATTCCCTGTGAGTGCTTGTGCGTTTACTTAAAAAGGGAAATGGTGCATTTCTCTTCAGGAGAACAGAGAAGACATCCTGCAGCGACACACACTGCCGCCAGAAAACAGAAGGAAGGGAGGGAGGGATGAAGAAAGAGGGGGTGGGATTTTCTTTTAATGATACTGTGTGAATATATGTGGCAAAAGATAGGACCAGTGTGTCCGAGACATTCTTTATCCAAAGAGTTGGATCTCCAAGTACATTTCAACAGTATAAATACAGTCCCACGTAAATACATCTTCCACTTAAGAAATCAAACAAACAATAACATTGACGAAACAAACAACAGTAGGCAGTAACACTGACCCGATCTAAACCAATGGAACCAAAAAACCCAACAGTATGTCAGTGGATTGGTTTGATGGGCTCTGCAATGGGTGAGGTTGATTTGCATGAAATGAAAGATGCACCATGCAGATACACATGTGCTTTTACAATATGAAAGCACTGATGATACAGAAGGAACGGGGAACCACAAAGAGACACAAACGAGAGAAGCTTGACCAGGACACGAGGTTGTGGAGAAATCTACTGGAGGTCTGAAACTAGACGAGCTCAAGTGGCTTAGTTTTAGTTCATATGAATAGTGATGTGGCTTGTAGGTTTGCTCTGTTAGATGGGCAGCTGGAACTTGACATCAACCTGGGCCTCTTTTGCCAGCGATACAATTTCAGAAAGCTTTACAACCTAGAGAAAAAGATCGAGAAAGGTATGGTAAATGTTTCAAAGTTGACCTTTAATTATGATCATCTTAATTATAACACAGTGTCCTAAATTTTAATAGTAAAATACAAAAAAAGTGATTTGATTGTAAAAAAAAAAAAAAAAAAAAGCTCTACATAATGGTGCATAAAAAAAACTCATTATGTTCTGCTTGGCTGTCGTGATCATACAGTGGTTCCGCATTCAGTATGGAATGATGAATAGCTTGTAGCTGGAAATCTGGTTTGTATAGTCATTATATAATAATGAGATTTGCTTTGATTCTATTTGACGATAACATTTTCTTTCATTTTTCCTTTTGTACACGTTCCCCTTTTTAATTAACATGTTACTAATATTCCCATTAGTTATTGGATTAGGTAGCATGAATTAACAATGAACAGCATTTATTAATCTACATGAGTTTATTCATAATTTATTTGTTTGATTTGTTTATTCATAATACATTAACACCATTTATAATTTATACTTGAAAGATGTATTATGTATTTTTTATTTATAACTTGAAATATTAATATAATGTAGAAATTAATATTATCCAATATTAATAAAAGCTGTAAAAGTAGGTTTCATTGTTAGTTCATGAAATTAACTACTATTAATGAACCTTGTTGTGAAGTGCTGTAAAACCATTTTTCTTATGTTAATTTTTATTCTTTATTATCCAAAAAAAAAATTGAAACATTAATGGCAGGTAAAGTTATGGGAAGATTTGTCCTGTCTCTCAAGAAAGTGATACGAGTTTGGAACAAAACTAAACGATGACAGATTTTTCATTTTTGGGAGAACTCCTTTAAAACTTCATATTTCTTTGGACTACCGATTTGATTCCTGAACCATGATGGGCAGATTCATCTCTCCATTCCACCCCATGTCAGTTTCAATTTGCCCATATGATGCATAAATAAGAGAAACGCACCATTTTGGCCGCCTCGTCCAGATCATCACAGGCCAGGATCTTCAGAGGGCTGGCAGCGATCAGAGCCTTGGCATCGTCCACTCTTGTTCCTGGAGATCAGACAAGTGTGATGAGAGTGAGATGAAGGACAGAAAACATGAGGCACCTGCACAAATATCCCTTTCCAGACACCTTTTTTCTTTCTGTCACCCTTCTGTCAATGTTTCCTCTCTCCGTTTCAGACATTCCAAGTCTTCTTGGGGGATTTGTGCTACCTTTTATTGATATAGGTAGTACAGTGTTCTCAGTTTTTGACTAATGAATTTCCAGGACATTTCTAGTAGTCTGCACTTACTGGATGAGGGTTTTCAATAATTCATCAAATTCAGTTTTCTTCTCTAAATAATTCTAAGAAGCATTCTGACCAATCTGTGAACCGGTTAATAAAAAAAAAGAAAGAAACTGAAACAATTTCAATATCAAAATGGCTAGGAAGTTGCAAGCAAGTTGTACTTAATACAATAGCAACATCTAACCGATGACATGATTTTAAAATAGGATGTAACTAGGAAAATCTATATTTACTATAATAATTGTATTTAATGAATATCCTCTGATAAGCCTTTGTGTCCTGTTCATGTGAATTTCTAAGGAAACCTGAAGTGCTTGTTCTTATGGGTATAACTGATAATATGATTCAATTTTTCAGATCAGCACCCTTTTAAATAAAGTATGGGAACTGAAAATATTTTTAATGGGTTTCAAACCGTCCCTTCGCCTCTCCATTAATCAAAGTCACCCGCACCATCAATCATAATCATAGTATTAAGTTCGGTCTCTCTCACCTTGTAACCGCACTACAATGGGGATTTTCAGTTCTAAGTCAGTGACAGCCATGATAATGCCCTGTGCAATGACATCACACCGCATGATGCCACCAAAGATGTTCACCAAAATAGCTTGGACCTGTTACAGAGAACACAGAAAAACATTGAATACTTTCTGGCATAAGAGGTGCGATAAAAGAGCAGCAATAAGAACATAATCCAATGTAATTCCCTTGTTCATGACATTACCTTTTTATCAGAGGTGATGAGCTTGAAGGCCTCTGTCACCTGTTGTGCAGTGGCTCCGCCTCCAACATCCAGGAAGTTAGCAGGTGTTCCACCATGTAGTTTAATGATGTCCATGGTGGCCATAGCGAGTCCAGCCCCATTGACTAATCACAGGTGACATCACATGTATAAATTTACACTTACACATATTCAAATTAGTGCAAATGGTACAAAATGCATAAACACAGAAAGTTTCCTGAAAGTGCACAAATGTAATATATAAATATCTTTAGTTCTAATTCTTTATTTAGAAATGTTAAAATGTAAAAAATGCTATATGCGAGTTTAATTTTTGAATCGTCCACTCAATGCTGTGATAATGTTTCTCTAATGGATGGTTGTGGGTTTTTGTACTGACCCAGACAGCCAATAGTGCCATCTAGGCCGATGTAGTTGAGGTCTGCTGTGGCTGCCTGTCTGTCTCTGGCGTCCTCCTGGCTCCAGTCTCGCATGTCGAACACTTTCTTCTGTCTATAGGCAGCGTTTGAGTCAAAATTGATCTTAGCGTCCATACACATCACTGGAAAGCACAGAAGAAAACATCTATGAATGCACAAAACTATGGCACAGCTACGGAGTAAGTATTATAGTGATGGGTAGGGCTGCACAGCATTTGATAAACTGACATTGCATTGTTTTTCGGCAATATATATTGCAATATGAAAAAAAATCATGAAATTTCCACCAGATGCCTTGAACAGGTCTATTTATAGCTAATAATCATTCCAGAATGATTGGGGAGATTCTGTAGGGGAGAGCAAATTATAAGAATAATTAAAACAAAAACAAAAAAAGCTGAAAATGACTTTATTTAGTGTGAACCATCAATTTGGGGAAAATATTGAAAAATCTGGATGTTCATACTCGGGTTTACTCTTTACAAGAACTAACTTAAACCTCTTTCAGTAACCATAAAGTGAACAGGTTATTATTATTTTTTTTAAATCTCTTTCCTCTCAAGATTTCATAGGCCACATTCCCACAGTTTTTGACCCATTCAACACGACATAATGTTTATTAAATAAAAATATCCAACAAATTAAGAAATATATATTGTAATAATACTATTGTACTGTATTGTAAAATGATAATATCAAGTGCTTAAAGAAATAATACTGTAAAATTACTAATATTACTAATAATATTTACATCTTGATTTCTTACTTTTCAAGCTTGTCAAGATTTGAATTTGGCAGGTGTCAGCAAATTAATAGACTATGTATTTCAGAGCGAAGACCGGCACTGTGTTCATTTACACTTGCGCAGCTCATAACACTGTTAAAGCATCTCAGAGCAGCTCAATCCACACAAAATGAACTAACATACTCTGATATGCTGAAACAAACACCAGATCATGAGCTGCACAAAAGTAAATGAACACAGTGCCACATTTAACTCTAAAACCCACAGCACAAATCATTATTTGATTTAATTGCCTAATCGCAAAATTTATCGTGCAACCCTAGAAGTGGGTGGGGTTGTTTAATGTGCACATAATGTATATAAAGTGTAAGGAGTCTGGTTTAGGGTACCAATGCCAGATGCATCCTCCACCATTGGGTTGATCTCCAACATAGATGCATCATACTTGATGAACACATCATAAAGTTTCAACATGTTTTCTGCAGCTTCATTGATCAATGCAGGGGGGAAACCCATCTTCTCTGCCACCTGAGAAAGAGAGAGAAAAAAAGAAGAATAAAAGCATTTTTCATGCAGGGGTCAGTGTGAGAACTGTCTATATAATACTCTGCACCTCACCTTAATAGCCTGATCCATCTTTATTCCCTGCATGATATCAATAGGCTCTTTCACAATAGCATCAGGATTCTCTGCAGCCACATCCTCAATGTTCACACCCCCCTGAGAACTGCCAATCAGCACAGGGCCCTGTAGGGGGTGGAGTAGAACCCATATCATTTTAAGGGCAGGTGAAACCAGTAAAGTGCTGACATTTCAGGTCACGACACAGTAAAAGTACTCTAAGTACCTCTACTGGCCATTCTGCTTATTGCAGCACATAAACTGGTGATGTCATTTTTGAACGCTTGTAAAAAGACTTTGTACTTGAATGAACACATATGCAAAGCAGTTTCATAGATAAACCATGTAGTAACGGCCTAGTCCGTGACTTCTCACCTGGAAGGACCTCTCCATGGTGATGGCAAAATAATACTCTCTGCGTGGGTATCTGCGCTCGCAGATAAACACCTGGTTACAGATCCGCCCTGCCTCTCCTGTCTGCTTAGTGAACAGCTTCTTGCCAATCATCTTAGAGGAGATATCTCTCGCTTCCTCTGGCCTGCAGACACAAAGCGAGTGAGAAGACAAGAGGAAATTGGAAAAGTAATAAAGTGATGAACAATAATGTAGGCACAAACACTCACGAGTAAACGATTCTGACACCGCCTTTCAATCCTCCCTCAAAAGTGCCTTTGCCTCGACCACCCGCCAACACTTGGGCTTTCACCACCAGGTCTTTAGAGCCTGAAAAAAAGAGAAAGAACAAACAAGAAAGAGAAAAACCTTGAATAATGCCAACCAAACAGTCACAGAAGTACACAAAACACATGGCCTTGCTCAAACAAACAAATACCACTTAAATTGACAGAGATGAAAAATTCACTACAGAGCTGCTGCATCCTCAACCAGTGAGTCACACTGTAATTAGCTACAATCTCTAAACCTGCACAGACCTGCTGTACAGACACACAGAACAGGATTACGGAAGGCTGGACCTGATAGTTAAGATAAATGTAATGCCACATAACAGACCAGGAAGGATTAAATAGTTTTGATTCACTTGGATTTAAACTGCATAACCAGTTGAAAACAACAGACATATGACGCCAATAAAAAATGATTTAGGAAGGCATGGCATCAAAAACTCAATTCCGCCTGTTTAGTAAAAACAATAAAATGAAGTTTTATACCATTTCGACTGGGAGTTGTAACTTTACAAGCTAGCTTTTCAATAAACAGTCAGAACTACACATTTTTTTAATATAAAATTCTCATTATTTACTCACCCTCATTTTGTTCCTAATAGCTTGAATTTGACTGTTCTTCACTACACTACTGTTCAAGTTTGAGGCAGTTTTTTTTAAACAAGTTAATATTCTGCATGAATGCATTACGTTTGGGGACATTTCTTAAATTTGAATAAAATGAAAACTAAAAGACTTTCAAATCACATGAGCCAATATTTTATTCACAATAGAACATAGATAACAAATGTTTAAACGGATAAATTTTACACTTTTATCCACTAAATGAGCTCATATCAAATTTGATGCCTGCTACATGTCTCAAAAAAGTTGGCACGGGGGCAACAAAGGGCTGAAAAATAAAGACATTTTGAAAAGATTCAGCTGGGAGAACATCAGCGACTAATTAAGTTAATTGACATCAGGTCTGTAACATAAAAGGGACGTCTTAGAGAGGCAGAGTCTCTCAGAAGTAAAGATGGGTAGTGGCTCTCCAATCTGTGAAAGAGTGCGTAAAAAGATTGTGGAATACTTTAGAAACAACAATCCTCAATGTCAAATTGGAAAGGCTTTGCAAATCTCATCATCTACAGTGCATAACATCAAAAGATTCAGAAAAACTGGAGAAATCTCTGTGTGTAAGGGACAAGGCTGAAGACCTTTGTTGGATGCACGTGGTCTTCGGGCCCTCAGACAACACTGCATCACTCATCGGCATGATTCTGTCATTGACATTACTAAATGGGCCCAGGAATACATCCAGAAACCACTGTCGGTAAACACAATCCGCCATGGCATCTGCAGATGTCAAGTAAATCTCTATCATGCAAAAAGGAAGCCATATGTGAACATGCTCCAGAAGCACCGTCGTGTCCTGTGGGCCAAGGCTCATTTAAAATTGACTGTTTCAAAGTGGAAAAGTGTTCTATGGTCAGACAAGTCCAAATTTGACATTCTTGTAGGAAATCACGGATGCCGTGTCCTCCGGGCTAAAGAGGAGGGAGACCTTCCAGCGTGTTATCAGCATTCAGTTCAAAAGCCAGCATCTCTGATGGTATGGGGGTGCATAAGTGCATACGGTATGGGCAGCTTGCATGTTTTGGAAGGCACTATGAATGCTGAAAGGTATATAAAGGTTTTAGAGCAACATATGCTCCCCTCCAGATGACATGTATTTCAGCAGGACAATGCGAAACCACATACTGCAGCTTTTACAACAGCATGGCTTCATAGTAGAAGAGTCTGGGTGCTGAATTGGCCTGTCTGCAGTACAGATCTTTCACCAATAGAGAACATCTGGCGTATCATTAAACAAAAAAATACATCAAAGATGACCGCAAACTCTTCAGCAGCTGGAAACCAATATCAGGCAAGAATGGGACTAAATTCCAACACCAAAACTCCAGAAACTCATAACCTCAATCCCCAGACATCTTCAAACTGTTTTGAAAAGGAGAGGAGATGCTACACCATGGTAAACATGCCCCCGTCCCAACTATTTTGAGACCTGTAGCAGGCACCAAATTTGAAATAAGCTCATTTTGTGCATAAAATTGTAAAATTTCTCAGTTTAAACACTTGTATGGCCCTATGATTTCCGCGATGCAGAAAACGCGGACGGAATCGCGGAATCCAGTTATAAAAACGGAATTTACAGTTTAACGCGGAATGTCACGGAATTTGTGAAAGATTGGATGAATTCATCAAAAGTAGGTCATTACACTTAAATCAAATCGCGATATGGACTAGTATCTTTAAATATTAAGCCCCAAAGGTCTTTTCAAATATGAATCCTGTTTTGTTTACTAACGTTACATACACAGCGCACGTGGCGCTCGCGGTGATTTCAGCGTCTGCCGTCTCAATGAGGACATAAATACATGAACAACATCTCCAGAACTGATCTGAGAGTCACTTCACAACAATTTTACCATTTCATTTCAGTAAAACTAGCGTCATATTATATACACACAGAACTTTAAAGGTATTCACGGCAACCCGTCAAAATAAAAGTTTGGTTTAACAAATTAAAGACATTGTGCCAGAAATAGGCTATATTACTATTATTTAGTAGAATGTGCGTAATAGGCTACTACTACTACTGTTGAAAAATAATAAAACTTTATTTTTTGGAGAAATAATCACAAAATATATAAATTTTAATAGTAAATCCCCTTTATTTGCCAAAAATGTAAATGTTTAATTTTCATTAATTAAAATATAAATTAAATCAATGTTTTGATGCTTCATCTGATAACCAGTACAATTTAAATACAGAATTTCTGAGGGGAAAAAAAAAACATTTCATAAAACTACTGTAAGAATAAATAATACATTTTATATGCAATCAAATAATTAGAAATGCTAAAACACAGAATTTGGTAACAATAAAACGTAAGGTGAGAAAAAAATAAAACATTTCATATGGCCCTAAACATGTCATTTTTGTTACACTTTTAAAAAGTTAATGTTAAGTTGTAAAAGTTTCATGATTTTAATTAGGCATGCTTTTTGATGAATAAAATTTAATTTGACCATTAAAAAGCAGTCCAGAAAAATTAAAAACTTAAATTTAGAAAAAAATAAAACAGAATTTGGGAAAAAATAAAACGGATTTCATAGGGCCCAACCACGTTCTATTGTGAATAAAATAGTGGGTCATGTGATTTGAAAGTCTTTTAGTTTTCATTTTACTCAAATTTCAAAAAACGTCCTACCATTTCCGTAATTCGAGTTGTACATTTATCAAATGTGACTGCAAAGATGTTACAAAAGATTTCTATGCAAAAAAATGCTGTTCTATTGAACTTTCTATTCATCAAAAAATCCTAAAAATGTAACACGGTTGCCACAAAAATATTAAACAGCACAACAATTTTAAACATTGGCAATAAAGCCACAGCCATATCACCCTGCAGCCCAAGACCGGTTGCCCACTGAAGCTAAGCAGGGTTGAGCCTGGTCAGTACCTGGATGGGAGACCTCCGGTGAAAACTAGGTTGCTGTTGGAAGAGGTGTTAGTGAGGCCAGCAGGGGGTGCTCACCCTGCGGTCTGTGTGGGTCCTAATGCCCCGGTATAGTGACGGGGACACTATACTGTCAAAAAGCACCGTCTTTCGGATGAGACGTTAAACCGAGGTCCTGACTCTCTGTGGTCATTAAAAATCCCATGGCACTTCTCGTAAAGAGTAGGGGTGTAACCCCGGTGTCCTGGCCAAATTCCCTCTACTGGCCCTTGTCTATCATGGCCTCCTAATAATCCCCATCCACTTGATTGGCTCTATGACTCTCTCTCCTCTCCACCTGTAGCTGGTGTGTGGTGAGCGCACTGGCGCCGTTGTCCTGTGGCTGCCGTCGCATCATCCAAGTGGATGCTGCACACTGGTGGTGGTTGAGGAGAGACCCCCCCACATGATTGTAAAGCGCTTTGGGTGTACAGCAATACACAATAAAAGCGCTATATAAATGCATCATTCAATTCAATTCAATTCATTCAATTCAATAATAAGATGTTCCACAGAACATCTGTCACAGGAGGTTTAGGCATCAAGAGGGTGAGTAAAAACTGACAGAATTTTCAGCTTTGGGCAACTAACCCTTTTAAAGTTGTACCAAGTTGGAGCACTGAAAAAGGGAAGTGCCCCACAGAACGCCATTAAAACGCTGATTTAACATTGTGAAACTATAGATATTTGTCCATGTTGCAATTTTGCAAATAAAACACTCCCACTTTTTGCATTTACCAGAAATGAAATGCACAGCAAATGAAAGGCTATTCATGTGGAAACAGTAAGTAAAATGCAATTTTATTCAGAACTGCCACACGATTCAAACTAACGAGTCACTTAAGCCCATTCTGTACTGTGCATGTTTCTCAGTCTAAAGCTAGTCCCGCCATGCTTGTGACACCCTACCCTCCTTTATTCCAGCTAACAGCACTGCCTGTCCATCACGGGTCTGTGAAGGTGCTTCCTATATGCTGATAGTTAGATTAAAGTTTAGGCCAGCCACATTCTCCAGAGGTGGTGCAAAACTATGTTTAGACTGCAGCGTGTGTGAGAACAGCACAACAGCTGAAACACAAACACACAGTGAATTCAAGACCCTAAAATAGGGTAATCTGGCAGTCCTGTTCAAAACACTGTAATATGACCTGCGTAATAGCATGGCATACCGTAAAATGCATATACACTGTATTGAAATACTACTCAAGATCATTCCAATGTGAAAAATATGTTAAACAGTGGAAAATACAAATGAGTCGGTGTGCATATGTTATGGAACAGTTATGCAGCATGCATCCCTTTGAGAATAAATATTGTCGACTTTCCTCAATTAGTTCCCAGCATATGTTCATGTGTTCTTACCGATCTGCTTGGCAACAACATAAGCCTCATCAGGCGTGCTGGCTACCAAACCGGCAGGCACAGAGATGCCCGCTTCCTTCAGCAGCCCGATGCTCATGTATTCATGCAGGGAGAGGTTCCTCTGCTGCTGCACTGACAGCATTGGAGACGGCTGGTTGCCATGATTACCAAATAAGCCCAATGTCCCACCAAGCACCTGGTAATTTTAAGTTAAGAGAGAAAATACTGATTAAATCCAACACAAATAAATTCTGGCAAACGAGACAATACGGTTGCTACAAAGCCATGGTCATATTTACATTGCAAACACTAACTTTTGTAGATTGCCAAATGGAATCCACAAACAGAAACAAGAACAAGCAAAGTCTCAGTTTTACAAGGAGAAGGATTTTCCCTGTCCCTTGCTCAATAGATTAATACTTAACTGACTTTAGTCAAATCTTTCAGTTATATGTGGGATATCAGAATATGTGGAATCATAACATCTATTGAAAGAGACTATCTGCACCAGCAATATAAGATGATTAGCTGATGAATTAATGACTGATTAATATTTTGCTGTAATCCAAAGTGACATACAGTACACTCATTATAGGAACAGTCCTTTACGGAGCAACTTGGGTGTCTTACTCAAGGTTACAACCTTCTAATGACCAAACATAAGACATTTATGATATGAAATGTATGATTCAGGAAGGTTTACAGTAAAGGATAGTATAATTTTGTTCATTACAACAGACATATTTGCAGATCTGAGTGGTTTAAGAGTTAACTTTATTAAAGTTGAATAGAAACACTGAAGTGTAACAAAACAGACTGGTCCTCTGTCAATGTAGGTCAAAGTTAACTCGGAAACCCAGATGGCATGTACAGTGTGTATGATAACCATATACACAAACAAACAAATCAAACTCCCAGATATAATTTAAGTTAAATCTGCCTAACTCCAAAAGAGCGTCCGCTCAGCAGAAAATGAATAGGTTTGCTAATCTAAGCACTAGTAATAGTGACAGGCAGCTAGCCTGAAGGCTAATGTCAAAGGAGAATCGCCCACTTGGTGTCACTAAAAGTGATCAAAAAAGCAAGCCACTTCACAAATGACAGTCGGATATAGTTATCTGATGTGTGTACGCAAAACTGACCTTAGCTGCCGAGTTTAAAGTCGTCCTGGAGCCGGAATTCCACAGTCCAGCGGACAACCGGCCACAGATCAGGGACGTCGCCATGTTGCTCTGTGCACAAGCAGCGCAGCACAAAAACAAATGACTGCACGCGCCTGCGTCAGGACGTACGTCAACTGCGCAGCTCCACTTTGAGAATCGCAGCTGGCTGTTTCCTTCTCCATGAACCAAAGCTTACCATTCAAATCAACTCACTTGTTTACTGTGACAAAGATTTGCTTTCTTTTGGGAATTAAGATGATTTAATAGTACCATTTGCACATCTAATAGTGCACAAGCTTCAACCAGATCGTAAAAGGTATGCTTTCTGTAAGGAGACTCATCTACCAAGTAAGATATTGGTAAGTTTAGACTATGATGTGATTTCCAGTAAAGTTGTGTTGCTTAATTATGCTCATGCGGATCCCCAGCATTGCACGTCCTTCTCTCTCACTAGTGGAGGGTTTAAAAAAGAATATATATATATATATATATATATATATATATATATATATATATATATATATATATATATATATATATATATTTACATGTTTATATTTATATTCATGTAATTTATATTATAAATATAATTTAATATATAAATATAACATATTTTTCTGAAATATATACATGCAAGTGTGTGTATTTCTATATACATAGGGTAAAGTCAGCAAAAATGGGCCACGTTTTGGTAAATGACTTATAATACCATCAAATAAGCTATGCATGAGATCTAATGATATTGTTAGAAATTAGCATGGGTCTCTTAAATATATTTATATTTTTTATATTGTGAAAAAGTATAAAAGTTTTTAAATTATGAGAGTTAGAGTATCAGCAGATACCTTCTTGTGCCACGGCACAACATTCAGGTAAAATGGGCCAAAATAAAAAGAGACTTTTTTTAAAGACTGTTAAGATTTTGTATACATATCTACAGTAGGCCTATAAACCTATTCTCACCCTCAATTTCTGTGTAAAAGTGTGTGTATTCAGCCCATTTTACTGACATCTTCCTTCCTTTCCCTTTCTCTTCTCGTCTCTCTGTTTCCTTTCTTTGCTTGTCCTCCTGCCATACTGTATGCAATGCAATTTTTTTTAAAGACTATTAAGATTTTGTATGGATACATATCTAGGCATATAAACCTATTCTCACCCTCAATTTCTGTGTAAAAGTGTGTGTGTGTGTGTGTATACAGCCCATTTTAGCAGAAAATTGTGGCCCATTTTAGCGTAACCAGACAGTTCTACCTAAAACAACCTTTTTCACAAAAATCAAAGTTTCTTTTATAAATTAAACTTTTTATTTGAAAGAGCATGTCAAAACATTGTTCATAAGCCTTTGCTTTGTTGGTAAGCTTACTTATAATTGCTTTAGTACCCTTATTAGTGATGAATGAAATTTTCTCTGTCAGGCTCAATTACTATTTCTCTGACAAGCTTCATGTAACACTCTGCCCTGCCCGTCTTTAAAAAAACTCAGTCCAATAAAAAAGTGTTGAAGCAACAATGCAAAATCAGTTATTGTGATTTTCTGTAAAAATTTTGATGCTACATCCTTATTTGGCCCATTTTACCTGATAGCCCATTTTAGCTGACTTCACCCTAATAAATATACACAGTGCACACATATCAGTGGTGTAGCCAGAATTTTAATTTTGGGGTGGCCCATCTTAAAATGAGGGGGCCACTCTATATTACATAGGCTATAATGTGAATGGCCTAGACCACTGACACATATATATTATGTAAACAAAACTGTTTACAGCTATATAACTGTTTGTCTCTTATAACACAGTTTAAATATGTCTGAGGCTGTTCAAAGTGGAAAACCCATGCTCAAACGTCCTGGAGTGGGACTTGGGGTTCTTGTGACAGACTCCTCCAATCCAGGATGTGTCCTGTTAGGAAAAAGAACAACCAGAGTTGGGAAAGGCACCTACCAGTTACCAGGAGGTCACATTGAATTCGGGTGAGTTTGCCATCACAAAAATGCATCAGTGTGGTCTTTTATTAATGTATCAAATTCTTTATAATTCCTGCTAATTCATGTTAACTTTTCTTATGCGCTAGTGCATTAATACACATGGGTTGCATGTAAATTAATTTCAATTATCAGAGAAACTTGGGAGGAATGTGCCCAGAGAGAGGTGATGGAGGAAGCTGGTGTCCGACTGAAGAACATTCGCTTTGTATCCGTCGTCAACTCCATCAGACTGGAGGAAAACTACCATTATGTCACAATCTTCATGCAGGGAGAAATGGACAGGTCTTTCTCAGCTGAACCATTTAATTTGGAGCCAGAGAAGAATGAAGGTAAACCATTTCTTTGAATGTGTTATTGCCTGTGTAGTCTAGGGCCCAGATGGCCCACCCACAGATCATTCATGATAGTGATAAAAATCTGTCATGTGAGACTATTGCCTGTCTCACGCCAACTTGGCAGTCACCATTACAACAGGTTTTAGCAGTTTTGAGCAAATATTAAAATGTTTTTTGAATACAGTATAAGATAATGATGACATGGCTTTTTATAAAGCACTAAAAGTTTAAATCCCATGGTTTATTTGATGTTCAAATGAATAGATATGCTAGACAAACTATTGATTAAGATGACATTAACATAGAAATAAAAGTAGATCTACACAAAAGTAATCTCTGTCCCAACTTCAAAGTCTTGATTTTCTTAATGATATCCATCAGGTATGATCATACAATTTGACATAATCAGGAGTGATTGCAGTTGGAGTCAAATATTTGTAATAAGAATTGGTCACATTATATTTTGTTTAAGCACACTTTTAGTATCTAAATGAGTGCTTTTTGGCCAGAATAAACACCAGTGTGAGCCAGACTATACAGTGGAATGCGAAAGTATTGGAACCCCTTGCAGAATCGGTTATTTTTTATTTCTACTGTCGTAAGATATTTTACATAAAAGATGTTTTATGTAAACATGCCACTGTATGCCGATAGTCAAGACAAAGTATGGCAGCAAAAGTATCTGTAGATTTACTTGATGTTTACATAGTCATGCACTGCATAAAACCAAATCATATGCTTTGTATTTCTATGTTGTATGTATGATTTCTATGAGTAAGTATTGACCAAGTATAAATTAGTTTATTTAGTATTAGACATCAATTTATTATGTGAGTGTAGCTAATACTGAAAAATTAGTGATTCATTTTTAATTATTTGACTGTATCTGCCCAAATGCCAAGCAGCAGCAGTGTTACTGCAGTATTTCACTGAAAGCTTCAGATTCATTAGTTATTTCTTTCTCAGGTTGGACATGGAGGCGGTGGGAGGATTTTCCCCCTGAAGAGCAGCTATTCTTGCCATTAGCCAACCTGAGACAGCAGGACTTCCAGCCATTCAGAAAGAGTTAAAGGGATTTTCTGTAGTTAAGAAATCAACCTTGTCACTCCCTGACTTAACCTTATTCAGGATCAGGTGAACTGAACTCACCTTAGGCTTTTTCTCACTCATTTTGAAGAGAGCTTTGACCTGTCGAAAGGACACACACCCTGGCCTTAAATTGTGAGATTAACATACTGTACTTTCAGATTGACTGTTATGGATAATTAATTACTGAAAGTTATTCCAGCTTTCCAATAGCCAAATGATTTTATTGAACACACGTGTGTATTAAATTATATCTAAGGCTATTAAGCTATTAGGTCTTATCAGTCATATATTTTTTTGTACATGCCGGTATAATAAGTACACAGCATGTTATGTGTGATATTTTGTTAACAGTTAACGATAAGGGGTTGTTAACATTACTGAATGCATTAGGTATCCCAAAAGCAATACTTTTACAGCATTTAATTTTGCCCAATTCTAATTTCTACATTTTAACATTCAAGTAATCAGAGATGGGCACAAATACATCTAAATGTATTTAAAATAAAAATACAAAATACTGTGTGGAAAAATGTATTTAAATACAAATACAAGAAAATACATTTGAAATTGGCCATCCAATGAAAAAGTAACACTATTAAGGCCTGTTTACAGCAAGAACGATAATTATAAAGGTAACTACGTATATTAGTGTATTCTAAGTATACAATGCAGTTGTGTCATCTGTCACTTTAAATGCTCAAGCTCTTTAAAGCAGAAATGATTCCGATTGGCTGTCAATGTTTTTATCATTTATAATGTTTCGTGCTGTTATGGTTATAGTTGTGGTGTGCTATCTTCTATTCACTTAGATTTAGGATGTACTCACACAATGGGATCTGATCCATGCTTGAGCACAATTGACCCCCAAAGTCCAGTTAATTTCACAAGTGTGACTGCTCTGTACCGTGTCCAGCGTGGTTCGTTTAACCATGCCCTGTACCGCTTGAAGAGGTGGCTCATGTGCAGTACGCATGTAGTGTGATCACTAACCGCGCCGGAGCATGGAACAGTTAATTTACTATTTTTGTATGCGCTATTGTTATCATTATGACAGCAAAAATCTTTAGAACTACTTGGATATCACACTTTTCAATTAATTGAATTTGAGTACATTTAGATTTACAATGGGTCTGGTTCTCATCTTATTGATGAACAGGTATTGTAGTTTGCGAGTAAAACTGCAAATTCCACCATTATACTCAGCTGACGTGTTTTAAATTTGAATAAAATGAAAACTAAAAGAATTTCAAATCACATGAGCCAATATTTTATTCACAATAGAACATAGATAACATAACAAATGTTTAAACTGAGAAATATTAAAATTTTATACACAAAATGAACTCATTTCAAATTTGGTGCCTGCTACAGGTCTGAAAATAGTTGGGACGGGGGCATGTTTACCATGGTGTAGCATCTCCTCTTCTTTTCAAAACAGTTTGAAGATGTCTGGGCATCGAGGTTATCAGTTTCTGGAGTTTTGGTGTTGGAATTTGGTCCCATTCTTGCCTGATATAGGTTTCCAGCTGCTGAAGAGTTCGTGGTCGTCTTTGACGTATATTTTTCGTTTAATGATGTGCCAGATGTTCTCTATAGGTGAAAAATCTGTACTGCAGACAGGCCAATTCAGCACCCAGACTCTTCTGCTACGAAGCCATGCTGATGTAAAAGCTGCAGTATGTGGTTTTGCATTGTCCTGCTGAAATAGATGTCATCTGGAGGGGAGCATATGTTGCTCTAAAACCTTTATATACCTTTCAGCATTCATAGTGCCTTCCAAAACATGTAAGCTGCCCATACCGTATGCACTTATGCACCCCCATACCATCAGAGATGCTGGCTTTTGAACTGAATGCTGATAACACGCTGGAAGGTCTCCCTCCTCTTCAGCCCGGAGGACACAGCATCCATGATTTCCAACAACAATGTCAAATTTGGACTCGTCTGACCGTAGAACACGTTTCCACTTTGAAACAATCAATTTTAAATGAGCCTTGCCCCACAGGACACGACTGCGCTTCTGGACCATGTTCACATATGGCTTCCTCTTTGCATGATAGAGTTTTTAGTTGGCATCTGCAGATGGCATGGCGGATTGTGTTTACCTGTATTCCTGGGCCCATTTAGTAATGCCAATGACAGAATCATGCCGATGAGTGATGCAGTGTTGTCTGAGGGCCCGAAGACCACGGGCATCCAACAAAGGTCTTCAGCCTTGTCCCTTACACACAGAGATTTCTCCAGTTTCTCTGAATCTTTTGATGATATTATTCACTGTAGATGATGAGATTTGCAAAGCCTTTCCAATTTGACTTTGAGGAACATTGTTTTTAAAGTATTCCACAATCTTTTTCCAAACTCTTTCACAGATTGGAGAGCCTCTGCCCATCTTTACTTCTGAGAGACTCTGCCTTTCTAAGACGTCCCTTTTATAGCTAATCATGTTACAGACCTGATGTCAATTAACTTAATTAGTTGCTAGATATTCTCCCAGCTGAATCTTTTCAAAATTTCTTGCTTTTTCAGCCCTTTGTTGCCCCCGTGCCAACTTTTTTGAGACCTTTTGCAGGCATCAAATTTTAAATTAATTTAGTGGATAAAAGTGTAAAATTTCTCCATTTAATTTTTTTTTATGTTCTATTGTGAATAAAATATTGGCTCGTGATTTGAAAGTCTTAGTTTTCATTTTATTCAAATATAAAAAACATCCCAACATTTTCGGAATTTGGGTTGTAAACCTGTGATGTCTGTTAGCGAAAGGACAATCGCGCTTGAACTTTAGTACAAGACAGCTGTGCCTAGTGTGAGTATGCCCAATTAATTTTAATTTTCTTTATTATTAACATTATAGTTATCTTTGTTTTGGGGTACACACACACAGAAAGCTGCTTATTGCTCATTTATCCATGTTTCTTTATCGCTCTGACGTGTCAATAGCTCCTGCCCACTCGAAGCTCCACAGATACATTTGCATACCAAGATGATATATAAATGATATAGAAAAAGTTTAATCGATTTACAGTTTGTAACATCGCTGACATTTATATTGTCATATCGCCATAGCAAGCAGTAAAGTTTAATGAACACATTTGACTAGTTGATAAAACCAAAATCTGACCAAAAAAACAAATGGGATGCTACATTTTATTCAAAATGAAATATCTTAAATATCTACGATTTTGACCTTAATAAGATTTCCCCAGGAAACCTGGCGTCCTCCACGATTCCTATTCTTTCCAACAGCAAAGCACTTGACTGCGACATGATTGTAATCAGGACTTATGACATTGGAAATAGGAAATTTTGATAGCACACGTAGGCAGTATTATTCCTTGTTTCCTTACAGGAATCCAGAAAATTTAACTAACCAATTCTAGATCACACAGCTGCAGCTCACATGAATGAAAGTGGCATGTTTGTGCTAGTTGATACAGGAAATCAGCAGTCTAATAAAGAGTATTTTATGTATTTTGAAAATACAAAATACTAATATTAAATCTATTTAAATAAAAAATACATTAGATTTTTTTCAAAGGTATTTAAATACAAAATATTATTTTGTATTTCAAATACGTATTTTAAATACATGTATTTGAAATACTGCCCATCCCTGCAAGTAATAAAATAGCATTAACCTGTATTAATAATGAAATATTTTATTGTAAAGTGTTACCAATATTTCATCATAACTTCCTCACGCAAACTTACTCTAACTGTTCCCACCAGACAACACCCTTTACATTTGTAATACTACTGCAAGTATTTCATAACGTATTATTTTTCCACATAAACCTTACCTGCACTCAAATAAACATTACCTGGTAGGTTGGACAGTCTCATTTTTTTAGAAACCACGCCCCCATCAGTGAATTGATTATATAATATTATATTATATTATTTTATAATATACGTTGTCTGTTCATGTAATTTATTTATCACATTGAAATATAACTTTATTAAAATTAAACAAACGATGTTATGTATATTTGGTGGAAACAGCGCCCCCTTTCCGTTCATTGATGAACATACAGTCTGAATCCGGTCGGCTCGAGCTAAATGCGCCACAGCAAGTTGAGAAGCAGCACAGTGTACAAAGAGGTCGTCGGATTCGCCAAGCTTTCGCTGTAGTTCGGTGGGGACAAAAAAAAAACATTGATAAAACAAATTTCAGTTACACAACATGGTGAAACTCGCTTTCAACTCCGCTCTCGGACAGAAGGATTTAAAAAAGGAGGAGAAGGATGAAGCTTTGATCCCTCAGGATGTGGTGAGTTTCGTTAGCACAAACGCTAACCGGCTAAGTTAACTGTTAATGAAATTAAAAACAACGTTAATAACAGCATTGCTTTTAGCCATTATATTCTTTATAACGTGTTGTAACAGTGGTCGGTCAGAGTGTTTAAATAAACATATAACGACGACATTAAATGAATTCATAAAGGATTTGTACAAAAATAAACATTAAAAGTAAACAAAAACATAGTTGATGTTTGACTGCAGTATAGACGTTATTTACATCAGTGTAACTGAAACACGTAGACGATGTTCGTCCAGGCTGTGTGAGGATTATAACCTTATTTTTTGTCTGGTAGTTTTGTTTTTGTGTGTTTAGGGGGAAGCCATCTCCTGCCTTGTTTCTGTGTGTGTGTGTGTGTGTGTGTGACAGCTTTGAGCTTACAGGAAAATGGCCGACAGTCCAACACAAACTCTAGGATATATACACACAAATCTTATTGCATTGCACTTTTGAGATGTTTTCCATCAAGATTCCTAATGCATGCACATGCAATGTTCAGATAAATAAAATTTTTTGCAACATTGCAAGAAATGCATGTACAAAGGTGCATGTGTATATATATATATATATATATATATAATCATGAATTGCAGTTTAAATGCTTGTTCTAGTAGCCTGATGCAGGCTACTAGAACTACTAGAACACGTCTGTGCAGTCATTACACTATTTAAAATTAAACAGTTAATTTCATATGAGATTTGCATTTAAAGGAAAGTGGATGTATACATTTGTCTCTTGCACTTCCTGAATAGGTTGCAGTTGTAAACATAGTAAAATCAGGAAGAGGAAATACATGTTTAGCCAGCTTATCGTGGGAGACTTTCATAAGTGTGAGACCAACTCCCACTCAGATGCATGCACCGTCTGGCTGTTTCTGTTCTTCAAATACAATCATCAGCTGCCACTGAGGATGAGTCAGCGCCTAGTGTGCGAATTGGGTTGATAATCAAGAAGAAGAGGTCGTGAATCATTCATAAGACACTGTTGTGTCTGCTGAAACACTGCCACTGCGATCAGACCAACGGTCTGCAGCCTGATCTCACTGGCACTAATTCAGCAAGTATTTTGGCAGGCATATGTCTTATGAAAGAAGAAATTGATTCAGAAGGTTTCATGCATGGAGCGATGCTCCTTGCCTTTAGACATTTCGGGCAATCAGAGACTCTTAATACTACCTAAATCGGTTAAAAGGTGTCAATTAATCATGAGATAAGCTGTAAAGATCGTGCTGTGTGGTCTGCAATCCTCTGTCACACAGGTGATCAAAGCCTCACTGAACTTGCGGCTGGAGCAGACTACCAAAAACAGCCATGTTTTTTTCCTTGGAAAAACTCCTGAAGGCTCTGCTTATTTAAACTAAGACGGTCTCTGTTAGCTAAGCCGTAATCTGCAGTGTGTCTGTGTGTGTGCGGGCAAGGCTTTGTGTATTTGAAACAGGTGTGTTTGTGTGTAAATGTGTGAGTGAATCTTTTAAGGTTTTTGTTTTCGGCTCGTGTTTTGCAAAGTCCACAACAGAAAGTGCATTCATGCAACTATAATGTCGCATGACCACAAATTATTGATGCATGTGTGCTGCATAGATTAAAAGAAATGAAATCTAAAATGATAAAAACATTTTTTTAAACTGATTAAGACCAACATTACTTTAGGGTGATTTTGAATGTATTTCATGTTGTGCAGATGCTGTGCCTTCACAGATAATTAAAACATGGATTGGTGTCCTAGATTATAGCTTCAAAAGTCTAGTATAACTTCAAAGTCTACCAGTAATAATTCAGTAGAGGAGCATTTGAATATGCAGCTTCAAATATTTGCCTAATCAGGATTCATAATCAGTGTGGGTGTTTATTTTTGTATGTAATTTTTTGAATTTTTAATGGGTGCAAATATTTGTAACTGTTTATTTTGATAATGGAGTCATTATTACAATGTACTTAGTAATATTAATCATAATATTAAATGTTTATATTACTTACTGTAAGGTTTAGGGTTAGTTGCTTGTAATTACATGTAACGTATAACAAGGATGTTACAACATAAATTGTTCCAAAAAACATATATATTATGTAAATCTTATGCCATACATTATTACATATACTATATATATTTTATGTATTACAACAAATACTGTAAGCAACAGAATATTTTAGCATTTTAATAATAAAACCAGCCATTTTTATTTGATTTTGAAGAAATAAATAATCATAATACTTTTTTTTTATAAAAAAAATTTTTTCCCTGTTTAACTTGGTCTTTTGATGTGACCACTTGCTTTATGAACATGCATTTTTAAAATGTGTTGGTTGACTTTTCATTATTGATCGGTGTTTGCTGCCTAATCATTTTCAAACACACACAATATGAAATATGTCTGTGCAAGGTCATAAGGTTGGTGTTTACTGAACTAGAGGAGAGATAATGATGACTAGACTCATTTAAATTGCAGCATTGTCATGGGAAATTTAGTACAGACTGCAATGCATCCCTCAGACACACATGTAAACAAACCTTTATGTATGTTATAGATGCTTCTAGCTGAAATGGACTCGTTTTTGTTGCTCATAATTTCCCTGGAGTCTGCAACATCTTAGCTGTTGTAAACACAGCTTAGCTACTTTATCTTCTTTTGCTCTCATTATGTTGTATATGAAAAATATGACAAACAAATGAGGACCAAAAAGATTTGGTGCCAAATTGTCACCATTTTCAGTCTGATTTGTTTTCACTTTCGTCCTTGTTCATCAGTCAGCTGATGTTTTGTTCATTTGCATCATGCAGTGTGTTTGTTCCTGTTGGTCTCTGGAGGGAGGTTGGAAATTTCCCAGTATCTGTTGCAAACAATGCAATTGTTTTCTACAAAGCCACACCCAGACTAAATACGCTCGCACATAAAATTGATGAAAATTCTCCTTTAACACAGATAAACACATGCAGGTGAACTAGTAGTGAGTGCAATCTGTGGGGATTTCAGCAAGAAAAATGTGAACATTTGGAAACAAAAACACAGTTCCCAACAGTAGTTCTCATATGGCGTCATGAAGTGAGACCATATATTACATAAAAGATTATATGCCTATTTAGATTGCCTATTCCAAAGCTAAAAGAGTAAATGTAGCATGTATTGTTGAAGTCATCAGCTGCTTAAAAAAATATTTTTTACCAGAAGCATATAATTCAGCTTTTCTTCCTCGTATTTGTGTGTGTGTGTGTGTGTGTGTCTGCATATAGGACTTGGAGGATGGTCTCCGTATCAGGCAGCAGTCCAGGGCCTGGTGCTGGTGCATGTGTTTGGGTCTGGCCCTCATTCTGTCTGGAGTGGTTGTGGGCGGAGCTTACCTGTACAGGTACTACTTCATAGAGGTGAGAGAACCATTTCCATCAGCTGTCAATAAGAATGTGAATCTGTTGGATCCTTAAAGTATTCAAATGTTTATGATTTACTTCAAAATTTAAGAACAATAAAAAGTCCAAAAATAGATGAAGTGATTTCTTTGTCAGTACGATAAACATTCTTCCATGAAAAATTAGTAACAAAAAACAAACATTTCAGCCAGCTTTGTATTGTTTCAATGTTAGCATTATGGGCGTTGAAGTTTTTAGCTAATAGAAATACCACAGCCCTATTTCTTTGTTTTCTCTAGTCATGTTGTAGCAACAATTTCAGGTTTTTTTCCATTTTAATAAAAGCCTATCTTGTCAGCGGTGAATTACCAAATTCCGTTTTTCCATTTAAATATTTCTGGATTCAGTTTTTTCCATTTTCATTGAGATATATATATATATATATATATATATATATATATATATATATATATATATATATATATATATAAATATTATTATTTTATTTACTTAAAAAACAGATTTAATTGTTTAATAAAATTTTCTTCATCAAAAGCATGTCTAATTAATTTAAATTATATGAAGATTAAACCAATTCATTAAAAGTTTAACAAAAATGACCTTTTTAAGGCCCTATGAAATGTTTTATTTTTACCATTCTGTTTTCATTCATTTTAATGGTAATTAATTAGTAATAATGAAAAACATCTCTAATTAATTGATTTAAAAAGAAAAAAGTTTTGTTTATTTTTTCCAGAATACTGTTGTGTATTTACATTTTTCTGATAAATTCTGGGAAATAAATTTTCTGGGAAATATTCCTTTCAGAATAATGTTTTAGTAATAATTTTATTAATAGTTAGTAATATCATTACATTAGGTACTATTTCTGTCACGGTTTCATCAAGTTAAACCAGACTTTTATTTTGATGGGTTGCTGTAAAGACCTTTAGGTTTCTGTTTTTATATGATATAACAATAGTTTTATTCATAACAAATGATCAAATGCTCACTTGGGGCAGTTCTAGAGATTCTTCATGTACTCATTGAGGCGGCAGAGTCTGAAAACACAGCAAGCGTCAGGTGTGCTTCTGTAGTAAATGAAACTGTGTGTCTGTGCAATTTATTCACACAGGATTCATATTTAAATTCTAGTTTTGGTGGCTTAATGTTCACAGACACTAGTCCATATCACATTTTGTGTGTACAGTGTACTGACCTACTTTTGATGTAGCCATCCAAAATTTGACAAATTCTTATGACATTCCACATAAATTCCGTTTATATGACTGAATCTTGCCAATTCTCCCATCGTGGAAATCATAGGCCCCTATAAATGTTACTAATCTACATTATTATCCAAATTACAGTTACTCTACAAAAGTATGTTGAATCTCAGCATGTTGACTTCAAAATGCAACAGAATTATAATTGAACTAGGTGATGTGGTGTAAAAACCTTACTATTTAATTAAATATGATTTATTTAAAAAAAATAATAATCTTTGGTTACAAAATTGGTGCAAACTTAAAATCTTAAATTCCATTTCCTTAAGCATACTGAAACATCTGACAGAATGATGTGTGTCTAGTTGAGCATGGTGAATGAATGTGTCTATTCATAATGATGGTCTCCAGGAGGAGAGGATGTATTTCTGCGGGGTGAACTACCGTGAGGAAAATTACAAGATGCAGGACAGCCAGGAGGAAAACAACATGGATTTGCCAGCTGCGTCCAGGAGGATCGAGGAGAGAGTGAGAGTTCTGGAGGACGAGGGGGTGGAGCTCATTAACATCCCAGTGCCCAAGTTCAGCGACAGCGACCCTGCTGACATCGTTCATGACTTCAACAGGGTGAGAACCGAAGTTTATCTCCCTCACAAAGCCATACATTCACAGACAATTTCATCAGATTCCCAAAAATAAACTACATGTACCAAAATAGTAACATGTCGGTTTTCCTTCTCTGCTTTTAGAGACTGACAGCCTATCTGGATCTGCGTCTGAACAAATGCTACATCATTCCTCTCAACACTTCTGTCGTGATGCCACCCAAAGACTTCCTGGAGCTTCTTGTCAACATCAAGGTAACTGCAGCAACACTGTTGTCTTATATTTGAGCTTCTTCAAAATCCTTTAGTCTGTCTCAAAGCCTCCTGAACTGCCTACTTAGACATTTGAACAGTGACCATAAATGAAGTCCAGGTTGTGAACTGGCAAGGCTTTGCAACACAGTTCTAGTCTGTGATTTTTGGTTGTGTTTGCAGGCTGGAACATACCTGCCGCAGTCCTACCTGGTGCGTGAACAGATGATAGTGACCGGAAAGTTGGAGCATGTGGATCAGCTGGGTTACTTCATCTATGGTCTCTGCAGAGGGAGAGACACTTACAAACTGGAGCGCAGAGAGGCCGTTTTTGGTAAACGCATGCATCCCATTGTTCTTAGGTTAATTACACACTAACCTCTACAGACAGTATTTGCCAGTTAAGACTTTTTGTCCCATTTATGAGTCTTTACTAGGGTGTTTTTTAAATATTATATTTTGCAATGTTACAAAATTTCAGATTTTTTCTTTTTTATATATATATATATATATATATAATTTATTTAATGGCTTTGGTTTGAACAGCAAAACAAAAAGACACTCCAAACCATCAAAACCACTGAAACAAAATAATAGAATATAAATAAAATAAGGTAAATAAATGTACATTTTCATACATCACAGTTCATAGATTTCCAATTTATTTTGCCATTTACAGATTTGAATAATTTTTAAAGAATCCTGAAATAAAAAGTATCACAAGTTCAACAAAAATATTAAGCATCGTGACTCTTTTCAGCATCAATAAGATACATTTTTTATGATTTAAGTTTTAGTAATTTTTTGTCATTTTCTATTCCTTTTTTAAATATCTATATTGTTTAATTTTTATTTCAGTTTTAGTACATCAAGGTAAACAATTAAAATGAGAAATGTTGCCTCTTCCACTAGCAGAAACGAGTATCATGATATATGGTTTCTGCATAAATATTAAGCAGCACAACTGTTTACTTAGCAGAAAGCAGCAAATCAGCATATTAGAATGATTTCTGAAAATTGAAAAATGTAGCTTTGTCATCACAGGAATAAATTACATTAAAACTGAAAACATTTTAAATTGTAATATCTGAGAGTATTACTTTTTTACTATATGTATATTGGTGTATATAGATATATTAGAGTACATGTTGCCATAATGTGTCGTATTGAGCTCTGACACATAATTGGGCCACATACATTCACCACACCATTTTTCTCTTTTTCACAGGTATCCAGAAGCGAGAGGCTCTCAACTGCCACAAGATTCTTCACTTTGAGAACAAGTTTGTGGTGGAGACTCTTATCTGTGAGCCGTAGGGGGGGTGAAGACAGCTGGGTAACAAGATAAAACCACTTTTGACAAATTCCGCTCTGACCCTTCCTCTCCTTCCATTAAACCTCTTCCTGTTTCCCCTGTTAGTCTGTGTGTGTGCGTGGGAGTGTGTGCTGCTCTCAGATTTGTTTCTCTGTATAGCAACAATCAATATTGCAGAGAGAGAATGAGACGGAACGCCAAGAGCAATATAATGCGTAGAAACATTTGTGTGTAGGAAAACATTTGGACCAGTTTCTCTCTCTTTGTAAACATTTTTCTGTGTCTGGGTTTCTGTTAAGCAGGGAGCTCAATCTCAAACAACAGGGTGCGTGGGATGTAACGTATGAAAATAACTAGTACCAAGTTGACCGTGGGAGAGGGAAGGACTCGCAGAGGATAAATGTACAATGAAATCTATAAAAGATGCACTAAATGTTTAGTGTTTGTTTAAAACTGTGAACCGTCACAGATACCAGATTCTATACTGGAAATATATTTGACTAGAGATTTGTGATATACGGCCAATTATTACATGTAAGAAATACACAGAATTGATTTTTGTACTAGTTACACTTTAGGTTTTTATTTTAAATGACAGAATGTGCTCTGCTGTAAGTTAATACACTGCTAAAACATCCTATAGTACAGAATTCAAATCTAGGATCAAATCTAGAGGATGCAAAACATTTTGTAAATCTTAAAAAAAAAAAAAATCCAAAAGAGTTCAATCAGAAGTCTAAGTGCAGAGTAATAAAATGTTTAACTGTTATGTCACTTAGGGGCTGCCGAGGTATTGGGTGTAGATTGATGGATGAATTCTGTAAAGATTGTTTAAATTTACTAAAATGTCTACCAGTTCAATATGAGTTGGAATGATTTATACTTTGCACATAACCCAAAAGGTTTTAATGTTAAACATGTTAATACTAATAAAAATTTGACCAGTCAAGTTTGCTCGTCTTTATTTCTGCTTTTTCTTAGGAAGAAAATCTTTTTTAGTATCACTGAGATATTAATAAAAACTATAATAGTATTTTATTAGTTTATATTTAGTTTAATAAAATTCGTTTAAATATGTATAATAATAATATTATATTTATAATATATATAAATTTTAAGTTGTAACAAGTTCATTTGTGACTGTTTTATTCCTTTTCTCTTTTTTTAATGTTTATGTAGTTGTTTTTTTATTTCAGTTTTAGTATATTAAGTTAAATAAATTAAAATGAGAAATGAACTGTCTTCAATATGGATAAATGTTTCTTGAGCAGAAATCAGCATATTAAAATGATTTGTGAATGATCATGCGACACTGAAAACTGGAGTAATGCTGAAAATTCAGCTTTGCATCACAGGAATAAATTACATTTTTTAAATATTGCAATAGAAAACATTTAATAATTATAATGCCACTATTACTACTGTATTTTTGAGTGCATAAATGCAGCCTTTGTGAGCAACAGACTTCATGAAAAAATTTAAAAGTTTATTTGCATTTTATTTTTTTGTTTTATTTTCAAAAAAAAAAAATTGTGTATATATATATATATAATAGTGCTGTCAAATGATTAATCACATCCAAAATAAGTTTTAGTTTTTTGAGTGTGTACTGTGTATATTTATGTACATATAAAAACATGTATTTTGAAAATATTTAATATATAAACATTTTTCTTAAATATATACACATGCATGTGTTTGTATTTTTATATATGCATAAATATACACAGTACACACTCAAAAAACTAAAACTTATTTTGGATGTGATTAATCATTTGACAGCACTATTATATATATATATATATATATATATATATATATATATATATATATATATACACACACACACACACACATACACACTGCCCTCCAAAAGTTTGGAAACACCCCTGGCAAAGTGCGGTTTTGGACGATATCAGCATAAATCCTTATTTTTTGGTGCAAATACATTAAAGTAACTTGACATTATCATTGAAGACCAGCAATAAAACATAATAATGGCAATATATACGTCAAAGTCAGACTGATGCCTGGTTACTGGTTTAAACTTGGCCCAGGTTTTTAAAAGATTTTTGGGTCAGCACACCTTAATACTGTGGCTTCAACAACTGATTGCATATATATATATATATGTGTGTATATATAAATATGTATGTACATGTACACACAAGATGCTGTGATGGCAAGTGATTTGTTTCCTACATAATTTTCTTCAATAAAAGTGGTTCAATATATTTCATATTCTGAATATTAAACATTAAACTGACTGATTTATGGAAATGTGAATAAGGTGCAGAAAAGACCCTGGAATGGCATTGTGCATTAGTAATAAAAAAAAATTCTCCATTAGGTTTAATAAAGACTTTTTTTCATTTTATTTTTTTAAATATAACCACTTCTAATTTCACTTAATATAAAACCCTAAAACATATTAGCTGTTAGAGTAAAACTGTTAAATTTCTCTTTACCTAAGAGGACCTCAGCAGTGCTCTGGATTTATTAGAATAAATCTAACCAGAAAATCAATTCCTCTTCACAACAGCGTCTGGTTCTTACCCGCTCCAGCAGAAAACCATCCACGACCCTTGAACTCGGAGGAAGCAAGAGCAAGCAGACCAGATATATCCAGTTTATTCTCCATCAGCAGGAAAATCACAGAAATGATCAACATGCAAGACTCAATTCACACACCCTCGCCACAGACTGTTCATTGAAAATAAAGATTTGCACACAGACAAGCAAGTCAGTCACCAATGATCCAGAAACAATGAAATCGATCGGCTTCACGCTCACATACGCACTCACACACACTTACATATAGACATCAAAGTACTCGATAGAAAAAGTCTCTGTGCATTAGTACAGTTTGTTCCACATTATCTGCATGTGGGTATGAGGAGGTTTTAAAACTTGGGCTGGTTTCTGTTTTTTTAGTATCTCTTCATCTAAAAATCAGTTCTTCACATTTTATAAGGTCTCCCTAAGATCACGTGCATCTCTTGTGCTTGAAAAATCTCTGTAGCTCGTCGACTGAGGGCTTTCTAACTGTGCCTTTGTTATTGCAGATAAATGGGGTTCTCGTCTCTACACCACTCATACACCAACACAATAGTATTTCTAGAATATAAATCAATATATAGCGTACATATAGAATAGTCTTGAATCTTTAAGTCCACAGTTGGTCAAAGGGATGAATCGGAGGTTAAAGATCACAATACACATGTTCTTCCTGAAGAACACCACATCTGGTGCTGAGATTCAAGAAACAACCTCTCACATCCGAAAATATGACCGCCTACGAACATTTCTTTATGGCACAAACTTCCTGAACAATTTAAGTGTTTTTTTTTTACTTTTTATCATACATACAAAGAATACACATACTTGCAAATATTTCAAGCAATAAAATCTTGTTGGAAAGAAATGAATGTAAAGGAATGGTGAAAATTGTTGTAATTGATCCCAAACGCCACTGAAATCCTTTGGTATATCCTCCTGCTGAGCATATCAAACTGAACTGCACTCAAAATGTAACGGTTTAAAAGCAACTCAACTCTGAACGCAATGAAAAACTAAAGGAAAGAAGCCCACCTGAATCCTTGCATCTCTCTATTACCTGGCACCATAATATGCATAAAATCCCTGTTCTGTCATTCTTGGCAAAAGCTTTTTCTGTCAGTTGCTGGTCAGTGGACAGCACACGGTTAAGAGGTGATGTAAAAGGAACATGCCATACAACTGTCCTTCTGCTAGTCAGGCCCATTCCTCCGGAGCAGAGACGGATAAGAGCGAAAGCAGAGCGATCACTATCAACACAAGTCAAGCAAACCAACAATTTTCTGATACATGTTTCTAAGAGACTGAAATTAAGAGATGAATAAATGTTCCTAATGTAGTTATCTTACACATTTGAACAGTTTTATCCCCGTTAAAATCGTCGCCACTGCAGTTTCTTCACCGCAAGTTCTCAGTCTGTTTGTCTGCAACAAGCTTGTGCATGACGTAGTGTAGCTGAATTCATGTGTGTGTGTTTGTGTGTGTGTGTGTGCGTGCACACTCAAAAGAATGAGGAAGATGATGGACAGAGGAGCAGTGGCACCACCCGCTGGCTCAGTCAGCGTAATGCATGATGGACTCCACGTAGTTCCCGGGGAAGAGGCCCGTGGTGCCGCTCATCACACCCTCGAACCAGCCGTCGTCGTTCTTCTTGATGACGTAAATGATCGCCCCCTCCTGGAAGGACAGCTCGTCCTCTTTGTCGCGTGTGTAGTCGTAAATAGCCACCACTGATGGGAATAGTGTGATAAAAAGAAGAAAACACAATGTCTGCTCATGTATTTACTGTAATTAAGTGTTACAGCACAGCAGGGATTTTTTTCATTTAGCTTCAAAGTGAATTTGTAATTCAAAAATAATTATCAGCATTGGCCAGATTTTCAATACTCTAGAAATTAAATTAAAATTGAAAACCCTATACATTTTTACAGAAGCCCATTTCAACTAATTTAAAAAACTAATTCCAATAATTATGACACAAAAAGTCAAAATTATGAGATACTACTATTAGGATATTACTTTTTGTCATAATTTTGACTTTTTAATCATCAGATCAAAGTCATCAGATAAAAAGTTATTATTATAACAAATCTTTGTAACAAATTTAAACTTGTCATTAAGTTTTTATTTTACAATCGCACAAATTTTGACTTAATTTCAACTTTCATTCAAAGCTTGATTTTCTTTTCCTTATGCAGCAAAAATGGGCTTATACAGATTTTCAGTAAAATGTATGAACTGTAAAAAATCTGCAGGATTATAAATAGTTTTTGTTATTTGAGCTGAATAAGTAACATTTGTGACCCTGGAGCACAAAACCAGTCTTAAGTCGCTGGGGTATATTTGTAGCAATAGCCAAAAATACATTGTATGGGTCAAAATTATGAATTTTTCTTTTATGCCAAAAATAATTAGGACATTAAGATCATGTTCCATGAAGATATTTTGTAAATTTCTTACCGTAAATATATCAAAACTTCATTTTTGATTAGTAATATGCATCGCTAAGAACTTCATTTGAACAACTTTAAAGGCGATTTTCTCAAGATTTAGATTTTTTTGCACCCTCAGATCCCAGATTTTCAAATAGTTGCATCTCGACCAAATATTGTCCTATCCTAACAAACCATACATCAATGGAAAGCTTATTTATTCAGATGATGTATAAATCTCAATTTTGAAAAATTGGTTTTGTGGTCCAGGGTCACATTTATGATAACATTGCTATTATTAATCAGTAATTATGTTTAATCATTGCTGATTTGATATACATTATTGAAATGCAATCATGTTGGAGATATGGATCTTTCTCCATTCAAATCAGTAGGCGCTATGCTTACATGCCTTATTACCTACAATAAAAATAGCTGTTTTCCTAGATGCCCAAACAAGGGTTTTCTGTGCCCTGGGAGAAACAGCTAGAAATAAATGCTAAAAACAGAAACTTACCTTTCTCCAGGTAACTGCGTGGGGCCCATGGCGGGTCTTCTTCAGCGTAGGGGTCACTGTACTCCACCACCGCTGACTCTTCCTCATCATCACCCTCCTCATCCTCATAGTCCTCTGGAGGAGGCGGGGGCGGGGTTGCTTCCTCAAACTCCACCTCTTCTGCAGGAGGCGGTGGTGGAGGAGCGTCTGAGACTAAAGGGATGAAAAAAACAATCTCAGATATAGATTTCTATTGCTGATGCGAGACAAATGACTCATGCTGGATGGGGAAGTTAAGGAGGATTAGTCTGACTCTTATGTGCAAGTTCTATAGAATTACTCAAAAAGTAACTGAACCTTAAGTCATTACTTTGAGTCATGTCTGATTTAAAAATGAACAAGTGGTTAATATACAGAACGTAGGTTGTTAAACAGCAACAGCTAAACAAAACAATGGCTCGTCACATTTTCTGAACAATTATATTATGAATGTGGCCTAACCAGATGCGACGTGACCCCACACCTCACAAAAAGGTATATTTTCCATATTAATCAGAGTTGTTGTCCTAACCAGCCGCGACAGGGGATTCTATTTCTGCAACACCACGGCTGGGAACAAGAACATACAAACTATATAATCTTAAAAGGCTTTAATTTGATTTTTAATATAAATGCGTGTGACTTAATTATCCATTGTTGCGATCATTATGGTTGAGTTCAACTCTTGGGAAACAAGAACGTTCTGACTGTAACCTGTGTGAACAAGTAAGTATATTCCAAGACAAAGTCACTGAGTATGTATAGTGAATAAAGTTAAAATGGATTTTTATTTTTATAAATTTGATCATGTTCTCATTTCATTGCGAGTACAAGCCTGCCCACACGCTCGTCTGATTGGCTGTGTTTTGTGATTGATTTGGTTGCATCTGGAGTGGATTAACAAATGACTTTTCTCACTGCATCTGGTTAGGACACACTGTTAGAAACTCCCTGCATGCCTTAACACTATGTTTTAGTAGGTTATTGATGGATCAAATCAGATGTGAAATAACATGCAACAAGTCTGTGAAATACAATGAGACATTTTAATATATATACACAAACATGCATGTTTAAATAGCATGCAAAACCTGTTAAACACTAAACACATTCATTAATCTACCACAGACACATTTGCATGGATGCCCGTTTCTGTCATGAAAAAGAACTTTGACTTTTACAATTCAGCGTTTTTTTCTTGTAATACCACATTTACATCTCAATTATAACTTGTTTCACTTATGAGTTTTATGAGTTTACATTTGACAATTTTTTTCAACCATGAAATGAATAAAGGTAATAAGGTAATTGTGACTTTTCATATGACAATTCATAATTTTCTTGCAGTGGTGAATTTATATCACCATTTGAATTTTTTTTATATTTAGAATGGCAATAGAAAAGGTTTTGTAAATTGTGAGATACAAATTCACAATTACCTTTATCCCATGGCTGAAACAAGCTCTAAACTTGTTGAATTAAGGAAAAAAGGCCCAAATTTTAAGACAAACTCAGAATTGTGAGAAAAAAATCTAATAATTAAAAATCCTTTATTTAGCTTTTTATTCCGCAGCAGAAATGGTCTTCCATACATTCAAGATTATTTTCCCAAACCAATAACTTACTGGTTTCCTGAACCCGAGCCACAAAGCCCATGAGCGGTAGCTGGGGGGTGATCTGGAGAATAGAGGGGGGTGGAGGGGCCATAGGGGCTACCCACCCCAACAACAGTTCAGAGAGGAAATAAGAAAGGGAAGTGAGGAAACAAAAATAAATTGAGTGTGGGTCAAACAAAAGGAATGAAAACAGAGGAAGTTGCAAAGAAAACAGAAGGAGATGGCAAGTTAAAAAAGAGAGAGCTATCAGATCAAGCCAATAAGACTGAACCCACTTAAGTGTTATCAAATGGCTTGTTTCCACCGAGCAGTACAGTACGGTATGCAATTACGTCTGTTTCCATTGTCAGAAGTTGTGAATGTACCAAAATAGCAAACCACTTTTTTTTTTTTACAAAGGGTACCAAAAGGGTGGAGCTAAACTCACTGCAGAACATTGATTGGTTGACTAGAATCGTCACTTTTGAGTGGTACAAGGGGATAAAACTTCTCCTTCACTCATTCTACTCCGTTGTCCATGAGTGTTGGGCTTATTTACATCAGAGTGCACAAACACACAAAAAATATAACAGTGTATTTTATCATTTTATATTTTTCACACAGACAATAGCCGTTTCTCAATATGCCTTCTTTTCTGTTCTTGTGGACTTGTGAAACGTCATTGCCCAAAAACCCACGTAATTTTCTAAATATTACTGTTATCGTGTCATGAAATGTAGTTTTAAGAGTTTTTCAGGAAAGATTTCAGGCTATTTGGAAAATTTGCTATGCCGATTTCGGAGCTCCAGGCGATGACCGGGCGCTCAGTGCTCATGTATCCACATATAGAAGCCTTAGCTCGGCTAGCCCTTCCGACATTTGCCGCTAGCTCTGATGTCTCTGTAGTGATTAAACATGAGATACAATTCGTTTTGGGTATATTTAACAGGCATTCGTGGTCTCATGAATCTATTATTTGTTTCTGGTCATATAATTTTGGCTGAGCACAAAAGTTATGTTTAAGTAATATTTATTTTGAACTTTACCGTAGTACAGCGTTCACTTTGTAGCATACAAAAGTACATACATTTGACATACATTTCACGAGCTCGGGCGCAACAAATCTGACAGAGAACTGCTGCCGCGTTCTATTTATGACGTACTGACACAAATTTCAAATGATTTTCAAAGGTTGCTTTATCGTGTCCAGTGTAGGCATACTTTAGCTGTTGCGTCACGGCACGTCTGGTGTAGACACGGTGTTACTCACCTATCGGGAAGAAACAAATCAACCTCGGCGTCCGAACGCAGGGCTATCGCTCCTTGAGTTCTCTCCAGTGCTGGAAAGCTGATCCAATATTTACACGGGTCCTATTTCTCGCCTTATCGTTCAGCAGACGTTATCCTCTTTTGTTTTTTTTTAATCTGCCATCTCTATCTTTCTGTAACTCGGCTCGGCTGTTCACTGAACGCTCTTCTCCTTCATATCATGAGTATACATGCCCCTTACTGCTGATTGGCTACAAGTTTGTTTTGGTACTCGGCCCTGACTCTAAGGCCGCATTTACACTGCATGGTTCAAGTGACCCAATTCTGATTTTTTTAAATGTTTTCATTATAACAGTTTTCTATGGGAGTAAAATGCTTAACATGTAATTTAGCAAGTTTGCATATATTCTGGGCTCAGCTGGTTGCCAGACATTATATTTTATTAACAAACTGTATACTGAATTTAGTCTTTATTTATTTGGTCTTTATCACGGTCTTCCTCCATTGCACCATATTAAATGTTTTTATATTGCAATGAGAGAAAATTAACTTCAGCGTGTTGCATTCATGTTCTGGGTTCATCTGCTTACCTGTACATACATAGTAGGCCTATATATTTTTATAAACTATACCAAATTTGCCCTTTTCATATCAGTTTTTGTATTGCAATAATAACAACCATTTCAGTATGTATAAAACAAACAGAAAATACAGTACATAACATACGAAAATCCTTTCAATAATAAACGAGTTATGGCTTAATAGTTCTTTTTCAGAACTATTAAGTATATTTACATGGACTAATTGGTTTGAGGGTCATGTTTTTCTCTATAGCTCTGTTACTATATCACTGTCTTCATTCAATAAGCCACTTACGTTAAACGTTTCTTTATAATGGTTTTCTATGGGAGGAAAATGCATAATGTGAAAACTTTGAGCGTTGCTTTCGTATTCTGGGCACATCTGCTAACTTGTATATCTAGTTTGCAACATTAATAAGGTGTATACTGAGTTTTGTCTTTTAATATTACGTTCTTAATTAAGCCACGTTAATTATAACTCTTTTCTATGGGAGGAAAATACTTAACATGAAACTGTGCATTGCTTTCATGTTCTGGGCTCCTCTACCTGCAAAATCCTTTTAGAAAGGCAAATAATATCCACGTACATTTAAGGTGAATATAATATTAGTCATATCAACATTAGCATTGTTAATTTTTTTAATTGTTGTTGGTCATTTAAATGCATGTTTTGTTTTTAAATGACAAGTATCGGTATCGGCGATACTGGCCCTGTATTTACTGTATCGGATCCATACCAAAATTTGCACACCCCTAGTTTGTAGTGCAGCGCGCAGCGACTTATGTTGCTTCAAGCACATCATTCTGCACACTAGATGTGCATAAGCGCTGCGACTCCATGTTGCTTCAAATGCACCAATCTGCACCCCGCATGTGCATAAAAGCTTTGTTTAAAGCGTTTCACATGATCAAAGTTTTGCACACAGAAAGACTATTAGAAGCCTTTCTTTTTCTCATGATTTCTATCTTATTTCCATGAATGTATTTTGTAAGAATACAAATAGTTAACAGAATAAAAATTGTATAATGTGTACCAAAGATTTTTTTTCAAGATATAGTTTTTGCTGCTAAATTATGCAGTTAGCTAGTTTAATTTCATAGCTTATATATTTTTATTCAAATGTAGTTTTTCTCTGTAGTGAGAAAGTGAGTATTTAGTGGATTGTGTTTAACAAAGGGTTTAAAAAAGAGTGACTATTAGTTCCTCAAAAACAGTATTGATATTTTTTAGTGGTGTAGAAAAAAAATAGCGCTGGTGTTGGATCTGTAAAGAAAGATTAAAAGATAACATCATAATTATTTACTGAAACCTTAAATTAATTACAATTATATAATGAAAGCCATAAAAAAACTGACAATTAATCGTGATAATCGGCATAATCGCCAAAGCCCTAAAATTAGACAATTAATCGTCTGCCAAATTTCATAACCGTGACAGCCCTATTTGTGCCGGGCGTGTAAGCGGTCAGATTGGATCTTCCCCTGTAAATGCGTCTCCTACATTATTGAAAAGTGAGTTGTTTTTTTTTAAACATTTTGCGGTACAGACATACCTGTAACAAATGAAACATCTCTAGTTGAATAGCAGAGTATTAATTTCGTTCGTTTGTGTTAAATAAGAGGTGATCTGATGCTGAAATGTGCTGCTGTTGTCAGTGACGACGGCTCATGCACAGACGAGCGCTTCAGTCCCGATCGTTCCATTGAAACAATAAAATAAAATGCACACAAACATACCTTTGATATATAAATCACTGATGAACGCATTTGGTTTTAATTACTAAACAAACACAGACGATGTGCCATGTTTAACAATATTTACCACCCGAGTATTATTCCACTTGAAAGCTTTCAGTGGAGCAGCGTACATCACTGTCCTGAAGAATTTGTTCTAGGCTATATAATTATTCTGATGTATAGGCTAGATGTAACTATTGCATTAAAAATGTTTCCATATGAATTCCATGTTAATAAATTAAACTCAATGTGCTATTCAAATTGGTTTGTGATGTCATTTGCTATTTTTGGCTTGTTTCACCAAGTGCAGTGTAAAATGCAAACATCGGATACAGGTCACTTTTAAAAGAAATGCAAGCACATCGTCCAAAAAATCGGATATAGTCACAAAATCAGAATTAGTCATCAAGACTTGCAGTGTAAATGCAGCCTAAAGCGTTTTTGAAAAATAACATACCCCACCTTTAAAACTGACATTTAGCAAATCGCTACTTTCCGGCATACACCACGCCTTTCAAGTAAGGGTACTGTTGGCGGTGGAAAAGCAATCAGGGTGTTCAGTCCCGAATCGTACCATACCGTACTGTACTGACCCATACCGCTCACTGAAAATTAGCCAAAAAATACAGATTTGGGTACCAGTCGGTACTGAAATTTTAAAAATGTTTAAATTTTTAAAAAATGTGCTTCTGTGTGAGTGCTCGGTGAAGAGTGCTCAGCGATGGTCATTGTAGCCAATCACAGTCACATCTGTTGAGCACCCGAACACAATGGCCAATCAGCGATATTTAAAATTCTGCTTTTCAGTGCTCAAATGCTAGTGGGAAACGGTCATTTTTTAAATTTCAGTACCGACTGGTACCGAAGTCAGTACTTTTGACAACACTAGACTGATTTAAATGACAAACAAGCTCTTTATCTAGTTGTTGTATTTATTTTCTACCATTATATGGACACTTGAACATGTCTACTGTGTCTACCTTGGTTTTGGTTGTAGTGTGGCCCTCCATTGAGCTGGTTTTGGATCATGTTTGGATTTGTGTTCTGAGGCATGTTGTTGGGCTGTCCAGTAACTGATGACGGCCGGCGATAGGGCAGGGAACCTCCCACTGAGGGCGTGGCATGCCGCGTCATCGGTCGGTTCATACTGTAAAAGTGAGGACCATTGCCTGGGAGACAAAGAGAAAATTAATTAATAAAACTAATTCTGTTGGTTCTTCCCTGAATCACAGTACAGGATACACAATATGCAGACCACAATACATTCAATGATATATGAAATGATCTGAAGACACAAGCTCTGACCAAACCCTAGTGAGCCACCTCACTGTCTGCTACAGTACCTTCCCAGGCAGCATCCTAACTGAAATTAAACCTCATAATTAACTCATGTGGGTCACACCATACAGACAGCAGGTCTGCAAAAGTAGCACTCATGATAAATAGACAAGAGACACAACTAATGCTCACAGTTAAAGGGATAGTTCACCAAAAGATGAAAATTCTGTCATTAATTATTCACCCTCCTGTTGTTCCAAACCTCCAAATATATCACAAATTAAGATATTTTTGATGAAATCCGAGAGCTTTCTGACCCTCCATAGACGGCAAAGCAACTGACATGTTCAAGGCCCAGAAAGGTATTAAGGACATCGTTAAACTAGTCCATGTGACATCAGTGGTTCAACTATGATTTTATGAAGCTATGAGAATACATTTTGTGCACAAAGAAAACAATTATGTAGAACATTGATTTCTCTTAGTTATCTTAAGTATATTTGTATATTCAAATAAGTAAGGTTGGGCAAAAATTGCAAGTCATCCTCTCTGTCAAAATCTTCAGACATGTTCACAAAGACTTTTATGTACAGTGTGCATCTCCCTCCAAGGCGCAATGCATCCAGGTTCTTCTCGTAGCTTCATAAAATTAAAGTCGAACCACTGATCTCACACGGACTATTTTAACAATGTCCTTATACTACCTTTCTGGGCCTTGAACGTGGTTGCTGTCCTAGAAGGCAACATAAACCCTGTCTTAATAATGATATCTAGGTAAGCAGCTCACTAGATTTGGAACAGAGCTATAGAGAAAAACATGACCCTCAAACCAATCAGTCCATGTAAATATGTTGGCCCATAATAAATTCCTCACTTAAATTTGTTATGAAACATCTCATCATAAAAAGAAAGACCCCTAAGAAGCACAAACAGAAAGTAAAGATGGACCAAATGATGTGATGGAGATAAATGCCACTGGGAATGTAATCCACCCAAGAACTGGAGCACGGATGCACAGCGAGCCAAGACAAACCAAGCCCATGCAGGTGAAGCCTGGGTGAGGTGGAGGAGGGATGAATCCTGGGTAATGTCGAGTCAATCACATATGATCACATGCAGGTTGTGACTCAAAGATGGACGAGTGTGGAGATGGACTTGAGGAAGGGGTGAGGGGACTCACCTTGAGCGGGGGTGCTAGTTGCAGCGGCAGGGTTGGTGTTGGTGCTAACGGGGAGGTTGGGGGGCAGCTGTGGGGGGTGGCGGTATTTCGGGAGGGCCCTCTGCTGGCAGAGCAGGGGTCGGGGCAGGGGCAGGGGCGGGTGGCACTGGCTCTGGGGTGGGAGGTGGCGGTGGTACAGGAGGGGCAGGGATAGTAACGCTCGGAGGGGGTTTGGGAGGGTTGGGAAGGGCAGGTGCTGTACCTGAAGCCCCACGCGCCATACAGAGACAGGAAGCCCAGGGGAGAAGAGAACAAGAGTGACAGAACAGAGGAAAGAAAGGTTGAAAGGAGAAACAGGGCCACAGGGAGGAGGGATAGGTGCAGCGAGTAAAAAGAGAAGAAATAAAGAGGCAGTGAACAGAAAGAGTAGTTATCATCTCTAATAATGGGACAAGAGATAGCCTTCTATACAGTAACAAGAATGCTTCTTTCAGAACCTTGGACAGTTCTCAGATTCATTTACTAAAGCGGTGTTCACGCCATGTAATAATTACCGTAATTTCCTAGATGACAACACGTGACATTCTACTCATAGCTGAATTATGTGTTTCTATGGCAACACTATCAACTCCAAACCCCTCACGTGCTCCAGAACCCGTAATTACAATTTGTAAACTCGGAATGTTCTTAGAGCTACGACTTGGACCAGTGACAGCTGTACCACCTGACCACCGCCGGTTCATTTAGGCGCTAACTCAGAGTGCGAGGACATGGAAAGCTTTGACAAAAATGTCACATGTTGTCATCTCAGAATTACGGTAATTACGACATGGCGTGAAAGCAGCATAATAAGTAATTACAGGAATCTCACCGGGAAAGGCGGTGGGCGGGGCAGGGGTTGGCACGGCGATGGGCACGCCCACGCTTCCACTCCCACTGTTCTCTCTGCTGCTACTGCGACTGCTGGGATGACTGCCGCCGCTGCTGCCACTACTGACACACACAAAACACATCATGCAAGTTAAGGTCGATCTGTATTTGCCGGTTTTACTTCCATAACTTGACGCATTGCCGACTCAAACAGGATAGGGAACTAGGGGGGGAAAAAATGTAGTGTGGGACTTCATTTTTGTCCTCAAAACGAATGAAGAGAAACTGAATGAAGCCAAACTGAATATAAGAGCTAAAAAACTGTTTGGTTTACATTTTTCAATAGAGCGTCAAAACAGAAATGACGTGTCATTTTAAAGGAAGAGCATGTTATTACATTTTGTTTAAAGAATTAATAATTCAGAACAGAGTGTGCAGAACCTCACATTCGGCCTTGCACAACTCATTTTGTCCCTTAACCAAAAATAATAATTTTAGCACATTGTCAAAATTTCTTTGACCAGGCCACTTAATGAATCAATATTTTGCTATTTTCAGATTATAAAATGTCAACTGCAGATGAAAAAATTCAGCCTGGCCGATATTTGGCCATATCCAGATTACCAAGAGATGACTAAAGGTAATAAAGGCAATACTTGGTCATTTCCAGGTTAACTAGTGGTGGAATGATGAAATGGCCATGAAGAATAACTTCACATTGGACCATTTTCAGATCAGTTAATAATAATGGCAGACTGATTTAAAAGCCTGGTCAATATTGTGACAATATTTGGCCATTGTCAGATTATCAGATAATATAAAGCATAAGAAGTACTTTGTCAGTTATAAATCTAACAGCCTTGTCAATACATAATGCATATTCTGTATTTAAAGCTTTTTAAGACTATTTAATTTCAACAATTTTGCTTGGTTAACCATAAGTCAAACTACTGAGTTTTCTAAATGTCCCAATCACTCCCACTTGATGATCAATTTCAGTCCAATTCCTGATTAATTGGAGTAAATTTACACTACTTTTCAAAAGTTTAGGGTCGAAAACAGTTAAAAACTGATCTGCTGCTTTATATTGCATTGGAATCCGTGATACTTTTTTTCAGCGTTCTTTGATAAACACAAAGTTCAAAAGTTGAAACTAAAATCTTTTGTAACATTTTGAATGTCTTTGAACAGTAGTGTATTAATGTGAAGAGGTCAGATGCAAAAGCCTCTAAGTGCCGAGAAATTTTCTTCTAAAATTAGCATTTTTCTCAGGATCCTATGTTTTTGTTTAGTTATTTCTCTTTAATGGCATTGAAAAAAAACCTGTGACCATTTCTCTTTAATGGCAATGAAAAGTGCCATTAAAGGGAAATTACTGAACCTACACATAGGTGCCTGATAAAAATGCTCAATTTAGAAGAAAATTTCAGATGGCACTTAGAGGCTTTTGCATCTGAACTCTTCATGTATAGAATCAACAAAGATCTTTTCATACACATTTTGCATGGTCATGAACTGAGGAATTGTGGGTGAGAATCTGAGAAGAGGAAGCATTCTGTAAGAATGTGATTATGTGCTCTCTGTTTGTCCCTTGAGACTCAAAATCAGAGCGCTGAGAATGCAAACAGCAAAGAGCTGAAGAGATACAGGTAAGAAAGACTGAAATAGAAAAAGACGGTGAGTGAAAGAGCAGGAAAGACCTCTTCTTTAAGTAGGCTATGGCTGTCTGAACCAAAAAAAGATCCAAGCAAGAGAGATAGAAAGCAAAGGAGAAGAAAAGAGAAAGTTAGTGAGTGACTGTTACTTTGGCCGAGAGTCACACTGCGACAGACACCAAACAAAGACAGCTTAAAAACAGAACAACAGCGACAGGAAGGACAGACGGGAAAGGAAAAGAGGATGCGGAAAAAGAGGGTGAGAAAGTGTGAGGGACCTTTTTTTTCCTTTTCAAAGTTTATTATTTTAAGCCTGTCCAGGGGATAATGCTGTATGTGTGGAGTAACCGTGTGTGTGTGTGTGAGTACCTGTACGTGCGAGTCCTCTGATTAACGGATGCAGTTCTAGCCGGGCTCTGCAGGGGTGGTGCGGTGTTTCGTGTTGGACTCGGCACATAGTCGTTAGGGATGACGGGTGGACGCACAGGCTCGAGCGTCCGGTAAGGGGAGTGCCGTCTGCCGAGGGGGGCGGGGTTAAAATATTTTAATATCCACTAAGGGGTGGAGTCAAACATCACTGATGACAGACCCCAATAATTATATACTGGAAGATCTTGTGTCACATCTTGTGTAAAAAGCCATTTAGAACATCACAACAGTACCGCAAAACAAACCCTCACAAGTCATATCTTATTTATAGTTATTTGTAAATCTGTGAAGCAATTAGAGTGGGCGGTATGACCAAAACAGATCAAAGTATGAGTAATTTTATTTATGGATCTACAAATAATATCAATATTTTATGACAATGAGTTTATGACAATACAGTCATTTTTACTTTAAATTCAACAACAAAAAAAGTTTAAATAATAAATAATCACCTGACAATGCCTTAACATAATCTAGTAAATTTACAAATGACAAATACTAGACCAAAAATTGGTTTGACCGATACTTTTTACACTTTTCTACTTTTCAGTTAAGAGATGTCACACCACTGTGCATTCAACAGGAAATAACAGTGTTTGTTCATTCTCAAGTGAGAAATGTGTAGCATTTTATCTAAACCGTTACACACAAAGAAAAAATGAAATCTAATTTAACATTGTTATTTGTTATTAATAACAATCTCTAATGTTTAGTTAAACACATGCATTATTACTATTAAGTTTATATAAAATTGCTTTATACATTACATATAAATAGCAGAAATTAATAAGATATTTTATAATAATGGTGTGATGTAGCTCAGTCTATAATAGTAATGAAGTTTAGCAAATGTAAACAACTGTTAACTGTACTACAGTTACTGTCTTAACTTGTTTGGGACACATCCCACTCTGCATTTTTACATTACTGTATGTTTCTTCATTGCTCTCATGGGTAAATAATGTAACTATTAGTAGTATATTTCCACAGTACAGGAACACTCTACCAGCGATGCATTCTTACTGTCGCATAGTATATATTGTCATACCGACCCTGGCCTAGCAGGAATCTGTCATATGTCGGGTAGATATTTAAAAGAGCCTGTTGTGTTGTATTACAGAAGTTTGTCTGAACTGCTTGTGGTTGGCCGTTGCGTTGCCATGGTGACAGTGAGGGGTTGGGGCCGTGGACATGGGTATGAGGGGGAAGAACACAGTTGAGGTTTAACAATAACAAACATCAGCTGTAAAAACTCAATGACAAAATAATAATAACACATCACAAACACAACATGACAGTTTGTTCTCCACAGTGACCTGCAGTAGCAAAAAAAGGCACAAAGACTGAAACACACAGATCCAGAACGCTTAAGTGTGTCAGTCCCTGAACAGAGAACAAGCCAAAACTGTTAACTACAATACACACAGTCGTAGATGTGTGTGAGCGTGGCTGTCAGGAAAAGAGATTAGATAAGAGATGGAGAGAAGCAACAGAGAGAATTTCCAACCACCAAATCAACACGTGCACAATAGTATCTCACAATTTAAAGGGGTCATTTCATGCATTTTTATTGTATTATTTCACTCCTGGTTGTCCATTTATAATGCAAGTTAAGGTTTTTGCACTAAAATATGATGCAAAAACAATTCAGATCAGGCTGAAATGTTCTGAGCTCTGAAGCCTGAAATGCAAAACTGCATCAATTTTCTATGTTTTGTTGGCAATCGGCGCAAGTGCTTGTGACTCTTTAACTCCGTCACGGCATGCCTCCAGGGGCTTGACTGTTTTCAGAGAGGATCATAAAGCTGTAACTTTTTTTTATATATATATATATATATATATATGATAAAACTAAAGACTATGAAAATATGCATGGATGCAATACTATTCTATAGGTACTCAACATTAACAAGAGATTGAGTGAAACTGTGTGTGTTATGTTCCCTTTAAAATACGGTGAGTAGCACTTTGACTGGTCCAATTAGGCAACCTGCTCTTTGTATTAAAGTGCCCCTATTATGGGTGATGAAAGGTTCATATTTTGCTTTTGGGACTCCCAAACAACAGATTGATATGCATGCAAGGTCAAAAAACACCTTCATTGTCTTATAATATGCATTTATTTTTATCTTACTTGCTCAAGGACTCCCAAACAATTCGATCAAAGATTCATTTTTCCAAACCCCTCCTTTGTATGACGCTAATCTGCAGTGATTGGTCTTATTTTCATTTCATCATGCCTGTAATGCCTGATAAAGCAGAGTTGCAGTGTTGCTTTGTGTACAGCGTTACCAGGGAAACCGCTATTTTTACATTTTCAAAAGAGGCACCTAGTGGCAAAGAATGAATTAGCATTTTCATTCAGACCAACGCTGTGGGCGGGCAATATACTAATATTTCATGTTTACATCAACATGAACGGCTGGGGATTCGTTTTAAAAATGACTCATTTCAATGATTCAGAGTCGACTCTTTCTTTTGAGAGACAATAACTTTATACATGGAGCACTTTCCGATTTAAAACATTGCAGGCTGTTTTCATTCACTTAGAGCTGTGTTCAAAAATCCATAATAGGGGCACTTTAAAAAATATATATTTTATTAGGCAATAAGACTATTAATTTTGTTATTTATTTTTGCGTAAAACTTTTTAATGAGGGAAAAAAATACTGAGTGGCACATATAATAAAACGGAACAGCATTCGTATTTGTTTTACAGGCGTTTAGGAACATTAATGTCCATTGTCAATGAAATCATATTCAACACAGTGCGTTCATTTCAACAAGTGATCTTTGTGGAATGCGCCATAAGTTTTGAGTTCTGAAAGTTACAGAATGTTTTCTTAGTACAATGAGCTCTAGGAAAGATCAAGGAAAGTTTTATTCACCATGATATGACCCCTTTTAAGGACTGCCTCTGTTCTTTCAATAGAAATCAAGACCTCCCAAATATTTCTGTACAGAAAAACAGTTTGACAAACATAAGCTTTTTTTATTTAATATGAATGTACCGCAGCGAGTTTTACCTCCAGTCCAGATGGCAGTCTGACAGAATATTTCAATTAAACTACATCTGTTCACATCTATGAAGGTTAGGTCTCGAAAAAATATATTACTGACATTTCCTAACAAATTATAACTTTCATTTTATAAATGTCATCAAGACAAAAGTTAATAAACCAGAGCCTGTGCAAATGTGCACTAACTTACCCCAGGGTTCCTTTGCCTGGGACGGGAGGGCTGGGTGGTTTCTGGGTCGGGGCGGCTGTGCGTGGAGTTGTACCCGCTTTCATATTCTGGGCATTGACCTGAAGGGTGAAGGTGAAATCTCATTATTCTGAGTCAGAACAAATGTAAAGACACTGACATTGCACTACATACACAAAACCCGACTGAATCCTTACCTTAAACCTTAGTAACCACTACATTCAGAAATGAAGGCAATAAGAAAGGTGAGGAGAGAAAAGATGCAAACCGTTAATGTGAAGAGTAAAGAGAAACTCACTCACACACAAAGTGTCCATATGATTCAAAGCAAAATACATTCATATTAACTAGCAATGCATAGTATTTCATATTAATGTGTTCAATATAGTAATACAATATTACCATTATTAAAAGGTGCACAGTATTTTTTTGTTTATGTTGTGCAGACTGATATAGCAGCAATGTTAAAACAGACTTTTAAATTCTGTTAAAAAAGCACAAAAGGTATTCACAGTCAGCCATGATTAATTTAAAGTGGCAAAGTGTGCAATAACTGAAATAAAGTGAGTAGCATTTAGCTGGTCATGTGATCTTAACATGGCTGCTCCCAAATCAGAAGGAAAAAAACTAACTTATTTTATATGAATTTACTTAATTTTGCATTTTACAAACATATTTTTTTGTAACACACAAAATTATAGCTCTTGCTGATATTTGAAGCAGATAATATCAGGACTTTGCATGTTATTTATTAGAAGTTTTTCTGCACACCAAACTATTTTAGTATACCTCACCCCACCAAAATAAATATTACAGCAAATCAGTATAACAAATACACAAGCCTCTAAAGGTGTGGTCAAACCAACTGTTTTCTGCTGAATTTTCATGGTCAAAACAGTCATTTCAACAGAAATTTGGGAATTTCATAACTTTCTCACGCAGGTTTAGGATTGGTTGGTCACACAAATTAGCTGACCATCCCAAAAGTGCATGGTTTGAAAGTGACTTCTGTGTGAGCTCTACTTCATACATCACTACACTATTGACAATGGACCTTTTTCGTCCACAAAATGTTAACATGATCACACCTTAAGTGATACTATTTAAATACTAATTACTAATTCCGCCCTATTCAGTGCTCTTACAAATGTAAATTGGTACTTTTGGGAAGTAAACTACACAAACACACACAGACTGGCTTCATCCCTACCTTTACGCCGTGGCCTACGTCATCCAGCAGACTGAAGTCAATGGGCTTGCGGATGTAGCGTACAGGCCTCTCAGGATTGGCTGGTGCAATGATCTTGTGTGTGCGGGAAGTGTTCTTATTCGTAGTGAGGATGCCAATTTCTCGCCTGGCCACCTTCTCTTTATGGATGTCCACCGTCTGTGGAGGAATTATGAAATGTGATTCGATGTATGCAGAAATGTAGACAGAAACATATCAAAATACAGGTTTGAGTATGAAATCAAAACCATGTTAAAATCAAGAAGAGCCTAAAAGTAGGACATGAATCATGCAACAATCTGTAGAAGAGAGTTTAATTAATCTAAAAAATATAATTTAATTAATATAAAAGTAGCGCTGTGCTCTATTGATTTGAGTGCTTTTATGAACAATAAAAATTAAGTGATGCTTGCCTTAGAAATTTAAGTGAAAGAAGAAGCAAAATTGCAATGTACAAAATATCCACACTATTAAATGTTTGTTATAACAGTAAAAAGCACCTGTGAGATGTGGTTGATGGACGACTCCATACGGCGTAGCTGAGACGCCTGTATATCCAGCATCTGGAGCACATTATTGGCGAGAGTGTTGATCAGATACGCTACGCTGGCCAAAGACTGAGTGGTGTAGCTTTTGGTTTCTTCTAGAGCTCTGTGCTTATCTGGAGACTAGATGGAGAGAGAAGGAGAGGAGATGAGAGTGTTAATCTCAGCACAGAAGGATGAATAGAGGTGAAAGAGAACATGTTATTGACTCGTGGCCTAATTTCTGTTCCCTCATTTACACTCCCCTTTAGGAGTGCGATATGTATCATCTACTATACTATAATTGTTTTAACATTGTGTGAGCTCACATTATTGAGTGTCTTGAGAATGCATGCTTGCATTTTGTTATGTAACCTATTAGAATGCCCCCCAAAATTCAAGATAGAGGCAAAAAATACCCAGCATCTGTCTTTATTTATATCATATGATATAGTTAAGCAATATCACATGCAAGAATGCGGTTTTCCTCAATATCAGCATCATTGCAAATGTGACTGATTATATCCAACAGCAGAATAAACAAGTTAAAGGAATAGTTCACCCCAACATTTTAATTTTGTCAGTATTTACTCACTGTGATGCTGATCCAAACCTATATGAGTTTTTTTCTTATGTTGAACATAAATGAAGATATTCTTAAGAATGCTGGCAATCAAACAGTTGATGGCCCCCATTGACCCCATTAGTATTTCTTTCCTTACTATGGAAGTCAATGGGGGCCAACAACAATTCTTCAAAACATCTTTTGTCTTCAACATAATAAAAAGACTAATATAGGTTTGGAAGGACATGAGAGTGAGTAAATGATGAATTTTTTTTTTTGTGTGTGTGTGTGAAATATTTGTTTATTACGTGATGTACATTTCAGACAATATTGCCAATATTGTCTTTCATCGATGAAAACAGTTTCAAACTAAGCCACAGAAGAACTGTTGCATGTCTCCGAACGAATCTGTGTTTTGGAATGGAATGCATTTATAAATTTATAATTTATAAATGCATTCACTTTATTTTGTTCCTGAATGAATGAATCAGTCATTTGAACAAATCTGTTCAATAAACGACTCAATGACTCGCTGAAGACAGTGACTTGCCATCACTTACTTCTGGTTTTAGTTTCATGTTTAAAGAACTATTTCACACACACACACAAAAAACAATATTCACTGAAAAACAGCCAAGGCACCAACACAAAAATACACTTAAAATACATATCTAAAAAAAAAAAAAAAATCCCAGAAAATGTAGATCTCTTTTTTTGTCAATATCGCACAACCATACTCCCTTTCATGATTAATTCCCATATATGAACGAGCAAAACAGACACTACGGCAACCAATCAGAGCAAAGCACTAGAATGGAAAAAAATGCCTTGAGTCACTGGCTGCCTCATTGGCTGCCTACAACCATCATTCATTCCCTTTCGGTGTATCCATGGTGATGCTGTCAAATATATGGGAAGGCCCAGTGATGAACGGTACGATGAGTGAGGATAGTGGGGGAGGAGGGTAGTGTGTGAGAGAAACACGCCTGATAGCATTCAAAAGAAATGGAAATTCACATCAAAACCAACTAAAACAGTAATTCCCCAAAACATCAGCTGTCTGAGTTAACGTACTCCTGTGCCTGAGCTGACCATTAGTTATTAGGTCACCCATAGTTCAACCTCATGTTGCTCCAATGCATATTGTTTTGTTTCTTCAGTGAAATATAAAAGGAGACGTCTGATGTCTGAGCTGCTCTTTTCCATTTAACAACAGTGGATGATGATTTATTCTGCCAGTGCCAAGCTTCAAAAAAAGCATCTTAAATGTATTCCACTTGGTTTGTACACTATATTTCAAGTCTTCAACTGCCATGCTACAACTTTATGTAAGCACTGGCCTCAAAATGGCTGTTGCTTATATACCGATAATGAATAATGACACACTTACACACTACTAATGAATAAATCAAATTTACAGTCATGATTTTAGATGTAATGTGACAGATTACAATGCAAAACACGCAAGAACCAAGGGTGCTTTGGAGTCAATATTAATGTCATATCTGTGATGAACTTACTTTTTTTTTTTTCTTTGTGCAAAACTGCCATACGGCTTTCAAAGACTTGGAATGCTCACAAGTACTAGTTCTACTTTCATGATAGTTTTATCAACTCAATTTTCAATACATGGATATTATTTAGCCATTCGGTGTTCTACTGAAGAAAGACAATCGTAGAGGGTTTGAATGTCATGATGAGGTGATAAACTATAGGGGAACAGTCATTGCACTGTCAGCTCGAGATAAAAACCTTCTTTTGTCATTAACTTTTCTATCTATGACCATGACACATACAAAATAATGCAACAATTAGGCTATTAATATGACCTTCCCAAAACAAACAATCAGGCTTATTTATTCAAAAAACATCATGACAGGAACGAAAACCTCTCTGAATTCACTAACATATCTGTATTCAATATGCATGAAGTGAGGAAGTGGTAAATATTGGGTTACATGCTAAACTACAATCAGACCACAGACAAGCAAGACTCATATCAACCCGAGCTACAAGCTGCCATGGAAAGAAATCCAAGCTCGGACACATGAAGCTATTTATGGTATTTCTGCTCTGTGACAAAGCTATGAAGTGAGAAAAATACCATGAACGCTCACAACCAGCAGACTTTATTTACAGATAGCATAAAATGCATTCACAGAGCATCTCTGTGATCTCTGCATGATTCCTGAGGGCCTGAATCAGGTACAATATGAACTGAGACCCCCCTGAGTCAAATCACAAAGCAAACCCTGTTTAACATCTTTACAGCTGTGAGCTCTCCCTCTTAAGCTCTAACCCTATGGTTTTGCGCATTAACAGGCCAGCAAATGCTAGTCAAGTATGCAATATTTATCAGGAACACATCACGACTCAAAAGTACTGGAATCAGCATCCACAGAGAACAAACTCATATCCAGTGACATCCAGTCACTGATCTGCCGGGGTCCATGTGACATGCCCTGTATTTTTGGAGCAATAAATGTCAAGAGTTTGATTTCTGATGCTCTATTTCTGAGGGATGACAAACACTAAACAAAAATGCAGATACTTACACACCCACTTCTGTGGATCCCCCAGGAATACTGAAAATAACATGAATTTAATCATTCATTTTTTCGTTCCAGAAGCACTTCACCGATTCCAGAGTGAATCATCAAACTCAAGCTAGAAGGGGGAAAAACTGCATTTACCACAGTTCTTGTATAGTAGCTTTGGTATTTGTGTAATATCATAGTAAGCAAGCACGGCTTTACCATTAGACCAACACAACTAACAAACAAACAAACGGTATTTGCAGACAACTAAGCAGATACAACAGTTAATAATTTAAACCATAGTAAAATCTCGCAATTTCAAAAACGCAAATGATTAAACGCCATATTACCAAAATACTAAAACTATCACTTATGCACGTATTCTCTCTAGACCATAAACTAACACAAAAAAACATTATAATATCAAACTAGTAGAAACACTAACATTAATAGATAGCTACACTAAAAGGCAATTATATCAAATAAAAACAGTCCATAAGCCTCCAGTATTTAGCAGCAGAGCTAACTTCAAAAACAGCGCTGTTTTGATTAAAAGATCTTCACAAGCGCTATTACTCAATACACCACTTTAAATCATATCACTCTGTTTTAATTGTGCATATAAAACTAATAAATTCATACTAAATTAAAAAAAAATGAAAAAGAGTCTTTTGATGTGGTAATATTGAGGTTTACACATTGGTTTCGCTTCGGCTAGCGCGTTAGCCTACTAGCTCAGCGTTTGAGGCCCCATGTACAAAACCATTGAAAACAGGTAACAGAATCCCCATAAAGTGTGTTAAGTGTTGAATTAGTGCAATATAAACTAGTATGAATCACAAGCAATATTAACATGCCTTGAATTAAGTCCGACTCGACTGCATTGTCACTCGACAACACAAGCAGTCGGATCATTTCTCTCTCGTTTCATTTCTCTCATAATGTATTTGACCGTGTCTCGGTTATTTTTTGGTTTTGTAAAGTCACCTGTATGTAGTTGCTCTCGCAGTACTCGGCGACTCTCTCTAGGTTGGCGTAGCTGTCCAGCAGAGCTCCTCGTCCGGCAGGAATCTCCTCTTCCAACAGCATCTGCAGCTCCGCCATCTTCACATCTTACTGATGCATGCAGGAGGAAAACACCACCATCACACTCCCCTCTCACTCACTGATGCACGCAGGAGGAAAACACCATCACAATACCCCCCTCTCTCTCTTTCACATTCACAATTCTCTTTCCTCCTCCCCTATATGTGTCTATTTGTCAAACTTTCTGTCCCCTTTTCTGTATCCCTATAATGCTCTACTCAACAGAATGGTTTCATTATTTGGCCAGGATGGATGGATGGATAGATAGATGCACACTTCTTCATCACACTCTTTTATTAGTATAATAAGACTGCAGTTAAAAGATTGCGATTCAACATTAATCATTGTTTATGGAATGTCTATGATATTCAAAGGGTCTAAAAACAATGGCATATAGTTTTAATAACCTGAAACAGTTCTAAATGACATTGCTTTGATCTTATCAATTGCTGCCCCACACAATATAGAGCCAATGGCCATGAATCATTTCCCAAGAGGACCTATGGGTCCTTCAGTTCCTCTTGCTGACTGTGATCCAGGTGTCATCTTTGGGTGTGGTCACCAGCTCATACCTGGCCTCAAGCACCTGCCCTTCCACTCTGTGCGGTCTCAACCTGCGCACCAGCGTGCTGAGCAGCACTGCGGCCACAGTATATGCAAATCTAAAGAGAGGAAGAGAAGGACAGAGCGAGAAGATTTGTGAACTATCTGACATTGAATGTTTCTTAAAAGAATAGTTTACAAAATAATATTATTCCTATACATTTATAGTAGTGGTTCTCAACCAGGGGCCAGAGTCCACTAGGGGGCCTCAGCATACTTCAAAGGGGGCTGTATGATGGCTTAAAATGATTTCAATTAAAAAAACACAATCTTTAAAATAAGCAATAACAGAGACAGGAAATCAAGCTAATATTTCTTATTTTAATTAATTCCCTTAACAACTATCCTTTTTAGGTTTCCATGGTCTTGGAAAACCTGGATATGTAAAGGAATTTTAAAGGTGTGCTTTTAAAAGTCATGGAAATGTTCTAGTTGTGTCAAGATTTGTAATATTTTATCGTATAGAAATTGATTAAAAAACTAATTTGTGAGTAAAACTTCTCGTAATCCCAAATGATTAAAAGTCATGTAGATTAATTTCTCATTAAGAGTGAGAACCTTAAAAAACATTGAGTTCTTGAACATCTAGAATTATGGAATTTAATCATTTTAATTGTAATTATTTAGAATTATTTCATTATTTTAATATATAGCCAACCCTAGTTTGTGTAAATTAAGAGTTTGAAAACAAGCAGCTTTCTCAATACACCAGAAATATCTTCACCTACACAGGGGTCTATAAATATCACCCCTTACAATGAAACGAAAGGTCACTCGGCAGACATTTTTGCAACACCTCCAGCCAGTTATTTTGGGCATCGAAGGCCAACTCGTATCTACTTAAATGGAAAAAAATCTGACATTAACTGTCCCATAAATGTTGCATCTTTCTAAGGTTAGCTAGCATTACTTCTAGCATTATTTACAAAGCAGTGTTACACTTTCTCTCAAAAAGCCCCATAAAAGTAGATCATGAGTCCTATTGACCAGTGATGCTCAACCTATTTTTAATTCCACGACAATATTAAAGGCTAAGGTGGTTCACTCAAATTTTGGAGCCTGCCGGACCCCGTTCCCATTCACTTTTGCTGTATGAAGTAAAGCAGCCTGAACATTCTGCTAAACATCTCCTTTTGTGTTCCACAGAAAACAGAAATTCAAACAGGCTTGGAAGGACACAAGAATAAGTAAATGATAAACTTCACATTTTTGGTGATCTTGTTATGGTTATTTATTAACGATAATATCTGAATTTCTCTCCTTGTACCTTAGTTCAGGGCAGGCCTGTCTCCCTGAAAACCCAAGCAGCGAGAAGCTCTTCATTACTGACTCATCAGCAAATCTGTCAGGGTTAAATCTGTCAAAGAAGACAAACCAATCAGAATACCAGCAAACCATGAACCTTACACAACCGTATATAAAATGAACATATACAAACACACCTGTATGGAAGTGACCAAGTATCTGCATCTTGAAGGACGACACCCAGGGCATAGATAACCAATGTCTACAAACATGCAACCAGTATTATTTTTAACATTATAGGCAAGTCACAGCTCTCTCCATACTGACTAGACTAGATATAATTAAAAATATATGAAAGCATAATTTACACAAAAAAAAACTAACATGCAAGTGGCTAAGGATATTGTAGAAGTCTGTGAATGACTGAATGAAACCTGCAAAGCTTTTTAAGTCTTTATGTGGGCCTAGTAATGAAAAAGACTAGTTCTTACTTCTTTGGGAATGACATGTTGGTCCACCTTCCCCTCCACCTCCTGTAATCTGGCAGCCATGGGCGTCAGTTTGGCTGTGCGGACGGTTTCACTCAGCACCTGCTGGCAGTATCTGGGGGAAAACGTGAACAAGAATGATGATTTCCAGACAAAGTAATGGCCATGTGGAATAAAGTTTAACTCAAGGTATTTTATTGAAATCACAGAATTGCCACACATATGCCCTCTGGTGGCCAGAATGTACAGAGAAAAGAAAAACCCAGGAGCATATACTCATATAAATAACAAGCATATTTATTGTAAGCCCATATCTCTGGACCAAAACAGCTCTTTTTTGGAGCTTACTACTATACTATATGTACTATTAATTTCTTCATGGTTAAACTTTTTTCACGTAGGGGTCGCTTGATTTAGCATCTTGTAAATCGATAAATGTGAATACCATATGGATAATATTATCAGAATTATAACAGAAGCTATGACTATTGCTCACCTAAGTTGTGGAATCTTCTCCAAGGTAACAGGCTCCTCTCCAAGCACTTCAACAAGCTCATGATAGAGCCGTTCCTGCACTGCTTCTGAGATTGATAGGAAGTGAACTGCCCAGATGCACACTGGGAAATAATACAGATGAGAACAGGCATAAATGATGTATAAGAATAACAGAAATACAGACATGGAAAAAAGAAAAGCTACACAGAGTTATTATCATTAACTAAAACTATTAATACATTTTGTTTTGTTAACTGAAGCTTAAATAAAATATAAATATTATATTAAATACGTAAATTAAATTTCGTTTAGAAAAGTTGAAGCTCTAAGGTAAAAATATTAATAAATAAGAAATAAATTACATCTAAATAGTAATATACAAAACTAATAAAAATAACAAAAACACAAATGACTAAATATTAAACTAAATTATAAATATAAAAATAAAAGCTAATGTTAAAATGTCAATAAAAACTATATTATTATACAACACTAAAATAACACTGAAGCAACACCAATCAACTAAAAAAGGAGAAATTGAATCTTACAGTTAGCAGTGATCACACAGCCAGCTAGAGTAAAAACCATACCATCTTCCATCACCTGAGGACAAAAAAAGCAGCAAAACATATTTAATAATTGTTTGTTTATAATTTATGCATAAATATTATTCAGTATCTCAATTTGAAAATGAATCATTTTGAATCAGATGATGTTACCTGTCGCTCTGTCAGATTGGCCTGGAGTAAATAGGTAACGAAAGATGACTGACTGGATCCTTGTCCACTCCTCTGCTTTGCCAGAGACTTCAGCACCGACTCCATCTCAGCCAGAGCTGAAAATAACAAAACCACATGATCAATTGACATTGAACAATAAGGTCAAAACTTTCAAACGCTGCTCAGCTGCCTTCTTACCGCTCTCATAATGAGTCTTTCTGCTGGAACTCTTCTCTAGGGATCCATCCAGATAACCTTTACCGATCTCTGACCAGATCTTTTCAAATCCAGATATATATGCATTTACATGTAAAATATCACATTGTTTAATAATAATTTTCATAAGCATGACGCTAAATATACCTAGTGAGGAATGCTCACCGCTTCATGGTTCTTACGGAACCGGATGACCTCAGCTTCATCCCGAAAGCGACTCCCCATGGCAAGCTGAGTGACAGCCTTCATAGCCAATCCAAGCAGATGAGCACAAAGAGGCGTGTGCTGTGATTTAGGATAAGATGCCCACTTTTCAACCAGCTCCTCCACCAGCTAAAAAAAAAAAGCCAGAGTAGTGAGAGATGGATCACATGTTTAAAAATAGGGACAGTTCATTATATTCAGTATTGTTTATAATACAAACAAAAACAAATCACCTATGCTTTAATATAAAAAAGAATCCAAGAACTTTAGTTTAAGGCAGATATCAATGGGTCATGCAATTTTGTGCAATGAAGAGAACAACTGTTGTCGGTCCAAATCCTGAACTAGGGATATATATATATATATATATAAACACTCGTGAACAGACCTGAAGCAATAGAGGGAAGTTGTTCTCCAAGGTTTTATTGATAGCTCCCTCATACACTTTTTTTCTTATCATCGACTCCGTCACTCCCACTCCTGAACCTGTCTGGTAACCTAGCAACGACTTGAGCATTGTCTCAAAGGAATCCGCTGAGGAAAGAGTACAAACATATGTGTTAGAAAAAGCATACATAGTAGTTTTTAGCAATTTTCTGTCAAGGTAATGACATTTATAATGTTAATTTCTCCATAAAAACATTAAACAGCACTTAACAGCTGTCTTTTACATTGAAATCTTATCATTGAAATGAAATCATTTTGTGACAAAATATTAACATTTAGTTTATTAGGAGGAAACGCTTATTCCCTCCCTTGCTGCAGGCCACTCACTCGTCCAGTTGGGGTTGATGTGTTGTCGTAGTTGGTCCACAGCACCCAGGCTGACCACTGGTCTCCGACCGAACCAGAAAGATGCCACAGACCCAAACTCATCATGAAGACCCACCAGGAACTCATGCAGGCTTCCTTTGTTCACTATATCTGGCAGATTCCCATCTCTGGAAAAGTAAAGAAAGACGTTTGTTGGAGAAACTGACCAAAGGTCAAAAGGAAATAAAGAGAGTATCTCAAACTCTTACTTCTCTTCTGTGGGGTTTAGTCCAGGCACACCAGAGGCACTTCTAGACGACTGACATTAAAATAAGAAAACGTCAGGTTAAAATACACATATCTGAATTATTAAAGTCCCTTCACAGCAAATTATAGCAGTTTTAATTGCTGACTTTCTTTTACACATATCCAACATTTTATCAAGTTGCTCAAAAATAAGCAAACTCAATAGTCCAGTGATGACCTTCTAAATGCAGCAGGTCAGAACATATTTAATAGCGATTCAAACATATATTTCATAAAAACATGATCACAACAACTACAAAACAGTGAAGATAATATTTATATTTTTCACCGGATACAAATAGAGGACGGCACCGATAAGGATAATGACAAATGTCACTGCAAATATAGCAAAATCCAGCATATTTGCTGTTCAGAAATGTCAGAGGATCGTCATAAATGTAATTAAACTGGTCACTGAACTAGTAGCTAACTATCCACGTCTACAGTGACCATCAGAGACCTGCGCCGGTGCGCCCCTGTAGACAGTAAGAGTAAAATCTTTCCGTGCCACTGGCATATGCCACCCCACATGTCACCGCTACGTGCGCATGGCACTGGCAGCTGCCACTCCACAAGTCACCGCTTCGTGCGCATGGCACTCCACATGTCACCGCTATGTGCGCATGGCACTGGCAGCTGCCACTCCACATGTCACCGCTACGTGCGCATGGCACTGGCAGCTGCCACTCCACAAGTCACCGCTTCGTGCGCATGGCACTCCACATGTCACCGCTATGTGCGCATGGCACTGGCAGCTGCCACTCCACATGTCACCGCTTCGTGCGCATGGCACTGGCAGCTGCCACTCGCACGTCACCGCTACCAGTACAACAGCTGCCACTGACATGTGCGTCTGTCATCGGTCTCAACGCGACTATACACGTCTGTATACGCCACTGGACTCCTCACGGTTAAATACGTCGGTCACATCACAGCTGTATAAGCCGGTCACGGGACTCATTATGGTTGTATATCGTGCTCTGAATAATAAATGTTATGTTGTTATGTCTTCAATCATTGTAATTTGACATTTTTTTGTTTGTTTGTTTGCTGTTTTTTTTTTTTTTTGTTTTGTTTTTTATAGTATGCTGAGCAAAATTAAAATTAAACTTGAACGTGCAATCAAAGATTCAAAAAGGCTGCATAAAGACATAAAAGGCTGGCACTAAAGAATAAATCCATACATGTTCATGTGACAAGAAAAATACAACACAGTAGGCTTATTAATTAAACTTTGTGAGGCTTGGGGAATTGGGTTTACGAACGAACGGGGTACAAAAGTTTGCTACACGCGCACACACACACACATATTTATAACGAGTGTAGACTATACTTTCCGCGTACGTCAGTGGATTGTTCTTATTTTTAAATTAACCTCACGGGGACAAAATGTATATTCAGACTAAGGGAATGTGATGGTGGTCTTTGGTTAATGGAGGATACAGATGCTATATCCACTGCATTGATCACAGTACAGTACACAATTGTTTTAAGTTCATGAGCCATGTTCAAGCAGATCAGATGTATAGACCCCTTCACGGTCGACGTCACAGGAAAATTCGAAGTGCGTACTGCGCATGTCGGGGTCAGAACGCTCCATCCTGTGTTACTGTTAACCAGATGATTTCTCATCAAAATGCCTAGTTGTTGTGTCGTGGACGGTGCAAATCGCACCAATTGTGGAGTCAAGTTTTTTAGGATTCCTGCAGGATCTCATCCTTTTCAAAAAAAATAGACGACATCTGTGGCTGCAAGCTATTAAACGGCAGACTGGGACAATGCTACGATCAATGAGGCTCGTGTTTGTAGTGCTCACTTCATATCAGGTAAAGTCATCCTTCCTTTATCATCCCTTTCTATTAGATTAAACTCGAAAGCCTGGATTGCATGATTTTTTTGCAGTTTTCTGTACACTAGCCTATAACGTTAAGCTATGCTGGTTAATGGTTTGTTTTAAATGTCATGCTGCTAGCAGTTAGCCGCAGGCTAGCGCCAACTTTGTGACAACATTTGTTTAACTGTGACTAGTCTAGACCACCTAGTCTAATCCTTATCCAAATGTCTTTGAACAACTTTCACTAGCCCTTTCTTGAGTCACACGTTCTCTCTCCTTCTGTCTTAAATGGACTGTGGACCTTGTTTAAATTAAATCAATACTCATATTGGTCTGATGTGTGTCAGTGTATATGCATGCCTCAAGGAGATACTATAATATAATATATTAATTATTATTGATTACATTTAAATGTAATTTAATTAAAGCAATATTGTGCAGGCCTAGTTTAACTAGACAATGATTAAATGGTTTCACACAGCTCTAATTGTTCCTTTTGTTTTCCTTTAGGTATCAGAGGAAAAGGAAGAGAGATGAACGCCCTGACATGCAACCTGCTTCTTCCATGGCTGAGATGGAACAAGACTGTACCATTGATCTTTGCAGTGGTATGAATAATCTCTTAAACATAAAGCTAAAACTAATGCAGTCTAATGGCTCGTTTCCACTGAGCGGTACAGTACGGTACGGTACGCAATTATTTGCGTTTCCACTGTCAAAAGTTGTGAATGGTACCAAAAAGCCGAACCGTACCGTACAATTTTAATGCACATTGCACATCACTTCTTTCCGGCATGGGTTACACCTCGCCTATCAAGTAAGGGTACTGTGGCAGTGGAAACGCTAGCCGATTCATGGTTTACCGACCCGAACCATACCGTACTGTACTGTACCGCTCAGTGGAAACGAGCCATAATACACCAGCCCAGTGGTCCCATAAGCTACACCCTCCAAAGTTGTCATACTTTGTCACTGAACTTCTGTATGTCTGTTTGTTTTCTGTTCAAGATGAGGAGGAAGCTGAAGGGGACCGCCCAGTGTCGAGAAAGGAACATGATGCTCTTTGCTTTACACATAATCAACTGCAGGTCGTAGCACCACTTCCGGTGGCATCGCCAAATGCCACCGGCAGCTGCCAGAGTTCGTGGCAGCTGCCAGGTCTTTTCTGGCAGCTGCCAGATTTCGTGACAGATGCCACGGTTTTTTCTCGCCGTTTGTGGTGCTGTTTAAAACTACACTGTTCATGGTGGCGATCGATGGTGTTTTAATAATGCAAAGTTCCCACAGGTGTGTTATTTATTATGATTGTTTGTATTATTATAATACATTTCTATGTATCAGCTGCCAGAGTTCGTATCAGGAGTCACGATCGTTTATCGCCGTTTCTGATGTAAACTACACAGTTTTATTTTTAAATGAAAGATTTGATGATGCATATTACATACCAGCAAGCAGATGCGATCAGAATATGAACCCAATAAGCTAAACAGCATTTTCCCATAAAGAACACACAAGGAGTGCTTAGCTGTATAGACCGTATGCACGTGTATACTATACACAGGTGCATAGCCAACATTTCAGGAGTGGGACAAAAATGTTATTTTATATATATATATATATATATATATATATATATATATATATTTGTTAATGTACTACAAACACTTTTTTTTATTCATTTTTATCAAATATAAGACAATAGTTTTTGTACTGTAATAAATGCTATGTCAGGTAGCACTGAATTGTTCATAAACTTACCTGGTAATTTACCATAAAATCACATGAAGATGATTGAAAAAAAGTACAAATAAACCATATATGGTCGCAATCGTGTGTTTAATGCCTTCATGTTTCCAAAGGTTTCTGCCTTTTATTCAGATCATACAGTGATAGCTGGATGCTTTTGTCCATATTAGGGATTTCCTGGTACTTTGTAAGTTATTACTTCAATATGAGTCTGTCTTGCACTTTCTAAGCGTGTATGTGTATATGTTGTCACATTTCCCTTAAATAAACATTACACTAAAAAGGCCAAATACAATTATATTTTGTATTTTTACACTGTGTAATATTCTGTTTATCAAAACCAATAAATGTCATCAAGTTAGTGTTTTTACGTATTTTTACATTTATTCCAAAATAATAACAAAAGTAGTAACAATACAGGGGGCAGTCGTGGCCTAATGGATAGAGAGTTGGACTTGTAACCCGAAGGTCGTGGGTTCGAGTCTCAGGTCCGGCAACCACGACTGAGGTGAGACCCTTGAGCAAGGCACCGAACCCCTCAACTGCTCCCCGGGCGCCGCATTGATGGCTGCCCGCTGCTCCAGGTGTTCCTGGATGGGTTAAATGCAGAGAACGTCCCTTTCCCCCTTAAACTATGGTGAGTGTAGAAAAACGTTTTATTTGTTGCAAAACAATGTGTAATTTTCATAAGTTTTGTTGCAAATAATTTTTACTGTTATTTTACAAAGAAAAACGGTAGTAATGTATTTATAGAAAACATTCATTGTTAGAAAAGATCATTTATGTCATGTACTGTACATGCTCTAGGCCTACAAGTTTGAGGTATTAATTGTAACATTTGTATATACACAACACCAAATATTTTGACCATACTTTCTTCTTTCACAGCAGGAAAACATTTTGTGAGAGACACCAGGACTGCAGCTGACTGGTGCAGAAATAGAAATTGGGATGGAGAAATACAATTTCCCAGTGTCCTTTCACTGGAAAAGGAGGAACAAATTTGCATGCCAAAGCAAATTGCAGAGCTGGATGGGTGACTATGATGAAAGATCTCCGGTGGAATTTTTCACTTTTGTATTTTTGGAAAAAAAAGATTATGAGGAATGATTGATAAAATGATTGATAAATCAAAGTACAAAATCTTCGCCAGATTTGAGGAAGAATAAGTCATAAAAAAATCAATCAATGATCAATAAAAAAATCAATTACAATGGTCTCCATTTCTCACTATTAACTAACTATTGACTTTTGCCTCAAACTCCTAATACTAATGTACTGTTCAGGTATAGGGTAAGATGTAGAATATGGACCGGTCACGTATAATACGGCATTAGTATGTACTTTATGAGTACTAATAAACAGCTTATATAGTAATATGCAAGCTACTAGTTAACTAGTGTTAACTAGTGTTACATTAAATACATAAAAAATATGTTTGTGTGTGCGAGCGCGTGTGCATATGCAGTATTGGCTAGCGGCAGCTGGGCACTCCTTATCTGTGTGTATGTTCTTTATGGCAAAATACTTATGCAATTTAGCTTATTGGGTTCATATTCTGATCGCATCTGCTTGCTGGTATATAATATGCATAATCAAATCTTTCATTTAAAAATAAACGGCGACAAACGATCGTGACTCTTGGCACTAACTCTGGCAGCTGATCCATAAAAATGTATAATAATAATAATACAACAACTACAACAAAAAACACCACCGCACGCCACTGAGAACAGTGTACTTTTTACCGAGCAAACAGCGAGAAAAACCATGGCATCTGCCACGAGAAATCAGGCAGCTGCCAGAAACGACCTGGCAGCTCCCACGAACTCTAGCAGCTGCCGGTGGCATTTGGCGATGCCACCGGAAGTGGCGCTACGACCTGCCACTGCCAGGGAGAGCGCCAGGCCCTGCTGGCTGTAGCTCGGCTCGAAACTAGGTCCGTCACTAAAACGGGTCCGACTAGGAAACGAACTAAACGCCGAAGGGCGGAACATGTCCTGTTTTTCTTTTAAAGGGTAAAATGTTGAAACCCAAAATGGTTTTAATAGCAGTTCATCACCAGGAATGTTGTCCTGTGTGATAATGGAGGCACGCAACAACTGTACTCAGTACAGTCTACATTTTGAACCAAGGCAAGAGGAGGAGGCCCATTGTTAAAAAAAAGCAAAAAAAAAAAAAAAAACTCTAGGCCCTGTCCCCAACTTCTTTTCACATTCCTAGTGGTTGAAGTTAAATAATTTCACTGACATTCAAGATTGTATGTAAAAATTGTTATTGAAGTATTTATTTATTTGCATGTTTATGCATAAAGTAAATGTCATTTATTTTTGATCATAGACATGCAAATAGTGAACATTGTAGAGGTCTTATTAAAGGAAGTGATTGGTGTGATTATTTATATATAACGTGTTTCTTGTCACTTTATTTCTGTTACTTTAGGTTGCTGTTACTATATATTAAAAGCAATATAGTATTATAATTTAGATTGAAACGTTTTGCTTAATTTAGCCTTGACAGTAGTCTTAATATTAATAACAATTTTAATTTTCTTGATCTCCTTTGGTTGTTTAATAGTAATTTGAGAGAATGCTGTGACAGGTGCATACAGAGAATACCAGATCAAGTGACTAGTGTACAAATGAATGGTGTAGGAAATGAGGTCGTTATTAGCCTCTGAATTTGTAAAATTTGATAAAACACTGGTGCTTAAGGTATGAACAGACAAATGGGCGAGGGATAATTAAAAATAAAGGGGTATTCAGTAACAATTTAAACTTTATGCAGATTTGCAAATAGTTGGTGTAACTACATAAAACAATGTATTGAAATGTGACCAAAAACAAACAATACTCAAGGACATAAACAAATGTCAAAGATAACATGCGTGTGAATTACCATCTCGACAAAAATTCCATAGAAAAACGTATGTTTTTATATAGTCTCCGACAATATTGGGTAATTTACATGTGCTCTGAAAGCGCATTCCTGCTAATCCTATGCTAACCTCCGAAGTTACAAAAAATACCGTGCCCACACCAAGCGAAATGACCCACCACGCAGTCATTTTCGCCGCGCGCACCTCTGCGAGTATAAACCAAGCTTTAAGTGGTGACAGTCGCACGTAGCGGTGACAGGTCGAATGACAGCCGATATGTGAAGACACCAGGTCGAGTGACGGGTTCCTATGGCCGTGCCGGGTCCCGTGAAATGCGCGCATGGCCGTGCCGGGTCGGTTGCCATGCGCATATAACAGTGAAAGATCGAGTGCCATGCGCACGTAGCGGTGACATGTGGAGTGCCATGCGCACGTAGCGGTGACATGTGGAGTGCCATGCGCACGTAGCGGTGACATGTGGAGTGCCATGCGCACGAAGCGGTGACATGTGGAGTGGCAGCTGCCAGTGCCATGCGCACGTAGCGGTGACATGTGGAGTGCCATGCGCACGAAGCGGTGACATGTGGAGTGGCAGCTGCCAGTGCCATGCGCACGTAGCGGTGACATGTGGAGTGCCATGCGCACGTAGCGGTGACATGTGGAGTGCCATGCGCACGAAGCGGTGACATGTGGAGTGGCAGCTGCCAGTGCCATGCGCACGTAGCGGTGACATGTGGAGTGCCATGCGCACGAAGCGGTGACATGTGGAGTGGCAGCTGCCAGTGCCATGCGCACGTAGCGGTGACATGTGGAGTGCCATGCGCACGTAGCGGTGACATGTGGAGTGCCATGCGCACGAAGCGGTGACATGTGGAGTGGCAGCTGCCAGTGCCATGCGCACGTAGCGGTGACATGTGGAGTGCCATGCGCACGAAGCGGTGACATGTGGAGTGGCAGCTGCCAGTGCCATGCGCACGTAGCGGTGACATGTGGAGTGGCATATGCCCGTGGCACGGAAAGATTTTACTCCCTCTCCCTGTAGATCGGTTCTCAACTACACGTCCTGTAAACGAGGCTAAACCAATCAATCGCAGAGAACTGTTGTTTAGGGATATTTATTTGAAGTATGTAGTACAGCCTGGATATTTTTTTTAACCAACACATCTTCCATGATTGATGATTTTTTGTTGTTGTTGTTGCTGTACCCACATATAACTAAAGGTTAATAAAAGTATATAAATCATTATTGTCCGTCCTTGATTAAATATTTTTTTTAATATTTGTTTATTTTAACTATACATAGTGGTTTTGTAAAATTGTAAATGTGTGACTAAGCGATAGCATTCCCTCGTTTTTTTTTTTTTTACAATATTATGAGTTTGTTTATAATCAAGGGGGCGGAGCTAAAGATAATTAGGATCGTTATGAACTCTTTAAATGTGACACACAGGGAAAAGTAGCCACTTAGCGAAAGTAAGCCGTAAAAATGTTGGTAATTGCAGCATTAATTGCGTTTACGCTTAGTGTATATTTGAGCAATGCTCAGGATCCACAGTTTCCCTGGCAGGTGCCCCAGTATCAGGCACCGGTTCTGAAGGAGTTTCCCCAGCAGTTTTCTCCGGAGCTGAGCTCGTCTTCCTCCGGCTCTCAGCGCTGTGTGGTGGAGCAGCATGAGCGCATCGAGTGTGGAGAGCCTGACATCTCTTCAGATGAATGCGAGGCTATCAGATGCTGTTATGATGCGCAGGGCTGTTACTATGCCAAGGCAGGTGAGCGTGATAAATAAATCATATTTAGTACTTTTAATCTCTCCCAATATGTATGAAACGTTTCTTATACCTTTTTATAGTTGCTGAAAACCGTAATACTGCCGGTACATTATTATAATATAAACTAAATTTATTTTAATAGCTATAATTCAGAAGATTTCTTTCTAAAACTGTTAGGAATCACAATTAGTGTATTTTTACTAGTGTTCTGTGGAAACAAATTCATTTTACATTTGACAATTTTTTTTTTTTTCCATAAATTATATATTTTTTTATATATATATATATATATAAACCATCTGCATTGATTTAATCATGGTTATGAGTTGTCATCCATGGATTTTCTGCTGATTTCTATAGGTTTACTCCAAGTACCACAGTAAAACTTTAGTTACTGTGCAGTAAATAAATAAAAAAACATTTAAGCATTGCAACTTTATAATGCTTCCGTTATTGTGTGCATAACATTACATTGAAGTTCTTTTGTTTTATTTTTTGTTCTAGTCACTATGCAGTGCACGAGAGATGGGCAGTTTGTATTGGTGGTTGCTCGAGATGCCACCATGCCACATATCAGTTTAGACTCCATCCACATGCTGGAGAATGACCCCAGTGACCACTGCGCTCCGGTCGGCAGCACTGCCAGCTTTGCCATCTATCAGTTTACTGTCAGCTCCTGTGGCACCAGAATGAAGGTGGGTATGAACGGTGAATGTTATTAATCATGGGGGGAGAAGGAGCATGAAATTGTTGCATCACTGTTGGTCACTATTATTTGTCCTCCATTATATCTTTCAGGAAGAAAACGGTTTTGTTATTTATGAGAACATGATGTCATCTGCGTATGAAGTGGGCCTTGGACCTCGTGGATCGATTACGAGAGACGGATCTTATGAGTGAGGAGACTCGTCTGTTTTGATGTTGTCGTTTTTGGTAACGATCAGTGGAAGGGGGCCCAGTATTTCCTGTCTGTGTCTTGAAGGCTGAAGTTCCAGTGCAGGTATTCGGGATCAGTCGTTGAGGCTCTGGTGGTGGAGGTGAATACGGTTCCTCCTCCTCCCCCGGTCTCTCAGCACGGCCCGCTCAGAGTGGAACTTAGGCTCGCCAATGGACAGTGCAGCACTAAAGGATGCTCTGATGGTGAACCGAATCCAGAAATTCAAATTTTACAGCATAACCATGAGTCATGTTTTTTTTTTTAAATGTGGCTTACCTTGTAAAATTTTATCATTTCATTTAAGCACATATTTTACCAAGTCATCCTGAAATGTTCCTGGTCAAACAAGTACAAGTTCCAAAAAAAATCTAGAAATATTAGATTTCTCACTGTTCTTCAGGACCCAAAATATTTACTAAAATATAAAGACATGGTATAAAAGTAACAGCAATATCTAAATACACTATCTTTTAAAAGTATGAGGTTGGTAAGATTTGTTTTTGAAAAGTGTTTTATGCACACCAAGGCTGCATTCATTTCATCCAAAAATGCTGTAGAAACAGTAATATTATTACAATATAAAATAACTTATTTCTGTTTTAATGTATTAAAATATAACTTATTCCTGTGACGTCAAAGCTGAATTTTCAGCATCATTACTTCAGTCTTCATTGTCACATTGTCCTTCAGAAATCATGGTGCTCAGGAAACATTAATAAAAATAAATGTTGAAATATGGGTACTGTAAAACTCCCTTGAATACCGCTAATATGGTATTTGTTCATTACCAGCTCAAAGACTATCATTGTACAATGTGATGCAGTTAATTATTTCATATACGTACTCTTTGTGTATTTAAGAGGATATGTACACTTCGTACTACTCTGAGGAGGACTACCCTGTTACTAAAGTGTTGAGAGAACCGGTGTATGTGGAGGTGCGGCTTCTGGAGAGGACTGATCCGAACCTTATCCTGGTCCTGGACCACTGCTGGGCCACTTCAAATCCTGAATCCCTGAGCATGCCACAGTGGGACCTTGTGATAAATGGGTAAAACCTGATTTCTTTCATACCTGCTCCACTTCCCTAATTTATCCAAGGAAGCGTGGGCATAACTTGATGCCAAAACGGCTGCAAATGCCTCAATTATACACTGATTTACATGTTCCATTGTCTTATTACTCTTCATAGCTGTCCATATAAAGATGACCATCACCTGACCACAGTGCTTCCTGTTGGACAGTCAGGACTGCAGTACCCATCTCATTACAAACGCTTTGTTGTGAAGATGTTCACCTTTGTAGATCAGTCTTCGCTTGCACCTCAGCAGGAAAGGGTATGTACTGTCTTGCCCGCCGCATGTTCTCCTTGGCTCTCGCTTATCTTATTGTCCTCTGCCCTCTGCCATGTCTTTAACAGATTTTCATTCACTGCACTACGTCTGTTTGCCACCCCTCCACCACGGAGTCATGTGAGCCCAGCTGCGGCAGCAGGACAAGTGAGTGCACCTACATAGAAGATTCTAGATGTTGTGGGTAGTAGTAATAATAATAATAATAATAATAACGATAATTAGTAATAATAACATTTTATTAATGATAGCAAATATGTATTTATTTATTATTAATATATTGGTTATGTATTAATGTTAATATTTCGTAATTTTAATATAAACGCATACATTCAGTCATTTGTCATATTTAAGAATTAAATAATTCTGAACAAAATATTTATAAATATATTAACTGCTAAATTAAACAATTGTTTTAAATACTTGTCATTATGACGTTGTTGTTGTTCTTAAGAAATGTTTTAGTCGTAATAAAATGATAAAGATAATATTGTTATTATTATTACTTTAACGTAATTAGAATTTCACATCTTATAATAAATATTAATACAAACAAGAATAATAAAAAATAATGTTAAATTATTTATTGAGAATGGCTTAATTTACCATCATAGTACATGCATACACGCGCGCGCACACACACTTGCGTCCCAAAGGTTTGGAAACACCCCTGGCAAAGTGTGGTTTTGGACGATATCAGCATAAATCCTTATTTTTTTGGGCGCAAATGCATTAAAGTAACTTGACATTATCATTGAAGACCAGCAATAAAACAATGGCAACATATACATGTCAAAGTCAGACATGCCCCTTTGCCAGCTGTGATGCCTGGTTACTGGTTTAAACTTGGCCCAGGTTTTTAAAAGATTTTTGGGTCAGCACACCTTAATACTCTGGCTTCAACAATTGATTGCCAATTCAAAGTCAATGTTTGAATAAACGGACCGCTCTGATGCCCAGATTATGCAGAGCTGTAATAGCTGCTAATGGTGGATATTTTGATGAATCGAAAAAACAATTTTTTTTTTCTATGTATAAACTGTTTATGTAATAAAATGTTTTTGTAGTTTGTGTTGTCCCTTATCAGTGCAAAATTATCACAAAGGATTCATGCCAATATTGTTCAAAACCCTACTTTATAGGGCATTTCCAAACTTTTGATGCATGCGTGTATGTGTATATAATTTGTTTTTATTTATTTTTTCTCCCTGTTGTTTAGGAAGGGCCGTTTCAGAAGACATGAAAGATTCTGAGGAAGAGGTTGTAGTTTCAAGTGGGGAGGTCATACTGGTATCCCATTTGCCAGTTTCTGAAAATCTAGCAGATGAAGAAGGTATGAAAGCGATGTGTTGTTTACCTTTCTTAATATTCAACCCATGCAAACAAGTCTCAACCTGGAAATGTATGTTCTTCTAGTCCCACAGATATTGGATTATGGATTATGGGCAGCAGGAGCCCTCACTGTGTTTGGTGTCTGTGGGCTTTTGGTGGCTGTTTTAATTCAGCAGGCCAAACCTCGCCCTCAGTCTGCTCCAGTGTGACATTAATAAAATGGCAAAAGAATGTGGCCTCTTGTGAAATCACTTGTGTATCGATCAGACAAAGAATGGTTTATTTAAAAAAAAAAAATGTATTGCCGAGACCTTACAATAAATTTACAATAGGCAAGTGTTTGACATTTCTAATATATACAATGACAAATCAACCATGTAGAAAAAATGCCTTCAGGTGCCTTATGCAGTGATGTTTCCCTTCTCCTCTGCTTTTGGATATTCCATTTCCATCGACATTAAAAACTCTACAGAAGGGGAAAAAAAACATGCGTGCAATATTCATGCAAGTTTAATTTTAAAATTTCAGTTTTGAACATATGTTCAGAATGAATACTTTATGTACCTACTATGTGCAATATATACGGTACACCACTGGGTAAGATATTGGTATGTGAAAAGAACATCCTGTAGAATTTACCTTCTGTGTGGTCGATATCTGGGCTTATTGACATCAGAACCCAGGCCAACCCGACCAGCAAAGTGACCACCAGGTTTACTATGATCCAGGGGTAAAGGATGCTGCGCTCTGAGCCCGGCTGCCTGAGAGGAGACACAACAACCACTCGGCTCTTATTACTGTACAGCATTTACCCAGCATGCTCTAATGAGAGGGTCTTACCAGAGTGTCACATTATAGCTGGAGTACTGATTATAGAGATTGACACGATCACTCGTCATCTGCTGGCTTAATGATAAAACAAGCGCAGAAAAGTACACTGAAACAGAAAAGGTGTACATTAAAACATTGCTGTTTTTATATATGGCTTCTATGAGTACATCAATTCATTTTGTGACAGAAATGTGATAAACTCACAGAAGGAAGCAAGTGCCACAGGACTGAGGGTCAGTAAACTCCTCAACGCCGTAGCGGCTTTGGCAAGATTCAACCTGTTTGGAGAGAGATCGAAGTAGTTAGTTTAGTTTAATCTCAAGGGCTCCGGTATCTACAAATATTTATGGCAACAGTGTACTGGACTTTTGTTTGTGTAAATTCATGTGAAATGGCATTAGGGTTTGGTGATTCACCTGTCGAAGGCAGAGACGGTGCTGAGGGCTAGCAGCAGGTAGAGCAGGGACTGTGCGGGGTAGGCCAGGGTATTATACTGCTGGAGTAGGTTGGAAAGAGTGCTCATCTGTTCCCCAGCCAAAACATAGACCACAATGATATTCCATACAGCATAACCAGCCAGGAAGCCATGAGAAAACAGGCCAATTACCCTGTGCAGTAACAACAGTCAAGGTTTAGAAAAGTCTTTCAGCATTCAAAAGTTTGGGGGTCAGTGAGATTTTTTTTCTTTTGCTCAGCAAGTATGCAATAAAGTGAAGTGACATATGGCCAAGTATGGTGACCCATACTCAGAATTCGTGCTCTGCATTTAACCCATCCAACGTGCACACATACAGCAGTGAACACACACACACCGTGAACACACACCCGGAGCAGTGGGCAGCCATTTATACTGCGGCGCCCGGGGAGCAGTTGGGGGTTTGGCACCGAATCATATGCTCACCAAATCAATAAGCTATTCATAATTTTTCTCTACCTCATATTGCTGCTATTTAAATACCCTGTACAACTTTTTTTGCACATTCCTCTTATTACTATTTAAGTCAACAACATACTGACCTGCACATTTATATTTATATTTTTTATCTTATCTTTTATTTTTTCTACTTTTCTTCTCTTAATATTTGTATACTTTATAATTGCACTGTCCTTGGAGCGGACCTGACCTACATTTCACTGCTGGTTATACTCTGTATAATTGTGTATGTGACAAATAAAACTCTTGAATCTTGAATCAAGGGCACCTCAGTCGTGGTATTGAGGGTGGAGAGAGCGCTGGACATTCACTCGCCCCACCTACAATCCCTGCCGGCCGGAGACTCGAACCCGCAACCTTTGGATTACGAGTCCAACTCTCTAACCATTAGGCCACGACTTGATAAATTGATCAAAGGTGATAGTAAAGACATTTATAACGTAACAAAAAGATTGTTTTAAAAAAGGTGCTATTATTTTTAACTTTATTCATCAAAGAATACTGAAAAAAGTATCGTTTCAGCAAAAATATTAAGCAGCGCAACAAATTTCAAGTGTGTTACCTGAGCACCAAATCGGCATATTAGAATGATTTCTGAAGGATTGTGTAACACAAAATTTGGCTTTGGTGTCACAGGAATAAATTAAATTTTGAAATATATTAAAATAGAAAACAGTTCTTTTAAATTGTATTAATATTTCATATTTTTTTACTGCTTTTACTGTAATAAACTCTTGTGTTCGTAAATACTAATCGCTGACTATTAAATATTAACATCAACAATCACATTATTAGGTAAATGTTACAAGCTTTAACACAACACTTGATTTATGGGGGGGGGGGGGATTATTTTCCCCACCAAAAACTAAAACATGGGTCTTGAATAGAACATCAGCCATTAAACAAGCACAACATCACAAATCTAAAGTTTAGATTTGTTTAAAGCCTGTTAGGTTCAGCTTCTTTAGACTACAACAGGTTAGAATATATACAACAGGGCTGAATATGTTATTAAAATGCATTTGTATGCTAAGTTATAAAGTATAAGTTATAAGTATATTAAGTTTTAAAGAAACTTTAATATTACTTCAACCCTGTAATGCCACATTCCATTATCATTGTTCTCATACATACTGAGTTAATAAAAAAATTCTGATCTAAACTTTTTCAGTCAAAAAGGTACATTGTGCATAAAATGACCCATTTAATCAAATACATTTTAAAGGGGTCATGAACAGAGAAATTAAAGTTCCCTTGATCTTTTGACATATGAGGTCACTGTGCTATAAAAAAAAATCCTGTACATTTCAGAACTCAAAACTTTCTCGGTAGTATAAAACATCTTATACTAAAGCCAGTCTGCCAAAATGTCTGACAGCTTGTGGAATGCGCCACTTTATGATGTAATAGTGTGGATAGGCACCGCCTCCGCGGAAGATGAGCAACGTCTGCTTCTGCCACACTGCCTGTTTAGCACCGCCCACAGATTCACGCATGTAGTGTTTACGAGAGAGGCGTGCAGATCTACGCAGAAACCAAGCGATAAAGATGGCTCTGAAGAAAACAAGATGCTGTGCAGAGCCAAGTAGTGGAAAAAATAATCTTTGCATCGCCTTCCTTCTGATCCCAACTTTAGGAAAGAGTGGATGAACTTCATTTTTAATGAAATTCCAGACCGCGTCAGTAAGAACTTGGTCCTTTGTTCACTTCATTTAACTGCAGTAGCCCCTCACTGCAGAACAAAGATCCAGGGGGCGGGGTTGGATCCACATCCAGGGGGTGGAGACGGGTAGGTTTAGGTATATGTAAGGTGGGAGGAGATGGATCTAGATCCAACCACACCCCCCTGGATCTTGTGTTCTGCAGTGAGGACCATCTCTTTAACTGCGGATTTGTTTACAAACAAGGCACAATTTGACGCAGGATTTTCTGAAAGATTAAAACTAAAAGAAGACACTGTGCCGACTATATTGGATCTGACGGTAATGTTGCAACAAGTGTGAGAAACTGTTTTCATTACGTGATCACTATTACTTTGTATGTTATTACAGATCATTTGATATGTACTGAGCATTTATGTGTTTTTGACCTAAATGACAGCAGCGTCCATCTGTGCAGGATGCAGGTTGTCAAACATACACAACTGTTAGCCAATCATAGCAGTGGGCGTTTAGTCTACAATCCGCCATGCCTATTCAAACAGAGCGTTCTGATGAGGGGGCTCAAAAACAGGACAGAGAATAGCCTACTACTTCTAAATTGTGAGGCTTTTGATGTAAAAATCTTGATAACATTATAAGTGGACCTCAGAGAACAGTACAACATCATAAAAAACGTCAGTTCATGACCCCTTTAAGTTGAAGTCTAAAGCAACCGCACAGATCTGAACAAATTGGAAATTAAAGTGTCATTTAAAACCAGATGTTGAAAGCAAACCTAAAGCCGCTGTGCAGTCTCAAGGAGACATCTCTAGTGGTCCACACTGAGCGGCTGTCAATAAAGCTCTGCTCCATTGGGCCACTGGCCTTCCACTGGTCCACTCGCTCAGCTGCTTGAAAACGACCTGCCACCAAAGATACATGGTCACTAGACCTTAATTTCATGATGTAAAGAGTACCTTGCATACAAACAACTTCACCTTAGAAATACTGAAATGTTTAGATGTCAAAAGTCTCAATGTATGAACAAGCAAACAGTCTTAAGCAAACATCTGCGCACCACATACACATTATTCTGCTTGAAACTTACGGCTCCTCTCCACAAAAACCTTCCCCACAGGCTGGCTCTGCCCTTGTGGAGCGGAGAACAAGGAATGCTGGGAGACAGGCACCTGGGGGTCTGTGATGATATCGTCATCCTCTATGTCCAATTCATTGTTGGACTGTGTTTCTGTTACTTTAGGTTTCACTCTGGAGAAAGAAAGAAATAGAACATGTTAGCTAAATGACAAATTAAATCCAATAGAGCTTTCATAAAAAAAACGACACATCAGAGGTGCATTAAAAATACCTGGAACCTTTTAATAACCTGTTTAAGGTATAAAAAAAAAAAAAAAAAAAAACAGACTTACCTCCTCTTTTTTGGTTTGCGCGTCACCTCTTCTTCTACATTCTGATCCACCATATCTCCATTTGACACCAGGTCTGTCTGATCTCCCTCTACATCTGACCAGTAAGAGGAAAATCATTATTTCTGGGGTGTCTATGTTAATAAAATGCAACCTCTGCAGGTATCAGATGAGTTGTAGTGAACAGGACATGGCTTTGAACAATGTTTCTACCAGTTGCTTGTGCTTTTTTCTTCTTTTTCCTCCTTTGAGGCGGATTATCCACAGGTTCTGGGGTCAAAGGTTCCTGACACTCAGACTGTCTGCGACTGGTAAGCCCTCCCATTTCCATTCCAACATCTACAAAGGTCAAGGGTGAAAAAAACCTCATGACATGCACACCATGCTTCTACAGGTGATACCAAGCAGTTAACTTTGTCTGGTTGCAAGGTCTAGTAACCAGACTCTGCTGGAAGATGTTGTCACTAGTGCTGTCGAGCTATTAATCACGATTAATCACATCCAAAATAAAAGTGTTTGTTTACATAATATGTGTGTGTACTGTGTATATTTATTATGTATAAATAAATACACACACATGCATGAATATATTAAAGAAAAATATGTTATATTTCTATATTAAATATATTTATATATAATATAAATTATATAAATATACACATGTAAATATTTTCAAAATATATACTGTATGTGTGTGCATTTATTTATACATAATAAATATACACAGTACACACTTATATTACACAAACATCCAAAACTTTTATTTTGGATGTGATTAATCACGATTAATCGTTTGACAACACTAGTTGTCCCTATCACATCTGGTTCCAAAAAAGCATCTTTCTCTCTTTTGAAAACCATTCAAAAGTAGCCATGTATTCCAACACAGATTGAAAAAGCAATGGCAACACAACTTTAATTTGCTGATTTAGTGCACTCACTGCACCACTGAAACACTAGGGCTGTCAAACGATTAATCGCATACAAAATAAAAGTCTGTGTTAACATAATATATATGTACTGTATATATTTATTATGTATATATAAATACATAAAATATAATTATATTATAAAATATAAAATATTATGTATATATAATATGTAAAATGTTATGTAATATAAAATATTATGTATATATAATATGTAAAATGTTATGTAATATAAAATATTATGTATATATAAATACATATAAACATTTTTCTTAAATATATGCATGCATGTTTTTATATATACAGTACACACATATTATGCAAACAAAAACTTTTATTTTGGATGTGATTAATCGCGATTAATCATTTGACAGCACTAATAAAGACCCAATAGCTTAGAAGCACTTTTGCACCAACATGCTGAAATGGGAACCTATTCATTTAGCAGTTTAAAGACAAAAATAAAATAAAGTTAAATATTTTTAATAATTATGAAGCACAAATCAATGAAACAGTAAAAATCTAAAAGACTAAATACAAAGATTTAGATCAAACCATTTGCCAAACCATATTATATTTATTCATAAACAAATTTATTATCTGTTTCCCAACAGTTATAGCACAAATTACAAAAAAAATGGTTTGAAGGATATGACAAAAGCATCCTAATTTATGACAGTTTTAAAATGGTGTTTGAAAAATATAGTTGACTAAAACCATAAAAAGTCATTTAAGTTGAAGTACTGAAATAATAAAACTAAATGAACTAAAATTTATAACTATAAAATCATATAAAATGGCAAAAACAAACAAAAAGTTCCCCAGTAAAATGATTACAATTGTAAGTAAAATTATTTAAATAAAATCGAATCCCCGTGTGACAACTAGCCCCAGTCTCTCCTATCATGTGTGTTGCTTATATCACCTAAACTCACCATCAGGTTCATCCACACTCTCCACATCCCTCTTGGCCTTCTTTTTCCTACTCTTTGGAGCAGGAATCTCCTCTTTGAAGGACAACAGAAGAGCTTCATTATATAACCTAATGTTAACTGACCAATAAACGGCAATTTGAACTTGAAACATAAAGGCAAATCAATCTAACAGACACATCATACAATTTTAAACATTATTACCTACTCAAATACATAATAAAACTGGACCAAGAGATCCCAAATGTGAAAAAAATTCAAAGAGACGCACTCACCTGCTGTGTCCTGACTGTGCGTTTGAAGGTATAATGAAGAAAGAGGAAGGAAAAGAAGAGCATATGACTTACCTGTATAAAACAATTACAATTTAAACAGCATCTGATCTGCTAGGTGAGCTTACCTTGGCATAGATGGCAGTGCTCGTGGTCCCCGCTAAAATGTCAAAAAGTAATATTAAGTTAGCAATAAACAGTTCCAATGAAACTCAAGCATCAGATGCTGAACCTGTTGAGGGCTCTACATTTGTATATAGTGTCTAACAAAGCTTACCGTTGGCTTTTTCGCCATTCCACTCAAGAGTACAGGGTGAACACAAGGGACATGTGCAAACAAACATCTCTGAGCACTTAAAGCAAGGATTAATGCGCGTCTAAATCTGAGACGAGCATCTGCCAAGCAGCAGGATTATGGAAAGGGGGAGCTACTCAGGAGTCACGATCAAATACTGTTACTCAACCTTCTGACATAAACACACCACCACCACCACCACTTACTTTTGTATTTATTTATTTGAACAGTATTTTGAACAAATAAATGCAGCCTTGATGAGTATTCAGTTCAGGATTCTTTGAAATGGACAGCATTTATTTGAAATAGAAACATTCTGTCACTTTTGATCAACTTGAAGCATCACATTAAATGAGAATTATGCTTAAATGTAATGAAAGTAATACCTTTAAAAAAAAAAAAAATTAGTAGCGCCCAAATTAGAATTCATTTCCTTATGATTTAGGGGTTAAATATGATCTAGGCAATTCTCAACTATTTTTGTGAGATTTACCCTTTTACCGATAAATTTATATAAATAAATATTTATCTTCTGAGTTATATTCTAATGTGTATCGAAATGTAGTTGTTCACCCTAATACCGACTCTATTTATTTGTATTATTAGGCTGTATTATTGCATTTATTTGCATTAATATGCTATTGCTTCAGTCCAGACTATATATTCTATAGTCTTTGGTTTAAAGCATAATGTAAGAGGGTTAAACAGATTGCAATGGATAAACCCAGAAAGCCTAGTCCTCAACATTTACAAACCTACAGGGGAGCAAAAAAATCTCACTCTCAGAGAGTTGACCTTTATGACTACTGTTGTGCTTGTTGCTTGTACTCAGTATAATTAAAAGGCTTATCAACAACAGCTCAAATGCATAACAAGAAGAAACAAACACACAGGATATGTTATGAATATCCCAGACTTACCCTCTGTCCTTGAGGAATGGGAGGGAGGTCTCTTCTCCTTGTGCTGGGAACCTATATACAATCGTATAATATAATAAATAATATTTAAACAACAGCTCTGAACAAAGTAGTTTAAATCGCGCCTGTCAGTAACTAACTGTTACTTGCCAACAAACAAACTGTACAGGACACCATGCTTCCCATTTAAGCACGTAACAAACCTTTGCTTCCGTATCCATTCTTTGGAGTTGAATAATAAAAGCTTTGTCGAGTTAATTACGGAGCAACAAATATCTTTGTATTTTCATGTCGTTTGTGGTCTGAGATTTTGTTTTGCACGCTGTCTATTGTTGATGTTGGCGACGGGTGGGCGTGTCTAACTTCCCTGACGTACTGTACGTACTAGAGGCGCGCAGCGGGAACTATGACGTCACTCTGTAGGCGGATCGGCTGTTAGCATGAAACTGGTTCCCTCGACAAAAACCCAATTGGATTTTCCCATAGGCTTTTGGATAATCGCAAAAAATAAACTCTGTGTTCAATCATATGTGAATAGACTTTAATGGAAAACCTTAAAAGGGCATGTGCATAACATTAGGTGTGAAAAGTTGAATTTCTTCAGTTTCAGATGGAAATGCCACACTGTTCCATAAACACACGTTAGTTCTGTTCTTCTGATTAACGCCTCGTCACTCCAGACCTGAAAATCCTCACAATCAAATACAGTTTAAAATGGATTATGTGCTCAAAAATACCAAATCTCTTTTGGAGAGCTTAATAAATGTTTAGGTTTTATTTATTTTTTCACAGGGGCGAACAAAAGATTGACTTCTGAAAAAATGTAAACATATTTTGCATTCAGACTAGCATTTACACACATTATTCTCACCAAAAAAAAAAAAAAGGTGAAAAGAAAGTTTATTTGCATATTCATGCTCATCCGCTCTCCTGTAGTATCCCTGATCTCTTCATATTAAGACTGGTCAGTTGGTCTGATCCATGCAGCCGGTACCCACTGCGGTTCATCCTGAGCTCTCCTCACCGCGGTCAGCAGCTGCACACATGCAGCCTGCAGGCCGTCGTTTACTATCACATGGTCAAAGAACTGACAGTAATGCTGTTCCATATTGCGTCCTGCATCTTCTATCTCCTGAAAATCTTCATCCTGTCTCAAGAGAGAGAAAATACTTAACGGAAATACTGTACTTTTAAGACAATACCATAAATTGAAAGGTAAAAAATAAACTGAGTGGACATAGGTAAAGATGCTAGCTCACCTTAAAAGGTCGGCTGGTGTAGTAATTTGTAATGATATGCGAATTCATTCGTGTGTGTTTCATCTGCTCAAAAGAAGGAGACTTTATAAAGATGACATACGCCCTCAGCTCCGGAGTCCTCACTGACTCTAATGCCTGGAGAGTCAAGAACATAGAAAACAAAGTAAAGCATCAGAACAAGTCAGGTGTAATCCAGAAGAGACGACAATTATTCTTATTAAAAAAATATTATTTATTATTGTTTTATAATAGCATAATAATTGCACAATTCTCTTCCAGGGTTATTATTGTTTACTAAAACTAAAATAATTGTAACATTTTGGAAATAAATGATGAAAAACTTCAAATGAAAATTAGATATAAACTGGACAACTAACTTAAGTTTAAGCACTAAAATTACTAACTGGAAATAAAAACTAAAACTGAAATAAAAATGAATTAACCCAAAAGAGTAATATTTAAATATGTAATATAATGACAAGAAAATTACTGAAATGTTGCTAGAATTCAAACTGAAATGTATAAAATATTGATAATGTTAACAAAAACTAAGATAATAGTATATTTTATTATACTAATACTATTTAGGTTTACATGTTTTTAGCTTTTATTATTTATATGTTTACTAAGTAGGTTACATTTTTTTCAGCTTTAGTTTTTAATTATTTTGTAGTTATTATTTTAGTAATTTTAGTGTTTTAACTTATTTCAGTAAGTTGCCATGGCAGGATTTCTCATTTTTGTTCAGTTTACATTTTTCATCTATTATTTTACATTTTATTTCAAGTAAGAAGAATGTTTTTAATAGTTTGAGTTTATAGTTAACAATAACAACCCTGATAGTATATTAATAATCCTAAAATAACAATGTTCTCTTCAACAGATCTGAATACGAGTTAAGGGGTTAACCTAAAATATTAGCAATCCACCTTTTCAAACAGCCACTAATAACAACAGATGAATAGATTTCCAAGAGAAACTCACATATGGCTCAATGTCAATCACACAGATCTTCCCACTCGCCAAAACATGTTTAACTGCATCCACGCTAGTGCCATAGAGATGACCTCTCAACTCCCCAAACTCAATAAACCTGGGGAAGAAAGAAAGAAAAGGGTCACAGACCTACTTAAGATTACAAAACAATAGAAAGATTATACAATCCCCCCAAAAACATAGTAAATCTGGAAACATTATCTGTTTATGCACAGCCGAGCATATTTAGACCACCTGTGATTGCAGACCATGGTGTCAAACTGCTCTCGGCTGATAAAGTGATATTCTCTGCCAGATTCTTCATGGCATTTAGGTGGCCGTGTAGTATCTAAATGGAAATGAAAGTCAACTTCAAAATCAGCACACATGTACACTTTTACATATGTACAGTTATATCACACAAAGTCATATCTGTACAAATGAAACTCACGGGGAACGGCTCCTTGGTAGACCTTGGGATTAATCTCAATTAGCCTCCTGCGTAACTCATTTACACCGACCCCAGACGGACCTGACGGCAGAATACCGTTTCAGAACATATATGATAATGTGCAGGCAAGGACGCAGCTACAGTAAGCTGTACAAGATCTACAAGGTAATGTGTGTATTTTGCTGGCTAATTTTAGCTCCGTGAGACACACTCACCCAGCAGTACTATGAGGCGGTGTGGGTGCTCTGGATGGTGCTGGTAGCGCACCACCTCCTCATACGGGTTGGCCAGTGAACTGTAACAGCTCGTGGGACAGCGTAGGGTGCAGAACTGGGACGTTCCAAATGCCTGACCTCTCCATCGGCGACAGAGACGCAGACTTCGTCGAAAACCAGCTGACATACACACAATACATGCACACAGAATAAAAGCACATTTGACTTGCATATTTGAGATATAAACTGGCAATTCTGAGAAGAAAAGTCCAAATTTTGAAATATAAACTTACAATTATAAGGAAAAAAGGCAGACTTGGAAGATAAATTGCTTTTACTTTTTTGTTTTTTATTCCATTATGGAAAAAAAAAAATTAGTTGCGAGGTGTAAACTCAGAATTTAAGGGGGGAAAAGGCAGAATTGTGACATATAGATGCAGACTTGAGAGATATGAACTATGAATTGCAAGAAAGTTTTCTTAAAATTGTGTGGGGGGGGGGGGGTAAATTGTAAGATAAAAATATGTAATTAGCTTTTACCATTTTTTTATGGTCCGTGGCAGAAATGGGCTTCAGTAAATCTGCTGTAGTAAATAAAAACCAGTAAATTCTGTAATATCTGAGAGTCACTCACTCAGGTAAATCCCTTCAATATTGGTGCTGAATTCACTCTCCTCTGAAACACAACACCAGACACCGTTAATGCATCAATTAACAAACACAGAATAATTAGCAATGACTCAATGAAATAAAAATCAAATCAAATCAGCAACAGCAATTAAGATTAAACTTTATGATTTCTACAGTAATGAGTTATAAATACACTCACCATCCTTTAGCTCTTCTGATGAATCATCATGAAGGAAACAAGAACAAAAGTTATCAGAGGCAATTAATTTACAGTATTTACTGCCGCAATCTTCTGTGACATACTTCATCATTAATACCATAATATTTCTTAAATCTAGTTGTTTCTATAGTTCAGGTCAGGGGCAGTTCTGTTAATGATGGAAACACTGACCCTAAATCTGAATTCAGTACGTTTCTCCTGATATCTTCAGGACTTACCTACCAGATTCAAATGCCTCCTCATCTGCACATGAGGAAACAAAAACACATATATGTATAAGTATAACAAGTGTTATATAGCTAAGGTTTTAATACACGTTTAAATCAGGCAAGAAAATATACCTGCTTCTACACATTTTTCATCTATGGCAATCATGTCATCTTCTGTTAAAAAAAAAAAAAAAAGAGGGGAAAAAAAAGATAGATATCAGAGACTAAGTGCTGTTTATGTTCATGTTACTGTGTATGGAACTTGCATAAACCACAAAAGATGTATTGGATGGCTAGATCACACCAACATTTTCCAAGATCCATAAAAGCCCATAATGCAAAAGACTTTGCTGATAAATACACTGAACAAAATTTTTCATGAGCTGAACTCAAAGATCTAAGACTTTTTCTATGTACACAAAAGGCCTATTTCTCTCAAATATTGTTCACAAATCTGTCTAAATCTGTGTTAGTGAGCACTTCTCCTTTGCCGAGATAATCCATCCACCTCACAGGTGTGGCATATCAAGATGCTGATCAGACAGCATGATCATTGCACAGGTGTGCCTTAGGCTGGCCACAATAAAAGGCCACTCTAAAATGTGCAGTTTTACTGTATTGGGGGGTTCCTGGGGGGTCCGAAAACCAGTCAGTATCTGGTGTGACCACCATTTTCCTCACGCAGTGCAACACATCTCCTTCGCATAGAGTTGATCAGGTTGTTGATTGTGGAATGTTGGTCCACTCCTCTTCAATGGCTGTGCGAAGCTGGATATTGGCAGGAACTGGAACACGCTGTTGTATACGCCGATCCAGAGCATCCCAAACATGCTCAATGGGTGACATGTCCGGTGAGTATGCTGGCCATGCAAGAACTGGGATGTTTTCAGCTTCTAGGAATTGTGTACAGATCCTTGCAACATGGGGCCGTGCATTATCATGCTGCAACATGAGGCGATGGTCGTGGATGAATGGCACAATAATGGGCCTCGGGATCTCGTCACGGTATCTCTGTGCATTCAAAATGCCATAAATAAAATGCACCTGTGTTCGATGTCTATAACATACGCCTGCCCATACCATAACCCCACCGCCACCATGGGCCACTCGATCCACAACGTTGACATCAGCAAACCGCTCACCCACTCGACACCATACACGCTGTCTGCCATCTGCCCTGTACAGTGAAAACTGGGATTCATCCGTGAAGAGAACACCTCTCCAAAGTGCCAGACGCCATCGAATGTGAGCAATTGCCCACTCAAGTCGGTTACAACGACGAACTGCAGTCAGGTCGAGACCCTGATGAGGACGACGAGCATGCAGATGAGCTTCCCTGAGACGGTTTCTGACAGTTTGTGCAGAAATTCTTTGGTTATGCAAACCGATTGTTGCAGCAGCTGTCCGGGTGGCTGGTCTCAGATGATCTTGGAGGTGAAGATGCTGGATGTGGAGGTCCTGGGCTGGTGTTGTTACACGTGGTCTGCAGTTGTGAGGCTGGTTGGATGTACTGCCAAATTCTCTGCCAAATTCGCCTTTGGAGACGGCTTATGGTAGAGAAATAAACTTTCAATTCACGGGCAACAGCTATGGTGGACATTCCTGCAGTCAGCATGCCAATTGCACACTCCCTCAAAACTTTTGACATCTGTGGCACTGTGCTGTGATAAAACTGCACATTTTAGAATGGCCTTTTATTGTGGCCTAAGGCACACCTATGCAATAATCATGCTGTCTAATCAGCATCTTGATATGCCACGCCTGTGAGGTGGATGGATTATCTCGGCAAAGGAGAACAGATTTGTGAACAATATTTGAGAGAAATAGGCCTTTTGTGTACATAGAAAAATTCTTAAATCTTTGAGTTAAGCTCATGAAAAATGGGGGCAAAAACAAAAGTGTTGCGTTTATAATTTTGTTCAGTGTAGTTACAATGTTAGAAACTATAATAATTATTTAAAAAAAAGGTTTGTAGTGCATTTTTACCATATTTTCTGCACCCACACTTCTTCTAAACTCCTTGTAAGTCTATTTTGGTGGGCAGTGTGAATATTGTAAAATACAAGCCAGTGTATTTCTAGACTCGACTAAATGCTCACCTTCATCCACTGTGCTCACTGCAGGTTGGCATGGAAACAAAAGATAGGCAATACAAAATAGCTGAATTAAAAATATATTGATTAAACACACATATAAAACAATAACTGCAAATACTGTTTACTCACAGGTTTTGACACAAGTGTGAGGATGATAAGGCTGGGCCCACCATAACTCTTTTTGCTTCCTACAAATGCACACACAGTCACATTTGGGGTTTAAAATTGGGGCCGGCAGTGATTATCAGCATAATCTCACATCACATTCAAGTCAGCTGCCAAATCTCATCACATCATCACACAGCCTATGCAGATGTGTAATTATTCTGTCACTGACCTTTAACCCCCGACTACTTAGAACTGACCTATTCAGCAAGCTGGTGGACGGAATGAGGCCAGCGCAGGCAGAAGTACTGGGTAGTTTTACAGCCTGCCACCAGAGAGTGTCTGACTGATCCACAATCTCCAGGATATCTCCCTTCCTGAACACCATGCCAGCATCAGCACAGGGAATGGAAGGGTCCACGTGGGGATTGTAGTCCACCATGGCACGTACATACAGCTTGTGAAGAGAGCAAAGCCATTAAAGACATCATGCACATTCACAGCTGATAGACACACACATGCCTAAACCTTACACTCCCTATACACTACTTTAAAAAATGAAACAGTCAGCAACATTAATAAACATGTCAAACAGTAGTAGGCCAGTGTGTTGTCACATGAACTCTCTACATGCATAATAATTCTGCTAAGTGGAATCTAATAAGAAGTTATTTTATATTTTTTTTATTTCATGTTTGAATAAAATGTTTTTATTCTTGTTAGTCTATTCAAATACATTTTAAAAAGGTTAAGCCGATTTTACTTCCGGAACATTCATCATACAGCAAATGCAGTGCTATTGCTACACATTTTGGGTAATTAAGTAGTGTATGTCATTGTTTTACTAGTTACTATGATAGATGTGGTTGAATAAAATAGCAATATATATTGGTGACAACAAGGATGATCCTATTTCTCCTGCTTTTTTTTTTAATTCCCAGTGAGCCAAATATACTGTTCAAGGTCACACTTTATTTTAAGGTCCAATTCTCGCCATTAGCAAACCATTAACTATAACTTTTGCGTCAATAAACTCCTAATTTGATGCTTATTAATGGATAAATATAAAATATATTAATATTAAGAATGCTAATTAGCAACTAGTTAATAGTGAGAATTGGTCACTATACTACTGTTACCCTGTTTAATTCAGGGAACTGGATGCACAATTCCTGTCTTTTTATTTTTAATATAGAACAAGTAGCTAATTTGGGTGTTTCATGCTATTCCTGCTGTACACTGGTTATGATCTAGTGAAAGATCTAGACTAGTATAGATTATAAAGTAGTATAGATGTAGTGTTGACGTTTGATAACTCACCATGGTCTGGTTGTTGACTGGCCTGTCAGTGATGGGAACCACCTTAAACATTATGGTTCCATGGGAGTGTGCCTATGGTAGGAAATTAAGACATAACTGAATATTGTTGATTTAATATAAATGACTTCACAGGAAATTAGATCACAGATTTCCTATTAAATGAAATGGGAATAGGTGTTGTTTGGTACAGCAGATTTGGGATACTTTGTTGTAAAAAAAAAAATGAAATGATGGCACTATTGTTTTCTGTAGAGCTACTTTACAGCTGAATTGCATATTGCAACACAGACATTGGTACTGAACTGAATTGAATTGACACTGAACTGGCTAATGACATTGCTACAGAAAAACAGAAATTGCAGAAATTGCTACAGACAAATTGACAGACTTCACATTATTATTGATCTGAACCAGCACTGAACTGACTTGGGCTAAATAATGACACTGTTGTCCTTTAGAGCTGCTTTACAGCAGAATCTGAATACAGCAGTCTCCATAGTTGAGTTTCCATAGTTGATTCTGCTATGTTTATCTTTGTGAAACCACTTTGACACAATCAATACATATAAATCTAAAGATATAAAGGTTACTTGACTTAACACTGGTGCCATGACCCGGATGGGAATGAGGCACACAAGCGTAACAATACCAAGCTGTGGACCAACTTATAATTCAAGAGTATATTTGTACTAACCAGAATTTGTATAATCTGTTCTGGTTCCAGTCCAAATACGGGATGACCGTTTACCTCCACCAGCCTGTCTCCAGCATGCAAGAGACCTGCAACAAGAAGCACAAAGACAAGAAATAGGAATCCATAAGAAGTAAAATTGACACAAAGGGTATAAAATTTGTGTCCATGGCATATCAGAGACACAATTAGAAAGGATTGATTTATATATAAAAAAAAGTACAGCCAGGCAACCCTCACCACTGCGGTCAGCCAGTCCTCCATGTATAACTCGAGCAATGTATATCTCCCCTGTCACATCATCTCTCCTGATTGTCGCTCCCTGTATGTTAGAAGAAAGCAGGTATCAATCCAAATATCTACAAGGCTTCATTTGATTTGAATCAAGCACAAAACATGCATGATGGAAGTAGCATGCCAGGAACAATATTCAATGACAAACTGAACTACAATGTTACATGAGGATAAAGAATATCTTTTTAAAAAATCAAATAATTAAGAAGAGAAATTATGATATGAGAACTGACAGTCTTGGAGATGTTACACCAATGAAGGATGGCCGAAAATACACACAAAACGAAAAAAAAAAAACATGACTTTCAAAAAGGTTGGACAAGTATTAATGTGACAATGGGAACATCAAGGACCGGTGGTGACATGGCAGATGTATACACATATATTAAAGATTTGAAAGACCTGCATGCTTGAGACAGCAAGAATATGAAAGGATGTTCATAAACGTGGAAGTGTGGAAGTGGCCTTATTCTTTTTTCTTGTTTTTCTTTTTCTTCTGGCTAAAGAAACATCTAAATGCACTGCTGTTCACTTTGCGGTTTTGGGCAAGGCTGGATGTCAAGGAGCCATTGGTCATCTTTGATAGCACTGGCTGTTCCAGCAAAGTGATGGCAGATGAAGAAGAAGAGGAGGAAGAGGAGCCAGAAGGACAATGAGAAAAGCGAGAGGATGAGGGAATAGCTGGACTGTTGGGAACACTGAGCGATCTGCTACCCATCCGGTTAACCACTCTCCTTGCAGTCTCTGTGCCATGTGGTGATTCTGAAGTTGTGTTGCTCGTGGATACTAGCTCCTGGAGCTTCTCCACTACATGCGTTAGCATCGTCAAAGCCTGAGAATTCTCCTGCACGCTCTCAGATATGCGTTCGGTAGCTGCGGCCATCCTCTCACCAAGCAGGTGGACGCTTTCAGAACTGCGCTCCATGCAGCTGGTGGCCTGCTGCAATGTTTTCCGCAATTCATGCAGACCTTCCTTCTTTGCCGGCCTTGTATGGGAGTGTGTGATGGTCTCTCTTACCCGATGACAGTGCATTGGGCTTGGGGGAGCGGTTCGGGCGTGAGGGGTGGTTCTAGAAGGTTTTGGAGAAGGATCTGAAGCATGAAAACAGCAAGATGATGAAAAAATCCATGGGGACGGTTGGGCAAATGTATGTAGCATAGAACTGCCATCACTCTCATCCCTACTGTCTAAATTCTCAATCAAGTTATCTTCAGAGAAAGAATGACAAATGAATGGTGAAATGGATGAAGACAAGAAGACAAAGAACACTAATTAGATAATGCTTTCAGCAGAGGCATACAAGTCGAAAATCTTGATGAATGTAATAATGGGAACCTCCAAATACAGGGCTTTGGTCCTTACCAATCACTACAGAGCTACAGACACAAGGGTTGGAGGAACTGAGGGTCTGTTTCCATAATGTTTTGTTCTGGTGGCAACTGCCCAAAGTGTTGCAGTGGTGTACAGTGGTGGGAGCAACAACGCTTGGGGATGCAGGACTCTTGGTGGATGTAGAACCATCCAACATGGCATCTACGACTCCAGCCAGACGTCTCCCAGCTGAGAAGAGTCCACAGTGGGTTGCATGCCTTAAAGTGTCCCAGTGGCTTTGAAACTCTCTATCAGCTCCGGTCTATCCATGACAACACACAGCTCAAAGTTACCAGAAACACTTTTACTAGAACACTTGACAAGGTCAGCTATAGAAATTAATAGTATAAAACATAAGAAATATAGCAGGAACCCCATGTCTAAAACTCTTCCGAAGCAACAAGCTTTTTAACCATTCTTTATCACTGAACCTTGTTGCTATGCTGATCTGAAAGACAGGCTCCAGTAACGTACATTGAAAGAGTCAAAATAAATCACAGGTTAAAGCAAGCCTTAGATTTGCCTGCCACTCCTTTTACTGGTCATGCTCACCAGAGGTTGATTGTTTTTGACCAAGCAAACAATCCTCATGGCTTCCTCGTCTTCAGGCAGGTCTTTAGGCAGCGGTGGCAAATCTGGCTCATAGTCCCTCAAACTTACTGTATCATGAGCCGAGAGAAGAGCCTGAAAAATACATGTGGTTTCTGTTATTTCTGTGGTTGACAACACATTCCAAACAACTAACTGAATACTGGAAGTGGTTTCTAATTAAAAGGCACAACAACAGTGTCTATCAGCATTTACTGGCCCATAAAGTCTGCCCTGTCACACTACAAAAATACTTGTCCTTACACTTTAGAAAGGTTCTTTAATGAAGAGGGTGATGGCTAAGAAAATGACTTTGCCCCTCAAAACACTATGCTGTTTAAAAACATTTATTTATTGAAAGAATGCTCACCTGTAGGTGGGGATGACTGAGGAGGGCATACAGTTCTCGAGCTTCATTTGAGGGGTTTTGGACTGCTAGCAAATCAGACAGAATCTAGAGTGCACAAAACACGAGTCATAACTTATTAGGAAATGAAAATGCATTGGTACAAAAATTTGAAGTAAAGAGCAAGACCTCTAACAGACCCTTTAAGACTCCGGTGGACAACTCTTCCCCTTTAGATTTATTGTCCTGCAGTTTAGCTCCAACCCTAATCAATCACACCTGCCCCTAACTTTCAAGTCATCCTAAGACTTTGGTTAGATTAGACTGACAGTGAATCTTGAGGGTTGAAGTTGCCCACCCCTGTTCTAAGACCTAGATCCAAACCAGACCAAGACCAAGGCCAACACTAGACCTCATAAGCCAAAGATTCAGGCTAAAACCTAAACCCAAAGTCACAGAGCAAGAACGCCATGTTCACATGGTGTCAAGAGGTCTTAAGTCCAAGACTATGATTGTTATAATTTGCAATATTTGCAAGTCCTCAGGCATACCAAAGAGATCAAGCTTTAGAGGTCATATGTTGAACTCCAGCAAGGAGATATGAACTGATACTACAAGGTATGAGTGGCACAAACTATGGCAAAAATTAAGGACAGTGAGAATGAAGCTGACCTGAAGAGAGAGTCCAGACGAATAGGAAAGACATGGCCTAGCTGGACCCTTTAGGTGCCTCTGTAGACATTCATACACCTTCAGAGAAAAAAAAGGAGAAGATGAACCCCCTGCTGGAGGAGATGAACCCTGACTGTTAGTAGGTGTATGTAGGATGGACTCTACCTTTAGTAGGGACTGCAACCAGGGGGCGTTGAGGAGACTGTACAACAGATCAGCTCCATTTATATCTTTATTGACAGAGCCCCTCACTTCAGCAATCACATGAGCCAAGATCTGTGTCAGGCCTGAAACATGTAATGCAAGAACCCTCAGAACTCCTGTTGGTTATATGTGATGCTAGTAGTTGTAACCAATACCATGTGTCAGATTGGTGATTTATGTACAATGATTAATGTACGGTGATTTACTACATCACGGTAGGAAACAGATTGGGGAGAAGCTTTGGGCTCTGGTGTCTAGACACCAATCCACCAAAGGTGTTGACCTAAAACACACCCTTTGCTCAGCCATTTTTCCACAGTCAGGAAGAACCCCTGTCTAGGCATTAACATATACCGTTTAGATCAAACAAACATTGATCCAAACATTGATCAAACAAACATTGAAAACTGGCAATACACATCCTTTGCTCTTTTCCACAATCAGGAAGAACCCAACACCTGAACCGCTGGAAGCTAGCTACAGCTCAGGAAGGAACACCATAAAAACGCCACGGCACAGGTGAGAGGTAAAAACATCATAAATCCGGTCATAAATCCATCAAATGTCAAATCTAACATCTGTTTTGATCTTTGATTTACACAACCTACTGTCATGTCAGTCAGGGGTGACTGGACCCGGTGACGTGACAGTCAGGGTGACAGAGGGGGTCACATAGCCATAAATGAGGTCATAAATCTGACCATGTACACATTTGACAAATGACAACCGGTCAATCAATGCTGACACGTTGTATTGGTTACAACTACTGATGCTCATTGACTTCTACAGCAGCTACAACAGTGCTAATATAAACATGCTGTTAATGAGAGCTAAACTAAAATTATGCAGACAGCTTCCAAAATGAAATAGCTTCATGCAGCATCATACCTTTGTCTCTCATCTCCAGTGGACCTGACCCAGGATCAGTCTCCACGTCTGGTCTCATTGTTAATACTGGAGTGTTTCGGGGTTCAGTGAATGAAAAGATTATGCACTGACCCTCCTCATATACAGCTGCAGGAATGAGCATATGAATTCAATAATTGCTGATCAGTCGTTGCCTGCTATATTCATATGTTTATGCTGTTACATCCTCTTCACTGGTGTGTATAAGACATTCTAACAAGAGCTGCGTTTCACAAAAGCACCATAAGCCTAAGTACCGTTGAACCATTGGCACTGATGATCTCTATGAGCTACTTAGCCTTACGATGCTTTTGGGAAATGCATTCTAGAACTTTCTGTAGTTGTAAATACAATTCATGTTTCCAGGCATACTTTGCTTTAGTGGTTAAGACATTATGATTTGGATGTGCACTTATCAAGGCTATAGTAACCAAAAGCTTGTAGGTCAAAACTCTAAAGATCATTGGTCTATGGGGACTGTCATTGTTTTTAATGTATAATACGTTGTTTTGGATAAACGTTTGAATGATATGACACATTTTCAAATTAAAGAAAATTAATTGATTAAAGAGTAAGGGCTGATAACCCAGAGATCCCACAATGGAGGTGGTCCACGAATGCCCTTGTCAGTTTTGACCTTGAGCAAAACACTTAAGTACAGGTTGCTCTAAGGGTAATGTCCTGGTAATCACTGCACCCTAAGTGGCTTTGGATTAAAAAAAAATGCTACGTAAATAACAATAACAGATGAAAGAGCATGATTCTTAACATGATTTGTTATGATCACCTCAGGTGACACTGGATATTAGTTTGCATATCTTTTAAACAAGACAGGTGCACCTAATTTCAGACTTTATGATTAAATGGGTGTGATATAAATCTCTTAACCTCATATTTTCAGATATTCTTTCTGGGTTACTCTCCTTTTAAAAATGGTTTTACCTTTGGAGTCCATTTGAATAACCAAATCTGATAGTTGACTGCAGGAAATGTCTAGAATTTATACGCAACAATGCTGAATCCAACAGGAGCATCCCAGGAACTCATACTATGAAGGTTTAATAATTACTGTAAATAAACAGCATACATTTGTAGGAGAGGGAGCTTCCTCGTAGATAAGACTGGGAAGCAAGAACCACAAACTCACATCCAGGCAGAGACTTAAGTAGCAAATCCTGTTCACTCACCTCCCTCTTCCCTCACCTTCAGATTGTCTTCTCTGTTTAGATCCCAGCTTAGAATTTAACACACTGAAGAGCTTCTAAAGAGGGTTTGCATGATGACGGTCAGTTTTAACTCACTCAGATATGATGGTATAAACAGAGGAATAACGTGAATGTTATTCCATAGCAGAGCACGGAAAAGTCCTCTTGGAAAAAAGAAGCGTAATCCCTCTCTATCCTGCTTAATCCCTGGCAAGCAAATGAGTCAGCCGGGGAGAGAGAGAGTGTGTAGGAACGTGAAGGAGGAAATTAGGAAGGGAGGGATTGGAGAGTGAATCAGGATGTGTCTGTGAGTAAATGTCCTTTCACATTCTTTCAAACGTCATTCTGTCACAAAACTCCTTTAGGCTTTCAGTTATTGATTCATCATAATCACACACTCACAGTGATAAAGATGTAATCATTCCTCTGTATAAGATACAGAACACGTCTCTCTCTCTGACCCACTCGCACACATTAAACATCTGATGATCCCACACTGAACACATTCTGCATCACATACGCACACATACGTGGGATGTAATCCTCTTGATTAAAACAGTTATGTTGTTGTTGTAATAAAGGCCAAGTAAAATACTGAAGATGACAATCTCAATTCCCAATCATTGTTTTATTGCCATCCATCTGAATTATAAATCGGTAACAATTGGAACAAACAGTATTCTTCAAAAACGACACAGAAACTTCATACATACTTGCACACACATACAATCATACACAGGTTAATACGCACACCTTGGCTCAGCATAGAAAAACTGATATGGAAGTACAAACCTTACCTTCCTGAACCCAAAGTACAACATGAACCATGGTATTCATGCAACATCTCAAGCGTCATCAACAGTCTTTCGTCATTACAGTATTCACGATTACGTTTAGTAACATACAATCACACGCAAGCATCAAAATCCTGATCTCTGATCCTTGGAAATGGGTTTTGTGACCATTTATTCAAACCCACCGTCCTTCTGGTGCTCTGAACGCGAAATACCCTGCAGATTATCTACATCGCTCAGATTATCTGTGCTGGAGCCAGATCTAACCATCAAATAAATAAAACAATATCAATAAAAGAAATAATGCATCCGGCTGTTTAGCTTTAAAACGTGAGACTCAACTCAAAGCTATTGCTGGGTACAGAGATGTAATGACAAGTCCATAACACTGTCAGAGGCACTTTTCAGAATACTTCACAAAAAAACTGATTTTAACATCGAATACTACAGTGCTTTCTGCAATAACTGCTTAATTTAACAACAGCAAAATGCAGAAAATATATCTCAAGACCGAATTAGCTCAGCATGCAAATCTTGAGTGTCGTGGTTCATCAAAGAGCAAGGTCTTCTTCCAGTGTGCCAGTGACATTCACTAAAAAACATTGCAGACGGATACTCAGATATGCAGAGGAAAGCTGAAACTATTCCAACCATTTTCTGAAATAAAGACCTGAAGATTTTCAGAAAACTGACCACAAAAATACTTCACTTCCCAGAAAGAAGAGTGCATCAAAACAAATCCGCTGTGCGAGTGCATAGAGAAAGAACAAAAAATGTGTTGACCTCAGCTTAGTGTCAACCATTTAAATACTAAGTTCAATTTGGCTGTACAAAGAGCTTGTAAATGAAGATTTGTACATAAAGAAGCAGATCACCGCCCCTGCACAGTTGAAAGCTCCAAATGGATCAGAAGTCAGCATTAAAAGTCTGCATTTTGTGTTTTCTTGGACATTCATTAATAAGCTGCACATCTTTTATTGATTTATGTGAACAGATTCATGATTTAGGTCCAAGGCAGTTCGCTGTTTGCACTGAATGATAGAATAAGATCAGGAAAATGTATGTAGTAGTTTACTTCAAAGACAGAGGTAGATGACCATTATTTCGGATGTCTTACAGTGCACTTCATACGTCATCAATAGACAGTTGACACTGGATCGACCAGCGTGTGCTAGGAAGGAGAGGTGTTCATGACATGCTGTTCTTGAATGTCATTCATTCTGAGCCAACAAAGCATGGGCTCTTTAATAAAAGAACACTGAACTGGAGCACATAAATATCTTTAACATGATGAAATGGCAGCAGTTAAAAAGCCTCAATAATGGCTTTCTGAGTGGGGAAGACACAAAAAAAAAATGTAAAGAAATGTTAATAAATGCAAACCCAAAGACAGATTGCACAAAAACTGGACTGTTTGAGCGTGAGAGCTCAGATTCCAATGGAATCACCCTTCTCGGCCATGTGATCCAGGCATGGAACATGATCAGCTCCTCCTACTTTGTGTCTTGAACACTTTGCTTGGCTGGTCTGTTTGTCAGTCATTCCACTGCCTTACCAGATGCATTTGGAGAGATGTGTTCATTACGTGATCTTCTCATGCTGGATTTGATAGTAGCATGCCTGAGTGAGGAAGAGGAGGATTTCAGAACAGCAACTGGTACACACACTCTTCACAATGTATATTTGTAAACCCTGAGATAACATGCTTATTTGCATATTTATGAGGATAATTACTTTAAATGGCTGAGTAGATGACAACACAATATGTTAGTAGCATTTTTATCAAGTAAATCTTAATCATTCCAATTAAGACATTATTTACTGTTTCTCTCATTGGTAAACACATCACATAAAAGTTGCTGCAACCGTATGAAGCAAATGAATAATTAATGTTTAATACCGATATTTAATGCAATTAATATTTAATGAAATTAGCACTGAGGCAGTTTATGATTGGCTTTTACATTCTAAAGTGTGGTCACATATACCAATGTTTGACTATTTTTTGTAATTTGTTTAGGGCATTAGGACAACTTTGATTTGATTTTTTTTTTTTTAATAAATGCATGTGTGTATTTATATATACTATAATATACACATATAAAATATACACAGTGCACACACGTATACTATATAAACAAAAACTTTTTGGTAAAAAACCCTTATACACTATACCTTGAGTGTGGTGAACATGATGCCATGCTCTCCATGTTGAACACATGGATCCATTAGATCCTCGATGAGGCTGACCTCTGACCCCAGATTCCTTATCCTGCAGAGAACAACAGCTATGTCAACTAAAGCATGCCTTTTTTTAAACAATGTTATTTTCTGTGCTAAAGCATATGTAGATAAAAAGATTATTATGTCTAAATGGAACACATCCTCTCTCTCTCTCTCTCTGAGACCACATTTATGCCTAGTAAGTGTATCTGTCTTGTGTGATCTGATCATTATTAGTCAGCCAAGACACATCTTTATGTACTATGGTTTCTACAAAAATATTAAGTAGCACAACTGTTTTCAACATTAATAATAATAAGAAAAGTTTCTTCAGAACTAAATTAGCATATTAGAATGCTTTCTGAAGGATCACGTGACACTGAGGACTGGAGTAATGATGCTGAAAATTCAGCTTTGCATCACACAAATAAATTAGTTTTTAAAATATATTCAAATGAAAAAGTCATTTTATGTGAAATTTTATTACAGTTTTTACTATATTTTTGATCAAATAAATGCAGCCTTGGCATGCATGAGAGTCTTCTTTTAAAAACATTAAAAAGCTCGAGGTACTGAACTGAAAGGTAGTGTACATGCATACATACAAATAACAGGGCCTTAGAAACCTTGTGATCTCATCCTTACCGTGCACGCAGAACAACAAAGAGGAAGACAGGAAACAGGTCATCCATAGACCACAAGAAATCCTGTTTCAGAAGTGCAAGTACTTCCTGGGTTATCTCCTCGAAGGTCAGTTGGATGACCTGAAGCTTGTCTGAGGGGGTGAAAGTTGTGCTGTCGACATAAAAAGAGAACAACCTTAAAACAATTTACCAGAGAAAAATGACAAACGTTATTAGCTAGAAATTGTTGTAAATCTCCAACCTTATTTGCTGTAAAGTCTCAACTGCTGAGGCAAAACAGGCGTCCTTAGTGCTCGAAAGAACCTACACACCCACAAAATACCCCCATGAGTATTGCTTCATGATCCACAGTCTTATTTCCACTAATATAATCAGCATATTGCCTTCACAGGGAGCTTTATGAGTCTTTTTAAAGAAACTTTTAGAGTCTCTTACATAATATAACATTTAACTACCTGTTGTTTTTCTCCATGTACTGTAACAGTCACAGGCCAGAATTTCCTATGAAAACAGGTATTAGTGGGAGTAAAATAGATCACTAGAGGATAATCAAATCTACTGAATGTATTTGTCATTGTAGCTGGGTGTCAGACTCACTGTTGCACCCCGAGGAAGGCAAGCAGCGCCAGGTCTGGCTGTTTGTTGAGTCGGAGCACACACTCCCAGTATACATCATCCTCCTTCTCTTTCTCTAGAGCATAGAGAGTGAAGAGAGGAGGATAGAGACGGGGCAACAGCACCGGCAGCAGGAGAGCAGAGCTGCTGACCACACACCTGCCATACACACACACACACACACACACACACAAGACAATACATCAGGTAACTGCTAAAAATTATGTGTTAAAGACAACAGCTGATAAAAACAGACAAATCAGTCTGAATTTATGAAGAAAACAATTATGAGATAAAAAGACGAAATTAGAAAAAAAAAAAAAAATTTCATAAGTTCATAAGTTCATAAGTTTTATCGCATGCTTTTTTGTCAGCTTAAACGTTTTATCTCATAATTATGATTTAGTATGTCAATTTCAATTTGTCTCATAATTATGACAATCTCAATTTATTTTTGTATATTTTAACTTTTTCTCAATTATGACTTAATCTCATTATTTTAACCTTCACAAGGTTAAAGTTTTTAATTTAATAATTGTCATAATTCCATCAATTTATCTCATAATTAAAACTTAATGTCAGAATTTTGTCAATTCAAAACTTTTATCTCATAATTTTGCTTTTTTATGTCCTGTATTATGATGTACCAAAGCATGAAAGATCTTTTTTTTCTTATGTGGTGGAAATTGGCTTCCATTGGTTCCAATTAAAAAGAGAAAATAATCAAACCATTAAAGTACTTTTAATTTATAAATTCACTAGATTATCAAAAATATGTATTATCTTGTGGTGTTTAATGTATAAACGACTTGTGTTTGATTTAACTCTAACTGTGATATAAACCATAGATAGCAACTGTATAAAATACAATTATTCATACTGTAATATCAAGGTTTGGTCAAATCACACAACTCTTAGTGTGCTATGTATTATTTTTCTCATAAGTGAGACATCTTACGTACCCAGGTTTAGGAGACTCCAGTTGCTTCCCAGCAGGGTCTGAACCACTTTTCTCTTTTGGAGGGTCGGCCAGTGAACCTCCTTCCTCTGGCAGATCAGGAAAGAGGAATCTAAACACAAACACATAGATAAATATTCATGGAAACGACGTTTAAAACAGACTTTATTTTAGTCTGACTGACACACTTACTGTACCTGACTAGCTGGAAGATGCGGCTGAGATAGGACTTAATCTCATTGACAGCCTGGGGCAGTAATCTGCGGTTGGCCCCAACACCGACGTACGTCATACGGTACACCGAAACCAATGTCTCTACCAGCCGACCCAAAGGATGCAGTGGGGTATCACATGCCTGGGGTCAGTAACATATTATAGGGACAAAATACACTGGTATGACAGAAACAATATTATAAATGTTCGTAAATGAGGTTGGCAGTGTTAGTTCATTGATGACCTAGAGCAATGCATACCTTGACAAGGTACCGACGGATTATGTGATACACCTCTAACGTCACAGGACCAACATGCTGAGGAATAAACTCGAGACTCTCCAGCGTTTTGTGATGAGAGCGACTCAGTAACTCTGGACTGAAACACACACACACACATTCAGCTTTACATTTCAACATTACACATTTAATATTCATGTTCCAAAACTTCCTAGATAAAAAAATAAGCACATCTAAATAAGTGAATCAAAGGTAAAACTGCAGATACTTCACAGAAAAGGCTATCCCAAAATGCACTGCGACAAGGTTTCATCCAAGATGGTAAAGATGAGGGAAAAAACTGTTTATAAATATGTTTTATTTACAATTATATTCATTTGTTAGAAATAATTTGGTTTATGTGGAACCTCATTTCCACCAAATAAGAAAAAGATGCCTTGGTAAATCATACTTATGACAATAAATGTGATAATTGTAAGAATAAAAAGTCAGAATTATGACACAAAAAGTGTCATAAAAAGTCTGACTTTTTATATTTTATTTCTGTAAATCTTATGTTACTATTTATTCTTTGTGATGAGATTTGAAAAAAAAAAACATTTTACCACACGTTGACCTTTTATCATATCATTTAAACCTTTTCTCTAACAAATTCAACTTTTTATCTCATAACTGACAAAAGTTTTTTTTAATAAATTATTTTTGTGTCACAATTTTGACTCATCTGATAATTATAATTTAGGATCTCAAAATTTCGACTGCGTCATAATTAATTTAAAGAGTTTTCTTATGTGGCAGAAATGGGCTTCATATGTTTCAAGTTCCAAGTAAAAAAAAATAATTTAAAAAATCAGAAAAAGTACTCTCCATTTATCAATTAACCAGTTTATCAAAAACAGGCATTACCTTATTGGGATTAATTATATAAATTATTTTTTTGTGACATGAACCATTACAGCTGTATAACATTATTTAGCGTTTACTGTAATTTCAGAATTTGGTCAAACCACCCACCCCCGGTATGATGTGTATTATTTTTCTGCTTATTAGAGTAGCAATTTGTTAGCTTAGCATCATGTTAACATCAGACTCTGCTGTAATACTCTGTGAGTGTCAGGGGAGTTTCTCATGCACTAGTATGAGCAATGAGGCATAGGAAGGTTTTTGAACTGGTCTAATCTGCAATGAGTGTGTGTTTAAGTGTACCTGTCTCTGTGCTGTCTCCTGTTAGCAGTGAGCGCTATGGCGATGTTGTCCCACGCTGTAGTGGTTTGTCCCTGTCCGGGAGAATCACATCCTAGCCTGTTCCAGCACTCCAAAAATACAGCCTTCCACTTTTCTTCGGAGTGAACCGCTAACCTGCCCAGTTTGCTGTAATCACACAAACACATCGGTTCCCCATCAACATTGATAATGTCACTAAAAACTGAATTGTGCTACAGAGATCAACACAAACGCTTACAGTGCATGAGCCTTCTCCTTGTCTAAGTCGTAGAGGCTGGGTTTGTAGTAGGAACCTGACATCTTTAGGCCAGTTCCCCAAACCCCACTAAAAGAGCCTTCAATGTAGTCTCCATTCGCCATGGTCAACGCACCCTGCAGAAAGAGATGATAACAGGCTTGTTCGTGTGAACATACTCTACCATTTAAAAAATTGCTGTTGATAGTGTCACATGATCCTTCAGAAATCATTGTAATATACTGAAAATATAACAAATAACATTTCTTATTGTCAAAGCTGGCAACAGTTGTGCTGAATAATATTCGAGGACACCATGATACATATTTTCAGAAATCAACTTTAGACATTTAAAACATTATTCCAAATAGAAATCATTTGTAACATTTTAAATGTCTTTACTGTCACTATTAATCAATTTAATGTGCCATTGATGAAAAATATTTACTTCTTTAAAAATAAAATTGACCGCTAGTGTAGATGTTTGTGCATGCTAAAATGTTTGCTTGTGAGCAGTAGCACCTTTCCATTTAGGGTCCAGTCTTCTGAAAACTCCCCTTCAAATGTAGTGTCATCTTCAGAGAGTAACACCCCTGTGCCCTTGGAGAGAAACAAATAACAAATAAAATGTGTGTGTATCAGGTTTTATCATTTCTGTACAATCAAAAGCACCTCAAAGATAATAAAACCTAATGTGAGGAGACTATAGGGAATAAAAAAAGGAGCTAAACTTTCTTTAGTTCAGTTTGTAAAAAAATATATTATTTTTATTATGTAGTAAATGTTTTATAAACGCAATAAGGCACAAGAGGGCATGAGATATTGTGAATATAGTCATAATACAGCATGGTGTCACATACTTATACTGCTAAATAAAACCAAATGTGTGTATGTCAATCTCACCATCATTTTGTTGTTGTTGAAAGCACCTTCATAGTACAGGCCGAACTGCGTAACAACAACTCCGTTCCCCTGACGCTGATCATCCAGCCACATGCCCATGTACTTCTCCCCTCTGACACAAAACACAGTTAGTATAATGCACATATGCACACACACTTACATTTCAACATCTCAAGGCAAAGAAGTGCTGCAATCATTTTGTGAATTCACTTGTCCATTTGCATACCTGGTGATGTCATCAAAAACTCCATAGCCAGATTTTTTGTCATACTGCCACTGGCCGATGAAGACACTGGGGGAAGTGGAGTTCAGCTTCCCACTACGCAGCATCCCGTGACCATGACGCATGTTATCTTGAAAAGAGCCCTCGTATATTTCACCAGAGGCATATCTGAACACAAACACACACACACACTCAGTTAATGACATCAACTCAAACCAATTTTTGGGTCAGTAAGGATTTTCTTTTTTCTTTCTTTAAATAAATACTTTTATTGAGCATCAAAATTGACACTAAAGACATTTCTAATGTCGCAAAAGATATCCATTTCAAATAAATGCTGATCTTTTGAACTTTCTATTGATCAGAGAATCCTGATAAAAATGTATCATGGTTTGCATAAAACAACTTTTTTCAACTGTAATAATAAGAATTGTTACATCAATACTAAATAAAGACATTAGAATGATTTCTGAAGGATCTTGTGACACTGAAGACTGAAGTACTGAAAATTGAACTGAAAAACTGAAAATTCAGATTTGCATCACAAGAATAAATGATGTTTTAAAAATGATTAAAATGGGAAACAGTTATTTTAAATTGTACCAATATTTCACATTATTACTGTTTTTACTTGAGCAAATAAATGCAACCTTGGTGAGCATAAGACATCCTACAAAACATTTTCTAAAACATTTTTGAATGGTACTGCACATACAGAATTACATATATCCATTACAGAAAAATAATATACAAAAATAAACAGACAACCACACACCTGAATGTTCCAAAGCCATACATCTTGCCATCCTTCCACTGCCCTTGGTAATGATCACAGCTGTTCAGGTTTTTGTTAGGAACAACGTAATCTCCAAAACTGCAAAGAAAACAGTAGTTAAAGTATTTCCAGAAATAGAAAGTAGGCATAATAATCTGAAAAAAAAATGTTGCCACTAACCCATCTTCAAGGCCGTTCTTGAATGTCCCTGTATACATTCGGCCATCAGGCCATTTGACCACACCCCTAGAACACAGGCATAGCCAATCATCATCTTCCAAGTTTTAAGAAGACTTTCACACCCACAATTCTCTTTCCTACCGTCCATTGGGTTTCCCTGAGACCCATCGGCCCTCATACGTGGCCTCCTTGAGTCGACTGTCTTTGTAGAATGTGTATGACGCTGTCCTTGAAATGGGCGGATCTGCTCTCTGCGTTACTCCCGTAGAAGGAGGTATCCCATCATGCCCAAGTCCACTAAGTGCCTGCTCCACCGCTTGGTTTATAGAACGCAGCCACTTTGCCTAGGAATCAGGACATCACTGTTTAACTATCTATACAGGTTTCTGTAAATCATCATTTTGAGTCAGGTCAGGTATACCTTCTCAGCTGGGGACGAAGCCAGCAGAGTGAAACTCTCTTCAGCTGAAGTCACTTTTAAACCATATCTGCAGAGAAGCACGCAAACGTCATAACTCTTCATAACAAATCATTATTATACAATGCTAATAAACATGACTGGCACACTCACAGGCCTGTGTTCTCCTCAGAAATAGGCTCCACCCACAATGTAGCCAAAGGGAAGACGTGATGAGTAGAAAACTAGGAGGGGTTAAAAAAGAAATGGAACTAATGCAAGAAAAGCATACAGAAAATAAATCCTCTAGGATTGTACACAATTCTGTCCACTCTTGATTACTGATGCACAATATATCAGTACCATCAGTTATCAGCAGATAGGAGATCTGTTTATATATACTGTATATATTTGAAATATTTAAATGTGCATGCATTTTATGGTTTCGTTTCATTTAGATTACCTTTACCTAACTTAAATAAAAAAAAAAAGGCTTTAAAACCCCAAATAACACTGCTGAAATATAACCTATGGTGAAAGTAAATAATAAATAATAAAAATTATTACAATGATTACTTTTCTATTTTAAAATGAAATTTATTGTTCCTTCAAAATACATTTTCATATGTTGATTTGGTGCTCAAGAAACATTTACTATTATCATAAGAGTTGAACATGGGTGTGCTGCTTAATATTTTTGCGAAATTGCTACATTTTTTATGAGTAGAAAGTTTCAAAACTACATAAAAAAAAAAAAAAAAAAAATTATATATATATAAAACAATGCAAATGTCTTTACTGCCACTTTTGATTAATTTAATGCATTTCTGCTTAATAAAAAAAAAAACTGTTCCCAAAGACTGAATGGCAGTGTAACGCCTAAATTCACTCAAAGCATTATAGAATTAATAATCATGATGGTGAAAAGTTTGTTGCTATACAATATTTGTCAAAAACTTAACACGAGTATGTCTCAAGCATAAACCAACTGTCAATTGGTTTAGTGTTTGTAGGTTGTCGACTACTATTTTAAAATATAAAATGTTGAACATATGGTTCTTTTTCCTAAGCACATTTTTTGCTCTTTTCGAATGGAAAGGGATAATGCTGATGAAACGAAAAACAGACAAATACACGCACTGTAAAAGGTGTGAATGAAAAACAACAGGGAGGAAAATAATGGATTATCATCTCAAATACTCACTGGGACATCCACTAAAACGAGACTCAGCATTAAACAGAATCACTACTGTTCAACATAAAACCATCCAGCACAACATGCCCTTTACTACAATCAGGTACATATCTTTTACAAAGGGTTTGCAAGCAGGAAGCCTTGGAATGTACCCAATCAGATGTACTGTCATCTTTCTATGCTTTTATACCACACAGGAGAACCTAAATGAAACCTTACAGGAATTTCTGTCAAAAACTAGAGGTTCAGACTGAGCTATTACAGATACTATGTCATTTTAATTGATTAGATTCTTTAAAGGAATATTCAGAGTTAAATACAACTTAATTTCTTTTGACAGCATCTGTAGTCACAGAAAATCATTTTGACACATCCATCAGTCTGTCCAGTAATGCATTTCAAATGTAAGCCTATGGTTGCACAGTCGCACTGATGCAAAAGTGTAATAAAATGATGTAACTGATGTAACTATGAGTAAAGTACTTTTTAGTGGAGAATATCTTCTTCACCCAGAAGAATTAAGTAAGAAACACACAACCAAAAATTCATCCACCTTGAAATGTAGTCTCATTTCAAAGTGACTTGCAACAGGGTTATTATAGTTAACTAAAACCACTTGAACCTTTACAAAAAAACTTGCCATGGCAACATTTCTCAATTTAATTTAGTTTAACTTGATGTAGTAAAATAGCTAAAACTGAAATAAAAATTAATCAAGCAATGTAGGCATATATATAAAAAAAAAAAAAAAAAACTAAAAATGATAACTCAAAAAACAATGTTACTAAAAATTACTCTAAATTTAAAATGAAAACAGAAAAATAAAAAACTAATTCAAAATATTAATAAAAACTACTAAAATGTCACTGATTAACGTACACATTTATTTTTGTTTTTTTATTGTAAGATGTGTCAAAATTATTTTCTGAATTAATCAGATACCCCAAGCTGTCAAATGATTAATCACGATTAATCGCAAACAAATTAAAGTTTTTGTTTGCATTATATATGTGTGTGTTCTGTGTATATTTATTATGTATATATATATATAAATACACACACATACAGTATATATTTTGAAAATATTTACATGTATTTACATGTCTATATTTATATTCATATAACTTCTATTATAAATAAATATATTTAATATATAAACATAACATATTGCATGTGTGTGTATTTATACATACATAATAATTATACACAGTCCACATACATATATTACGTAAACAAAACTTTGGATGCGATTAATTATTTGACAGCACTAGTTTTACTTAATCTCAGAATGTTCCTTTAACAACAGCACTGGACAAACACTACAGCTGTAGGGTGCATCCTTGGGCACTAGGGGACAGTATGCTATGGAGGAAACTCTTCATTCGTACAGCCCATACTTACAAGACTCTTATAGGGGACCATGCCCTACCAAAACAAAGATAAACATCACTAAAACATCAGTCAGTGAAAACAGATTGTTAGTTTGGCCCTGTAAGCGAATAAAAAACTGAAGTGAAAGCATTGTGTAAGCACAGAAGGATGAGATTAACAGAAAAGGCAGAGATAAAGCAGAAATGATACTGAAATGGCGGTGAAACTAAAGTATAAAAAGAAGGGCAAACCTGTGCATGAACCAGGGCGTCGTTGAAAAGGATGAACCAGTTGACAGAAAAACGGCCTGCGTTCTGAAGAGTCAAAGCCTTATTACTGCTCTCACAGATCAGCCGCCGAGACGGTTTACGAAGAGAGTCCTGAAAGAAGAGGAGAACTCTTGATTACCAGCCCAACTTCATCCACGTTCAAGCTCTCCTCCACAAGTGCACTGAAATATAACCATTTGCTCAGCAGGAAGAGCACCTGGCTGTCTGGTGTACATTAAACTGACTGGCATTTGACAGGCAAAGTGCTTCTAAGGGCCTGACAGCAGCAGGGTGACTCACGGTCATCTTTCCAGGAAAGCTCTTCCAGAAGTGGAGCGTGTACTCGGCTTCCTTCCTCCTCCTCTTCAGATGAAGAGCCATGGATTCATATTTTGAGCAGGCATCTTGCAGCTTCTGATAATCCACAGAACTCTGTCACACAGATACAGCAGTGAGATTTTATGTAATGACGGTGTATTGAGTAAAAAAGTCAGTGGACAATACAGCCAGGCCTGTTATTATAGAATACAATTACACTTTTTTATTGAACACGCATACACACAAAAAGAGAATAACCCAAAATAAGCAAAAAATAACTATATAAATAAAATAAAATAAATATATAAGCAATAAGTAAGCAATATATGAATGAGCAAAAAAAATAAATAAATAAAAAAATAAATATAGAAATGTAGAAATAAAAATGGGCAATAAATATATAAATAATTATCAATATGTGTATGTATACACACACACACACATATATAAATAGGCAAAAAAATGCATATAAATAAATACACAAAATAAGCCAAAAAAATCGAAAACATTATAATAAATAAATAATAAATAGATTTTTGTAAATTATTTTTAATGTAGTCGGGGTTAAGCATTTTGTATGTACAGTACAAACAATAATTGTATGTGTGAATAACCAAAAGAGTAACCCAACATACCTGAATAAGCAAAAAATACATTGAAAAAATAAATAATTCCTTAAAACAATAATATTTAAAAAATGGTAACACTTTAGTACAGGGACCAGTTCTCACTATTAACTAGTTGCTTATTAGCATGCCTATTATTAACATATTGACTGTTTATTGGTACTTATAAAGCATAACCATATTCTACATTCCTAATCCTACACATTACCTAAATTTAGTTTATTGAGGCAAAAGTCATAGTTAATGGTTTGTTAATTAAGAGAATTGGACCTTAAAATAAAGTGTGACCAAAAAAATGAAAGGTACTTTTAAAAAGGTACATTTAAAAGGTGTTATGACAAATCATGAAGTGTTACTGTGTTTCTAGTGAGTACCCACCACCTCATAGCAGGTAGCCAGTTTGAGCAGCAGTCGTCCATATTCATGCAGGTGTTTTATGGGCAGGTAAAAGAGATGCGCCAGAACATCCGCTAAGGGCAAACCCTCTTCAGAACACTTAGACAACTTCTGAACAACCTCGGCCCCTTTGCCAAACACATCGCTTCAAACAGAGTCAGACAGAGAGTCTTAATTTATATGGTAATAGAGTTCAATCTATAATTATGTAAATATGAACACTGAAACAGCAATAGCAAATAATTCCCTCGCAATACTTTCATATGTTATTACTCTAGAGCTTTGTGGCCAATGTGGAATCCTAGGCCAGCAGAGGCTTAGGAAAGCACTTGGGACAGGGTCTAACACCCACATATACTACTTACTGACAAGGTTTGACAAGTGCTTGAAATCCTCCCATGACTAACAGATCACCAACTGCAGAACAGTACCTGTATGACACAATTACAAAAATAAAGACATTATTACAACTAGGATAATGAGCTGACTTGAGAAGGAGGGTACAACAATAAATTCCTATGACTTTTAAGGTAATTCTTTATTACTGAAACCTTTTATACATATAAATGATGACTGTATAGAGATTGCAGCCACGAAGAGAAATTTCTAGTTAATGAAATGAATGTATTGAAAACACAGATTTCCATTCATTTTAAGCTTCTCATTTTAATTACTCAAAAAAAAAAAAATCTCCTTGCTATTTCCAGGTTTTCCAGAACGTCACACACTCAGAACTTCGTCCCACTAAGAAAACTTTTAAAAATGAGGACAACCACCTTAAAAGAAATCTTAAGGCTGTGGCTGAACATACGATTATTTTGAATAACTTAAAGAACCAATTGAGGTTCTGTCTGATTAAATACATTTGATTTTCAGTTATACATCACAGAAGTATAAAATCTATTTGATGCCTTTTGAATTAGAAGTTAATTGAGTCCAGCTCTGTAGAGAATATAACTTGCTAAAACATCTTTAAATTGAGGAATACAGCAAGTTACAATAATCTGATTTTAACTGTGTTCATCTAGTTGGTCTTAACTAGCTCTCTGGCTGAACACTTAATAAACATTGGTATTCAAACCTGGCTGATTATTAAATGTGCTAATATCTCTGACATCACAACCATGACTTCTAAATGACTCATTTTTGCAGCCATGTTGATGTTCCAATAAATGGCCCAGATGGGCTAGGAGGGGAAGTTTTGTGAGCATTGTGAACTTCAGAGCATGTCTACACTGTACACTTAAAAGAGAATTTAAATTCTGTTTTGCATGACATGTTCTCTTTAATCAGCATGGAGTAAGAAACAGCAAGCAACATCTCTTATTCCATCTGCTGAGGTCATCACCAAAGTAACCACTTCATGCCTTCAGTTTCTCTAATTGTGTGTGTGGCTTACTCTGAATATGTGTCCAGGAACAGATGTGCATCATCAAGAATAACAAGACCTCGGATATCACGTGAACGCCGCAGGAAGGAGGTTAGAGAGGCTGAGTTTTGACCCGTGAGCTGAGACAGCCGGCCCAATCGTCCAATCAGATTCTGCAGAAGCCCTGCAGAGGACTGACCGAGGGCGGAGCTTAGGGAATCTAAGAGTTAAAAAAAAAATTATAATAATGTGAGAACTAAAAATCCCAAATAATTAATTAGACACACAGACACAAAATCATTTCTTGTTTTGAGCCTCATTTCTGTATAATTCTAAACAAAAATACTTAAGCATGATTATATTATATTTCATATATTATTGCTTACCAATATATTATTATTGCTGTTGATATTTTGAATTACATTTTATATTTATATTTACACTTTAATTTTATTTCAAAAATATTTTGATGTGTTTTTGTCTTTTTTATATTTCTATATAGTATGTTCATTTTATTTTATTTAGTTAAAATAAAATAAGTTTAAGTTTTTGATTTTAACATTTATTTGATTTCAAATAAAAAAGTTTTTATTTTTACAGTTTTAGTTTTAGTTTCAGTTAACAATAATAACCCTGTTACATACTTTAGGAACTCTAAACGATTCAGCTGTTTCACTTGCACTAGTCTTGCCACTGAATTACACCATACTTGTACAGCTCGTTCAAGGCTGTAATGGAAATATGCTAATGGGAGTCTAAATCAGAGTACAAAACAAGTTATCATCACACGCTGTCATACCCAGTTTGAGCAGTGGCTGGAGCAGAAGACTATTGATATTGCTGAGTTTACAGTAATATTTCCTCTCTGCGGCCGCCAGCTCATGCAGGCTGGCAATAAAACCCATTACATTACGATCCGTCAACGCCGCACATGTACGTCCTCCTGCACACACACTGCTTACATAGCCCAACTACCACAAACACATACAAAATGAAAAGTGTCATTACAAGTCATATAAATAATACAGCATTCAGAGCACAGTAGTATTCAACATTATCTAGTAATGACTGAGTAATGTTAATTATACAACAGAAATCTGAAATTATAATGACGATGATGATTATTATGATGCAAAAGGCTTGCTCACATTCATACAAAAGGGCAGCAGCACTGGTTGCTGTGTGTACTCTCCTGTCTGCTCCCCATCCTCAGTTTGCTCCATCACTTCTTTCACCTGCTGACCACTGTAGTACAGGATTGGCTGGATACAATCTCCATCAGCCAATAAGAGAGTGTGTTGTTGCCCCGCCCCAATATCCCACACGCGAATCCCATCTGACAGCTGTGCAAAGACAAAAGAGGACAAACAATGCAAACCAGTCATGAATCAGTATGTTGTCAACACAAATTTGGGCCATAGCAAGGGCCTTAAAGGGATAGTTCAACTAAAAATGAAAGTTCTGCCATTAATTACTTCTCGTAGCTTCATAATATTACGGTTGAACCACTGATGTCACATGGACTATTTTAACAATGTCCTTACTATGTTTCTGTGCCTTGAATGTGGTAGTAACATTGCCGTCTATGCAGTGGCAGAAAGCTCTCGGATTTCATCAAAAATATCTTAATTTGTGTTCTGAAGATGAACGAAGGTCTTACCTCTTACACGTTTGGAACAACACGAGGGCGAGTAATTAATGACAGAATCCCTTTAATCCACTAAACAGTGGAACACGAATGACTCGGTTGACTATAACATGATTATGTGATTGCACATTAAAATATCATTGGTACTGTATATCAATAACATCATAACCAACATCCTATTGGTATGAATTGTTTTGTTTATCATTCTTCTGCCTTGTCGATAATATTTAGTGGCATCATGAAATATGTTCTAGTCCTCCATTTTTAACAGCTTAAGAAACTGAAGAAAACATGACAACATGAGCTGATGCTCACAGGTTTTTATTGTGCATTGTACGGTATTTTGTCTAGTGAATTAGAGAGCTGATCAAGACACAGCCAAAGAAAACCAGAGCATGTGTACACTTAATGTCTGAAGACTCACATTGCTGCTGGGTGTGCACAAGTGTTACAGTTTCTAACCTTGTCATTTCTGCAGCATTTTTAAAACCTGGAAAAAACCCTCAATCTTAAAGGGAAAATAAATGAATACATTTATTATTTTTTTCTTAATTCTAAAAATGCAATTATGCAAAGTAATGGTTTTAAATTTTTTTAACTTTTAAAAACCATTTCAACAGGCAGGGTATTTTATTCTCCCTCTTGTGATATTTTTCTGTTTTATGCGCATACTGTACCTTGGTTAAGTGAGGAAGGGTGGTGGGGGATTCCATGTGTCCCAGCTGTCCAGAAGTGTTGCAGCCCCAGGAGAACACCTGCCATACACACACACATTAGAGGAGGATTACACTAATACAGACTCACCGCTCAAGAGAACAGACATGGATATGCAGGTGAAGTGTGTCACCTGTGATTGGGCGGTCAGGGCGAGAGAGTGATGAGCACCTGCAGCTACTCTCAACACCTCTTTACCATTCAGACTCTTTACACAGGCAGGCTGCGGTCTGAAAAGAACGAGAAAGAAATCACCACATTATGTTCCTCTGTAATGCATCTAATGAGTCATTTTAGCAGAGCACATTATAATTTAAAGCCCTGGAATCTTATGTAACTCATCAGCGCTTAGGGAAGAGAGTCAGGACTGGGCCGCTCTGTTGATGGGAGGATTCTGACCTGGAAAGGAGGTCTCCATGTCCAAGTTGCCCTTCCTGGCCACGTCCCCAGCTCCACACTTCTGTCTGCAAAGAAGGCAGGTGGGCATCGGCCTCAGGAATGCCTCCTGGAGCGAGCGGGATGGCCCGTGCACGGGGGCGACTCGTTCGCCGCAAAAGACGTGGAGACACTGAGAGAATGTGAACAAGAAAATAAACACCACCAAAAAACACATTCAAAGAAATTTAGAACATCAATAACTAGAGGCAGAGCACAGTCCACATCTAAACTAAGACACAAAATGACAGATCATAAGAAACCGCAACTCAAGGCAGTTTGTCCCTCATTGAATATGCATTAGTTCAGTTCTGCCATATAAACACAAACAAACAGCATAGGGAAAATTCACATGAATCATTTAACAGCACAGACGCAGAACCACAGACTTGGCCAACTCCAATTCAACTCTCTGCAAAACACACACACACACACACACATATATACATGGTATGGCCAGGTGCACACACAAACAAAACACACACAATCTGCTGCCGTGCTGAGTTATGTTCCAGCCCCACTGGGGTCCATCTGTCACATAGGTGGGGGTGAGGAGATGAGAAAAGGTGTGTGTGTTGCAGGTAGCTGGCCACCATTGTCTTCTCTAGCCTGTGCATCAAGCTTCAGCTGATTTATGAACTCAGACAAACACACCAGGGTGAGGTATCCTAGAGTCTCATGAGCAGAGAGACCTCAAAAAGTCCTCACATCACAATCTCTAACTCAGCAAACTAAATGTAAATCACTTTAAAAGCATGCAAATCACTAAAGCAGAACGTTTCTGACACACTAGAGACTTGAACTTGTTTTGATCACGCATATTAAAAACCAGAAGGACTACTTTTCACTAAAGTCGAATCACACAGTGTTTTAACACATGAATTGTATTCATATTTCTAACCAAACTCTAAGAAAAACTAAGAAATTGTATTTTAATTTAATAAAAGGAAGATTTTTTAGTAGATTTTTCACTCACATTATTTCTTGAAAATGTATGCACAATTTCACCCAAATTGAATGATTACTGTCATGTGTAAATATATAATTTTCAAAAAAAGGTAATTTAAAGTTAAGTAAAATTTTGATATTTTATTTTTTACACATTTACACTACCATCCAAAATTTGGGTTAGTAAGATTGAGTCTCTCATGCTCACTAATTCTGCATGTATTTGTTCAGAAATACAGTAAAACAATAATATTGTAAAATATTATTATAATTTACAATAACCTTGGTATTTTAATATATTTTAAAATGCAATTTATTACTGTGATGGCAAAGCCGTTACTCAAATATTCAGTGTCACATGATTCTTAAGAAATCATCCTAATATGCTTATTTGGTGCTCAAGAAACATTTCTTAAAAATATCAATAATAAAAAAAGTGCCATTTAATACACATTAAATGTGATACACATTTTACAGGATATTTTGATGAATAGAAAGTTCAAAAGAACAGGATTAATTCAAAATAGAAATATCAAATTGGTAACTTTTTTGTAACATTAAACATTTCGGTTACACCTCATTTTAAGATGTCCTTGTTAGAGTAATTATACAATTAGGTACTGAGTAATATTAATTAACAACATGTAATTACTTAGGATTAGGGTTTGTTTTAGCATTAGTTGCATGTAATTAAGCATAATTTACTGTTATTTCCATGATAAGTACATGTAACATGAAACAAGGACACCGTAAAAGTGTTACCAAAATTTCTGTTCTTACTGACCACAGACTTTTGAATGGAAGTGTAAATTGCAAAATATTAAATACATTTCAAGAAATCGTGATACTGCCTTTCATTTATTCTAAATTCAATTAAAACACATTTTGCATTACTGATTTACAATATTACTATGTTTCTAATATAGATAATCACCACAGGCAATGAGAATTACAAAAAACCTAAAGTGATGTAAAGTAACACATCTGGGTGCATTACAGTTTGAGCTGAAATTGAGACATGTGACTGTGAGATTCACCCATAAAATCTACCTCTAAATCTAAAACATTTTATAACTGCAACTACACAAAAATACCGTCAGTTTTCGTGCTGGATGCCGACTCCTTCACCTCAAACTCTGCAATGTCTGTAACCTTGGCAACAGCAATATATGGGAAACCTGTCCACAAGTGCCATCGGCAGAAATTTGAGGAGCCATGGCAATACAACCATTACCATTAACAAACACATTGCAGTAAGCAAAAATCAACTAGGCAGCGATCTGCAGGGGCTTTACTTTAAACTGAATGCACTAAGTCTTAACACACTGCTCAGGATTATGATTAAACTGCACATATTCAACTAATAAAAGAATACATTCATAGCAATCATTCCTCTGGTTCTTATGCGTATAAACGGCAGTACAGACTCTCTACACTCAGATGATTAAAAAAGCAGACCATTTTCTTTAAATATTTATCAAATTTGTCACAAAAAGGAATGGAGTTGTTAGTTATTCATAGCCTCTGCAGCAGAAACACCAAGCATGCAATGAGTTGATGGATGAGAGAGGCAAAACTTTGCAAGAAGCTCATCAACTAGTCCATGCTAATGAAAACTCAAGTGTAGACACACATGTCCATGCAGACTTACGGAGACGGTACACTAGTTGTAAGAGAAGGAGAGCGTGTGTACCCTGAGATAGCAGGCCAGGCAGGGACAGGCGACGGCTAAGCTCCGCCTCCTCCTCTCGAATGTCCCCCAGGCTGGAGCTTTTCTTCCCTTGCATGGGCTCCTCCTGACGGAGTCTGTCCTCTACTCGCTCACGGCCCTCTCCTGGAACCTGGAGCACAAAAAATTTGGTCAAACACATCACAGCTGGATCATTATTTTTCAGTTTCTTCCCAATAAAAGTGCTAAGAGTGAAAATGGCATAAATGTGTAGAAAATGTATTGGCTTGATGTTTAAGCAGATGTAACAAACATGTAAACATACTGTTAAAGAACTTACCCAGTAACCAATCACTTTTCTCAGAGAGAGAGCTTCATATGTGGACACTACACGTTCCCCCACTGCAGTGGCACAGGACACCACCAAGTTGTTCAATGCGGAGCCCATTGGAGTCACAGACTGGGCGACCGGGATCAAGGGGTCAGAGGTGAAACAATCAGCACGGTCACTGGAGAGCTGTGATACGAAAGATATGAGAACTAGAATTGTGCATTTAGAAGCAATTGAACAGTTTGATTTATGATGGCTTGGAATAGTTGGATAGTGATAGCAGGATTTTAACTAAATACACAAATCTAGATATTTTTACCTATAATATTTGTTGCAGGTGAAGTTGTCAACTTCTCAAACAGGGTTTTAGCATGTTAATGTGCTAACAGTTCATTGTTTGTTTATATTAAATATGGATATAGATATACAAATATATACACTACTGTTCAAAAGTGTGGGGTCAGTAAGTTTTTCATTAATTATACCTTTATTCTGCAAAGATGCATTAAATATTTAATCTAAATAAATAAAAATACTAAAATAAAAAAATAAAAACTAAATTCAGTCCTGTAAATGCTACGAGTAAATTTAGGCATCATAGCATACACTGCTGTTCCGTGTTTGGGGTCAGCAAGATTTTTATTTTTATTTTGTAGGCAGAAATGCATTAAATTTATTCAAAATGAGAGTAAATGAGCTCATAAATGTTACAAAACCTTTCTATTCATTAAGGAATCCTGAAAAAAATTACAATTGTTTTCACAAAAATATTAAGCAGCACAAATGTTTTAAACTGGGATAATAATAATAATAAGAAGAAATTGTTTTTTTCAGAACCAAATCAGCATATTAAAATGATCATGTGACACTGAAAAATTGAGTAATGACTGCTGAAAATTCAGTTTTGGAATAAATCACAAATACATTACAATAAATTACAAAATATATTAAAATATAAAAATGTTATTTTAAATTGCAATAATATTTCACAATATTACCTTTTTATTGTATTTTTGATCAAATAACTGCAGCCTTGGTGAGCAGATGAGACTTCTTACCTTCCCTAAACTTCTGAATAGTTGTGTAGATAAATACACGTAGTTGTCCATATATGTAGTGTTTACTTTCATTTTTACATTTACATTACAATCTTTACAAACACTAATAATTTAATTTAAAAGTAATCTTCAGCAAATCTTAAAATGAATATAATTTTTTTCATTTTCTGCATTATTATGTTGTTATACCCCAATTCACTTATTGATTTTGCACTTGTTGATTTTAGTTTTTTGTATTTTATTTTTAATTCATTTAGACTCATTAGTATTGAATTTTAATACTGGTCATTATTGGCCATAACATCAAATAAATTTTTAGCTCATAGATATCAGACAGAATTTGAATAACGTTATGGGTTTAATACCAAATTCATTTTTTTTAAATAATAATCACACTATTTTATAAAGTGAAAAGGTTCAAATTAAATATATAAAAAAGGTATAATTCATGTATATAAATCTAACAAATCTGGTATTCATATATCAGCTAAATGCTTGCTGGACATTGTGTTTAAGACTAACCTGAGCAGAATGAAGCGTGCAGGGAGTCTTGGTGGTGTGCTCTGCCAGGGCATGATCAGAAAGTCTCTTAAGGTAAGCCTTCACTGCCTGCTCATCGGGATATGGGGAGGACTTCCCCCGTGTGGCTCTACAACCGTCCGGCTCAAGGGTGCTGGTTTCTGAGGCTTCGACACAAACCTCTCCATTTGTGGCTGGAGCTTCAGGTTCTGCCGAGTCTTCTATGGCTGGTTCTACAGATCCTTGTCTAGATGCAAGAACCTGATTTTGGGGTTCAGAGGCAGGTGTGCTTTCAATTTCAGGGTTGGTGCTGGAGGCGGGTAATTTTGGGATCTGAGCTGGCATGGATGGGCCAGCTTCTGTAGGAGAGTTCTTGCCTTGCTTAACCCTTGAGCTCTGATCTGGGCTGCCCTCTAATGCAGACTTGGCCTCAGCGCTGTCCATGTCAACACCTAGTGGACAGTAATGGCCGTCAGAGATAATAACGTGGTCCTCTTTGTCTGTCATAATGTACAGCAGCTGATTGCACTGACCGCACTTGTCTTGTTTCCGAGGCTCTTGTGGAGGGGGAAGACAGCATACCAGAACCAGGCTGTGAGCAGCTCCACAGGCCACCTGCAACACATGCCTTCCAGCAAGGTGCTCTACCTTCTGGGGCTTCCAGACAGGAAACGTTGAAGTGTTCAGGCCCAGCTGGCACCCGCTTCCCCAAGCCCAGACTTCATGCTTGGCTGAAAGAGCCAGAGTGTGCTGATCCCCACACGCCACCTCCAGGATCTTCACCGTCTGAGGAGCTGTGGCCTCCGAGTCGAGCACACCCACAGGGGTGGGGTTAGGGATAACAGAGAGTCCAGATAGGCCACACTGGCCATGAGCATTTTCTCCCCACATGTGCACTCCTCCATCTTCTGTCACGACTCCACTGTGGGCGGAGCCAGCAGCCACAAAAACAACACGTTGTTCGCTAAGAACTGCCTCCAAAACGGGCTCAGTCACTGCTGATGATGTTTGGTTCTGTTTCCATGGCAGCTCGCCAAAGCTGTAGACTTGTCCCCCTAAATATAGTATATAAATTGTGACATTATTATAATTAATAATGAAAAATGCATGAAATACAATAGTCAATATTCTTTTCACAACCTTGTGTTTAAAGCAATGGTTTTCCACCAAGGGGCCGGTGCCAACTAGGGGACATTAGTACACTTCCAAGTGGGTCACGGGATGACTTAATTATTTCAATTAATTATATAAAAATAATATTAACGCAAAATCAAGATGTATACTGAAATAATCATTCTGAAACAATATTGTTCCTCTGTGTGTTATCATTATAGTTGTGTTGTTGACTTCCATTTCTCACAGAATTAGAACAGTTATTAAAACTTTAGTTATAGTTATCATTATAGTTACCATTCTTGGTGTGAACGGCCTTTATAGAGGCAATAAGCCTATATAGAGGCAGTCTTAACAGTGAAAAAGTTTGAAAATCACTGTGAACATGAACATGAAAAATTTTCTGCAGTTTTCTTGTGAAACAAATATCCAACAACACAAAAAGAAAACTTTTTTATCATGTTGTGGAGGCTGCGAGTCACATTCACCCTTGAGAACACCTCCATGTATCCAAATGTTAATGATCCTGTCTCAGATTTTTTTATTATAGGATTGTTTGCCTCAAAATAAAATGCAAACGTCATTTAAAGTTAAACAGGTTTTGGAATGACACGAGAGATAACATGCTTCATTTGCCGGGATATCAGCTGTTCAGATCAGACCGCATCACGGAGCTAACGGGGAAAACGAGAGGTGGTGGACTATGTTTCTACATAAATGAAGGTTGGTGTTCAGATGTAACAACTCTGAAGAAGATGTGTTCTCCTAATTTGGAGGCCTTCTTCATAAACTGTAAGCCGTTCTATTCGCCCCGAGAGTTTTCCTCCTTCATTCTCGTGAATGTGTACGTGCCTCCGGACGCGTGCGTGAGCGCCGCGATGCAACAGCTGGCTGAACAAATATCTGAAACAGAGCAAAGGTACCCGGACTCTTTTTTAATCATTCTTGGAGATTTTAATAAAGCAAATCTCTCCCGCGAACTGCCAAAATACAGACAGCACGTTACATGTCCCACCAGAGACAGTAATATATTGGATCATTGTTACACAATAATTAAGGATGCATATCACTCTGTCCCACGGGCAGCTCTGGGGCTCTCTGATCACTGTTTGGTTCATCTCATACCGACCTATAGGCAAAAACTCAAATCTTCTAAGCCCGTATTAAGAACTGTTAAAAGATGGACTAATGAAGCAGAGCAAGATTTAAAAGCTTGTTTTGACCTCACTGATTGGACTGTTTTTGAAGCCGCTGCCACCGATCTTGATGAACTCACAGAGACTGTAACATCATATATCAGTTTCTGTGAGGATATATGCATCCCCACCAGGACATTCTTATCATTCAATAATGATAAACCGTGGTTTACTGGGAAACTCAAACAGCTTCGTCAGGCCAAAGAGGACGCTTACAGAAGTGGGGATAAAATCTTGTATAACCAGGCCAGGAACAGACTAACAAAGGAGATCAGAGTGGCTAAAAAGAACTACTCTGAGAAGTTGAAAAAAGAACTTTCAGCCAACGATCCGGCGTCGGTATGGACTGGTCTGAGGAACATCACCATGTACAAGTCACCACCCCCACAGTCTGCAGAGAATCAACAACTGGCTGACGATCTCAATGTGTTTTACTGCAGATTTGAAAAGGCCAGATTGACACCCAGCACCCGCTCTGATCTGCACTTCACACATTCACCTTCCCCCCCTGCAACCCCCCTTACTCCCTCCCCCACCATTCTACCTGCGTTTAAAGTCTGTGTAGAGGATGTGAACCGGGTCTTCAGAAAACAGAAATCTAGGAAAGCTTCAGGACCAGACGGTATTTCACCTGCCTGTCTAAAAGTCTGTGCTGACCAATTGGCCCCCATCTTTACACAAATCTTCAACAGATCTCTGGAGCTGTGTGAAGTTCCCCACTGCTTCAAACGCTCCACCATCATTCCCGTCCCCAAAAAGCCCAAAATCACTGGACTTAATGACTACAGACCTGTCGCACTCACGTCTGTGGTCATGAAGTCACTTGAGAGACTGGTCCTGGCCTACCTGAAGGACATCACTAGACCCTTGCTGGATCCTCTTCAGTTTGCCTATAGAGCAAACAGGTCTGTGGATGACGCTGTCAATATGGGACTGCATTACATCCTGCAACACCTCGACAAACCTGGGAATTATGCAAGGATCTTATTTGTGGACTTCAGCTCGGCCTTCAATACCATCATACCTGACCTTCTCTCAGACAAACTGAGACAGCTCTCTGTGCCCTCCTCCATCTGTCAGTGGATCACCAGCTTCCTGACAGACAGGCAGCAGCTAGTGAGGCTGGGCAAACTCACATCCAGGACTCTCACCATCAGCACTGGCGCCCCTCAGGGTTGCGTTCTCTCCCCACTGCTCTTCTCCCTCTACACCAATGGCTGCACATCAAAGGACCCCTCTGTCAAGCTCCTGAAGTTTGCGGACGACACTACAGTCATAGGCCTCATCAAGGACGGTGACGAGTCTGCTTACAGACAGGAAGTTGAGCAGCTGGCTGTCTGGTGCAGTCTTAACAACCTGGAGCTGAACACGCTCAAAACTGTGGAGATGATAGTGGACTTCAGGAGAAACCCCCCTGCTCACCATCATGAACAGCAGCACTGTGACTTCAGTGGAGTCATTCAGATTCCTGGGCACCACCATCTCTCAGGACCTGAAGTGGGACAATCACATTGACTCTATTGCGAAAAAGGCCCAGCAGAGGCTGTATTTCCTCCGCCAGCTAAGGAAGTTCAACCTGCCTCAGGAGCTGCTGAAACAGTTCTACTCTGCAATCATCGAGTCTGTCCTATGTTCTTCTATAACTGTTTGGTTTGGTTCAGCTACCAAAACAGACATCAGAAGACTACAACGGACAGTTAGGACTGCTGAGAGAATTATCGGTGCCCCTCTGCCCAGCCTCCAAGAACTTTACACCTCCAGAGTGAGGAAAAGGGCTAAGAAAGTCACTCTGGACCCCTCACACCCAGCTCACTCTCTCTTTGTACTGTTGCCCTCTGGCCGGCGCTACAGATCACTGAGCACCAGAACAGCCAGACACAAGAACAGTTTTTTCCCCCAGGCCGTATCCCACCTTAACAACACATAACACACCCCGGTACTGTACATCTGTAAATAACCCATCAAACCTTCATCTGTACATAGGACACATGCACATTTACAGTTCTGTCTATGGCCAAGTCTCTTTTCTGTATATTTTTATTTTTATTACTATTGTTATTCTTAATTATTGTATATTCTCTTCATTAGTGTTCTTTATCACCTTAATTATATGTTGTCTGCACTATGTTTGTACTTTCTGTACTGGTAGCTCATAACACCAAGACAAATTCCTTGTGTGTGCAAACACACTTGGCAATAAAGCTCTTTCTGATTCTGATTCTGAAAGCTCTTTCTGAGTGAGTAATCGATGAGTATTTATGTATGGGGGTGACTTATCCTCTTAAATCACTGTGTTACTTTTCTAAGACTTGTCAGAGCTAATGATGTCAGCTTGGCAAGGCAGATCATGTTACTACATTTTGATGAAAGATCACAAAGAAAAAAAAATCTTTGCAACCAATAACTTGTACACAATAAGACCATGTAAATAGCTTCCACTTCGATGCTGACCATAACCTGTTAAAAAAGGGCTCAGCAAATTCTATTCTGTGTGAATAATACATATATTACCCTCTACTAGCAGAACGCCATGTCTAGCTCCCAGGGCAGCCTGGAGCACCGGCCGAGAGAGCAGCACCCTCTCTGGTGTGGTGCTGTAAGAATATCCCCTCCATGTGTGGAGAAGTCCTCTCTCTCCAGAACCGTCCTCCTCACCACAACTACAAACACAGCGATGAATACACTCTTAGAAAAGTCATGAGACAAAAAAACTAAGAAGTGTACAAACGATGCATTGTTCAACATTGCTGGCAGTCTGTCTTTGAACACGCTCACCTTATCTGCTTCTCCATCTCTAAACGCTCCCCATATCACAGCTGTTGCGTTTGTCACTTCGAATGATTGTCCTGCGAGGGAACAAGCGATGAATGATTTCAGATTCTGAATAACAACAAAGGGTTTGACAGTGACTTGTATGTTTAAGCTAATTTCCCTGAGACAATACTTCATGGAACCAGTCACAAAGTGGGTGAGGTAATTCTGAGCATTTCTGTACCTAGGCTACATTTCTTTTTAGTTGTAAAATAAGTTACGAGTCCAGAATTTGTGTCAAGCAAAGAGTCCTGACAAAGACTGACAGTGTAAACACACATGTACACACACAGATCAGGGCCAAAGGTGACCAGAGCTGTGATGAAATCATCAGCTGAACTGATAAACAACAGATCTGGAATACTGTCTAATATTTCCGAAATGAATATTAACAACTCCTTTCCTGAGTTGTTACTTAAAGCACAAGCTGTCTAATATGAAACTACACGTCTGGTGAAATTAAAGCACAACAAATTTAGATTTACATCCACGTCGACAGGTGGGGATCATGTTAAATAACTGCTGAATGAAAAATACCACTGTAAAGCCACAATACAGTCGCTAGAAGACAGAAATATTTATAATTTTCATTCTATTCGCTGCTTTAATATCACTCAAGCTAATAAATATGATGCTTCGTTCATTCTTACCTCGATATATCAGATTCTCAGATAGACAGAAAACGGATGACTCTTGTCAGTTTTTAAAACACCTGATCAGAAATGTAAAATAAGCCGGTGATGAGAGCAGACATACAGCAGAGCGAAGCTCGTTATGATTATGATGATGCTAATCGGGTGTGTTGTTATGGTGCTGTTGTGAGCGCTTCAACGGACGGAGAATTAGGAGGGACAAACACGAAAGAGTATTTACGCTTTCGCTTGTTCTACAACGGCAGGTAGAAGAGAGATGAGTTGGTTGGTAGAAATGTTGTGCTGGTAAGCTAAATATATTAGTTTACTAATATATTTAGATTTACTAATAGATTTATTCCGCGATCATGATTATTTCCCTAAATATCACAATAGTTAATTAGGATTTATATGTATAACATGATTTTTTAATAATTTTTATGTTGACTCAAATCATGCAGATATTTGCTTGATATGCGAATAAAGTCAAATGTATTCAACTAATACATTTCAACTTTAAAAAACAAACAAATTCACCTTCAAATATATCACTGGGCGACTGTATAGTAATATTTGTCTTGGGTTACACTTTATTTTAAGGTGTCCTTGTTACAGTGTAATTATATAATTAAGTACTGAGAAATATTAATTAACTACATGTACTTATTGTATGGTTAGGGTTAGAATTAGGGTTTGGCTTAAAGTTACTTGCATGTAATTAATTACGCATAATTAATTGTTATTATAATGTAAGTAGCCCCTACATGTAACATGTGTAACAAGGACACATTAAAATAAAATGTTACCTTGTTTTGCTATGGTTAAAAATAATGTCCCATTAGTCAGAAACCGATTTATTAATTGTTTTTATTTAATTTTATTTATTTTTTGGAGAGGAGTGGAATTTTAAGCTACCATTTGTTTTAAAAAGTCTTTATCTTTACTGTTTCTTCTCAGCTCTCTTTCTCACATACTGAGACACACACACACACACACTTACACCCTCAGGGTGATTTAGATGCACCAAGCTTTCAAAACAAACCAGCATTTCCTTGCCTCTCTTTATTTTTCAGCCAATTGGATGGTGGTTTGCAGAAGAATTCTGATTGGCCTGTGACCACACAAGCGGCAGTGGCAGCTGCAGGAGGCAGGAGAGCAACAGAAAGAGAGAGAGTGGTACAGAGAGACAGGAGGAGAGCTCAGAGTAATCGTAGGAGGACAGAGAAGGCAACTTGTGTCAGCGTGGGTGCTTTGGCAGGAGAATGACATGCTGGATAAAGGGGCAGCGATGATGTCCAGTTCCACATTCAAAATGTCCAGGTCACAGTGAGAGCCTCCTGTCATAACAACACTAGTTCCATCAAGATCCATCAGAAGAAGCAGACAGCATGCAGAACCTCCGGCATGCAGCTTCTGAGGCTTTCCAGCGTCTTGGTAAGTGCATTTCAGCTTTATCTACGAATATACAATCAGTATCAAAATCTGTCCTTAATAACGTGTGTTAATGTCTCATCACGTGGGAAGTAGAAACAGTGCATAATTAAAGCAACAAAACAACAATCTTCTTCAGCCCCAGCATCTCTCAAACTGTAACAGCTCTCAAATCAATAACTTGATTCATGCATGCACTCTGAGCTGCATATAATGGCTACATTTGCATTCTCATTTGTGCCTAAAATAGCATAATTAGTTATTTTCAGGTAATATTCTTTGTATTTGCGCTAATTTGCATTTCTTGGATCAGCTGTATGCAATTGAACATACACTGTTGCTTATAGTAAATTTAATATGAGAAGGTACTAGCCGATAAACCTTATAAACCTACCCTTCTCAAATCTGATGGATTGATTGTCCTTGAAACAGTTTCTGACATCTATTTAAATTTCTAAAGAGACCATACCCTCCTGGAAAAAAAAAAAAAAACTATTTAAACCAGTCTAAGGTGGTCTGAGCTGGTTTAAGCTAGCTTATCTGGTCTCCCAGGCAGGCCAGTTTACAAATGTCTGGTTGAAAACAGAGTTATTATCGTTAACATTTTTAATAATTGAAATAAAGCTGAAATAAAATGCAATTTAAATATTAAAATAACAAACTATGTTACTAACTGAAATAAATTAATAACTTAATACTACAGAAATAACTAAAACTTAACTTAAACGGTAATATTAAAAAAAAAATGTCAGAAGCACATAACAAAAATAAAATATGAAAATAAAAGCTATTCAATTATTTAAATAATTAATTATATTAAAATAACAATATTAAAATCACAACCAAAACATACCATCTTATCAAATAGTAATATTTAAAAAATAAATAAATAAATGTCAAAAGCACATAACAAAAATAAAATATGAAAATAAAAGCTAATTCAAATATAGTAATAATATAAATATATAAATATTATTAAAATAACACTGATAGAAGAATCAGAACAGACCATCTTATCCTCCTAAGGCTGCATTGAGGTGTTTTTTAAACTATAGCAGAGGAAACCAACAGTTTGTTGTGTCTAAGCATGTCATTGTCAATGTGCACTGGAAGACAAATAGCCCGTGTATCCTTGTAGCAGAACATAGAGGATTCTGCTTGACCTGTGAATGCAAAACACAGCAAAGATTTTATCCCTGGTTTACTGCATGGCAGAAGTGAGATTTTGTTGTGATGGAGGAGGCAAGGACAGGCTCCTGTAGGTGAGAGGAAAACAGCTTGCAACAGCATCTGTGTCCATCTCTTGAGAGGCAGGAGGCCTGAGAGCGAAGAAAACTGCGTGTGTTATGTGTGAAAAAAACAGGCACTAGTGAAAATCATTGACTTTAAGTATATCGCACTAGTGGTAAATCTGTCACTGGCTATTTCTGGACATGTGTTTAAGCACATTTCCTCGCCATCTACGAAAGTAGCCCATTTCTGTCTTGTAAGCAGTCAACAAGGCTGCATTTTGCTTAGAACTGAATGTAAAAAAAATGCATTTGGTTGCTATGTATTATATACAGTATATAATTATCGGATGATATTGGATATTTAATTGTGCATGCTAATTTATTACATTTTTGACATTTAGATTATTTTTGGCATCATCTAACTCTAAGTTAATCTTTAAAAAGCCTTTTCTGCAAGTTTATTTGCATGTCTTGGTGTGAAAACAGTGATTGTTTTCCTTAATTTTGTGGGCCAGTTTCTTCTCTTGGTGTTTTTTTTTTTTTTTTTTTTTTTTTTAATCTTCTTTTCTTTTTTTAATCTGAACTCATAATCATGGTCTGGTTTTAAGACCCCATGAAATGGCTTGATAGTCCTGTGTTGCCATATTTCCTGTTGAAACAGGAAGTTGGGGTGGGTTATATCAAAAGGTTTGCCACTTTTTAAATATTTAATATTTTAAATTTATGATTTGCTTTTTGCTTTGGCTAATCAGAGGCAGGAGGGTAATTCTTAATTTCAATATAGAGAACATTTATGGACAGAAATTTGTTATGTTCCTCTGCGAGAAAGATTATCAATATTTTTGGTCTGTTTTCCTAGTAGAGAAAGCCTATGTTTTTAAATCCCCATTTCTGAATACGCTAGCTTATGGATGGTCTCAAAGCTGACAGACAATTATTGTGGTCTTTAACTTGACTCGTTTACCTGAGCTGATTTATCTGAGTTTCTTAGCCTTCATCCAACCAATCACTGCACTTGTCTGTTTTGTGAGTGATGGGTGGCTGGCAACATACTAAATAGCACTTACTGCTGTATACCTTGCTCACAGAATACTGATCAGCAACGAGAGAGAGAGAGAAAAGGAGGGAAAACATGGAGAGTTGGCAACGGAATGCAGAACAATAAGAAAGAATGTCAAGTGGTGATGAAGGAGGGAACGATCTTGATGGAATAAGGAAAGATACTCGTGCAGAGGAAGTGTAGAGATGGATGAGAGGATGAAAACAGAGAACGGGAAGCCGTGATGCATCTGAGCATGAGTTATGAGCTCTCTTAGCCCTCCCTTACCCTGACTCATAAATATCTGTGCAGACAGACAGAGAGAAGAGAAAAAATGCTCGGGGGGAAGCAGACACACATACAGAGACAGCAGAGATCATTGGTCGACACACAAGGACAAGCAAAGATATACTCTTCACTGTGTAACCTGTGTGATTGACATTTTATAATATGAGGCGTACTTTTCAATAACACTTGTGCATAAGAAATGCATATACATTTTCACCAAAAATTTTTAATTGGCTAAATATTTACCCACCATCAGGCCATCCAAGGTGTAAATGTGTTTTTTCTTCATCAGAACAGGTTTCTAGTAACATGCTCACCAGTGGATCCTCTGCAGTGAATGGGTGCCGTCAGAGTGAGAGTCCAAACAGCTGTTAAAAACATCACAATACTCCACAAGAAATCCACATGACTCCAGTGAAGCTGTGTGTTTGTAATAAGCAAATCTATTATTAACACATATTTAACTTCAAACCATTGATTCCAGCCAAAATACGAGTCCTCTATGCATAGTATTGCTTTCTCCAGTGAAAAAGTCATTTCATCTGAATCAGCAGAGAAATATGCACAGATCAAGCACGGTTTACAAACAAAAACAGTCCAAAATAGTTCAATATGTTGGTGGATTTTGAACTCAGAGGACAGCTGGGTATGGACTTTTTCACTGGAGGAAGTGATATTATAGATTATGTACTATTTTAGCTAGAAGCAGTGGTTTAAAGTTTAAATGCCTTAGGATTTGTTTTCTCACAAACAAGCAGCTTTTACTTCACAAGATGATTGGCTATTCTCTGTCATCAGTAATGCATGGATACGTAGTTTCCGTTCAAATCAGCGTAAATAAACGTGCAATACGTATCCATGCGTTACTGATGACAGAGAATAGCCTACGCACTTTGCGTCCATCGGATGCTTTTCAAAATGGCACTACGCTGACACAGAGAGGAGACGAGTGGTTGAATAAATGCCGTTATTTTTATTTTCTTTGCGTACAAAAAGTATTCTCATCGCTTCATAAAATTCAGATCGAACCACTGATGGCAGATGGACTATTCTGATGATGCTTTTCATACTTTTATGGACCTTGACAGTGCAATTTACTATGCAGTCAATGGGACAGTCAAAACCTCCCGGTTTTCATCCAAAATATCTTAAATTGTGTTCCGAGGACGAATTAAGCTTTCACGGGTTTGGAACGACATGGGGGTAAGTGATTAATGTCAAAATTTTCATTTTTGGGTGGAGTATCCCTTTAACTGATGGACTGAAGTGGTGTGGATTTCTTGTGGATTATTGTTATGTTTTTATCAGCTGTTTGGACTCTCTTTCTGACGGCACCCATTCACTGCAGCATTGATGAACAAGTGATTAATGCTAAATTTCTCTTTTCTGGTGAAGAAACAAGCTCATCTACATTTTGGATGGCTTGAGTGTGAGTACATTTTCAGCAATTTTAATTTTTTGGTGAACTATTACTTTAAGTATTAGTAATAATGCTTAATTTGGCATGTATGTAAATGCATTTTTGATTTGATGCTTAATGTGAAATGGACTCCCTACAACCTCCTAGTATCATGGCAGGTTTTGGTTATGGTGACTGGTCATCTGGATGATGATGACCTTTCTTCGCTGTCAAGGACGACACTTATCTGATGGCAGCAGAGCTCCTCAGAGTGACACCTGCAGCAGCGCCAAAAAGAGATGTTATTAAATTAGATCTGGAACGATCCAACAGAGACATACAGTGTTCTGGGTCAATTTACAGGGCTTTGTAATTCAATCATCTAATGGGATGTAGTTATATCAACATTAATGCAATCAACTATAACGGGAGCCTTTAATGAAATCCTTTGTCTATCACAATCATAATAACTACTTCGGTATTATTCTTTCAGAAAACCGCAGCCATATCTGCAGTGGGATTTATGTCACTTTAGGGTTAAAGAAAAGTTCTTTTAAAAAACTTTCTTCTTAACAGAGAGGTTCTGTATCGTATTTGACATGGTAAAAGGTATTGGACAGTTTTAGGGCAGAACTGTCTTCCTGGAGTCACACTGAGCCTTAAAACTTACAAAGATGGGTTATTTTTATATTCCCTGTATCTTTTGAATAAACAGAGTTCATTTCATTGTGACTGACTGTCAGAACATATCTAATCACACATTACATAGCACATGCACTCCGCCTCTTAGAGACACTTTTCAGATATACATCACCAAAATGGATGTTTTAATAGCTGAGCGCTGTTTTACAGAGCATCCGTCAGCTGAACTGTGATTGTGGGGTCTTTCTCTTCCTCTCTTTGTCCGTTCCTCTCTCTCTGATCCCGTTTAGTGTTGTATTTGCTGCTAAAAATTTAAATGAAGGTGAAGGGTAAATCTCAGACCCCCTGTACATAACAACCTGCTCCTGTTCGCCTCTCCCGTCAGGAGCTTAAACACTGAGCGTGACTCACCTTGTACCTGCTGTATCAAACCACACACACACACACACACACACACACAGTTACATACTGAGAATTCTGGAGTATTATGTGTTCTTCCATCTTGGCCTTTTCAGCTTTTTTATTTATTAAATAGAAAGTGTGTATTCAATATAATTACTATCATGATTATTGTATATTATATTTATATTGTACTTCATTTAAATATTTGGTATAGTCTTTAACTACTACTGTATGTACTAACATTAATCATTTAATATAGTGCATGTGTGTACATACATGTTTTACATTTTTATATTTAGATATACTGTATTTGCATTTTTACTTATACTTTTTTGAAAAATCCTGTGTGTAATTACATCTGTAATTAATATCTGTAATTACATCTATAATTATACTATTGACTTTGTATGATATATGACTTGATAAGCACACACACACACACACACTCTCTCTCTCTCATCTGACATAATAGTAGTAGGATTGCTTTCATTTTTCGCTGTATCCAAGTGCTTTTCCTATAAAAAAGTTCTTATAAATATAATTATAAAACCATTACAAACACACCAAAAGCCGTTTATCACACATGAAGCGTATTGCAATGAATACTATATTTTATTAATTAATCGTATTAAATGAGAGTAATGCATGTAAATGGATTCAGTATAATTAAATATATAATATTATTATATTTTTTGTTTAATTTGTATTTAGGTTATATATTTATGTAGCAAATGCATACATTAAATTAGTTTCATTTGTGTATTTATGTTATAGGTTTTATTTAATTTAGATTATATGTAATAATATATATATATATTATATAGTTATTAAATGTTATAAAATATTATATATATACATAAATTAAGTACAAATTATATATAATTTCTAATTATATCATAAGATTATAATATATAATTATATTTAATAAACTTACATGTACGAGAAAGAGAGTGTGTGTGTGTCTGTGTGTTCATTTTTTCAGTGTGTCCAGGCCCAAGTTATTTAAATATCGTTATGAAACCATTACAAACAGTCAAACCATTTCTCACACATGAAGTGTGCTGCAGGGAACACTGTGTATCTGAACATTTAAAGTGTTGCGGTCCATCTAAACTGCTCTTTTATGTTTTACAGGGTTAAAACAAAGACATCTGGGCTACGAGGAGGTAAGAACATTTGACATGACATTACACAACATATTATAAGCGCAAACAAACATCCCTCCACCCACAGAGACAGGACAGGTGACAGCTGGAGGCGGTGGGGGTGAAAAAGATAGTGAGATGGGAAAGGCAAAGGAATGCAGCACTGTCCTCTACTGGGGGAAAGAAAGAGAAGCTGTATTTGGAATGGCATACAGTTCTTACTTGTTCCACAAGTATAGTATGTACACAAAGTCAATTTCTTCATGCACAGAATACACAGGTAACCCACTATTTTTGCTAAATTATGCAATATACAACAGAGCCAATAGACCTATATCCAAGCACAATAACAATTTTTAGTTTGATGAACGTGAGTCGTGATAACAGTGCAGCATGTTACTTTTTAAAAAATACTACTATTGCAAAATATGTTGTTTTACATATAATCTTGCAGTATACAGTATATACTGCACAGAATTCAATATTTTCTTAGAGAGAGGCAGCACAGCAACACACAATATTTGTTCTTTTTGTCAGTAATTGGTGTCTTACTCCAGGCTCAATCGAGCTTGTCCCATCTGGACACAGAGTCCAGATAGCCAGAGACAATAAAGAATAGAGAAAACATCCATAATGCTATTTCTCTCTCTACAATTAGATTCCAGCAACCACAGTAGCCTACAAGAAATGACCAGACTCACCAGAGCATGTGAAAACATACATGACACACATCTATCAATCATATATAGAAGACATTCTGTAACGGGGTGAATGAGACTTGTTGAACCTAACACTTATGTTCCCTTACTTACTGATCCAAAACATTTGAATGGTAGTTTATGTAATATAACATAATGAGAATATGGATGTCATGATCGGCTGCAGAGATGAGGAAACAGTGTGCAAGTGAATAACAAAGTTTATTACTATAATGAAGTGAGACACCGACAGGGTTGAGGTAATGGAGTGACACAGGAACTGGATGGGCTATGCGGTGGAGTGGTGGTGAAGACAGGAACAGACGGTGACCGGGAAACTCCAGACACGAGACGAGGACACGATGACACCAACACGAACTCCGATCCACGACAGCAAACAGAACCACAGATGACGAGATGATGACGTGAAGACTGGAACACTGTAGCAGGAAGACATCAAGAACGATCTGACAGAGGAGAGGAAGGAGAGATGGGTATTTATGGCAGAGGAAATGGGCTACAGCTGGCGCAGATGACGAGGCACAGCTGAGGGAAGTGAGCTGATGATGGCTCGGCCACGCCCCCCACACTTACAGCACGCTCACACATGACAAACCACGGGACAAGGAGAGACCGTGGATGTGTGAACCGTGACAGTACCCCTCCCCTAAGAACGCCTCCTGGCGTTCCCAGGCTCCCCTACCTGTCGATTATAGTCATCAATCAGAGAGTGATCCAGTATGTCTCTCGCAGGTACCCAACTTCTCTCCTCCGGACCGTAACCCTCCCAGTCCACCAAGTACTGAAATCCGCGTCCCCTCCGTCTTGAGTCCAGTATGCGGTTTACCGAAAATGTGGGTTCCCCGTCTACGAGTCGCGGCGGGGGGGGAACCGGGGCTGGCGGATTAATGGGAGAATGAAACACGGGTTTAATTTTGGATACATGAAAGACGGGATGAATCCTCCTGTACACTGGAGGAAGGTTGAGGCGGACTGCCACCGGACTAATGATTTTGGTGACAGTGAACGGGCCAATGAATTTGGGAGCAAGTTTATTAGAAACGGAGCGGAGTGGAATGTTCCTAGTAGAAAGCCACACTTTTTGACCAACGACGTAAACGGGAGGCTTAGACCGGTGGCGATCGGCTTTGGCCTTGGTGCGCGCCCCCACTTGGAGTAGAGTCTCACGGGCTCTAGTCCAAGTGCGGTGACACCTCTGGACGAAGGCGTGAGCAGAGGGGACCGCGACTTCGGATTCCATACTGGGAAAAATGGGTGGCTGGTAACCTAAACTACATTCAAACGGAGATAGGCCCGTGGATGACACTGGTAATGCATTGTGGGCGTACTCCACCATAGAGAGTTGCTGGCTCCAAGAGGAAGGATTCTTGGAGACCAAACATCGCAACACTCTCTCCAAATCTTGGTTGGCTCTCTCCGTTTGGCCATTGCTCTGGGGATGAAACCCGGAGGACAGACTAACAGTCGCTCCCAGTAATCTACAAAACTCTTGCCAAAATTTGGACACAAACTGGGGACCCCTGTCGGAAACCACGTCCATCGGGAGGCCATGTAAGCGAAAGACGTGGTCTACGACAGTTACCGCTGTCTCCTTGGCTGACGGTAATTTGGGCAAGGGAATGAAATGAGCTGCCTTCGAGAATCGGTCCACCACGGTCAAAACAACCGTGTTGCCCTGAGAGGGCGGGAGGGCGGTGACAAAATCTAGTGCGATGTGGGACCAGGGTCTCGAAGGCACCGGCAGCGGTTGGAGTAACCCATCTGGGGGTCGATTGGAAGTCTTACCAGTGGCACAAACCGAGCAAGCCAAAACAAAACTGTGAATGTCACGAGCCATGCGCGGCCACCAGAATCGTTGCTTGACCAGAAAGCCGGTGCGATTTACTCCTGGATGACAAGCCACGTTGGAACAATGCCCCCACTGGATAACGTCAGACCTTAATTCCTCCGGCACAAATAATCGATTCGGTGGGCAAGCGGGCGGAGGCATTACCCCTTCTAGGGCCGTCTTGACCCTCGATTCGACCTCCCATGTGAGTGAGGAGACGAAAAGCGTCTCGGGTAAAATGCACTCGGGAGTGGACGGGCGTTCGGAACTGTCAAAAATACGAGATAAGGAATCGGGTTTGATGTTTTTGGAACCCGGGCGGTACGAGAGAGAAAAATCAAAACGACCGAAAAAAAGTGCCCACCGAGCCTGCCTGGAGTTCAATCTTTTGGCAGTTCTGATATACTCAAGATTCTTATGGTCGGTCCAGACGATAAAGGGTACCCCTGACCCTTCCAACCAGTGACGCCATTCTTCCAACGCTAGCTTGACGGCCAACAACTCCCTGTTACCAATGTCGTAATTGCGTTCGGCTGGCGATAAACGATGGGATAAAAACGCGCAAGGATGCATCTTGTCGTCCGCGGAAGAGCGCTGGGAGAGAACTGCACCTACCCCCACCTCTGACGCATCAACCTCCACCACAAACTGACGTGAGGACTCAGGGGCTATGAGGATGGGAGCCGAAACAAAGCGGCCTTTGAGTTTGGTAAACGCAGCCTCAGCTGTGTTAGACCACCTGAACGTAGTTCTGGGGGAGGTCAAGGCGGTCAGAGGCGCGGCTAGTTGGCTGAAATTGCGAATGAAACGCCGGTAGAAATTAGCGAAACCCAGAAACCTCTGTAGGGCCTTACGGGAATCTGGGCTTGGCCACTCCACCACAGCCTTGACTTTGTCAGGATCCATGCGCACTCCCTCGGACGACACAATGTACCCCAAAAATGGAACAGACTGTGTATGAAACGCGCATTTCTCCGCCTTGACAAAAAGCCCATTCTCTAGCAACCTCTGAAGCACTCGTCGGACGTGCTGCACATGTTCCTGGAGAGATGAAGAAAAAATCAATATGTCATCCAGGTAAACATATATGAACTGATCGACCATATCTCGCAGCACGTCGTTGACGAGTGCCTGGAAGACTGCTGGGGAGTTGGACAGCCCGAAGGGCATGACCAAGTATTCAAAGTGCCCCCTAGGGGTGTTAAAGGCAGTCTTCCACTCATCCCCCTTCCTGATGCGGACCAAATGATAGGCATTACGTAAGTCCAATTTCGTGAAGATGGCCGCTCCCTGCAACCTCTCGAAGGCTGAAGACATCAATGGCAACGGATAGGTATTCTTTACCGTGATGTTGTTCAGCCCTCGGTAATCAATGCAAGGCCGCAGGGATCCATCCTTCTTCCCCACAAAAAAGAACCCCGCCCCCGCTGGAGAGGAGGAAGGGCGAATGAACCCAGAAGCTAGAGAATCAGAAATATATTTCTCCATAGCCTCCCTTTCTGGGACAGAAAGCGAATATAATTTGCCCTTAGGCGGAGACATACCTGGTAGTAAATCTATTGCACAGTCGTAAGGACGATGCGGAGGAAGAGAAGCTGCCCGAGACTTACTGAACACCTCTCTCAGGTCCTGGTACTCCGCGGGCACGTTTGACAGATCCACTGCCTCCTCCTGAAACATAGAAACAGAGACTAACGGACAAGCAGACACAAGACAGGACTTATGACAACGATCGCTCCAGGCAGTGATGGTCCTATGATGCCAGTCAATCTTGGGGTTATGGGAAATGAGCCAGGGGTGGCCGAGCACGACGGGTGCCAGGGGAGAGTCCATGATAAAGAAGGGGATGGTTTCAGAATGGTTGCCTGATGTGATGAGTGTGACGGGTTCAGTGATCAAGGAAATAGTGGGTAGTTCTTGGCCGTTAAGGGCGTGAACAGAAATCATGTGAGTGAGGGGTCTTGTGGGAATGTTAAGTCTCTTGGCAAGTGAATAGTCCAGAAAATTCCCCTCAGCTCCTGAATCCAGTAAGGCCTGACAGTTGTGAGTGTGTGTAGCCCATCTCAGTCTCACCGGAAGGAGAGTAGATGATGTGGATGAGGTCTTCTTGGTGGAGATCCCACCCGACAGTAGCCTCATACTTACTGTCGGGCTTGGTCTTTTACTGGACACCCATCTCGTAGGTGTCCTGCCCCACCACAATACAGGCAAAGACCCAGGGATCTCCGTCTTTCCTTCTCCTCCCGGGAGAGCCGAGCCCGCCCTACCTGCATGGGTTCGGGATCGTAGTTGGGACTGACCGCGTCCCCGTCGTTGGTTCGGCGACTCTCAAACCCACCAGGGACTCGATTAGCCGTGGCGCGTAACTCCGCTCTAGTGAGCCGTGCGTCCACCCGGATGGCCAAGTCAATAAGTTTGTCGAGTGTGGTGGGGAGGTCCAGGATGTAGATCTCCCTGTGGACGCGGTCAGCCAACCCATGCAGGAACATGTCCCACTGCGCCTCCTCGTTCCAGCGACACTCCGCCGCCAGGGTGCGGAATTCGATGGAGTACTCAGAGACTGACCTCGCACCCTGACGGAGATCGGCGAGTATTCTGGCCGCCTCTCTTCCGGCGGCTGCGCGATCGAATACTCGCTTCATTTCCTCGGAGAGCACTTGGAACGAGGCACAGCATGGATCTTGATTCTCCCACACCGCCGTTCCCCAAAGTGCCGCTCTCCCAGTGAGCAGTGTTAGCACGAATGCCACCTTGCTCTGTTCGTTGCTGAAGGTCCGGGGCTGGAGCGCAAAATGCATAGAGCATCTAGTTAAGAAGGCTCTGCAGAAGTTTGACTCACCGGCGTATGACTCGGGAACAGGCAAGCGAGGTTCCACCTGGGTGAGGGACTCAGATGGCGTGGGAGGAGTTGGCGGCGTGGGTGGCGCAGTGGGAGCTCGTAGCTGTTGAAACTGTTGGGTGAGCTCGGACACCTGCGTCACTAGAGCCTGAATAATACGACCCGTGTTACTCAGGCTCGCCTCCTGACTGTTCATCCTGTCGATGCTCTGAGCAATGAAGTTCTCCAGAGATGTAGCTGAGACACTCGCTGCTTCCATTCCTTGGTCAGATCGTTCTGTCATGATCGGCTGCAGAGATGAGGAAACAGTGTGCAAGTGAATAACAAAGTTTATTACTATAATGAAGTGAGACACCGACAGGGTTGAGGTAATGGAGTGACACAGGAACTGGATGGGCTATGCGGTGGAGTGGTGGTGAAGACAGGAACAGACGGTGACCGGGAAACTCCAGACACGAGACGAGGACACGATGACACCAACACGAACTCCGATCCACGACAGCAAACAGAACCACAGATGACGAGATGATGACGTGAAGACTGGAACACTGTAGCAGGAAGACATCAAGAACGATCTGACAGAGGAGAGGAAGGAGAGATGGGTATTTATGGCAGAGGAAATGGGCTACAGCTGGCGCAGATGACGAGGCACAGCTGAGGGAAGTGAGCTGATGATGGCTCGGCCACGCCCCCCACACTTACAGCACGCTCACACATGACAAACCACGGGACAAGGAGAGACCGTGGATGTGTGAACCGTGACAATGGATGCATTCTTTTATTCTCTCTTGTTCACTTATTTCTCGCTCACAATCACCATTTCTCACTGTCCGTCCCATCATGCTTTTCTCTCCTGCAGTTGAATGGATGCATTTGTTCTCCTTAGCAAATATAACATGGCTGTTTGTGTTTGGCTCTCATGGATGGGAGATGGAGTCATAAGACCAGGCCTGCAGACACACACACACACACACACACAGTTTCCCATGCAAGTCATATGAGTTAAACGGCTTAATCAGAGATAGTGAGAGTGAGTGAGAGAGGAGAAGATTTGGAGATGGAGGTTTTCCTGTGGAGAATGCGGATCTGGGCGTCTTTGAGTTTGAGGAGATGTTGTTGGTGTTGCGGAGATAAAAGAAATGAAGTCAGAAGGGAAGAAAAAGAGGAAATGTTTGAGATGAGAGTGGAAGAGATAAAAGAATCAATGAAAACGGAAGAAAAACCGTCAAAAACTTGGAGTGTGTCCTCCCTACCAGTCGCTGAGGTGAGATGGGTGAGAGAGAGAGAGTTTGACATCAAACAGCACTCTATGATGATGTCTTACATGCTGAATTACAATAAAAATGACATTTGTAACATTATAGAAGAATGTCACGCAAAAATGCCACTAACTTTGTAATGTCATTGAGAAATAGCTCTGGTTTTGAATACTGTGTCATAAGGGTCTCTAATTTACTGTAGTGTTAAAGGGTTAAACTTTTTTTAGCATTTCTAACTATTTTAGTGTTCTTGTATCGCTTCCAAGAAAATATTGAGAGTCTAATGTAATGTGTTTGATGGAAGGGAAGCATTTTAGTACCAAACGATCTAAAGATATAATTGTCTGGTTACAGTACATTCTGTACAGTTAACTCCAAAGTCCAATCTGAGAGTGTCAGCTGTCCCTGTGTGCGATGAAATCACTCAAATGAACAGAATTTAGGTATGGAGACAGAAATAGGGAACATTAGAGCTAAAAGAGACTTCTGTGTCAGGACATCATCTGCTGTACAAACGTTGTGTGCTGTTATCCTTACAAAAATATAACATGGTAACTATAGTACTTGCCAAAATACCATTTCAGTTAATAAATTAAACAAAATGGCAGAGATTTTGAAAGTTTTTTTTAACACGGTTTGAAGGTGCCCTTACATTATTTTATCGTTTGATTGTAGAATAAATAGCTGTAGGCCCTATCTTTCTTTCTTTCTTTCTTTCTTTCTTTCTTTCTTTCTTTCTTTCTTTCTTTCTTTCTTTTAAAGTTAACATAATTTGCTTTTATAGAAGCTACTGCTCAATTATGAGTTTGCACGACTATGTGTACCACAAAAATGTACCACAAAAAAGCAAAAGCAATCAAGAAAAAGTATCTCATGCATGCATGCACGCTCATTTATCCGATCAAAAATGTGTAATATTATTAAAATTTTTAAAAACTATTTCTATTTTAGTATATGTTTTATTATTATAACTATTATTATATTATTATAGTATATTCTATTACTATTTTAGCATTTCTTATTGTTATTAAAAAACATTTTTTTAAATCTACTGCTTAAATTTTTGTGGAAACTGAGATACATTTTTTCAGGATTTACTGACGAATAAAAATTTAAATAACAGTATTTATTTTAAAGAAAAATGTTCTACTCACTTTTGATCGTTTAATGCATTTCAATGCATTTAATTTCTTTAAACAGTAGTGAGTGTGTGTGTGTGTGTGTGTGTGTGTGTGTGTGTGTGTGTGTGTGTGAGTGTGTGTGTGTGTGTGTGTGTGTACTTGTTTATGTTTATGTTTACGCTAGTAAAACCTGACCTGCGATCCCCAGGAGGTAAAAAAAATGATTAAAAATAGTAGATGATGTTTATCTGAAAGTATAACAATGCAAACAGGTTTTCTGTAAGGGGTAGGTTTAGGGTTAGGGGATAGAAAATATCATTTGGTCAGTATAAAAGTAACAGAAGTCTATGGAAATTCCCCACAAGTCACAGAAAAAAAAAAAAAAAAATATATATATATATATATATATATATACATATAATAATTTAAATGTAAATCATTTAATCAGCATGTAAAGCACTTTAGGATTCAGAGCTTCAGAGCTGGTACAAATTAAAACCCTGAAACCACATGAAAATGAGGACACGGTTCACACTTGTATGCACACAGACAGGTGTGATGGATACAGTAGGATGGGTGTATCAGCGAAACAAGGTGTAATAACATCCCACTGTATCTGATATAGATCAAACATCCCGGTGTGTTTCTCTGTCTTTCAGCTGGGTGAGCTAGACGGGGTGGAGAAACCACAGCCGCACTGGTTTCACACGCTGCAGGTGCGACGGCTCAGAGTTCAGAGGGGCCGCAGTAACAGCGATCCTATGGGAGGAAAGAGCTTCCAGCAAGAGTTCCAGTGGGTGAGGAACATACAGATACAACTCAGACACACAACAAGAGGTTCAAGCATAGATACACAGAGATAAACCAACAATGCTTGAGGAAAGTTACTTATAACAGTAACAATTTACAATACATGACCTTTTTGTCACATTGTTTTTTTACATAATGTTAACCCTATAAGCCTTATGTTTTCAAGACGAACATTTACTGGACAGAAGCAGTTTACTTGAGTATCAATACTTTTTTTGTGTGAAAAATCATGTTAAAATGTATGTATTAAATATGATAGAACAGATTTTGAGGGATGCTTACTCGTACATTTCTCAATCACACTGTATTGCATTGCATTATATGTTTTGCCCCCCCCCCCCCCCCCCCCCACAATAAAGTCTACAGAGCTCTGATCATAAAATTGAGGATTTAAAGCATCTTACCAAGACACATTATTAGGAGATATAGAGTAACAACTGATATTTATATGCATTTTGTTATACTATTATAAAGATCTTATTGATTTATAATAACAAACTCTCAGAATTTATTTTGAGCCATAGCATCTGCACAAAATAGCATATTTTGGCTCATTTTGGATCTCGGAATAAAACTCTTTTCCTCCTCAAGTATGAGCGCCTTATTCTAAAGATATCACACTGTAATATGAGCCATAAAAACCTGATCTATCAAATATATTCAAACTATATATATTTGTTTGAATGTACAATAAAAAGTTCCTTTAAAAATAGGTTTTTCTGACTATTTTTTTTTCAGGCTTTACAGGGTTAAATACTTTTGTCCTATATTTTCTCAGCTGTCTCACTTTGTAAGTGGAAGCACCATTTTGGCTTGCAGATTGTTTTTTACTTTGGAATTGCTATTTTTTTTGCTATTTTTTTTATAGTTTGCATAGAATGATAAAGGCTGACTTTAAAAAGATGACTTTCCCAAATTTGTAATGTAGCAGAAGTGTATTTACTCAAGAATCACAGAGTTTTTTTAAGCTAATGTATTGGTTTCATTGCTTTCAGTTTAGAATGTATGGTGGCTACACCAACGAGGTCTGTAATAACTACCTTTCGTTAATTTCAATGGCAGTTGCTTGGCTGGCAAAATAACAGCGTGTGCATTTCATTCACAGAAAACTGGCCTGCAGTTTGGGAATGCAACATCTTATCTAAATCTTGAAAAACTTGGAGAGGGCACATATGCCACAGTGTACAAAGGAATTAGTAGGTTAGTAGTCATATGCCGATACTCATAGACACACTCAAAACCGTGTAATTCATACAACTCACTTAGATGTTGCCAATAGGGAGACATTTATACAAGATGAATGTTTTGTGGCAGTATTCAGTTAGCTAGCACATTATTCAGATACACCACCCTGTGGCTTTGTTCTTCTGTATAATAGACAGCAAATTATTCTTTTCACTGCCTCCCTGTAGGCATTCCTTGAGTTCTTCTATGGCAGCTTGTTTTACATGGATTCATTTTAAAAGCTTATCCTGCAACATATGTATACCCGCCTGAGGCTTACACTGAGAGGCAGTTTGATGTTGTTGTACAACAACCAATGTTTGGTAATAAGGAACAGCTCCCATAGATCTCAGTGCAGCTGTCTTAGGATAGAAAGCTTTACATTTAGTAACATTTTTGCTTATTTATGTGGTTAAAGGAACAATGTTACCCCACTTAAACTTAGTTTAGTTTCCATAAATGGCATCATAAATTTCACCACTACTAAACACCACCAGATGATTCAAATGATAGGCTTTCCAAGACCCATAAAATTGCAGATTTCTTTTTTGTGTTGCATTATTTCCTATTGAAATAGGAAGCTGGGGTGCATGGGACACATAAAAGGGCTTAAATAGCCAATAGGCTTTAATTTACAGACATGACTTATGATTTGCTACGTGCGTGTTAATTTTTCAGGAATAAACTTTATAGCCAATAGTCAAAACTCCAAATTTGATTAAAAGGGAGAGCTTGTGATGGTGTTTATTCTCCAGAAAGCAGAGGCCAAGGAAAATGTTTTCAGATGCATGTTTGTGGATTATGCTGAAGTTTTTCTATATTTGTTACAGGATAAATGGTCATATTGTGGCTTTAAAGGTGATTCACATGAAAACTGAGGAAGGAATTCCATTCACAGCTATTAGAGAAGGTACTGCAACAGCACAACACACACAGCCAAGAATCAAAGTGTTTATACACACACAAAAGGATGTGGGGTATTCTCAATTGCCCAACTCTACCTAGAATACCACTTTTTCTCAATGAAGTATATATTCAAGAAGTGCCCATCACATATAGACATATGTCATTAAAATATGAATAGTGGAGTTGTTAATTTATTTTTTGTTTCTTATGTTCATATTTTTATTTTTTAGATGTTATATATCTGTGATCTGACATACTACCACTCAAAAGTTTGGGGTCAGAATTTTTTCAAATTAATACTTTTATTCAGCATGGACACATTTCATTTACAAAAAATAACAGCAAAGACATTTAGAATTGTACAAATAAATTCTGTTATTTTGAACCTTGAAAAACCACTATATTTATTCTTGATAATATTAAGTAATGCTTCCTGAGCACCAAATCAGCATATTAGAATGATTTCTGAAGAATCGTGTGACTGAAGAATGGAGTAATGGCTGCTAAACAAGTTGCATTTTAAAATATATTAGTATAGAAAACTGAAAATTAGAAATTGCAATAATATATCACAATATTGCTGATTTTTTATGTATTTTTAATGGAAAAAAATCTGCCTTGGTAAGCAAGTCTAGATATGTGATTGTACTGCACTTGTTAAAGCCGTATGCCGCTTTTATTTGTGATTACTCCCAGCCTCCTTGTTAAAGGGCCTTAAACATGCCAACATTGTCTTGCTTCATGACATCATCCACACGCAAGAATCTCTCACCTTTGTCTTTGAGTATGTGGTGAGTCTAAGACTCTGGCAGTCACCTTCCAAGATTATTTTGTTTATTTTGTCGATATGTCAGTCATATTTTACATCTCTTTCCTTCTCAGCAAACAGATTTGGCTCAATACATGATTCAGCATCCTGGCGGACTTCACTCGTACAACATCAGGGTAAACAAACACATGACTGCGTAAAAAATACACAAGGACAGAAATAATGAGCCGGCCTTCTCACGCTAACTCTGTTTCTTCAGCTCTTCATGTTTCAATTGCTGCGAGGATTGTCTTACATTCACAGCAGAAGAATTCTGCATCGAGACCTCAAACCTCAGAATTTGCTCATCAGTTATTTGGGGGAGCTCAAATTAGCCGATTTTGGTAGTTTCACTTATGCAAACACTAACATGCTTACTAATATGCTCTACTGTGCATTCTAAACCATGATGGGCCTCTTATTCATTCAGGTCTGGCCCGATCTAAGTCCATACCGTGCCAAACATACTCAGCCGAGGTCGTGACTTTATGGTACCCGCCCACCAGATGTTCTCATGGGCTACACTGATTACTCCACAGCCCTGGACATCTGGTTAGTCCTTGTACACACACACACACACACACACACAAACATATTCATTCTTCTTAGAAAGATTCATAATAGTAATCCAAAATTTCCACATTTTTAAAATTTCCCAGTTTGTCAGTTTAAGCATTCAAATGATTTTAAACTTTTCAAGCGCAAGATGATGAGAAAGAGAAGTCAATTTGCATATTGTATATAGTTTAAAAACAGTTTGTAAATAGTTAAAAATAGTTTACAATCTGATGTGTGCATGTCCGTGCATTTGGTCTTAAAGTGACAGCCACTTAATATACCTACCGGTGTCTCTGTAATTAATGTTAATTAAAGAACAAAAGAAAAAATAATAGTGCTGTCAAATCGATTAATCACGATTACTTGCATCCAAAATAAATGTTTATTTATTTGTGTTTACATATGTATATAATGTATGTGTTTATGTATAATATTAATCATATATAAATATATATATATATTTGAACATTTTTGTTTATTTTACTTATTAGTGCTATTGCTAGTAATTTGTTACTGACTGTTTACTCATGTTTATCTAACATTATTTATTATAAAACTAGGTTACATGGGTCAAAATAAATGAAAACAATAATAGACAATAGCAGGTTTTTTGTGAAAATTTTGAACCAAATTTGAAAAAATCCTTAGTGTTGATCCGGTATAGGTTTGTGTATTGTAATTTATTGACACATGATAAGCATTTACATATTTGTCTACAGAGCTTTTGGATTTATATATTTTCCCACAAAATTCTTGACATAATTTCATGACAAATTATGTTCTGTGTGTTTAATTTTGATAATCTATTGCATATTAAAATGATATGTTGTAATTGAAATGAAAATCAACTATTACCCAACACTCAGTTTTGGTCCCCCACATTTCAGCTGCAGCCCTGGTCTGATGGATTTGTGTATATGTTGATGTTTAGGGGAGCCGGCTGCATTTTTATCGAGATGCTACAGGGGTCACCAGCGTTTCCTGGAGTAGCTGATGTCTTTGAGCAGCTGCTGAAGATTTGGACTGTGAGTCTGTTTGGGAGAATGTACTAGAATTGTGTGAGATTTCTCTTCTATCCATGTATTTATCCTCCTCTCCTCGTCATTCCTCTCTCCTCTTCTTTCCTTCTGAGGTCCTCGGTGTCCCGACCGAGGAGTGCTGGCCAGGTGTCAGTGATCTGCCAAACTATAAACCAGGTGTGTGCAAAATCCTTCTTTCATCTGTCTCTGTACTGTAATCTCACAGATGTGTCCTGCACAGATTCGTCTCAGTGGTTAAATGCATGCTTCTGTGTTAGTTACATAAAAATGGACTTAATGTGAGAACATCTAAATTAACTGGTTTTATTTAAGTCAAAGGAATAATGTAATTTAAATTGAATAAACTTGACAAAATGATGTTATAGCAGTTAAAGTAATTTTAGGGGTTATATATGTTCTTAAAGGGTCAGTCCCCCTAAAAATGGAATTCTGTCATCATTTACTCTCATGTTGTTCCAAACCTGTATGACTTACTTTCTTCTGTGGGACACAAATATGTTTTGAATTATGATGTTCTCTCAAATAAAATTAAAATGAGCTCTTCTAAATCTTAGCTCTCAGATCTCATTCACACATGCACGTATTTAGACTTGCCAAATGCAGATGCATCATGCAATTCATCAAAGCCATTCATTCTTGCATGCCTCATCTCATATGGTCTCTAAAGATTTGAAATATAGCCGCAAATCATACAGGCATTTTTTATGGTTCCATTTAGGGCAGTGGTTCTCAACCATTTGGACTCCCAAGACTTCTCAATGATCACATGACCTTTCCAGTTGTTCATGATTTACTGGATAAGGATTTAAAAAAAGGTTTTTACTCAATTTCTATCTGATAGAAAAGGTTAGATATTGAAACTAGAAAAATGTCAATTAATTATAAAAATGCCAATGGAGTTATAAGATTTTATTCAACTTTTCATTTGAAGGGTCTAGAAATTACACTTTTAAAATAAGCCTAACTCATGTATTCAGGTTTTCCAAGACTGCGGGAACCTTGTTTAAAAGAGGGAAATAAGTAAGTTGTTTTGTTTTTTTCTTGTTTAGCATATTTGAATGCTTGTTTTATCTTATTTTAAGTCATCTTGGGCCTCCATGAAGTTTGCTGAGGCCCCGTTTGAGAACCATAGTTTTGAGGAATAACAACTATATCTTGGTACCATTTTGGTAGATATCTTTTATTTATAGATATTGGATATATAACAGACAATTACTTGTGAATGCACATTTCCTCATTTTTTAAATGTGTTTATTTATACTACATTTGCCACTAATGCTCACATAAGGTTAATTCACTTGTATAATTTAAAATGATGGGTTTTAGGGTTTTTTTGGGGGGAGGGGATGTTTTAATTATAAAATATTTGAACAGAATGTATAGATTTTTCATATCAGCCATTTATATGTTATCAGCTATAACATATACAATACAAGAACCAGAGTTTTGAGGAATAAAAATTATATCTTGGTATTGGTAGATATTTATTTACAGATATTGGATATATAACAGACAGTTTACTTGTGCATGCCCATTTCCTCAATTTTTTATTTATTTATTTATTTTTTAGATTGCATTTGCCACTACACTCACATAAAGAGTGTAATGTTTTACATTTTACATTAACATTTTTTAAATGTTTTAATTATAATATATTTGGACAGAATGTATAGATTTTTGATATTGGCCATTTATATGTTATCAGCTATAACATGCAATAATATGCTATTCTCCTGTTATTTATTTTTAAAAAGACCTGCTTAGTATATTGAATGTGCAAGACTTACAGTGTCAGGTGAATCTTATTTTAGCTGAACAAAAATATGCTTTCTTTATGCTGTTTGATGTTGCAAACTGGTTTTTGTTATTATATCATTTAATTTATTATTATATACTGCACTTTGTTATTTGTCAAGTTATTTACCTATAGGAGCTAGTAAATCATAAGTCTCGCACATGAAAATTGCTTACCTTTGTGTTGTAAAAGATAAGATAAGGTGTATTATGCTCCAAAATATCAAGTTTCTTCCATGTAAATTTATAATTTTGTGTTGCATGAAAGAAAATCATAAGTAAATAATGAATTTTAGTGAACTTTTCCTGCACATGCTGACCTTTTACAGTTTTGCAGATTTATGTTATTTGTAAACATCTAGTAAATATGCATGTACCCATAAATTTTGAATTAGAACAACACATAGACACCGTCATCTGTATGCACTGCGTGTGTGCTTGGCAATGTGTGGGTGTAAACTTGTTGCCAAGGGCCTGTCGTTTTAATAACATGCAGTCATACAAACAGAAAATAGCTAGAGCAAATTCACAGAGTTGTGCTGAAGCTGTGTTTCCAGTATCAATCATTTTGTGTGTATAGGTGTTCTGTTAGCGGTTGTGTTGGCCATGAGTTGACTTGACACCTTTGAATCAGACACAAACACACACCTTCACACACTCATTCAGGAAGGGGGTTCTTTCCATTGCAGTCCTGGAAATAAAGTGCAGACTCATTACACAGGTGCACAAATGAGTAATGTGAGGTGGCTTTGGGAAATATGCCTCATTTAGAGTGTGTGGGTACTGATGGAGATGGTGTGTGTGGTAGGTAAACTGCTGGCAGGCCTTGCCTGCTGTGTTTCTCCATGAATCTGGGTTTACCCAAGCCCCGGGCTGCTCTGTGTGTGTGTGTGTGTGTGTGTGTGTGTGTGGGTGTGTGGGTGTGTGTACTGTGTGTTGGACAGAAGCTACCTGAACCCGCTGTGGTCTCTCAGGTATATCCAGGTGTGCTGAAGCGTAAGTGTGGTCTCAGGTTTCAGCCAAGAATGACCGGGTGGCCCGTGACCACAGACACTGACAGAAGGACACGCATAATAAAGCTTCTTCAAACCATCTTTATAGCATTTTTACTTTTATAGGGTTCTTTATAGTGGTTAGAATTTTTCTTTGGATGTTATTCTATCCCACTGTCTCAAATGAAAAGCTGTTACTATAGTATTATTAATATGCAATTATATAGGGGTGGGTAATATGATATTTCACAACATGAGTAATTTTATTTCATGATGATATATATCACAATATTGTTATTTTATACTATCTTTGTTATTAAAAATAAGAACAAATATGCAAATTATAAACAATAGGACAAAGACAATATAAGAAACACTTTATATCATATGTGACCCTGAAGCACAAAACCAGTATGTATATTTGTATACATGTATATTTGTAGCAATAGCCAACAATACATTGTATAAGTCAAAATGATTCATTTTTCTTTTATGCCAAAAATCATTAGGATGTTATGTAAAGATCGTGTTCCATGAAGATATTTTGTAAATTTTCTACCGTGAATATATCAAAACTTAATTTTGGTTAGTAATATGCATGGCTAAGAATTCATTTGGACAACTTTTTTCTCAATTTTCTCAATATTTTGAATTTTTTTTCACCCTCAGATGCCATATTTTCAAATAGTTATATCTAGGACAAATTTTGTCCTATCCTAACAAACCATACATCAATGGAAAGCGTATTTATTCGGCTTTCAGATTATGTATAAACCTCCGTTTCAAAAAATTTAGTTTTGTGGTCCATGGTCACATGTATCATCACCACGATATATATAGTAATACTGCCCAGCCCTACTATTATTACTATACTAGTATTTATTAACATTTTTAGCTTTTATTTGTTTTTGTTTTTTTACTTTAATGTTGTCATTGTATCAGTTTTATATATATAATTATATAAGTGTGTAGCTGTCATTTTTTATTTTAGTTTGCCTATATACATATATATATACACGTGTGTGTGTGTGTGTGTGTGTGTGTAGCTTTATTTTTTTATTTTAGTTTTAGTAATTTTAGTACTTGAACTTATTTTATTTCAGTTAGTTGCCAAGGCAACATTTTATTATTTTTATTATATTTTATTTCAATTAACTAAATTTGACTATTTTTAAGATTTAGTTAATAACAACGCTGTACAAAAGATGCAATTCATCAGAATGTTCATGCTGCTGTTTAGGACACATAAAAAGCATACATCGACCATGGGCGGTCATCTCCAAAAAATGACAAAAACACTTTAAAAGTGACCTTTACACCCCTAACAATGTAAGAGAGCAGCATGAACATTCTGCCAAATATCTCTTTTTGTGCTCCACAGAAGATACATGTTTGGAACAACACTAGGAATAGTAAATGATAAAGGCTTTCATAGATTGTCTCGTGGCTCATTGTCTTAACGTGCTCTGAGTGAAGATACCTGATCAGAGCTGGATCTTCTGGTGGTCTTTTAACTAAAAGAGGTCTCTTTGTGTTCCTGTAGAGTGGTTCCTGAACTGCAAACCCCAGCAATTTCGAGATGTCTGGAAAAGGTAAGACCAGTTCCTGCATGCATGCTCGTGTGCATGTGTGCGTTTTGGCTCTGAGTGGGAACAGAAAGGTTTTTGTATAGCGGTCCTCATCTCCCTTACTCCACCCCCACCTCTAATGGATGTCTGACCCATAGCTCTCTCTCTCTCTCTGTGTGTGTGTGTACATTGGCTTAGACTCGCTCAGTTACCCTATAAGACGGAGGATCTGGCCCAGCAGATGCTGATGATGAATCCAAAGGACAGAATTTCAGCCCATGATGCATTGCTACACCCATATTTCAACACTCTTCCACCTCCGTTAATGCATCTAAGGGACAGTAAGTGCTGGAGAATTTCACTATATGAGCGGAATGCACGCAATTCCAGCTTCAAAGGTTAATCCTGTCCCGTTACAGACTAGATCAAAGTTAAATCCCTCTTAGTTACTGTCAAAACTGGCAACCTTTTCAACGCCGACTCAAGATGAAAAGAGGTTACGCAATCTTAGAAATGTCTTTTTCCTCTTGTCTCTCTAACCTTCTCTCTTTCTCCGTCAGCTGTGTCCATCTTTAAGGTGCCGGGTGTGAAGTTAGAGACGGAAGCGAGGGACATCTTCAGCCCAAGCAGACGAATGAAATCGCCTCTTGTTCCACTGGCTAAGTGCTGGTGAAAGTCTCGCCTTTGTAAATAGTTGGTGTGCTTGTAAAACCAAAAACACACCAGCATGAGTAAACGTGACCCTGTTGCAGCATGACGGTCAGTTTGTTTGTTTATTCAGATCTTAATCAGCTTAATCAAAAAATATTTCTGAAAGAATATCAGATTCTCTTTCATACGTTTCGTGTTTTTACAATTACCTAAAAAAAGTTTTATTGTTGATCATAACGATCCAAGTCAAAGCTGATTTCACCACTGTATTTCCTATACATTCTATATTTTGAGATCCATATCCACCTTGTTTTTTTTAACATAGGAGTGGGTGCATCCATTCGTAACTTGAATGTGTGAGGCTTCCAGTGTCATTTTAGCTGTACAAAAATAGTCCTTTATGCTGCTTGATGTTGCAAACTGGTATTTGTTATCATGTTATTTTAATTTATTATCATAGTCATAAACACACCAGTTTGTTGCACAAATAGTTTACCATTTACTGCTTTTTCTCATTCTTCTAGTTGGAGCAGCTAATGAAGCGGAAGTCTCACATATTCACAGAAAATAGCTTCTACGTGGCAAATTAATTTGGATAGCATCATATTCATTGAGAGAGGATCACATACATCTGCTTTCCTGCCTCTCTGCAAACTGATGTCCAGAGACTGTTTACAGCACACTTTCATTGTGAATAACTTTAAATTAAATGCACTTATTAATTTTATATGTATTTTAGTTTTTGTATATTTTGCACAGAAAAGAGAAGTGTGTGCGAGAGAGATGATTTGGGAATATGATATGAAAATATGTGGAAGAATATATCTACTAATATTTCAAAGCTCTATTGTGTAGTGTGCAGGTGGAAAAAAAAGACTTGTATGCATTCATAAAACACCTGGAGAGAGTCTCACCCGAAATGCACATACTCATATTTCTCCTGTACGCTGATGGCCACTGTGTCGAAACATGTCCCGAACTGTTTTTAGCTGTGTTTGTATCAAGTTCATAATTAATAGTTTCTGTATCTTTACATTTTTTACATATTAGCAATGTGTATATAATGTTGAGATGTGCTGCTTCTCAGTCAGTGTTCTAAAGGAGAGATGTACAGCAATATTGGTCACCAACATTTAAAAAAAAAGTTTCAAATAATAGAAACAATCACATTGCCAGTCACTCAAGCCTGATGTTATAAATGGATATGCCTGAGTACTTCCACACACTTCAACATAATGCAATACTGTGAAGTCTGGGTATATGTTCATATGATTGTATACAATCCCACTGTGTCTTGACTGGATTCTTCTGAATAAATATTGTAAATCTACACTTACATGGACATTTCCGTCTCAATCAACCTAAAGTCTCAGCCAAACATTTTGGCATTATTTATGCCAATTTACAGCCCATTTAGAGAACAAGCATGCACACACACATCAAACTTCCAGTCTCATCATTTTCCGTCTGGCTCTATTAAAGGCAGCGCTCCTGCAGTTCCTGTACCAGCCATGAGAGGGCGCACAAATTCAATCAACAAGAGCACGACTATCGACCGGGGCTAGTTGTCACAAGAGTTTTAGTAACTAGTAAGGTTTTGATTTAAAAGTCCACTTACATATTGATTTATGTTGGTTCCAAGCATCTCACAGAAATAATGATAATCTCTAAAATGACAGCTACTCCAGAAGGTAAACAAATGAACACTATATCGCCACACTAGATCAATTCAGTCAAATGACCACTCATGTTTAAATTTTGCTGAAAAGCCCACAAACTATATGTTGTTTAATGGACATGTTGTTTAACTTGTGAAAATGTGTGAACGTGTCTTTATCGTGGCATGTTGTCACAAAAGGATCACTATGTTTTTAGAACAAACAGAAGTAGAAATATCCCCCTTTTTTGAGCTAGGTAAATGACAATATATATATATATTATTATATTATCATGACTATATATATATATTATTATATTATCATGACTATATATATATATATATATATATATATATATATATATATTCACTGGAGTAAAAAGGGTAAGAGCTAGCCTCAGACTTCTCTGCAGACATTTTAGGGTCCTACACCTTCTCCCTATAAAGCTGATTTCAGCAAGTCTGTGAAATGTGTGTGTTGGTTTCTGTCACAGAAGTTAGTGGATGGAGAGAGTTCTGATGGAGTGATTCAAGGCCATGAAATGAAAAGCTGAAAGCTCAGATGGTCTCTCTCAGTATGTATTTTCCAAGGCTTAGCTCACTCTGATGTGGTCTTGTTAACGTTATTGCAGCGCCAGCAAGGTTTTATATGGGTTTATGATATTAATTAACTCCTCCTTGAACTGCCACCTTAACGTGGTGGAGGGGTTTGAGTACCCGAATGAACCTAGGAGCTATGTTGTCCGGGGCTATATGCCCCTGGTAGGGTCTCCCAAGGCAAACAGATCCTAGGCGACGGGTCAGACTAAGAGCGGTTCAAAAACCCCTTATGAAGGAAAACAAAAAGAGGACCGTGACGTCGCCCGGTATGGCGCAGCCGGGGCCCCACCCTGGAGCCAGGCCCGGGGTTGGGGCTCGTATGCGAGCGCCTGGTGGCCGGGCCTCCCCCCATGGCGACGTGGGGCCGCCTTCCCGTGGGCTCACCACCTGCAGGAGGGACCGTAAGGGGCCGGTGCAAAGAGGATCGGGCAGCAGTCGAAGGCGGGGGCCTCGACGACCTGATCCCTGGACACAGAAGCTAGCTCTAGGGACGTGGAATGTCACCTCGCTGGCGGGGAAGGAGCCTGAGATTGTGCGTGAGGTTGAGAGGTTCCGACTAGAGATAGTCGGGATCACCTCTACGCACGGCTTGGGCTCTGGAACCACACTCCTCGAGAGAGGTTGGACTCTTCACTACTCTGGAGTTGCCCATGGTGAGAGGCGGCGGGCTGGTGTGGGTTTGCTTATAGCCCCCCAGCTCAGCCGTCATGTGTTGGAGTTCACCCCGGTGAACGAGAGGGTCGTTTCCCTGCGCCTACGGGTAGGGGATAGGTCTCTCACTGTCGTGTGTGCCTACGGGCCAAACGGCAGTGCAGAGTACCCGGCCTTCTTGGGGTCTCTGGGAGGGGTGCTGGAAAGTGCTCCAACCAGGGACTCCGTCGTTCTACTGGGGGACTTCAATGCCCACGTGGGTAGCGACAGTGACACCTGGAGGGGCGTGATTGGGAGGAACGGCCCCCCTGATCTGAACCCGAGTGGTGTTCAGTTATTGGACTTCTGTGCTAGTTACAGTTTGTCCATAACGAACACCATGTTCAAGCATAAGGGTGTCCATCAGTGCACGTGGCACCAGGACACCCTAGGCCGTAGGTCGATGATCGACTTTGTGGTCGTTTCATCTGACCTGCGGCCATATGTCTTGGACACTCGGGTAAAGAGAGGGGCGGAGCTGTCAACTGATCACCACCTGGTGGTGAGTTGGATCCGATGGCGGGGGAGGAAGCTGGACAGACTCGGCAGACCCAAGCGTACTGTGAGGGTCTGCTGGGAACGTTTGGCCGAGTCTCCTGTCAGAGAGATCTTCAACTCCCACCTCCGGCGGAGCTTCGACCGGATCCCGAGGGAGGCTGGAGATATTGAGTCCGAGTGGACCATGTTCTCCACCTCCATTGTCGAAGCGGCTGCTCGGAGCTGTGGCCGTAAGGTCTCCGGTGCCTGTCGAGGCGGCAATCCCCGAACCAGGTGGTGGACACCGGAAGTAAGGGATGCCGTCAAGCTGAAGAAGGAGTCCTATCGGGCCTGGCTGGCTTGTGGGACTCCTGAGGCAGCTGACGGGTACCGACAGGCCAAGCGAACTGCAGCCCGGGTGGTTGTGGAGGCAAAAACTCGGGCCTGGGAGGAGTTCGGTGAGGCCATGGAGAAGGACTATCGGCTGGCCTCGAAGAGATTCTGGCAAACCGTCCGGCGCCTCAGGAGAGGGAAGCAGTGCCCAGCCAACGCTGTTTACAGTAGAGGTGGGGAGCTGCTGACCTCGACTGGGGATATCGTTGGACGGTGGAAGGAATACTTCGAGGATCTCCTCAATCCCGCCGTCACGTCTTCCATTGAGGAAGCAGAGGCTGGGGGCTCAGAGGTGGACTCGTCCATCACCCAAGCTGAAGTCACCGAGGTAGTCAAGAAACTCCTCGGTGGCAGGGCACCGGGGGTGGATGAGATCCGCCCTGAGTACCTCAAGTCTCTGGATGTTGTGGGGCTGTCTTGGCTGACGCGCCTCTGCAGCATCGCGTGGCGGTCGGGGACAGTGCCTCTGGGGTGGCAGACCGGGGTGGTGGTCCCTCTTTTTAAGAAGGGGGACCGGAGGGTGTGTTCCAACTACAGGGGGATCACACTTCTCAGCCTCCCTGGGAAAGTCTATGCCAGGGTACTGGAGAGGAGAATACGGCCGATAGTAGAACCTCGGATTCAGGAGGAACAGTGTGGTTTTCGTCCGGGCCGTGGAACACTGGACCAGCTCTATACCCTCTACAGGGTGCTGGAGGGTTCATGGGAGTTTGCCCAACCAGTCCACATGTGTTTTGTGGATTTGGAGAAGGCATTCGACTGTGTCCCTCGCGGCGGCCTGTGGAGGGTGCTCCGGGAGTATGGGGTCCGGGGTCCTTTACTAAGGGCTGTCCGGTCCCTGTATGACCGAAGCAGGAGCTTGGTTCGCATTGCCGGCAGTAAGTCAGACTTGTTCCCGGTGCATGTTGGACTCCGGCAGGGCTGCCCTTTGTCGCCGGTTCTGTTCATAAGTTTTATGGACAGAATTTCTAGGCGCAGCCAGGGGCCGGAGGGTGTCAGGTTTGGTGACCACACGATTTCGTCTCTGCTTTTTGCAGATGACGTTGTCATGTTGGCTTCATCAGGCCAGGACCTTCAGCAGGCACTGGGACGGTTTGCAGCCGAGTGTGAAGCGGCTGGGATGAGAATCAGCACCTCCAAATCCGAGGCCATGGTCCTCAGTCGGAAAAGGGTGGTTTGCCCACTTCAGGTTGGTGGAGAGTTCCTGCCTCAAGTGGAGGAGTTTAAGTATCTTGGGGTTTTGTTCACGAGTGAGGGAAGGATGGAACGGGAGATTGACAGACGGATCGGTGCATCTTCTGCAGTAATGCGGTCGATGTACCGGTCTGTCGTGGTGAAGAAAGAGCTGAGCCGCAAGGCGAAGCTCTCGATTTACCGGTCAATCTACGTTCCTACTCTCACCTATGGTCATGAGCTTTGGGTCATGACCGAAAGGACAAGATCCCGGATACAGGCGGCTGAAATGAGCTTTCTCCGCAGGGTGGCTGGGCGATCCCTTAGAGATAGGGTGAGAAGCTCGGTCACTCGGGAGGAGCTCAGAGTAGAGCCGCTGCTCCTTCACATTGAGAGGGGTCAGCTGAGGTGGCTCGGGCATCTGTTCCGGATGCCTCCTGGACGCCTTCCTGGGAAGGTGTTCCGGGCGCGTCCCACTGGGAGGAGACCCCGGGGAAGACCTAGGACATGCTGGAGAGACTATGTCTCCCGGCTGGCCTGGGAACGCCTCGGTGTCCCCCCGGAAGAGCTGGAGGAAGTGTCTAGGGAGAGGGAAGTCTGGGCATCTCTGCTTAGACTGCTGCCCCCGCGACCCGGCCCCGGATAAGCGGAAGAAGATGGATGGAGATGGATGGATATTAATTAATGTCAAAGCACAAGGTCATAAGACTGCCGTTAGGTAAAGTAGAAACTATTAAGTGCTTACTGATGTCGGTAAAGCTCTGACAGATATAAAATGGTAAAGGCCTGTATAAACACACGTACAAGCCAAAAAAGGTCACACAAACCAGTACTCACTCATAAAGTGTGCACAATAAAGTGGTGGAGATCCATTACTCACTGCTGAATTAAAGCAATCTGCGATGGTGCACATACTCGTTTCTTTTTACACGTGAGTGTATTTAAGAGTGTGCAATTTTAGGAGAGTTAGTTCCAATGTATTCCTACAGAAACATAGGTTTAGGATCCCTGGAGAACTGAGCACAAAGACCCAAAAATGAATCTGCCGTCTGTCTCCAGTGTTCAGGCATCTCATCCGATATCCTGATGATTTGAGAATGCATGAGGGCATTCCATTAAACCATTCATCTGTCATCACCCACTCCACCCACTATAGGATACTTTTAGCCGGAATAACTACAGTATCTTCAGTCTAACACCCTAAGATCTCCTCTTAGCTTCTCCTAACATACTCTCCACTTAAATATGATTTGTTAGAACTTGAGTCATACTTCTCAGCAGATGTGCACAGTCCACACCTTCCTGGAAATCCTATAACATCAGAGTGATTAGTTATAATTATTCCAAGGCTAATTATTCCCAGAACCCTCTAACAAATGTCTTTAAACCACTCAATACACTTTAGCCACACCCTAGCAACCACTCAGAGCACCCTAGCAACGTTTCAGCAACCACATAGAGCTTTTGTATCTATCTGTCTGCCTGTCTATGTCTGTCTGCAACCAATAAGAAAACTTTAGCAACCATATAGCAAAGCCTCAGCAACCAATAATAGCATGCAAGCAAGTGCATATTAAACAAAAATAAAAATTTTGAAACAAAATAACAGCAAGGCAACATCTTATTAACCACCTACTGAAAAAATACCAAGTAGCTACTCAAAACACTAGTAACATCCTTGTAACTATATATAGCAGAGCTATATGAAACCATTATTTTTTTTTCTTTAAACTATTCTATGTCTCTCGATATCTGAATCTATCTGTCTGCCAGTGCCAACCACTTAAAACACCTTAGCAACCAGCTGGCAATACACTAGTAACCAATCAGAGCACTCTAAAGCCCAAGTATACTTTGTTTTTGTATGTATACGCTAGCGTATGCTTTTTAAAATATGCTCCATTTAGTGTGCGTGAACACATGGTCGACACATGCACTCTAGAAAGCTCCATCTTTTTATTATTTTTCACTAAAGTTGCAGCGATCCTATAACCCTCTCACACAAGCACTTGTCAATGTGGCTGTCTGTTGTTGTTGTTTTTCGACTCTTTAGTTTTTTTTCTACTGTGAAATAATGGCCCGGACCAGTGTTGCCACCTTGTGGAACAACTGATTAGTGAAAAGCAAATTCAGTGTGGATATGTGGCCTGCGCATACAAAAATCGGGTGGTGTGCGTACAGTGCGTGAGTACTATTTTGGTGACTAAATTTCTGTCACACACACTGTACACGTAAAAACAGTATACTTTGGGCTTTAGCATCTATCTGTTTTATACCTTTTTGGAATAAAAGAACAATAACAACTACATAGCAACACCCCAGTAAGCATCTACCGACCACTCAAAACACTAGTAACATTCTAGCTACCCTTCAGAACATCCTTGCAACTATAGCAGCTATTTCAACAAGTTGTGTTCCAGATTTGGGGTTGATATTTTAAAAAAAATTGCTTCCAGCTAGATTTTGTTTGGGAGCAGTACCAAACGTTTCCACTAGAAGACATTTGTTTCCCGTTAGTTTCCAATGTGGCCATTTTTGTCGGCGAAGAATACAAGTGTGTCTTTTGGGACCATTTAAACTTTTTGAATAATGTCCATGAGTTCACTTTCACAGACTTTTACATTAAATGTAAAACTCAATCCGAGCAGCTGAGTCATTAGCCATCTTCAAGAATTGGCTAAAATGATTTGTGTGTGTGTGTGTGTGTGTGTGTGTGTGTGTGTGTGTGTTCACATAGCCAGTGCCAAAGCTGTTACCAAGTTTTGTACCATTTCAATTAAGTAAAAAATTCTAAAAATACCCACAATATTAAATTTTTCAATTTTTCAAAAGTGACCGAAGAGCACCAGGGTGTTATGCTGTGGGTTATGAAGCATGAAGCTTAAATTCAAGTTGCTTTGAAAGAAAATCTGCTACCTACTGCAATTCTATTATAAGATTTATGTTACTGCTGACTGTATATGAAGAAAGGAAAAAACAAATGGTATATGACTTGTGCAAGAGTCCGAGTATATGACACTAACGAATGCGATGTGTCAGGATTTTGCATTAGCCTTTCACATGGAGGATAAACATGAGAAAGGCATGTGTCCTGTTGGGTAACGTTTCAAGGTTGCAGTAGCATTTGTTTGGCAGCATGTGTAGCTGAGGAAGGCGACTGTGAAGTGTAAGAGAGTGTTTTGGGTTCTGTGCGTGTGGTCTCGGGCTCTCACAACTTTTGTGGCTCTCTCTGTTTATTCATGGTTCTCAAACACATGTAAGAGACAGCTGTTACGCCCAACCTCCATGCAGGCCTCACAAGCCTGGGGCTGGATTTACACAAACCAGCCAGATAGGTGTCACTCTAAACTCTAAACTGGAGTGTGAGGATTTGTGGACCAAGCTGTCACAACTAAACTTTTTGCTGTTAATTGCCGTATGGAAGGTGGTAGATGGCTGTATCTGTGTTTTTGGAGCACAGAGTGACTTAAAACAGTACAACTATGCTAAGAATCTTCCATTAAAACAGTCTTGAATTTTCCTTTCATTAAAATGGTCTTGAATCAATTCAAAAGTCTTTTTTTTCAGCGGGAAGAATCTTTAGAGACACGGTCTCTACTTTATTACCTTATGCAACTATCTGGAATCTCATGAAACACTGGATTTTTTTACCATTGGGAATATTTTCCTCTTACCCTCCTCCCGATCCCTCACTGCTCTTTCTTTCCTATCTTCCTCTCCTCCCTGCTCCATGTGAGATTGAGTGATCCCCCTGCATGCTCATTTAATCTGCATATCACTCTTCCATTGACCATTATCAACAAAATAGCCACCCATACTTAGCATGCAAATTATCTAGTTATTTGGAGAAAGAGTGAGGCCCAGTGGGGGTCTGCTGGAGGAGTGTGGGTTTCCTTTAACATAATGGGATTTTAACTGGGGGAAGGGGCTTATTGTCTTTTGGCGGCTCATTGAAACCCTTCAGGTTTTTGGTTTTGTTGATAAGATATATCTGTCTCAACTTTTGTCTCCAAAATGTTTTGAGCACATGTTACTTTCTAGTAATTATTCACACTGCAAAACCTCTGACAACATTTTAGTGAAGCGCACCATGTTTTAACAGTCTGAACTGGGAAGAAAGTTTAACAAATCTAGGCTACAAAAAAATTGAAATGTCCAGTTTTCTTGTCACGACTGTACTGTTATTTAATGGTTACAAAAACAAGAAACTCGTTTATTTTCATCTGAACATAATTTGAATGTTTATTGTTAATCTTCTATGAACATTACAATTTCCAGTTTTCTTGTTATTATAACGTTATTTAAAAGTTACAAAAAAACATTTCTTAGAACGTTACAAAAACAGTGCACATAAATAGTACAAATAACAAGAAAAAATAACATCATAAGGACGTTTTGAGAATGTTGTTCTAAGAACATTATCAGCATTATGAGTATGAGTAAAATATTAATAAAGTTGTAAGAATGTTTCATAAACTGTAAAGAATGGTGTGTCCTAACATTTATATAACTTTTAAAAAACGTGAAAGTTGTGAGAACGCTCCCTGTTAGCTGGGCTAAAGAAGGTTCAAAACAAGTTAAGCTATATCTACAGGCATTAAAGCAGAAAAGAATAGCTCATATAATTCTGTCATACAAAAACTTTTATTTAAGATGTTAAGTATTATTTTAGCAGTGGGAATAAACTTATATTCATCACCAGACTGAACTCTTAAGGCCCGGTTTCACAGACAGGGTTTAGACTAAACCAGGATTAGGCCATAGTTCAATTAGGACATTTAAGTAATTTTTATAAACATGCCTTAGAAAAAAACATTACTAGGGTGCATTTTGAGACAAAACAAAGGCACTGATATATTTTAAGATCAGTCAGTGCAAGTTTATTTCAGTTGAAACAGCTCAGACTTATATTTTAGTCTAGGACTAGGCTTAAGCCTTATCTGTGAAACCAGGGGTTAAAGTGCATGTAAACATACTTAGTTTAGTTCTCATTTAAGAGCTTCGGTCATAACAGGAGTTTAAAGATTGAATATTCATCTAAATCTACTGATCAGAATTGAGGTGAATAAAATGCAATATCTTTATTCAGTAGGAATGCATTCAATTGATTAAAAGTGACAATAAAGACTATTGTTACAAAAAAATATATTTCAAATGCAGTTTTTCTGAACCTTCTATTCTCAAAAGAATATTGAAAAAATACATATGGTTTCTACAAAAATATTGAACAGCGCTACTGTTTAACATTGACTATTAAGAAATGTTTCTGAGCAGCAAATCAGCATGTTAGAATGATTTATGAAAACTTATGAAAATTCAGTTTCAGGAATAATTTTAATTTTAAATTGTAATACAAAGAAAATATTTGAGATTGTAATAATATTATGCAGTATGACTGTTTTTAATGTATTTTTGATCAAATAAATGCAACTTTGGTGCGCATAAGAGACTTCCCTCAAAAACAACAATAGACCTTATCACCCCAAACTTTTGAATAGTAGTACTTTGCAAGAATAGGGTTAGAAAGCGGTTTAGTCTCATGTAACATGTGTAATGTAATGTTATTTCCATAATACTAACAAAACAGCATGAAGTGTAACATTTATATATTTCCAGGGAAAATGCATGACTGTAAACTCACTAACTTCATTCATTATTTGTAGAAGAGTGTGCTTCCAACTACAGCTATATGAATTGTAGCCCAACGCTTTGTTACACACCAATCATCATATGTTACATAAGCTTTGCAAAGCAAAGCAACGGTGCCCCATCTTCCAGTTCTCCTTTACTCTGACCCATGAAGCATCTGGCTGTGTAGTTTGATATACTATAGTTTACATTACATGGAAGTAGGGCAGCACATGGGGGACCAGGCCAGCCACTGCCGCCATCAAATGCACTGGAGGTATTAGGCTGGATTTCCTGCTATATTAAGAACACAGACATGGGGCTCAGAGGAACGACACCAGAGGCCCAAACATCACTTTTGGTGTCTCGCTTCATGCTAGACGCTGAACAAAATGATAGAATGTGAAAATATAATTGTGAGGGATTTTGACAGATTGATCAAGCGAGGAGACTGTTGCCTGATTTTTGTCAAATGCACTTTGTCCCAGGTGCACTATCAAAATATATATTTCAGAGAAAGAAAGAAAGAAAGAAAGAAAGAAAGAAAGAAAGGAGTTAATAAATCTAAAATATGTTCTACATCTGTAACAGATGATATAGTAACTAGATGGCAAAGACTAGAAGAAGTTCAGCAAGATGCCAACACTGGTATGCAATTTGGAAACCTGGTAAGCCGAAAAATATAAAAAGCAGAAAAAAATAACTGATCAAAAAAAATTTAATTTCCATATTATTCAGTCCACCAAGGAAAAATTAATTCAGAGCAAACATTCCACTGAAAGTCACATAAATACAGTGGCAAAATAGGGGCGATTTGTTTTACAAATTTTAAAAATTATTTCTATCTATATTCATATCTATCTATCCATCTATCTATCTATATATATATATCAGAATTTGATACTGATTAAATCTATATAACATCTAAAATTTATCACAGTATGTTTTAGACAAAAATGTTAGCATGGGGTCAAAAATAGGGAAATATTACCCCTTTAATAATAATTTAAAAAATCTAACAGTGCTCTGTATCCATTAGATTGTGTCTAAGCACTAAGTAATCTGTGGTCAGATTCGGGCCAACTGGAGCGCTACTCTTTCCTGCATTCCTTCTTGCTCTCACCCCTGCTTTGCTCTGAGCCAGATTTTTAACACAACCACCCATTTAGAATGAACCTTCCCTGCGTTCGGTCAGCAGAGAGCCGCTGAAGTGTATCAGCAGCAGGAGTGTGTAAATGTACTTTTCCTCCATTTGAGAGAAGATTACCATTTGAGAGCTGACCAAGTCAAATGTATACCAACCCATTAGCGGTACTATACACAGACACAATGTTGCATCAGGTGTTTTTCCTAAAATGGAGCTGCCTGGGTATCTGTGTTTGACTTTCCTGGTCTGTTCTCACTCGGACTCTTGCACTGCAAGCAAGAAAATGAATTAAAGGGCTTAACAATGACTGAAAAGCACCCCAGAAACAGCTGCACATTATGCAACCCCTATTAACATTCTTTTGTTAAGTAAGTGAGTATCTGAGAGATTGAGATAGAGAGAGAGTCACATGGATTGACAGACGCACAGTGAAGTATTATTCTGTTGAATATGTTAGTTTAGTCACAGGTTGCAAATATATTGCTGTACAGGAATGAAAGCCGGGATTATTGAGGATCAGGTGAGTTAACAAGTTAATGAGCGGCTTAATTCAGAAAATATTCTTACTATGGCAATCATGTGAGAATTTGATCTTTGAATGACTTTGAGACTTTTCCATGACCTCTTTTTTTAGGAAATCTGACTTTTAGACCTAATTAACAGGTGAAAAAAGCCAATAAATATACTGTACAAATATACTGTTAAATTTACACTGAAAAGTGGCAGCTGTGGTTGCCAGAAATTCATCGTAAATAAATAATGTGACCGTGTTTCCATTATCATGGGAAGCCTGTGTATTTTACAACTTATAAGCATATATTTAATTAAGTTATATTATGTACACATACCAATCTACTTAAACTCTCTTCTTTTAACTTTAAAATATAATATAACACCATAATAATAAAAGGTGGTAAAATAGTAAGTCACATGATGAAATCAGAGTTCAGCTTCTCCCTAAAACATGGCCAATTCTCGTCACACAAAGATAAGGAAAAACACCATCATGGTAACATACATGATGCTAAAATAATGCAAAAACATTAACTAACTGAAAATGTATCACAAAATAGTACATTACTGATAACAAAATGAGAATAAAATAATTATTTGTTCAAAATGTAATCATGTGATGTGTCATGCTTCTGGAAATGTTCTTTATCTGTTATTCGGAGTAAATTATCAATTCATAATTAATTTACAAGCAAAACAAAAAACAAAAAAACATAAGTTTGACAGTATTTTATAGTAAAATTATATATAATGCAATGTTAAACCATTTACAATTTTTAACTGTATGTGATGAATTATCCAATCAACAGCTTTTTTAGCTTCTATAAAAATTACAAACATTATTTCAGTCTAGATTTACAATGATGGTGTGACCAAGACCCCATATCTAGAGACCAGAATATCACAGAAACTTGGGTGGGTCTCTTTTGATTTGGGTCAGTAAGCAAACACCCTAGCAACCACTTAGCAACAAGCTTAAAACACCACAAGAGTTTTGCATGGGCAAGCATTCTCTTTCTCCAAAAAATGAAAATATCTCCATTGTTCTCACATTTATCTAATGTGGCCCCCCATGGAAATACAGTGAACACTCAAGCTATAATCTGGAGTCAGACTAGCTTAATGTTACACCAGTTTCACACTGGACACTTAAGGGGCATGTGAGCAGCATGAGCTCAAAGTGATACTGTGCAGCTGATACTCTTTTTATGTGTCTACTATGTGATCATGCATCCAAACATGTCCAGAGAAAAAAAGGTTTTGGCTTTGTTTTTAGTTTTTCATACTTTAGAAGATAATGACAAAAAAAAAGTAGTTTAACAAATAGCATGCAGGCATTGTATAATTAACCAATCATGGTGTGCAAGAAGGTGGGAAATACAGAGGATGGTCAAAGCAATGCAGATATGCATACATACAGTACAGTATAATGTATGAGGAGTGAAGAAAGCATGTCAGTATGAAAATAAAGCCAAAACTCATATTCAGGAAAAAGAGAACACACATGATTAAAAGATTTAATCCACATAGCTGTTTTTTATCCTTATCTTAAGAAACCTTCTTTTTTCCAATCCTAGATTGTCGTTTTGTTACAGATAATTATTTTACTGTTCATTCAATTTCATTAGTTGTTATTTTAGGCTAAACAGATGTATCTCACCTCTCTCACACAGCAAAAGAAAACCAAATGCTTCTTTGGCACCATGAAAGCCACAATACAGTGTTAGGAACGACAAATTGTTGTCAGAGATTGTGTGTGAGAGGAAAGAATTGAGAAAGAAAGGAGATAAACATTGCAGTAATTAGGTGTCAGATTTAGCTGAATACTAGTCTTTTCAACCTGGGATTCTGATATAATGCTTCTTATGGCCTGGTGTAATATCAAAAACAGTTACTAGCTTCACATCAATGTATTCCTAAAGACTACAAATCTCATCTTTTATTAAAAGATCTGCTGAAAAGTATTTGCTCTGCTCTCACATAAACTGTTTTCTTTGCTACTTTCTTTCAGATGTGAGTCCATCCGTGAGACCAAACTGCTGCTAGCAAGATCAGTTTTGAAGTGATATTGGAGGTCAAATACTGTGTGTTTGTGTAATTAATACAGCAAGAGATAAGGAATGCTGACAGATGGATAAAATATTCTGTTGAATGTGAAAGGGAGAGACAAATGTTTGTATAACAGACATTGGATCCAGATATCTTTCTGGCAGAGATGTGGATAAGCAAAAAGAACAGACATAGTGATAAACATATCTTTAAAATCATCGATTAGGTTTATTTAGACTCTGATTGCTATCAAATTCATTTTGCTTTTGAGAACATGCACATTGTCTGTGCTATTCAATTAAGGGTGCACCAAAAAATGGAAAAACTATTTCAAGCATGACTGGAAAAAAACTATTTTGAATAATACTGTCTGAGCAGCATCTGTTATATGCCTTGCTTGGTCACCCTATGCATTTGTCCTGGTTTCGTCATCAGATGTATCTCTGGCTATATAAATCTACAAGACTCACATACCATTGAGATTTATCAACATCTCTCAGCTCAAACATCACTATAAATATGGCCATTACAGCAGGAATATGTCACTAGTTTGGCCTATGGTTTCCAATACTTGGCCAGCGATTTCTCATAAGCAGATTTCACATTAATCATAAGTACACATGCACAGGCTTTCTGCCGTTTTCAGCTTACAAATCACCAGATTTAACTTTTCACAAGTTGAATGTGCTCTTATATTTGTTTGAGAGTAATAATTCAGTCCGGCTCCCACTTCATCACCAAATAGCTTTATGATCTATGTGGCAGAAATCACATTCAGTTGAGTCTCTGCTATAAATCCATTAGTTTTACTGCACACACATCTATTTCTAAGGTTAACTCCATGCAGATCGCAAAAAAAAAAAAAGATTGTCCCTCCAAATATCACCAAATTTTAAAGACATTTTAAATCACCTATGCAACAAAGTATTCGCTTTGAACTGGGGAATTATTACACTCGTTCAGTTTGGGCCCCAAGATTCCAATACATATGCATACATTTAAAAAATTAATTTGGGGCAAGAAGACACTACAATCCCACCCTTTTCTAAAATATTCCTTCCGATCCAATAAGGTACGCTGCTCTAAGAAAAACACATCTTCCCATTGGTGGGAAGGTAGGAGGTTTCAAGGCGCCCCGTGGAGAAGCGCTAGGGACCGTGAATGAAGGGCTGCTTGAAACCGTTTTATCATTACTGTGGCGCAAAGTGGAGTCAGCGAATCAACTTTACAGAGATAGAGCTGCAGATTGAACAGGAGTGGCGGAGAAAGTTTCTTACATTGTGTTGCAAGGGAGAGGAGGGCCGAGCTCAAAAGGAGGCAGATGTTTGGGGATTCTGATGATGAAATATGTGGAGTAGTCTCGAAAACAGGGGTCATCATGAATACCTGAACGCAAAAAACTCCGAGCTGGAGGATAGTTCGTGATTCGCCTTGTAGCCTACGAGTGATCAGACACGTCTGGAGCTCCTGATCGGATTGGAGGAATATCACATTGTAACAAGTCTCGCGGAACACGAACATTCTAGTAAGTTTACATTTGTTTGTGTTCGGTTTTTATGCGACAATGGATGAAGTTTAAGTCTCTTTATAGAGATTTATGTGTGTAGATAGATTTAATCTCACGATTTGGTTTTAGTCTGTGAAACATTCCTTTGTTTAAAAGTTTCCCGAAAGCCGTTTTTGCATTTTCTTACAGCTACTATACATTTTATGTTTTGTATTATTTTCTTGTGTGTAATCCGATAGTGACTTGTATCTTTTTCAGTTTCACTAATAGCTGTTCATTAGAGACTAGTACTTCTTTCAATAGCCTGACCAGTGTTTATCCAATTACTCACAAGTATGTAATTATTGCATACTTCTAGTTATTCATTTTCTACTAGTCATTAACCATATACTGACATTTTAAGTTTTCTATTGTTTCTGGTAACAAATTTAAAATTTTGCCATTGAATTCTAAGAAAGTACTAAGAAAATTGGAAGAGATGCTAGTAACTATTTAAATGGTTACAAGTTCATATTAGTATTAATACCTACTGAAGAGGTACTAGTAAAACTAGATTAGGTACTAGCAACAAATATTCTTGCCTGAAGTGAACAGCTGATATATATTAGTAGTTGATACACTTCCAGTAACAAAAGAACAGTTGCTTGCCACTACTTGGATATAGTGACTGATTGAATAGAGAGTTTAGAAAAGAAATCTCATGATTAGTTAGTGAAATTCTTAAAAGATACTAGTCACTATTGAATTACTTCTAGTTAAAAATAACTACTAGCTGTAATGGTGACATTTTCCACATTTCTATGTTTTCCAGGCAATCAATGATGGCGGTATGGGAAGTCAGTCCATGCCTCTTATTCATCACAACACTACTGCTTGGACTGTCTTCCACCCAGTATCACGAAGAGAAGGGTATCTCCGTCCCAGAGCATGGGTTCTGCCAACCCATATCTATCCCCCTGTGCACAGACATCCAGTATAACCAAACTATCATGCCAAACCTCCTGGGACACACCAACCAGGAGGACGCAGGACTGGAGGTGCACCAGTTCTACCCCCTGGTCAAAGTTCAGTGTTCTCAAGATTTGAAGTTTTTCCTCTGTTCCATGTATTCACCGGTGTGTACGGTTCTAGAACAGGCAATTCCTCCCTGTCGCTCTCTGTGTGAGCGTGCGAGACAAGGGTGCGAGGCCCTCATGAACAAGTTCGGCTTCCAGTGGCCCGAACGACTCCGCTGTGAGAACTTTCCAGTACACGGAGCTGGAGAAATCTGTGTGGGACAGAATAAATCAGACCCCGCGCCTTATATACCGGAGCCCTTCACTCCACGCATGCATGCGCCACGCCAAAGTCAGGCTTTTACTTGCCCTCTTCAACTAACAGTCCCTTCCTACCTCAATTACCAATTTTTAGGGGCGAAAAACTGCAGCGCCCCTTGCGAGCACAAACAGCCGCACGGCCTGATGTACTTCAATGAGGAAGAGGTCCGATTCGGTCGGCTCTGGGTAGGAATCTGGTCTATCCTATGCTGCGTGAGTACCCTGTTCACGGTCCTCACTTACCTTGTGGATATGCGCCGGTTCCGTTACCCAGAACGCCCCATCATCTTCCTCTCCGGGTGTTACTTTATGGTGGCGGTGGCTTATGCGGCCGGGTTTTTGCTGGAGGATAAGGTGGTCTGCATTGACAAGTTCAGAGATGACGCTTATAGGACTGTGGCTCAAGGGACTAAAAAAGAAGGTTGCACCATTCTCTTCATGATCCTGTATTTCTTTGGCATGGCCAGCTCAATCTGGTGGGTGATCCTGTCTCTCACATGGTTCCTTTCTGCTGGAATGAAATGGGGCCATGAAGCAATTGAAGCCAACTCTCAATATTTCCACCTGGCAGCGTGGGCTGTCCCCGCTGTGAAGACCATCACCATCCTCGCCTTGGGACAAGTGGATGGAGACCTTCTGACCGGCGTATGCTATGTGGGCATCTACAATGTTGACGCCTTACGTGGATTCGTCCTTGCCCCCTTGTTTGTTTACCTCTTCATCGGAACGTCTTTTCTTCTGGCTGGATTTGTCTCGTTGTTCCGCATCCGTACCATTATGAAGCATGATGGCACCAAGACAGAAAAGCTGGAGAAGCTGATGGTGCGTATTGGTGTTTTCAGCGTCCTCTACACCGTTCCAGCTACTATCGTCATTGCGTGTTACTTCTATGAACAAGCGTTCCGTGAGCAGTGGGAAAAAACTTGGCACATGCAGACGTGCAAGCGTTTTGCTGTGCCATGTCCGGCCAACAACTTTGCGCCAATGACGCCGGATTTCACTGTGTTTATGATCAAGTACCTCATGACTATGATCGTAGGAATCACGTCAGGATTCTGGATCTGGTCTGGAAAAACTCTACAGTCATGGCGCAAGTTTTACAAGCGGCTGGGCAACAACCAGGGCGAGACGACAGTGTGAACTGAACTTTGTGAGAAATACAGGTCAATATTGAAAGGAAACGTGAACTGGGATGAGGTCACACATACTATGTTAAACCATGCTGTTAGTAGAAGACACTGCTGTGTGAGCCCAGCATGATGCTTTTCTCATTTATAAAGTGCCCAGACTTTGCCAACACTTTTGAAAGCACAACTCCAAAGAACATGCGTTTCTCCAATGGACTAAATCTCAAAATGGTTTTTAAATTTTAAGCCTTGGAAACCTTACTAATGATTTTAATGGAAAAGATGGCAGAACTCTTTTATCTTTCGTACTGATGTGGGGACTTTAATGATGACTTCAGTTATCAGGAGTATACGCCAGGTTTTTTTCACCCTGTGGCGGGCAAAAATGTCTGCACAATGTCTTGTGCCTTGCAGTTCTGATCAATTCCTGTTGTTGAATGAATGTCTCCCTTGTTTTTTTTTACCACATTGTTTGGTCTTTTTCTCATAGATTACATATTTTAGTATTTGGTTGCACATGGCCATTTATTTAGATTTTAGAACTAGTTAAATTTAATGTTCTTTGGTCATGAGTTGCTTATTCATCCATGTTGCCATATCAAGCCAGGTCTCATGAAGTAATTTAATAAAGGCCTTAGCGATACGAAAGTGACTGACAGGATTAAAAATGTTTAGCCCAGAAGTATGTACAGGAGGAAATGTTACCATATTTCGTTATTTGTAAATATCACATTTCTGTCAAAAGATGTATGATGTATTTAAGCAGATGAATTTTGTTTAAGGCCTTTTTCAATTTCACTTAATAAAGTGATTAGATTTTTAAAAGCTGCTTTGGCTTGATTTCGTTTGCACAAATGGTGACTCGTGTCGATGCTGTGACGACACTTTGATATTTCCCCCAAAACAGTTGTTAGCGAGTAGTTGAAACTGATAGCTGCATAATTTACTACAACAACAGACCTCAAGTGTGTTGCCCTCCATGTGTCTCGAGTCCATTAATGGTTTCAGTCTGTAGCATGAATCTAAGAGGGGAGAAGCAAGGACAACGACAGAATAAGGGTGAACTAAAGAATCAAGAGGGGCTATAACGGTGAAAGAGTAAACATTTCTTCTAAGACAGAAAGAAACATAAAAGTGGCCTACAAAAACAGGATATAATCACGAATGGTGTGAAGTTTGCCACCCTGCCTCTGGGACAACAGGAAGCCCTGAGATGCACCAAAGCATAAGATCTGTACCCCTCCTCTCCAAATGAAACTGGATACTGCTTAATTCTTTAGGGTGAGGGAAACGCCCCATCCCACGTCCCCTTCTCCTGTTTTTTTTTTTTCCCAGAGAGTTGGGGGATATTTCTCTGTAAGGGCATTTGGAAGGTGATGGGAGTGGGTGGGTTACAGTATCTTTGAGAATAGATACAGTACTAATGATTTTGAGGAGGAAGGATCCAGAATTCTTGTATTCGGTATCTGGAATACCACGTTTCATCTGTGTCCAAATCGTACAGGATTATGATTACATGGCAGCGAGCCATAATGCTACAAACTGCCCTTGTAAAACATGTTTTTAATCTGTATTTTGAACAATAATGTTCATAAAACATAAAGTATCTCTAGATCATGCAGTTGTTTTTCTGGTGTAATATGATTATTTGTGTGGGTACACTACACGCACCCCAGTGTCTGATTGGGTGTGTTAGCACTCAATGCCTCTGGGGATGTGAAGTGTGTAAAATCCACAGCGTGTGCAGCCAAGAAACGTCCATCTCTTGGATTGACAGTTGGGTTTATGGAATTTTTACAACAGTGTAAACTGTCGCTGTCTGATTTGCTTCCAGCCCATAAACACACACACACACACACATGTTTGTAACATAACAGCAGTGGGTTTACCGAGGTGAGTTATGTGGCATTCTTAGGAAAAATTACCACATTATTTAACATATTTATATAATGAATAATTAGTCACATTACTTCAGATTTTTTTTTTTTTTACAGTAAAAGTGTTGTATAATCAATTTTCAATTAGAAATTGCTAGTAAATAAAAAAATGCAGAAACACTTTGAATGTGAAACTAGAAATAGAAAATCTGAAATGGTATGTACTCAAAATCTTTTTATTTTTTTCAGTTTACTTTTTTCCTGGCACTCACCCCTGTTTTGCTGTGACATTTCCCCTTTTAAAAATCCTGGTGTGTGATCTTTGTGACTTCATTTGGGGAACGGACATTAGAAAACACCACATACTTCAAACATTTCTCATAAAGTCTTTATCAGTATTTCATTATGTGTACACATTGCCTTGTCAAGCTCAATAGTTCAGCTCTTTTCTGGGAAGAAATAGTGTTCTTGGCACAAGAATACTAACTAAATAATGTGTTTGACGATGATGTTTGCTAGATAATACTGCTAACAGACATTTTTTGCATTGATCTTAAATTCCTGTAACGTTCAACCCCAAAACATTTAGAAGGGTTGACATCAAACATATTCTAAGAGACGAATATCATGGGTTATTAAAATTATAATGTGTGATTTCATATAAGGCACAACAAACTGAGTGATAGTATCATAATTTCCTCAGATATCTATTAAAATGATCGATTTGAAACTTAGAGTTATGAGGGTGAAATAATGCAGCACTTTAGGGTTGGCTTTAATCTAGTAATGATAAATATTGACACTTTAAAAGACAATAATCATAATTTAGGACCCAGAATAATAATGTTTGACTTCAAATTCAAGTCGTTTCAACTTCCGATAATCCATTTTACATGTATGTACATTGCAATACAGAAAACAAATCTGTTGTTTCTTCACGACTTTCAAAAAGTAATATTTGTTGACCACTAATCAAAATATTTGGGAGGTTATAACCTTTTATTGTGTGTCTACGGCTAGTTAGGGAAATGACACTTTGGCCCCAAAGTGAAAAACAAAATGATTTATTGAACGTTCAACCGTAACAGAGAAGCCACAGATACCACCGTCTTCTGAGAATTACTCATGCATTAGTCCAAAAGTCAATCTAAGGGCAAATTTGGATGTATTTGCACAGGTTTTCTCTGAACAAAAGTGTGCAATTCGACACAAGAAGCATGTCTGAATTTATATTATACAAGATGCTAAACCAAGCTCTGTTTACATACCACAACAGTTCACAAAAGAGCCCACAGGTCCTCTGAATATGGCCACACCTTGACAATTTATGGTCACCCACAGCCAAGCCTATTGGGTTAACAGCTACATCTGTGATGAGCATTTGAGTACATTTTTGTGGAAATCTGTTACCTATTGTGTGTCCCAGGTGCCTTCCACCTCCTGAAAGAAACACGTTTTCCCAGGTAACTGCACACCCTTTATAGGAACAGTCTTTCAATCCCTTGAGATACAATTACCTGAATTTGTATCGATACTAAGGCCACAAACAAAGCTATAACCTATGTTTTCCAAGGTGTTAACATTGTTTACCCGTGTAAAGAGCTGTCTCAGCAGATCACCTTGATGGTTTAGGTATCTGATGTCTATTCTGTGCTCTCTCCTTGATAGAAATACGAAAAGGAAGTTGACGGTGGGGCTGCCCAGGGAAACATTCCTTCTTGATACATAATATTTCCCCCAGTTCAGTTCAGTTTCCCACAGTACAGATCAGCGAGTATTTGTGCCAGAAATATTGCTACACTTTCTCCTGCTCTTTTTCTCTCTGTGTATCAGGGCTGTTATCTGCATCCTTAAAGGGCTCGTGAGTTTATCATCACAAGTTGTGTACAGTCTCACATTTAAAACTGAGACATTTCACGCCAATTTTTACAATTCACGTTAGCTGTTTATTTCTTTTTGCCTTTTATATAAAAGCCTTTATTTCATTTTTAATCTATATTGTCTCGTGACAGTTTTACAATTCACTATGAAATGTGCCACACATAAGTCGCTTTGGATCAAACATTTGCTGCATGATTAAGGTACATTAATCACAGCTGAGGCCTTGTTAAAATAACCGTAAGCCATTTCCTAATGCAGGTTCTAGCACTATGTTTTGTAGACTTTCAAACTGTTTGCCCTAATTATTAATTTTTCTGGTGTTAGGAACATTATTAGGCTATGTAACCATGCCTTCTGGACCAAGTTTCTGAACCCCAAATAGGTAGCCTGTTGCGTGTGTGTGAATACTCATCTGTCTGACTTCTAGAAATACATAACAAGCTGTTTTTGCAGTTTAGCTGAAAGTATGATCTTTATGGACTAGGGAGGAGCTCTAAAAGTTACAGGATGCTTTCATAGCTCTTTTACTCAAATAGACCAAGAAAATGTTCCTCGTTATATGATCCTTTTAAAGTGTACATATGCAACGCATCCTTCTAATGCAAGCTAAACTTAATGAAAATGTGAGCTCATAGGTGATCTGCACCCTTCCCCCCTGAATAAACACACGCCAGCCCTCCTCCATTTTTTTTGCGAGGCCTCATCTGGTAGTGTTTAGGGTTTCGGAGGTGCCGTATCCCAGGCACAGAAATTGGATCATCCTTTTGGGGTTCGGCTATAGCGGAGGCCCCCACAGCAACACTTTGTGCCTAACAACCAGCACACACATTATTTGTGTGAATTCTATGCATTATGTTTGAACACTAATAGGATGCAATGCATCGGTATGATACTTTTTACACACTTTTTGACTACTCAAAGTCAAAAAGTTTAAGTCTAAGGTAACAATGATGCATGAAAACTCCTTGATCTGAAGGTGAAACTTTGAAAAACCACTTAATCTCAAAGGGGAACGCACAGTCTTGTTTTATAAAGATCCCTAAGGCATTTGTATGGCTCATGTAGCACCACATGAACATTATTTATAAGTGTTCCCTTTCTTTCCAAGAACCTCATTCCATCCCTCTCGCTTGTGTATCTCTTCTCATCTCTCTCTCTCATTCTCTTTCTCATCACTTTATCCACCCAACACCATGTTTCACTCCCAGACCCCTCCGTTTCAACACACACACACACACACACACAAAACACTCTCTCTTTTCCTCCTGCTTTAATATCTGGCCCTTCCTGGAATCAGACACTTAAAATAAACAATTTTTCTGTACAGCACAGTAAGGCCCTCTCTCCCACCACACCGACATGCAGCAGAGCACGACCCTCAAACATTGCATCCTTGAATGTGACTTTGGAAACACACTGAATCACAGGTAATATTGTTACTTTTGCAAAATAATTAATCTCTTCAGAGCTGCAGTGTAGGAATTTCAATCCATTATGTAGAATTAATGAGCACAATGTTAAGTAGTTCCAGACAGTTTTTCACGCATCCATATATGACGACATCAGCCAAACTGGATCAATCCCATAATAACACCGAGATCCTCAAAGTAATTGCTTAGAGAATGGCATTGCATTAAAGCATTGGTTCTCAAATTCTTCCTCCTTTGATCAAATCAGAATCTTCAACCACATATAGTCACAATATAATCACAAACATAATTATATAAGCAAAAATATATACATCATATTTTGATTAATATTAATATTACTGTACAAGTTGGGAGACAAAAAGCTTAATTTTTTCTTTGTAAATTTTTAAAATTTAATTGTCAATGATTTTATTTAATTATATATATTTTATTTAATTGAAATATGAAATAATATGACAAAATGTAATTGTATATTTTTTTGTAATACCAAAAAGAACACATTGAATTGGAAAAACTCTAAACAAAACAACATAATATTGTTTTTCCAAAGTGGAAGTGTTAATAAATTTTGTTATATAGCACTTTTTATGTAATACTTATTTTAATTATTGTTTTTATTATTATTTTATATTAGTGCTGTCAAACAATTAATCACTATTAATTGCATTCAAAATAAACATTTTGTTTACATAATATATCGCGATTAATTGTTTGACAGCACTACTTTATATATAATTTTGTACAGATGCCATCCTTAAATTGGTCTTGGTCTGATTTTAAAATTACAAAGTTGGGAAAGAGAATTTATATGACATATGGCATTTTATATCTTATTTATTTATTGTCATACTGTAACTGTATTTATTAATTTCAAATTAGTTTGTTTGGTCCCACTTTATATTAGGTGGCTTTAACTACATGTACTTACATATAAATTAATCATTTGATACAATGCACTTAATGTGTACATACATGTTTTTACATTGTACTTATATTTTAAAAAATACCTGTGTGTAATAACATCTGTAATGACATTTATAATTCCACTGTTGACCCATCCCTTACACCTTAACCCACCCTTAAACCCACCCATACCACCAAACCTGTCCCTAACCTTACCCGTATCCCACCTCAATAGCAGCAGATATGGTTTGCAATACAATATGACCACAATATGTACATTGTACCTATTTTTTGATGTAAGTACATAGTAGTTAAGGCCACCTAATATAAAGTGTGACCGTTTGTTTTTAAATGAAGTGAAGATTAAAACAAGGACATCTATGGATTTTTGGATACATGTATTTATCAGTCTCAGTTATCCAAGACTTGCTGCCATCTAGTGTTCATAAATAGAACATTCACTAGAAGAGAACAAACTGTTTCCACAAACTGTTTTATGACACATTTTATTTAAAAAACAAGACAAAAGCAAAGTCATAATTCTTCTATATCCACAAAACCATCTGGACCAAATATCCCTCCCCTCTCGCAGAAAATATAAAAGCGTAAGAAAAGGAACAGTGACACTGTCGCTGTATTTATTCTGTGTATGTGAATGATGCCCCTGAGTACTAATCAAACAACATAGTTACCCATTATTTTCAGGTTTTGAAATCCGTTATTGTGGCTAAAAGGGAGCCAAATATCCAAGAGCAGGTAGAAGAGCTGGTGACAACACAGATTCAGACAGGGGTACAAATTCTAATACATTAGACAAAACCATGCAAAAACACAATACAGTGACCTCCCTCTTGCGATTCATAGTGTGCCTATATACTGTACAACACAGTTGTTGCAGACACATGCAAGAAGAACGAAGAAACATTTTATAGTTTTCTAATATCAGACAACAATTGCACATAAATAAGCATCCCAGAATGCAAAATACTCCAAGGGTCTCTATTACATTATGGCAGGTGTGTTCACTAGCATAAAATGAGCCAAAAACAATTAAATGAACAAGTGTCTAATGAAAGCTAAGGATTGACAGAACATGTAATAATGGCCAACTAATTGAACAATGCCTTAATTACTTATAAATGCAATAACAATGCAAGAACACCAAAGCTGGCATCCAAAATCTGTCTCGATTTGTTGACTGGATTTAACAGCATAATTTAAAGGTTTTTTAGCAGTACTGTACAGATAAACAGACCGTTCTCAATCAGCTCAGGGAACAACACAACATGTTACATGTGTCATTGCAGAATATGACTGGAATCCTTAAAAAAAAAAAAAAAAAAAAAAGCGTATGAAGGCAGGGATGAGTTAGCGAATTAACAGACAAAGGGATATGGCTAGAAAAACATTTTCTATTGTAGTTCCACCCAGCTCCTTCAAACACAGCAGCCCTGACAGATTATCTATTTGATCCAGATGGTTTTTCTGCTTCCCTTTGAGGTGACAGCAAAAGGAAACAGATGAAATACATGTCATACATACAAAATTAAAATTAAGATAAAAATAAAGAGCATGAAAATAAAGGTCTAGTCATTCCGACAGCCACCGGTCTGTTCCTGATACACCTCGATCACATCCTCATCTTCCATTCCCAGCTGAAAGAGAGATAAAAGAGAGTCAATTCTTTATGCACTTGTACAGCTAAATGTAGCTAAATTTTTTATCTTAAAGCAGCTGATAAATGCTGCTGTAATGCATTATCTTGTAGCAAACATAAGAGAATAGTTCACCCAAAAATTTAAAGCAAGTTAAAGTTAAGTTCTATTCATCTGAATAGATTTGGAGAAATGTAGCATTAAATCACTCGCTTACTAATGCAGTGAATGGGTGCCGTCAGAATGGGAGTTCAAATAGCTGCTAAAAACGCCATGCAGCTTTTTGGGACTTAATATTTTAATTGGTGGACTGGAGTTGTGGGAATTATTTGTGGATTATTGAGTTGTTTTTAATCTTCTCTTTGGACTCTCATTCTGACGGCACCCATTCACTGCAGAGGATCCATTAGTGAGCAAGTGATCCTAATCTGTTCAAATGAAGAAACAAACTCATCTGGAGTGAGCACATTTTCATTTTTGGGTGAACTATTTCTTTAACAATTTGAAAAAATACAAATAAAATAGTAGTATGTATGATTTGTACGACATGCAAAGTCACTCCCACTGATTAACCAGCTGTCTTTGATTGTTTAAGAACACTTGATGTGTATCCTGAAGAAGGCTTTGAAGCTGAAACACATAGATCTACCTACCTTTTTAATTATTTTAATGATTTAGCCCAGTTAATTAAAGGCTTTTTATTGTTACTACGAGTGCCTTGGAGTAATTCATCTTTTCAGTTTGATATTTATTTCTAGATATTCAACGAGCACTGTTGATTCTCCTGCACTCTTGGCTCCGGTTGTTTTGTCAAATAGTTTGTGTTTGTTTTCATTCAGTTACAGATCATAAATGAGCTACTTTTACATGCGAGTATAAAATCAGTTAATTATAATTTTTGACTTTAACATGCTTTTAGGATTATTTGATAAAAAGGAAGTTCAACATTTGTCTGAAATAGACATTTTTGTATCAATTTTGTAATAAATATAATAATAAACTAGCATTTTAGCGCCCAGATTTTACATGTGATAATATGTGATGAACCAAGTGTCAATACTATCATTAGAACTATCATTCTAGTTAGTATTATATAAGAAGAGATACATAGGCCCAACAAAATACCAAGTTGATTTTCAAATAAACCCTTTTTTTCATATCACATAGTTTTGTACATGGTGGATGGTGCATGTCACACACCTGTCTATGTTGGCATCTGCATAATTTTGGCTAGCTTCTACCTATGATTTGTGCAAAAATACCACAGAGTTTGATAGGACGCATGGCTTTGACATCAAAAACAAAAGGGAATTTTTGTTCTCTTCCCTTTACTTGTTGCAGTTTTACTCATGGAAGTGTGTACTGTACCTCTTTGGGGGTCTGGTTGTCTGCAATTCTCTGTCCCTCAAAAAGAAACCTTAGAGAGTTCATGGGTACACCCTGTATAAAATACAAACACAAACAATGTCAAAACCCGAAAACACCTCTGAGAGGCTGAACGAAATCAATAACCCGTTTCTAATATTTAAATTTATGTCGGAAAAAATAACTATTTAGCTGCAGCATATTTTCATGTCTACTGCAGTGCTCAGAATTCCTGCACATTACTACATTCCTAGTGCATTTTACATTTCAAAATGTAATACTTTTCCAAAATCATATTTTCAGACTTCTCAGTAGATTTGTTTTAAACTATACTGAACGTTTTTAATTCCAACTGTATAAATATATGCATGGTTCATTCTGACTATGTATGCTATTCTGTTGCCAAATAATTGCTGCATTATTGTAGCTAGGTACTGTAGATCATGCAAATCAACTAACTCCAAAAACATAAGTAAAATATGCAGCTTTTTAATGCTAAACGACAAGATTATATTTTATATGCTTTTACACTTTCACTGAAAACAAACATTTTTAATATAATAAATACAAATGATAAGTTACAAAATAATATTGTCACTGAATACATTCGTTCAGAAAATTGTGTTTTCAAAATAGCAGCACGATATGCTTGCTATCCACTATAATAATGTTGGCTATATTATAAATTTGATAGAAACATGCATTACCATCATTGTCACTCTATTCGAGTCCATAAAGTATTCATCCATATTGCATTCTATTACATCATATTCAGTATATAGGACAGTCTCTCACATGTTCTTCACATTCACTGATATTCTCAAATGTATACGTTTGATACATACTAAAGACTGGCTGCTGAAAATTCAGCTTTAAAATGAAAGGAGTAAGTTAAATTTCAAAATATATTAAAATAGAAAACAACTTGTTTTAAAAATCCTACCGACCCCAAACGTTTGAACAGTATTGTATTGTACATAGATTTTTTTAAAGTCCCTGATCAAGAACAAATCTGAGCAAATATGTGCTAGTGATGACTTACCTGTCTCTGACTGTAGGATTCCTTCAGCTTCTTTAAATGTGTCGTCATCTTCACTTTGAAGTGAATTTCACTGTTGTCCTACAAAAGGGAGTTATTAAATCATACATTTTGTCAGAATCACCAAATTGTGATCTGATCACCATGGACTAGAAAACCTGTCCTATCTATTTACCTGACCAATCACTTTCAGTTTAATATATTCTCCATCTTTCTTCTCGCCTCCATCACTTGAGGGCTTGGTCTCCTGGTAAAACAAAACGAGAGCCATTAGATTCTGTATGATTGTTGTTTTGTTTCTTGTGCAAGGCAATAACTGTAAAACTTATTCTGGGAGTGGATTCAGTAAAATATTTCTAGGATAAATTACATTATAAAATAGATCTGATTTGATTTTTTTTACAGCCTGATGCAGTTTGTTTGCTCAGTATTGTATTGTCATCTTCAGTCTATAGTGAGCTGTGTTTGGGAGCTCTGACTATAAACATACAACCGGGTACAACTACAGTAAAGAATCGCGGACTGATGAAAACAGAAATCAACATGACCAAAATGTTAAAATTTGACCTAGTTATATTATCTAAAATGAATGCAGAAATAGTGGCTCAGATGTGCAGCATGGTGCATCAGCTCAAGCTAATCTGAACTTTGCTTTCAGCGCCCAGAGCTGCTAACTAGCACCTAGGCTAAGTGAAAGATTTGAGACAGAAATTCGCCTATTTTACAAGTTTATAAACACAGTAAACGGGACTAATGTACAAAACCCCGGAACCAATGTCAATATAAGGTTTAAAACACTACAGCGTGACTTTCCCATCCACACAGTCAGTTAGCCATGAAAACTCAGACAGGCTAAAAGATGGGCCCTCTTATTTTCATTTTCTACAAGTCCGTCTTTCTCCTTTCCTCTCACAAACAAGTTCGATTCTATAAAACAGGTTTAAACTCACCGTGTCCGACATGATATTCCGCAATGTACAGCCCTTCTTAAAATCACGATCGCTTGATTTAAATAACGAACTGTAATGTCCAGTAAAGTGAGGTTTTGCTACCAGCAGACTCACAACACAGCGCCGTTGGCGTCATTGGAAAAAGGGCGGGACTTCCCATGACGTTAAGTCGTTGACCCAATGATGTTTTTCTCACCGCGTTCTTTCTGATTGGTTCCATTCGCTTTCGATGAGGATATTGTTGGATACTTCGGTGAAACGTGGGGAGGCATGTACTGTGCCAAAGCCACGAGATGTTATCTCTGTTTACCGTATTTTTACGAAAGATTCACTATTCTAAAAGACTCATCTATTTTTAAGTTGGACTGTGAATACTCAAATTTAAACCAAAATAATTAATATACATTATAAACACACAGAGCGGATAATCTGTACATTAACAGTTAGGAGTTGGTTATTTAAGTGAAAAGTCTGTACATGCGGTCTGGTAAATTACAACGAAAAACACCACGATAGTGCACATGCGCACATTTCATAGGTAGTACTGCGCATGCGCATACTGTCCCCATGTGCGCCTCGTGGAAAGCGACTCCTTGTAGCGGAAGGCTCTCAATGTGGGGAGCGCGGCAGTGAACTTTTTAGAGCAAGAAAAATAATCAAAATGTTAGTGTTATTTGAAACTGCCGCTGGCTATGCCATTTTCAAGGTAAGCGTATTTGTTATGTTGTAAAGAGTGGTATATTTTGCAGCGGTATTCATAGATTTGGGTTTACTATTAGCTAGCCAGCATAGTTAGCGGTGCTATCTGACCAAAGACTTTCAGAAACTCGCGTGTTAAACCGTGTTAAAAGTATTTTCGTGAATATACGTACTGATTTTTTTTGTAAATGCGTACTAAATTAAATTTTAAAGTAAGGTCAGTGAGTTTTGGGCCAGCGTGTGTTATGTGGCCTGCTCCCCAGCACAGCCACGTTGTGTCTTTGAGGCTGCTTATGAGAGCTCTTCACTGTCTGTTCTTCGCGTTAGGACGATTTTGAAATCCATCAGTCGTGGACAATGTCGTTTAGTTGTTGCACGAAATGTGATATAGCCGAGAAATGCTGTTTTACGTTGGTACGCAGCTATTAAAGAAGCTCTTTACAATTTAAAGCGGCTGGTCACTAACGTTACTGGTGCGAGGGTCCACATGGTCGCTCATGTCGAGCACTGTATGGTTTGAGTTTAGGCATCTTAAAATTACAGATAGATGGATTGTGACAGTACACTTTAATCATCAGCTTTTTATTATGTGCAGGTCTTGGATGAACAGAAACTCCAGCAGGTGGACAGCCTGTGGAAGGAGTTTGAAACGCCAGAAAAAGCCAACAAAGTGTGAGTTGTACCTTTGTGAATGTAATTTTCGTACTGTGTTTTAAGAAATGGCCATAATAATAAAGCATTCTGTTTATGGTAGATATACACATCTTCACCTTTCACGCTTTCATGGGAAACTTGGAAATATCAGAGAACCTTAAATGCTATTTTACATGACTAGAAAAGTCATTGTTAACAAGTCAATTTCTGTAGTGAAATGTTTTTTTTGTATTAGTTAAGATATATTTTCTTGGACATGCATGTTATTTTAACCCCCGGTTTCACAGAAAAGGCTTAAGCCTAGTCCTAATCCTTACTTGGTACTCAAACATCTGGGAATCTCACAGCATTTATCTGGTTGAAATGTGTGGGAAAACTAAATTATTATTTATTTTTTTAAATCTTGGTAATCTGTCACTGTGTCATAATCTCTGAATATTTCATTTGTGCATTATCAGTAACACCCTATGTGTATTTTTTTCCAGTGTAAAACTGAAGCACTTTGAGAAGTTTCAGGACACAACAGAAGCTCTTGCAGGTAACTATGCTGAATTGAAACATCAGGACCTTTAGTGCTTTATTTATAGATGCAAAGCATCTTGACTGTCCTTCAGCTGTGTGTCTATGATGTATCTGTATTTCTGACTCATGCATGAGGCCACCAAACAGTAATTCGTCACTACCACTGAGACCACAGATTTCACTTAATTCATGTGTTTCTAAATATTAGATTCAAATGTAAGACAACATTAATATTAAAAAGCACACTCATTCAAAATTATTTTTCTTTTGCCTGTCGATATCAGCGGCCACAGCGATGGTGGAGGGGAAATTGGGGAAAAGTCTGAAAAAAGTTCTCAAGAAAGTTGTGGCCAAAGAGGCTCACGAACAGCTGGCCATCACTGATGCAAAACTAGGAGGTGTCATTAAGGTAAATGTTGGGGAAAATCTAAGTACAGACGAGTGCAGTTTGCTATATGCATTCCATGTGTAATTGTGTTAAAGATAATAGCTCTATGAAACACTACAAGCTGTGATGATGATGACCTTTGCGTCATGTTGCTGAAAATTCATGAGGCTTTTTTGTCACTACCTCATCTGAGCTTGTGTTTACTCCTGGACGTATCGTTTGATAGTGGTAGAGTTATGGTTAAACATCAGGGCTGGTAACTATAAGGCTATCACTAGTTCTATGCTGTTTGTGCACTGGAAGTCCCTGCTGAGACTCTTTTTCGCCCCTTGCAGGAGAAGCTGAACCTGAGCTGTGTGCACAGCCCTGCTGTGGCTGAGCTCATGAGAGGCATCAGAAACCAGATGCAGGGGCTTATCACAGGTCTTTCTGCCCGAGAGATCAGTGCCATGTCTCTAGGTTTGGCCCACAGGTTAGTTTACAGTTAAAAATCAACACAAATCTCAATTTGTTTTCTCACGTCAATGATTATTTTTTGCTGACCGATTTCTTTGAGGATACTAATCAGCATTCGTCACTACCACTGAGACTCTCTGAGCAGATATTCATGTTAATCTCAACACATGGTTTTGCACAGCGATTGACTGGTTTTTCCTATTTCCTCTCAGTCTTTCACGGTACAAGCTAAAGTTCAGCCCAGACAAGGTGGACACCATGATCGTTCAAGCCATTTGTAAGAATATGTTTATTTATTTGTACATACTTGAGCCCATATGTATATGGGAAGTGGCTTAAACAGCTGTTTTCTCGTACTCTTCCGCCCACCTGCAGCTCTGCTGGATGATCTGGATAAAGAGCTTAATAACTACATCATGCGCTGCAGGGAATGGTACGGTTGGCACTTCCCAGAGCTTGGCAAGATCATCACAGATAACCTGGCGTACTGCAAGAGTGTCCGCAAGATTGGTTAGTACATAAGATGTCTAGATCAGATCTGTTTGATGGTTTTCCTTTTTGTTGGAAAGAAAAACTTTATTTTAATTTTCCACACAAACAGTAAAGTATAAAAGTCACAGATTAAATGGAAAACAAACCTAGAAATATGTTAGATCAACCAAATCAAACTTTACTCAGATCATCCAAGACATAGATGAGTTTGTTTCTTCATCAGAACAGATATGGAGAAAGATATTAATTTTTTGCTGAACCATTCCCTTGAAACAATAATGTTAAATAATAAAGAAGTTACAATTTAGGGTTTGTTTTTAATACATTGAATTGTGGGAGGAATATTTGAATTCAATACAAATAACATGAATATTTCAAATGTAACGTTGAACTGTTTTTTCTTGTTTCGAATATTTAGGTGATCGCACAAATGTGGCATCATTGGATTTGTCTGACATTCTACCAGAAGAGATTGAGGCAGAGGTTAAACTAGCTGCAGAGATCTCCATGGGAACAGAGGTGTCTGAGGAGGACATTGCCAACATCATGCACCTGTGTGACCAGGTGTGTTGAACGTAAAAATTAAGTTTAGTGTATGTATTTCAGCTTTTGGTTTACATGATCAGCTCTATTGCTAATTGGAAAGGAATTCTTATTATTTAAGGAAAGGCATCACCTCTAGTGTATTTGTTTTTTATCTCCTTAATGTCTAGGTGATCGAAATAACAGAGTATCGCTCACAGCTGTATGATTATCTGAAGAATCGTATGATGGCGATTGCACCCAACCTGACAGTCATGGTGGGAGAATTGGTGGGAGCCCGTCTCATTTCACATGCAGGTGAGCATGTTTTGGGAAAAGAAAAAAAGAATACAATTGTGATTGGAAATGTTAATTAACTTGCGATTAAACATGAAAAAACTTGTTTGTCTCATCAGGATCTCTGCTGAACTTGGCCAAGCACCCTGCATCCACCGTTCAGATTCTCGGGGCAGAGAAAGCTCTGTTCCGTGCTCTGAAAACCCGTCGGGATACACCCAAATATGGTCTCATCTATCATGCCTCTCTGGTGGGGCAAACCACAGCTAAGAATAAGGGTAAAATCTCCAGAATGCTGGCTGCCAAAACGGCCCTTGCCATCCGTTACGATGCCCTGGGAGAAGATACCAATGCAGAGATGGGAGTAGAAAACAGAGCCAAGCTGGAAGCACGATTACGCTACCTGGAGGAGAAAGGGGTTAGTTGATATAGTATACAATTTATTTTTGATTATGTCGCAAGCAGTGATGAAGATGGCTTCATGTCACAGTCCTGAAAATACAGTGTGGGTCATTAAGTCACTATCTCTTCTGAGCTTGATTTGTTGGCTCTTTATATGCAGTTGTTGTATACAGCACTTCTTTCATAGGAAAGCATACCAAAGCAACACTGAGTGTCTGTATTTGCAGTCAGAATGATAAACCCTTGATAAATACTTTTGTTTATCTGTCTTAGATCAGACGAATTAGTGGTTCGGGCAAAGCTCTGGCAAGGGCTGATAAATATCAACACAAGAGGTGAGTGTTTCTTCATCCATGTCGTTTAGATCATACTTCACAATAACACTTTTGACACACTACTGATATAATTTTTATTTTTACTTTAAGAAATGAACTTTTATTCAGCAAGGGTGCATTAAATTATTCAAAAAAACATTTATGGTGTTACAAAATATTTTTTCTTCCGTTCCGTTTAACTTGTAGTAATATTTTAGAATATTGCTGTTCTTACTGAATTTTTTACAAAAAATAATTTTTTCAAACACAATTAAAACATTTCATGAAGCATAAAAACATGCCAAGGATTTATGTAAGCTTATCACAATTAAAATAAGTAATTTTACTAAGAAATTAAGTAAATGTAAAAGTTCTGTTTTTTTGTTTTTTTTCGCAATTTTGTTAAACCATTTCAGCAAGTGCCCTAAAATACTCTGCTTAATGTTTGTGGCCAAGTTTGCACACTTTTGGCCCCTACAGAGGGTGTGTTTTTTTTTTTTTCAGAAGTTCTTTTTATATTTTTATAAGTGTTAAATATTATAATTATAAATTATGCTATTTATTGACTTTCCGCCTGTAAGATCTGTAACTGATACAGGAAGACTTCATTGCAATTATTTCAATAACATTTAATCACTAGCCAAACCTGAATTGGGACAGCCTTAGATTTACATCCATTCTTTTACTTCCTGCCAGTGATGTAAAGGTATACGACCCATCTGGTGACTCAACACTCCCCACCGTCTCAAAGAAGAGGAAGATTGAAGAGGTAGAGGAGGGTGAGGAGGAAGAGAAGCCGGTGGAGGCTAAAGCGAAGAAAGTAAAGAGGGAAGCCCCCACAGAAGGTAAACATCCATACAGCATTCTGCTGAGACTTGACCGGTGTTGCAGACACGTTAAATGCAGATGAACATTAAATAAATATTAATCACAGGAGAAGCAGAGACACCAAAGAAGAAAAAGAAAAAGGAGAAGAAGAAAGCGGAGGAGGAATACAAACCAGAAGAGGAGGAGATGGCCGTTAGCCCAGCAGAGGAGGTGAGGGGTGGAAAGATAAATGAATCTCTGGTTGATGGTGCATTTAATTCTGAGAGTCATTAATATGCTGATGTGGAATCATTCTTTAAGTTCAGTTTATCTAGGGACCAGATTTTACGTTGAAGCTTTTACATGATGTGTGTTAAGTACATCTTGCAGTTTCTAAATGTTACTATTTATGCTTTATAGACGACAAAAAAGAAAAAGAAGGAAAAGAAACGAGCAGCTGAGGAGGAGCCGAAGGAAGAAGAGGAAGAAGAGCCAGTCAGTCCAGTAGAAGAGGTGAGGACCATGATGCCAAACGTGTTTATATCATATTTTTATTTTATAAAACCTAAAACACCATTTTGTTTTTTTTTTTTATACAGACAACAGAAAAGAAGAAAAAGAAGAAAAGGGTTAAAGAGGAGGATGACTAGATGAATTGGATTCTTTTCCGTGAACTTTGTTGTATATAAAAATGACATTTCTATAGTTTTTGGACATCATATGATGGTCACTTCCCCTTTTTCTGTGTCCGGCCCAGCTCACAATAAACATTTCCAGTGGACTGTTGTTATTCGGTTAAAAGAAACATTTTAATTATAGGACATTTTCTCTCCATATTGCTTGATTGCAAGAGAAAAGTCCATAAGATTTATATATTTTAATGCTCCTGTGTGTTGAGTTGTACTGGATCATACAGTTCAGTTAGTCTTTTATAAGTGAATGGTTTTAGATTAAAGTGACGATGGGGTCCCATTATAAAAGAAATATCTGAGGAGTACTTTTTGTGATGTAAAACTGGGTCATTTGTGTCTCGGGATTATTAAATACTGCATGTTTCTAGTATGTTGGCTCATTGACTTCTTTTGTTTTGTGTTTTTTCATGGTTAATGCATTATACAAAGTGTGCCATTGATTTGTAGTTTAGTAAGATAGTGGTCATTGAACTTCAGTCGTGGTGCTGCTTGCACAAATCTGCAACACTTGACCTTTTTTAATTAAAAGCTTTGAGATTCAAATCCAAAGCACTTTGTTCCAGATGACCTCAATCTCAAAGAGGAAATAAGATGCTGCTTACAAATGTAACCGAGATTAAACTCTGGACCGTGAGGAAATTTAGCCAAGTCTCAGGATGGAGTACTTTGTGTGTGTTTTACATTCCTCTCTGGTTCCTCCTCTATCCTTGTTCCAGTAAGATCAGGCCAAGTCAAGAAAACTGGCCAAAATACAGCATAAATTTAGCCAGCCATCAGCATGTACTAGGTCTAATGAGCAGGAGATAGAGCAGCTATTTTGATTATCTCTCTTAACATGAGAGGAAGTGACAGAATCTGGATATCTCTGAGCCAAGATACAGTAAATCACAGTTCTTAAGGAGAAAGCAGCTCTGTTTTATCGTGTAGGCAAGAAAGCATAGAACTTGATTATCAGTTTGCACTCAAGCATGAAATGTTTACGCAAAAATGTTACGCCACATTCAGTTTGTTTTTCACCAGGAAGTGCAATGGCTGAAGTTATATTGGAAAAGAGCCAGCGTTAATTTAAACGAGTATTTTCTGGTGGTCTTCGACATCTATGCTTTAAAATCATATATTGGTTCAGCAAAGAAACTTATGAATTGGGTGTTAACAATCTATATCAGTGATTCTCAGCCTTTTGGACTCCAAGGCCACCTCATTGTCCACAATATTTAAAAACTCCATGACTTTTCCAGTTGATAATGATTTCCTGGATTAGGGTTATGCAGGAAAATATTTTTTGCCTTAACTAGAAAATAGAATTAAGATATAATATAGTATATTGGCATTAAAAATGTTTTGTTTGTTATAAAAAATGTCGGTGGAATTACAAGAGTTTATTCATTTACATGACTTTCACATCTAGTAACCAAACCCTTTAAATAAAAATGGGGTGTATTAAAATAGGAAACAGGAAATTTTTTCGTTTTTGTCTTTAAGTCATCTTAAGGCTCACAAATGTGCACTAGCACCTTATTGAGAACCACTGATTTATATAGTTATTTAGGTATTAAAAGAGGTTCTTGATGTTTCATTATAAATGAGAGAATTTGTACATAGACAATTTAAAAAAAGTCATTTAGAATGCTTTTTATATAATAGGTGCTAATATTGTGTCAGGCTGACACTTGGAGCCTTTATTTTGGAAGGGCTGACATGTTTATCCCATAGATCCCAGAATTTCCTCGATTAATAACAGTATTCAGCATTAAAAGCAGATTCATTCATCTTCAGCTTAATGTTACGTGGTGAGAGCGCTCCTTAAATGGTGAGAATGAGTTGTGGTGGCAGCAGCAAACGTCTGCCCTCGTTCTCTGGCTCCGTAACCCTTGCCTTAGTAGCGCAGTTCTCTCTGGTCCATTTTGGCTATTAACATGAGAAAAAGGTTTTATCAGGAACTTAGATTTATGGACTTAGCCTTGACCATTTCATATGGATGGGAGCCAATGTTTTGCAAAGCTCTGGAGCTCTGCATATGAATAACCGAGGATGGTCGTGTTGCTCACCACACAAACACAACACACGTTTAGCTACATTTATGGTGGTTGACATGTTTGAACCGGTGTCTTTCTAGAAAGGGCATTTATTTTGTAAAATACCTGATGCAAGTAGCAAAGTATATTCTAGATATCAAGTGCTGAGAAATAAGTTCCTTAGAAATTCCGTGGTCATTTATATCCATGTGATTGTTAAGTCAGGCTTTGGTTTTGTTAGATGACAACGATGATGACCTTTGACCTTTAGTAATCACTCTACTTGTCTTGATAGATGTCATTGTGTTTATTTATAACAACATAAATTCAACATGACTGATGAAAGTGGTGAATATCTTCTACAGCAATGAATGTCTCTCAAAACACATTATTTTGATTAAAAAAAAAAAATCATTTAATTCTTGTACTAAAACATGATGTGTTTCTCATTTGGGATTGAACTACTCATGCATGGGTTAAACAGTGTTAAAGATGGTCCTAAATGAATTTCAAGCATTAGACCCAAATGTTTTTAAAGTAATGAGAAACATAATTTCAGTCAAGTGTGAGAATGTGTGCGTTGTAAGAATTAAGACCATGTCACTCATTTTCATGCTCAGCAGAAAAAGAAGGTAAAGTATCTTACATGTTGAATGCTAATATGGCACCAAATATGGCAGTACATCCTCATTCGTAAAGTAAAGGTTTTGTGTTTCAAGGGAAATTATTCTGGGATTTGTTTTTATTGCTTCTAATAATTTTGAAAGATTTGGGATTTGTGCAGTTAAATAAATAAGAAAAGCTGTGTTTTTTGTGTAGCTCTGCTAAGCTACCCATGATTGAGAGGACATGGGGGTTCTCCACTCATGTGTGGTTGCCAAGTGTTCCCTATAACAATCCTCCCTTCCCACTAATCAAGACATTCATTTTATTACTATCAAGTGCAAAACATGCATATTAAACCCAAACACTCAAGATACAGACAGCAGAGATAAAGTGACCTGTTAAATTAGTTATGCTCTAAAAGAACATGAAGGAATATTCTAGATTAAAAGTTAGTTCTACAACTAGAAAGCATATATGTGGGTCAAAATCCAAATATACCATGACCTAAATTATCATGTTTTTTACATGCATATTCTCTGGAAATATTTTTTTGTACTTATATAATTTCTCATTTTCTTTTTCTTAAACCTTTTTTTTTTTTTAAATAAACAATTATTTTACTTCATTAAGGAATTTCTGGAATGCAAATGAATAGACCACTTAATGTGTGTGTGTGTGTGTGTGTGTGTGTGTGCGTGCGCGCGCGTTTTTGTGACACATGAGGACATAAATTAGTATAATGACACAGGTATGACATAGGTATTACAAGGTGAAGGTGACTTATGAGGACATTGCCCCATGCCCCCACTTTTTCAAATGCTTATAAATCATACAGAGTGAGTTTTTTGGGGGTAAAGCAGAAAAGGCCTCTCCTGTGAGGGCTAAGTTTAGGTGTAGGGCTGGTATAGGGCAATAGCACATACAGTTTGTACAGTATAAAAATTATTACGCCTATGGGATGTCCCCACTTTTCACAAAAACAAACATGCGTGTGTGTGTGTGTGTGTGTGTGTATGTGTGTGTATATATATATATATATATATATATATATATATATATATATATAAATGTGACCCTGGACCACAAAACCAGTCTTAAGCCGCTGGGGTACATTTGTAGCAATAGCCAATAATACATTGTATGGGTCAAAATTATCTATTTTTCTTTTATGCCAAAAATCGTTAGGATATTAAGTAAAGATCATGTGAAGATATTTAGTGAATTTCCTACCGTAAATGTATCTCAACTTCATTTTTGATCAGAAATATGCATAACTAAGAACTTCATTTGGATTTTCTCAATATTTTGATATTTTTGCTCCCTCAGATTCCAGTTATGACACTTATATACTAATTGACACTTATCACTGGTTTTGTGGTCCAGGATCACATGTGTTATGTGTTTTTGACCCACATATGCATTTTGTGGTTCAATAATACAGGTAAATATCTATATATAATGTGGCATAATGTCTGTTACCAATGTCTGTGGAAACATCTAGTATTTGTGTGGTCAAGACAACTAAAAAATAGATTGTATTTACAAAAAGTACTCAGATGCATCAGTGTTTTCTAACAGTTGGTGAGTATCTCAATATCTTCTCAGTCCTTTAGTCTGCTTTCACCGGGGCACGATGCCTCCTGATTGATCTGCGCTCCTGTCAGTCGCTCTCCTATGTTCCCACAGTACAGAAGCGAACGCATGGGCCATTTCTGTTAAAGAAGACACAAGTCCATCACATTGATCTTTCACCATGTAAATATTCAAGATACTGAATCCTTAAAAAAACTTTAAAGAGATATAGCACTATATATCCATTACATTTTATTTCTGACAGTGTTCTCCATTGCATACTGGCCTAATATTAATCAACTTTCACCTTCACAGGATGCAGGTACTCTGCTCTCTGCAGGATGGTATGGTCCCCCAACATCCCATCCTGGTCCAGGGTTTCGGTCAGGTGGGCGATATAGTTGGTGGCTAGGACCAGGACGTCCAGTTTGGAGAGTTTTGTGTCTGGAGGGACGGAGGGTAAAGCAGCCTGCAGGCTGTGGAAGGCTTGTCTAAGGTTCCGAACACGACTCCTCTCTCTCGCTGCATTCTCAGGAGAGTTTTGGGTCTTACATGCCCTGGATGGAGTTATCGGTCCAGACCTTACCTAACACGATAAGAAAAGAATGAGGGAAAACTTTTTAACATGTTGTGGGTTCCACTTAGGCATCTTCAATTACTAGTTGTATCAAACTGCTAGTTAGTTATATCACTGCACTGTAAAAAAAAAAAAAAAGTTCCAAAAAGTAATTTTTTTAGTCAACTTGAAATTTTAAGTTACTCAATGTTAATTTAAGGGACAACTGGAATATTTTAGTTGAATAAACTAAAAATTTCAAGTCAGCGCAGTAACAAATTATTTTCAGTTGAAACAACATTTTTTTTATAGTGTAGTTATATCAAGAAAGTACATGTAATTACAGTGTAATTACCCAAGAAAGTATACTGGCAGTATAACGTAACTACATGGTTAGGGTATAGGTTCAGGGTTAGTACCTTGTTATTACCCAGTGATTGTAATAGCTAATAAGTACATATGTGGAAAAGGACTGTAAAATGAAGTGCTATCCAAAAAGATTAATTGTTAGGTACAATGTATTGTGCTCATGTGGGACTGCAAAACACTTTTGCTGCTACTGAGGTGGAATATGGGTAGGTTAGGGACATATTTAGTGGTATGGGTAAGTCAACAGTGCAATTACAGATGTATTTACTTTAATTAAAGCCATAATTATGTGCATGTGTTTTTAAAACATAAGTACAATGTAATTACCTTTATCTACACAATAATTGCATTATACGGTTACACTTTATTTTAAGGTGTCCTTGTTACAATGTAATTATACATTTAAGTATTGAGTATATGGTTAGGTGTTAGGATTAGGGTTACTTGCATGTAATCATTTGTTATTATAATAGTAAGAACATGTAATGTGTAACAAGGACACCTTCAAATTCTCGTGAACGCGTCTCATTACTCTTTATAACCAAACATTTAAAATCCCTTTGTGCGCAAACCACTTCTTCCTTCACTCACCCACTTCTTTGGCTCTCGATGTGTTGCCTGTTTCACGCATGGTTGTGTCCATCTCTGCGTCCGCACCCTCTTTCCTCCCATCTCCCTCCTCTCCTGTGCCACATCCTCTTCCAGCGCTCGCTCTGCCATGAGAACCACCGGCGAGACCACCGAACCAGTGTGTAAATGACAGCATGTGAGCGTCTCCTTCAAAATGCTTGAAGGGGTTTGGCCCTCTCCTCCACCCAAAGGCCCAATGTCCACCCCGCTCGGCTCCATCCCCTCCCTCTGACTTATCTGGTGAGGTAATGTAGGGATCTTCAAGCGATACGTTATCTCTCGCCCTGCCTCCCACGGGTGCTCACTGCCAAGGGAGCGGACTCAGGAGAGTTGCATGGTGTCCCCAGGCAGGTCGGCAACAGCGGAGGGTCTTGGGAAATGCGGAGAGGCCTCTTGCAGCTGTGGACCCACAGCAGACGCAACCTTGACCCCTCGGCCTGCTGGGACGACGTGACCTAAACAATGCAAAGTTACTATGTCGGCTGTCAGCTTGATGGGTGTTGATCAGACTGCTTGGGACATGTTTGTCAAGGATCTCTGGATAAAGAGATGTGATGTTGTTTTGCGAAAACATGAAATATTGCTGTACATTGGGAACTGTGATGTATACAAGAACACAACAACAGCAATTAGAAGGACGTGGCTATGTAAAAAAAAGTAAGTTTGATATGCTTAACACATCTGCTGTTTAACTGCTACTGGCTGATAAAACATCGCATATTTGAGGAGAAAACAGGAAAATAGAACAAAGTTCCTCTGCACTTGCACAACTTATTGAACTATGCATTCAGAGTTTCTAGTGACAGAAGTTTAAAAAAAGTCTAGTCTAATATTAAAAATACTAGCTACTGATCTCAAGATATATACATATATTTTCAAATATATACCACACATTTTGGTTTGAAGTTATTTTCTTCCTTAGAGAAAATAACAATATAATTAAATATGAAAAAATTGTCAACATATATAAGAGCATGAGGGCAATCACAAAACCTGGCAGAGCATGCCTGGGTCACATTTCACCCCAAAATGAAACAAAATTATATTTTTATAATTTTGTGTTTATTTTAGGACCATATATGAATATATACAATCCTGGGCAAAAAAAAAAAAAAGCCAAAGCCAAAATGGCTAAACACTTAGCTTTTAATTACTTTAATCACAATTAACTGGTAAGGAAGTTAAGCAAATGCACTCTTAAATAGCCATTGCTGTCTGAAAACAAAACAAAACATCACCATGAGTTTTTTGTTGTTGTTGTTTTTTTGACAGAATATGGGAAGTTTGATTCAGAGTGGTTCAGCAGAATTGTGTGGAGTGATGAATCATGAAAAAACATGAGCTGCATGGTGATGCACCAGAGCGGTGTCTTTTGAAGGTCTGGTGAGAAATACAATAATGAATGTATCTCTACCACAGTGAAGCATGGAGGAAGATGTGTCATGATGGGGGAGCCTTTTCACCTGCTGGTATGGTGAGCTGCTTCACTGTGAGAAGTCAGTTAATGCTTTGGAATATAAGAGTATATTGCAAATTGGCTTGCTTCCCACAACTGAAAAAATGTAATCTAAAGAGGAATGATCAGACTTTTTTCAGCGCAAAGACAACCAAGAAGTGACCAGTAATTAGTGGTTAAAATTGTGGAAATATAAAAGGAAAATTATTTTCAACATTTTATTTATTGACATTTTATTACATATTTTATTAATTACATATAACTGAGAATGAAACAACAACTGTTTAGGGACAGGGCTGTACTTAATGTTTCATTGAAAATACCTCATTGACCCTTATAATTCATTTTATTTTTGTAAAATGTAGTCTCTTGTTAGGTGAAAGTGTTTTGGGATGTGGATTTTGGTAAATCTGAGTGAGACTGTCTCACTTAGACATTGTGATCTCTTTTCTAACATGTTTTTTTTTTTCTCAGGGAAACATCTGAAACAACCTTTCCATTGTCCAGAATCTTATTTTCAAATGGGTTTGCATTGCAACAATCATACTTTACAACATTTATACCGTCTTCTTACTGGAAATCCAAGTCGCTTTATATTTAATTTAAATGTAACTCAATTCAGACCTCAACAGTTGCAAGCGCATTTATCGACCATCGATTGCTCTGTGATCGACTGTCATGTCTTCATCCGCACGCATCGGGAACCACATGGTGGCAAAGCGGCTCCATACAGAGTGAAGTTCGCCAGTAATCAGATGCGTTTTCTAAATAGTTACAGTCTAATAAGATAAAATGTCGCAGTTACAGGCCCGGTTCTTCACCGAAAACAAAAAGTGAGTATATCTGTTGTGCAGAATACAAACGGCTGAAACGTTTAGCTTAGCTAGATATGAGATATCCAGCTGATTTTGCTTAGTAGTATTCATAGTGTTTAGATAGTGAAATTCGTTTCTTTATAAGCTGTGCTCAAACTTGTGTGGGTATTTATCATGGTTTTAAAAAGATAAGTAGATGTAGTCTGTGTTTGTAGGAGATGTGAGATGTTCTCCTCATGCTCTTCTCTGTAGGTATCTGATAGATGATGTCCCATTCTCCATCCCTGCTGCCTCGGAGGTGGCGGACCTCAGCGGGGTCATCAACAAACTGCTGGAAGCTAAGAATGGTCAGCTTGTTATCATTCATTCTTTTTGATCACCTAATATACTTGCCTACCATAACACTGACTAAAAACCATTCTCAAAACATTGTGTAGAATCTAATAATAAGATTCTCACAATTGATTTAAGGATACAGAATCTTAATTCTTGACTTTCTCATTTCCTCAATGAAATTACCATGGTCACTAAACAGATAGGATGGGTTGGGATTTAAAATTAGGATGTTTCTGTAATACAGCCCCAGATTCTGACTTTTGGAGCAGCAGTGCTTGATTTACATTCAATTTAATTTAATTACATTCACATCACTCTTGTCTCTTTTTACAGATGGACACAAACAAGTTGAGTTTGATTTCCTGGTTCAAGGTCAGTTTCTGCGCACTTCACTGGCCAGTCACATGGAGACAGAGAACATCTCAACGGTATGGCAATGCATTTAATGTAGTCTCACCAGCACACATCTATGGACTGCCTGCAGTCTGTTCATTGACTCTGTTATGCATATTATCCGCACAACAATTACAAGCTCCAATCAGATTGCTTGACAGTAACACAGGCTATTTAAGACTGAATTTAAAGGAACAGTTAAACTATTATGTCATTATTTACTCACCCTCATGTTGTTCAAGCCTGTAAGACTTCTGTTTATCATTGGAACTCAAATTAAGATTTTGTTTTAAAATTGTCGTTTTTTTTACAAAAGATTTTGTTTCTTCATCAAAAATCCTGAAACAATATGTAAAAATATAGAAAATAATAAGCAGGACAACTGTTTTCAACAGGAATATTTCTTGAGCATCAAGTCAGCGTATTAGAATGATTTCTGTCTGATAATGTGACACTGAAGACTGAAGTAATCGCTGATGAAATTTAGCTTTGCCATCACAGGAATAAATTACATTTTAAAATGTATTACAACTAAAAAAAACTGTTATTTCAGATTCAAATAGTAAAAGTAATCCATATGAATTGGTGTAATTGTTTAACTCAGTTCAAGCTGTGTTTAATTTTTAAACTGCTACGAAAATGAAACGGTTAATCTGTTTATATTTGCAGTTTAGTTAAATGCTCATGTGTGTTATATGTGTATGTTTACAGGAAGAAGTGGTGGAAATAGAATATGTTGAGAAGTTCACAGCCCCGCAGCCGGAGGAGTGTATCATGCACGATGACTGGATCAGTTCAGTGGAGGCAGATTCTGAATGGTGCGTTTCATGCAAAGTCAAAATCAATTTGCTTGGACCGTTTTGTGGCTGATATATGAAATTCTTTCCTCTGCCCAAATCCCAGGATCCTCACAGGCTCTTATGATAAGACTGCACGGATTTGGTCTATGGAAGGGAAGGCAGTGATGACTGTGGCTGGACACAGCGATGTTGTGAAGGATGTAGCCTGGGTGAAGAGAGGTTAGAATCTTTTCAGTATGAGATACCTCTTGTAAGAGTTAATGATGCATGAGGTTTCTGAATTTGTCAGTTCTTTTTCTGTTTGATGGTTCTGTGGCTTCTAGATGGTCTGAGCTCTCTGCTCCTGACCGCATCTCTGGATCAAACAATCATATTATGGGAGTGGAATTCCGAACGGAACAAAGTGAAGGCCCGACACTGTTGCCGTGGACACGCAGGAAGTGTAGACACAGTTGCCGTCGACCCCACTAGGACGAAGGTTTGTGTGTTTGCTACTCTTTCAGTCTGTTTGACTTTTCTAATGTTAACCAAAAACAACATCATACATCTAGTTTGCTAGACACTTAATGTGTGTCTCATGTTTTGTTTTCTCGTCAGTTTTGCAGTGGCTCATGGGACAAAATGCTTAAGATATGGTCAGCAGGTATGTTTTCTATAAAAGATTAAATGTGATGTTTAATTCAGAAAGACAAGCTAAACATCCACTTTTCTTCAATTCTTTTAGAAAAAAGCTGACTTGTATTATTGTTGTCCTCAGTGCCAACAGAGGAAGAGGATGAAACGGAGGAACCCAACAGGCCACGCAAAAAACAGAAAACAGAGCAGATGGGGCTCACGCGGGTTAGTATTTCTATGCATGTTCTTGACACAAGGACTCTTGTTATTAATTAATGCATTGCAGTTTTATCAATTCTTTTTATTCCGCTCTAGACTCCCCTCATGACTTTCTCTGGTCATAATGAGGCAGTGTCCTCTGTGCTCTGGATGGACGCTGAGGAGCTGTGCAGTGCATCATGGGATCACACAATCCGTCTATGGGATGCAGAGACTGGTGGACAGAAGAGTACAATAGTGAGTGTATCAATATCCAGTAACAAATATCCATTTGTTTTTGTTTTGTTTTTCTAAGAAAATATAACATTTTTCAGTTCTCTAGTGTCTGCATTGTGTCACAGATGTGGACAGGAGAGCCTAATAATATGTTAATTAAAGCTATTTATGAACTACTTATAAATAATAATAATGACTTGTTGTTGTTATTGTTGTTTCTAAATAACATTTTATAAATGACATTAAAGTTTCATGTATTTTATTAATTATTTATAAATAATAATATTTATAATCAGCAGTTTATGCATACTCCCCCCCCCCCCCCCCATTTTTACTTATAACTTTTTTTTTTACTTGTTTATAAATAATTTGAATAATTATTATTATTACTATAAAATAATTATTGTGATGAGTGGGAGTTCTGGACAAGTGAAGTGTGTAGTTTTTGCACCACTAGTGTCACCAAGCATAAAGTAATGACTTGTCTGACGAACAGACAAATGGAAAGTTCCTTATTAGTTATCTTAATTGTACACCATTGGTTTAGCCACTGTTGATCTGTTGGGCTGATCACAGTGTGTTCTGCTTACTACTACTAGTCTCTGCATATTAAGTTGGGTCAGGAGAATGTATTTTAAGAAATGAAAAATATACACACATTACCTTTAAGGACTGTTGGATTCACAGACTGATGTTCTTGCATTGCAGACGGGCAGTAAGGTTTTTAACTGTATCTCATACTCTCCACTGTGTCGCCGTCTGGCCTCGGGCAGCACTGACAGACATGTGCGTCTATGGGACTCAAGATCTAAAGGTGACTATCAGAGATCCCATATAATGACGCCCTTTCATACTAAGTTATTTTCATTGCTCATATCTCTTGTTTTGTCCAGACGGCTCTCTAGTTCTCCTGTCTCTAACGTCCCATAACGGTTGGGTGACAGCGGTCAGGTGGTCTCCATCTCACGAGCATCAGCTGGTGTCAGGATCTCTAGATAATGTGGTCAAACTGTGGGACACAAGGAGGTGTGTGACTTACAGATACATTATAACCCAAAACCATCCTGTTCCCATATGTCTGTCCCTAACAGTCCTGGGTTCTTCTTTACAGCTATAAAGCTCCACTGTATGATCTCGCTGCCCATGAAGACAAAGTACTGTGCGTTGACTGGACAGAGAATGGGGTATGACAATCCATCCAAATATTTGTCTGTTTTCTAGGACTGTTAAATGCCATAAATTAAATCGGTTGTTCACACCGAGATGAATATTCTGTGTGATAAACATTTGAATTTAAACTAGATAGTAAAGTTTGTAGACAAACTTTGATGTTGGCTTTAGAAAGCCTAGACTGAAAATTTAATATAGCTAAAAAACAATTCAAGATATCATGATTTAACACACTTGTAGCCTTTCTAGCATGATTTGGCATACTGCTAGAATGTTTTAACATGTTGTTAGCCTATTTCTTGTAAGAGTTAACATTTGAAACAAATTTAATTTGAATGAAAGCCATAAAATTGTTTACATTTACTTAATTAACATAATCTTAATTAAAATGTTAAAAACACTGAATAGAAAGCTGTACAACATTAAACTAACATATTTTTGAGTTTATTTGTTTTTATTACAACCAGAGGTACTTATCAGCTTAGATATGAGGGCCTTAAAATATTGTTTTGTAGAGTTTTGGCCCTCTTTTTACATAAATAAACTTTTTTAAAACATTAACTCATACTAGAAACTCCATTTGTCTAGTGTTTTTTTTTCTGGCTGTAAGGATATGTCCTTTACCTACTTCCTGTTTCAATTGTAAATACATCAACGCGTTAAAGAAAACTGTTAAACCATTTCATGGGGTCTTTAACTTGAAGTATATTTCTGTGGATTTATCACAGTTTCTTTTCTCTGTCTGCTTTTGTTTCTAGCTGATTTTGAGTGGAGGAGCAGATAACAAACTCTACACATACAGATACTCGGCATGCGTCTCGGATGCAGGAGCGTAGAACACTCTTCTCCGGTGCTAGCTGTCATTTGTCTTCAGAATCGTCATGGGAACATAAGCAACATCAACTTTTACTTCATCACCAACAAAAAAATGTACATTATAAACCAGCTACAAACACACAACACAACCTTACGAGAGACAAACACATAGTTCATGAGTAAATCATGTGTAAAATCATTCTTATGTACATTGTCACATTCAGTTCAGTGGGGTGCTTTACATATGAATGAATGTTTTCAAGAATCATTTGCTCTTTAGTTAGAATAGAGAATTAAGCTTTGTCTCATTCTGCCTCATTCAATGTGACACATTACACAACGGGTTTACCAATGCTTTACACTCAAATCAATAAGTTCTGCGCATGTTTTATGAGTAAGACACAGTCTTATGGTTCTATATTCAGTGTTTAATGCTCAATACGCCATCTAAAACCAGTCATGTGTCAGTTTTACTCTGTTGCCTTTTCATAACAAATCATAAAATTAGTTAAATTGTTGGTTACTTGTGGTAAATTGTGTTCAAAGAGTTTGAAACTATATATTTTGATTGTTCTTTCACACGTCCTGTCATTAAATATTATACTACTCCAGATAATGTTGATCTTGGGACAGTATTGAAGTGAAATAAATTGTAAACCACAGTTAAAATGGCGAATGTGTTTTATTTCACGCCAGTGAAGGTCCAGCCGGCAGGTGGCGGTGGCGCTAGAGTTCTGGGGTTGTTTATATTTCTCAACAGTCTTATTCGTAGAGGAAGAGCGTGCTGGATATGGTCGCTACAGCAGTGATGTCCTAATCAATCCTGCGTTTTTATACTGAAACGTGTTAAACCACCACTGAATTCATAACAGGAGACTGTTTTTAGGGCTGACACCATGGGGAAGAAAGATAAGAGTGATCGAGGTAAGATGGATGCCATGCTTTCGAAATAAACACAATTTAATGGACCATGCAAGATCTGTTATCTATAAGTTAACTAATCTAGCAGCAAATATTAGAGGCATGATGGTTTAAACATAACCATGAGCTTATTTCTGTTCAAAAGTGACATCATATAAACACTATGGTATACAATCTAAACAGACTGCCTAAATCAGGAGTGCCCAATCCTGTTCTTCCAAACTTAAAAAAAGTGAATATATTAAAAAGGTGTATTGTATAAATATATTAAAAAATATATATATTAATATAAATATATTAAAAAGGTGTATACACACACACACACAAAGCACATACTTGCAGATAATATAGTTGTAATGAAATAAAATGGCACTTAAGGGTGCTTAAAGAAAGTACACCTTCATGAATGTTTGTGAAAGTATCCAATTAAAAGTTTTGCTAAGTCATATTTTCTTTTGTCATGCTTTATTGAAGAAGTACACTTATGTTGATGTGTTCCGTACAACATACTAAAACACATGTGAAGTACTTGATTAGTTTTAACTTTGTGTTTTGATATTACATTTAAAGGTTTTTTTAAATGGACTAAATTGTACTATAATTACAAGTGTGTAATTAACATTTTATTAAAATGACATACTAGTTTCAACACAAATGACATTTTAGTTTACTATTAATACTTGTCGGTGCATTCAGCAGTACATTTGAATCATATTTGACAATATTAGTAATCATAAAATTACATAGAAATACTTGGGTGGATCAAAAATCATTCTTGTGTTCAATTAACTGCATTTAATAAGAATTAACTGTCAAAAAACTTTACATTCACAGTTGCACTTAAGAATGTTGTTATTTAGTATATTATCTACATTATAGACACTCTTTGTAAATTTATGTTAAAGTGTAGCTGCAGATATTGTTTCTAAATGCTATTAACTTAAACTATTGCTAAAAACACCAGACCGGTGAGCTCTTCAGGTTCTTTTTGGAACTCAGAAGCAAGGTTTAAACTATAACCAGATCTTAAGTGGTTGTTTGTTTTTCACTTTAGATAAAAAGTCCAAGAAACGTTATTATGATGAGGAAGAGGATGATGAAGAGGTGATGGGCAGTGAGTCTCAGGAGGCCGTTCCAGCAGCTGCTGGGAAGCAGGTGGAGGAATCCAGCACTAAACTGGATGAGTATGGAGCCAAAGACTACAGACTACAGATGCTTCTCAAGAATGACTACACTTCCCGGCCCCTATGGGTGGTAAGACTAAAGATCCTTGATTTATTAGGCAGCTACAACAGAAGCTACGACTATCCCATTATGTATGTGTTTGACTGTTGTAGGCTCCTGATGGTCACATCTTCCTAGAGGCTTTCTCTCCCGTGTATAAATACGCTCAGGACTTCCTGGTGGCCATATCAGAGCCGGTGTGCAGACCTACCCATGTGCACGAGTACAAGCTGACGGCATACTCTCTATACGCCGCTGTGAGCGTCGGCCTGATGACCTCTGACATCATAGAGTACCTGCAGAAACTCAGCAAGACCTCTGTGCCAGACGGCATAGTGCAGTTTATTAAGGTGTGTATGTGCTGGAAGTGAAGTCTGTGTGAGCCATGATTGTGAAAACCACTCCACACTCTTAAACCAATGCACTATACAACAATTATTACCACTATTGTATTGCTTTGTTTTTCTTTTGTAAGTCGCTTTAGATAAAAGCATCTGCTAAATGCATAAATTATGTAATTTTTTATTTTTTATTTTTTTATTACAATTTGTATGTATCAAAGCCACTCTTTTACTCTCTCTGTTCTCCTGCAGTTGTGTACAGTGAGCTACGGTAAAGTCAAACTGGTCCTGAAACACAACAGGTCAGTTCTTTTACATTGTTTCCTCTTTCTTTACTTCTTACTAAAGAAAGGTTAAATAATTAGTTATGTATGAGCACGTTGTGTATTGAATATTACATATCGCTTATGGTCTGTTGAATGTTTTAGATGTTAGTTCTGACATCTGGTGGTGTTTTGAGCACAGCAGATATCAGTATTTAGATAAGATTAGAGGAAGTCGGGTGTTGTTTTGGCTAGGGATACTCTTTGGATTCAGCTGAACTTGGATGTGAAGTGTTAGCTTTGAATCTTAAGATTGCATGTTCTTGATTCAGAAACATAAATGTGACCCTGGACCACAAAACCAGTCTTAAGTCGCTGGGGTATATTTATAGCAATAGCAAAAAATACATTGTATGGGTCAAAATTATTGATTTTTCTTTTATGCCACAAATCATTAGGATATTAAGTAAAGATCATGTTCCATGAAGATATTTAGTAAAATTCCTATTGTAAATATATAAAAATTCAATTTTTGCTAAGTAATATGCATTGCTAAGAACTTAATTTGGACAAGTTTAAAGGTGATTTTCTCAAGATTTTTATTTTTTTGCATCCTCAGATTCCAGATTTTCAAATAGTTGTATCTCAGCAAAATACTGGCCTGCCCTAACAAACCATACATCACTTATTTATTCAGCTTTCAGATGATGTATAAATCTCAATTTCGAAAAATTTACCCTTATGACTGGGTTGAATTGTTTATTGTGGACTACCATTCAGTAAGATTTTTGTCAAATATTTTTTAAGAGTGTCATGTGCTCACTAAAGGCTGCATTTATTTGATCAAAAATACAGTAAAAACAGTCATATTGAAATATTATAATTTAAAAGTAACCATTTTCTATTTTAATATTTTTTTAAATGCTATTCTTCAGTCTTCAGTGTCATATGATCCTTCAGAAATCACTTTACGATACTAATCTGATGCTTATAAAACACTTAGTGGAAGATTTTGAATATTTTTGTGGAAGCTGTGTTTTTTTTTCTTTATTTCAGGATTGTTTAATAAATGGAAAGTTAAAAACAGCATTCATTTCAAATATATTTTTTTGTAACATTGTAATTGTCTTTATTGCCACATTTGATCAGTTTAATGCATCCTTGACTTGCTATGTAATAGTATAACTAGACTGTGCAACAACTACATGGCACTGATAGTGCAGATGATTAAGTTGGTGTGTGTGTGTGTGTGTTGAGAATAGGTACTTTGTGGAGAGTGCGTTCCCTGATGTCATTCAGAGGCTCTTACAGGACACAGTGATTCGGGACTGTCGTCTTCGGTCTGCTGAGGGTGAGGAGACTGAGCTCATCACTGAGACCATCTCTAGCAAATCTGCAGTAAGTATGAGCACAAAACATGTGGTCTGGGTGTAAACATTAAGACTCTTACAGTGGAGCAAAACTAATCTGGGACCATCGTCCTGTCCAGATCTCAAAGTCTCAGCAGGACAATGGTGGTCCATCCACCTCCCAGCCTGCAGACGGGCAGCGCACAGGAAATCAGGTGCCGGAGGACATCTTCAGTTACTACGAACAGATGGATAAAGAGGAGGAGGAGGAGGAAGAGACACAAACAGTGTCATTTGAGATCCGTCAGGTATGTGAATGAGAATGTTACTTCATTGTGAGTTTAGGGTTAATTTACCCTGACTGTTCCTCTGACAGGCTTGGGTTAGTTTAAATGGTAATTCAATGAAGATTTCTTGCACAGTAATCTAATTCTTTCTTCATATTTGTGCTGGCACTTGTTAGGAAATGATAGAGGAGCTTCAGAAGCGTTGCATTCAGTTGGAATATCCCCTCCTGGCCGAATATGACTTCCGTAACGACACAGTGAACCCAGACATCAACATGGACCTGAAGCCCACTGCTGTGCTGAGACCATATCAGGAAAAGAGTCTGAGGAAGATGTTTGGGAACGGCAGAGCTCGATCTGGAGTCATCGTCCTGCCTTGTGGTAAATAATCTCTTAATTTATGTACAGTGTTTGAATAATTTCTTCCCAGAAGCATTTGCCTAGTCCTGGACTGTAGGGTGTTGTGCATCCTTTAAACAGACAAGGCTTTGGAAAATGTAATTATAAAATGTAGTAATGATATTTGGGAAGAGTAATAAAATAATATGAAATGAAATGAGTCATTTTGTACTATTTTCCATTAATGCCCTCATTGCAACAATTATGATATAGAATTTACTGAAACTAGTACTAGTTCTACCTAGAAACTAGAATACAGTGCACAGCATAAATGAGTACACCCCCTCTGAATTAATATAAAGATGTATTTTCTTAATGATCACTAATAAAGATGGCGAAATTGAAATGTATTAAACATATACTTAATAAAAACAACAAAATATATGCTAATATTTTCTGTAAAATAAGTAAATTAGCCAATTTTGTTTAAATGAAGGATTGCAGAAATGAGTACACCCTAGATTTAATTCAGCAAATTTATAATATTAGTACTAGTACTTACTTAGTATGTCCTCCAGAACCTTAACCCCTGGTTTCACAGACAAGGCTTAAGCCTAGTCCCAGACTAAAATGTAAGTCTGGGCTATTTCAACTGAAAGAAACTTACACTGATCTTAAAATATATCAGTGCCTTTGTTTTGTCTCGAGATGCACACCAGTAATGTTTTCTCTAAGGCAAGTGAAGACCTGATTATTTCAGGAGCCTTGTCACAAGTCCATTGTTTTTGAATGTCGGTGCTGCTTCTTCTATATTTTCACACTTAAAACAATAATTTGGTATTCCTCTTGTACCATTTGTCAGACTGTGTCTCGTGTTTCCCCGCCTCTCGTGTCCATATTTGGCCTTCCTGTTCTCGTTCCCTGTAATCATTAGTTCATTAGTCCCTAGCCCTGTGTTTAATTACTCCGCACCTGTTTCTGTTCATCCTCGTTGATTTCCCTGTGTTCTTAAGCCCTGTGTCTCCCTGTCTCCCATGTCCTGTATTGTTCGTCTTTCCCCAAGCTCCTCGTTCCGTGTGTTGAATTTAAATAAACGTTGCTATTGGAATCTCCGTGTCTCCTCGCTCCTTGCTCCCAGAGCAGCGTGACACCATTGTCCTCTTTTATGCTAAGGAATAAGTCTCCTGGCAGTTCTCTCCCAAGTGGTTCCACTGCTGCCAGCATTAAGTCTGAGTATGATTCAGTGGGCTATATAACACTTTTAATTGTCAGGAAATTACTTGTCTTTAAAAGTTTGGTTCAATATGCTTACCTGTTGATCAAAAATCCAATGCAATTTTTTTTTCTTTTTTTTTTTTTTAGTAACAAGTTTTATTTAGTAACTTTCAGGAGGATGTACTCATTTTTGCAACGCAACATTTTATCACTTTGATAAGAAAATCTTATTTTGCTGAATAATTTTGACATTCTTCTTTGGTAATTGATCAAGCAGGCTTGATGGAACATTATATCTCCAAAGAACCCTAACATGTCATCTAAGTAAAGAGTAATTGCTGTTTTAGAGGGGGTGTACTCATTTATGCTGTGCACTGTATGTATTTTTTAATAATTGTTAATGGAATATTAATTTTCCAAAACAGTTAAAGCATTTTTTTGTCATTGCCTGGGTTCAAGAAATGCACAAGTTCTTTATTTTGTTACATGAAAAGAGGCTTTTTTTAAACTTTAAAGCTTTGTGCTTTGAGGGTAAAGTGAGTAATTTCTGCACTATAAAAGGATTATGGTGCTTGCTCTGCCAACATTTTCTTTGGCCCAAAACACAAAAAATTATACAGTCTAACAATGGTATGAATTTAATTTATAACAGATTTTATGCAAGTTAATTTATAATTAATATATTATTTTGAATGTATAATTGTTACATCGATTCCTTAATTTTAGTTTCTTTTTTAAATATTAGATTTTTTTTTAAATAATTGCTGGAAATTGCACAGTTATTATAATTAACCTTAAAACTCCAAGACAGCTATAATATCATAAATATTATAATATCATTCACAGCGAGTCATTGTTGATTGGTTTTTAATTTTTAAACCATTTTTTCTTGTGCTCTTAAGACACAAGTCATTTTTGCAATTCAGTAAAATCTATTTTAACTAGTTACATCATTCCATATAGAAATTGCACATTAATGCCATAGAAAACCAACTGTTTAAGTTTATAAAGCATAAAAAAATGCATGTACAAGACTACATTACCAGAGCTACTTGGGTTTAGAAGCTCTTCGAATGTTATTATTGAAATGAATCTACATTGAGGTCTTTTGTTATTCTACTGTTCTGTCCCGCAGGTGCTGGTAAGTCACTGGTGGGCGTCACTGCTGCCTGCACAGTGCGTAAACGCTGTCTGGTGTTGGGAAACTCCTCGGTATCCGTGGAACAGTGGAAGGCTCAGTTTAAGATGTGGTCCACCATTGATGACTCCCAGATCTGCCGTTTCACTTCAGATGCAAAAGACAAACCCATTGGCTGCTCGGTGGCCATTAGTACTTATTCTATGCTGGGCCACACCACCAAACGCTCATGGGAGGCTGAGAGGGTCATGGAGTGGATGAAAAGTCAGGAGTGGGGGCTCATTATACTAGATGAGGTGCACACAATCCCAGGTTGGTTTAGTGTGTGAACATCACATACCATATCTACGACTTGATAAAATATCAAGCAACAAATCGTGTCGTCAGTGCAATTTTTTATTTTTTTGGTTGTTCGGATTCTTCTTTTTCTCATTTCACACTAGTTAGCTCCACCCACAGTGACATTTCCGTAATTTCAAGATAGACGACGACTCGCAATTCAGTATGCAAATATTACAATGACATCATTGCTGTTTTTGAATTTTGAATAGCAAATATTTTAACAATGAGACATTTTCTTACCTTCTTTCTTGGAGGGATATTTCACCTAAATTTCAATAAAATTTCAGCATTTTCAACTTTATAGACATTATAAAGGTACTCTGTATGAATGGATATTTATTTATTGGAATGAATATATACTTGGTTTAATCCTAGTCTTCTGAAGAGGCTGAAATCACTTTATATGATGAAGAGTTTAGGCTTTTATTCAGATTTGAGCAAACATGCATGCATAATGCACATCAAATATGGTAAACAGAAGCAGAACCAATGAAGTTGTTCTTCACAACAAGCACAGATGTTTGTTTTCCGTTGTTTGTAGCTGTTTAAATCTGAATCAGAAAATTGTGGAGAAGCAAAATTACATTTATTATAGGAGGAGTATCTTCTAAATGGGTGGAATTTTGTCTCTTAGCTTAGCATTTCACTTTTATTGAGAAGTGAAAATAATTATATAAACACAAAGAACATAAGTGAAAATGATACAGATTCCTGACTGTTTTGTCTTTGTATTGCAGCAAAGATGTTCCGTCGTGTTCTGACGATAGTCCAGGCTCACTGTAAACTGGGTCTCACTGCCACATTAGTGAGAGAGGATGATAAGATTGTCGATCTGAACTTCCTGATTGGGCCGAAGCTCTATGAGGCGAATTGGATGGAATTACAGAACAATGGTTACATTGCTAAAGTCCAGTGTGCTGAGGTGTGGGTTTGAAATATTAATTGTCTTACTGAAACAATTACAATGTGTAACAGGAAAGAAATCAAACATTTCTCCCCAAGGTACAAAAAAGACAACAAAAGATCTTTTCACATGCGTATTTCTTAATGTGAACTTGTGAAGGTTGATGTCTGAACCTTGTCAGGGGGTCAGCATGGTGCATGAAATTGTGAAACATTGTGTTGGGAGGCTTTGGAGCCTGGCGTACAAAGAAAATACAGAACAGTTATTCAGTATTTCCTCTAATTTGTTGATCTTACTGAAAAGCCCAGCGGACCCTTTAGCCACATGAGCAGAAAACCACGTGCCGACTCTTGCAATGCTCACAGTACACTGAACAACATCTTTACAAAAACGCTCTAAAAATATTTTTTAAAAACTCCAATGCAAAGCATTTATCACATTTTTTGATAAACCTTTTAGCATTTTTTAACTTAATAAAATCTGTTGCAGTCAAGTCAGTCAGTAAGTCAAATATATAAATTAGATTAGGCTATAAATTAAAGGCTATAAAAAAAAAAAGAAAAGAAAAAGATTTCATCTGAAAAAAGTGGAAATTAAGAAATCTTAAAAGGTCATGGAAATTCTATTTTCAGTGTAATTTTTTTGTCACAACTACTATTTTTTTTGTTCAACTGAAGTATATCTACACTTTTAGATGTAAATAAGAGTATTCTAAAGAACAAAAATCCTTTTATTGCTCTTAACATCATGTTTAGAAATTTTAGTGCTGTCAAACGATTAATTGCATCCAAAATAAGTTTTTGTTCACATAATATATGCGTGTTTACTCTGTATATTTATTATGTATATATAAATATACACACATGCAGTTTATATTTTGAAAATATGTACGTGTATTCACATGTATATATTTATATTCAAATAATGTATATGATATATAAATATATTTTATATATACATGCATGTGTGTGTATTTATATTTACATAATAAATATAAACGGTACACTCACATATGTTATGTAAACAAAAACTTTTATTTTGGATGCGATTAATCGTTTGACAGCACAAGTTTTTTTCCTTTTAGTGTATATAAAAATCTATAGATAAATTTTACATGTATATAATAACTTTCATATATGTTTTAATTAAATAGAAGCTTCATAGATTAGTGACCATGAAAGTTTGTTGGATAAGCCTTTTGAGGAGCTAATCCATGTAGCTAATCAAGCTAATTGGAGGGGTGAAGTAACACAATGGGCTTTGTAGAAAATGTAAAGAGCGTGTGTATTGTTGTTTTGTGTGCTTCAAGCTTACAGTACGTTTCCCTCTCGCTCTCTGTGCGTCCAGGTATGGTGTCCCATGTCTCCTGAGTTTTATCGTGAATATGTGGCCATAAAGACGAAGAAGAGAATTCTGCTCTACACCATGAATCCCAACAAGTTCCGTGCATGTCAGTTCCTGATCCGCTACCACGAGCGGAGAAACGACAAGATCATCGTCTTTGCCGACAACGTCTTCGCTCTGAAAGAATATGCCATCCGCCTGAACAAGTAATCCCTCACATTCAGACACAAATGCATACACCAGTGTTTTGTTGTGAAGCTCAATAGTCATTTCCCAATTTTCAGAGTATTTTTCCCTTTAATTTGCTTTATAAGCACGGAATATTTGTTAGTTAAAAGGTTTTTGAAAACCAGAAAAAATACAGCTTGATTTATGCACAAATGAACTGCTTGTTAGGTGCTTTCAAACATAAAACATTTGGTTAATTACTGTTAAATTGCCGTACTGGCTTTTCCAGAAATTGCATTACATCTGCTGTTCACACAAGCAGCAGTTTTTTTGTAAAAGCAGTTTTTCTTATTGATGGAACTCTCTTGGGTAGTGCAGTTTTTTAGTTAATGGAACATGATTTTTACAAGCTTGATTTGAAATCACCTCAGAGGTCATGCTATGTCCGTCTTGAATGGTTTAAGCAATATGGCTAAATGCAATTTCTTTATGCAGAGGCCCTTTAGGGTCTTTTCAGGACTGTATTTAAAAAAAATGTAGTTTTACATTTTAATGCTACTCAAAGGCTTGTTAAGAGTTCATAAACGTGCAGTATCAAAGTCATAAACTTGCTAAAAGCTGCTAAAGTGCAATAAAGTTCTTGTAACTTATTTCAAAAAGTGAAACTTTCATATATTTTAGATTCATTGCATGTAAAGTAAAAGTTTTTTTGTTTTAATTTTGATGATTAGAGCTTACAGCTCATGAAAGTCAAAAATCAGTATCTCAAAATATTAGAATATTTACATTTGAGTTTCAACCAATGACCATCCCTACAGTATACATTCCGGTTATCTCTTGTTCTTTGGAACCACAATAATGGGGAAGACTTGGAAATGATCCAGAAGATGAACATTGACGCCCTCCACAAAGAGGGTAAGTCACAGAGGGTGTAGCTGTTTACAGAGTGCTGTATCAAAGCATATTAAATGCAAAGTTGACTGGAAGGAAGAATTTGGGTAGGAAAAGGTGCACAAGCAACAGGGGGATGACCGCAAGCTTGAGAATACTGTCAAGCAAAGCTGATTCAAACACTTGGGAGAGTTTCACAAGGAGTGAACTGAAGCTGGAGTCAGTGCATCAAGAGTCACCACGCTCAGACGTCTTCAGGAAAAGGGCTACCAAGCCACTTCTGAACCAGAGAGAACATCAGAAGCGTCTTACCTAGGCTGTGGAGAAAAAGAACTGGACTGTTGCTCAGTGGTCCAAAGTCCTCTTTTCAGATGAAAGTAAATTTAGTATTTCATTTGAAAATCAAGGTCCCAGAGTCTGGAGGAAGAGTGGAGAGGCACAGAATCCATGTTGCTTGAAGTCCAGTGTGAAGTTTCCACAGTCAGTGATGATTTGGGCTGCCATGTCATCTGCTGGTGTTGGTCCACTGTGTTTTTTGAAGTCCACAGTCAACGCAGCTATCTACCAGGAGATTTTAGAACACTTTATGCTTCTTTCTGCTGACAAGCTTTATGGAGATGCTCATTTCATTATCCAGCAGGACTTGGCACCTGCCCACACTGCCAAAGGTACCAAAAGCTGGTCCAATGACCATGGTGTTACTGTGCTTGATTGGCCAGCAAACTTGCCTGACCTGAACCCCATAGAGAATCTGGGGTATTGTCAAGAGGAAGATGAGAGACACCAGACCCAACAATGCAGATGACCTGAAGGCCGCTATAAAAGCAACCTGGGCTTCCATACCACCTCAGCAGTGGCACAAACTGATCAACTCCATACCACGCCGAATTGAGGCAGTAATTAAAGCAAAAGGAGCCCCTACCAAGTATTGAGTACATATACAGTAAATGAACATACTTTCCAGAGTGCCAACAATTCAATTGTTTTTTTTTTATTGGTCTTATGAAGTATTCTAATTTGTTGAGATGAATTGGTGGGTTTTTGTTAAATATGAGCCTAAATAATCACAATTAAAAGAACCAAAGACTTCAGTCTGTGTGCATTGAATTTATTAATACGCGAGTTTCACAATTTGAGTTGAATTACTGAAATAAATGAACTTTTCCACGACATTCTAATTTATTGAGATGCACCTGAACACAAAAGGGCTCAACACACCGCATGAGCTCAAATGACCCACAAAAATGTCTTTTTTTGAGTACTTATCAGAACTTTGTATGTTGTAAGGCCATGATGCAAACCTGTGGTTCTGTCCGAGTGTTCTAGAAGGCAGTTCTATGAGACTGGCCCTGGTGCAACCTGTAATCAGCTTAACTTTGCTGTTAAACACCTTTAACTTTGCCAAATGAATGGGCTTTTCCTTGTAAAGTGTGTTCAAAAGGCTTTACTCTAAATCTCATACTGTATGGCGACACTGTAGGACTTTAAGAGTTTGTGTTTGAGAGTTTTTCAAACTTCCAGTGGTTTATTTATATTTTTATTTATATAATTTTATCATTTTTAATAGCGCTGTCAAACGATTAATCATGAATAATCGCATTCAAAATAAAAGTTTTTGTTTACAAAATATGTGTGTGTCCTGTGAATGCTTATTAGGTATATATAAAGACACACATACAGCATATGTTTTCAAAATATTTACATGTGTATATATTTATATTATATATAAATATATTTAATATATAAACATAACATATTTTCTTAAATATATACCTGCATGTGTGTGTCTTTATATACAGATGAAAAATATACACAGCACACACACATGTTTTGGATGCGATTAATCGTTTGACAGCAATAATTGATTCTGGTAAAAAGATGCTTTGAGTTCTGTATTATATTTGAGTAAATATGTAAGCATGTGATCTCCCTTGTATGAAATGTTTTCTTCAGCATGCTCAAAATGATATCAATGATTTTTGGTATACATATGTACACTTACATTCTCTTTTGTTCTTTCTCGTCAGACCGTATATTTATGGTCCCACATCTCAAGGAGAACGTATGCAGATCCTTCAGAACTTTAAACACAATCCCAAAATCAATACCATCTTCATCTCTAAGGTAAATGGCCTACCTTTGCTCACTTTCCTCTGAAAATGTAGATTAGTATTTTTAACTTTTAAATTCTTTGCCTCTTACACAAATGAAAAATCCTGCAACCTACATCAGTAAATAATTATTTTCATTTTAAGCAGCATTTAATTAAAACTCAACACTACTTTTACACAGTCAGAAGTTGGTGTGTTGCTAAGTTGACAGAGTTCAGCAGAGGTGATGTATACTGATGTGACCCTTTAACTCCCTTCAGAACATGGCGTTCCAAATATATTTCGAGAAAACAAATACAGTTCTGCATTTTAGGTGCTTTAGAAATGCTAATAAGATTCATGTGTTTTATGTGTTATGACCTGAAAAAAAAGCCAGCTTTTCTCTTTTTTTTTTTTTGTTGGCATAACTCGTTTAACAAAACAAACACTGTGCTTGATGCTTGCTGGAAAATTCTAGCAGACTACAAATTTCTGAATGGTGTCAAGATTAAACCCTTGTGTCCACAAATCATGATAAAGCAGTAAATAACCATTATTTTGATGATGCCAGTGCTGCAGATATTACACACTTTCATTTAAAATTATATGGAAAAATGCATTACTCATTTTACATGTGCCTTTATTTTTTAGAAAAAATATGAGTTTTTTTTTTTTAATTTTACATCCAACAAATGTTCAAAACATTTATGCCTGTGTATGATTGTCTAATTGAGATAGTGATTTCAGGAGTGCTGGGATGCTGGCTTGACTTCTATCTTAATGCAAATGCTTGGAAATGATTTAATGGGAAGCATGATGCACGTGTGCTGATATGATTGTCCTCAAAATTCAGACTATTCAAATAAGATAAGAGCAGGTGCATAGGAAACGGCTGCAGGTAGGGGTGAGAAAAGATGGTATAGAAACAGTGCAAAATTATTATTTTTTTTTTAAATAATGCATTTACAGATGTCTAAAGAAGCCTTTGAAAAACCAAAAAACTACAAAGAATACCTTATTTATTTAAATAGGTTCATTTGCATCTTTTTATCTTCAATGCCTTTGCCTTATTCTGCTAGAAAATATTAGCTGAAATAGCATTCTATCAACAAAATTAGTTTTAAACTACATAAAAATTCAAAGCACATTTTAAAATTAAACTACATTTAGTGATAAAACTGTAGTTTTAACAACAGGAAATTAACAGTGTATACTATTGTATATTATTAAACTAACTGAATGTATTTTTACAGTGTGTTAGATGTTGAAATGCAACACACCGCTAAGTCTATCTTACGTTTTTGGCCCTAGTTTTCTCATATTTAAAGATTTAGGCATTTTGACTTTTACAGACCTATTTTGCTGGTTTGCTTGTTGATTACTGGAGCATTAGAACGGCTGTCTTCTTCCATTCTTATTCTGTCTTCGCTTGTTTTCTTCCTCTGTCAGGTAGGAGATACTTCGTTTGACCTGCCAGAGGCAAACGTGCTAATCCAGATCTCATCTCACGGCGGTTCTCGCCGTCAGGAAGCTCAGAGACTGGGCAGAGTGCTGCGAGCCAAGAAAGGTAACCAGCCAGGGCCTAAAACTAACTTTTTGCCACACCTGCCAAAGGCCGGTGACGTTATCAAATTTACCGGCCAAAAATCTTTTTTCTACCGGCCATGAAACTATTTTGGCAACAACTTTGCACCCATTTCTCTGTAATTAATCATGATTAATCACATATTTATATTGTCATAATTTCACATTGAACCTCCAAATGAATGTAGAAACAACATATAGTATATTTTAAATGTTTTAATGGCATCTTTTTATAAAGTAGCCTATTATTAATGAAGTATCAATACCGCTACTGCTACAGTTAAATGCATTTTCCCTCAATTTTCCCTATTAATTATAGCCATTCAACATTACAGTATAATTGAAAGCCATTATTTTTTAACATTTAATAGGCTCTGAAATATTAAGTGATTTTAAAACATAAATTGAATAAAAACTATAAATTGTTGCCTATATGCATAAACTGTACAGATTAATCTTTATTCAGCTACAAAAGTTAATCAACGACTAGAGCAGTGGAGTGATTTCTCTTTTTCTTTTGTTCTTTGATTTACATAAATTATAGACTTCAGCAGGTTTCACTTTAAAATCAGTGCTGTCTCTTTAAAACCTGATGCGCATGACGCGGATCTGACACACATCCTATTTTCTCCAAACTCTTTATAACTCATTTAAGACTACATTTAGCTATTGGAAGTCAACACGTTGAACATCATTATGGGATTTAGACTTTCAAGTTCTAAACAGTTAGAAGTTGTATAGTAATGCATGCAAACTTCCCTTGAAGGAATTGCAATGGAACATTTTTGGATGATTTTTAATTATCAGACACAATTTCAAACTAAAACTGACCTGTCATATCTTTTTTGCACAGGTATGGTTGCGGAAGAATACAATGCTTACTTTTACTCGCTCGTCTCTCAGGACACACAGGAAATGGCTTATTCCACCAAGAGACAGCGCTTCCTGGTGGACCAGGGATACAGTTTCAAGGTTTCAAGATCATATTTGAACTGCAAACACCTGAATTTGATTATGCTGATTGGAAATGTGGCCAAGCTGGATAGTAATAAAAATGAATCTCAGGCTGTCACATCTCATTCTTTTCATTTCTTTTTAGGTGATCACAAAATTGGCTGGGTTGGAGGAGGAAGACTTGATGTTTTCCTCTCGTGAGGAACAGCAGCAGCTCTTGCAGAAAGTTCTGGCAGCATCAGATCTTGACGCAGAAGAGGAAGTGGTGATGGGAGACATGGGAGGGAAGCCACAGGTATCTCCACTCGTTTTTGTTCCTCTCTGCTGCCTCATTTGTTTGCTGGATGTGAGGCACTGTTTTGATCTTGATCATTAACCACAGAAATGAAAAACACTGGTCTCTGTTCGGATTTAAAAGAATGGTCACCCAAAAATGAAACATTTGACATTTACTTTCTTTAAGGCAGATATTTATTATAGTCATGCTGCTTTCTTCAGTGCAAAGAAAGTGAACAGTGATTGAGAGACTTAAAAAAAAAAAAACATAAAAGTAATCATTGTAACTTCTATGCTGTATTCATTATCTTCTGAAGTAATACGCGAGGAACAGACCAAATTAGACAGTTATTTACTGTTCACCGAAAATCTCCTCTTCTCTGCGGCTAGTGTTATTTTAGTATTATTTAGTTAGCCTACTTCTACAGTTTTTATTGATATTTTGAATGTACTTTTATGTTTACAGTTGTCATTTAAATTTGTTATATTTTTTTATTTAATTGTGGTTTTGTCATTTTATTCTTTAATATAAAAAAAAAAAAACTTTAATTTTTATTTCATTTAGTCATTTTAGTACTTACAGTGTGTGTGGGGGGGGGGGGGTCAATTGATCCCTTGCTGATTTTGTACGTTTGCCCACTGACAAAGAAATGATCACTCTATAATTTTAATGGTAGGTTTATTTGAACAGTGAGAGACAGAATAACAACAAAAAATCCAGAAAAACGCATTTCAAAAAAGTTATAAATTGATTTGTATTTTAATTAGTGAAATAAGTATTTGATCCCCTATCAAACAGCAAGATTTCTGGCTCCCAGGTGTCTTTTATACAGGTAAGGAGCTGAGAGGACTAAAGGGAGTGCTCCTAATCTCAGTTTGTTACGTGTGGAAAAAGACACCTGTCCACAGAAGCAATCAATCAATCAGATTCCAAACTCTCCAAGCAGCTTGGTGAGAAGGTGACAACAGTTGGTACGATTATTTGCAAATGGAAGAAACACAAAAAAACTGTCAATCTCCCTCGGACTGGGGCTCCATGCAAGATCTCACTTCGTGGAGTTTCAATGATCATGAGAACGGTGAGCTGGGACCGTAGTCACCAAGAAAACAATTGGTAACACACCACGCTGTGAAGGACTGAAATCCTGCAGCGCCCGCAAGGACCCCCTGCTTAAGAAAGCACATGTACAGGCCCGTCTGAAGTTTGCCAATGATTCAGAGGAGAACTGGGTGAAAGTGTTGTGGTCAGATGAAACCAAAATTGAGCTCTTTGGCATCAACTCAACTTGCTGTGTTTGGAGGAGGAATGCTGCCTATGACCCCAAGAACACCATCCCCACGTCAAACATGGAGGTGGAAACATTATGCTTTTGGGGTGTTTTTCTGCTTAGGGGACAGGACAACTGCACTGCATCAAAGGGACGATGGACGGGGCCATGTACCGTCAGGGCCAGGGCATTGAAGCCAACCAGGGCATTGAAAGGGGATTGTTTTGCTCATTAATTCTCGTGTGTGTCTACATTCCACCGCAAGCACACGTGAGCTCAGCTTTACAGAAACTCGCTGATCTGATCACAGATGCAGAACAACAACACCCGGACTCTGTTTTAATCATTCTAGGGGACTTTAATAAAGCAAATCTCTCCCGTGAACTGCCAAAATACAGACAGCATGTTACATGTCCCACCAGAGACAGTACTATATTGGATCACTGTTACACAGCAATAAAAGATGCATATCACTCTGCCCACAGGCAGCTTTAGGACTCTATCACTGTTTGGTTCATCTTATACCAACCTACAGACAGAAACTGAAATCAGCTAAGTGTTTTTGAAGCTGCTGCAAACGATCTGGATGAGCTCATAGAAACTGTAACATCATATATCAGTTTCTGTGAGGATATGTGCATTCCTACCAGGACTCATCTAACTTATAACAACAACAAACCATTGTTCACTGCAAAACTCAGACAGCTCCGTCAGGCCAAAGAAGATGCTTACAGGAATGGGAACAGGATTCTTGTATAAACAAAAGAAAAGGAAAAGGAGATCAGAGTGGCAAAAAGGAATTCTTCCGATAAGCTAAGGATCCAGTTCTCTTCCAGTGACACAGCTTCAGTGTGGAAAAGTCTGAAAGACATCATCAATTACAAGACACCATCCCCCAGCACTGTGGAGAATCAACAACTGGCAGACGATCTGAATGAGTTCTACTGCAGGTTTGAAAAAACACCATTAACACCTCCTGCAACAGGCATCAGCTAGTGAGGCTGGGAAAATACACATTCAGCACCTGTACGATCAGCACTGGAGCTCCTCAGGGCTGCATTCTCTCCCCACTGCTCTTCTCCCTCTACACCAACGACTGCACATCTAAAGACCCCTCTGTCAAGCTCCTGAAGTTTGCAGATGACACCACAGTCATCAGCCTCATTCAGGACGGTGACGAGTCTGCTTACAGACAGGAGGTTAAGGAGCTGGGTGTCTGGTGCAGTCTTAACAACCTGGAGCTCAACACGCTCAAGACAGTGGAGATGATCGTGGACTTCAGGAGAAACCCTCCTGCTCTCCCCTCACTCACCATCATGAACAGCACCGTAACAACAGTGGAGTCATTTAGATTCCTGGGCAGCACCATCTCTCAGGACCTGAAGTGGGACATTCACATAGACTCTATTGTCAAAAAGGCCCAGCAGAGGTTGTACTTCCTTCGCCAGCTGAGGAAGTTCAACCTGCCACAGAAGCTGCTGAAACAGTTCTACTCCGTCATCACTGAATCTGCACTTCAATAACTGTCTGGTTCAGCTCAGCCACCAAATCTTACCTCAGAAGACTACAGAGGGTAGTCTGGACTGCTGAGCGAATCATTGCTACAACCCTCCCCACTCTCCAAGAACTGTACTCATCCAGAGTGAGCAAAAGGGCTGGCAAAATCACTCTGGACCCCTCACATCCAGCACACTCCCTCTTTGAACTGTTGCCGTCTGGTCGACGCTACAGAACTGAACACCAGAACGGCCAGGCACAGAAACAGTTTCTTCCCCCAGGCAATCCATCGCATGAACATTTAAACTCTTAACAATAAACATGAAACGCACAACACTATCATACTTTTTATTTTTATATAACATACCTGTACATACTAAATTGTCTATTTTTGTATATTGTGTTTGTGCTATTTTGGTCCTGGAGTGGCCTAGCCAGTCTCCACACCTTAATCCCATAAAAAATCTGTGGAGGGAGCTGAAGGTTAGAGTTGCCAAACATCAGCCTCGGAACCTTAATGACTTGGAGAGGATCTGCAAAGAGGAATGGGACAAAATCCCTCTTGAGATGTGTGCAAACGTGGAGGCCAACTACAAGAAACGTCTGACCTCTGTGATTGCCAACAAGGGTTTTGCCACCAAGTACTAAGTATCAAGTACTTTTGCAAAGGGGTCAAATACTTATTTCACTCATTAAAATGCAAATCAATTTATAACTCGTCAATTCACTGGTGTTTGCGGCATTATTAAATGCCCCAAAAAAGCATGTCTTAAAGCAGGCGGTAATTTGCACTGCTCTTGGTAGATTGCGCTGGTCATTATGGAAACGAAATGTTGCGTCTGCGTTTTTATGGATTTGCGCTATAATGCTAATTTGCCCTGTTTAGTAAATATGGCCTTTAGAGTCGTATGGATTCATTTTATGCTTTAATGTCAGTTCTTGATCTTAACGGCCTCAGTCTCCATTGCAAAACAACTTTATTCAATATTTCTCCTTTTTTATCCTACAAAGGAGAAAAAGCCAGAAGCTTTAGAATAACTAAGTGAGAAAATCAAAGGTTTAGGTCAACGGAGAACAGGCCAAGCACTTTTAGTTCTTGATCCATATGGCTTATCTTTTTTGCTTATGGTTTATAGCATTGATGTACATTCAAGCATTCTAAGGATTGGGTTAATATGTATATTTGGGTCGAGATTATCTATGTTAACCTGCTTAACATGCGTCAGTAAGGATTGTGTTTTTTTTTTTTTTTCACTTTTGAACCATTTCTATAGTTTTCTCGCCGTATGGGAACTATGAGCTCCATGTCTGGTGCAGACGATACCGTCTACATGGAATACCACACGTCCCGCAGTGGCAAGTCTTTAGCCGGCAAGAATGTCCATCCTCTGTTTAAACGCTTCCGCAAGTGAGCACGCTCACAGCACGGCTGATGTATTCACAGCATCTGGAGATACCAGGCCACTTACTGGGACGCCCAGCATCATAATAAAAGACACTTCATGGCTTCTTGTCTCAGACAGACCAAATTAAAGACTGTGAGAAAGAAGCAAAACTGCACATTAAAAAATCTAATATGTATAGTATTACAAACAGGATGTTTGAGAAACTGAATTGTAAAGAAGGAAGAAGTTTGTACAGTATGCAAAAGCCAAAACAGAGCCTGTTTTTGAAATGTACTGGTAAACTTTTAGCAAATAAAATGTACTTTGGTATCTAGCAAGATTAGTGCATTAGGTATCTTATTGTCGATGATCAGTATTTATTAATCTTGGTTCATTTTCATTTATTAAGATATTATTGTTAGTTTGTAATCCATTACGTAACATTATACAATGAGTGAGGGTGGTGTGCATTATTTTTGTAAATTTAACAGTTCAGAATCAATTATTGCACTTATATTTTTCAGGTTTTTGTTCATAAAAATGCTCTTGTGTAGAATTATTTTCTTACCAATTCCAAAGAAGTAGTAACGGAGGCTTGAGCCAATGAAATGCAGTAATTGGACAGAGAGAGAGAGTGTTTGTGAATTGCCCGAGTCTCTGCAGAGTTTGGCAGCAGCATCTCTTATAGCGAAGCTGTAAGTTGAACTACTTAAAAAAGCTAAGTATTTCAGTAATTGTACAACTAGTTCACCCAAAAGTGAACATTCTGTCAACATTTACTCACTCTCAAGTTGTTCCAAACTTGTATGATTGTCTTTCTTCTGTGAAACATAAAATAATATACTTTGAAAAATGTTGGTAACCAAGAAGTTGCTGTTCTCCATTGTCATACGTTGTATGTAAAACAATACTATTGAAGTCGATGTCGACCAGAAACTACCGAAAATATCTTCTTTTATGCTCCAAATGAGAAGGAAACTCATACAGGTTTGGAACAAATGAAGGGTGACTGAATGACACAATACTTTTTATTTGACTAGAATTTCATGTAATGTAAAAGTAGTATTTTTTTATTTGTCCTAATGTGACTAGCAACCCAATTAACTGTGCTTGCATAACTTGAACTTTTAAGTATAGGTTTAACTAAATAGTGAGGTGGCTCTTTTCAGAGTTCTTTTTCTAACTATTTAAAAATAACTTGTAATTCAAAACCTGCATGACTTTCAATCTTCAAAATATATTTTTGTTCAGCAATTTTGGGTGTATTATCCCTTTAACAAAAATCAAGATATAGGGTGGAAATAAAGTCTTTGTTGTTTATCTGACTGTACATCTAGTGAATGCAATGTTTTTTTTCTCACAATGAACTTGGTTGATCTCATGCCTGCAAGTGTAATCCTCTTCTCACAATGGTGCTGAAGGTAACCCAGTCCAGCCAACACAGATACGTGTCCCCATGTCACTTCATGTGATTTGCTGAATCATATAATCCTCTAGTCTTTCAAACTAGGAGAAATCCGGAATCCCCATTCATCTTAATACCGGAGTTTGTAATCCTATTATGGATGGATATTAAACGAACAAGCCTCATATTCTTCAGTGTACAAACTAATGAAAGGCAGAGCTGGATTTTAAGTTTTGTGTATTTAGACAATTTAAAGTGACTTCCAGCACATATGCGTTTTATGTTCATTATTGTTTTGGTGTTTTTACCATCAGCTGAGCTACAGAAACATGCTAATTATCAATATTAAATGTATGTTCTTGCCTTAGGAGTCTGAGGTGATTCATCACTTCAAATATAAAATATGCAAACTAATGCCATCCTGCCAGTAGAAGCTTCAGGTTCATTTCCTGTGGTTATTTGTTCAGCTCCTCAACACATTCATTTTGTACAGACACATGGGTAGTTGATATGACAGGTACCATGACAGCATCACATGTTATATTCATCTAAAATTAACAATATTACAATATTTCTTAGGTGCCATTTTTATAAGTATATATTAAATGAGACTACATTAAATATTTGTGCTAAAAATTAAGATGAACATATTTAAAAGATGATGACCAGTTTTGTGCTTAAATATACATTTTCCCCAATACACGATCCAGAAATGAATTAAAATGTTGAATAAAAAAGTCAGTGTCCATGAATTTTATTTATGTTCAATATGAATATGATTATTTTGAAGTAAATTCCGGTCAATTTAATCTTCCACTTTATGTAGGTTAATACACATATTAATACTTATATTGTCTTTTGGGAGTAGTTTTACTCTATTGGTTTACATAAACTGTGCTATAAAGGCAAGAAAATGTTCATAACAATACCAAACTTTATTTTTGCTTTTTCTGTCAACCTTCAAAAACAAAAGGGCTTTCATTCGACAGCAACTTTTCAGATTATAGTATGATTCTGGGTGATCCAGTGATTATTTGAAAGAAATGTAATGAAATCTCAGTATACGTTTTTGCATTTGCTTTAGTTACTCACTGAAGTGCTGACATCTGAATAGATATATATCTTAGCAGGAGACTCTTTTCACAATGATTTTCTCTGGAATTGTCTTTCATTTGCGAGGCATGATGATTATGGGGGTGTTATGGGGTGTGGATTGTATATTAATGTGAAAAAATTTTAAGACTTTTGGCATAGTCTGCAAAATAAAATGTGACAAAAATATATGTGTATATACAGTGCTGCTTGAAAGTTTGTGAACCATTTAGAATTTTCTATATTTCTGCATAAATATGACTCAAAACATAAACGGATTTTCGCACAAGTCCTGAAAGTAGACAAAGAGAACCCAATCAAACAAATGGGACAAAAATATTTTCTTTGTCATTTATTTATTCAGGAAAATGTCCCAATATTGCATATCTGTGCATGGCAAAAGTATGTGAATCTCTTGGATTAGCAGTTAATTTAAAGGTGAAATTAGAGTCCATCTGAAAAAAAAAAAAAAAAAAGAGTTGCTCATCAGGCTAGAAAAGGTTACAAAACCATCTCTAAAGAGTTTGGACTTCACAAATCCACAGTCAGACAGATTGTGTACAAATGGAGGAAATTCAAGACCACTGTTACCTTCCTGAAAAGTGGTCGACCAACAAAGATCACTCAAAAGCACAACGTGTAATAGTCTGTGAGGTTGGTAACTTCTAAGCAACTATAAAGGCCTTTCTCACATCGGCTAATGTTAATGTTCATGAGCCCTCCATCGGGAGAACACTGAGCAACCATGGTGTGCATGGCAGTGTTGCAAGTAGAAAGCCACTGTTCTCCAAAAAGAAAATTGCTTGCTAAAGATCATGTGGACAAGCCAGAGGACTATTGGAGAAAGGTTTAATGGATGGATGAAACCAAAATAGAATTTATTTGTTTAAATGAGAAGCTATTCTGTCCGGAGAAAAGAACGCACTGCATTCCAGCTTAAGAATCTTATCCCATCTGTGAAACATAGTGGTGGTAGTGTCATGGCTTGGGCCTATTTCGCTGCATCTTGGCCAGGACAGCCTGCCATCATTGATGGAACAATGAATTCTGAATTATAAGAGCAAATTCTAAAGGAAAACATCAGGACATCTGTTTCAGAACAGAGTCTCAAGAGAACGTGGGTCATGCAGCAAGACAACAACCCCAAGCACACAAGTCATTCTACCAAAGAATGGTTAAAGAAGAACAAAGTTAATGTTTTGGAATGACTGAGTCAAAGTCCAGACCTTAATCCAATTAAAATGTTGTGGAAGGACCAAAGCAAGCAGTTCATCTGAGGAAACCCACCAACATCACAGAGTTTAAGTGGTGCTGCACTAAGGAATGGGTTAAAACTCCTACATGTTATTGTGCAGGACTGAGCAGCATTTACAAGAAACTTCAGTTACTGCAGCAAAAGGGGGTCAAAAAGCAAAGCAACCTTTGCAAAGCATACTGAAAGCAAAGGTTCGCATACTTTTGCAACGCACAGATATATAACACTGGATAATTTTTCTCAATAAATAAATGACAAGGACAATTTTTTTCTCTCCCTTGTTTGATTGGGTTCTCTTTGTCTACTTTTAGGACTTATATGAAAATCTGAGGAAGTTTTGGGTCATATTTATGCAGAAATATAGACAATTCTACAGGGTTCACAAAACTTTCAAGCAGCACTGTATACACACACACACACATACATTTTATATATAGTGTAGTATATACACTATATATGCCATTTCGAATGGGTTTAACAATTAACAATAATAATAAGATAACCTCAAGTACACCAATATACACATGACCCTAGGACTCAATGTAAAATTCAGTTTTCAGATGCTCATTGTGAAACAGTTTTCTAATTCCTTCATAATTATTATTAGGTGGATGAAACAGTCACAACAGAAAGAAATGGTCACAACATCTAATCGGTTATTTTTAAAAAAGACAGAAAGAAAAAGAATTTAATACTTTTATTTAGCAAGGATGCACTAAATTGATCCAAAGGGACAGTAAAGACTTGTTACAGAAATTTCTACTACAAATAAATGCTGTTCGTCTGAACTTTCTATTCATCAAAGAAACCAAGGTTGCATTTATTTAATCAAAAATACAGTAAAAACACTAACATTATTACAATTTAAAATAATAACAGGTTTCAATTTTAAAATGTGATGATAAAGCTGATTTTTAGCATCATTACTCCAGTCTTCAGTGTCACATGATCCTTCAGAAATCATTCTAATATACTGATCTGATTCTCATTATTAATAATAGTTCTTATTATCCATATCATCATCCTTAATATTGTATAATTATTCTCATAATTGTTTTTTCTTTTTGTGGAAACCATGATAGCCTACATGTTAAGTTATTTCTTTCCAAAATTTTGAAAACCTTAATTATTCCAGACTTTTGACTGGTAGTGTATTTGATATAAAACATGAAAATAAAAGACATCTAAATAGTGGTAAGATTCCTTTAAATTATATTGTTTGCGTTTTTTATTTTGCAGCAGCTATATGGGTTGCAGAGAACATGTTGGGTTTAAAACATAAAAATGTTGTATTTTGTAAATGCAATTTCAAGTGTAACACCAACACTTGTGGTTCTGTGGGTTTCGCACATGGCTTATGATTAGAGTTCAGCTGCCATGTGCTCTCTTGACTTGTGTTTGTGTGAACACATGGCTTTTGGTTGTTGCTGTTTGGCATGTGCTCTTCCGTTGGTTTCATGTCTTGGTTTTGCCCTTTGTCACCTTTACTTTACCAGCTCCACTTCATTACATTTCCATCCCTGTTTAGTCTCTCAATGTCTTATGTTAGATCGTTGTTGTGCCCATAGAACCGCTTTACCCGAGTAAACCTTTCTGGTTACCTTTCTGTTCTTTGCACGTGCACCTAACAATAAAATCAGCTTCATAAACAATGAATGGAGATTAAAGGATTAGAGGATTGTAATTATTAATATGATTAGAGTTAAGTGTGGTGAGAAGCCGCATGCATCTGTGATTGCCAAACAATCTTTCACAATTGTGTTGGCAAAAGTGAGTCTTCTGAGATGGTAGTGTGTTTGGGGCTTTTCCCTTTTAAGCAACTAGATCCGCTTGGCTCGGAGACAGTGGGGTTCCCCCCCCCCCCCCCCCCCCCCCCAATATTTAGAGGAATAGCCAAACTGTCCCCTATTTGCTGATATCTTGTATTATGAATCCTATGTCATAATATCTGCTGCCATGCATTACGCACCGCTTTATTTGTTGTTGGGATGACAAAAAAGTTTAAAATTTGCATTTTAACAGCACTTGTCAATGTCAAAACGAATGAGATGGCCGATCAGATCAAAAAAGGCGGGCTAGATAAAACGTATGATAAACATTTAATTTTTGACAACTGTTTCATGTTATTAAAAAACTATTTTCGCCATAATTTCGGCATTGCATAAAAATTATTTTGGTCCCAGGTTACGGCCATGATTGTATAGGCTGTTTGATCTTGGCTTTAGGCTACATTCTTAAATGTAAAGCTTTTGTGACTGTAATACAATTTCTGACAACTCAGGGATTGGTGACTAAAGAGTCTAATCCAGGTCAACTCAAGAGCTGCTAGCCACAATCGATTTATGTAATCCCCATTTTATTTTGCAACAAAAGAAAATCTTTCACTTCAGCTTTTCATCGACGTCCACTGCCTCGTGGGGGATGCGTGAGGTCCTCGGTTCATGCCAGGGCCAAACTCCAGTGTCCAATCCCCTTTCGCTGATCGCGCACCTCTCTCGTGGACCTTTAAAAAGCTGCTGCGCACCACACATCAGTACGCAGTCTGCGAACACCTCCACTTCTACAAGACTCGCCTGACTTCAACTTGGTGGCACGTTATACAGTCTTTGAGATGGCTCTTCAAAGTAATATTCTGCACCTGGCCCGCAAGAGTCTGCTCCAGGAGTCATGCAAGCAGTTTCTCCTCCAAACCCACGGGCTGCACAAGTCCGTGGCGAGCGGCTCTCTGGAGATCGCGGCGCACAGTAAGGCGGATCTGAAGGAGGAGAACATGGTGCGCCCCGTCGTTGAGGAGCAGAAGGTGGAGAGTGTGAAGACCCTCCATGAGATGCCCGGACCCAGCACCATGGCGAACCTCATTGAGTTCTTCTACCGGGATGGATTCAGCCGCATCCATGAGATCCAGGTGAGTCTGCAGCGGTCAAATGGGACCACCTTTACGCGTTACCTTTTGTGTTTGCATTTCAATGGTGTTTCTTCAAGTACACAGTTTACACCTTCAATGCACGTTCAGTGGAAAAGACCCAGACGCAATCATGTAGACTCGTCCATATGGTTTCATTTAACAAAGAGGCCACATATTTAAATTTTATCTAAACTTTACCTCTTGTAACTTTTTATTTTACGAGTTTGAAGAAATACGTGCCAGAAATTGCCAATGACAGCTGTTGCACAAACGCTAAATAAACTTTAACGTTTACTTAAACGTAAATAAAGATTTATTTGTTTGGAACACAGTCATGACTCGGATACGTAATGTGCAGTGCGGACACGTGAGGTGTTGGATTACTTATGGAGTTGCATAAACCGGCGAGTCCAGTCTCCACCCCATCGCGAGGGACAGTCGCAAACCTTATTTGATCCCAGGCGCAGTTTACACGCAGGATCAAATTCGAATTATATAGCATGCAATGCAAACAACTCAAGAATGGCCAGCTATAAAGAGTACCAGAGCTGTCCGAGAAAGATTTGCGCCCCCAGAAATGAATGCACAGGAAAGCAATTCCTGATATACAGTGCAGTGGTGTGCGGGGGTGTGTTCTGAAATGAAGAGGCAAAGTCCTAAAAGTTTTTTTTCTTCTTTAATCAAATGTACATTCATGTCCCAGTCACTTGTTTAAATAAACATTACTTACACTATGAGAGAAAGAAGAAAAAAATCAATTTTATATTTTTACATTAATGTAACCAATATTCCATTTATTAAAGCCAAGTATCTCATGAAGTTAGTGTTTTCAAACATTTTACATTTATTCCAAATTAATAGCTAACTCGAGGCAGTAACAATTTAAACAATGTATTTTATTTATGAACTTATGTTTAGCTATTCATTTTAATAGTTAACATTAAACTAGGCTACTTTCGAATTTTTCAGGTCATCGGGTCATCAAAGCTTGGTAAATATTGGTCAAAGACTTGGAGTTTAACTTTTCATTTTACCAAGCAGAAAACTCCCACAGAGATCATGTTTTCGTGCCATTTTAAGTATTATTTTTATGTAACAAAGTGGTTATATCTGAGTGTATGAGTCGTTTCCCGACTTCACCTGTGCCCTGATCTATAATAGAAACTGAAAGAGGGAGAAGATTATAATTATCAAAAACAAAACAAACAAACAAACAAAAAAAAAACAGTCTGGATTTAAAGTGAAGAAAAATAAGCTTTTAAAATGAACACATGCATAGCTGTCGGCATAACACATTAAAATTAGATTAAAGATGAAATCTAGATAAATTATTAGATTAAACTAGTTGTGCAGATATGTAGAGTTTGAGGGGACCAGGTATCAACAATGCGATGGACATCGCTAATTCTTACTTTAGGCAGATCTCAAAGACATCTAATAAATACGCACATTTTTAGTGACACAAAAGTAAACCGGAAACTCATATCCCATCCAGACTTCTGGAGACAGCAGAAGTTCATCGCTACGCTAGTGCACAGAGTCCATTAAAACTCAATGGGCTCAGGGGAGGTGAGAGATGTGGATTTCCACTGTAACCTTTTCTGCTGGTTTCGCTATTGGACAGTGTTTCTTTAGAAAAAAATGTGATTTATACACTTTTTAAATGTTGTTTTACATTAATCATTAATAGGAAAATACACAAATGTTTCAACTCAAGACCTTCTTTGGTGTGCAAGAGACCTGATTTAACCCCTAATATTTTGTTTTGTTCATATAAATTTTGTATTTTGGTATTAAGTAATATTTTTGACTTGAATAAAACTAGTTTAGATGTTAAAAAAACTTAGATGTTACCATTTTTCAGTATGGATATGCTATGTATATTCAGAACATTTCCTCCGAGGAGGCAAGGGAGGCAGTCTTCTCAAAATACTGGATGAGAAAAAAAATCATAGTACAAAAATCAAACAAACACCAGTATTACAAAACAAACGCTAAGAAGAAGACTATTTTTGTGACTGCGGATCATGGTCTCGTATACTAAGCATTAAATCAGATACAAATATATCTTTAAGGTTATAGTTGCATTTATACTAGACCAGTGCTTCCCAAACCTGTCGTGGAGGACCCCTAGCCCTGCACATTTTGTATGTCTCCCTTATCTAACACACCTGATTCAACTCATCAGCTTGTTAGTAGAGAATGCAAGAGATGAATCAGGTGTGTTAGATAAAGAAGTCATACAAAATGTGCAGGGCTAGGGGTTCTCCAGGACAGGTTTGGGAAGCACTGTACAAATATTTAATCAGTTATGAAAAATGATTCTATCAAGGAGTAAATATGCATAAGCAGTTGTAATTAATGATGAAATTATGTGTTATAATGAAATAATGATGAAAACTCTAGTTTGTGTCTTGGTTTTCTTTCAAATTGCAATTCAGGAAATTCCTCTTCATGTCATTCCAATTCAACATCCTGTGGAACATGGCCAGTTGAATTCAAATTCTAAAGCATGCATTGAAACAGAGTCAAAAACTTCCCAGTATTCATCTAAAATGGCCAGTGATGACTGGAATTGGTTTACATGTACTAAGGATCAGTTGCAGTTAATTTGTGCAACAAAGTTGTCTTAGAACTGTGAAAGATGAGCAATGTCTTCCAGGAGTTTTCTGGCTGAGGAGACACAGAGGTGCCTTTGTGTCGTCTTAGTTTGAATAGTACTTAGGACTTGAGAAGTGAGGGCTGTATTTGCAAATGGGCCATCCATACTGGGAAATGTCCTCCTATGCATACTGAGCAGTTGACTAAGAGCCATATGGTCTTTTGGGAGACAGATATTGTCAGTCAGGAAATGAGTGATGTGATGTGGGCAAATATATTTTATTGCTGTATCGCGGATATGTGGTTTCCATTCTTATTTCAATAAAGCATTTACAGTTTGAAGGAAACATCTAAACAAATGACTCGAATGCAGATTAGCCAAAAACAAGAATAAAACAAATACATTAAATTTCACCAACTTTACAGGAGAGCCAAAACAAAATGTTTACTATACTTTGAGCTGACTTTGTGTATTGATTTCAATTGCTTATAATACAAATTTGTACACTCAAGGATGACAGTACTTTTGCCAGTAGAAAGAGTTCACGAAGAGCATTCATTTGATGTATATATCTCCATTTCATATATCTGGTTCTCACCCCTCGATTTCTAAGATCCATAATGATCAAGTTTACAAATCTTTGTGTAGATAGAGCATTCTCAGAAGTATGGGAAGATCTTCAAATCTCGATTTGGACCTCAGCTGGTGGTGTCCATCGCTGACAGAGACATGGTGGCACAGGTTCTCAGGACTGAAGGTGTGACTCCTCAGAGGGGTAACATGGAGTCCTGGAAGGAGTACAGAGATTTAAGGGGAAGATCTACTGGACTCATCTCGGCGTAAGTACATACTGATGTGCTTTCTTGAGGGGTGCTGTAGTCTAGTGGTTAAAATATGAGCTGCTAACTTGTAGGTTTGCCACTTTGGATTAAAATGGTACACTGTCGTTAAATAGTTTGGAGTAAGTAAGATTTTTTTAACTTTTGTTCAGCAAGAACACATTACATTGATCAAAAGTGGTTACACACAATTGGATACAGTTACAATTGATTTCTGTTTCCATTAAGCATTTCTTCTTTTATTAAAGAGTCCTAAACATCAAGGTTTACACAAACATATTAAGGAGCACAACTGTTTTCAGCATTGATATTAGTGAGAATTATTCCTAATCACCAGATCAGCATATTAGATCATTTCTGAAGCAGTAATGTCTCCTGAAAATTCAGCTGTGCATCACAGAAATAAGTTATAATAAAATAGAAAACAGTTATTTATATTGTAAGTTGTAATATTTCACAATATTACTGTTTTTACTGTATGTTTGATAACATAAATGCAACCTCTGTGAGAATGGGAGATTTCTTTTTAAAAAATATTTATTTGGTAGTAGGTGAATGTCAAATGCGTAATCTGAACCTGCAATATCACAAATTCTGTTTTTTAAATTTTGATTCCTGTCTCTCTCTGCTAACAATTATATGATGTTTTCTATCTCCAGCGAGGGTGATGAATGGCTGAAGATGCGCAGTGTTCTGCGCCAGCTGATTATGCGACCCAGAGATGTGGCTGTTTTCTCCCCTGACGTCAACGCTGTGGTGGCCGACCTGGTGGAGAGAGTGAAGACACTGTGTAGCCAGCAGGATGACAAACAGACTGTCTTTAATATCAATGACCTGTTCTTCAAATATGCAATGGAAGGTGAGCCTGAGGACACAGCGCATTTTTAAATGTGTCACTGGATTTTTGTGGTAAATTCTAGTTGTATATTAAAGGTGAAGTGGTCTGATATATTAAGTTTTATGCTTTTGATCACAGGACAGGATTTGGCTGGGTTTTTCCTTTCATAGTGGTTTGATTTCCTCCACCGATGCTGCAGGGATTTTTTTTTAGTTAAGAGGAGAGTCAGGTAGCACAGTGTCTTTCTGGAAAGGAATATGAGGGCTTTGTGTAAATGAAATTTGAGCTATTTCAGGAGTCTGAGTCTGGGTGTTAATCAGATGTTCCACAGACAGATAAGGATTTTTGGGGGAGATTTGTTTTTGGATTTGGAGTGTGAATGCTGCAAAGTTAATCAATGATGAAACATCAATTTAAGCTATAAAGCAGCTGTGCAGAAGACAATAGTGCCATTAATCACCTCAATTCAGTTCAATGTTGATTTAATTTAATAAGTGTCAGTGTAGAAAAACAAGTGTCACTTTATTCTTAATAGAACAGTGGATTAAAGATTCAGATAAGATTCAGATTAGCACATGAAAACCTTAGCAAATAATTGCTTTTATTTGTGGGAGATTCAGTATGGTAAATCCATACGATATGAAAAACAATGTTAAACTTTTTCCTAGGTGTTGCAACCATTTTGTATGAAACTCGACTGGGCTGCTTGGAAAACGAAATTCCCAAGATGAGTCAGGAGTACATTGCTGCACTGCACCTCATGTTCAGCTCTTTCAAGACCACCATGTACGCCGGTGCCATTCCCAAATGGCTGCGCCCCATCATTCCCAAACCCTGGGAAGAATTCTGCAGCTCATGGGACGGCCTCTTCAAATTCAGTAAGAGCAGGAACTGTGGTGGGGTTCAGTGTCATTGCAAGAAAGTTGGTCTTATATAACTACTACAGTTTTTTTTGTTCAAAGTTTTAATAAATGTGTGTTTTAGGCCAGATCCATGTGGACAAGAGGCTTTCAGAGATCAAAAAGAAGATGGAGAAAGGCGAAGAGATTAAAGGAGGGTTGCTGACTCACATGCTGGTCACCAGAGAGATGAATCTGGAAGAGATCTACGCAAACATGACAGAAATGCTTCTGGCTGGTGTGGATACGGTAAGAACTGGTCCAGTAGCTGCTGGGAAAGCCGTATGAAGTCATTGCTTCTGAACTTGTGGTTCATGACTAATAATTTGGCACGAATTCATTGATAGACACTTAGTAACCCAAATTAATCTTGCCTTTACTGAAGTTATACTGCAGTATCTCCAAGCTCTGAATGCATGTGTGGTGATTTAAAAAGCAGAACACATTGTGTATTGAGATAGCTGGAGAAACGGTTGAATCTAATGGTGATGATAAATGAACCTTCTCATGGGGACAGCATCTCAGGTGCCTTGTTCTCTTCCTGTGAACTCTTTTCAAATGGTCAAATCGTAACGGGTGTCTGAGGTCTCCATGGAGAACTCTGTGTTCACCTGACCTAACGCTGACCTCTCTCCATACGTCTCACCCACAATAAACAAGACCCGCCAAGACTCTCCCATTTCACTGATGTGTCAGTTGGCATCCTCTTCTCTTTGATCTTTCCCTCTCTTTTTCTTTCAGCCGTATGATCACATTAGCCATCGTGAGCCAAAGCCGGTCATGTAATCTTTCCTTCTGCGCCTGTCTGTCTCTGTCTTGCTTTTCCTTTACCTCTATGAGGCAAGGTGGCTGTTTTGGGTTCTTGCTCCAAAAAGGAATTAGTCACCCAAAAAGAAAAATGTGAACATTGTGATCACTGGAGCTGAACGCACATGACAGCTGCCGTTTTCGGCCCAGATTTATCTGAGATAAAATGAATGGACAGAAGCATGGCAGGTGGTTCATTACAGGATGAAGGGGTGGAAAGAGATGGCCTAAAAAGGGGGAGAGTGAATGATATTTGCTGGGCAATCTTTGAAAGGAGGCTGAAAAAGCGGCATTGGGGGTTGGACAGGTTTGGGAGAATCAGTCCATGGGAGTGAATCAGTGGTTATGTAATGTAACGCCTTATGCAAAACTGCAAGATATAGTAGAGTGGTGATAGAAATTATCTTTTCCATTAAGGGGCAATATTTGTCCCTCAATTTGATTTCCAGGGGCATTTTCTTTGGCAGTGGCTATTTGCAAAGTGGAAATAGCGTATTTCTTTTGTGATAGATACTATTTACACTAAGTGCAAATAGCAATGGATCTTATTTACACCAAGTGCAAATAGCTATAGATTATATTTACACTATGTTAAAAAAGCAAGATTTTCTGTTATTTATACTACTTATTGCAAATAGTGGCAATTATCTGCACCTCAGTATTGTAGTACATTATAAAACTGTATGCAATAATTGAGTGTAAATTATAGTTTTAATACAATAAAGCCCTCGCTACACCTACCCTAACCCTACCCGATTGCAATTCCATAATAAATAGTGTTATGAGATTGTTTTAAATATAAAATTCTGAATAAAGAAATATGAAAGGATGATAAAAATGAAATTATACTTTGAAAATTAAACTATGTGGAAAAATAAAATGTCTTAAATGTCTTAATGAGTGAGTCATTGAATCAAATGGCTCATCCATTCAATAATGAAACACTGCTGCAGTCTTGTTTAGACCTATTTTCACTGGCAAAACTGTGCTATAAATCAATATCACACATGCATCATACTTCAGAAATACAACACATGCTTTTATGATATTGCTTAACTATATCATGTATAATTTCCCATATCTTTAATTTTGCAACAAGCAGAGGAATTAGTGTAGATCATGTTACTAATCTCTAATAAATCATCAAATGTTCCTCTCTCTGCCCCTCTACAGACCTCTTTCACACTGTCATGGAGCACATACCTTCTGGCAAGACATCCCATAATACAGCAGGAAATTTTTGAGGAAGTAGACCGAGTGCTGGGTGGGCGTGTCCCAACTGGAGAGGATGTTGCTCATTTGCCCCTTATTAGAGGGCTTGTCAAAGAGACTCTCAGGTAAGCTCCGCCCACCACTCTATTTTTTGCCAAGTTTATTGAGTTTAGGACAGAAATAGTGATCATTCAAAAATCAAACAGTATAAACACTTCCCTCCTTCTCTCTAATGCATGCAGGCTTTTCCCTGTTCTGCCTGGAAATGGACGTGTTACACAGGATGATCTGATCGTTGGAGGTTATTTAATCCCGAAAGGGGTAAGTACATATATCATGTGACTGTATGTGTATGCAAAAGCACATTTTTATATGCTTGTCTCATAAACACGTGTCAAAACCTGCCCCTGAGTAGAAGCATCGTTTCATGCCTTTCTTTCCAGCAGTTCTAGATTTAATTACCTTGATCTGGATATATGTAGATAAATGTGCTAGAAACCCCCCCACAGTTGACTTGTATTGTCACAGCATTATGTTAAAAAGATGACACTGTAAATGAAAACAATTGTTACCCAATAAGGAAATCACTTCAATTAGTGGTTCTCAACCCTAGTAGGAGGCCTCAGGAAATTCTGAGGGGGGCTTTTTTATAATTTTTTTGAGAATTGATTATTTACATTTGAATCTATATTGATAAAATAATTTATTTTAATATGATTTAATCATTAAAATTATAATGATAAAACACAAACTATCAATAACTATTAAATCAATAACTAAACATAATAGCTATTGTTTTTTATTGAAAAATTGCCCAACTTCCTGTGTTCACAGACTCAGCTGGCTCTGTGTCATTACTCCACCTCAATGGATGAAGAGAACTTCCTCCGTCCCGGAGAGTTCCGTCCAGATCGCTGGATTCGCAAGGATGCCTCTGACCGTGTCGATAACTTCGGCTCCATCCCGTTTGGCTACGGCATCCGCAGCTGCGTTGGGAGGAGAATAGCCGAGCTGGAGATGCATCTGGCTCTCACACAGGTGCTTGTTTGTACATCCGTCTCTAAATTAAAAAGATCCAAACCATAGTGGTGCTATTATTAAGCAGATTGTTGCTATAAAGACAGATATTACTTGAATGTGAACTCTAATTCCCTTGTCTAATGGTGTATTGATGTTCTTCTCAATCACAGCTCCTGCAGAAGTTCCACATTGAGGTGTCTCCCCAGACCGCTGATGTGTGTGCTAAGACTCATGGCCTGCTCTGTCCGGGAGCACCCATCAACCTTAGATTTGTGGACCGAAAGTAATCTGCCATTACACTGTGTGAATTTAAACCATAATCCATACTGTGCTTCTTGGAGTCCAAAGACTGTTAGTGTTATTGTGTATTATAGTGCCTACTCCAGCATATTATCCAGATAAGAACGTGTGAAGTGCCTCTAAGACTGTTTTAATAATGCTCTTGTGTGAATGTTTATAGCCAATCTGAAGACCAAATATTTTAAAAATGTTTAGAACAGGCACTATTTCATATAGTCGAATCAATATGAATTACTTCAAGAATTGCTTTTTAAAAAATTTATTATATTATTAATTTACATCATACTAGCTGTAATTTTCTCTTGTAGCTTTTGCATTTTGCTCAGCCTTAAAAATGAGCATGAAATATGGTCAAGACGACCTTGTATATAGATGTTTTACCATTAAATTAGCTTTAGCACTAAGCTCATTATTTATTTAAAATGGTACACTTATGTAAGCTTAATGACTTTTAGCTTACAAGCAGAAAATTCCTAAAGCAAACACGAGTAAATCCTATTACATCTACAAAGCTACTTTAGAAGACTGTGCTAAAATCCTGTCCTGTGGACACTAATATTATAAATAATGTGTAAGAAAAACACCTCAAATCACAGCAATGTCCGGCTTGATTTCAGTGTGGCTATAATTTGCTATTCAAGAGTGAGGATTTTGTGTTGGTTTCTCTTTAGTGAAAAACGTTTTAATGCTAAACTGTGCCTCTTTTTTTAGTGCGCTAGCCTTATAGGCAACAGATGGATAATGGGAAGTGGTGGAAATGAACTATTTTTGGATAAAATGAATGTTGTTTTTGAGGGTTGTGAACTTTAATGCATTGTATGAAATTGGGAAGTGTTTGATATGTGGAAATTACTGAATTTTGTATGAATAAACTACACTTTGAAGACCTGCTGTTCATTTGTTGTTTGTTCTGTTTAAACACTATTTAGGAGGGGGACAAAATCATAATATTCTGTCACACTTACCTGAACCACATGAAAATGAAGAATTGCATCTCAGAACCTTTTCAGTAAAATTCCTGATGTAACATTGACTCAGTAACGACTTTTGCCTTAACTGTGATTTCAACATTTAATTTACATAAACTTTGACAGAACGATGACACATGACTTCAGACATACAGTAAAAGTAAATGCATTTATCCAGCTCTATGTAATCTTTACCTTTATCCACCAGATGGCAGGATGGCTTGGAAAATAAATGAGGAGGAGGTCAAATAATTAACATATATACTAAAAGAGTCAATTATATATCCCTCGTTTGCCATTAGCGGCATAGACTGAATTATCTAAATTTCAAATAACCAAGCGAAATATGTCAAATACATGCTGTAGCGTGAGGTGCATTTGCGCACGCAGCAAACATGTGCCTGCAAATCAAATGGGAGTTATTTAGCAAGAATTCCATGTTCTGATTGGTCAAGAGGAAGCGAACCACGTTCTCTGATTGGCTAGAACTTGACGCTGCGAGTCTGGCCATCCGAGGCATTAATTAAATGACAGTCGGCAGATGGCGCTGTGGAGTCACGTGAGTTATTTGAGTCAAAGGACAGCGGTGCTGTTCTAAAGTGGTGTGTGTCTGCGTGTGTTTTTAAGTGGACTTAATGTCTAACAGCTTTTGCTAAATGTGGCGTACGCTCTTTTGGGTTAATTTTCTGACCAGACCTTCTAATGCTTGTGCATTGCTATCGTCTTAGTTCGTGAATCTTTATATTCTTCTCTCAGTCTAACTGACAGCAGTTGATCTTCGTCAGGTCGAGCGCGCAGAATCTAACGTAAACAAACCCAGTTTCGCCGTCGATGATTAGCTGTTACCTTCCACAAACTCGCCTGGAATCACCGTCAGCGGCTTTCACCAACCTGTCAAGTGTGTTGGAGTCAGCGGGAGATGATTTGGCCGTGTAGTCAGGCCTTGGATTAAAGTTGAAGCCGTTTAATTCAGTCTGTCAGATTCGTCGCGAGGCCTTATATCTGTGGATGAGGAAGTGAACGGACCGAGCTCACCCAGGTGATCAACTACTTTTTATTGTTATCTGTTTTATTAGATGACTGCATGATAAAGGCATTTTAATCACATAAGACCGTAAAAAGCTCTCTGTTAGCGGTTAAAGCACAAAGTGGCTCGTTAGCATCTTGCCGCAATGCTAATTTTGGCCTAGAGAGCTAAGCGGCTAACTGTGTTTTTATAAATATGATTTAGGGCTGTAAGTTAGTTATATTTAACATTGTGTCTTGGTGCAGACGAGACAGAATTGAATACTAAAAGCCATTGTGACCTTAGTACAACATTAGTATGTAATCGTATTTGGTTACTTTGACCTGCCATAGTTTGACAGGTGCTAGCAAGCTAATCAATTAGCTTTGCGTGCCGTTAGAATGTATCCGTGCATTAATTTAAATCTTTTCTGAAATCGTCCTTTTGCAGTTTGTCATATTGTGTTTGTTATTTTGCCAGTTATTATGTTTTACTTGAACTGCCATACATGGCCATGAATGGGGTAGAACCTTGTCTCGACTTACGACTTGTTCTGATAAGATATATATATATATATATATATATATAATTTTTTATTTTTTTTGGTGAGTTTAAATCAAATACTTATATGTGTGTGTGTGTGTATCAGTCAAACTAGCTGCTGTTGTCATCTAGCGTCATTCAGTTCAGATTTTGACAGATGCCTGCTGAAGACAGTACAGTAACCGGGTCTTTTAAAGGAACAGTTAACCCAAAAATGAAAATGTTATTAAAATTTTTTCACCCTCAGGCCATCCAATATTACATGAGTTTGTTTCCTCATAGGAACACATATGGATAAATTTAGCATATCCTCACTTGCTCACCAATGGATCCTCTGTAGTGAATGGGTGCCATCATGTATTGTGAAGTGAATAAACAAATTCATCAACTCATTTTTAACTTCAAACTGATGTGTCCAGCTAAAGTCCTATATCCATAATATTGCTTTCACCAGTGAAAAAGTCATTTCATCTGAATGAGCAGAGAAATATGCACAGATCAAGCGACTTTTACAAGTGAAAACCGTTATAAACAAATATGTTAGTGGACTTTGATGGAGAAAAACAGAGGGTGGAGCTTTTTTTTTTTTTTTTAACTCGAGGAATTGTTACTATGGATTATAGACTTCTATATTTTGGCCAGAAGAAAGATTTAAAGTTAAAACGCCTTAATGACGGATTTGTTTCTTACAAACACACAGCTTTTCACTTCACAAGATGTTAATTGATGTAATAGAGTCGTGTGGTTTGCTTGTGGATTATTGTGATGTTTTTATCAGCTGTTTGGACTTTCATTCTGATGGCACCCATTCACTGTACAGGATCCATTGGTGAGCAAGTGATATAATGCCAAATTTCTCCAAATCTGTTTTGATAAAGAAACAAACTCATCTACATCTTGGATGGCCTGAGGGTGAGTGCATTTTTCAGCAATTTTTTTTGGGTGAACTATTCCTTTATTGAGAAACTATGATTCTAATGTCATGTGATAATTCTGAGTAATTGTAAAAAAAAAAAAAGTACTCGTAATTGTGGCCTAGTTGTAATTCCATATCCAACAGCATTGCTTTCCGATGTGCTGCTATATAAAGATGAACTGTTTTTTTTGCTGTTCTGCGGTAACGGAGAACAATTTAGTGCCAGTGATTTCACTAATAGATTGTTAATGGGTTATTGTCACTTAGCACAAATATTTTATGTTAATCTCATTAATAAATAATGGTATTATTTATGTAATAAAAATATTGTTTTCTTTGTATAGGAGAAAGGATCCCATTTCATGGGAGAATCCTCTTTCCTTTACTCCTGGGTGAACCGGTGATCTGTCAAAATGGGTATGTGGTCAGTTTTTAAAAATTTGTCAAAATACTGCAAGAATTTTTAGTAGTACAAAGGATGTAATCTGTGTTTATTGTGAGAGTTCATAAGTATAATAAGAATTTGTAATAAAAATATCTTGTAGATGAGCAGGAGGCCCTGAATTCCATCATGCAAGACCTGGCGGTGCTGCATCGATCCAGTCGACCATCTGGTCTGCCTGACCTGGGCAAACCCAAGGCCTCCTCTCCTAAGAACCAGGTCTGCATTGACTCTTTCGTTATTCACATCAGCACCAGCTACTTAGTGTTTTTTTTTTTTTCATTGTTTTTAAGAAACTCAGACTATAACTATGTAATGTAGAATAAAACATGTTATGACAAATGGGCATTATAAGTTATATTACAGCATTTACCACGTTTCTGTCACTTGAACACATACAAAGAGAACGTATACTGTAAAAGTGACCACTGTTAAATAAGGGTGATGACATGTTTAACTGTACACAGGTCTTCATACTAGAGCGTTACGTAATTTAAAATGTCTTGATATTTGTCAGTATTTATGTACCAATTTTTAGTCTGAGGATCACCAAACAGCCTATTAAACAGCATAAATTGATCCAAAATGTGCAATGTAAAATACAGAATCAATCTGGTGAAATTAATCAAACTTTTCTGCAACTCAGCATGTATTCTCTTCCTTTTTTACATTTTTGTTTTAATTATTGCATATTTATAATTTTATATACAAATATTAATATAAATAGCATATAAAAGCAATATTTTTCTAAATATATTTTGCAAAAACATTTTAATAAATGAAAAATACCATAGAGACTTCAATGATCATCAGTGATTCGTTGAATACATGCATTGAAATAGACAGTTTGAACTAATTAATGGAACTTTAATGCCATTTTTTAATAAGAGGCACTGTTAAAATATCTGTATTAACAAAACTGAGACAAGGACAGTTCGTGAAACTAATCTATCAACACAGTCACAGGCACTGATATTGCTATCAATTCTTATTTTCTGTTATACACAGATATCATTGTGAATCTACATTTATATTGAATATTGTCTGTGTTTCCCGGTGCTGTTTCACACTGTTGTGAATAAGAAACGGTGTGCATTGATAGATGGGTAAAACTGTGTTTTCTTGTCCACAGAATGATGTAAGGGTGAAGTTTGAGTACAGAGGAGAGAAGAGGTAATGACCACAATTCCTGCTTCTGCTCTGCATCACTTCCTATTTTTAGCACTTCCCTCTTGAGGTTTCTCTTAATTAAACCTGTCTGACAGAGTCCTGTAGACGCTGGTAATGGATCGTGTTTTAGCTAGTCCAAATCTGCGTTTTTATTCCCACTTTTATTCACTTTACATATGATGCTTTGGTCTAAGCCAAATTAACTAGGGGCTCCTTATTTAGTGAAAGTGTTAGTGGATTAGTGATGTAGTTTTGGGTTGTCATGTGTTTGTGTGCATCCGAGTGTGTGTCTTAATGTGTTTTTGTGCGTTTATGCAAAGACTAAGAACCAAACACTGCCAGAATAGATGCCACGCTGGAATATGAATTAATGATTTTTATTTGTTTTTGTAAATCAGTGTTGGGGGTAACACATTACAAGTCATGTGAGTTACGCAATCGGATTACTTTTCTCAAGTAACTAGTAAAGTAATGCATTACTTTTAATTTTACAATGAAATATGAGTTACTTTTTCAAATAAGTAATGTAATTTACTTTATTTTCCCATTTATTCGCTGACACCTCTCTTGTCGCTGTCTTAAGAGAAATTGGGAAAAGAGAAAAAATGCATTTTTTTTTATGGAGTAACGCAATATCGCAATGCATTACTTTTAAAAGTAACTTTCCTCAACACTTTTGATCACTATAGCATAGAAAGCTTTAATACAAACCTAATTATGTAATTATTAAAATGAGAGAATGCATTTGGAGGGACCTTTTGCTTGATTTTGTCAAAGTAGCAGTTGATGGTGTGGTTTATAATGTATTATGTGTTATTTAAGGATCCTGCAGTTCCCTCGACCTGTCAGTCTTGAAGATCTGAGCGCCAAAGCTAAAATAGCATTTGGGCAGAGCATGGACCTGCATTACACCAATAATGAGGTAAAAGATGCTACTACAGCTTTATCATATTTATGATAGGCTTTCTGTTATGAAAACATTCAAATAAATTATGTTTTCCTTTTCTCTGTTCTGTAGCTTGTGATTCCGTTGAGTACTCAGGATGATCTGGATAAAGCTGTGGAGCTTTTGGATCGATCAGTGCATATGAAGAGCCTAAAAATCCTGCTTGTGCTCCCTTCCTGTACTCAGGTTAGTGGGCATTATAAACTACGTTCAGAGGAAAAGTGCTAGTCTGAGACCTGTAAACTAAGTTACAAGCTAAATTCATCAAATGTTCTTGTGCTTTCAGAACTCTGTCTCCAGCAAGGACCTGTTGCCAGCTCACGAGAACTTGGACAACACAGACTTCAGTGTTGCAGATAAAAAGAACATGCTGGCACTCATAGGTGGGTTGCACTCAGTGGTTTTGAATTGCATCCTTGACAGAAGTCAACATAAATACGAAATTGACTGCATTTACTTTTTTAAATGCACACTCTTGGCCTCACACTTTGAAAGAAAAAATCTCTTCATTATCTTTTATCAAAATATAGTGACTTACTCTTCTTCTGAAATTACTTTCCATTTGGGTTGATGTGACAAATCACTTTTCCTTTTCAATCCCACACCTTCCATCTACCAGTTTCCATCCTGTTCAGATTATGAAAGTGCATAAGGAATTTGTTGCTCTCTTGCTGCTTCTCCAGGTTCTCAGTCAACCGATCGTAGCTCTCCTCCTCCGGGCTATATTCCTGATGCTCTGCAGCAGGTGGCCAGAAACGGCTCTTTCACAAGCATCAACAGTGAGGGCGAATTCATACCAGAGAGCATGGACCAGGTACAAAGTCTCACTCATCTGGTTGAGCTGAGTAGCATAATCAGCCTGTGTTCTGACGGCTCATTTATCTTTTCCTGTTTTTCCCTCTATAGATGCTGGACCCTCTGTCTATGAGCAGTCCTGAGAATTCAGCGTCAGGCAGCTGTCCTTCACTGGACAGTCCACTTGATAGGTGAACAACTAACCCACACGTACATGTAGCCACAATCAAACTATTACTGAAAATGGTGCCTTGGCCATAGACTTCCTTTTAAAAATGCATTACTGAAAATGCAATCTGAACTTGTATCTACAGCATTCCTTTGGTATGTCAGGAAAAGTATTAATGCACCGAGATGCACCGATTGCAATCTTCTTGGCTGATTCCGATTTCCGTTTTTTTGTAAGAGTGACCTACCGATTTACTTTCTAAGAACTATGTTTGACAGCATAAAAAAAATGTAAATGCAAAAAATAATTGCATAATAAAATAAATTATTGAATATTACAGTTCCCCCGTCTGGACTAAGTTACAGATGTTCTCTCAAATAAACAGCTCTCAAAATAAAGTGTTCTGTGACTGGAAAGAGGTAGAAATAATTAACTGAAAATGAGTTGCTGTATATAACAAAACTGATGATATTTCCCACTGTTTATAAATGGTCATTTTTTTCCCTAACCTTATTAAATGTTATTTTTCACATCAAATTCTTACATTGTTTCAGTTAATTCAGTTAGAATAATGATACTGTAGAGCTGTCATTCAAATGAAATCAGTATCAACAAATGCCATCTTTCTACTGCAGGAAACGGAAGCTGCATCTGAAGTGGCATTAGATGTATTTACACAGACTGTTTGATGAAGCTGAGGTGCCATAAATGCATTTACACCGCAGAATTTCAAATGCATAAATAATTTTATAAAATTAATGTTTTAAATATTTTTTGAATATACAAAGAAGAAATTTGGAAAAATGCAGTGATACTTTTAAGTATGAGACCAAACCATCAGTAGGAGGCAGCAAATGACTGTTTTAATGAGCGAGTCATTTAGTCATTCATTTAAACTGATTCGTTCAAATGGCTCATTCATTCAGAATCGAGGTAAATTACTTTTCTTTATGAATGGGTTACCGAATCATTAACTCCCTCGATCGTTCAAAAACATGGATTCATTCAGTAACCAAACACGCTGTGTGTTGCTGGGAGACAGGGGCCAGTTGTATAAACCTAGCCTCTATGTTAAAAGTATGAGTTTGAGCAACTTGCCAAAGGGCTATCAGTCTTATTTTTGGATTCAACTTAGATTAATCTAGGCTTTTATGTTACTGAATTTAAAAGAATATGACCAGTCTTGAAGGAAAAAATGAGAAGACTAACTTATAAGACTAGTCTAAACCTTTTATGCAACTGGCCCCAGTTCTGCTGTGGCTTTGATTAGAATGATTTTCTTCAGCAAAATTGAGCAAAAACAGTCCATATTGTGCCTAAAATCAAGTCACTTAATTTTAACTTGATATTCGGGGAAACATCTTGGTCGTATAATGTTGCTTGCCTAAATCTTATATTATTTATACATTTTTTGTGTGTGTTGCGCTCATTTGTTTTGATTTCTGCACAAATCTCTCTCTCTCACTCAGACAGGATGCGCAAGCCTCATCTGGCTTTACATTATCAGTTGCTGTTTACTCTGAATGCATAAATTCAGAATCATTCTTGCTTAAATTATTGGTGGCCAAGTTTCAGTGCTTCACTAGTAGGGGTGGGCGATATATCGAACGAGATTGTGATGCGCATCTTGTCAGTAAATCCGGTTCCGTAAATAGCGGTAAATCTCCATCACCTGCTTTCAAATGGAGCGGCATTTAATACACAGAGCCGTAGTTCACTGACAAGCTATGCAATATCGCGTTCATTATTGCAGATGAATCGCCTTCGCAATATCACATTCATTATCGAAGGTGATTCATCTGCAATAATGAACGCGATCTTGCATAGCTTGTCAGTGAACTACAGCTCTGTGTATTAAATGCCGCTCCATTTGAAAGCAGGTGATGAAGATTTACCATTTACGACAATCGCGTTCGATATATATAGATATATATTGAAATTTTAATTTGAGTAAAATTCTCTATAACTTGCCCCTCTAAAAAATCTTGGACCAGCGTTAATCGAGTCCTGTGGTTCCCTCACAGTTTACTTTAGCCCTACACGTATTACAAATTGCGAACTTTGTGTCTTCTTCACTCACAGTGGAGAAGTGACATGTTTTCATGCAGATGTAAGAGTAAATGTGACATCAAAATGGACCAGCTCAAATCGTCCGACTGACCGCAGACTCATTGGTCCAGGCTAATCATGTGGAAAATCGTCTAATTCCGGTCCCCGCCTGGTCGATCGGTGCATCTCTTGTATTAAGCAGCACAACTGTTTTTAACATTAATAAGAAGAAATGATCCTTGAGGATTGATTTCTGAGGATCATGTGGCATTGAAGGCCGAAGTAATGGCTGCTGAAAATTCTTCCGTCACAGGAATAAATTACGTTTGAAAATATATTAAAATAGAAAAAGCATTATTTAAAATAGTAATAATACTGTTTTTGCTTTTTTGATCAAATAAATGCTGCCTTGGTGAGTATGAGAGACTTTTTGAACAGTAATGTACAGTTACTGCATATAGTTAAATTAAAATGCTTTAAATTTGTTTTTTTTGATGGATATCTTACAGTGATACCTATCCTAAATCCCGTATGCCTCGAGCCCTGAGCTACCCTGATAACCATCAAGAGTTCCCTGGTAAGATGTTGCTGATCTTTCTGCTTTGATGTCACATAAATACTAACGTTAGATTGCATTTCTAAGTCTATCTTGATTGTTTCTGCTCTGTTTCACAGAGTACGATATACCAGTGTTTGAAAAAACAGGGAAGGGAGGAACCTATCCTAGGCGATATCCCATCTCGATTGGTCTGCACGACTACAGTGATGGTGAGATTATGTTGGACCTTGGCCATAAACACAAGCTTTGGTAATCTTTCCAATATGCAAAATCAAGCTAGCATGCACTGTTCCTAAATTGGATCATCTTTCTCCACTCAGGGCGAAAGACCTTTCCCAGGGCGCGGCGGACTCAGGCTCATGGTTTTCGTTCTCCAGTGAGTTTCAGTCCAACAGAGCAGCAGAGCCCCAGCACTAGCAGTGGAAGCAGCATCTTTACTCCTGAGCTAGAGGAACCGGGACGCAGACGCCGTGGCAGCGACATAGAGCCCAGTTCTAACCCCACACTCTCAGTCATGGACATCAGCCCTCCAAGCCGCTGTGAGTGCATTTAGGGTTTAGAGGAGAACATCTACTGTTTGTACCAGTTTCATTTGTACTAACAATGTTCCCATTGTGGCTGATCTAATGTTAACTTGACATGCAGATGAAGCTTATTATAGTTCTGATTTGTCAGATGTGACATTACTAATTATAGCTTGAGTTTGAGGTGTGCATTTGTAATTTGCTCAGATGCAAATTTATGTTGCTTTCCAATAACCAAATATTTTAAGGGTATTTTATATACGTTCCCTTTCAAAATACATTTATTCAGTAAGGATGTGTTAAATTGAGCAAAAGTAACAGTAAAGACATTTATGGTGTTAAAAGATTTCTATTTAAAAAATTCTGTTGTTTTAAGCTTTCTAATCAATTAAAAAATTAAGCAGCAGAACATTTTTAACTGGTATAATAATAAATGTTAATTGAGCTCCAAATCAGCATATTAGACTGATTTCTGAAGAGTTATGTGAGATCGAAGACTGGAGTAATGACTGCAGTAATATCTTAGCCTAGTTTTCTTCATCCAATCATAGTACTATCCTACAAATGTCTTAACCTACTAGAAATTGCCCTTTATGATTGCATTATCTATAAAACAATTTTTATAGTCTTTAATAAATTATATATCCACTAAAACATGATGGACTAGCAAAATCATTTAAATAAATTGGTCAAAATGCAGAGGGGAAACTCTGTATAGTGTGTTGTTCTCTGTATAATCGTCTCTTTCCTTTGTTTATAGCCCCTCGGGCTCCCACAAACTGGCGTCTAGGGAAGCTTTTGGGGCAAGGAGCATTCGGGCGAGTGTTTCTTTGCTATGACGCAGACACCGGCAGAGAACTGGCTGTTAAACAGGTGCAGTTTGACCCAGATAGCCCAGAAACCAGCAAGGTGACCATTGTTTTCCAGGCTTTGTACAGTGAAAAAAGGTGTCTAGTGAACCTTTGCACTTATCGTGGTTTGTATGTGTGTGCAGGAGGTGAGTGCTCTGGAGTGTGAGATTCAGCTGCTGAAAAATCTATTCCATGAGCGCATTGTTCAGTACTATGGCTGCTTGCGAGACACACATGAAAGAACTCTTTCCATTTTTATGGAGTACATGCCCGGGGTAAGTATGTGCTATTCACTTGAACGCACATGTTCTTGTATGCTTACTGTGTTTCTAAAGTTTTTTTAAATTAAAATATAATTTATTACAAAAATACCTGAATGTGTATGTTTAAGTACGTTGTTGTATGTAATTACATTGATGTTAATCTTACAAACATTAAATATACAAAACACACTAACAGTTCTTAGTTCTTTTCAAATCAGACATGACTAAAACGGTAACATGAGACATTAATTCAGTAACTGCCCTAATGGATTCACTTACTGTTCATTTACTGAATATTTATCCTTGTAAATGACTTGCAGTCAGGAAAACTACTTCCAGTAAGGACTGTGTAGATACTGTCTTTCTTTTGACGTACTGATTTTATGTTCTACAGGGCTCCATTAAAGACCAGCTGAAGTCTTATGGTGCTCTGACGGAGAACGTCACTCGTAAATATACACGGCAGATACTAGAAGGCGTGTGCTACCTACACAGTAACATGATCGTCCATAGAGATATCAAAGGTGAACCAACTGCATGCAGTGTTGTCAGTTATGATGAACTGAATGTTTTGTAATATTTATTTATACACATAGATGCAATACATGTAGCACTCAAACTTCTTTTGTTATTGAATGCCTAAAACTTCTAATGCTTCTGCATGTACATTAGCAAAATATTCACACTTCTTTTAAAAATGAACATTGGCAGAGTTGACTGTTTGTCTTTGAATGAAACGGAGTCCGTACTATTGTCATTACATTTTATGCTATAAACTGTTACTTTAGACATTTTTATGTTTAATTTATAATCTCACTTATTCATTCCCTCCGTGATTAACTTTTTTCCCTGTTCTTTTATTCATACAGGTGCCAATATCCTTCGGGACTCAGCAGGTAACGTGAAGCTGGGTGACTTTGGAGCGAGTCGGCGGCTCCAGACCATCTGCCTGTCGGGAACGGGCATCAAGTCAGTGACAGGTACACCTTACTGGATGAGCCCTGAGGTCATCAGTGGAGAGGGGTACGGCAGGAAAGCTGATGTCTGGTAAGCCCTTAAAGTCTGCATGAAATAAAAATTAATTTGCATCTTTTTTTGTAAATACTTTATTGCAAATGTTTTTACCTCCTAAATTTTAATTAAAATGTCATAAATTGATGGCAAAATTACAGACTTATCTCTGGTGACGTCTCCAAACATTTAATCTACTTAATCCATCCCTTTCTTACAATTGACTGCATATTTATGTTCATATGTCTGTATTCAGTCAACAACCGATGGGTAGAACCAAGTTTCAATATTCTGTTTAACTTGAATATACATCACAACATGGAAGAAAAAAGCTACCTCCATTTCAGTGTGACTTTAAACCTCTTAAGCTGAAATTGTGATACTTTTGGGGTTCTACAATAAGGACCTCTGATGGCACTGGGTCAGTGTAATAGACTCTGTCCAGTTTCTAGCATGTTGTAAGAACACTGAGAAACGATTGTGTATGTTTTTGGGTGTCTCACTTCAACTATGATAATAATTCCTCCCTGATTCCAGGAGCATTGGCTGCACTGTGGTGGAGATGTTAACTCAGCGGCCACCCTGGGCGGAGTATGAAGCAATGGCAGCCATTTTTAAAATCGCCACACAGCCCACCAACCCCACTCTACCGCCTCACGTGTCGGACCACTGCCGCGATTTCCTTAAACGGATTTTTGTGGAGACTAAGCAGCGTCCAGCTGCTGAGGAGCTATTACGGCACACTTTCGTGCACTAGCCACTCTCCCTTCCATCTCTGACCAATCAGAGACTTCCAAAAGTGTCTGTAGGACCATCCCCTTTTCAGACTCCTCCCAGCAGGCCTACGAGCCCCTACTCGGACCAGAGCGCATAGCGAAGACGGCAGTGGCCTAATCTCACACCTCTGCTGGAGCAGGATGGTGATTTGGAGCAGCTTGATTCTGTACGAAAACATTGCACCTTAATTTCACTCAGGGGTAAGTACCCCTAAAGACTAAACGGATATCGGTACCCCCCAAAAAACTTGAGGATGTTGTCTTTTAAAGGCTTTCTTTTATTCATTTTGAATGTTTTGATAACCCCCATTATTGTGGAGAGCCTTTGCTCTGGGGAGTCCGGTTGGGTTCTGGATGCCATGTCTGAATGTCAACCCCAGAACAAGGCAGGTACACCAATACGCTGCTAAAGGGTAAAAGGAAAAAATGAAACGGAACGGAATAGATGACAGGATGCATGGGACTCTCCAGCCCGGCTGTCATGGCTTCTAAAAGTTCTAATTTTCTTGCACAGTCCTAAACGTACACACCATAAAACATACACGCGCACACACACACGTACATGAACTCGGATGGAAGATCTTACTGTAGAATATTTACTCACTATGCTGTACAAACGTTTGGTTTGCTGAACTCTCTCTCACTTTCTGATCACAACCACATGCCGGAGTGTATTTGCTCTTATAGCTCTAGAATTCGTCAGGATCTTGTACCCGTTTCTGCTTTATTTCTGTTTTTACTGTGTGCCTTTTTACAAATTCTCCTTCCTCCTCTTTTTTTTTTTTTTTGTATTCTGCTCTGTCTTAAGTGTCCCATAATTTTTCTAGAATTTTATAGGTTTAATGCACAGCTACTCACAAGTCTTTCTGACTTTGTCTGTACAGGAATTATTTAGGACAGTTCAGCTCTTCACACTGTTTCTAGATCAGCATAAACAGCCTCTGCCTTTTCCCCCTTTGGTCCATCTGCTGGCAAACTGATCTCGGGTCAGGTTCACCTGTGTGTTCTCTTAATACAGTGCCGTACACTTCAATCTGATCAGGTAGGCAGGTTGAATACACACTCACTCACCAAAGCAAAAAAAAAAACCCGGACCACACAGGCAGGGTTTAGTGCCTGGACATTTTACAGTAAGAATCGCTCTGATTCTAGTATAAATCTCAAGAACATAGAAAGCTCAGAGTCCGAAACTTTCGTATGCGTTTTTTTCGTATTCATCATCCTTTTCTATCAAACTGCTTGCTACGAATGCAAAATCACAGAATATTGAACCTGATCCTAATTTTTTTATGACGGACCAATGTTTCAAAGGCAGTGTGTAAACATGATTGCCTCAACGTGAGGTCGCGTCATATTTTTTTAACGTGTGAAAATTTCGGACGAGAATTTCAGACTCCGTGTGCAAAGACCTTTAGAGTTGAATAGAGAAATGGATTGCTCTCAATGAAAGTTGACACTGTAAGTGCACTTCTAGTGAAGACTACACAACCTGGATCCGTTCTGCTATTTTCAATACCAGATGTCTGATGTTCCAATTCCTCAGAAGTCTACTTCACTCTAATGTATTTCCGTAGGTTTCAGAATATGCAGAATTTCACAAATCCTAACAATACTCAGCACTTGACAGTACTAACGGTTTGCCTATAAATGAACCTCGCTATCCCACGATGCCTTGGGACAGGACGCTTCACCCCGTACACACTCTTTGTCAAGCACTTGGCTACACTCCTACACTCTCCTCCACGTAGTGCTCTAATGCCTGCCTTCAGACGTAGTTGATAAAGCACCTTTTGGGGTAACCCTCATTCCTTCCTTAATCCATTAGGTTTGTTTTCTTCATTCCTTGTGGCACAATCTGCAGTTCTTAATTAGAAACCTATTTATTCTTCCCCTCTCATAATTATGAGAGTATGGTATTAATGAGTTAGCATATGCTTATGTGAATTTAATAATCGTAGAATGGAATCACAATTAAAATTTAAGCAGCGATTTCATATTGCTTGCTTATAGTGACCTGAGAATAAGAATAAGCTTCATACTTGTGGTCCGTTCACACAGGACACGTTCTTGTGTTCTCTCTCTGTGAATACATTTTTTTTTTTTGCACATGTGGGTCAATGACAGAATGCCATTATCTTATTTTATTTAAAAAAAAAAAAAAAAAAAAAAAGAGACTGTCCTGATATCATAAAAAACAACTTTTTTGTTTTTTTTTTAAGAAAATTTTAGTTTTTTTATGATATCAGGACAGTCTTTTTTTTTTTTTAAGAAAAAAGTAATTTGACTGAAGATGAAGATAAAAACAATTATTTTTAATTATTTATTATTAGTCTATTAGTTTATTTAAAAACTTTACCAAAACTGCTTTTTAACCTTTTGAACTGTTGTTTGCTAAATCAAATTGTGGCTAAAACTATCAAGCTGATAGTCACAAGAACAAAACTTAAATCAGGAAATTGTACTCCCATACAGGGCTTCTGCAAACCCTAATTTCTTAAAATATTAGAAAAATTGTGACAGTACCTATTTTTATGACTGGTTAGTTTAGGTTGTAAAATGTTATTCGGTGTTAATACACCCCCCCCCCCCCCCCCCAAAAAAAAAAAAATTATATTTAATTTAATTGATAAACATTTTATAAAAAATAATTAATCCTTTTTTACTTAAAGTATTTTTTTTTTTTTACTAATGATTAAAATGTACACTCAATTGTATTCAAGTAATGTTATTGGTTACACCATTTTTAAAGAACATTAAACACTAACTCATATGAACCCAACATGAGAACAGAACATACTTTTAAGAATCACGAATGCTATTATATATCATTGACCCATGTGTCCGCAGCTCATTGTTCATTTTAAAACGATGAACACATCTATAAACATTTTCAAATGCGATCAGTCTAGCTGTCTCAGTTTAAGAACTCGTCCTGTGTGAATGCTGTAACTAGCAACGTAAACTACCCCGGGCCGATAGTTTGTGATAACACGAGAGAAACTAGCTTTTTGCTGTCAGTAAGAGTAACTACAGCAATGAGACTGCATGTGGTACTCGTTTTTCAGATGGTATGATTACACTCCAAGCAAACGTTTACAGTTTTCTGTTGGTCTACCTCCATTGTGTAGAGTTACTTAGGAAGGATTTCATGCGGCTGTTCCAGATCATGGTATCTGGGAGTGAAGAACATGGAAGACCCGCTCACACAAAGACCTACTGTATTATCAGTTCTCTATCCGAGGCCCCCTCCAGTCATTTAAACATGGGCAGGCCCACTTGGTTTGCTCTTGCCCCTTGCAGCTATCTTTTAACGTCTTTCTTGTATAATACCGTGTGACTTGGGCCCGCCCTTGCCAACCCTGGGTTGCTGTGGCAGTATTTGAAGGAGTTTCTCCGCACCCAGTATAATGAGCAAAATTTCTGGTCTGTAGAGTTTTAAAGTGCCAGTTCGTAGAACTAAAGCCACATTTATTTTCATTTAAGCATTACTCGTTAGGATGGTATACAGACATGCTACACAAAAAGTAGGCAGTGTATGTAATGTATGTACTGTTCAAATTTTCTTTTTGATGCTGAAATGTTTGCACATTTTGAGACCATGATTTTTACACTGATTTTAATACTTTTGCCAGTGTTTCGTCAGTCATTCTGTGTGTGTGTGTGTGTGTTTGTAAGCAATGTGTGATTTTGCGTGAGTCTGAATGCTTGTTTTCTGTTCAAGAAGGATATGAGATAAAACGGTTGCCCTGGTTACCAGCCTTGTTGGTTAGGTCGGTCACATGGTCACTCACTGATGTAAAGTCTGCTCTGGTCTGTGGTAAATTCATTGCCACTGTTATGCCGCAACTCGTTCCTCAAACACACTTGCGAAATTAACAGTCGAACGGTGGCTGGTTTTTGTAAATTCAGAGTTTGAAAATGAGAACCGAATGTCTAAATGCTGACTGGTGCCAAAGAAACTGACTTGGACCAACATGACTGGTATCCTGGCCGGAGTTTGTTGTAAAGCAAATTGAGAATCTTCCTACTGGAATGTAATGTCAGATTTTTTTCACCACTAGGTGGAATCATTCAACTATTTGCCTGTATATAAATTGTTGGATCTTTTTTTTCTTCTTCGAAATATCTCTCCAGTTTAAGAATAGAGATCCATAGCTGCAGAATGCATCGTTTATTTATGAAAGGAATTACAGGAAGTTTTCCATTAACTCGAACAGGCTGGATTCGTCAGTGAAACACGCCACTGCTGCCACTCCAGGGTCATGAATGCACTTTGTATTTGTTCGTGTGAGTGTTATATCGTCTGAGTGTGTTTGACTGTCTGTTTCAAAGAGACTTCTTTTCTGTGTGCCAGTTGAGTGAGATTATTGCCAGCGCACTCGATGCCTTGCGCCTTGTACAACTGATGACAGAAAAAAAAAAAAAAGAAGTTTAGAACTCTGAAATGAAATGTAATTTTTTTTTAGACAGTACACTTTATCTGGTACAGAACTTATATCTGTTGTTTGTCCTCTTTGTCTATTGTATGAGAAAAGCCATGTTTATAATTCAATTTGGTTTGTGACCAATAAGCCTGTTTATATCAAATCTGTATATCAGTGGTACGCATATTTTTTTTATATATATATTTTTATTTTCTCTGTTTTTTTAACTCAAAATTCTAAGCATGATTGGCATCATAAAGGCCCACCGGGGCTCTGTGGTCTGCTGATGGCAGGATGACATCATGAGATTGTCTATGACGGCTGGCACTTTGTAAAGTGTTGCTAATGATGATGAAAATAAATAAAAGATATTTATTTCACATTTCATAGTGCTGTATTGATTGCTTGAAATATAGTGCATCTTAGAGTCTTTTATGGATAGAAATTACAGATATAAATTGCTCTGTGAGTGCAATAGCTGTGAAATTCTTTCAAATTGCTTATATCCTTTTTTAATTCTATAAAATATATATATATTGTAGCCATATAGCCTGCATAAGTTTGTGTTCTGAGAATTGTTTTCTTTTATATAGGCCTGTTTCTGAAAGAAGTCCCTGATACCCACCCAGGTGGCATTTATTTGATCAATATTGTAAAATATAATTACAGCTATTTTCTCTACTATTACTATTACTGCAGTCTTCAGTGGCATATGATCCTCCAGAAATAATTCTAATGCTGATTTGGTGCTTTTTTTTAATTAAACAGTTGTGCTGCTTAATATTTTTGGGGAAGCTGTGCTACAAGTTTTTCAGGATTCTTTGATGAATAGAAAGTTCAAAAAGTAGCATTTGTTTGAAATATGAATGTCTTTAATGTCACTTTTGATCAGTTTAATGCATCTTTGCTGAATCAAAGTATTAATTTCTTTTTTTCTTTAAAAAACTTACTGACCCCGAATTTCAGAGGTAGTGTTTTGTTTTAGCAGTAAAAAATAATATATACAAGTGACTAAACAGTAACGCCTCGTGTTTTTCGTGCGACAGGTACATTGTGGCAAACTCTGGGTCTTCAAGGCCGTGTGACAATACCAAGTGAACCGTTTACCTAGATGGCTTTGTTGAGCATCATATGGGTTTTGGTTGGATGCGTGGCAATGTTGTCTATGTAGGCAGTTCACTAGGTTTTGAGACGTCATGATTCCCGCCCAGGGTTTGACACAAAACATCTTAGTGTGCTGTAGTCTAGAGTCTCAGATGCGCACTTCGACAGACGCCAGTCATCATGTTGTCTTCTCTTGTAAAAGCTGATCGTCTCGCAGCTCATGTTGGCAAAACATATGCACCATTTTATGAATTCATAACGCGAACCCTGAAGTCTCAAGCAGGCGATGTAGATTTGCACAGCGCTACATCGATGACTGGAAACTACAAAACCATAGATGATCTCCCGGGACCCAGTCTGGCCACAACTGCGTACTGGTTCTTCGTTAAAGGACACGCGGATAAAAGCCATGCAATGCAGGTAAGACACATTTTGTGCAAAACAAAGTTTTTTGTTTGTTTGTTTTTTTTAAACATGAATAATGTTGCTTTGGGAGTTTTTTAAGATGTGCACAATAATTAATAGCCTACATCTAATATTAATGTCCATTCAAATATAAATAGTATGTATATGAAACTACATAAAGCAAAGTGTTGAAACATTGCAAACTACTCGTGCAGGAATTACGGAACATTTTTATGATTTTCAACAATCATTAAATAATATAGGCTTCTTAGACTCGGGAAATCCTGCCTGATGCTGACTTCTCTGATTTCATCTGGAATGTGAAATCAGTATGGGAAGCCCTATTAGATTAGATTAGATTAGATTAGATTCAACTTTATTGTCATTGCACATGTAAGGTACAGGGCAACGAAATGCAGTTAGCATCTAACCAGAAGTGCAATAAGCAGAGGTACAGGATATACAGTGCCTACAATATGTTACATATGTACAGAATATACAGATAAGGCAGTAGTACTATGGACATAATTTACAATTTTTTTAAATACTATCTGTATGATATACAGATGGGTGATATGAACATACTATACAGATGGTTTGTGCAGTAAATTTATGTACAGTATGAGCAAAAACTATGAATATAATTACAAATGGATATGAATAAGCTATACATTAAGATATATAAACACTAGTGCAATGAGCATTGAAAGTGCATAGAAATAAAAAATTCCAGTACATAGTACTCAGTGTGTAGATGGGGGTTTTTTTTTTTTTAAACAGATTTAATGATGGGGAGGGGTGAAGAGTTTGTAGTTGTGTGAGGAGGGTGTCATTGGGCAGAGTTTAGTAGGGAAACAGCTGTAGGGAAAAAGCTGTTCCTGAGTCTGCTTGTCCTTGTTCGGAGGCTCCTGAAGCGCCTCCCAGAGGGCAGTAAGTTAAACAGTCTATGGTCAGGGTGAGAGGAGTCCTTAAGAATGCCGCGAGCTCGACGTAAACAGCGTTTTCTCTGGACGTCCTCAATGGCAGGAAGTGGTGTCCCTGTGATGCGTTTGGCGGTTTTCACCACCCTCTGCAGTGCCTTGTGGTCAGCAACTGAGCAGTTCCCATACCAGACTGTGATACAGTTGGTCAGGATGCTTCAATCGCACACCGGTAGAAGTTCACCAGGATGGCTGGAGACAGGTGGTTCTTCTTCAGTGTCCTAAGGAAGAAGAGGCGTTGGTGAGCCTTCTTGACTAGGCTGGATGTGTTGGTGGTCCAGGTCAGGTCCTCCGAGATGTGGGTTCCCAGGAACTTGAAGCTGGAGACACGTTCAACAACCATCCCGTTAATGTGGATGGGGTCATGCGTTCCACTTTTCTTCTTCCTGAAGTCCACAATAAGCTCCTTTGTCTTGCTGGTGTTGAGGAGCAGGCTATTGTCAGCACACCATGCAACCAGGTGCTGTACCTCTTCCCTATAGGCAGTCTCATCGTTGTCTCTGATGAGGCCAATCACTGTGGTGTCATCAGCAAACTTGATGATGAAGTTGGATCCATGCACAGGCCTGCCGTCATGGGTGTAGAGGGAGTAGAGAAATGGGCTCAGCACACAGCCCTGTGGTACGCCGGTGTTGAGTGTGATGGTGGTGGAGCAGGTGTGGCCTGACCTAACATGCTGAGGTCTGTTGTTCAGAAAGTCCATAATCCAGCTGCAGAGGGAGGTGTTAACACCCAAGTCACCAAGTTTAGTGATCAGTTTGGAGGGAATGACGGTGTTGAATGCTGAGCTGAAATCAACAAACAACATCCGTGCATATGTGGTGTTGTTATCCAGGTGTGTGAGTACCGAGTGCAGTACTGTGCCTACTGCATCCTCAGTGCATCTTCGCTTTTCCTGGTTCGGAGTTGGTGCTTTGGATGTCGAAAAACAAAGAACCGGTTTGAAACTAGGCTCTGGCTCCGAACCAGCACTGGAACTGCCTTGGTGGAAAAGGGGTACTTGAGGTCTTCTTTGGAGCTTGCTGAGGCCCTCTGGAGGGACCTTGGCCCCCTAGATTAGAATCACTGCGTTAAAGGTGATGTATGTATGATTGCGGTTGAACTAGGTATTGCAGTCCAAATTCAAAATATTGGAGACTGTTTTTTTCACCCGGACCCTCCTCTTCAGACTTGACGCACACGTAGGTTGCCAGATTAACAACACCAACAGAAACGAGCACACATGAAGATGAGTGAAATTAAATACACTGTGTTTTCCGCCAACTGGCAACCCGGGGTGCCGAAATACAATTGGGTAAACTGGCAGTAGGTGGGTTTTACAAAATATAACACAAACAGACAGTCCGGCCCAGAAAGCACATTTTCAAAGGAGAATGACTGTAGCATTGTTTTTCAGATAAACAAGTATGTTAACTTAGCATCTTTCTTAAATATCTGCAAACCTATTATGGTATTTTTATGCTTTCGTAGAGTCAAAATCTTACATATACAGCACCTTTAAACAAAAATTGGAGATGGTATTTAAACATTTTACAAAATGACACGACTCATATTTAACCTTAGGTTACTCCAGGGAGGAGAGTCCATTTATTATCTGTGTTGTAAGTAGTTAAATGGCCTATTGTGTTTGATAAATAATTGGCAATACACACACACACACACACACACACACACACAATGATTTGTCCCCCAATTTGTAATTTTGTTTTGTTGCAAAAGCCACTAAGTGCCGTCTGAAATCTTCTTCTAAAATGAGCATTTTTCTCAGGCTCCTATGTGTAGGTTCAATAATTTCACTTGAATGGCAATGAATAGGTTTTATTTAGGTAATATTTATTTTTTCAAATAAATGCTCTTCTTTTGGACTTTCTTTTGAGCAAAGAATACTAAAAGAATGCATCAAGGTTTCCAAAAAAAAAAAAAAAAAAAAAATACAAATAAAAATGAAATATACAGTATACCTGTTTGAACCGTATTGTTGATCAAATGAATACAGCCTTGGTTACTTCATTTAAAAACTTCGAACCGACCCCAAACTTTGAAAGGGTAATGTATTTCTTTAATGCCAATATTGGATTGATTAAAATCACCAATTTATATTCCTTTTTTCTACGTTTTTCAGCACAGGCCCTGAGTGGTATCGCATCCGCAGTGCTCTGAACCCTAAGATGCTTAAACTGAAGGAAGTAGTAGCATATGCACCCATCATTCACAAGGTTGTGTCTGATCTCCTGCAGCGTGTGGAACTCCTGCGTCTGCGCAGTCCAGACCAGGTCACCATCAAAGACCTCGCCTCTGAGCTCTACAAATTTGGCTTTGAAGGGTGTGTATGGATACAGAAGGGTAACAATATCCTGGAGGTCTTCACAGTAATGTTTGAACAAACGGCACCACACTCTTGTGAAGTCTATATTTTTATTTTGACTGGTTTTTCTTTCCTTCTGTTCAGGAATCTCCTCGATCCTGTTCGAAACTCGGTTAGGCTGTTTACAGGAGGAAATTCCCACAGACACTCTCCGGTTCATATCTGCTGTTAATGACATGTTGACGCTGTCAGAGATGGTTCTTTTTTTCCCATGCTGGACCCGTCATATCTTCCCGTTCTGGAAACGGTTTGTTCAGGCGTGGGATGACTTGTATGACGTAGGTATGCTAAGTTTAACGTCTGCATTAGGGATGCACAATATATCATTACACTATTGGTTATTAGTGTTTTTTTATTATTGAATTTTATATTTTATATATATATATATATATATATATATATATATATATATATATATATATATATATATATATATATATATATATATATTATTTTTTTAATTTTTTATGTATCTGTGTTATATATATATAGAAAATTTCAATATATATATACATTTAATTTAATAAATATCTTTACTGTCACTTTTGATCAATTTGCATCCTTGATTAATTTCTTTAAAAAAAAAAATCTTAGCCCAGATTTTGAATGGTTGTGCATCGGTGGTTGTGCAACAGTAGCATAACTGATTGTCCTTTCTTTTGTTCTTTGTTGTACCTTTGTCCAGCCCGGCATCTGATTGATAAGAAGGTGAAGGAGATACATGATCAGATTGAGCGTGGAGAGGAGGTGGAGGGCATGTATCTCACCTACCTGCTGTCCAGCAATAAACTCAGCTTAGGACAGGTTTACATCAGCCTGACTGAACTTCTGCTGGGAGGTGTGGATACGGTGAGAACGTGTGTTTATTTTCATCTGGAACCAGCTGAAGAGGAGGCAGATTAAGCAGAGTTATTTGCTGTTAGTCAGAAATTAATCATGTTCCAAAAAAACAATATCCTGCACCACTGGTTCAGTTGTTTTGACAACTGGGTGTTTTCTAAATGTACCTGCAGAAAATAAAAGAGAACTTAAGTTGCTGAGAAAGGAAGGAACATGAGAGAAACACACAGGCACAATTTTCTTTATATATTGTTGCATCCCAAACTGACACTTTCCTTGTGAAAAAGAAGTACACTATAACATACTTTTAAAGAGAGTAATTATTACATAAATAATATACTTGTGCCAACTGAATGTAACTGTTTCAGACAGCTAATTGCATGTTTACTACAATTAAGTGAAAATTTATTATAGTTCAAATATATATTAAATGCAATTTAAAATTTAAAAGAGTGCTTTTTGAACCACTTAACTTAGACTGGAGTAAATTTTTTATTAACAAATTTCGGGAGGAGCACGTGCAGATAATTAACAAGGCCAATTCATCATCAGTAATCACACCATCTATCCAACCAGCACAAGAGAGAACCCCTATAAATAATCAAAGCAGTCTTACCTTCATCATCTCTAGTCATTCAGCATCCCTCCACCACCCCGACTCCTCACCTTAAGCCCGTTCCTACCCCAGAACGGGGAGGCGCACTGGGGGGAACGCTCTGGGTCCGGGCTAAATGCTGAGCTTGAACCCCTCTCCCCAGATAGGGGGAGGACCCCGGGCTCAGGAGTAATTACCGAGCTCGGAGCCCTCTCCGCGGACAGCATGCCAAATACGCTTAACCTTTACTTGGTTTATTATATGCAAGTGTGAACTCGTGAAATGTAATTTTATAATTCTGAATTTTAAAAATCTAGTATTTGAAATATACTTAAAGTGTATTGCCAAAAGTTCTGATATGCATTTATAGTAAACTAAAATTTCTATTGAAACGTGAATGTCCTGTATTTAAATATATTGGTAATTATGCATTTGCAATGATAAAGTTGCAATTTAAAATATATCAACTTGAAATGTAATATTTTTTCATTTATGAAAATGTAATGGTTTAAAATGTACTTTAAAGTAAAACTTAATTTGACATGATTAAAAAGTGCAAGTGCTATGAAACGTGTCACCATTAAAATCTGCAAGTACAGTTTTTAAAATGTATACTTTTAAGATTTGCAGTACACTACAAGTGCATATTCAATGCAGTTAAGCACACTTCATTTTCACAAGGGTAGGGATGTATAAAACTGCATGTTTTCAAAATGTACTAGTTGGTGGTTTTTCTGACTAACTAGTTGTTCTTAAGAAAGTCCTGTATGATTAGGGTCCATCATCCATTACATGAGGTATCCAATCCTTCTCATGGAGAGTTTAACCTCAACATACAGATTCTAGAGATTCTGAAGGTCTTCAGAATTACTAGGGCTACAGGCAGATGAGGCAATACCTGCCATAGGATATGATCTTGTTCACACATTTTCTAAAAAGCAGAACTACTTTAACTGGACGCACCCTCTTAAAAACAGAATTATCACGACCACAATTTCTTTCTACTAAAATTCTGATGGCTAAAAGCATCTGTCTTCTTCTATACAGATACATACATTATTTGGTCTCTTTTGGCCACTGGAGTCAACTAAAAACATTCAATGCAATTGTAGTGTATTAGAAACGTTATTGTAACAAGTGGTATCCACAAAGATAAAGTTCACTTTCTGAGCTGTCCTTGTAGTTACTTTTAATCAATTGTGGTCAAGGTGAGTTCACACAGGGGAAAACCACAGATGTAATCCACCAGATTAACTTTAAATGTGTCCCTCTATTGTTTCACGGACAGAATGTGTTGACAGTTTTATCCATCCCTAACTAATAATAACTTTTTTAACATGCTGTACTATGTTCCTAATCTCTGTGTGTAAATGTCTGTCAAGATCTCACATGGTCCGTCAAGGCCGCTGCTTATCAGATTTCCAGAGCGCTCGGCTAAATTATGTCCCACATTTAGCAACACAGGGTCGATAACCTGCTAAGCAGCATTCCTTGCTGATGTCTTAACCTGTTTCTGCGACGTATAGCTGCTGATTTGATCCCTCACCTTCTGGGTGCCTCTAAAACTGTTAAAAATAAAGGATGTTCGGTTATAACGTTATGACCCTTTAGACTTTAGGATACAGTACAATTTGTGACACAGATTACATCGTAATCATTAGTTTGAACGCATATTTAAAAATACTGTTTATAAAAATGATTCACTGCATTAACAGACTCATTTCAATATTTAGAACCTTTGACAGCACATTAGATAGATTAAAATGTATTTTCTCACAATATGCTGCTTTTTAATCGTAGGATGTATCCTGTTGTCCCTGGTAATGGACGCCTGACTGTGGATTCGGAAGTAATTGTGGATAATTATTGGTTCCCTAAGAAGGTAACCACACAGACACATGCACAGCTCAAAGTGTTCTATTAAAACGTCTAATACAGTAATTAAACCTTGTCTTACTCTAGTCTTCATGGGTTTTCTCTCTCTTTCTCTCTTCACAGACACAGTTCCATCTCTGTCACTACGCTGTACCGGAGCGTTTTGTTCCAGACCGCTGGTTGAGAGACCGCCTGTCTCGCTCTCAGCATCACCCCTACAGTTCTGTACCATTTGGGGTTGGTGTTCGGGCCTGCGTGGGGAAGAGGGTCGCAGAGCTGGAGATGTACTTTGCCCTAAGTAGAGTAAGTAGGGCGCTTTCACACTATCTGCAAGTTCAATTTCGCACCCATTAGTCAAAATATTCTGTTAAACAGTTGTTGTTGTCATTTTGATCCCTAATTCCAAAATATACATTCAAAGTCTGATAAATATATTTCCAAAAGTTGATTTTATAACAACATTTTTACACACTTTAATATAGTGTGACGTCGCTGTAGTTGTCTCAGTTCAAATGGCAAGTGCACATCAGTCCTCTTTAGTACTAGTTATAGCATGAAATAAACATGAATGAACATCAGTGTGTTGAAATTACAGTACAACTCACTGAAATGTATCATGTCTCATGTAATCGCTTAATCAGTGTTTCAACAGCAGGCAATAAAACAGCTTGTAAACATTATGTAATGTTACACGTTACATACTTTTACGTTTTCTTTTAAGAAAAATTGACACGTACTGTACTTGATAAAATTAGAAATGAATCTATATCAAACTGACTCAAAATCAAACCAAAAGCTTGTAAATTGTATTCAATTTCAATACCCGGGCCTATTGCTTTAGCTTTCATTGTTCTTTGGTAGTCTTTAAAGTATGGACACGCCTACTTATTTTTATTATTTTACACTTTTTAGAATAAAAGTCACTAAAAATATGAAATAACCCAAATGACATTATGGGAGTTATGTAGGGATGAAGAAAATAACACTAATCAAATCTGATATTTAGTTTAGTTTTCCTTCATCTGATCAGCCCATTCATTTAAAAATATGACAATTTAGATTTAAAGAAATTCCATATATGAACAATTTAGATTTGTCTCTAAAACTAGTTTTCTTTAACTTTAAAGAAACCTTTGAATCGAAAGGTTTTTAATAAAATTTCAGTCTGTTTTCTAAGAACTTGATTTAGTCACGTGCATACAAACTTCTCGTTTATCTAATTTGAAGTTGATGGTTAAACTTCATTTACCTCACTCACATTATCTCTCTCATGCTCTCATTACTTTAACTTTGCCCTTTTACCCCACAGCTGATGCAACACTACGAGGTCAGAACGGAGGAGGGTGCCCCATCGATACAGCCCAAAACCAGAACCCTGTTATTCCCTCCAAACCTATTGACCTACAGTTTGTCCCTCGGGCTTGATGCCAGCCAGACCAAAATCAATGCTTTTAATTCAGATCATTTTTGCTTTAAATGTCCAAAGGTTTACTTTCTGTGAAATCCTGTCTGTGGTAATTTAGGGTAAAAGTTAAAAGTGGGCCAGCTTCAAAAAGAAAAAAAAAATCACAACTGAGCTTAAATATTATAAGGGATATTTACAGCTGAGGTGTTCAATTCACCTGGGTTGCATTATTAAAGAAGCATTTGCAAACAGTCTAAAAAATCTAACAGAGCGCTATGAGCACCAGGTCTCTTGCAAAATCACTATTGCTTTTTTACACATATTAAATAATAATAATAATGACAATACACTCCGTAACTAAAATCAGCCGAGTGATTCATGTCACGTAATATCTACCTGTAGTACTTTCCAGTTTATATGTGTAAACTTGTTCTAAATTAAATATTTCTATTGAAGTATATGAGATTTTGCTCTGACTATTCAAGTTAAGGTACTTTTTAAATTTTGTCTTTATTATTTACACTGTGACAAAATGACCAAGAAGGAAATAAAAAGCTTGATTATTTTATTATTAATGTGCAGAATAGACCTATTTTATCCAGTATATTCACACAAGTATAGCAATTGATATATATTGAGAGCATTTTTAAATAATAACATTTTTATAAAGCTTTTTTTTCTGTCATTCCATACGCTTTTTATGTATTGAAATTAATGGCTCTCGTTAAAATTGTCTGACTCTCTAAATGTTATCAAAACCGATAAAGCCATCTCGGATTTATATTCTCTAGTTTTCAGTTGTTGCAAACCGAGAAATCCTGGCCCCTTGTGGTTTTTTTGTATAATACAGATGGATTTAAAGATCATGTAACAGTCCTCCAGTCTGTCCAATAACGCTAAAGGTGGAGAAGGGAGTGTTTTGTTGTTTTTAGGAATTAATTTTAGGAAATCAATAACATTTTAACGCAGAGTGTTTTAAACATCTTAGTTTTTACAGCATCAGCTGGGAAGACCATAGAGTATTGTTTTTTGTTTTTTTGGTTTTAGGACAACTTTGATGAAAGGTTTTGATCCACTTAAAATGTTGACTAGTGTATATAAATGTATAAATTAGTATAAAGTATAGATAATGCTGTTGTAACCACACTATAGAATAGCCTATTTCTCCCATCAATCCCCTCCTCAACCCAGTTCATTTTAAGCATCTGAATCTTAATTCTTAATAATAATAGAGAACATTTTAAATGGGTAAATATTGAAAATAATAATAATCCATTTTTTTTTTTTTTTTTTTTGGCTATCCTTGAGAATCAAGTCAAAATAGAAGTACCCTCCGTTATGCTAATAGTGTTACAAACATAAATCATCACCCTGGTCTCCCCCTTTTTATTAGCTACATATCAAACCGCATTTCAAGAAATTACCTGGGCTAGGTCTGGACTGATATTGATTATCTAGTGAAACGTTCACCAGTATAAAATCTCATCAGGCTTTGATGAATAATAGATTTTCATATAAAGTAATAACCACAATATCCCAATGGGCGGAGGAGCACGCAGGCATCCCTCTGTTTTCTGTTGAGGTAACGGTAAATATTTCATACTTTTGTCTTGTATTTAACCCTCTGATGCATGAATTATTAACTCACAGAGCAAAAGAAATCTATTTCTTCTTACTTCAAAGGCCTATAATAATCCCAATATTTTTAATTATGTATTGTGAGAGTTGAACCGTTGGCTATTATTGTGATTCAAGCCGTATAGTAACAATCTTACCTGCTTTGGATCTACCGTCACATCTCTGTAGTTGCACTGGCCAATATGGCAGTCATCTTGGTCTTAACCTGCATCATGCAATGTCAATACTGTTACCATTTTAAAATGTAAATTTAAACTATTATTTATTGAATTTAATATAATCAATATCTAGACTACATGTAACATCCTTTCAAAGTGTAGCCTACAACATGCTTTTGGGAACTTGACTATTAGCTAGCAAATTCATTTGAAATCGTCAAACCTGTTAATGTTAGATTAGATTCAAACATTTTAAAGGTCACCCTGGGTGTATTACTGAGCTAATGCCTATATCATTCAGTGTTGTTGGCATATGAGCATCAGTTACATTTTCAGTTACATTGTTGTTATTGCTGCTATTACTATTGTTGTTGTTAATGAGCAGGATAAGATTATACCCCCCCCCCCCATAATTTATGTAAATTTAATTACAAACAAGAGCAGCAAGGCGACTGCAGACCCTCGCCTCAGTTTCACCATGTCCATGAAAATTAAACCAAATTTCAGCATCAAGATCTTGGTCTGGTTTAAGATGAACTAAGATCTGATCATCTTCCTTGCCTAATAATTGAACCAGATCGGCATATTTGAAGTTCTGAAACAAAGACAAACCGATGGACGCAATAATTACAATACCCTTAAAACATTTACCCCCGGTTTCACAGACAAGGCTTAAACCTAGTCCCAGACTAAAATGTACATTTGAGCTGTTTCAACTGAAAGAAACTTGCACTGCCTTTGTTGTGTCTCAAGATGCACACCAGTAATGCTTTTTTCTAAGCATGTTTATAAAAATGGCTTAAATGTCCTAATTGAACTATGATCTAATCCTGGTTTAGTCTAAGCCCCGTCTGTGAAACCGGGCCCTTTTTTATTTAATTTAATGTGCTAAATCAACAATGAACTGACTTTAACTGAAAAATGGACTATTTGCTATTGTCCTCCTACGTTATCGACACTATTTTCCTGTTAAACCTTGTGAAGTTCCTTTGGCATAATCTGTATTGTATAAAGCACTAAATAAATAAAGGTCACTTGACTTGACTAATACAACTATGCCAAGTAAGTGTAAAACAATATGATGCAATTTAAAATGGGAAAACCTTAAACCTTTTGGACAAATCTTTCTCTTGTAAAAAAATATATATATATTCTTATGTGGTCACCCTCCAAATTCAGGATGTTCTTGGGATGTAAAAAAAAAAAAAAAAATTTGAAACCATCCCAGTGAAAAGAGTGACTGAAATGCTGCTCATATATGTGAAAACTATCACATAGTTCTAATTAAACTATAGTATATAGTAACTTAACGCTTGTGTCTGTAACAGGATAGACAAAAAACACAAAAATAGCCGTAAAATAATAAATTACATCGCCTGAGATGGCACAGTGCAATTTCTTTGAATGTGTCTTCATTTCGTGGATATTTAAAAATGGTTCATTAAACTTTTTTTTTTTTTTCATGTTAAAGTACCTTTTCAAACAAGTAAATTCATGAATCCTTTTTTCCTCTTATTGTTTTAATAAGGGAAAAAGTACTCCCTTTGCCTGACCGTGGTTGTTACCATGCATCGCTGGGACCAAGAGCAGGATGTAGAGGACAGCTATGTTTGTGCATTTTTCATATTTCATATGCATTTTTCATATGCTTACAGAGTGAATCATCAGAAACAATTGTTCACAATTTGTTATACCATTCATGTGTACTTGCATATAAATATACAGTAACTGCAGTAACAATTAGCTTTTCTTTGGGGGTTTTTCACTGTAACATGCACATACAATAACTACTGTAATATTGAGACAATTTGTATATGCTGCATCTATATAGATTGAAATTTTATATTGACATTTTAAGCACAATCGCTCTGTAATAACTGCAGCTGATGATAGATGCACAGATGCTCAAATGATACAGAACGCATCATTTCCAAGATGAAAAATTGTCAGCTTTATTATGAACAACATTCCAGAGTTTAACAAGTGAAATACCTGCTAGAATTATTTTTATTTTTATACGTTTATTTACACGTATATCTGAGATCTGAACGCTGACAGCAGAGACTACTCTTCAGAAATCAACAACATCCATTTTTAATCCACTAATTTGAGTAAACATCTGTTCTGATATGATTCATATGATAACTTATTACATACTAAATCAGATGATATCGAATGTAAAAATCAGAGGGTTGGGTTTTGGAGGCAGTGCAGACTACCAGTGTTTAGTTTTTTTTTTCTCTTGAGCCTGACAGGAATAGAGGGACCGTTTTCCTCTGCTGTGTATCTATTATGGCAATGTCAAAAATATTATGTACAAATTTAAAATGATACAGAATAATACATTTAAATCTTTAGTTACAAGTACAGTTATGAGCATTGTGACGATTGTGGTATTGCACAACTTGCGTCATTGCGATACTATTTGTTGGAAAAGTGCAGAATACTTTGTACAGAACACTGAACTGGTTGACAGAACTGAAAGAAAATAATAAATGTGCCACGCCTAATAGCAGTAAAAATAAGACACTTAGGGGAAAAAAAAAAGCTTTTCAAAAATAAAATCTCAGTAAAAGAAAATATACACAGTGTGCAAATGACTTGGCATAGACAGACAGGGAAAAAAGGGAGAGCCCCATTTAAAAACAGTCCGTTGCACATAATGGAGCATGTTGATGAGAAAGGACGACGTTAACATCCATACACATCCACACATAATTCACTGACAAATTCACCTCAGTTTCCTCTCTATACAACACAATCTTTTTTTTTTTAATTATAGCAATATAATATATTTTCTCGAACTTCCTTTTTTTCTGTAGTTCGTTTTTTTTGTTGTTGCCCATATCGACTATGGGAGGTGATTTTGCACCATTTTTCGCAGCGTGCATCTTTAGTCCTCAACTGTACGGCAGCAGGGGAATGTGGCGGGACTTCCTGTTCTGACTGACCAACAGTATCTTAGCAGGAGATTGAGTGGCATGTCTTGGCATGCTTTCCCAGAGTAGGCTGGTGAAACTGAATAGTGAATGTGAGTAGTGGTTTATTCCGAGGTGTTGAGGGGGCGTGGCTTTACCGGGTCGAGGAGAGCACGTGACCCGGCACCCAGCCCTCTGCAGCAGGTGATTGGCTGTTTGCAGGTCGGTAAACCAGGCACATGTTCTGCTGATTGGACGCCAGGATCTGTACCTTCTCACCAACCACCACGCAGATCTCGTCCTCCTTCACGGCGTTGTAATCCTGCATCACTAGCACCGATGACAGGCCGTTACACTCCCCCTCGTCCACATCCTGGAAACACAAAAATGAAACACATCTGAAGATCACAAAAACATGAGACTAAACATTCTTATCAAGAAAATGCAAATGAATTGAGCTGGCTTGAAAAATATAGATTTTGTCGATATCGATAAAACCAATATTGATTATTAAAGGGATAGTTCACCCAAAAATGAAAATTCTATCATTAATACTCACCCTCATGTCGTTCCAAACCCGTAAGACCTGCGTTCTTCGGAACACAAATTAAGATGTTTTTGATGCATTCCGAGAGCTCTCTGACCCTCCAATAGACAGCAAGGATCCTAACAAGATCAAGGCTCAGAAACGTAGCAAGGAGATTGTTAAAATGGTCCATGTGACATCAGTGGTTCAACCGTAAATTTACAAAGCTACGAGAATACTTTTTGTGCACAAAGAAAACGAAAATAATGACTTTATTCAACAATTTGTCACTTCCACATCACCCTCTAGCGCCATTTTGGAGAGTATCACATACGTAAACAACGTATGCTGTTTTGTGTCAGCAGCACCGTATGCGGATATGCTGTTTACGCTTTGATCTAAACGTAAACGACATATCCATGTACATATGTTGTTTACATATGTGATACTCACCAAAATGGCGCCAGGGTGACGTGGAGGAGACGAATTGTTGAATAAAGTCGTTATTTTTGTTTTCTTTGTGCACAAAAAGTATTCTCGTAGCTTCATAAAATTATGGACCATTTTAACGATCTCCTTGCTACGTTTCTGAGCCTTGATCGTGTTAGGATCCTTGCTGTCTATTTGAGGGTCAGAGAGCTCTCGGAATGCATCAAAAATATCTTAATTTGTGTTCCGAAGATACAGGTTTGGAACGACATCAGGGTGAGTATTTAATGACAGAATTTTCATTTTTGGCTGAACTATCCCTTTAAATTCCAAGAATCAATCTTTTGCTGTCTATAGCCCGATTCGGACGGTAATTGTTTCTCAGGGGGACGTAAGTGATTTTCACCATATACAGGGGGTAGTTGGTGATTTAATTCCCGTCCGAATAAAGGACGTCTGTGTTTTTCTCTCACCACCCCCGTGAAAATCCCTGGCCAAATTACCTACTGTTTTTTGACAAACACCAAGGTCATTGTCACGTTGCACACACGAGGGAGGACACAGGAACACACAGACGAGGATGTAAACTCAAATAACATGCTTTACTAGGACAAGACATGGCAGGACAAGGCAAGGCAGACACGGACATCACACACCGGGGGTTAACGAGTAGACCAGACGACATCCAACTGAATAGACAGAACTATAAATACACAGGTAAATCATAGATCATAGGTGAGGCCGAGTAGGCGCGTGCGCTGCTCGCACTGACAGCACATGCGAGGCAAGCGACGACACATCTAGGTTATAAAACCTCGCGAAAGTGCTGGGTGAAGACCAGCCTGCCGCCATACAAATGTCCTGAATAGACATGCCATTTGCTCAGGCCCAGGATGACGCGAGTCCGCGGGTTGAGTGCGCCCGAACCCCTATCGGACATTCTGCGCCCTTAGAGCTGTAAGCCAAAGCAATTGCGTCGACGATCCAGTGTGACAGCCTTTGCTTGGACACAGGCAGTCTTTTTGTGCATCTACCAAAACATACAAATAGCTGTTCAGAGAGTCTGAACTGTCTAGAGCATTTGATATAAGTACGCACCGCACGTACAGGGCACAGCAGGAGTGTATTAAGCGGCTCCGTCCTGGTTGATGTTTTGGGGCGGAAAGCAGATAGTGTTATGACCTGCGCTTTAAATGGAGTCGAAAGCACTTTAGGCACATATCCTTTTCTAGGCTTCAAGGTGAGTCTGCAATCACCTGGCCCGAATACACGAGTCGTCAATTGAAAGCACCTGCAGGTCTCCAAATCTCTTAACAGAGGCCAGTGCGAGCAGGAGCGTTGTCTTGAGAGAGAGCGCTCGCAAGCTCGCTGATTGTATGGGCTCGAAAGGGGGTCCTGAGAGAGCGTCAAGCACAAGCGCCAAGTCCCAAGTGGGTAGAGTAGAAGGGCGAGGAGGGTTCAGTCTTCTTGCTCCTTTTAAAAATCGTATGATCAGGTCATTTCTGCCGATCGGGCGATTTTAGATGTGCGCGTGAAAGGCTGTTATAGCGGCCACATTCACTTTCAATGTGGATGGCATACGACCACTATCAAATTGCTCTTGGAGGAAGGCAAGAATTTTTGGTATTGGGCAGTTGATTGGGTCTTCGCCCCGCGATACGCACCAACTCTCTGTCGGCGACGAGGGATTCACATGTGATAAATGCAGGGATATAGTTAGGCTGACAGAGAAGATTTTAGAACTAGAGACACGCATCCAAACTTTAACTGAGGACAGTAAGAATGTGAGGGCTGTAGATACTGCTTTGGATGTGACTAGCTCAGCGAGTCATGTACATTCATTGTTTGGTTCGGTTATCTCAATTCCTCAGCATATCCAATAGCTCAGAACAACTTGATGATGTAACAGAAACTACGGACTCTCTTCTTTTCTAGCACTTTAGATACAGTTGCTCCTTTACGCTTAAGGAAGATCAATGAAAACAGTCTGACTCCGTGGTATGATGAGCACACTCACCTAAAGAGAGCAGCCTGGAAAATGGAGCGCAGCTGGAGGAAAACGGAGGTATTTCGTATAGCTTGGCGGGAAAGTACCCTATCCTACAGAAAAGCATTAAAAACTGCTAGATCTGATTACTTTTTGTCTCTTCTAGAAGAAAACAAACATAACCCCCGGTATTTATTCAATATAGTGGCTAAATTAACGAAAAATAAAGCATCAACAGGTGTTGGCATTCCCAAAGAGCACAGCAGTAATGACTTTATGAACTACTTTACTTCCAAGATAGATACTATCAGAGATAAAATTGTATCACTTGTCCAGACGGCTTCAGGCCGGCTCGGCAGGAGGCGCCCACTCCAACCTGAGCTCATCCACTGCCTTGGACAGGATGCTTAGGAGCTCGACATCACGGCGTCGCTGCCGTGGGGTGCAGTGTAATCCAGCGGGCTGTTGGACCACTCCCCTCTCGCAGACACTGCCACCGAAATGGCATCCGCCTCCTCTTCAGTGTCCTACATGGCACCGAAAGACAACACATCCTGAGCGTTGGGGGAGGGGCGGAGATCAGTGGTCATGAAGCGCACTGGAAGGGGACCTGCAGCAGGGGGGTGAGGAGTGCATGGGCACTGAGCTGGCGCGGGCTCGTCACCTGATCCTGACAGATCCGCATCAGAAATTCGCAGCACTTTCCTTCTTGGCTCGAAAGAGGCTGCAGAGGAAGAGCACCGCAGAGCTAGTTGGGTGAGTTCATCGCCTTGGACGATGGCCACACGGAGCCTGAGAGTCCGGAGACTCATATCTCCGCAGTGGGGGCAGTCCGACCCCCCAAGCTCCGCCTCTGCGTGGGCGCGACCCAGGCAGGAGACGCACGATTCATGGCCATCAGAAGATTCGATTGGCTCCGCACAGGAGAGGCAATCCCGACTCATCTTTGCTTCCGAAGCTCACCGAAACACAGCAGGGGAAGAGAAGGCATGTCTGCTGCAGCGTGTAGATCACGGTGAGTAGTTTTTTCTTGTTGATAGGTTTCTTGCTTCTAGTAGAAGGTTGGGTGAAGGAAAAGCACTGCCTTATATAGAGTGGGATTCCCGCTCATATTTCGCGCGCTTGAACTCCATTGGCCAGTTTCACTGGCGTGATTCAATAAGGCTTCAGTAGTATTCGAGGAAAAGGTATTTCCCAAAGCAATGTAGAGTGACCGAATTGAAGGGGAACTTGCTCCTCCACTATGAATAAATCACCATCCGAATCCATGAGTTTTATCACTGAGGTATTTATTTTTACAGACTTCCATATGAGAAACAATTACCATTCGAATTGGGCTTATGCTATTTTTAGTTGATGTACGAATAAAACTTTACCAAAGATTAATTTTGTAGCCCACCTCTCATCCAATAAATCACAATAGGCTTTGTGATTTCTTACTTTTGATATGAAACAAAGTTTCAGCTTTCAAATTTTGTAAATTTTATTATGAAATTCAAACAATAAATACAGTTTTGGCGCACTTTAATGTGGTGACAGATTGCGGTCACCACCTCAATTCAGGAGTGCACGTGAACTGATCATTGCCTCAGTTTAAGCAGTAAGTGAACCAGTCAACTCTTCCTCTTTACTAGTAGTTGCAGCACGAAATAAACATGAGTGAACACCAGAAGGTATGCTGAAAGACAAGTACAGCTTACTGAAATGTATCATGTTACCTGTAATCTGTTAATCATCTTTTAAAGCCGAGAACACACTACACGATTGTGAGGCCGATTATGAATGGAATTTATTACTGGCAGCTGATTGTGCCCAGCCGGACCGGCTCTGTTCCAGTTGGGCTCAGTCGCTATTTGCAGTCGGAAGAAAAATCACATAGTGTGTGGTGTCTAAAGATTTTAATCTTAGAATTCAAGAACCAGTCATTGCCAGTCGTTTTCACAAAGATTTTTTTAAACATGTTTAATATTTGCGACTGACACCCGCGATTGTATGTGGTTATGCAGTGGAGATGTGTTCACTGTCAAACATCATTCAGCATTCATTTTGTAATTTTTTTTTCTTAATTACAAGAAAAAATTTTGATTGTTCTTGTTGTGATTTATTTCTTGCCATTCTTTTAACAAGTTAACACTGCAAATGACTTTTTTTTTTTTTTTTTGCAGTCGATGCAAAAAACTCGACTGCAAAAAAAGTAAAGTAGCCTAGCCTAAATTATGTCAGTGATTTCTCATATTTTAAAGAATATCGAGAATTCTTTTATTTCGATCTGCAGTCCAATAGAAGTTTGTTTTCTTAGCTTTGAACTTCTTAAATTTTGTTATGAAGATTTTTAAATCAACTTAACAAATATGCTAGGCTAACGAATTTTGTTCATAACCAATATAGGAACAACGAATAGCCTATTTCTTCTATTCTTCAAACTGAAGTTTTCATTAAAAAAAATCATTATAAATCCATATGACGAAATTAAATTATGATATATTAATTATATATAATAGTTTTGTGTCAAATGGATGAGGAAATTACATTGCCATGAATTTATTAGCCTAAGTAGCCTAATGTTTTATTTCATTCTAACCACGGGAAAAGTAGCCTACTGTTTTTACTTAGAACCAATTCATTTTTAATCCCTGATTTTAGGCATACATTAAATAATTAACATATTGTTGCTTGACTAAACATTTAAAAATAGCACTAGAGATGTTATAATTAAGGGAACTGAAAAGACAAATGCGTCTACTCAAGCAATAATTCCAAAAAGAAAGAGGCATCGGACTTATAATGCAAAACATATTCAAGACACATTGCTATGGCGTTTATTTGGATAACCAAGATAGCAGGAAAGCTAATATTTTCTGTTATATTAAGCACAAACTTAGAAAAGTCAAACAAACCTAGGGAAAAGCACCAGTGTTTTCCACAGTGTTGTATGTGACGGGGCGGGGCGGGAGCGGCTGCGGGAAAGCGGGTAGATACGGTTTTTGTGAGTGCTTTTTTTTTTGGTTCGGCAGAATTTGTCCAATCGTGACCTACAGTCTGACCTTCAAAGACTAGAATCTGCTTCTGTCGATGGTAACAGTCTTTAAGTGTGTTGAGGTCAGTCTTAGAATGTTTCCGCTAGTTGTGTAGTGTGTCCCAAAGCTTAACTGAAAAGGATGTCAGTTAAACAGCTTTTAAACAATATGTCATGTAATGTTACATTTACCTCTAACTAATTGCCAGTGTCCATGGTTAGAACTAGAAAAATTAACTCTAGAAAGAACATTTTGCTCAATATGCACTAGATTACATATTAATTCAACATGTCCTTCAATATTTAATTTTTATTTATAAAAATTCATAATAAGTATTATAGATTACAGTAATTTACCACCCGAAAAAGTTCTGTGCATAGTTTACTGCATTATAGTTTAGAGAGATTTTTTTTCTTGAGAACTTTGCGATATATTCAATTTGATTTCTTTTGACTAGAAATATCTCCAAATGAATCAAATCAAGTTCAGAGTAGAATCGAATTGTAAGCTCGTGAACTAAAATCAAATTTTCTTTTTTTTTTTTTTACAAATTAAATACTTTAACGTATGTCCTTCAATCATATGGTCAAACATTTCAGACAAATCAGGACAAAGCTTCACACAGACAAAAGTCTGTTCCTCACTGTCAACCTTGACCTGGCATGAGAAATAAATAGCTGGGTGAAAAGCTTAGACATTTAAAAATAAAAAGTAGCAAGTGGCTCCTTCAGTCTGGTATTCAGTGACAGTGTGATTTATTAGGGACACAGAAAAAAGCAGAGTGTGCCAAGGCCAAGATAAAAGCTCACCAGAGAGAGAGAGACAGTGAGAGAGAGAGAGAGATACTGCAGTGAGAAGAAAGACAGCAAGCCAGAATGGAACAGAAGAAAGAGACCCTGAGAGAAGAAACAGGTACAGAACGTGGGCAGAGCTGGAAATCTAGGCCATTCTCCCCACTAAGAATAACTAGCAGCACCTCTCCTCCCCTCAAAGACAATTAGAGTGGAACTTCAGAGCACTGCAGAACGGACACATTCAGTTCAGCAAGGAGACGCATTCACAGACTGCAGCGACTAGTGCAGTGTGAACTAATTACATTTAATTACATCTATCTGGCCTGGATGAGACGCTAATTAAAATGGTCCGGATAACTAATTGATTTAGTTAGATTACACAAGCCTGTTTAAGCACAGAATGCTATTGAAATAATTGGTCTCCTGTCACACAAGCTGATTAGGGCGCTTTCATTCTAGAGCTTTTGCTGTGGACATCGGTTACACGACAGATTTCAGTGGTGAGAAAGTTGGTCAGGGGCAGGGCTTTTACACTTTTTGATGCTAAAGACCCCAAAATATGATAAGCCCCCAAATATATATAAATCTACATAAATATATAAAATGTATAAAATATTGCAAACTGATTGACAGTCATTAATTAATATGAGATTTATGTAATATCATGCTCACCTCCTCTACATGCTTATTGGGCTTGTGGGCGGGGCTTCCATTGGGGGCGGTGGGTTTGAGGGGGGTGGAGGGGTGAGAGGATGAGGAACGGCTGCTATTGGACAGCTGCCTGCTCAAAGAACCTCCGCTCTCTTTCTTCTGGTACTCCTGTGGGTTCTGGAGAGCTGATCAGAAATAGATGAGGAGCAGGTTATGAATGATCCCATGAACAGCAATGAAATAAAAATGTGTGTAATTAATTAAAACAGCACTGAGATCTGTTTGTGTATAAACCAACAACTGCCATCTTCCGCAGCATAAATGGCTGCCCACTGCTCCGGGTGTGTGTTCACGGTGTGTGTGTTCACTGCTGTGTGTGTGCACGTTGGATGGGTTAAATGCAGAGCACGAATTCCGAGTATGGGTCACCATACTTGGCAGTATGTCACTTCACTTCACTTCCTTAACCCTTTCATAATGCGCTCACCCGTGAGGAAGTTGATCTGCATGTCCAGCAGTACTCGGATGCTTTGGACCCACTCTTTCTTGATGTCGACGTTAGCAGCCTGAAGCGCCAGTCGTTCAGATGAGCCGCGACATGACAACACAAACTTACAGGGGTCGCTCTCCACATGTTCCTCCATGCTCAGGTAGCTCACCTGCACACAAGAGGTTAACATAGTTGTGTATTTTGTTTTTTACTGAACTTAAATCAACTTGTGTTGAATGTACCTTAATGCTCTTTTTAAACTGGTACCCTGGTGTTGACGAGCCTTTCCGAAGCAGCTCGCTGAAGATGACGATCTGCTCGAAGAGGAACACTCTGCGCTCTTTACTGCGGGACAGAACGCCAGAGTCCTGCTCTGTCACGAAGAACGTGTCCTGCTGCAATAACTTTCCCTGAGCTGTCAACTTCCCCTGTGCAAAGAAACATAAGCAATCATCAAAGCACTGATACATACAGTACCTTTTCATCACCTGATATTTCAAGAAAGTCAAGGTTATTTTGTTTCTGTTTTTTCCAGCACTGCACTTCAGAAAAACCGCCTGAATTTTTTGGAAACAGATTTGGTCGTACAATGGTGAAAAAATAAAAAAGGTAATTGCAACTTTTTATCTTCTGACTGTTTTTCTCATATAGTGAGTTTATTTCTTGACATTTGAAATTATAAACTCGTAATTGCAAGTACACACCTCACAATTGTGGCTTTTTTTCTCTCAGAATTGAGAGTTTATATTTCACAACTGTTTTTGTTTTTTTTCTGCCAGAGTAAAATGAAAAACATAAATTTGATGTATATTTAAAAAAAAAAAAAAAAAAAAAAAAAAACTAGCACTAGCTTCTTTATTCTTTTTGCATTCTATCTATTTGTTTTCTTATTTATTATACAATTAACAAAAAGCAAAAAAGGCCTCTAACACTAGCTTGCGCTATTGTTTTTCTATTCTATCTGTTTTAATAACACCTGTAGCTGGTGTGTGGTGAGCGCACTGGCGCCGTTGTACTGTGGCTGCCGTCGCATCATCCAAGTAGATGCTGCACACTGGTGGTGGTTGAGGAGAGACCCCCCCCACATGATTGTAAAGCGCTTTGGGTGTACAGCAATACACAATAAAGCGCTATATAAATGCATCATTCATTCATTCATTCATAATCTGTTTTTAATATTCTATATATTTATTATATGTGACCCTGGACCACAAAGCCAGTCATAAGGGTAATTTTTTTTCCGAAATTGAGCTTTCTATATCATCTGAAAGCTTAATAAATAAGCTTTCCATTAATGTATAGTTTGTTATCATAGGACAATATTTGGCTGAGATATAACTATTTAAAATCTGGAATCTGAGGATGCATATACATATTACTAATCAAAAATTAAGTTGATATATTTACAGTAGGAAATTTACAAAATATCTTCATGGAACATGATCTTTACTTAATGTCCTAATGATTTTTGGCATAAAAGAAAAATCAATAATTTTGACCCATACTGTGTATTTTTGGCTATTGCTACAAATATACCCCAGCGACTTTTGTGGTCCAGGGTCAGTCACATATAATAATAAATAAGAAAAAAAACCTTGCTATGTGTACTGCATTAGGCGAACTGAGACTTGTCCTAGCACGTGCATATAATTGCTCTTTTGTTGATTTGGATTGCTTCCATTTGTCCTCATTTGTAAGTCGCTTTGGATAAAAGCGTCTGCTAAATGACTAAATGTAAATGTAAATGTAACATGAATAATATATTGAGTCTATTTCTTTCAACAGTGAGTTATAAATTCGCAATGTGAGTTTACTTCTCGCAGTTTTTCCTTTTTTCTCAAAATTGTGAGATATAAATTCAGAATTGCATGAAAAAATGTTGCAATAGTCTTTTTTCATTATATTTATCCCATAGCAGAAACAAGCTTACCTTATTACTTTTATATCACCTTTGGTAGCAGCATACACTTTTTGGATGCATTTTGTGCAGTTATTCAGGACATTCCTTCTTAACACATAAAATAAATACATTTTCCTGCATCAGCAGCTACTTCATTAGTTTGTCAGTCTATTATGTCAAACTTACAGCTGATTGGTCAGTTGTTAGTGACAATTCGAGTTTATACAGGTTTAAGCTGTCGCTACACCTTCAGTATAAACCTGATGTGTTAGCATAATGGTAGAACTCTATTATTACACTAATTGATGTGTCATGTTGCTTTGAGAAATTATAACTGTCAGTGTAATTTTACATCGGCGCTTACTGCTTCTGGCAGTCAACCAAACAGCTCACCTTTGTGACTACATATGTAATTGTAATAATTAATAATTGAATTTATCTCAAAAGAGGTGAGTTTACCTCGTAGCCCTGTAATCGTCCAAGGTTCATCATGTCGTTACATTGTTTGGGCACCAGGGACATCAGCTCAACTGCTTTCTGCAGGACAGAAATTACAGATCAGCCATGTCAAAACATGACAGGACACTAAAGATAGAAGTGTATGTGGTGTAATTTATACATATCAATATAAAATCGCTTTAGTGACCTACCTCTATCTCTTTACAGTCTAGACCTGCTTTAGTGCTGTACTTCAAAAAGTCCTTCAAATAAGCAATAAAACAAGAAAATTAAAATAAGATAATAATCTGACCATATAGCATTGTTATTGTCAACCAAAACTGTATGCATATAAACATTTGTGTTCATTTAAATAAAATCAAATTTTAAAAGTTAACCATGAAATAAAAAATAAAAAAAACTAACAAAAACAACAAATTTACAGTAAGTAAAATGAAAATGTAAAATATAAAAATAAATATATAATTCAAAATATTACTAAAATGTAATGTTATACTAATGATACTAAAATAGCACTGCCATACAGTACTACTACTACCAATAATATATATACAAGCAGCAGAACCCATACAAAAATGTATTTTGATATCGATTTTGGATTGAGTGTCTGATGTTTTTGCTAAAATCTACCCCTCTTCTGCCATCTGTCTACTATTAAGAATAGAAGAGGAGAGACAGACTGAACTGACATATTTGCTCAATTCCCTGTCAAAAAAATGAAAAATAAAAATAGGACCACTGTGCAAACTGTAATAGACTGAATTAGAACAATGTTCAGACTGGCTTATGAATGCATTTTTTGTTCCTTCTGGTCTGTATATATATAAGCATTCAAAAGTAAGGGGTCAATAAGACGTTTTTTCAGTTTATTCCACTCTCTTAATAAGATGTTTATTCAGCAAGCACTGAGTAAAGACTTTAGCATTGTTACAAAAATGTATATTTCAAATAAATGCTGTCTTTGTATGCATCAAAGAAAAAATGCATCACAGTCTCCACAAAAATGGTTAAGCAGCACAACTGACATCAACGTTGATAATAATAAGAAATGCTTCTTGTAAAAAAGAAAAAAAATCATACTGTCCCCAAACTTCAGAAAAGTGGTATATGGTTTCAATGCAAATCTATGCTATTTTGGTAGCAACTATGTTTACCATGGTAAGTATTATAAGTGTATAATGACTGTGTAACTCAGTGGCTAATACCTTGAGCAGGAGCTGGTATTTGGTGATTCTCTGGATGGGTTTGATCAGGTAATCACTGATGGACAGTCTGGAGTTTACCTCCTGCTGCACCTCCTGACAGAAACACCAACAACATTATCATCAGATAGAGCACTTTATTTCAGAGGAGACATACCTGAGCTGCTCAAATAACACTCACCTCGAAAAATCCATCATATTCAGCCACGACAAATTCTGAGCGAGGCTTGTTCTGACAGTAGATGACATACATGTGTAACCTTCTCTCCTGGATAACAAAGGAAGACAACTGAATGAAGTGTACTACTACAACACACACACACTCACACACACATGTTGGTTTTTGTGGTTTATGGGGACTCTCCATAGGCGTAATGGTTTTTATACTGAACAAACTGTGTGTGCTATTGCCCTACACCAACCCTACGCCTAAACTTAGCCCTCACAGGAGACTTTGTGCATTTTTAGATTTTCAAAAAAACACCATTTAGTATGTTTTTTAAGCCTTTTGAATTACGGGGACATAGGCAGTGTCCTCATAAACCACCTTCATATTGTAATACCTCTGTCATACCCATGTCATTATACAAATTTGTGTCCCCATAAACCACATAAACATGCACACACACACACACACACACACACAGACAGACAGACAGACATATGGAGTTCATTTTGTTGCGCTCACATGCTTGATAAACAGCTCAGCCAGTCTGTCATGGTCCTGCAGACATTTCTCTAGTTCACAGAGGAAGAACCTTTGAAATAAGAACAGAAAACATTTTGTCATGAGTGTTATCTCCCCTCACTCAAACCAAATTAGATTCCCATCTGAAATTCAGTCCATTTCCTTTAGCATGCATCGTTGCTCATGTCAACCAGGAAATTTTACCCACAAGTTTTGCATGCTGATTATTCTGGTATCTAAAATGACAAACTGTAACATGAAAATAGTGTGAAAATAGCAACGGCATTGTGGGGTCAATATACATTACCATTCAAAAGTTTAGGTTTTGTAAGGTTTTTGAATGTTTTTGAAAAACACTTTTATTTTCACTAAGGCTGCATTTGTTTAAAAAATACAGTAAAAACAGTAATAGTGTAATAACTTAATTTTTTAGAAAACAAGTTAATCCAAATAACTTTTTTCTATTTGAATATATTTTAAAATCTAATTTATTTGTGTGAAGGCTGATTTTTCAGCATCATTACCCCAGTCTTTAGTGTCACATGATCCTTCAGAAATCATTGTAATATATTGATTTGGTGCAAAAAAAAAAAAAAGTTTTTATTATGATCAATATTGAAAACAGTTCAATTTTTTCTGGATTATTTGATGAATAGAATGTTCAAAAGAACCGCATTTATTTAAAACAAACGTTGTTGTATACATAAAAATCTACATTTTTTGCTGTCTAAACGAATCAACACTGAGCAAAAAGGATTTTTTGGGATTTTAGTTCTTATTTAATGAGGATTATTACGAATAAAAGTTATTAGTGTCTGATCAGCTGTGAAAACCATTTCTAGTCTAGCATTAAGTTTAGTTCAAGAGCTCTTTCTGACAGCATGAAAAAGAGATGTGGTTTACTCTTTATGCCAGTCGTAGATTTGATGAATGTTCCCGAATACGATCTTATCCTTCCCCATCATGTCCTCTGGAACACCTTTTTCCCCAATCCTTCTCATAAAGCCCTAGGGATAAGGAGGAAAACAGACATTTGGAGACTCTACTTCATAATAAAGGTTCCTTAATGGCTCTTTGTGGCACTTATGAGTTCAGGAGAAGTCTTATCGATAACCATTTTGCAAAAAAGTTCTCTACTCTATGCTCTTTAAATCAGTAATTCTGTCCAGTAATTCTTTTAAATCTGTAACCTGATATAGATATCTATAACATACCTCCACTATGACACCCAGATCCTTCACATAGTCCCTCTCTGTCTGCACCATTTCATTTAACACAAACCTGTGGACAGGAGAGATATCAGGAAACACTAGAACATGCACATGTTCCAACAAGCACACAAAGATTTGAATCTTTATTTGTTGCTGAACTCATTTGTTCAGCAGTTTCTCTTCTCTTTATACACTCTGGCGGGTGCTTACATTCGCCCTCTCATGGCCTTGTTCTTCTGCTCTGTTTCCGGGTCTCTGGGCGTCTGATCAGATGGCGTGACGCTACCCAACACTGGGAAGGAGCCAGGCTCTGGAGTCTGAAAGAGAACGTAAAAAGAAAGACAGAGAGAGAGAGAGATAAGAATCAAAACTGAAAGGAAAAACACGAACAATATGTACAAGGTGTCTAAGGAATAGCTAAAAATGTTGTCGTCATTTACACATCCTCATGTCATTTTGACTTACTTTCTTCTATGAACAAAAAAATACAAACAGGTTTGGTGAACCGAATCAAATGATCCATTTAAAAGATTTAAAAAATGTCATGGGTTGACTGAAGAAAGTGAAGGACCTGCAGGGGGTTTGTGGGTCCAAAAAAGGCTATTCATTAATTAAATCAAAACTGTAACATTAAAATAAACAAATCTTTAAATTTAAGTAGAATAGTTAGTAAAAAGATGACATTTTATTGGTTTACCTATATCATGTGATCATTAACTGACATCAGATAATTGTAAACATGCAAATGTGTTGCTGAAGTATTGAAATGAACTTTTTTTTAAATTTCAGTAAATGTACTAAATTATTTAGTTCTAATGGGTTCGGCTGACAAAAAGAACAATATATAGAACAATATAAAGATGAGTAAATGATGACAAAATGGCAAGGATGCAGAGAAAAAAGGTAAAAGGACAAAACAATAAAAAATTAAAGCAAGTTTATGTTTCACCTTCTCCTCCTGAGCGGAGGGGTCCTTGATGATCTCCATGGGGGGAGGGAGGGGTGTGTGGGGTTCGTCCTCAGCCTCTTCCTCTCCTCCGCTGTTTACTCCTCGTCTTCCTCTCTTTGGAGAAACAGAGAAAACGTCACACCCGTTTCAATGGATTCATTAAAACTGCCACCGAAGAGCCGACAGGAATCTATCATTCATATCCTCCAACAGTACACACACTCCTCATAAAACATGCACCTGTAAAGGAAGCTCTTTTACATGCAAACGGTTGAGTAGACTAAAATATGCGATGCCATGTGAGGCCCTAGATTAAGGAGAGTGCATTTCTACGCGTTGTTTGATATGTGGTATTGTTACAATGATGGAATGTTGAACCGTTGCCATCTTATGCAAGCATGTTTCCTAAATGGTTAATGGTTGTACCTCTTCAGTGCTGTCCTGGTGTGGCGGTCCCAATTCTACACTCTTCCGGCCGTCTCGTTTACGTTGTTTGTTGTTGGGTTTTTTGGCATTAGTGTTGTCACCCTTGCCGTGGCTGAGACGTCGTACGGGGCTAGTGAGCCATTTTTTTAACGTGTTTCCAGTAGTTCCAGAGCGTTTAGGTCCTGGAGAACCAGTCGGCAAAGACGTCACCGATGTCTGCGGCTGCAGCGATGCGGCGGACTCAGATTTGACCTCTGAACTTCCCACAGGACAGTTTTCTGTTGAACAAAAATGACAGAGAAATTATATAGAAATATTCAGAATAAAAAAATCTTACATGGGAAGTAACAGTCAACAATTGAAAGCAAACATTTCGACAAACATAATTCTAGTCAGTGAGATTTAAAAAAAAGAAATTAATACTTTTATTCAGCAAGGATGCATGACATTTATTCAACGTGTAGTTTAGCATAGTTTAGTATTAATTATATGTTTTTGTAATAATACTTTAGTTTTATTTGTACTGTTTTTACTTTTTAATTTTAGGTAAAGTTGGTGTAATTTTAATTTTACTGTTAATTTGGTTGTTTTTTTGGTCCAGACAGACAGACAGACAGACAATTCATTTTATTTAGTTTCAGTCATTTTTATTTTAGGTTAATATTTCAGGTCAAATCATTATTATTATTATTAAGTTAAAAAAAATTCTATTTAGTTTATTTTAGTTTATACTATAATAACTATAAAAGACTTATGCATTGCTATCAATAATTCTCTCTATTAATCAAAGAACCTTAAAAAATAAGCAAATTATTTTGACTAAAAAATCCTACAGTGGAAACAACAGACAACCAATTAAAGCAATTCAATTCAAAAACAATTAAATTCCAACATAATATATAATTTAGAAATTTGCATATAAAACACAACCTCAAGACAATTAGAACATGACATAACCTCAGAAAATATCCATATGACAGAACTTTTAAGTGTCTTTTTACCAGCTCAGACCAGTGAAGAAATATTCACTCCAGCTGAAACATCAAAACCCACAGAACCAAATCCAACAGCAGAAAGCCAAGAAGTCTGAGCACTGTCTTGGACATCAACCTCTCTACTGAGGTGAAAGGAAAAGCAGTTGTCTGGTCTATAGGCTACTAGTTGGTGGGTGACAGACACAATTGTAGAGCGAAAAAACCAGCTTGACCTGATCTGAGCATAAAGGCGTTCTGTAGCTCCACATAGCAGGACATCACAACAAAGGGAAAGTACAAAACCAAGGTACTGCAGAGTTCACAGCATGTGGAATTTACCACAGAAAATCATTTTAATTGTCCCTCAGATTGTAAAATCCAATATCTAGTCATTTATCTAGTCATTAACATTTCAACATGACATTGACGTTAGCATGAAATTGGTGGAAAAGAACTGCTTATCAGTCTTGTCTCTGTGAAGATATCTCCAATCTTTCGACTCATGTTACAACTGGCTAAAGAAGCAAACCCAGTTACTTTCAATTGGTATCCAAGATACCACAAACGCACATGGAAGTGATGTTACATAAGTCAAGTCACCTTTTTTTGTATAGCGCTTTATACAATACAGATTGTGTCAAAGCAGCTTTACAGTGTTAAACAGGAAAAATGTGTGCTGTTTAATACTAAACAGTAAATTTTTCAGTTAAAGTCATTTATAAATACATAGGTGAACTATATGGTTCACCTATATAAAAAAGTACAGTTAAACACATATGGTTTAGTATGTATTTTGTTATCTCATCTCTAATACTTCTGAAAATATGAATATTAAATGTGTAAATTAATGGTATGATTTCCATTTTCCAGAGTAGTTACAGCAATTGAACAACAAAAATGTGATTTTAACTGAAAAACTCATTTTAAAAACCCAACAAATAGGCTATATGTTCACCGTGAAATAGCATAACTTGTATGTTGCTGCTGAGCTGCAAACTAAACGGGTATTACATCAGAAATATAAACAGAACAGAAGTTCATCCACCTGGAAAGCTATTCCCTCCTCAAACAGACAACTGAGACAACTTTACAGCTCAAACAAAAAAATTTCCCAGGAGGAATTCATGTAAGTGCTAAAAAGTAGCTAAATTATGAGCTTTATGTTTCTGCTTTTAAACCCACTAGTCCCAACAGCTGCTAGCACTGTAAGCGTATTACAGTAACTGTGTTTTATATTTGTTGTAAAGAGCAAAGGGATGAGTCAAACGATTCTGTGTGCTAATTAACAGCATCCATAGACATTGCTGCAAGTAAGAGATAACCAGGAATATGGTTAATCCTTAGAGGATGAGGCGAAATAAACAAGCTGAAGTGTAATCATGCTCACTGCTGTCTGCTTCAGTGCAGATCATTAACTCAGTGCTGCTTCAGACACTGCGATACTGAGTTACCGCAGACATTGCGTAAGTATCTTCCCATGGGGTGAGAATGTGACAAAGGTCACTTCCATGTTAGGCGTTTCTTAAAAGAGCCATTTACCCCATGCACCCCTGAAACTGCCCCGCCAACACCCCCTCATAGGTATCCACCAATCAGCTCTCGTTCTGCATGTCCTGACAGCCTCAGGGAGGATCCACGCTGACCACGTGCCGGGATAATGCTCCTTTGTTATAGTTACACTTTATTTCCTCAAGTTCCACTGCTGTCATTGAAACAGGCGCCTCCTGTTAAGCATTCCAGACATACCGCTACTTTATTTAAATTTCTCTCTCAATATCAGATGAGACAGCCACCTGAAATAAACAGTCAGCCGCACTCGTGTACACAAGTCGCTGATGTAACATTCTAGCCAGAACAAAACCAACAGTGTAAAAGACAGGATTAGAAGTCCTGTAGAAAATGCATGAACAAATGTATTGTGTTCACAGGGTCTGTCAGTTATTACTATTGATCTCAAGCTATTTTTCAGTCAAAAGCATGACAATGAGCATTAAATTAAAATATAATATTAAGCTATTAAAATATGAACCTCGACCAGTGCTAAATGCTAAGTGATCACACTTTACAGTTAAATACATTAGCTAACATTGTTAATGTATTTAATTGTAATAATAATAATTATTATAAAATAACAAAAAAAATACTTAAAATTAAAATGTAATATATATAAAAAAGTATAATAGCATCTGAACAGATACATAATATGAACAGAGACAACTTTTGATTTTACTAATGTAGTAAATGTTTAAATTAAATGCTTATTTTTCATTGTTAGTTCATGTTTACTAATTTTACTAACAAATGTTAGCAAATTGTAAAGTTTTACCTTATAAAACTATATCTAAATACACTTAAAAAATAAAGGTGCTTAAAAGGTTCTTCACAGCGATGCCATAGAAGAACCATTTTTGGTTCCAAAAAGAACCATTCAGTCAAAGGATCTTTAAAAGAACCATCTCTTTCTTATCTTTTTATAATCTGAAGAACCTTCTTTTACCACAAAGAACCTTTTGTGAAAGACAAAGGTTCTTCAGAAGTTCTTTATGGAACCATTTAGACAAAAAAGTTTCTTCTAAGGCATCATGAAGCACCTTTATTATACTGGTAATATTAACATTATAACAGAGGAATAACATTTAAGAAATCAGTCCATAAGTGTAGAAACCAGTCCACTAAGAGGTCCTTATCCTGAAAAAGACTGAAGACCCCTGGTCCTAATTCACACACTGAATCACCAAAATGTGCCAAATCTTCAAAGAGCATGTCATTCTTCTAGAAAAAAAAGGGTAAGAAATGATCAAACGGAGCAGGGAACTTGATTTGAGCTTCAAAGCAGAGGGAACAGCAGACACATTGGTTTGTTGATGGAGAAATTAGGTTACAGGAAAACAGAGAAGCTTGAGGGGGCACTATATTGCTCACACACACAACATGCTCACAGACAGACACAGCATTTGATATTTTTCACTAACACTTTTCATTAATTATGCTTTGAAAAGAAAAAAAAACAAAGTAAACATCAAAGATAGGAAAAAAGGGACAAAAATGGGAACAATTTTACATTAAAAAAGGGTAACAGCTAACTTAGTTTTATTCATGTAATTTTTTATAATACAACTGCAACCTGACTGCATGAGGATGAACTAAAGAAAGTCATTCTGAAGGGTCAGTCAAAAAACAAAAAAAAGCTCCTTGTGTTCCTATAGCGCGACTCATGGAACAAGGCACTAGCAACACCAAGGACATGGGTTCAATTCTTAGGCAACACATGGACTGATAAAGTACATACCCCACATGTACTGTTAATAGCTTTAGATGAAAGTATATAACAACTGCACATTTTCACTTTTTACAATTTAAATGCTTATTGACCTCCAAAAGAAATGACAACACTGCAAAAATCATCAATGCTTTTGCATTAAACACAAAACCCTGTTGTCTGTAAATAACCGTCAGCTGAGTCACACAAAACACCCCTGAGCTCATCTGAGATCTCCAGGACACCGATCAGTGAACCGTTACATTAAATACCAGAGTTCAGATGAAAAGATCCTCTTAAAATTCCACCAACACACAAAACTCAATCATAATCATTAACCCAGACACACAACACCCAACTCCCACAGGGCAACAAACTCAGACTCACATGCTTCCACACACTGCGAAAAGAAAATTCAGCTGAATGCATCTGCATACATTCCAGCGTGTTGAGTTACGCACCTGCGCCATCACAACAGCGAATCTTTCCCAAAATCCAACTGAGACAAACTCCACAAGAGCAACACGACCTCCCGCTCCGCATGCTGCTTGCTCACTGTCTCATATGTGCCTCAGGTGCGAGACAGAGGAGGAGAAAGGGAGAAGGACGGATTGGGAGGTGAAGGACGCTTTGGCTCTGTCTGCTTCAATACTGAAGCTCAGCTGGAAGTTACAGCGCTACTCTTCACAATAAAGGGGAGGGGCCAGGGGCCACAGAGACACACAAACACACACATTCAAAAGGGATAAAGGAAGGTTCCACTGAATTCATACTGAGGTCTGCTAAACCAATATGCAAAATTAAAAATCTCTCTTCACACAAGACTGGAGATACAGGAGTCACAGGTTTGAAGTTGTTACAGGGAAAGACAAAGTACCATTGTGAGTGTATTTCATGTGCGTGTGTATGTGTGTGTGAATCCTGAAATCAGCTACGTCTGCATGCTGCAGTGGCCCATTTTTGGGTGGGTGTGTCTACAGTATATCACAAGATCTTCATCCCCACTTCAGCGCATTCAAGATCACACACACAAACATTACACTGTACAAACTGTATTTTCTATTTCCAAAACCTACCCCTCACACAATACTTTCCACAGAAAAAAAAGAGATCATTCTGTGATTTATAAGCTTGTTTCCTCATGAGGACCAAAAAATGTCCCCACAAGGTCAAAAAGTACTGGTATTAGTATCCTTGTGGGCATTTGGTCCCAATAATGTAGGAGATACCAAGTACACGCACGCACGCACGCACACAACTAAATAAAATTATATTTAAATATCTTCCGCATCAGATAACACACATTTAAGATATTCATCACTAAGAAGCTCATTCTTGTGAGTAACGAAGGTCACGATATAAAAGTTTAAGAACAAGGGTCAACCTGACATTTCCTACAATAATATTTAATGTTTATACTGTGATAGATATGTTCTGGCTCTATTCAATAGGCAGAACTGCTTAATGTTATTCACATGTGAGAGAAACAAAAACACCTGGAGTAAAGTGAAAATGCAGAGTGGAAACTGTCCCAGATGAGCAAAAGAGGAAAAACTTTTTATGAAAAAAAAAAATCTGTTTATGGTTGCTGATCAATGCTGCAATATGTCATATTAATATGCCCAACCAATACTATTTTAGGGATTCCAGGAGTTTTACGAACTGAATGTTTATCATAGTTCTCACTCTTTAACTTATTATTATACATTTACATGACTTTTCCAGTCATTCATGATTTATCAAATGACATTCCCCTGTGTGCAAACACTAAGGACGTGCTTCGTGAACTGTATAGCGCCATCAGTGAACAACAAACAAATAACCCTGACAGCTTTATTATCATAGCTGATGACTTCAACTATGCGAACCTAAAGACAGTTTTACCAAATTATTACCAACATGTGAACTTTGCAACAAGGGGAAACAACTGACTGGACTTTGTTTATACAACAGAGAAAAACACATACAAAGCTGAACCCCGCCCCCACCTCGGGTACTCGGACCACATCACTGTTATGCTAATACCAACATACAGACCACTTCTCAAACTCGCCAAACCAGTTCAAAAGCAGATCACAGTATGGCCAGACAATGCCACCTGCTTCCAGGACACAGACTGGAACATGTTTAAAGAGGCAGCCACCTACAACAACCACACAGACCTGCAGGAGTATACTGAAACTGTGACTGCTTACATCAAAAAGTGCATAGATGATGTGACAGTCACCAAGACCATTACCACACGTGCCAACCAGAAGCCATTGGATGACAGCAGAGGTTCGTGGGCTGCTAAAGACCAGAGATGAAGCATTCAGATCAGGAGACAAAGCAGCCCTCAAAACAGCAAGAGCCAATCTGTCTCATGGCATCAAGAAGGCAAAACAAAAATATGCTAAAAAAAAATCAACAACAACTTCACAGAGAGTAAAGACACTCAGTCCCTGTGGCAAGCCATTCAGAGCATCACTGACTACAAGCCCCCGCCACAGGCCAGTGACGATGACACATCCTTACCAGATGCACTCAACCACTTCTACTCACGATTTGAGATACAGAACGACACACTTGCACAGAAACTACTCACATCTCCAAACGACCAGGTACTCTGTCTCTCTCCAGCCGACGTAAGGAAGACCCTGTCCCGGATTAACCCACGAAAGGCTGCGGGCCCTGACAACATACCTGGACGTGTACTGAGAGACTGTGCAGCACAGCTGACGGATGTCTTAACAGACATCTTCAACACCTCGCTGAGCCAGGCAGTCGTCCCCACGTGCCTCAAATCCATCTCCATAATTCCAGTACCAAAGAAGTCACCCGTGTCCTGTCTGAATGACTATCGTCCCATAGCACTGACCCCAATCATGATGAAGTGCTTTGAGAGGTTAGTCATGCATCACATCAAGTCCAGTCTCCCAAACAGACTGGACCCATTCCAGTTTGCATACCGTCCAAACCGTTCCACGGATGATGCAATATCCACCACTCTCCACCTAGCTCTTACTCACCTGGAACAGAAAGACTCTTATGTAAGAATGCTGTTCATCGACTTCAGCTCAGCATTCAACACTATAATCCCACAACAGCTCATCCACAAACTAAACTTGCTGGGCATTAACACCTCCCTCTGTAATTGGATCCTGGACTTTTTAACTGCAAGACTTCAGTCAGTCCGTGTCGGCCGCAACTCCTCCAGCACTACCACACTGAGCACAGGTGCCCCACAAGGCTGTGTGCTCAGCCTGCTGCTGACTCACGACTGCACTGCCAAGTCCAGCTCACATCATCAAATTTGCTGATGACACAACTGTGGTAGGCCTCATCAGCAACAATGATGAAACGCTCTACAGAGAGGAAGTGGCACAGCTGGAGAAATGGTGTGGTGCTAACAACCTGTCCCTCAGTGTGAGTAAGACAAAAGAGGTTGTGATGGACTTCAGGAGAAACTCTGTTCACCACCCCCCACTGACCATCGACGGCTCAATCGTGGAGAGAATCGGCAGCACTAAATTCCTGGGGGTGCACATCTCAGAGGATCTCACCTGGACCACCAACGTCACGTCACTCAACAAGAAGGGACAACAGCGCCTCCACTTTCTCCGCCGGCTGAAAAGGGCAAGTCTCCTGCCACCCATCCTCACCACTTTCTACAGGGGCACCATTGTGTGCTGACCACCTGCATCACTGTCTGGTATGGGAACTGCAGTGCTGCTGACCGCAAGACCCTACAACGGACAGTGAACACTGCCGCAAAGATCATCGGTGCCCCTCTCCCCTCCATCCTGGACATTTTCCTTGCACGATGCTCCAGCAAGGCCTCCAGCATCGTGAAAGACCCCACACACCCCTCCCACAACCTCTTCCAGCTCCTACATCAGGTAGAAGGTACCGGAGTATCAAAGCTTGCTCTGTCAGATTGCTCAACAGCTTTTTCCCCCAGGCTGTGAGAGCTCTTAACTCCAATCTCCCTGTCCCCCTCTGACCCCCCACCCACCCAACTCATTAATGCAGATGACAACTTTCCTAAGTGCAATTCTGAGTGTGCTACACACAGGTGAGTGGGCTATACAAACCACCTGTAGTAACGCACTCATCCCACTACAGTATATGCACACTAGATACTTTCTATGAACACTCCCTGCTACAAAGACCCAATAAGAAAATGTTTACTTGAGCATTGCACTACAAATATTTTTGCACTATGCGCTGCTTCCCACAAAATCTCTCTTTAATCTGCACAACATTTTAATGTACGAAATATATATAATTTTTTTTTTTTAATAAATTTTTTTTGCACAATTTCATGTACAGTATATATGTAAAGTTCTTGTACGGTCTCAGTTTGCGTATGTCTAGGCAATAGGTATAGTAGTTATAGTATATGTATAGTCAGATGGTCTATTTTTGTCTATAGTCAGATGCTCTATTGTTTTTTTTGTTTTTTTCTTATACTTGCATTGTTGCATGTTTATCTTATGTTTAACTAGTATGTAGCACCGTGGTCCTGCGAGACACAACATTTCGTTCCACTATATGTCCACACATGTAGCAGAATGACAATAAAGCTCAACTTGAACTTGATTAAGGATTTTTTTCTTTGTGTTTTCTAAAAATAGAATTTATCAAATGTTTTGGTATATTGGAAATTGACTAGAAAATGTATATTATAAAAATAGATCCAAAATGATTTTAAAGACTGTATTTATTAATTGCAACTAGAAATCATACTTTTAAAAATGTTTTCAAGGCAGTGGTTGTTTTTAGCATATTTGAATGTTTATTTTGTCTTATTTTAAATTATTAAGTTTTGGGCCCCTTTGAAGTTTGCTAGGGTCACCTACAGTGCCGTGAAAAGGTTTTTGCCCCCTTCCTGTTTTTTTAATTTTTTGCATATTTGTCACACTTAAAACATTCCGATCATTAAACAAATTTAAATATTACACACAGATAATGCAAGTAAATACAAAATGCAGATTTTAAATGATGATTTCATTTATTGATGGAAAAAAACCTATCTGGCCCCATGTCCAAACCTATCTGGCCCCATGTGAAAAATTAATTGCCCCCTCCTGTTAAATCATGAAAGAACTGTGATTAAACACATTATTTTAGAAAGCCGAGTAAAATGTCACTAGCCAAACCCAGGCCTGTTGAATCAAGAAATCACTTAAATAGAACCCGTCTAACAAAGTGAAGCATGCTTAAAGAGCAACACATCATGCCGCGATCTAAAGAAATTCAAGAACAGATCAGAAAAAAAATTGTTCACATGTATCAGTCTGGAAAGTGTTATAAAGCCATTTCTAAGGCTTTGGGACTCCAGCGAACCATGGTCAGAGCCATTATCCACAAATGGAGAAAACTTGGAACAGTGGTGAACCTTTCCAGGAGTGGCCGGCCTACCAAAATTACTCCAAGAGCACAATGACGACTCATCCAGGAGGTCATAAAAGAACCCAGAACAACATCTAAAGAACTGCAGGCCTCACTTGCCTCAAATAAGGTCAGTGTTCATGATTCAACAATAAGAAAGAGACAGGGCAAAAACGGCATCCATGGGAGAGTTCCAAGGCAAAAGCCATTGCTGACCAAAAAGAACATAAAGGCTCATCTCACATTTGCCAAAAAATATCTTGATTATCCCCAAGACGTTTGGGCAAATATTCTGATTGATGAGATAAAAGTTGAACATTTTGGAAGGTGTGTGTCCCGTTACATCTGGAATAAAACCAACACATCATTTCATAAAAAGAAAATCATGCCAACAGTCAAATATGGTGGTGGTAGTGTGATGGTCTGGGGCTGCTTTGCAGCTTCAGGACCTGGACGACTTGCCATAATTGATGGAACCATGAATTCTGCACCCTATCAGAAAATCCTGAAGGAGAATGTCTGGCCGTCAGTTTGTGACCTCAAGCTCATGCACACTTGGGTTATGCAGCAGGACAATGATCCCAAACACACCAGCAAGTCCATAGGGGTGTAAGAAAATATCGATACACGCGAGTGTCGCAATATTTTGTTTGGCGATACTGTATCGATTCTCAAAAATGGAATACCGATATTTAAAAAAAAAAAAAAATCATACAGGATTCATGGCAGTTGTTTCGTTTTGAGTTCATATCCCGACCGCTAGAGAGCGGTCTTCATCTCAGAATTTAAACAGTGACAGTGACATGGTGCGAGCGCCACCTTGTTCCACCGCTTGCCGTGTCCCATAGAGCCTTTGCGCGAGGTGTGGCGGGCGGTATAGTGTCGCTGCCCGACTGCAGCTTTCTCTCGTGTTGGGGGTGTTTTGTGCAGTTGGGGCGGTGGTCGCGTCGTGTTTTGGCGATTCCACGCGGAACATAAATACAAAATGAAAAACCTGTAAAATCCAAGATGAATGGTTCTGAGAATGTTCAATATCTGTATTCATTTTATTGTTTTACAATTGTTTTGTTTTCTTTAGGAATCCTGCAAGCAATTTATTTTTCATTGGTACTAAGCAGATGTATTTTTTTGTTCAGATCAAAATGTTATGACATTGTATATTACAATTGTAAACTTAAACTGTGAACCTTTAAAGCAGGGTTTAAAAATATATATGGTCTTTTTATAAAATACATTTTATATACATTTAACTAAAGAATCCTGCAAGCACTTGAATTTTTCCCCCTTGACTCGTACTGCACAAAAAGTGGTCCAATAATGTTGAATGTTACACGGACTAATTATTGCAAATGCAGATCCCAGTGTGTTCTGGTTAAACAATTTTTATTTATTGCTATGGTTTGAATATGGTGGTGTGCTCTTAATGACAGCTTTCCTAAAAAATATATCCTATTCCTAAAATAAGAAATATCCCAATATATCGCCTTGCTTACAGTATCGCAATGTATCGTATCGCAACCCCTGTATTGTAACCCAACTGCCATATTCTTGGCAATACACAGCCCTACAAGTCCACCTCTGAATGGCTCAAGAAAAACAAAATTAAGGTTTTGGAGTGGCCAAGTCAAAGTCTGGGCGTATGACCTTAAACAGTCCATTCATGCTCGAAAACCCTCCAATGTGGCTGAATTAAAACAATTCTGCAAAGAAGAGTGGGCCAAAATTCCTCCACAGCGATGTGAAAGACTCATGGTCAGTTATTGCAAACGCTTGATTGCAGTTGTTGCTGCCAAGGGTGGCAATACCAGTTATTAGATTTAGGGGGGCAATTACTTTTTCACGTAGTGCCAAACAGGTTTGGACAGCTTTTTTCCCTTGAAAACTAAAAACATTATTTCAAAACGGCATTTTATATTTACTTGGGTTATCTTTGTGTAATATTAAAAATTAAGATCTGAATCATTCAAGTGTGACAAACACACAAAAACTAAAAGAAAAAAAAAAAAACAGGAAGGGGGCAAAACCTTTTTCACACCACACTATGTGTGAAAATGTGAAACATTGTGGCACAATTTTAGTTACAGCTCCAATGAGAAAAGGTGTGGCATATTTTACAGATTTTAGTATCTCAGGGACAGTGGCGTACGGTGGTGTTTTAAAATGAGGAGGCGGTTTTATATAGCTATATGTATGTGTATGTGTGTGTGTGTGTGTGTATGTCCCTGTTACACTTAATGTTGTCACATTTTCCTGGGTAAATAAATATTACATAAAAAAAGAGAACAAACAATTATATTTTGCATTTTATTAATATTATTTTGTATTTTATTTAATAATTGTAATACTAATTATACATTTCATAGTGTTTTTATGCAGTTTTATATTTATTCCAAAATAATAACTAAAGGCAGTAACAATTTGAACAATATTCTGGAAACAATAAGGTTTCATTAGTTAACATTAGTTAACTACTTTAGTTAACATGAACTAAGAATAAACAATAGCCTACTTCTACAGCATTTATTAATCTTAGTTAATATGAATTTCAACATTTACTAATGCATTATTAAAATCAAAACATTTCTTTGTTAACATTAGTTTATGCACTGTGAACTAACATGAACTGTATTTGTATTAACTAATGTAAACAAAGATTAATTGGCTAAATACTGTAATACATGTTCATTGTTTGTTCATGTTAGATTAAATGACACCTTATTGTAAAATGTTACCAATATTTTTTATTTGTGAACTGATGTTCAGCTGTTCTTTTTAATAGTCAACTTATTTTCGGGTCATCATCGTCATAAAAGCAATGTAAACACTGCCACAGACACAAATATCTATCTTTCATTTCATCACACTGAATGCTCACTCAAAACTGATGCAGTCATCGCGTTTTCAGACCATTTCAAGTTTTATTTTGACGTGACACAAAGCAGTGGTATCTAAGCAGGAGACTTGTTTGCTTCCTTTATAATTAGTCAATAACACCATCATTTTCTTCATTCAGGCCGAGAGCTCGCACGAAAACAAGAGGCGGGATTTATTGCAGGAACCAATCACATCCAATCATAACTGATCATATCCAATTATAGCGCGATGGAGGCATTGCCTCCTCTCACGTGACTTTCCCCCATTCATTTCAATGAGCCTCCAGAAAAGTCGCCGCATGCTTTAGGTTCTCTGTATTAAGTCTATGGACCGAAGGGAGGCAAGCCTCTGCTGTAACTTTACCTGCGGGTGTCGCTGTTGGACAGCGTTACTTTATAAAAAAACGAGTGACTTTTATACTTTTAATGCCATATTTTGTAATATTTGCAATTTATGTTTGTAATATTGATTATTTTCTCATCCAGTTTTTTGAGGAGACAGTGCCTCTCTTGCCTCCTCGGAGGAAACGCCCCTGCTCAGGGATGATAGCCCATAGTGTGCATCATTTTGTTTCAGGTTCCGGGCTGGCTCTACTTGGAATACTATTTCTAAAATGTACAGGTTAACTATGAGACAACCGCCAGGATATAATATTTTGGAAACAAAGTTCCAATAACATCAACATGAAATTCCAGTAACAGTACTGAAAAAATCCCAGTCGACAGAACTGGTGTAGCGTAGCATGCAGTGAACAGTCTCATTGGACAGAATCTGTCATGCCTGACTAAAGTTTTTCCATGTTACTATGCATCACTTTCTGTTTATTATTCCTCTGTTGTAATCAGATACAGAGCAGCACACACACAAACACACACCACCATCACCTACTCAAAATATAAAGGCAGAAGCGTGAACAGGCATACAAAAAATGACATGATAATTAAATACAGAAAAAGAGGGGGAAACAGATGGTAGACACTTTAAGTGAGATCATTCCAGAAATATTCCAGGTTAAATAAAACTTAAGCTCTATGAATGTGACAGCTTGTCATAGTTCAGCGGTTATCCTGACCTGTTAATTTTTATTTATTTATTTTTCTTGAAAGAAACGTACCTGGAAAAGGCAATCTCCCCATTTCCTCTGTCTATTCTTAGATCCAGTCCTGAACAGTCATGAGGTCGGGGGGTTCTGGTAGGGATGTTTAGAAATGTGTTCTTCTAAACACAGGAAGTGCAGTGCAGGGAGACAACAGGAAGTAAAGGGACTACAATACAGAGTGTTCCGCTTCAGACAGTATGGGGCCCTAAAGGCGCACATTAACACCACCCTGACCCAAAAACCAAAGCTACACCCTTGTGGTCCTTAATTTGACCTCTGAAAGTTACTACCACAATAAAATACCCTCTTATAGAAAGGTGAATTGAAAACTAAAATGCTTCCTCATGGATTCGGCGTGGATCTACTGCGTGAAACATCTCATGAGACCGTGAGATTCCCAAGATTGAAGCTCCACCAAACACATACACCAATCCCCCGAGTTGGATCAAAGCAGGATGCAAGCCTTTTGTAGCATCACTAGCACACTGCTAATTAATGATCAAACCCTATTTGTATCTCTCCCACTAAGAACTGGCTCCCCTGGAAAAATCCAGAACACATGCTGTTCAGAAAGCCGTGGACATGTGTAACAGCTTAAAGAGATGCGTTTCTGTCATCATAAACTTATACTTTATTCAGTAGCGGCTCCTGACTGTAAATTTAGGTGGGGCAGATTCTGGGTCGTAGCACTAATATATGAAAAACATTTAATAAACTTTATATTCTAATCTCTGAACACATGCGCACAAAAGTGATGCAGAGATGTCCTTGCGTTATCCTGTGGATGGCAGGCTAATGTTGATTGACAGACTCGGAGAACACACGTATAATTGCCTTAATATAGCATTTATCACCTCCAAATGTTGATTTAGATTAGAATGTTACAAGCAGTTCGGGTGAGGAAAGACGATCATGTGTCTATTCTCAGAATAATAATAAAACAAACACAATAGAACCATATAAAGGCTATTCATGTGAGCACATTTAAACTAAAGAAGTTATACTTTGTTAATTTGATCCACAACTCCGCATAGAAAAAAAACAGACATGCACACTAGTTACAGACCTGATGCAGACACATAGCTGAAGCGTACTGATATATATTGCTTACTTTATGACTTAAAATATTATCGAAAATCTGAAAAATATTTGTTGCAGAATGCTGAACACATTTACAATTTATTATTGTTTCAGTTTATATAGAGGTCTATGTTGTGGATGAATATTTTGGCCATATAGATGGGCCGCGTCTGACTTTATTTGAAACCTGTATGGCTTTTTCCCCTCACAGAACACAAATGGAGCTATTGAACAGAATGTGAAAGCTGCTCTTTAGCATGCAATATACAGTCATGGCCAAAAATATCGGCACCCTTGGTAAATATGATCAAAGGCGGCTGTGAAAATTAATCTGCATTGTTAATCCTTTTGATCACAAAAAATTAACCTTTCATTGGATAATAAGAATTTAAAATGGGGGGAAATATCATTATGAAATAAATGTTTTTCTCTAATACACATTGGCCACAATTAATGGCACTCTTTTATTCAATACTTCTTGAAACCTCCATTTGCCAGTTTAACAGCTCTAATTTTCTCCTATAATGCCTGATGAGGTTAGAGAACACCTGACAAGAGATCAGAGACCATTCTTTCATCCAGAATTACTCCAGACCCTTTAGATTCACAGCTCCATGTTGTTGCTGCTTCTCTTCAGTTCCCATTCATTTTCTACAGGGTCCAGGTCAGAGGACTGGAATGGCCATAGCAGAAGCTTGGTTTTGTGCTCAGTGACCCATTTTTGTGTTGTTTTTGAGGTTTGTGTTTGGATTATTGTACGGTTGGAAGATCAACTATTTTCTGCAATTCTCCAGCCACTCAAACTCTCCTTCTCACCGTGCATTAGGACGATATAGACACATGTCCTCTTCCAGGCAGTTTCGTAACATTTTATGTTGATTGGAAACTCATAATTATTGCCCTGATGGTGGAAATGGGAATTGTCACTGCTCTATCGCTTTTCTTAAAGCCACTTCACTAATTTGTGAAGCTCAATTATCTTTTGCTGCACATCAGAAATATATTCTTTGGTTTTTCTCATTGTGATGGACGATTAAGGGAATTTGGGCTTTGTTTTCCCTCCTATTTATATTTCTGTGAAACAGGAAGCCACGGCTGGATAATTTCATGTTCATAATCACCCTGGAGTGCTCAAAATTGTGAATATGAATGGGAATATACTTCAGACATATTTTACTCATAATCATTTCTAGGGGGTATCAATAATTGTGTCCAACGTGTATTTGAGAAAAACATTTATTTAATAATGATATTTCTTTTCAAAAATAATAATGATTTATTTTTTAATCTTGCTGATCCCTAACTTTTGAACAGTGTAATTATATTTATTAACCGCAATATATTAACAGAAACTGTGAGTGTCAATATAGGTAAATTGACCACAATTTATTTCAAGTAGTTTAAGATATATATATATATTTTTTGTGACACAAAATAGTGACCAAAGACACTTTGGATAAAAGCATCAGCCAATATGGAGATGAACACGACTGCACCAAAAAGTTCCAAATGACAAAGACATGCTCAACAAATGTATCAAAATATTGACCTGTTAATAAACCGATTGCATTACAGTTCCATATTACATCCCCAAGCGGCACTTGCCATTGAACTGTTAGTGGCAGCTTTGGATGGAGTTTCAATGTAGCCATTAGAAAGTGACACATGATCTGTGTTTGTGGGCGGTGAATATTTGTGTGGGTGTAACTCACCTTTCCCAGGTGGGAAAAAGCAGTCCATGTCCACACTACTGCGGGAGTGAGACACTGACAGGGTGCTGCTGGGAACCAGACCCTCCTGAGGGGGCGAGTGTTCGGTGGTCCGTACCAGACACCAGCCGGGTCGCTCTCCAGACCTCTCCAACAGCTCGACCGTCTGACCCGACTGAATGCTCAACTCACCCACCGATCCAGCAACAAAGTCCTGGAGAACCACAGTCTGCTCACAGCCACCCGACAACTACAGAGAGAGAGATACAGCTTTTAGATTTCTAAAGAAGCCTCTACTGTTATCTAGGAAGAAAGGATGTGTTGGATATGTTTGTATCTATGCTAAAAACGGATTTGTAAAAACTTTAAAAAACAATTAAAATAAAACCGTTTTAAAAATCTTATTTCTAAACTTTTTTTTTAATGTCTCGTGCTCACCAATGCTACATTTATACAGTAAAAAGAGTAATATTGTGAAATATTACTACTATTTAAAATACCTGTTTTCTATTTTAATATTTTTTTTAAGTGTAATTTATTCCTGTGATGCAAAGCTGAATTTTCAGCATCATTAATCCAGTCTTCAGTGTCACAAGATCCTTCACAAATCATTCTAATATGCTGATTATCAATGTTAAACAGTTTTTGCCCCTTAATTAACAACAACGAAAAATTTTATTCAGCACAGATACAATAAATTGATCAAAAGTGTCAGCAAAGACATTTATAATGTTTCAAAATGCTATTCCTCACAACTTAAAAACTTAGTGCTCAAACTCCACAAAAGTCTTTTTACGATCCAGTCAAATCCTGGTGGATATAAAGTCCCACCCTATATTATTTCCCACAAAATATTCTGCCCAACCCCGAAATACGTCACAGTGCACGTTAAATGCATTGAGAATGCATTATTTAAGTTTTATGATTTTATGAAAAAGCTTTTCTAGAACTGTACAAAGTCGTCCCAGAAGAAAGGGAAAAACAGGGCAGGCTGACAGAAATAAATGATGGTTAGGCTGCACAGAGAAACCAGCTCACTGAACAAATATACACATCACCTGAGTCAAACTCACCCTACAGTGACAGAAAATCAATTCAACCCATTTACAGACACACAGAAACATGTTCTAATCTTCATCAAATACAAACAGAAACTGAGCTCAAGACTAAGAGAAACAGGATGAGTAAGAGAGGAAAAGGCAGGTCTGAATAGCTGTTCTCCTATGGAGGTCTCTCCATCTCTGACCTGCTTCCTGAATACATCAAACCATCAGACTCTGCTGCTGGGTGTCTGCACCGGCTCTGTTCTGACCCAGCGTCCCACCCTATACAGTGCCGCTCCCTGAATGTAGTTATGTCTGAACTCCCCCTGTTCTGAGGGTCAAAACACACATTCAGCTAGAAAGTAAAACAAAACTCACAGCCTTCCCATATTAAACACTGGAGCTGTGCTCATAAACACAGTAGAATCTTAAAAATGGACCAGAAAAGGACCAAAACATAATACCATGCCAACATGTCATGGCTTTTTGGACATTTACCATGGTAGTATCATAGTAATATATAAATAATGTAATCATTCAGTAATGTGGAATATCAGCCTCAAATTAAAATTATTTCTGAAGGATCGTGTGACACTAAAGATAGTAGAGTAATGATGCTGAAATTATAGTTTTGGCATCACAGAATAAATTAAATTCTAAAATATATTAAAATAGTAAATACATTGAAATAAAAGACACCCAAATAGTTGTATAAGGGTTTGTCTGTGATAATCATCTTCATTTAAAAACTACTGAATCATATGGGAGGTGCACATCATGATATAAAACAAATGTCTATGTGCTTCATTTACTGTCTAAATCTGTGTGTGTTTACACATGTATTAGGAAGATTTTACTTTTGTGTTAATTGTCTTTGTGAGTTTTTGTATGAGTGTGTTTATAATTACATGTGTAATTAATGCTGTTCTCAAATCTACAATGGAAATACAAGAGGCTCTAATTCTAGATTTACAACTCTAGAGACCCTGAAGAGCAAGGCAGAGACGAAGGAGTGTGTGATTGGGTGGAGGAGAGAGATACACCCTCCTCGAGGGAACACAGGGTGTTTTCCCTCCCTGATTCTTTACAGCTGGACAGGAATTCCTGCCATAAGGAGCAGACTATTCCATACTGACAGAACTCCCAGCCATGAGGAACGCATAATCCCCCACAGAGAATCAGACAGGATTGCATAATTATGTGCCATATGAGAACATTTAGCTGACACTTTCCCTTTCTTCACAACAGACGTAATGCAGACTAGAGTCAAGATGTACTGCTAACATATAAATATACATGTGCAGTTCAAGTAATATTAATAACATGTAGTAGAAGACACAGATATGCTGTGTTTTGCATCAGTCACTAATAATAACAATACTAATAATTTGATATCTTTGACTATCATAAAGTAATTTATTGTTGACTGTTTAATTTATTGACTTTAACATTTCAATAATTCAGTCATATTTAATACATTTTAATTATTAATATAATATAATTATATATATTAATATAATTATAATATAATATTAATATAATTATAATCTATTTTTTATTTACTATACTATGCATTATACTATATATTTTTCAGCTTTGAAAACAGGAGTCTAGTTATTAATTCGGATACTAATTATAAGATAAAGCATGTTATAGCTTTAAAGATCTGACTAGCTAAACACACACAAACACATGGTGTAGAATATGAACAGCCACTCCCTTCTGATCAACCCAAAAAACACAGTCCAAATGTGAGCTCATGCTTATGGGGACAGAAACACACACACACACACACACACACACACACACAGGCAGGTCCACAAGTACACTCCTACATTTAAAGTGCAAATGTCAGCAGAGACACTTGAAATAATTTGAGAAAGATTATGGGGGAAAACACATATAGTACTTGTTACTGGTTGGGCTGATTAAATAGCTACTGTCAAAAACAGCATTATTAAAACACTTTTTGATATTATAGCAGTGTAACTGGTGATCTATTCGTGTAAATATTTTAAAATGTGGCAAATTAAGTCAATCTTGGTACCAAGGCATTATACTGGAAACACACATATAAGAGTCAATGTATAAACACATTGCTTTATGAATTATTAAAAACAAACCAAACAATTATGCGATATCCCAAACAATATTGAAAGAGACAACACGGGCTCCTTAAAAACAACCACTAATACATAACTCCTTCACAAAAAAAGCACAAGCCAATATAATCTAATATCCAAAAACCCATCAGAAACATATGTACTCACAGGTCTGGTTCTCTTGGGTAGTCTGAAACTCCTCCACCTGGGCATGATTCTATCTGTACCACCAATCCAACCAACCAGAAGTCAGTCTGCCAACCAGATCCGCCTTCTGATTGGCCGAGGATCAGGTAGAAAAGGCTCTAACCAAAGTTCTCACTCCCAGATTCTCACACAGAGCTAGTGACTGAACTAATTCTCAACATGCACGGAGAATAATTATTGAGCTGTCATATAGATCTGCACAGCTGAGTGTTGAGAGAGTCCTGCCCATACGGGAGGGAGAGACTGAGAGAAAGAGGAGGAAAACAAGCACAGACTCCAAAAGAACTAAGAAAAGTGATAGAGGAGGAAAAATGAACGCAACACCCCAAACTAGGCAAAGAAAGAGTGAGGTCAAAGACTTTTGTGTGTGTGTGTTGAGTATTGCGTTTTAGCCCAGATGGACGGCGGCCACATGGTCGACTGAAGAAGAGATGGATGGACCGGATCAAAGATATGAAACAAGTCAAAGCTGTGCCCGAGAACGCCCTAGACAGGAAGAAGTGGAAAGCAACATACTGAAACCCCTGTGATAGCATGGGAAAAACACTAGGAAAGTCTGTGTCTGTTAGTAGATATATTCTGTTTGACTTAGAGTTGACATGTCAGTTATAGTGAGTAATGCTTCTTTTTTTCAAAAATACATGAAATCAATATGCACGTGCATGTGAGATAAAGACAGAGAGCATATGGAAGATACACACACAGGCATATTGATTTCATGTATTTTTGAAAAAAAGAAACATTACTCACTATAACTGACATATCAACTCTAAGTCAAACAGAATATATCTACTAACAGACACACATACATAGACAAACCCTACTGCAGACATGTACAGTTTTTATTAAAAAATAATTATATTTTCTAAAGACTAAACCAAACCAAACCTTAAGGCTATTCCTAATTTTTATTTATTTATTTTTTGGAATAAAATAAACAAAAGCAAACACATGGTTTGCTTTTGAATTATTATTTTTTTTACCTGTGAGTAAAAATGGAGGTTATGTCAAATTTAGCTAACTTCTGGGACAAATGCTGACAGCATGGCAAACCTCACTACCCAGAGACACAAACAAGTCAAGAAATGTCTAGTCTGTAAAAATAGGGAATACGAGAAGCCTATATATAGCTCTATATTTGAATGTCCATTGTGTCTCCAACACACACACACACACACACACACACAAACACACAAACCACAATGACATAAGAAGGCCCTAGCAGTACAATAACTCCAAAGAGACAGACCGCTAACAGAAAAGAGACAGACAGAGAGAAAAAACCCCTGAAAATAATGTGTGTAATTATATGACTAACAGACCTGGGTAGTAACGGATTACATGTAATCTTTCTTATGTAATCAGATTCCAAAAAATAAGTACTTGATATCTCTGTGAGATTTGAAGGTAATAAATTAGTAATTAAGCATCACATTTACATGTTCACAGTTCTCTGACATTGGTTAATGGTCACAAGACATGCAGGTAAACAAATAAAATACAATTTTAGTAAGTGTTTTATTTGGATGATGTCATTTAAAAATTATTTATTTTAATTTTACATTTTTAAGATTTAATTAATTATTAGTTTTTCTTTAAACTCACAAACTTTGGGAAAACTTGACGTAATGTGTAATGCACCATGTTGTTAATTACAATAAATGGAATATATTTTCTTACTCTTTGTATTTTTTTATATATATATATATATATATATATATAGTATACAAAATTATCCTATTTAAATCAATGTTGTAAACGAGTTAGCTCAAAAGTAATCTAAAAGTAATTAAAGAGCAGCCTGATTATATTACCTAAAATGTGTAATGTAATGGATTACCTTACTAATTACAATTTTTGTCATGTAATTTGGAGTCAGTAATGGATTACAATTTGTAAGTACCCAGCTCTGCTGACTAATCACTTGATTGCTTGAGTTGCTTTGTCGATAAAAGCTTAATAAATACCTTTTAAAAAGTTGATGCTATTAATGTTACTATACAATTATTGTAAATAAACCCTTAGTAGCCAACACTTGCCATTTTGTATGTGACATACAGTGTCAGACAGTCAGTGGGTGTGTCATCTGAGACAGAGACAAGTCCGTGTCCTGACTTAAACCACATGAACACCGCAAAACAACTGATCTGGCAGCAGAGTGTGTTAGAAAAGTGTTTCTAGGAAACATGAGCCGCTCTTGACTCAGAGCTTTTTTGGCTGTAATTAGACGATTTAATGAAACAAGAGCGGAGAGACTGGCCTGAGGTTAAGAGCAGGCGCAAGTAATCATAAAATTACAGAGAAAAGAGAGAGAGATGAGGAGCGATGATACAGTTTTTGCCGCACTGACATACTGGATGGTAATAATAGTGAATCAGAACCAAATTTAGTGGGACAGAGATGAAAATTACATAACAAAAACGAGGTAACAAGAAAGTTGGTGAAAGAAAGAAAGCTAAATGACTCATCCTGCAGACAAAAATAATTTGGGCAAAACTGTAAATCTCAGTAATGAAGTTACACACACACACTACACACACACAAAAAAGGATCTTCAGGGAGATTTTTGACCACCATCATCAAAACAACAAATGAGGGAATATCTTTTACAGATTACCAGAGATTACTTTTATATACAGTGCTGTGAAAAGGTTTTTGCCCCCTTCCAGTATTTTTTTTTTTGCACATTTGTCACACTTGAATGATTCAGATCATCAGACAAATTTTAATATTACACAAAGAGAACTAGAGTAATACAAAATGCAGTTTTGAACTATGATTTCAGTTATTAAGGGAAAAAAGCTGTCCAAACCTGCTTGGCACTACGTGAAAAAGTAACTGACCCCTAAATCTAATAACTGGTTGTGCCAGACATTCAGACACATTGGAGGGTTTCCGAGCATGAAAGGACTGTTTAAGGTCATGCACCCACATTTTTACTTGGCCACTCCAAAACCGTAATTTTGTTTTTCTTGAGCCATTCAGAGGTGAATTCAGACTTGCTGGTGTGTTTAGGATCATTGTCCTGCTGCATAACCCAAGTGCGCTTGAACTTGAGGTCACAAACTGAAGGCCAGACATTCTCCTTCAGGATTTTCTGATAGGGTGCAGAATTCATGGTTCCATCAATTATGGCAAGTCGTCCAGGTCCTGAAGCTGCAAAGCAGCCCCAGACCATCACTCTACCACCACCATATTTGACTGTTGGCATGATGTTCTTTTTATGAAATGCTGTGTTGGTTTTACGCCAGATGCAACGGGACACGCACCTTCCAAAAAGTTCAACTTTTGTCTCATCAGTCCACAGAATATTTGCCCAAAAGTCTTGGGGATAATCAGGATATTTCTTGGCAAATGTGAGACAAGCCTTTGTGTTCTTTTTTGGTCAGCAATGGCTTTTGCCTTGGAACTCTCCCATGGATGCCGTTTTTGCCCAGTCTCTTTCTTATTGTTGTATCATGAACACTGACCTTAATTGAGGAAAGTGAGGCCTGCAGTTCTTTAAATGTTGTTCTGGGTTATTTTATGACCGCCTGGATGAGTCGTCGTTGCACTCTTGGAGTAATTTTGGTAGGCCGGCCACTCCTGGGAAGGTTCACCATTGTTCTAAGTTTTCTCCATTTGAGCATAATGGCTCTGATCATGGTTCGCTGGAGTCCCAAAGCCTTAGAAATGGTTTTATTATAACCCTTTCCAGACTGACACGTCAACTATTTTGTTTCTCATCTGTTCTTGAATTACTTTAGATCGCGGCTGTCACGTTTTTGAGTTCCTGTTTTTCCTTATTTGGTTTTGTTCCTGTTCCTATTAGTTAATCGTCGTTCATTCAGATTACCTTAGTTTATTAATCATCTCATTTGCTCCTTTGGTTTTCCTGTTCTTTATAAGTCTTCAGTTTCTAGAGTTTCGTTGTCTCGGATTAACGTTATTTGAATGGTATACGAGTGTTGAAGCTAATTAAAGACTCATTTTGTCTTCTACTCCGTTGTGCGCCAATTACTACAACCACGTCCCGTGACAGCGGCATGATGTGTTGCTCTTTAAGCATGCTTCACTTTGTCAGACGGGTTCTATTTAAGTGATTTCTTGATTCAACAGGTCTGGCAGTAATCAGGCCTGGGTTTGGCTATTGACATTTAACTCAGCTTTCTAAAGTAATGTGTTTAATCACAGTTGTTTCATGATTTAACAGGAGGGGGCAATTAATTTTTCACGTAGGGCCAGGTAGGTTTGGACAGCTTTTTTCCCTTAATAAATGAAATCATCATTTAAAAAGTACATTTTGTATTTACTTGCATTATCTGTGTGTAGTATTAAAATTTGTTGGATGATCTGAATCTTTTAAGTGACAAATAGGCAAAAAAAAAAAACTTTTCACGACACTGTATATATTATTTTTAAATATATTATATATAGAAAGAGAACAGAAAGGAGATATTTTGATTGTATAAATGCAATTTTGGTGAGCATAAAAGTCTTTCAAAAAAACAGAATATTTATAAAAACATAAATATTGATAACCTGATAACCATGTCCAAACTCCATAGTCAAACACACACACACCACTTATTTAAACAGTGTCTAAACAGACGTATGCGTTCATGAGAGAGTCAGATTTTCCATAGGGGGAGTAAGGAATAATTTTAAAACACGTTTTCACATATATTTTCAACATATTTCTCTATGTTTGAGGAGAAATTAAAAAAAATTCTCACAGTCAAACCTGCATGTCTAGCCACTGACCTCAACTGTAACTACACAATGCTGACAAAGCCAAATAGCAATACAGTGACAGGGTCTACATAGTGGATGTCATAGAGTTATTGTTGTGTGACATTTTGAAGTGTAGTTGTACCTTGTCACTGTCTACAGTGTTCTGGGAGGTGCGGGAAGCGATGGAGATTGTGTCCGGCTGGCTGCTGGCATCACCCTGACTGTCTGCGTCCTCAGTCGTTTCTCTGAAAGATTAAAAAAAGATTAGAAACTTCTATTGCAATGACATACACAATCTATAATAAAACACCTAGCAGCAAGTACTGTGATAAGAGCGGTGCAATTTGGGAGTACAGATGTATTGATTCTCTCAGTGCAGATTAAAGAAGAACCTGTGCAGAGAAAAATAAGAAAAATCTGTTTTAGGTGGATGAAGACAGCAGGTGGATGTGGTGAAATACCTCTTGCTGATGCTGCGCTGTCTAGCTGGGGTTTTGGGAGGGTGTATGGGCTCCTTTAGTGCCCCCTTCAGGTGAATCGTTCTCTCCTGAATCACTTCCCTGATGTTCCGGATCCACTCCTGTTTCACATCTATACTGGAGGCCTTCGGGGTGGATGAGAGGATGGGTAAAAGACAGAGAAGACGACAGAGTAGAGAAAATGCACAATTTCACCAGGCAGATTTGAACTCGCAACACTCAAATGAGTAAATTGGCTCAAAGCATGTTCACCAGGGTCAGAAATTAACCAAGACTTAGAGCAGAATTACCCCTAAATATGAGAAATATATATGAAAAACATGCCCCAGATATTTAGGATATAATATGTAATTTTTTTTTAAGATTTTAATATGTCATTTCTAGAACATTTGATCTATTCCAAACAGAGTTGCAACTGTCATTGATTTTAATTGTTATAAATGTTTTTCACAGTTCTTTCAGGACTGAAAACTAAATAATAGGCCTTTGTGTAAATCATCAAATATTTCAGTTATTTATTCACAATAATTTATTAAATGTGGTAGCAGCATTAAAAAACAATTGTTTTAACCCTGACATAAAAAAATTATAGTAAATCTTGCATTGAAACAGTTTATTGAGCCTTTAGAAAATAAGGTTGCATCACTGTTGTTGTTGTTTTTTTTTTTTTTTGAATATCATATTTGATATATCAGTTTTCTATGGATTATGTAGTATGATACTGATCATATGGAGTTCATGCAACTTTTATTTTGGGGGCAAAACACACAAAATCAGTCTCCTCAAAGCCTGATTTATATTTGATACTCACATTTTAAAATAATTTTTCTAAAAAAAAAAATGCTGTATGGAAGTAACCCTAAGCTGCCTCAGTCCAGTAAGTGTTCATCTTGAAATATTACAAAATAAAAGTTATTCTTACATTTACTTTATAAACATTTCTGAGCAAAAAGACATGTGTACCACAACATGAAGGTGGACATTTGTACAATTATACTAAAGGCTTTTTACTTGCTAAAAAAGTATAAACTATCAATCAGACATCAAAAAACATGTATAAGAAAAATTACAAAATGTTTTTCAGCAAAGTTTTAATCATGTTCATAATTTATAGGCTTTAGAAATGTGTATGAAATATTTACGTATGCTTTATAGGGTTAAACCTATTTAATTAATCACATACTTTACACAATAATTCAAATTACTACTAGTCATAATATCAATAATGCATGTTTAAAAAGTACCCTCATAAAGGCAAAAATATTCATTTCTTATTAGCATTGGCCACTATGTTTCTCTGACACTGCTCCACACAGACATACACAAAAGCACATCTTACCTTGAGAACCGTTTTGTTGTCAGATGTAGGCGTCCGGCCGGCCCATAGAGCAAACTTACACGGATCACCTTCAATGTGTTCGGTGACTCCTAACTCTGATGTCTGTCAAAACACATTTGAATTCACACTACCACTAACAACTTACTAATAAAGTGGGAAAAAGGCACTAAAGACCTCATTTTGTCGATGGCGTTTACACTTCTTGACAACGTGTCATCCTGGAGCTCCTTACCAGCAGCTTGTTCTTGTAAACATATTTGGTGCGTCCTGACGAGTCTTTCATCTCTTTACTGAAAACGAGAGAGATCTCAAAGAGGAAAAGATGTCGATCCCGGCCCTTGCGGATCAGTGATTTGGGGTCCCACACCTGGAAGGTGTCCTGTAGGATCAGCTCACCCTGTACGGCCAGGTTCTCATCAAAACCTGAAACCAGAAAAACAATTACACAGATAAACAAATGCATAAGTGCAAAAATATCAAAAACTCATCATCGATCTGAAATTCCGATTCTGACTTCATCAAGCAAAAATAAATAAATATAAATATTTAATGATAAATAAAATAAGATTTTTTTTATAATAATTGAACAGCTGATATTATTTAATTTAATAATAAATAAAACAATAAAATTTATTTAATTTTCTAATTATATTTTAAAATCTGACAAAATGCATTCTCTTTGTATATAGGCTTAAAAAACACAAACTTCAAATTTTGTGTTGAATAATTGTGGATTATATGAATGATGTTAAAACAACAACAACAAACAAACCGTTTGTGAACAAATAAATATCATCTGTTTTCAAGACACTCAGCGATTATAAGAAAATGCTTTAAAATCTATTTGCGACTTAAAGCACTTCTGCACAGTTACGTTTTCAGAACAGCTGCTGTGATTATCGCTCACCCTCCAGCATGCTGACGTGCATGGCGTCATTAGCACGTTTAGGCACACTGAGCATCACCTCCAAACCCTCCTTTATTTCTCCTTTCCCTTCCTCACAGCATGTCAGCAACTCCTGTTCACAAACACATTTGCACCAACACACACAGAGACACAAACACACCCATTTAGTGCAGCAAACTGATTCAGATCAGGTAAAGACTGAACAAAAACACTGAGTCCCCACCTTCAGCAGAAGCTGGTATTTGGTGATTCTCTGAACGGGTTTGATCAGGTACGATGAGATTGAATTGGCCAATCCATGTCTCCGCTGTATCTCCTGTTAGAAACAGCATAAAATAACATTTTATTGCATAAATGATAACAAAAACAGGTTAACCCAGCCTTTTCTGGCCTAAAATGGTATTCAGCTGATTTAGCTGGTCTCCCTTTCTGGTCAAACTAGTGTTTAGCTGGTTGGCTAGCTGGTCTGTCCCCAAAACGAGTACCCAAAATCTCTTTAAATCCCTCAAAAAATACATATTTACCACCCTGTGGAAGCATTTTTTTTACATCAGTGTATTCACATTTTTAAAAACATTCAAGAACATTCTCAGATTAATTCTGACTAATAATATAAACTGAATTTATTCATTTGGAACAGAGAAGTAAGGGTGGAGGACACCAGCTATCTGGCGCCCCCTGTCTGCTTATTGAGTCATCCCTGTCATCTCAACCCCAGGCCACACAAACCTCCAAAACGAGAAAAAAAAGAGCAGACTCACATCAAAGAATCTTCCGGCCTGGCCCTGGATGAGCTGACTGGAGTCTGGTTTGTTTTTGCAGTAGGTGACATACATATGGAATTTATCAGCCTTCAGTACATGGAAAAAATAAACACATTCACTATTTATGTTGTAGGCAACTTGAGTACCAGAAGCTACTGTTTAAACATTAATACTTCACAGCTGAATTTATATTTTGGACCTTTCAAGTTTTAAATAATGATTAACAAAATACAGCTTGGGCAAATACCCAATTTTTTACAGCCTCCCAGCACACATTGGTTTTTAAATTTTCATACGGAGTAACAAGATGATGACTAGTCCACACTGAAATCACAATATGTTCTCCAAACAAAGAAACATTTGAGGAAAAAGAAGATGATTCATCTGTATCTCACCCATGTGACAAAACAATGGCCCACATCTTCTGGAAGCTGCTCATAGTTTTCAAGCTCTTTCAGAAATATGCTGCAAAAACAAATAATGGCAAAACATAACTAGATTGGAACACTTTGTGAAGAAAATATGAGGCTGTTGTTGTTGCTAATGACTAATATTTGGCTATTTTGAGTATATCAGCATGATCATTCTGCCTTGTGTGAGATCAGTGTTACTTCTATATTATTATAGTCAGCTTAGTTTTAGTACATTTGTTTCTGCATTTTTAGTAGTTTGTTTTTATATTTATATATAGCATATGTGACCCTGGACCACAAAACCAGTCTTAAGTGTCAATTTTTCGAAATTGTGATTTATACATCATCTGAAAACAGAATAAATAAGCTTTCCATTGATGTATAGGACAATATTTGGCCGAAATACATCTATTTGAAAATCTGGAATCCGAGGGTGCAAAAAAATTAAAATATTGAGAAAATCACCTTTAAAGTTGTCCAAATGAAGTTCTTAGCAATGCATATTACTAATCAAAAATGAAGTTATTATGTAGTTTTTAAGTTTTTATGAAGTTTTTATTTACGGTAAGAAATTTACAAAATATCTTCATGGAACATGATCTTTACTTAATATCCTAATGATTTCTGGCATAAAAGAAAAATCAATAATTTTGACCCATACAATGTATTTTTGGTTATTGCTACAAATATACCCCAGTTGTGGTCCAGGATTGCATATATGTTTTTGAGTAAAGTTTTAGTAATATTAGTCCTTCATATTTTTATCACAGTTGCCAAGGTAACATTTCTAATTTTAATTTTTTAAGTTTGACGTACTTCATCTTTTCATCTTCAATATTTCTATTTATTTTTGTTTTATTTCAACTAACAAAAAAAATTTCAATGGTTTTAAATTTGTAATAACACTGGCAGGGATGAAAACTGAATCAAATATGGCAGAAATGCGTCAGCTAATCAACTGCCATTGAGATGAATGGGAATGCTAATAGATAGGTTTCTCCAAGTATTATAGATCTCCTTGGCAAGCATCACTAATTATTCACATACTTACACAGACCATCACAATTACAGCTTTGTGAGCCATCAGAGTGACAAAGTGACTACATAAACCTGGAAATAATAAAGCTTGTTTGAAAACATACTTGTTGTGGAATTCATAAATCTCCTGAATATTCCCAAAGATCACATGTTCTTTGTTCGCAATTCCAGATGGGATCTCAGCACCGCTTGTCATTTCCCAGAGAAAAGTCTGCGCATATATGCACAAGGGAGGTTAGTTCATCCCAAGTTCACAATTCTTTTAAAATCAGACAGCATTTCAGGCAAAGTACAATATGTAACTATGCAACCTTGGATGAATCTTGCAATCAAAAGCCATGACTGTCTGAGATCAGTAAGAAAACCTCTAAAGCTTCTCTTTACACTCTCACCTCCAAACACTCCTGTAGGTCTCGTACATAAGCTCTTTCTGTCTGGAGCAGCTCAGCCATAATATACCTACACAGAGACCAAAACGCCCCACTGAAAGCCCAGCAAATTACAGACATTGAAATGCAAAAAACGCCTGAGACAGCACTTCATAACACAAAGCTAATTCCTCAGGAAATGATTTAGATTAAAAAGGATTTCGTGTGAAGACGAAGCTATTGATGCTGTGATTTAGTTTGGGACTATCGGCTTAACCTGCGCACAGGAAGCTGGAACACATTATTCTGAGTCATATTTAAAATCTCTCTTAGTCATGAAGTTAATTTCATCACTCACTCTTTCTTTCTGGCAGATTTCTTCTTTTCCTCATTAACCTCATGGTCGGGATCGTTGAGGTTGACCTCTGGGTCAGTGTGGGTCAAGCTGGCTGGGATAATGTCCAGCTCTAGATCTTTATGGTCCTGTTGGAGAGATCAGAGGAAATACTAAAAACTGCAGTATGTGTTTAAGCAAAAGTTTTGATTCCTCAGGATAGAAATCTTTATATACAATAAAAAAATAGTAGAACACATTTTTAGAAATTATCAATGAAAATTAAGATTTATAAATATATTAAATAATGCATGAAATGAAGAATAAATGCAGGATATATTTCCTAAATAGGGATGGCCTTTCTCAGCCGCTCACCTCAGAACCCACTCCTAGTGCTCGGTCCAAGCTGCAGCGGTACTGACCCATCCGCATAGAGAAGTCTCTGTACCTTCTGTCCACCGTAGAAACCCACCTCTTGAGCTCGGTCACATGGACATGCCCTTTCTCAACTAGACTACCAGCCAGCTGGATCAACAGCTTCACCTTCTCCTGTGTTTGCTAGAAGAGAAGAATCGAATATCAGGTCATTATATATATATATATATACACAGGTTTAGACAAATGCATCTGTTCACTTTATATATATAAATATATATGAGTGAACAGATTCATTTGTCTAAACCTGTACAGGGTTTACTCAAAACACACTTTTGAAACCTATACTTTTTCACTCGAGATGAAGGCTAAACAGGCCTTTGGTTGTGTAGATTTACAGTAATAAGTTTACAGTAATTTCTGAAGTTTATATGGAAAAATCTTCTTAATAATTTTGCTTGCATGTTCCACAAAAGCATGAAGGTTTGAGACAACATGACTGAGTATATGATGACAAAAGTTTGAATAACTGCCCTCAATGACTGAGGATCTTACCTTTGCAGACACACGGAAATCTTCATACTCTTTTAGTAGTTCCTGAGTTTTTTCGCTGGTATCACCAGGCGATGTGTGTGTGGATAGAAAATATTCTCCTACCTCCTGTAACCAGTCTATGGCCTGTGTAGAGAGCACAGTTTTAAAAATGCAAAAACCATTTCATGTGTTTATTTACAATCTCACTATTAGATATTTTTATTTTCTTCTGCACAAATAACTGACTAATTGGTTAAACATAAAAGGTTGCTCGGTTGCTCATTTGAAAAAACGAAGTGCACTTAATTGTACTGAATGTGCAGTGTATTTCAAATCTTTAGTGTATTTCAGTGTATTTCAAATCTTACAAATATATTTGAATGAAATAAAAGACGACTCAGCTGCACTGAAAGAGTTCACTTTCCTGACTTCCCTAATAAGTTCTCTTTTTAAATGTATTCTAAAGTGTAGCTCGTTTTCACAAGGGAAGGCAAAACCAACCCAAACCACCATCATTATCGAATCCTTCAAAAACTGTGCTTGCATAACGCTCTCTCACTCACCTGTTTGGCATGTCGTTCAAACAGAACGTACTGTTGGCACTGATCTAAACGTCTTTTTTTCATAGTCCAGAAATGAAGGACACGATTTTCCCTCTGTAGCAGCTCACTCAGAATGGCTATACATAAGAAGACACAAGAAAAGATCAATAAACAATTACAAAACATTCAGGCACAATCACATAAAGACAGACTGTATATTTTGCAGGTATAATGGCTTTAAGTAGTCCTGAACTGACCTTTGACTTGGGACTCAGTGGCTCGATTGTGGGTAGCGACCCCAGGCATGCTCACATTGTTTCGATGGATGTATTTAAGAAAGACCTCCGCATTACGACGTGCTAAAGTACACGCCTGGAACCAGAGAAGTGAAACATTTAGTAGAATCAGTGCATCTAAATAACTGTACAGTGACATTATCATTGACCATATTGATAGCAGCTGGATTTTTAGGAGTGCTGATGTAAGACAGTCAGTGACATTGATAGACACTAGTAATTTTGTAAAATTTTTCTTTATTTCAAAAGGATTTTTTTCCATGCTATGACCCATTTAAACTGACACATATGTGGTCACATATGGCAATTTTTTGGCTTTGTTTTGCTGCAGATGCATTTTTTAAAAATATAAAAAGGACAAATTGGTGAGAGAGCTGATGAGCTTCTGTTGCAGGTGTTTGAGTCTGTGTGTGTGTTTATGTATGTTTGTGTGTGTGTGTGAGCAAGGTGTACCTTGAGAAAGGCTTCTTTCTGCTCCAGGTGTTTGTTGATGAGAGGGCTGACATGGTCAGTCTCTGCCGTTGAGCCCAATTTATCATGACCCCCACACCAGTCCTCCTCTCTCCTGTACTCCAGTTCCAGACTCTCCAATACATTACATACCTGCGACAGACATACAGTACGTTACACACAAAAGTATCACAAAGCTTAAGTCTCTGTACTTTGCTCTCTGACAGACCACTGTAAACCGAGTACAGTGTAGACAATACTGGCAATATAAATAATAAAATATAATGTAATGACAGTAAAGGGACATGTATAATATTTCTGCCATTAAATAAAAAAAATAAAAACTGAAACAATGTTTATTCCAGAATTCATTACAAAAATATCTGAAAACAAGAGTGCATTTTTAGTAGATCCTGGAAATGACAGTAGGGGGAGCTAACATTTATGTTATGGGACAAGAGGGCATGGTTACTGTCCCATAATTAGTTTTTTTTTTTTTTTAAGAAATTAATCATTTAATTTAGCAAGGATGCATTACATTGATCAAAACTGACAGTAGACATTTTCAGATTTTTACAAAAAATATATTTCAGATAAATGCTGTTGTTTTGAATGTTCAATCCATCAGAATTCTGGAAATATATATATATTACAGTTTCCACAAAAATATTAAGCAGCATAACCATTTTGAACATTGACAATAATAAGAAATGCTACTTTAGCACCAAATTATCTTATTAAATTGAACCAATACATTACTGTTCTTACTGTATTTTTGTTCAAATAAATGCAGCCTTGGTGAGCATGAGAAACGTCTTTCTAAAACATTTTAAAAAATCTTACAAACCTCAAACTTTTGAACGGTAGTGTATAAAATATTCAGCTTCTCTTGCACTTAGAATATTACTCAAAGTTAAGGTTATTCAATATGACTCAAAGGTGAAATACAAAGTTCTGGCATGAAACTCTAGATAGCGCAGTCCGATAGGTCTAACTCAGTATGACATAAAGACATTATTATCACATGTCACAGCTGATTGGTTCTCCCCTGTATCAGTAGCCAATGAGCTCGCTGCTCAACATTCAAATATTTGGCAAAAAGCTTATGATAGAAGTTGCAGCGCACTTCATAAACTCTCCACCTTCCCCAGCTCCACCATATAGATCTGCTACGGGGTGATCATGTATGCTATGGGGGTTATTCATGTTATATGTGCAGCAGCAGTATTTCTTACATGCTCACAGCAGCATGTTGTGGATGTATTGGCAGTAGCAAGTCTCGGCAGCAGCAGCAACGCAGCAGATCTATTCCGCCAAGACCAAATACATGAACATTGTCATGTACATTACCATGACAATCCCTCCAAGAGTTGTCATGACAGAACTCTATGTACACTGGAAAAGGGTCTTTAAACCACCCTTTTAAAAAACAAACTACTTAAAAACAGGGCATCTTAAAAATGCAGTGCTCATGGCGTGAGGCACTGAAAAAAAACATAACATGAACTGTACATGCATATGTACAAGTGGTTTAGAACTACTGCTATAAATCAAATTAGCAGCTTTGTCATCAGTTCATAATCTCAAACACAATCACAGCCACTAGTATTTGAGGGCAGTGACAGTAACCATCACATAGTCTATTACAACTCACCTGTTCAGATGTTTTGTAGAAGGCCACAGAGGCATTAACCAGCTTTAATCTGTCCTCCATCTTCAGCATGAGGGTCTGCCAGTGTAGGGCCACGGTCTCAGCGCAGGCCCGGACAGCGTCTGGGTCATAGTGACCCGCCTGCAACATCAGCTCCGCCCTCTGCTGAAGCTGCAGGGCACTCTGGTGGGTGCGCTGCAGGGAGTCGGCATGGAGAAGAGACTGTGGACAGCAGAGAAAAGTGGCTGCTTTTAATTCTTGAGGTGTGCTTAAATTAAGTTTGTTAACTGCCAGTACACAAGCACCACATGAGAGGCGGGTGAGGTCATGGAGGGGCTCCTTAAAGGAGCAATTAAGACCCGATCAGTTAGACGTCCTGCCGTTCAAGGCCAAAACAATCAGCGGTGAAGCACAGCCTGATGCTTTCACAAGAGCACATGCTGGATGAATAAAACCAGCGGCTTGATTCACACATTTGCTTTGGCGTACTTGGATGGTCTGATTTGATGAAAAGTGGTACTTGGCCTGAAAACTTAGAGAACCGCTGCTGTAGATGATTAAAACATATATTTGGGGGAAGGGAGATTTTGGCAGATAGCGCTGACTTCCTTTGATTTAGAGAGGCTGTCGTTAGTCGAGAATTATATGCAGCAATTTGCTGAATTAAAACTCAGTCCTCATTTCAGGCTAATGTGCTTCTTACTGCTCATAAATTTGCTGAGTAATTGTTTTGTTTTTTAATTCAACTCAGCTGTTTTGTATTCCATCTCTTTGATGAATATAATAAAGGGGGGCTTTATAACCTATAGACCAATTTACGTTCTGTTTATGATGGATAACAACAAAATGATGATGTTTCTCTAACATTCCCCAAAATGTGTTTATTACACCCCCCCACAGGGTTAAATAAATGATCTGTTTGATATAAGCCCAAAATAATTTCCTAATTGCAGATAATGGTGTAAACAAGGTTCAATATTTAATATTAATCTTCATATTACAGCGTACCGCAGCCTTACGAAGCTGGCCCCTGCAGAACCTATTAAGGAAAATGTGTGTATGTGTGTACCTCGATGGCAAGCTGAAATTGTTCATGCTCTCTCTGAAGTTGTTCCGCCTCAGATAGGGAACCTGCATTCGTTGTGCTCGCCGTGAGCATGGATTCACCGTTGCGGATCCAACCCAGCACCTGCACAGATCAACACATACAAATGCACACACACAGCGGCATGTGACAAAACAGGCAACAGAGGGGAAAAATGAAAATCAATAAATTATTTTGGATTCATTTGTTAACATTCAGAGGTATTCATTTACGTTTTGGTGCAGCCTCCTGCTTTTTCCATTTCCATTTCATTTTGCTTTTCCTTGCTGTAACTCAATGTCTCAGCACTGTCAGTTACAGAAATAATGTGCCATGCCAAATAATTAATAATGGCAAATCTAGCATTCAACTATAAATTTTGATTGTATGATGGTTCCAAACAGATTTTCAGCTCCAGCTATTGAATTCTCATCACTGAACTCTCAACATTGACGAAAATTACAATAATGTTATATATATAATGTTAATATATACAGTATATATATATATATATATAGTGGGGCAAATAAGTATTTATCCCTGCTGCAGTGTGCAAACCTGGTAAAGAACTACAGGAAACGTCTGACCTCTGTAATTGTAAACAAAGGTCTCAAAGGTACCAAATATTAAGTTCTATTTTCTATTGTATCAAATACTTATTTCATGCAATAAAATGGAAATTAATTATTCAAAAATCATACAATGTGATTTTTCTAGATTTATAATTTTTTTTATAATCTGTCTCTCACAGTTGAGGTGTACCTACGATGAAAATTACAGATCTCTCCATTCTTTGTAAGAAAAAAATACTTATTTGACCCACTGTGTGTATATATATATATATATATATATATATATATATATATATATATATATATATATATATATATATATATATATATATGTACATCAGCATATTAGACTGATTGTTTAGAGCTTCTGAAAATTCAGCTTTGCCATCACAGAAATAAACTACATCTTAAAATATATTAAATTAGCTTGCATAATAGTTCACAATATTATTGTTTTTATTGTATTTTTGATCAAATAAATGCAGCCTTGGTGAGCATAAGAGACTTGTCTCAAAACCATTAAAAAAAAATTATTTCTGACCCCAAAATTTTGAACAGTAGTTTCTCAAGTATACAGTATATAAACAAATATTTTAACTACTGCCAGTTTTCCCTAATTTAAATTAAATATTTATTCATGTTCTGAGGTCATTAGATGAAATAATGCAATTGCTTAATAAACATTCATAGTAATCATCTCTGCTTCATATTAAAGTGAAAATGTTGGCATTTTCAAAACTAATGGCAGGTAAAACTGTTCAACATTTCGCTCCACATCTTAAGAATCCGTAAAATGTGCATTAAGGATGCAGAAGCATTAACACTGAGCTGAAGGGATTCCCCCTCCCACGTTATGTAACACCCTGCCTACATTTGCATTCATTTTCTAACCAAACTGATGTACAAAAAAGTACATATAGAAACAAGATACAATACACATAATTAAAGAACCAAGATAAAGCTGAGAAGTCCCAAGGTGACAGCACTGCCAATAAGAAAGTAGTGTTGTCTATGAAATAGTGTAAGTGAATTGAGTGATTAATTTTTCTGAAATGCAGGGCTGCAGTCTGCACCCACGCACTGCTCTGGATATTAGCGACAGTGTGTGTGTGTGTGTGTGTGTATGTGTGTGTGTGTGTGTGTGTGTGTTTGCTCAAAGTGTCAAAGATTAAAGCAATTAGCTGGGCACTTGTACTCAAGGCTAATGGCATCAAAAAGAATCTTGTAGCAGAGCACAAGCTTTCTTCCTGAATATAGATGTTAGGCGTTCCTCACGAAATTACGATGAGTGTAAATTAGGGGTCCCTAAATGCGACCATGATCTGAGATGTAGCAATTGATTTTAAACACACACCTGTTTGACCTCGGCCTGCAGGTGTCGTAGCTGAAGGCACTGCTCCAGACGTTTGTGTGTGTGTTCTGCGCTCACTTCCAGCTCATGCTGTTTTTCATTCAAGAACTCCAGCAGCTCTTGAACTTTTGCTGCCAAGTCAACGTCTTTTTCTCCAGTGATTTCCACACCTGAAAAACATACACAGATTTTAAAAATAAATATCAGCATATAGACAAGTACACTGTCTGAGAATATCAGTTTCACTGTATAGATAAAATATATCAATCTAAGAACCATATACAAACAAATGATGCCCTTTTTATGAAATATCATGCTATACAAATGTTTGACAACCTGAAAGTGTCCAAATGCTGTTTCTTTGCTGTATGAATGGTAAATCATCATTTAATTTTATAATAACCAAAATCAACATATTTTCATGAAATGTTTTAATTGAAATGTGCTATACTTGTCCCATATTTCTTTTACAGACTAACAAAAAAATGTGTCGCAGGCAATTTTAGCGATACTAGTAATGGATACACAAGTTCAATCAGCGCCATGTCCTAATTTCAGAGATTAGCCCATTTCCAAAATACAAATGAACAAACATACAAATTAGGCATGCAATTTAAACATACTGTAATTTCTGTGCCACAAGTATCAGAAAATAAAATGGCAAAAACAATTATAGATTTCAAACAGGTTTCCTGAACAATACCTCTGTTGGCCATGTGCTAGTCAAACAGTTTCGCCCCAAACATGTAGTAATAATAATAATAATAATTAATTACATTTATATAGCACTTTTCTGCTTTTCTAGCTTCACTACATTGTGGTGGGGGGGGGGGGGGGGGGGGGGTGTCTCCTCGTCCACCACCAGTGTGCAGCATCGACCTGGATGATGCGACAGCAGCCATAGTGCGCCAGAACGCCCACCACACACCAGCTTACTGGTGGAGAGTAGACAGAGTGATGAAGCCAATCAGTGTATGGGGATGATTATGAGGCCATTATTTGGCCAGGATGCCGATGTCACACCTCTACTCTTTTTCGAAAGACATCCTGGGATTCTTAATGACCACAGAGAGTCAGGACCTCGGTTTAACTTCTCATCTGTAGGATGGTGCTTTTTGACAGTATAGTGTCACCGTCACTATACTGCAGCGTTAGGACCCACACAGACCACAGGGTGAGCAACCCCTGCTGGCCTCACCAACACTTCTTGCAGCAGCAACCTAGTTTTCCCAGGAGGTCTCCCATCCCGGTACTGCCCTGCTTAGCTTCAGTGGGCGACCAGTCTTGGGCTGCAGGGTGATATGGCTGCCGGCAAAATGTCATGACAGACCATTGGTTGAGCTGTCGGGATGCTCAACTAGTCCATGTTTTCTGCCAAAGAGATTTACACTGTTTTGGCAGAATAAACCAACAAATAAATATAGTTGAACTTGGTATACACTACCACTCAAAAATTAGGAAAAATTAAGATTCATGTTTCATGTTTTTGAAAAAAATGACATGAAGAGCCTATATTTGATAAAAAAATGCAGTAACATTGAGAAACAAAAAAGAACTGGAATTGTTTTAGATGACTATCGATTATCACAGTGAGTTTTCTCTCCTATGTCCAGCAGGGGTTGCTGTGCTGTGAACCTCCTCTGATGGTCTCCGTCTCTGTTGTGATCTCAGTGAGCAGATATGATGGCATGTGAGACATGTCAGACAGGTGAGCGTGTGATGAAATGTCCCAGCCTCCCAGCCGAGCGGCATTCATCATATGTGCCTTCGCATGTCTATAACTGCATTAGTGCATGACAGACAACAAGCGTACCAGAGACAGAGACTCTCTGCAGGTACGACACAGGTCGTTTTCTTCTACTAACCCTTACATCACCCCACTTATCCTCAGCTTCCTGTCTCCAATACAGCCACAGAGCAGGCCGCATGAGTCGGTTCCAATTGGAACGCGATGCGTGAGTGACAGGATGGCTTCTGCAGTATCCCAAGCCTCCAAGGCAACCCCAAAGTGACGAGTGAAGGCCCCGTCACCATGGAAACCTTGGTATATGGGATGTAAAGGGGAGGGTTTCCATAGCAACCTCACCCCTGCATACAGAGTTAATAGTATGAGAGATCCCAGAGCCGTACAGAGCTCTGTCTTCTCCCTCCGCTCTTTCCAATTCATTTCACCTTTACTGGCTGTCATGCACACATTTTCCATCCTTATCTTTCCCACCCAATCCTCCACTTCTCTCTCTTCGTCTTTCATCACACGTATCTAAGACAGCCCATAATGTGGGTAGCAGGTTTTTGCTGTTGTGTCCATGGTAACTGTCAATAAAATGCAACAGAGCACGGAGGAGTGAAGCGATGACTGATTCACACTCTTTTATCTCTCCACCGAACACTAACTCATCATCACTCCTGCGTTCTTCTCATCTCTCACTGGACGCTGCAGCAGACATTAGCAAGCCGTCTTACTGACCCAATAAACAGAAGAATCACAATCGTTGTTAAGTTGGATGTTGGATGTTAACATTAACCCCAACAAGATGAAATTTAAAGGGTTAGTTGGTAAAAAATAAACAATGTTTTCATCACATGGTGTGAGAGACACGGCGTGTATATTAAAAGAGAAGCACACTGGCATTTGCACAAATAAAAATGGTCAGAGGAAAAAGAACAGCAATGAAATTAAATTAAATATACATCTTAAATATATATTATAAATATTAATAATATTAATAATTAATAATATCTAACAATGCCTTGGAAAAAACTGTTCATCTTAAAAATAAAGCATATACATATACCCAAATAGGAAATAAAACAGTTATCGAATAAGCATGTGCCCTACTGTGTCCTAAACCCCTGAAACATTGCTGTCTTATATTTTAGAGCAATGCAATTTGGGAAAGAAATCAATCAAATCTGTGTGTGAAAATATTCAGATGTAACCCCCTTTGTAATTGTAAACATTTTCATAAGTAACTGTAATTTAATTACACATTTTCTTTCTCAGTAACCGAAACAGATTACAGTTAGATTTACTTTGTAATTAAATTACATAATTCCTCTACAGGTAACTAATTACTCCCCAAACACTGCTGAAATGACATGAAGGTGAGTAGATGATGAAATAATTCTCATTTTTGGGTGAACTATTTCTTTACATTTACATTTATTCATTTAGCTGACGCTTTTATCCAAAGCGACTTACAATTGCTATATATGTCAGAGGTCGCACGCCTCTGGAGCAACTAGGGGTTAAGTGTCTTGCTCAGGGACACATTGGTGTCTCACAGTGGATTCGAACCCGGGTCTCTCACACCAAAGGCATGTGTCTTATCCACTGCGCCATCACCACCCCTTGAAAACCTTTTTAAAACCCATTAACCTCAAACCTTTTTAAAACCCATTAATCTCATGGCATTATTTATTCAATTGTAATTGCAGTGTAAATGCATTCATGCCACCAGTTGCAATAAACAGTCTGCCAATACATCTAAATTCATCATATGACATTTTTTTAGACTAAAATATAAGCTAAACAAATAAAAATATTTTAAAACTATGAAAAATGACAAAAGAAAACAAAATTACTCAAATTATAAAATAGATAATAAAAACGTATTTATTAATGAATAAATTAAATATATATTTTAGATAATTATAAATACTATAGTAGTAAAAAAAATACTATATAGCATATAAATGATACTAAAATATATTTTGCCCTTAGTCATATACAGACCCCAGTATAAGGGATTTCACTGCCATCATGCTTCACCAAATTCATGTTTGTGGAAATCCACAGTAGATGCGGCTCTGTAATCCACATTTATAGAGAACAGACAGAACAAAACACATGGACGTTGTGAAAGGCACAGAAGAACGTGTTCTGTGTTAGAAGGGCCTTTTGTCTACCGCAGACAGATATGGATTGCTGTGGACTGTATTCTTGCGATAGGCTTATGTTTAATTATGTGGAAATAAAACAAATAATAGACTTGACTCCTTAAGTCATTTTTTGTGATGTCTATTCAACGGTTTTCCACAATCTGCCACAGCAATGTCTTTACATTATCTCTAGACATCCATAAATATTGATATATTTGATATATTCATTCCTAATCATATGAGTCAGTAATCATTTTATTAACTTAATAAAAATGTATCTCATTGTCATGGAACCTGCTTCTGATCAAGCACCCTGATTATACTATTGGAGGAAATTATGCCACACTGCTCAAATATTCCATGACCCGACAAATGCAAAATGAACATCAGAAAAACAAAGCATGAAAGCAAACACCAATAGTGAAACCACACAGCAACAACTGCCAACAAACACCAACATCATTAACACACTGATTCAGCAGAACCCTAAAACTGTAGAATGAAACTATTACTCTCTCTCGCTCTCTTCCTGTGTCTTTCACTCTGTCTCTACATCTCCGACCAGCTCCTCACCTGAAGCCTGGACCTCCATGATGTACTGGTGAAGATCCTGTCCCTGCTGTATAACCTCGTAGGTCATGTTGTTCATGGCGAGTTTGCGCTCAGTGTGTCTGAGTAATCTCTGTTCAGCCAATGTGAGTTCTTCTGTGTTGAAATCAGTCGCCTGTCGCATCAGATCCTGTTTCCATGCATCCAGCTCACCCATAACCTATGAAACAGATGCATTTATTACCAGTTTTCACACATATTAATAAAATAAACTAAATCTTTTCAATATAATGGAAAAAGGATGCGAAAAACACCATTAAAGTATCATAAAAGTAGTTTGAAGCAATATGATTCATGGTGTGTGAGATCAGAAACCAGAATTTAAGTCACTAATTGCCAGATGTCTTGACATCCATGATGCTCAATCTGTGAACAAATCATTCTTTTGAGTCAGATCCAGTTCAACTCATTCCTTCAACAATCTGGTTACAGAGGTTAAACAGCTCAATGGAGCAGTGCTGTTATCAGTAAATAAAACTAAAAAAAAATATAAAAAAAGTTTTCTTTATCAGATTTTAAAAAAATAAAAAAAACTAAATAAAATAAAATCAAACAAATAAAAATCAAAGTTAAGTACTATAATTACTAAAACTAAAATTGAAATAAAAATATACTGAAGCTAAATAGAAATATAAAAACTCAAAAAGTAATAAAAATTACAAAAGCACATGAAAAAAACGATTAAAACTTTAACTAAAATTAAAATGAAAAATAATTGTAAAATATAAAAATAAAAGCAAATTCAAAATGTTAATATTAATAAATAATAGTATATAAATAATAGTAAAATAACTGCACTGGAGGCGAGGATAATCAGCTGATAAAAACCTAAATGCTGGTTTTTCCATCACACAAAGCATGTATGGCTTTAGAAGACTTGAAATGCAGTGCATATGAAGTCATATGAACCATTTTCAGATTTCACATTCAGTTTTTTTTTTAAAGTTTGACAGCCCTCGTCTTAATTCACTTTCATCATATTGAAAAGAGTAGGAAGAATATTCTTCAAAAGTTCAAATCTACTGTCCCACAGAAGAAAGAAAGCCACTCAGATGATGACAGAATTTGGGGATGAACTATGAGATAAAGTGTATACAGTAAAACAAACAACGCTACTCAAAACATTCAATTAAACATAATACACAAACATGCAGATATGCAAACGCAGACAGCACAGAAGCACTTCTGTTCAAATAAAGTTATGCTGATAATGACTTGGGTTCAGGCCATCAAACACACACAAACACACACACCTCCAAGGCGTACTGTTCAAATATACGGAGCTGCAGGAAGATGTCCAGTTTGATCCTACGCTCGTGGAAAACCTCCTCCATATGAGCCTGAGCCTCATCCAACTGCTGAAGAACGCCTTCGATATGAGCCACAGAGCTGGCATGAGGCAGCTTATTACAGGCCAATGCTGAGTCCCTGTTTGAACGAACACAAACCCACGCCAACACATCCAAGAGCAAATCAATATCAATAGAGGCCACGTTAATTCAGAACCAGTATATCAGCATGACATAACATGAAATGACTTGTTCAGACCTAATCTGAAAAGAATATTATTAAAATTGATCTGCAAAGTGAAAATGGTTGGAGCTGTGGCCTTGTGGTTAACAGATTTGGATCTAAATCCTGTTCTTCACTAGTTTGATACATTTTCAAGGCTGTTGCAAGTATCATTTTGATAGTGTATAACAAGCACCCCCTCCCCCAGGTATTTTGAGGAGCGAGCTGTAAGCCTCACCGCAGGTGCTGAATGAGCTCTTCCCCTTCTTTGATGACATTGAGTGTGGCATCCAGAGTGCTGCTCTGCTGCTGCTGAAACAGTCTGATCAGCTCCTGAACAGCATCCACAGACTCAGAGTTCACCACCGGCTCCACAAGAGTCTTCTGCAAGTCCTCCATCCACGACCATAACTACAGACAGACAGGACAGACAGACAGTCAGACAGATATGTGGTTGCAAGGGCGCTGATAGGCCATCCGTTGCAGTTGATTGATGTTCTAGGTGGTTACTAGGGCACTCCGGGGGTTATTAGGGTGTTACTATGTGCTCTGGGTAGTTCCTAGGACAGGGGTTTTCAAAGTGTGGTAAAAAATTTATAAATTAAATCGATACATTCTTGCGGAAATAATACTTTAAAAATGAAAATCAGCAGATTTTTTGAACAAGAGACTGTTTGCGATCAGATCATTTCAAACTGAAACTTTTCAGTCCAAGCATCCAGTGAGCGAATGCATTCAAGCAGTCAGTTAAAAACAGCTAATGCTGAAAAACCCCCAGCTGATTACATCATCAGAGATGGTGGAGAGAATAGTTACTCGCATCCAGATTTTAGTAAATTATTAATTTCAGTGTGTATTTGCTTTAAAGCATGATCTCTCTCTTAAGCTGTTTCAGAGCAGCCCAAGCAGTTTCTCATCACGCTGCGTGAAATACAGACTGAACAGCAGCTCAAAACACCCAACCACTGTATAAGCATGATGCACAAACTACATCTCTCAGCTGGATAAATCAAACCATTGTTGCGCTAGTAAAGTTTTGATGGATGACGATGGTAATCAAGGTAAAGACAATTACAGTAACATACAGGAGTCATACATTAGGCATGTGCGAGTCTGTTATTATGCAAACAAATCCGATGTGCACTGATTGCACTGAACATATTTTGCATTAACACATTTCAATATATTTGTGTAGTTGCCATAATTATAAAGAGTTTTTTTATAATGTATGCTGGCTAAAAAGTGTGTTTGAGGGTCAGTGGTTTAGTAATTCTGAATGGATCCATATGGTAACAGCTGCTAAAGTGCTGTTAGAGCATTGCTGTGTCGTTGTAAGGCAATTGTCAGGGTGTCACTTTGGGGGTCGATAGGGTGTTGCTAATTCATTTATAGGCTGTTGCTAATGTGTTCTGGGTAGTTTCTAGGTCATTGTGAGAGGGTAGCTAGGGTGTTGCTAGAGTGTTCTAGGACGTTTTTTGGAATGTTGCGAGAGTGCTGTAAGGATTTCTCTACTTTACAGTGAGAAATACTGGTCTGATAAGAGGTTGTTTAAATAGAATTGCATTATGTTGTCTTTGTCCATTCATTTTAGTTTTTAATTTGTGCTGTCAGTCAATAAGTGGAGTTAAGAGCTACTAACAAAATCTCTCACGCATGAACAGGGATCAGTCAAAACTGGTAAAACTGTTTAGTGTGTGTGTATGTGCAATACCTCTTTAGTGTGAGTGTGAAAAGATACTGAGATATCCAGCAGTAGTTTCCTCTGCTCCACCCTTCGTACAAACTCCTGAACCCTGACCTCCAGGTGATGGGCGGCTGCATAAATCTCTTCTGGATCACACTCTCCCGTCTGAGCCAGCTGCTCCGCTGCCTCCAAAAGCTTATCCGCATTAGTATAAGTGTTCTGGAGCGAAAGAGAGAGAAAGCGAGTGAGAGAGAGAAGTACATTAAAAATATCTTCCTTGAACATTAACAGGAAACTCAATAGTATGATTAATGATATCACTGCTACTGCTCATTTGCTCCTCTCTCATCAAGCAAAAAATACACACACAAACACAACATAAACCCATTCGGTTCCAACCTGTGCCACCTCCTGGAAGTCATCGTGCCGTTTTTGTAGTGCTCTTGCTCTGTGTACAGACTTGCCAACTCCTGTGTGTTTACTGAGGAATGCCTCGCCATGGTTTTCAATCCAGTCCAAGACCTGCACACACACATACATACACACACATCAACCCTGGATAGTCCATTTCAAATTTAAAGGAATATTCCAGATTAAAAGTTTACAGTAAGATCTCTCCAAATCTTCCCTTGTGAAAAGAAGTGTGCTTATTTGTATTATATTACATATACACACACACACACACACACACACACACACATGTAAAAAGTACCCTTAGTAATATAGGCAAATTAAATGTTTTAGTCAATATAAAGTTAATGCATTTTAAATGTAATAAACTGCATGTTCATCACTAAAATGTGCAATTATAAATATATTTAAATGTTTTAATCAGATTTCAAAGACAATAAAAGTAATTATGATATATCAAGATGTACCTAAAGGTATAGTTCACTCAAAAATGAAAATTCTGTCATAATTTACTCACCCTCAAGTTGTTCCAAAATTGTATGAGTTTCTTTCTTCAGCGGAACATAAAATAAGTTATTTTGAATAATGTTGGAAATATGGAAGTCAGTGGGGACCATGCAGCAACTGATATCAAAATATCTTCTTTTGTGTTCAGCAGAAGAAAGAAACTCATTCAGGTTTGGAACAGCTTAAGGGAAAGTAAATTATGACATCATTTTTATTTTTGGATGAACAGAGTCTAATTTATGTCAAATTTATGTCAAAAAACACTCTTAAATTCAACTAATTGCATTTAATATAAATTTAAACTGCAACACATTTTCATTGATTTCATTTCATTTTCAAATAACATGCAATTAAGTGTCCAAAAACATTACATTACAACATTACAAGTACTTTTTAACAGTATGCTAAAGTGTGTTTGTAATTTGTGATGTTTCTTTCCTATATAAAACATTTGAAGCATCCTAAGAGCAAGTCAGAGCTTAAACAGTTAGAAAGAGGCTCAGGGGATTTTTGAAGGTCCAACAAACTTTGTCAGTTAGAAGTCAAAGTTCTTTAGTTCACTGCACAAATACAGTGCTCGAGTAGGCCTCGTTTCTGTCTAAAGAGGCCCTGGAAAGGATCCAGTCACATCAAAGAAATAACACAGTTCTGACAGAGAACCGGTGAAGGTACAACAAAAAGCCCCTGAAGGCGACGGCCTCAGGAAGTAGAGTGTATTGTTGGAGGTACTGACTAGAGGCCAAGCACAATACTACTGTCCCTCGAGGACACTGAGGCAATTTCAGTCAACTCTATGAGTCAGAGTCTATGTCATTTCCTTGTCACTTCCTTTAATGCTCTCTGCGCTTGATCTTTGTTCTGCCGTAGGAGAAACATCGTTACACGCAAAGATCTAAAAACAGCTGCTGAAAGGTTGAGAGGCTGGGGTCACATTCCTCAGATGCTGAATTCTGTGGCTATAGTGCATGCAGGGTTGCATGTTTGTGCATTGCATGCATATCTGAGTGGTTCTATACATGATTTACATAATGTATTTATTTACCTGCTGCACATCTTGTTGAAACACACACAGCTGAAGTCTCTGGTGCAGCCGGAGCTTGCGGTGTTGCAGGAGACCCTCTAGTCTGCGATACTGATGAACCACCTCATGGACCACCTCCAGAACCCCTCTCACCGCCTGACTGTAGTCGGCCCCTGCCGTCAGAGACCCAGAGTCAGCCGGAGGCTGAGGCCTCTGCAACACATCCAGTAGTGTCTTTCCTTTCTGACTGACCTATCAGAAATATAAGGTGGACACTGTAACAATGTATTTTTACTCTGTACTTTGTTACTTCACGTAACTGTGTTTTAGAGTACCAATTACTACATTATAAACATAGTATATAGGTCTAAGCATAGTATCTTTCTTTTTAAAGGCTCATTCACACCAAGGACAATAACTATAATGATAATCACAAAGATAATAATCATTCTAATTATATGAGAATAGGGAAGTTCACACCACGACCACATCTATAATGACACAGAGATACCAAATTTTGTAATTATTTTCAGCTGATGAATGATACAGTGACAGCCAATCAGAATCCACTTGAGTATTTAAAGTAGCAGATAACATACAGAAACTGCAGAGTGTGCTTATAATAAACAGAACATTATCATCTGTTGGTTAACATTATAGTTATCTTTATAGTTATCGTGGTGTGAATGGGCCTTTTTACACTCATTTCACAAAAACATATTATTTCTCATTATTTCGAACTAAAGAAATCGAGACATCCTCTGAGACACACGTTCAGTTCTTGAACAAATGATTCTTTTGATTCTTTTCAATGAATCTGTAGAATTTTTTCACTTATTGCGATTCATTTGTGAATGGGACTGATCCAGCTGCAGCTGTTCTTGAGTCAATTCACTGATTCAATGAATCATTAGGAGCGAGTCTCTGGTTAACAACTCATTTAATTGGTCATATCTGACTCAAAATTAGTCAAGAACCAGAAGGAATATAATACTAAGTATAAAATAAAATTCCATTTTTGAAGTATTGTTTATTGTAAATGAAAATCATATTTAGGTACATGACAGTCATTTGTTTGTTAACTAAAAGGGCAAGTGCTTTAAAGGAATAGTTCACCAAAAAAATGTAATTTGTTGAAAATTTACTCTCACGTTATTAGTGAATAATTGTGCATCTGCAAGGTTTGAAGTTACGGTTTAATGTTGAAACACATTAATGATAAATTTGTTTCTTACAAACATGCAGCATTTCACTTCACAAGACATTAATCGATGGACTGGAATGGTGTGGATTACTTGTGTATTATTGTGATGTTTTTATCAGCTGTTTGGATTCTCATTCTGACGGCACCCATTCACTGCAGAGGATCCACTAGTGAACAAGTGATTTCTCCAAATCTCCAACACAAAGCTTTGTAGGCTACATTTCATGTTAAAAAGGGTACAAAATAGAGCAGCTCCTCAAATGCTCACCTCTGTATATGCTGTGGTGACCTGCTCGTACAGATTCTGGTGGTTGTGAATGGCCATGTCAAGTTCTTGCGTCACTGTCGGCAAGCCGCCCTCACCGCATGACTTCACCCATCCCTCCATGCTGGTCAGAAACTAACAGAGAGAACACCCTTTTAAACTTTACAGCATAAGAAGTCCATGTAATAAAACCAGAGAGGACAGAGGTGCACAGTTGTACACACTCATTAAAAACAAGCTCAGACATAATTAAACAGAGTTGTTGAGGATCATACAAATTGGGGTCATAAATCAAAGACATGAAGAAGCTATGTGTGCACATTTAGACAAAGGAGTTATTAATGAAGAAACAGACGGAAACTGACAGGGGAGCTTAAAGTACAGTTGCATATAAAGGAAATTCAGAATTATAAAAAAAATGGATCAAATGAATTGAAATGAACCAAAGTAGTTGGAAAATAAAACATCAGTAAGTAAACAGTGGTAACAGGCAGCTGTTATAGTGAGGTGCTAAATTTGATTAAATAATTGCTTTTCTTGGTAATCTAATGCCGTCATAGTATGAATCAGCTATAACAAATCATATTTTTCACTTAAGTAGAACCACATGAAGCACTTTTTTAGGTTACCTCCCAAAACAGCTTGACAGCATAGAAATACTCAGGGTAAAATAATTACACTGGGGGTGTAAAATTGAAATGATGCATCACAATGCACCAATCTGGCCATGAAAATTTAATGCGTTCTTTCATACACACTGATTAAAATATTTCAATATAAATTGTAATGAAACATACCAAAATAACTGAATCAATCTTAATCAAATTAAACTGAGGCCAAATTTCTTCAGACTGATTGTTGACTTGACATTGTTAATAAAGAATCATAATCATCATTTTTTGCACTACTACATATACTGTAAAATAAAACAAAATAATAAAAAATAAAATAAATTATGAATAATACACATATCAAAATGATCATTTATATAAATATAAATTAAATATATATCAATTCAAATAATATTAATTAAAAATTAAATTAAATTAAAATGACCACCATTACATTTAAAAACCTTACTTTTAAACTGAAATCTTTCCAATTAATGAAACAGAACCCATAGACACAATTTTATATTATTTTTAATTTTCAAATAGCTCCCTCCCTATTAAAAATAACCAGCAAAAATGGCAGGTTCAAAATCATCATTACACGTTTCAAAATAAAAGGTGATAATGGACAAAAAACAATCAGATATAGTGGAAATGTCACTCATGACAAAGTCTCCAAATATAATGCAATAGTTTTCAATAGATTTGTATTGAAGTAAAATTAACAGGAAAGATAAAAAATAAGATATTATAAATGTGCAAAACATGGCTCTTTTGAAACAATCAAAGCTCAACATCAAAAATTGGAATAAAATGGGCAAGCTTCATGGGCTTCACAAAATATTTTGTGTCAAAAAAATAAATAAATTAGGCTACCTGTTCAGATTTCTGGTGGAACACAGAGGACATGGCCAAGATGGCACTACGCTCCTCCAGCGCTGAGGCAAAGCTCTTCCAGTCCTGATCCAGCTGACCAGAGATCTGCTGTATCTGAGCGGCAGCATAATGACCCGCCTCACAGAGCCGTGTCGCCACCGAGACAATACGCGAGATATTGACATACGCATTCTGAAAAGAGAGAAACACAATGGCAGAAGATAATCCCATTAAATTAGCAACAAGAAGACACAAAAGCTGTTCAATTTTGTCCAGTGTGAGTGTATCTAGGGTGTTTTCTTGAAGAATTCCTCCGTTGTACCATAGAGTTCATAGCAAAGTGGTCATGCTGGGTCTGTAGATCTGTTGCATGCTGGTAGCTCACGCCAATGTCTGTGTGGGTCTGCAGGAACAGCTCTTTATTGTGTCCGATCCATTCAAACATCTACAGAGAGAGAGAGAAACGGAGAGAAAAATGCTGCACTCACAGACAGTTTGGTCTCAGAACACCCTTCCAATGAGTTTACACCCAGACTTAAAAAGCAAACGATGACCACAGGCTGTAGATTACCATACTGGACCAATCAAGATTCACATTTGTACATAAATATTTACAAAGGCCCAGGCAAAATTTGCTTAACAGTCATTCTAGGGTTTTGGGTGATTTAACTCCCTGTTAGTGTTCTAGTGATCTACACGTGAACCTATAATATACACAGATTTTCTCTTTGGCTGATGTACAAGCAATAGCCCTTAGTGTTCTGGCTCTGGTGGAGCACAGATGGGCTCAGTCAGCAGGACCGGGGAGTGTGAGACTGCCTCTCCGTTTGGGTTTAAACGGCTTCCCGCAGACATCAGGCCACAGAAGGGAGTACAGTGAACATGCTATTATCATTCATTATTTACACTTTCACATGACCTTCACCCACAGTACTCTACTACCATTACATGATTTTTCTTTCATCGAGTCATGCTAAAAGTAGCTTTTTAAAAATGTGAGTAGTGTTTACTTGTGCAATATACTATAAATGTAAATGCAAGTGTGTATCTTTAGCTTGCTGCAGTTTAACTACATTAAAACAATTTTACTGCCACAATCGAACTAAAAATAGGGAATTCATTAATAAAATGTTGCCATAAAAAGTCATTAGAATGAATTTTTATTTTGTGAATTTTTATTTCATGTTTTTTATATATTTTATATTATTTTACAGTACAATAGTATTATTACTACAGTATAATATTAAAATATTTAAAATATGTTTGTATTAAATAAAAATAATAATATTAAATATGAAATTATATTATTACATTATTATTGAATATTATTATATTTAAAATTATTATTATTAAGTTTATAATTGAATAAAAATAATAGTATTTAAATACCTTAATAATAACGATAATAGTAATTAAAAATGTATTAAAATACACCTTTACAATTCTTGCTTTATGATTATATTTGCTCTAATAATTTTCATATTTGCTCTTTTTTCATTCCTGATAGTTTGTTCTTCCTTTGTTGTTTACTCTTCTCCATATTTCACACTTTTATTCTGTCCTCTAACCTTTTCTGCATCCTGCTCGTACAGCCGTAACTGAAAACACTGGTCCAGCTGCTGTTTGCGGTTGTGCCAGGCCTGTAGAAGGTGCTGCCGTGTAACTTGAAGTTTATCCAATAGAGCAGAAATCTTAGGTACTAAACTCTGGAAGTCTGCCCCACCAGAGAGCCTTCCGTCTCCCCCATCCCTGATCTTCTGAAGGAGCCGCTGTCCTTCATGGTCTAACTCATCCACCGGTGCCTTCGTCATAGTCTTCCTCAGTCGAGCGTGCTCCTCCAGGAGTTTCCGTGCTTCCTCTGCGTTTGTGGCCAGCTCCTGGCGAGAAAGCACCTCTTGCAGCTCCTCCAGCCGGGAGAGGAGGTGCAGAGCGCCTCCAGTGAACTCCTCAAGGGAAACACGGAGCTCAGTCCATTCCACATGGTTGTACTCCAGGGTCCCTTCCAGATCTCCAGTCAGCTGAGACGGGTCCACCAACTTAGTCAGACCTTCCACTGAAACCATACTGGTCTAAACGAAAAAAAGAACAACCACTGATGTACCAAATCATATATACATAAGGAATACCTGTGTATATAGTCCTTTGGTCACTTTTGCAACCAGAGAGAGTGATCAGGACATTGGCTCAGAGAGGTTTATTTTGTTATAATGAGCGACTGCACATTGTAAAATGTATTTACAAATGAATAAATGAAAATTATGGGTGCCGTATGTATCACGCCTATATCTAAATCTGCTAAATGCATTGCTGTGAACTGTAGATCAGTGGTAGGATTTTAATGATAAGGAAATAAATAATAAACAATATATTGGGTTCAGTTTTTTGTCTGTCTAATTATCTTTGTGGGATGGTTCTCATCAAATACTGATGTGATTAATTGTGATACGTTCAATAATAAGAACATGAAATAACTAATAAAGGGATTATGGAGTGATATGAAACATGAAATAAGCAGAGGAATGACAGTGGTCAGTCATACAGTTTAGCGGTCATTATAAAAAAATATAGTTTGATTGCTGCAGAATGATGACCAAATTATAACCAAGTTTTTAATATAATAAGGAATATAACAAATATTTATACACTACAGTTCACATTTTTGACGTCAATATTTTTAAAGAAATTAATGCTTTTATTCAGCAAGGATGCATTCAGTTGATTGAGCAAAGATTTTTTACATTACATTACAGAAAAGATTTTTACATTTAAAAAAATCTGTTCTTTTGAACTTCCTATTCATCAAATAATTCTGAATATATATAAATATTAAACAGTTTAAAATATTAAGCGTTTTCAACATTTGTAATAATAGGAAATGCTACTTCTATGTTCTATGTTACTATAGTCGCCTTAGTGACCATAAAAGAGATATGCCACAGTTAAAAAAATATTTTTGCAAGAACAGACACACAGCTTTGCACTGGCAAAACGTTTCATTTATGTCAGTTTTTGGATCATTACTTGTTTTGATAAAATCGATATGAAAGTTTATGTGGCTTTCTTATTAGACAAAATTCCATTTGTATACCTCAAAGGTGAACTTGGCACTGCCAAAGTTGGTCTTCTGCTTCTGCCAGAAGTTGTCTGGTTTGATAATGAGAGCGACGCAGATCTCAGCTGGAAACGACTCCTGTAGCGTCTTCAGCAATGGCTTGATTAGATCCCACTTCGAGCCACGCATGTCTACGATCACTGTAAACCCTCGTTTACTTACATCCTCACTGCACGGGATAAAGAGATTGAGAAAGTTAGAGGAAGACCAACAAATTAAAGCCGTCCAAGGAAATGTTAATAAAAATTATGCATACGGTATCTTCTGAACAATTGCTTAAACGTGCACAGTTCTGCATCAGTGAAGCTATATATTTTTTAGAGTTGCATCACATTGCATCAGAATGCCCTAAAGATCAAATAGATGCTCTAATCAAAGGCTTTATGCATCCATATCTCACCCTTTATATCTCAGACTTTAGCAATTATAATAATAATAAATTGTAGAGGTGCTGTAAGCAATTTCAACTGTTTTGATAAGATTTTTGAGGGCTAAATAAGCTGGCCTTTTATGCTGTTTACTGAGTGGATGTCCCAGAAACTGCTTTCTCGAGACACTTTTCTTCAGGGAAATCTTTCAGGCACATTTTAAGTGAGGTGTTCCAAATAAATGTTGGAATTTTATAACCTGGGCACAGTAGAGAGGTAGGTCACCAGTTTCCGCAAGTCTTCTTGTTTTATTCTGTCATGATTACTTCGTGCAGGGAATGTAAGGATGGGTCCCCCTCTCTTGTCTCTTCCTCCTGAAAAGAAGAGGAACGATTTATTACTAATTTTACTACTCAAAGCACTTCAATGGCCCTAATTACGGTAATACCCATGAGCCTGTGTGGGTGCGTGCTTAAGAGGGTGCTAAGACAAAGCTGTTCCACAGTGAATGAGTGTGTGTGTGTGTTTACAATGCAATTAAACATTTCCCACCTGAGACAAAGGCAACCTTCTCTCTTAAAACTGTTAGAACATCAGCCGCTTTTATTCCATCATTCCTAAGAGATCCTGATGAGAAAGACGGAACTGAGAGAGAAGGAAAAAAAGGAGAGAAAGAAAGGGATATAAAAGTTATATATAGACTCAGGGCTGTCACCACCATAGACAAAGAAGGAACCGCGCCTGCTCAAATTTTCAGAAGAGTGAATGAGAACTGAGAAGTGTCTTTCAAATGATTCTGAAAGGAAAAGTTCATCATTTAATCAACCTCATGTTGTTCATCTAAACCCAGCTGTTTAGTGCAAAATGAGATGCTAGAGATCATGTTCTTGCTGCTCTTTTCAATACAATAAACAAACCAAACCTGTAAGACCTTTGTTCATCTTCAGAACATAAATTAAGATATTCTTGATGAAATCCGAGAGCATTCTGACCCTGTATATACAGCAACGCAACTACCACGTTCAAGGCCCAGAAAGGTAGTAAGAACATCGTTAAAATAGTCCATATGACATCATCAACAATGATCTTATGGGTTTGGAATGACATGAAGGTGAGTAATTAATGACAGAATTTTCATTTTTAGGTGAACTATCCCTTTAAAAATGATGTGACATGTCTTGGTGTGTCATATTTGAAATGATACCAATCTTTTAATTACATGAGGGTGAGTAAATGATCTCAAACCTTTCATTTTGGGTAAAGTATCCCATTAAGTTATTATATGTGTAATACATGTACACGAATGCTAAAAAAAACATGGGCTCTTTCTTTTAAGGCAGGTGCAAATAGAGTTAGATCCTATTTACACTAAGTGAACACATAATAAAACATTATACAATAATAACATATTAAGTGTATGTTTATTAAAATAATAAATGGATGTAGCCTCCTTGGGACCTTACTTGTCCCTATTCCTAAAGGCCACAATAAACTTACGGCAAAGTTATTTTCGTGTTTTGTTTTTAGGAATAAAAAGAAGAAGAAAGGTATACTGTTAGCAAACATCCTGATGCCACACACGCTGCTGGAAGCGCATTTAGATGAATATGTACTTAAAATATATGCTGCGCACTTTCCTCTCAAAAACAAAATAAACACGAAGCAAAAATGACAACAGTGAGAAAACATCAGTTAAGAAAACATCTGATTATAGTGATGTGCATATGTTTGCAGTCAAGTCACATCCCATTTATAGAGGATGTGATATCATAGATTGCAGCTTTACAGTAGCCTATTAAACATGAAAAAGTGTCAATGTCGCTTTTAATAAGAACTACAACATTAATTTCCACTATAAAGGAGCTCTCCAGTGTGTTCATGTTTTACTTGCTGACGTCTGACCTTGACAGACTGAACAGAAAAAATGGACCAGAGGAGATTTCCATGTCAAAGAGCCCCAGAGCACACCTACTTATTATATAATCACCAAAGACCAATGGTAGTTTTAAGGTGTTTACAACCAGAGCAAGCGTTTCCAGAACGTTTGCCAGCTGTTTCGAACTTCCAAATGAACTCCAAGTGAACTTTGTCTGGCCTGATTTTGTTTGAAACGATGTCCCACCAGTTCTGTCATGACATTAGCATGGTAATATACATGGCAATGTTAATGCATTTAGTCTTGGCGGAATCGATTGGCTATGCTGCTGCTGCGGCAGAGCAAATACCGAGACTTACTACTGCCAATACATCCAGAGATATACTGCTGTGAGCATGTAGGAAATGCTGCTGCTGCACATGTAACCTGCAGTACATGAAATAACCCCCCATACATGAAATTAACAGATCTATACAGGTGGAGCTGGGGGAGGCGGAGGGTTTCTGAAGCCCACTGCAACTGCTACAACGAGCACTAGCCAAGTATTTGAATGCTGAGCAGCAAGCTCATTGGCTGCTGATGTGAAAAGAAACCAATCACCTGCGCCATGTGATTGATGGTGTAATTATATCAGATTTAGTTAGAACCTTTTGGCCTGTGCCATCTAGAGTTTCATGACAGAACTTTGCATTTTATTCTTTGATTTGATGTCTTAAAGCTCAACACTACACCTACCCCTAACCATACTAAACCTGCAGCAAATGTCCTGGAACAGAGGCACGGTTTTTAGCATGGTAATTATATGAGCTGCGAAGTGCTGCTGAAAGACACCACATCCAATTTCAATTATAGACCTATTCAATTCTGTTATTTCACTTTTATTTAGAAAAAGAAGTCTCTACAAACTGATATGTGATGGGAAAAGGGAGAAGAATGGCAGATTTAAAAAGGCAGATTCTGACTTTAATCGTTGACATCAAAAGCTAAATCCAAATTTATACTCCCTTCACCACAGTTCTTGTTAGCAAACAGTTTTTTGCTGTAATCACGTGTGGCTCAACCAGACAGTACTTGACAGAATTGGTGTAAATAGCCCTTGCCAATAAGGTGGGCTAATTGCACTTAGTGTAAATAGACACTGTTCTTTTATAGATAATATATGACAATTTTAGTTTAAACATTGTATGTACTACAGCATTGAATTCAAATGTGTGCAACTATAACACAAACACACTGCAACAACAGTTCTGTTCTTGGTAAATATATATATAAACAGAATGCTGTGTGGGCGTGCTACCAACATTGCTGCTTTCTACGTTTTGTATAAGGATCACTGGGGACACATGCATTCTGTAAACACTGAATGAAAGATAACAGTATTAAGAATAATACGGGCTTCATGGAAAATATAGTAGTAGGCCATAGTAGGTCGAGTGGGGGGCAGGGAGGCCCAGCTGTTGGCACGTCTCCTTCTGTTTAGATTCATTAATGGTGTAATCTGCCCGCTCTGTAATCCCATAGCTGACAGCTGGGCACTGAGACAGCCAGTGGGGAAAAGATCACACTTAAACACACATAGACAGCAGAAACACATACAGTATACACACAAGCTGCATGCTCACAGATGTGCAATATGCACTTGCTTACACACAAACAAATGCATGCTCACACACACACACACACACACACACTACTGTGCAGTACATCTGTTGAGTCTGTATGAGGCCTAAAAAGGTCTTTACACTGCTTATGTCTGCATTTTATTGCTCTTGCTCGCTCTCGTCTGCAGACTGCATAAACTATTAAACCTGAGTGGAAGAGTTTGATGCTGAACATGGCATGTTAAATTTACTGTGAGAACTTACTTTCCCCAGCTCCTGCTAGAGGGCAGATGCTATTTCACACTCTCACTCACACATAAATGAGGACAAGGCTGCTTAAACACTCTTGAATACAGTCATTTCTCATTTACATCTATCTGATCTGGCTTATTGTGTGGTGACAACCTTGTCCAAGGTTCAGTGAAGTGTAGGGGAAGTAAATTTTCCAACGCTCACAAGAAATATGTATTTACACTACAGTTTAAAAGTTTGGGGTTGGTAAGAATTATCTTTTTTTATAATGAAGTCTCTCATGATCGCACAGGTTGCATTTATTTGATCAAAAATAGTGTAAAAATAGGAATATTGTTATTATTAATTTAAAATAACGGTTGTCTATTTTAACATATTTTAAAACGTCATTTATTCCTGTGATGGTGCAGCTGAATTTTCAGCATCATTACTCCGGTCTTCAGTGTCACATGATCCTTCAGAAATCATTATAATGTGCTGATTTGCTACTCAAAAAACATTTCGGATTATTATCAATGTTTAAAACAGTTGTGCTGTTTAATTATTCTGTGGAAACAATGTTTTTGGTGGATATATTTTTTAGGATTCTTTAATGAATAGAAAGATTGAAAGAAGAAAAACAATAATGCCTAACAATAATTAATCACAACAAAAGCATTACAAAATGCGGTCCATGCAACTGATGCTGTATAATCTTTAAAAGTCTTCTAAAGCCATATGACAGCTTCGTGTGAAAAACAGAATGAAAATCTTGACATCTATCACTGTTCATGAATTTACTGACCCAGTTCACAGATCAGTACATTTGTGTTTCACAAAACAAAGAAAGTCAACGTGCAGCAACATGTAAGTGAGAAGATGATAAAAGAATTCTCATTTTTTGTGTTGACTAATATACAAAACTAACATGTTAGAATAAACCATCCCAGATCAAATGCTCTTCATCAAACCAAATTTTATGTTTTTTAACAGGACGCTGCATAATCGATTCACATACTAGTGTACAGCAAATTCAGTCAGTGTCATACATTAACATCAAATGTGCCCAGATTATGTAATATTTTTGGATATTTAAAGTGTGGATACATGAATGTTTTTGGCCTAGTATTGCCCACAAGCTCTTGCACAACAAAAGAGGCTCTGTTCCAAAACCTACTGATCTGCCTCACTGCCTACTGTGAGTCTGCTTTCTAAAGCAACGTCCAAGCTGAGATGGAACTTGAGTGACTGATTTGTAATGTTCTGCATAGGTAGCATTGTCGTACATCACACTAATAGCAAAGCAGACGCTACTCACAATTGATTCCAAAGGAGTTTTACATTAGCATACTGCTATGCTAACAACATTACTTTAACAAGCATATCAGTATTCTTCAGTGTATTTCTTTACATTTATTTTTAGTTTTGCTGCATTGCAATTCCTTGCCTTCTTTCAACGTTTCAGTTCATTTCTAGCAGTTTTAAAATGCATTAATCTAAGTTACGTAATAATGAATTTAGCCAGATGCTAATGTTTACATGCAATCAGTATGCAACAAGATAGTCCATGGAAGCAAGGTGCAATTTTATTGTATGTGTGTCTGTCTTACAGTACTTTTCCATCATCAGCAAAGTACTTGTAGTGCCTAATATAACTATGCAAATTGGGACGCAGCTTATTACCAAATTTGATCGACCATGTTGCTTCCAAGTTAAACTTTGAAGCACTAAAACACATGCAAAACATGCATTATGTATTCCTAGAGTATTTGAAACAGTATCATTATTTTCCACAAAACTAAAAACAAAGGTGTACTCTTGACAAAAATGCTGGATTGCTGCTTTACCCAGCAGAACCAGGGACCGTTGCAAGCTTTGTGAATACTGCAGATAGATTTGTAACATCTAAGATGTCAGATGAAAGGACACAGGCATTACTGAGATGCCATGAGATTATCCACTGCATACAAAGTGCAGTATCCATATTTCATAAGGATGCCATGTACTGTTTTCTGCATGTTTTATGAGATCTTCATCATGTATGCTTCACGTGAGTACAGTATAGGTTTGAGACTGTATGCAATGCGGAATAACTCTGTGCATATTCACTGAACATCAGCAAAAGAATCACTGAGCTCACACTGACACCCATAATGAAACCTGATAAGAGGGTTGGGATATGAAGCATTCTGAACTTCCCATGTTACAGGTCAGGGTGTATCCACATAAACAGTAACACAAAGCTCACAGAAGTACCAGGAAACAGCCTGCTCTGTGCAACTACTAAATGAAACCAATCCTGCCAAAAAGTTGCCAAATGGCCCCACAGAATCGAATCTTGCCAAGGACAGCAAGAACAGTGACAGGGCCAGAAAGCTACAATTATGGCCCTTACAGTCCTGGGAAGTCAGAAAACAATGGCTGGCTGAGGTTTGGTGTTAGTATGAACTATTGTGTAAGTCTAAGCTGTGAGATCAGAACTGGTCCCAGTCCAATAACACTGGCCTGTGATCTCATATAACCTAATTTTATAGGTGCCTGGCTATTCAGGGGAATGTAGGTTTGAATGGGGCATGGGGGCTATTTTCACAAGTGTTGCTTTGTGCTTAGAAATACCCAACACAAATCGACTACGAGGCTAAAAACGGAAAGATTACTTGAAACAGCTCATCAAATATCAAAATCAACTACACAAAAAACCTTAGGGAGCAGAAGAAGGCTTAAAGAGCCTAAAAGGAATGAAACAATATCTTTAATATTTTAAGATGAATCGCATATTCCAACAAATCTAAAAATAATCTCTATAACACTTGTGTAAATCATACTCTGGTGAAAGCCTGTGATTCAAAGCTGAAATGTGTAATGTCATCAAACAGTCTGTTAACGTCTGATGATATCTTTGAATAGGCAGATGGCTTTGAAATATTACATAGATATACAACAATGGCATGTGGTGGACATCTGAAATGAAGTCCCTTGGGATTGGCTTTTTTTAGCCCAATGTAAATTCTTGTTCTATTCCGTATTTCTCCAATTTCACATGCAGTTTGTGGGTTAACAGCATATGGAATACAATCTACCTTACATTATCAAGAAGCAACCAATTCTCTAATATTATGTTTAGTATGTGTATACTAACAAGATACAGTATTTCACCATTATGTTGCTTCTAAACACATCTTTTGAAACACACAATAGGTTTAATAAAGCCCAAGGTTTCTGTCTCTCCATTCAAAGGATTTTGGAGGTCAAAACTCTAAACTGTATGTTGATTTGCTGCACTTGTCCAACTGAACATTTTCAGTAAATATAGAATTTTTAACCTCCAAAACCTTTTTAATCTAGAAGAATGAGACATACAGTAAAGGTCTCGTAAAACAAATCCATATGAATCGAGCAGTTTAATCCAAGTCTTGAGAAGAGATATGATTGCTTTACATGATGAACAGATTAAAATGTGACATATCATGAAAATCTGACTTTTTCCATATTTAAGTGCTATAATCGTGTCCCCGGTACATCTACCAGCACAGTAAACGTGAAAAAGTACAACCCAGTAAATTGTTTTTGGTAAGCCTTTCTGTGCAAGCTTGTGAAAAAATGATTGAGTCAGATTTCGCTCCCCTTGTGACATAGAAAGGGGGAGAAAAAGGGGAAAAATATTATTATTATAATATTACTGCCCCTTAATCTGCAAGTTTCCACCCACAGCAGTCTTTGGCTGCACTGATGAGCACAGAACACTTTTTAGAGCCCTAGCCTTGCCAGACAAGAAAGCAGTAAATTTATTGATTTATTTACTGAATATTTCATTGCTGCCACACAGTCTGACACAGATCTAATATAAACATACAATTTCTTTCCCAGCTGTTCACAGACATAACTGACTGTTTGTGTTTTTAACATAAACTTGTGTGTATTTGACAGTTTAAGCTCAATAAGACATGAAAGAGAACTTAGTTTAGTACTCACTGGTCGTGGGACAGTCACTTTCTGTCTTTCCACATGCTTTGGATGTGTGCACTCAGAAAACCACATATCAGAAGTTTAAACCAGTGGTTCTCAAAGTGTTGTACGTGAGCTTCCTCTAGTCTAGTGGTACGCAGAGGAATCTCTGAATTAAATATAATTTTTTTTTTTTTTTTTTTGCCTGATTTTTAAAATTGCTTTAAATGGGAGCGTCTTTTTCATGCTGAGCACTCGGGCGTTCTTTTCTTGGCGCCGAGAGTTGAAGAATGTTTGGGTAAAAACTTAGCACTCATCACTGTCACTTTTTAGTCAGCTAACCAATCACAGTGGAGAAGGGGCGGGACTGATACCGTCACACCCTCTGGAGTACCGTAATTGTTATGAAAAATAATGCTTGGAGAAACATATCATTCGCGATGCGTCTGCCATATTACTTCAGCGGATATTCCATATCATAGCAACCACAGCGTCTCAACTGAAAAAACAAAACAAAAATACGCTGCCCTCTCAAGCTGGATTTATACTTTCGCCTGTCTCCGTTTCGCGAGCCTCCGCTGACTGCACGTGCACCTTCCCAAACGGACGAGGCTTTTATACTTGTTGCGTTCGGTGTTCAAGCGCTCAGAGTTGGGCGTTTTCAGCTGGCTTTTGCGGCCTGATTGTCGTTACTTGCAGCTACACATACAACCTGTGTTAACTTTTTCTTTTTAATCAAGTACTTTTTTATTTAAAAGTTAAATAAAAACTGTACTGTACTTAAATATTAAATGAAAATTTATTGTAGCTACTTAAAAGTGAAATAAAAACTGTAAGTTACTGTACTTAAATGTTAAGAAGGGTACATTTTCATTTAATCTTTATTTAAGTACAGTTTTTTAACATTTAAGTACAGTACAGTTTTTATTTCACTTTTAGGTACAATATATTTTAATTTAATTAAGTTTTTTATTTACTTGGAAGTAAGCACAGTGCAGTATTAATGTTCAAACTGTGTATTTACAATGTTTTAAGAGGCTGACAGTAATAAATATTCTTATTAGGAATAAAATGGATTGTTTTTGTTGTTGTTGTTTTTAACTGTGCATAGTGGCACTGCATTTTAATGTTGGTCATAATGGTGGTACTTGGAAAGCCAAATACTTTCTGAGGTGGTACTTGGTGTAAAAAGTTTGAGAATCACTGGTTTAAACTAATATACAGGTCCTTCTCAAAAAATTAGCATATTGTGATAAAGTTCATTATTTTCTGTAATGTACTGATAAACATTAGACTTTCATATATTTTAGATTCATTACAACACAACTGAAGTAGTTCAAGCCTTTTATTGTTTTAATATTGATGATTTTGGCATACAGCTCATGAAAACCCAAAATTTAAAAAAATTAGCATATCATGAAAAGGTTCTCTAAACGAGCTATTAACCTAATCATCTGAATCAACTAATTAACTCTAAACACCTGCAAAAGATTCCTGAGGCTTTTAAAAACTCCCAGCCTGGTTCATTACTGAAAACCGCAATCATGGGTAAGACTGCCGACCTGACTGCTGTCCAGAAGGCCATCATTGACACCCTCAAGCAAGAGGGTAAGACACAGAAAGAAATTTCTGAACGAATAGGCTGTTCCCAGAGTGCTGTATCAAGGCACCTCAGTGGGAAGTCTGTGGGAAGGAAAAAGTGTGGCAGAAAACGCAGCACAACGAGAAGAGGTGACCGGACCCTGAGGAAGATTGTGGAGAAGGACCGATTCCAGACCTTGGGGGACCTGCGGAAGCAGTGGACTGAGTCTGGAGTAGAAACATCCAGAGCCACCGTGTACAGGCGTGTGCAGGAAATGGGCTACAGGTGCCGCATTCCCCAGGTCAAGCCACTTTTGAACCAGAAACAGCGGCAGAAGCGCCTGACCTGGGCTACAGAGAAGCAGCACTGGACTGTTGCTCAGTGGTCCAAAGTACTTTTTTCGGATGAAAGCAAATTTTGCATGTCATTCGGAAATCAAGGTGCCAGAGTCTGGAGGAAGACTGGGGAGAGGGAAATGCCAAAATGCCTGAAGTCCAGTGTCAAGTACCCACAGTCAGTGATGGTCTGGGGTGCCATGTCAGCTGCTGGTGTTGGTCCACTGTGTTTTATCAAGGGCAGGGTCAATGCAGCTAGCTATCAGGAGATTTTGGAGCACTTCATGCTTCCATCTGCTGAAAAGCTTTATGGAGATGATTTAATTTTTCAGCACGACCTGGCACCTGCTCACAGTGCCAAAACCACTGGTAAATGGTTTACTGACCATGGTATTACTGTGCTCAATTGGCCTGCCAACTCTCCTGACCTGAACCCCATAGAGAATCTGTGGGATATTGTGAAGAGAAAGTTGAGAGACGCAAGACCCAACACTCTGGATTAGCTTAAGGCCGCTATCGAAGCATCCTGGGCCTCCATAACACCTCAGCAGTGCCACAGGCTGATTGCCTCCATGCCACGCCGCATTGAAGCAGTCATTTCTGCAAAAGGATTCCCGACCAAGTATTGAGTGCATAACTGAACATAATTATTTGAAGGTTGACTTTTTTTTGTATTAAAAACACTTTTCTTTTATTGGTCGGATGAAATATGCTAATTTTTTGAGATAGGAATTTTGGGTTTTCATGAGCTGTATGCCAAAATCATCAATATTAAAACAATAAAAGGCTTGAACTACTTCAGTTGTGTTGTAATGAATCTAAAATGTATGAAAGTCTAATGTTTATCAGTACATTACAGAAAATAATGAACTTTATCACAATATGCAAATTTTTTGAGAAGGACCTGTATTTTAAAACACATGATTTCAGTGTGATAGACATGGTAAACAAAACCAAACCGATGTTTTTTTGGTAAGTATCTGAGGCACCAGCTGTAAAAGCGCAGCCCTAATCTGGAAAAGGGGGCGGGGAACAGCAGCTCATTTGCATTTACAGAGACATGCACAAAAACAGTGTGTTTCTGCTTCTACTCAAAATGGGCATTTTCAAAATGATATAATAAATGATCTGTGGGGTATTTTGAAATGAAACTTCACAGACACATTCTGGGGACACCTGAGACTTACATTACATATTGTAAAAAGGGGCGTAATAGGTTTCGTTTAATTTAGGCTTTTATTTAAATCTAAACAATGACCATCACACATACATAAAGCACATCACATATGGTGAACACGGAAGCTCCAACGTGCGTTTGATGGACGAGAACCAAAGACGTTTGTTCTAGCATGTGACACACACAACTTAAATGGTGACAGAGTTCAAATTTTTGGGCGAACTATCCCTGTAGTTTATTGAAAGTCACATAAAAGTCCCTTAAAGATTTTCTATAGAAACCGTTTCAATCAGTGCATTGCCAACAAATGACAGGAAGAAGAAGTATTGTAATGAAAAAGTGGCAGCTGAGTTGTCCCTAATGGATATAATCCAAAAATACTTCTGAAATTGATTTCACTGTCTCATTGCCAACATAATCACGGAATGTACCTATTCTGCTCAGAGAACTCCAGTCCTGAGCAGGAATCTTGGCAACAGTTGCTACAGCAACCCCTCTGGCCCGCATTCAGTAGAGATGGTCTGCTGAAGATGAAGTGTGTGGTTCAAGGTTTGCCTCTCTGAAGACCATGTTTCAAATTTTAAGCACAGTCATCTTCTGTGTGGAACGAGGTGTAGAGGGTAAAATCCATATGTTCAGGGATTACAGTAAATCATAATAGCACAGGTCGCGGTTTTGCTTTGTGGTCTAGTTGCTGAAGATAACACTTTTTCGATATCAGTGCTCAGTAAAATATGTTCAGTAAGCAGCAAGTTCTTTTGCCACTTTTGAGCCTTCTATCTTATAACTACAGTAACTAAAGTAGTAACACTTTACTTTGCTGTTCATTTTCCTGCACAGTTTTTCAGTTTCTTTTTATGCTTGGAAGATGAACTTTACAAATTAAAAACAATGTGATATGACACCTAAGGTCATGTCATTATCAAGTTCCAACAGATTTCCTGAGGATGAAACCTGATCTCCACTAATTTTCAAACTTGTGTACTATTGCACTCATGGAAATGGAGACACACTTTCTAGTTCATTGTGTGATGACACACGCAAAGGAAGCTGCATAACAAGTTCACGAGTTTTTTTTTTCTGGTTGACTGGCCACAACCTCAACAATTTGTTTCCACAGAACACAGTTACAAGCAAAACATCCTGGATTTTCACTCCAAAAGACAGAACTACAATTATTCACTTACTAAGGTCACTAAGTCAGGGACATGCTCATGTTATGATTAGTGGACATTACAGACTTACGATGTTCACTTAGCAGACCACAAAAAAGCAGAAATAATCCCAAAGTTTTTAATTGAAGGAAGAACCTAGGCTATATCTAGAGACCCAAATATAACAGGCAAATGGAGATGTACTTTTCAAAAAGAAAAAGGATTACAGAACTCGCTCCTCCACTGTGAATAAATCGCCATCCGAATCCATGAGTTTTATCACTGAGGTGATATGTAAATTCATTTTTACACACGTCCATATGAGAAACAATTACCGTCCGAATCGGGCTTATGTTCACACGAATCATTCGTGATTCAGCTTCACCTCCCGAAGAAGTGAGTATAAGTTTTTTTAATGAATTTAGCAAATAGCCTTTCCAAATAATGTGCTAGTTAGCAAGTTTCACGATGAATGCGGCTAAACTTTACAGTCTCTCAGAGAACTGCGTGTCACCCCACAGAGGGAGAGGGGCGGGGATAGCAGAGCTCATTAGCTTTTAAAGGGAAATGCATTGAAATGGCT